>NC_090935.1:136320074-137646324 GCF_040938575.1 Ambystoma mexicanum
TTTTCAACATTTCGTATGCAGTAACTTACACTCTATAAATATTTCTTTAACTTTATTGGTGTGTCTGAGTTCTGCATTTTGCATGGCATTATTTTAATGGCATATTTAAATGCTGTATAAGATCCTGGGCACCACCTAAGAAAGCATTGTGCAGAACACTAGTAAAACATTATTGGCGACGTAAAGTTTTTGACTTTGCGAAATAAGTACAAACGGCAATGACTACTGCGCCTGCAAACTGTTACAACACTCCTCGCCGAGCCCAAAGCATCATACCCGGCTAATAGAAACCTCCATAAAAAAATATATCACTCATTCAAGAAAAGAGAAGCAGCTATAGCAAATGAATACATTTATTCAAATACAAAAAGGAGCATGGGAAACAGCACGTAAAACCCCCACACAGACATCATCCACATACGGAAATGAACGAGGATCCATGACTATGTAACGTAGGTGGCAGTGGACATGTGAATGCAACACGCCCCATGGGAGAAACATATTTTATTTGCACCCAACACCTGTACAGACATATGACAATGGACGCCTTCATGGGCAGAGACTCCTACACAACCAACCTGCAGAGAACCATATCCAGAGAGCACACATGGAGAGGGGTGATGCATTGCGATTCACAAGTCTGCGATGCATTCTCCATCACAATTCATTGACAATATGTGTGTTTGTCCAATATGCTTCATTGCAATTTTCTATCTGCGTGCAAATGCAGATTTCTGATCACAACTATTTATAAAATGCCATGACCTCATATTGGACCTGAGACCAAAAAATCACAGTGCATTTAATTCTCATTAAAGTTCATGTCCAATTCGGGCAACAAAACAAATCACAGACATTTTTTAACACTTTATTGGATGCATTTCAGCTAAAAAATTCTACTTAAAGAAAGTGTGATTAAGTTTTATTGTTTAACCAAATGCACAATAAAGACAAAAAAACAAAAAAAAAGAATGTCCACTCAACCTGGATCTGCACAACGGGTGTGAATTGCACAACATTGGGATTTAGACCCTAGTTTGATGTCATACATTCAGTTGTAGCACAACTCATTCATTGGGACCTCATTCAGTCCCTGCAAAATGGTTTATACCGACATAAAACAATTGAAAGATACATGTAAAGGAACGTACCTCAGTAACTACGTTTGAGGCACCAGGTAAGATGAAGAAGCACATGCAGCCCCATCTTCACTCCCATAACTGAGAGGAACGAAAGAAGATGGAGGGACCAGTGTGGTTTCTGCTGTCGCAGATAGAAGGGTTCTCCTACTGTGCATACTCTGAGATTAACTCAGTTTCATTAATAAGCCAAGAAATGTCAACATTAGAAATCCCAAAGCAAGTATTCTTAGTGTTCAGGCAAGTAAAAAATGCCAGAATCAACCTTAACCCAACAGGTCATCATCAATTTCCTCACTGACCAACCACACCAATTTACGATCTGTGGTCCAGTGTGTACTCATATGAGGGCTGTAAGTCTTTTGGGCATTGCTGGCTGGCGCATACTCAAAATGGGTGTGGAGGGCTTAAACATTTCCAATGAAATGGGGCATGCGAGCCTGAAACAACTGCCACAGTCCAGAGGGATCAGCGCAAAGACTCACTATCCAATACTTTGTGTGCAAATATGGTGTATTTATTTTCATAAAAACACAGGTCGAAATGTGACCTTTAGGATTGTTAAGTATTTCAATCAGGCGACGCACTACTTAGTCTCAGCCCAGTATGCAGCGTGCAATTGAAATGCTTATGTTAGATTACATTCAATATTGAGATGATACACGACTCATATCACACCCCCTTTTCAAATACCCTGGGTCACAATGGACCATGAACCAGGATGGTTGATAAAATATAATATTTATTTATTCTAAAATTCAAAAGACATCATACATTTTTTAATATGCTGCAGCAATCACCAATGGGGTGATAAGAACTTTAGGAATGTAAACACTGCACTTAGTTTAACCTTCTATTGACACAACTACAAAACACCAGGGAATAGGAGCACTTTTTGATTTTAGGTAAGATAGCACTTGAGTTAGAATTTCCCCCTGCAATGTTCCCTCAACCCACAAATAATTAATTTTAAGTGGATAAACAGAATCAGCAGGTAATCAGGAATGACAAATAAGAAACAGAATAGAAATCCGACTTTTCCTCCCCAAACAAGAGAGAAAACGGATTTAAACCCTTGCAATGCTAAAATGACATCCACTTTGTCCGTTCCATCTACTTTGATCGTTCCATCAGTTCCATCCGTTCCATCCACCTCATCTACTCCATCCGTTCCACCCACTTCATTCGCTCCTTCTACTTCATCCTTCCATCCACATCATTTGTTCCATCCACTTCATACGATCCATCCACTTCATCCGATCCCTCCACTTCATCCGATCCATCCGATCCATACACTTCATCCGTTCCATCCGTTTCATCCTCTGCTTTTGTTTCACCCACTGCATCTACATCATTTAGCTTCATCCATTTTATCCACTGCATCCATTTCATCCGTTTCATCCACTGCCTTTGTATCACCGACTGCATCTACATCATTTCTTTCATCCACTTCATTCATTTCATCCATTTCATTCGTTCTATTCAGTTTATCCGTTTTAATTTACACTAGTTTTAGTTTTCCAGTTTTCTCGGCAGGGTCTCGATTTGCTGTTATACTGATTGTGTTAAGAGTCAATTTTTTAGGGGAAGAGCCACGTTTTCAGTAGTTTGCGGAAAGACATGAGGTATTCGGTGAGTCTGATGTGGGGTGGAAGTGAGTTCCACAGAGTGGGGGCCAGGGCAGTGAATGTTGATCCACCTAACCTGACTGAGTTGGTTTTTGGTATCACTAGGAGGCGGGCAGAGCTTGATTTTAGAGTGTGTGGTGGATGATAGGGTTTTAGCTTGTCCTGAAGATATTGAGGTACAGTTTTATGCATTGCTCGGTGAGAGATGCATAAGGTTTTGAAGGTCTCCCTTCGGGCAACTGGAAGCCAGTGCAGAGTTTTTAGAGCTGGCGAGGTGTGATCTCTTGGGCCAAGTGCTAGTAGTAGTTTGGCTGCAGCATTTTGTGCTCTCTGTAGTTTAGTCAGGTGGTATGCATGGACTCCGAGGTAGATAGCATAGTTTAGTCTTGACATTACAATTGATTGGACCGCAGAGAGTCTGTTGGGAAAGGAGAGGTATGGAAAAAAAGTGCCGAAGTATTTTGAGTTGGTAGTTGCAGGACTTACAGGCATGGTTGACTTGGTGCGAGACGGTTAGGTCAGAGTCTAAAGTGCATCCAAGGTTTTTGACTGAGGTTGAGGTTGTCGGGGAGATTCCCATGGCAGATGGCCAGGGTAGGGTGTGCGGAAGAAGTTCCGTGTTGCAACATACCATGATTTCAATTTTGGAGGGATTTAACAGGAAGTGGTTTGTGGTCATCCAGTGATCAATGTCAAGGAGGCAGGTAGTGAGGTTGGTTTGTAGTTGGGTTTTGAAATAAGGAGTTTTAGGATTAGTTGGGTGTTGTCGGCATAGTTGTAGCACAGGATATTGTGCGAGCGGATTATTCGTGGGAGGGTGGACGTATAGAGGTTGAACAGGAGGGCTGATAGGCACGCTCCTTGTGTCTCTCCGGTATTGACTGGTCGGGTGGGGGAAGCATAGGAGGAGAGTAGGGTTATTTGGTTCCTATTGTTGAGAAAGGATGCTATCCATTTGAGAACATTTCCACAGATTCCTAGGGAGTGGAGGCGGTGGAGGAGGATTGAGTGGTTGATTGTGTCAACGGCGGCGGATAGGTCAAGGAGGATTAGTGCAGTGCATCCCGCAGAATCTTAAGTGTTTTTAAGGTCATCCCAGAATGAGGTTACGGTGGTTTCGGTTCTGTGTCGGGGTCTGAAACCTGATTGAGCGGGGTCTAGGAGATTGTTGGCTTTGACAAAGCCATTTAGTTGGGAGTAGGCGGTTTGGTCAATGAGTTTAGCATGGAACCTGGTGCTTGAGATGAGGCGGTAGTTTTTGGTGTCGAGAGGGTTGAGGGAAGTTTTTTTTAGATGAGGCTTGACATGAGCGGTTTTGAACGCGTCGGGAAAAATTCCTGAGGAGAGGGTGTCGTTTATGATGTTTCTTGCGTGTTCTCCTGCGCAGGTAGATGTGAATATTTCTTTGAGAGTTGTGGCTGAGCAGCGATCTAGCGGGGGAGCCAGACGGTTTGCGGGTGGAGAGAAGGTTGAGAAATTGGTCAGTTGATAGTGGAGTGAAAGAGTCGAAGGTCGGTTGGGTAGCGGTTGTAGGCGGTGGGATGGGGGTAGGGTGGGTTGATTGTGTGTTTGGTGCAGGAGGGCCAGTTTGTTGGTTAGAGAATTTGTTCTTTTGAGAGCAGTGGTGTAGAAGTGGAGAGAGAGTGAGTCGCAGAGTGATTGTGATGGGGTCGATTGGTTGGTGGTACATGATGGTTTGGTGAATTTAGAGATGATTTTATGGAGTTCTTTACTGGGGTTTTCACAGTTCAGGATTCGGGAGTTGTGATGGGCTTTTTTTGCTTTCCGGATTTCCGTTTTGTCGTGGCGATAGGCCAAGGTGGATCTGCTCAGGGGGGTTTTGTCTTTCCGCCATTTGCGTTCGAGGGATTTATTTAGTGGTTTTGCAGTCTTCACTTCTGGTGTAAACCATCTACGAAAAGGGCCATGGCGAGCGGATGGTTTGCAAGTGGGGGTGAGCGGGATTAATGAGGTATTGAGCCATGAGTCAAAGGCGTCAGAGGTTAAGTGTTCATTGGGTGGCGAGGTAGGAAGTGGAGACTGAAGGAGCGCATCAGGTAGGTCGGGAAGGATTTTTAGTTTCTTCCAGCATTTGCGTAGATTTGGAGGTTCTGGTTTGGGTACGGGGAGGGGGGCGGGTGAGCAAATGGAGAAAGAGACAGTGAAGTGGTCGGACCAGATGATAGGGGTGGGGGGGTTAAGATGTATCAGGTCGTGGGAGCTGAAGATGGCATCAAGGGTGTGTCCTTTATAGTGAGTCAGCCCGTTTATGTGGGTATGGAGCTTAATTGCGTCTAGGCAGGCGACCAGAGAGTGGGTCATAGGGTTGGTGTGGATGTTAAGCCAGATATTGAAATCTCCTAGAAGGGTGAGGGTGGGATGGTTTAATTGGATGGTGGGTATCAAGTCGCAGAGGTTGTTTGAGAATTGTCTGTCATAGCCAGGAGGTCTGTAGATGATTAGGAAGCTGTGGGAGAACGAGGGGGGAGGGCCAGTTTTGCGAGAAGCGATTCGCAGTAAGGGATGGTTGGTTGGCTGTCGATGATAGAGGCGGAGAAGTGCGACTTGAAGGCGATTGCTACTCCTCCTCCTCTAGTAGGTCGGTTTACTGGGATGAGGGAGTAGTCAGAGGTTCTTCAATGGCGATAGGGGCAAAGTGATCAGAGAACCAGGTTTCCTTGATAAAGACTAGGTCTGGTTTGTCAGAGGCGAGGAGGTCAAAGATGCTGTGTCTGTTTTTTGCTACAGATCAGGCATTAAAAAGGATGAATCTTACTTCGGTACAGGGGGATGATGTGGATGTAGCGGAGCTGGAGGGTGGGGGGGAGGGGCAGTGGGTCGGAGGGGTGGTGGTGGGGGTGGGTGGAGGTGGGTGAGGGGAGAGAGTGGAAGCTGGGGTGAGAGGGGGGGTGGTTGGTGATCGATGGGAAGAGTAGGCAGGGGTTGAGGTGCTGGGTGTGGGGGGGTGTTAGACGGGTGTGTGGGGTTGGTTGGTTTTGGGTCAGAGGACTTGAAGGTGGGGTATAGGGTTTTAGGAGTTTCAGTTGTGGATGATGAGAAATCAAGGGAGAGGGGTTTTAGGCAGGGTGAGGCAGGGGGGAGAGGGGTGATGATCGAAGTTGGGAGATTGAGATGGTGGGTCGTGGGAGGAGTGGGGAGGAGTACTGAGCGATTGAGGGAGACCAGGTGCGTTTTCTCTTCAGGGCTTTTGTTGCAGGTGGGGTGTGAGAGAGGGTAGGGGGGTCGGATGGTGAAAGGGATGCGGCTACTGTTCTTGCCAGGGCGAGACGTGCAGTTTTCAGGGAGGAGAAAAAGTGGGGTCGGAGGAGGAAGTTGGTGGGAGTTGATGAGGGGAAGGGCGGGTGTGTGGGTGCGGGATGGGTGTGCTTGGGAGGCTGGGTGGGCCGATCGTTGGAGGGGCCGGGGGTGTGGGTACGGGTATGATGATAGGGGCAAGGTGGGTGGGGGGATGGGAGGAACAGGGACCTTGATATGATATGATATGATAGTTTATTTATATAGCGCCTATACACAATGTGTTTCAAAGCGCTTCAAGGAAAGGGAGGGAACAAGGGAAAATACAATGACATTCTTACAGGCCATGAACAGAAAGGATGTGAAATAACTATCGTACTCGGCCTGGCGACATTTCAGATAGTGCAAGAGCCATGACATAGATAAGGAAGGGAGGGGGAGAGTGGGAAGGAAATGGAAACAGACAGGCGACTACCGTACTAGGCCTGACGACATTTCTGGTAGAGCCGGAGAAAACAAAAGGGGAGGGAGAGGGGGCAGAAAGGGAGGGGGGAACAAAACAAGCGACTATCATACTAGGCCTGATGACATTTCAGATAGTGCTAGAGGGGATGTGGGGAGGAAAAAAACAGTAATGGAAGGGTGGAGGAAACAGACGAGGTTGCTATCATATTAGGTCCAGGGACAATTCTGATAGTGTAAGTGCATAGAAGAAAGCAAGGGGAGGAGATAGGAAAAGGGAGAAAGGGAGAGGAGGAGAGAACAGAGAGTAAGCAGTCCAAAAGAGTGTAGAAGCAAGAGGGGAGAGCGAATACAATTGCAGAATAAATAGAAAGAACTCCTGCTAGGTGAACACCTGATGCTCAAATGCAAACAAAGATAAATAGAAAGACTCTGGCTAGGTGAGCACCAGATGCTCAAATGCAATCTTTCCCTAAATATTATAACATATCCAGAGTTGTTGTTTATTTCACAGAACTTCAACCTCAAAAGGTAAGCACTTACAACCATGAAGCTGTATTTCTCTGAGGTTCCAAGACATCTGAAATTCAAAACTGCAATATTCAGCCAGTGGGCCTGCATCACTGTTCTCATCTGAGGCTGTTCCTGTTATGGGCATTGTGAAAGACCACCTTAGGGTGGTCAGCTCGCCATCAGGCTCCTCTCGCTTGGAGTTTGGATAGGGGATGGGGTGTGGGTGAGGGGGAGGGTGGGCTTTGAATGTGATGGGATGGTTCTTCTGGCTTGAGGGTTGGATAGGGAGTGGGCTGAGGATGTGGTGGAGGGTGGGATGGTTTGCGGAGGGTGGGGTTGGGAAGCGGGCGAAAGGCAAAGGAGGTGGGCACGAGCGGCACTCTTTCGGTGGACCTTGGTGGGTTGGCTGGACTCGTTTGGTTAAGTTTGGACAGTGTTACAGTTGGCATAGGATTATTTTGGTCACACATTCCAAGTTCAACTATACCACTGGAAGTTAATTGTTCACACTTTCTATGTTTACCTGTATTACAGTTAGGGATAGATTATAGGTTTAATGTAAACTACAGCAAGATATTATTCACTCTTTCTAAGTTTACCTATACCACAGTTTTGGACAGTTTCTAAGTTCAGTTGAACCACCGGAAGATATTGTCCACACTCTCTAGGTTTATCTATATCATAGTTCCGGACAGTTTCTATGTTTAACTGAACCACAGGACGCTAATATTCACACTTTCTGAGTTAACCTATACCGCAGTTGGGTAGATATTCTAATTTGGCAGTAGCACAGGAAGATATTATCGACACTTTGAAGATCACAACACCACAGGATGATATTATTTACACTTTCTATGTTCAACTATACCATAGGGTGGGGTTGTTCACACTTTATTCACTCATTCGGAATTTAATTCGACCACAGTTACGCTATTAGGTACACATTCTAGAATGTGCTAGACCACAGTTATGCTATTAGATATACTCTCTGAATTGAGGTAGCCCACAGCTACGCTACTGGCACACTTTCTAAATTCAACTTAGCCACAATGGGGTTGTTAGAGACACACTCTAAATTGAACTAGACTACAGTTGCACTACTGGCATACTTCTAAATTGAACTTTGATACAATGAGGTCATTAGACACAGTTTCTAAATTGAACTGGACCACACTCGCACTGCTGGTATACTTCTAAAATACAACTTTGATACAATGAGGTTATTAGACACACTTACTTACAGCCGGTAAGATAGCTCAGCGGGTTGAGCGTTCGCTGCTGCGATTTGAGCCTGATCTGCAGGTCGCAGGTTCGAATCCCAGCAAGACCAACTCAGCCTTTCATCTTTCTGAGGTCGATAAATGAGTACCAATTTCGGTTGGGTGATATTGTATGTAAATATGTGCTCTGTAAAGCGCTCTGGGTTAAGGGGCTATATAAATAAAACATCATTATCATTACTAAATGGAACTAGACCACAGTTATGCTATTTGGTACACTCTCTAAATTGAACTAGACCAATGTTATGCTGTTAGGTACACTCTCTAAATTTGAACTAGACCACAGTTACGCTATTAGGGACACTTCCAAATTCAATTTTGACACAGTGAGGTTATTAGACACACTTTCTGAATTGAACTAGACCATACTTGCACTACTGGCATGCTTCTAAATTGAACGTTGATACAATGAGGTCATTAGACACACTTTCTAAAATGAACAAGAACTAATTTGCATAGCTGATACACTTTCTAAATTCAATTTTGGCACAATGGGGTTGTTAGACACTTTCTAAATTGAACTAGACCAGAGTTGCACTACTGGCATGCTTCTAAATTGAACTTTGATGTAGGTAGGTCATTAGACACACTTTCTCAATTGAACAAGACCTCACTTGCACTGCTGATATACTTTTAAATACAACTTTGGTACAATCAGGTTATTAGACGCACTTTCTAAATTGAACTAGACCACAGTTATGCTATCTGGTACACTCTCTAAATTGAACTAGACCACAGTTATGCTATTAGGTACACTCTCCAAATTGAATTAGACCACAGTTACACTATTAGGGACACTTTCAAATTCAATTTTGACACAGTGAGGTTATTAGACACACTTTCTGAGTTGAACTAGCCCACAGCTACGCTACTGGCCCACTTTCTAAATTCAACATTGGCCCAATGAGGTTATTAGAAAATATTTCTAAATTGAACTAGACCGCAGTTATGCTATTAGGTATACTCTCTAAAATGAACTAGCCCACAGTTACGCTACTGGCACACTTTCTAAATTCAACTTTGGCACATTGAGGTTATTAGACACACTTTCTAAATTGAACTAAACCACAGTTATGCTATTAGGTACACTATCTAAATTGAACTAGCCCACAGCTACGCTACTGGCACACTTTCTAAATTCAACTTTGGCACAATGAGATTATTAGACACACTTTTTTAATTGAACTAGACCACAGTTATGCTATTAGGTACACTCTCTAAATTGAACTAGCCCACAGCTATGCTACTGACACACTTTCTAAATTCAACATTGGCACAATTAGGTTATTAGACACACTTTCTAAATTGAACTAGACCACAGTTATGCTATTAGGTACACTATCTAAATTGAACTAGCCCACAGCTACACTACTGGCACACTTTCTAAATTCCACTTTGTCACAATGAGGTTATTAGACACACTTTTTTAATTGAACTAGACCACAGTTATGCTATTAGGTACACTCTCTAAATTGAACTAGCCCACAGCTACGCTACTGACACACTTTCTAAATTCAACTTTGGCACAATTAGGTTATTAGACACACTTTCTAAATTGAACTAGACCACAGTTATGCTATTAGGTATACTCTCTAAATTCAACTTTGGCACAATGAGGTTATTAGACACACTTTCTGAGTTGAATTAGCCCACAGTTACGATATTGGCACACTTTCTAAATTTAACTTTGGCACAATGAGGTTATTAGACACACTTTCTAAATTGAACTAGACCACAGTTACGCTATTAGGTATACTCTCTAAATTGAATTAGCCTACAGCTACACTACTGGCACACTTTCTAAATACAGCTTTGATACAATGAGGTTATTAGACCCACTTTCTAAATTGGACTAGACCACAGTTACGCTATTAGGGACATCTCTAAATTAAACTTTGATACAATGAGGTAATACAGGATGATATTATTCACACTTTCAAATTTCAACTATACCACACGGTGGTATTATTCACACATTCTAAGTTTGACTATACCACACTTTAGCACACTTTCTAAATTAATTTATGGCACAGGATGATGTTATTTTTTATGTTTGACTATACTACGGTTAAGTACATTTTCTAAATTCAGCTATATCACTGGGCGATATTCTGTACACTTTCTGAAGAAACTTTCTGAAGAATTGCAACAGTGGGTTTGTAGGTTTGAGTGGCAGGGTTGTATGGCGTGAAGTAATTGCTTCAGTCCCACCCCTTGCCACACTTACTTTTTGGTAGTTGTTGGTTGACGTCAGGTTACTGGTTTCCTGCGTATAGCTGCAGATACGATCAGGAGCCATCCTTCGCCTTGGGGTCCTTAGCGGTGGGGCTGCCGGGCACAGGGCTGCCTTGGGAGGGCTAGTTAAGACCAGAGGGGAGAACCAATGGGAAGAGGGCAGGCGGGTCAGGATGCGGGAGGGACGCTGAATCAGGAAGAGGGCGTGGGGAGGGAATCAGAGGTAATGGGGCCTGGAATGGGACTCGGGCCGACAAAAATGGGCTGACAAGGACCACATCTAATTAGATTACCTTCACCAATGCTCACCGCGCTCCTGCTGCGAAGTGGAGCCGGTGGGTAAAACAAATTTGATGCTAATACACACGGACCAACGGAAAGAGGGCTGGGCAGGTCGGGAGGCTGGAGGGACGCTGAATGAGGAAGAGGCCGCGGGGAGGAAATCTGAGGTAATGGGGCCTGGAATGGGACTCGGGCCGACAAAAATGGGCTGACAAGGACCACATCTAATTAGATTACCTTCACCTTTTCACTTGATTCCATATATGTTTCAGAACACACTGACATATTTTTCAGTGTGTCCCCTTGTTCCATTTTGCCCAAAGTGTGTGAGACAAGATGGTGCAGCCATTTGTCTGTTGGTGCCAAAACGCAGTTTTGAGGTCCGGATGCGCACAGGAGCCAGCGCAGCCAGGTTGCTCAGTGATGTAAGGCAATGCCGTTGAGTGGTGACTAACAGGGAGTGACTATAACTCAAAAGAGGTATTTATTAATATACCAGTGCAGAGCTCCAGAGTAAACACAACAAAGTGAGAGAGATACTAAACATCAAAGTACAATGGGGAACTGTGGTTCTACGTCCCGATGCCTCTGTCTATAATAGTTTGTAACATGGGTTGTATCATACAGAGTGGTTAACATACAGTTGTACACAGTTCCTGGACGCTCCAAGCGATCTGGTGCCATTCTTTCATAGTTTGGATTAAGGTTTGGCATTCTGAGCTAAAGGTACAATGAACTGTGCTAGGCAGCTCAACTCTGATTGGTTGGGGATTGGCCACTGCCAATCAATTTTTCCCCATCTGTCCTGGTTGGATTTCCAGGATGCATTCATTGTTGTCACCCCCCACCGCAGCCAAGTGTGGTAATTGCAGGTTGCTGCTCCTTCTCCTCCTGGGTTTACGTTTCTTGCCTGAAGCCAGACCTGCTGCTCTCTCTCACTCTGTCTCTCTCTCTCTCTCTCTCTCTCTCACCCTCCCTCCCTCTACCTTTCTATGTCTTTCTCTCGCTCACCTCTGGCCTCCTGCAAAGGTGAGTATCTGGGATGATGCAGAGTCTAAAGATGAATGGTGACCTCTAGACTCAGTCTTTCTCTCTATTTTCTTTTTTCTCCTTTATCTTACCTCTTTTTCCCTATCATCCTGGTTGCTTTCTGACCGACTCAATCTTTCTTGTTGGGTCTTCTTCCTCCTCCTCTTTTTCTCCTTTGTACTCCTCACTCCTCTCCTACTGCAACCTTGCTGATGCAGGGAAACTTCTCATCTTCCCCTTCTTCTCCCAGTTAATTTCTTTTTTCTCACTCTCTTGTCGGTTTCCTTTTGCTGTTCCTCTTTCTGTCCCTCCCTCCTCTATCTCAAATATTTACTTTACTAGGACCTTCTACTCCTCACCTTTCTAGATCTTTTGTAGCATTCTGCTTGTAATATGCTTTAGAATCTTACACAAATATTTGGATCTTATCTTTGGCCCTCCAGCAGCTCTGTCTGTTTTTCCTGTGTTTCATATCATCTAGTCAGATCACATGGTGGTCCCTTTTTCCATAACGGCAGTGGTTTCTCTTCTTCCCCGCCATCGGCAGTTTATCTTGAAGCGTGGTTGGCTTTCAGTTTCTCCTCAGAACCTTAGTTCTTGATCCTTAAGGATTGCCCTAATGTCCCCACCTGCACGCTTGCAACAGTCTCCCAGACGTTTAAGTTGGCATCAGATACTTTTGCACTCTGTAAACGTTGTCCTGTGAAGTTACATCGCTCTGAGCCCTGGTTTACAGCCGAGCTTAAATCTCTTAAACTTCACCGTAGACAGGCAGAAAAAAATGGAGAATGGCCTACTTGCCATCTGACAGAGTCCTCTATTGTCTTGCCAGTGTAAAAACCAAAAAGCAATCTTGGCAGCCAAACAAATTTATTTTAGCACCAAGATCAATCAACCTAATGCCCTATTTGCAGCCGTTCAGTCGTTAACTGTGCAAGCCAAATCTCAATCCGCTTCCCCTTCTTTACAGGACCTCTGTGACGCTCTTTGATATTTTTTTGACGATGATAGCCACTATTCGTAAAGCCATTCATCTGACCTGTCCTCAGGTGGTGTGGTTGGGGCCATCACTTGGTTCACCCATCCCTCTGGACACAGCGGTCTGTGTCTGGTCCTCCTTTCCGTTTTGAGGGTCTGGGGGCCACACAAAGTTTAAAATCAGAATCGCCCAGTGATCCTATTGCACTCTCAATTTTGAAAAGTGTTTCTGGTGACATCGTCCCATGGTTAACCAGAGCTATTAATAACTCTTTTTCGTCAGGGGTGATCCCTGATTATCTCAAGCATGCTCTTATAATTCCGTTATTGAAGAAGCGAGGTCTGGACTCATCTGTCGTATCCAAATTTCATCCTATTTCTTTGCTTCCTTTTTAAATGAAATTGCTCCTTGGTCTCCCCACTTCTTAGTGCTTTTTTGTAATCGTCTGGCTTATTTGACCCTTTTCAAGCTTTCAACCCGGTCGAAGCACTGAATCAGTGTTCGTCTCAGTTGTTGACGATGTGGTGCATTTGGTAGACCAGTGAGGGGTGGGTGCCTTGATTTTGTTAGATTTCTCAGTGGTATTTGACACAGTTTACCATCCTACCCTGGTCAACCGTCTCTCCTCCACTGGCCTCTCTGGTCAAGTGCTGACCTGGTTATCTTCCTTTTTTGTGGGGCGCTCTCAATCTGTGCCCCTACCTCCTTTTCACTCGCCTTCGGTTCCTCTGCTGTGTGGAGTCCCTCAGGCCTCCTCATTGTCTCCCACCCTGATCAATATGTATATTCAGCCACTTCTTGGCATAATCCATGCACATGGTTTCTTGTGCTACTTCTATACCAACGATACGCAAATTATTGTGCAACTTGACGTAACCAAGCCTGAGACGGCTGGTCGAGTGAGGAGTTGCCTAAAGTCAGTTGGCGACTGGATGGCCTTGAATTGGCTCAAATTGAATGGTGAGAAAACTGAGGTATTAGTGGTTGGCATAGTTGACACAGTTACCCTCCATGTTTTGGACTCCTGAGTTCTGGCCCGAGAGCCTTGGTCCTTTCCCCTGTCCATTTCATCAGTGAAGGACTTAGGTGTTCTCCATGGCTGATCAGGTTTCCCTTTCCTATCAGAAGGCTCATTTGTAAATTGCAGCCCTATGGAACGTTCTCCCTTGTATTACACCTAAATTCCACGCTCCAGTGGTATCTTCCCTGGTAATTAGCAATATTGATTACTGTAACGCCTTGTATTTGGCTCTCCCGCGACATTGGCTCCATTTTCTGCAGCTGTTGCAGAATATGGCAGACAGAGCTGTACTTCACCCTCTGTTTGGCGTCCATATGATGCTACTTCTGCGCCAGCTGCACTGGCAGTCGGACAGTGTGTTAAATTTAAGTCACTGTGTCTTGTTCACAAAGTTTTCTACAAAACAGGAGCAGAATAGCTTCAAACGAAGTACTGCCTCTACAAACGCTGCAGATCACTTAGCTCTCAATCTTTGAAAATTATTCAGCCCCCTAGGGTTAGACTCTCTCAGGTCGGTGGTCGTGCCTTCTCAGTGGCTGCGGCAAAGGCACGGAATTGTCTCCCTTTTTGTCTGCCTGCCATTGAGGCCAACCACCCCTTTCGCCATGCTCTGAAAACCTTTTTATTTTTTAGCACTCTTTGACTCCTCGTGTTGGTTCCTACCTCTGAGTTGTAGCACCATGCATAGAGTATAGATAAGATAAGAATGCGGAATGCCAAAGCTGTAAGGTTTGCTGTATGAGGGAGAGAAAGGAGAGTGGCAACAGCAATAAGAGGATGTGCACTGGTGGGGCACAGATGAAGAACAACTGAACGTATCCATCACTCAGTGGCTATCTTTCACTGGTGACGAGTGGCAGAAGAATTGTGCCAGCAGCCCCAATGAGAAGTTGGCCATTAGAAGAGGCGTGTGCCACAAGGCTTTATCACGGAGTCTTGAACAACTCTGTGTCTAAGGACAACTATCACATGACATGCAACAAGTGTGTGGTAAAGATGACCACCAATATTGTTTTTGAAGCAATTCACAAAGAAAGAGATAAAGAACCCCTGCATATTAATCAAAAATAGTTTTCTGTTAAAAGAAACTACAAAAAAAAGAGTTTTGCATGTATGCCCAATACATGGAAAAGTGTGCATTTCTCCTGAAATTGCCATGTGCCGAGATCAAAACTGCACGAGCGAGCGTGCGTGAGTGCAGAATAAAAAATGCACACTCCATGTCTTCATGGTGTTATATGTGCATTTCTAGCAGACACGCAAGGGGAATCGTGCTGTGCGAGGAGCGCCCACAACATGCTCCCACCAAACCAAAAACATAGTTGAAGATCAACCTTTCCGCAAAGCTCTGACACAACATACAGCAACCCAGCTACTCTGTGCGAGGTTCCACATAAGTAACGGCTGCACTCCGGCTACTCTGAATGAGGTTCCACGTAAATTGCAGCTGCACCCCAGCTACTCTGCGTGAGGTCCCACGTAAGTAATTGCTGTACCCCAGCTACTTTACACAAGGTCCCACGTAAGTAACGGATGTACCCAAGCTGTCTGCGGAGTCTGCGTGCTTCATCTCACTTTCGCAGTCTGCCTCTGGATTGTTTCTAGCTTTGTGTTGCCTCCTGTTTGTGAGGGTGTGTGCCTGCACAGTGTGACCTGCAGCCCTTTTGCTGTGTGCTGCCTCACTCACCCACTTCTGCAGTGCCTCGATGAGCGTTGTGGTTGCCAAGCAATGCATGAGACCCCACCCACCTTTGGTCTCACCCATTCCAGGCGAAATCGGGTCAAGTTGTGACTTCACTGTCTGCAGAGTCTGCGTGCTTTGTCTCGCTTTGGTGGTCTGCCTCTGGATTGTTTCCAGCTTTGTGTTGCCTCCTGGTTGTAAGGGTGGGTGCCTGCACAGTGTGACCTGCATCCCTGTTGCTGTGTGTGCTGCCTCACTCACCCGCTCCTCCAGTGCCTCGACTAGCATTGTGGTTGCCAAGCAAGGCTTGAGTCCCCGGCCACCTTTGGTCTCAGCCAAATCAGGAGACCGTACAGGATACATCATCTCCCACTCTTTCTTCATTATATCACTGTTATTTATATTTTCTGGTCTCTCTGCGATCTTTTCGGGTCTATCTGCGATGCTACCTCCTCTTGACTGGTTAACGAAGGTTACTGCAATCACAGAAATATTCTGCGTTTTAAATGTTAATTTCATTATTTGTACTGTGCTTGTTCTTATGTTCAGCGCTTTGGTTTAAGGCGCTATATAAAACCAAATAAAATACAAAATGCAAATACTCTGCAAGAGGTCCCACATAAGTAATGCCTGCACCCCAGCTACACTGCGCAGGGTTCCACATAAAAAATTGATGACCCCAGCGGCTCTGCGCGAGGTCACATGTAACTAATGGCTGCAACCCTGCAAACTGCCCCCCCCACTCCCACTGCACACAAAAGGCTGGCACATACCCGACTGCACATCATCCCCCTCAGGTGCAGACACCACCCACCAGCCCCCCTCACGTCTGCCACTACCCCAGGCAGCCCCCTCCAGTCCACACACTCCCTGCCAGCCCCCCTCACCTCTGACACTGCCCCAGACAGCCCTCACACCACCCACCAACCCCCCTCACCTCTGCCACTACCCCAAGCATCCCCCACACCACCAACCATCCCCATAACCTCTGCCATTACCTCAAGCAGCCCCCTAAGGTCCTGACACCACCCACCAACCCTCCTCACCTCTGATACTACCCCAGGACAGCCCTCACACCACCCACCAGACCCCCCTCACCTCCGATGCTATCCCATGCATCCTTCCAACCACCCACCAGTCCCCTTCACCTCTGCCACTACCCTGGGCAGTCCACTCAAATCCTGACACCACCAACCAGTCCCCTCACCTCTGACACTACCACAGGCAGCTCTTACTCCACCCACCAGCCCCAATATCTTTGCCACTACCCGAGGCAGCCCTCACACCACCCACCAGCCCCCCTCACCTCTGAAACTACCCCAGGCAGTCCTCACACCACCCACCAGGCCCCCCACACATCTGCCATTACCCCAGGCAGCCCTCCACCACCCACCAGCCCCTCTCACCTCTGCCACTATCCCAGGCAACCTCTCTAGACCTTTCACAACCCACCAGCCTCCCTCACCTCCACCACCACCACCCCAGGCAGACCCCTCCAGTCCACACACCACCCACCAGCCCCCGCACCTCAGACACTACCCCAGCTCCCCTCACCTCTGCCACTACCCTAGGCAGCCCTCATACCACCTACCAGCAACCATCACCTCCACCACTACCACAGGCAGCCCCTGCAAGACCTGACACCACCTACCACCTCCTTCAACTCTGCCCCTACCCCAGGCAGCCCTCACACCACCCACCAGGCCCCCTCACCATTGACTCCAACCCAGTCTGGCCCTGCCACATCACCCCCCTGACAGTGCAATATTGAACAACAACGTACCTCAATTCTACTGGCCTGCCACCAACATGAAATAGACTGGCCACATACCTACCCATATACCAAAGAACTGGGTGAACTGATGCAGAATACAGGTTTTTAGATCATCACAGGATTCCCTGGTACATCACAACCAGTGGCACAGCAACAGGGCAGCTGAAATTAGCAGCAGCTACACAGTGAAACCACCATGTACATGTCACACAGTAAAGCAATGTGGTGTACCATTGTGCACATGTGTCATTGCAATTGCCTCAAACTGCTGATTGTGAATGACCTAGGAGGACGCTATTCCAAGACATCACTGACAGGACAGAGTCACATGTGATATCAGTGCATAGTAGCAAACAATATGCAATAAATCAATGGACTGAGTCCCAGAAGCACAGCATTGTAAGCCCCTACAACTAACATAATTTGAACAGGCATGTTTTGGGGTGATGCAACGGAATTCTGAGAGTGTGTGAGTCAAGCAGTCATATGATGTGTACAGCCACATATAACCACACTCACATGTAATCAATAAGCAATACAGTGGCAGAGGTGCTGCATGACATGAGACCACACACATTTTGTTAGCTGATGTGTGTTGGTGTGTGTCCATGCATTGTGAGCCCCCCCACACCACTCCCAGACATAATTGTTCAGAGTATGCCCCCTCCACAGATTGGCCCCCAACCCATGTGAGAGTCACACAACAAATGCATAGCAAAATAAAACATAAACACAACTGTGTGATGAACAATGAGAAACTGTATTAACAATATTTACACTATCAAAAATCTTTATGTGGAAAGGGGTAAATGTTCAAGGGAAAAAATGAACCATAACAATAAGCCACACAATCAACTATTTACAATGGCAGTTGGCTCAAAACTGTCACATTCTTCATCCTCCACTTGGAGGTGGGCCACTGTGCATTGAGGCGAGTCAGTCATTTCTTTGAGTGGATACGACGCTTGTGGAAGGTAATTCTTTTTGCCCTTCAAATGCCCTCTTGCCATCTATCCAACCAGATAGTTGCATGAAACTATGCAGCAAGCATATGGGGTACATATAATACCTTTGCATCATATATGTATGTTTATATTATAGATGGAACAGAGCATTGGACAGATGAAATATTAATGGTTGAGCTATCTGCAGAGATATGGCACAGAAGTCTCCCCTAATGAATGGGTATGCACATAGCAGCACGTCCATTGTTTTTTCATCTACAAGTCATTGGGTAAGACTATTGCACTTGATAACCCTGAATACCTCACAGCATACTGGTTCATTTGGAGCTGTCCTGTACATTTGAATTTTTGAGCTTTTCAACACAATTTGGGGTCTGTGATCAATGATAAGAGTCAGAAAGCTGGGCCCTGAAATCATGGTGCGCTTTAGTTTTTGTTTGTGGGGGGAGGCTGCCTGAGTCCAATTGGTGTCAGCAATGGTCAGCCACACTATCCTTCCATAAATTACCAAGAAAGGATATGGTTTTCCTTTTAGGTCAGCAAATAAAAACTGATTCAGTTCAGATGGTGCTCCCAGTTGGTTGGGGCATTGATTAGACAAAGCACAGTGTTATGTTTTTAAGAATGACGATCGTGTACAATATAGAGGATGGTATAAAGAATAATTGGAGCACAGTGTCTTAATATGTCCTTTCTCCCTCCTTCTTTCCTCCAACTGGCTTTTTTAGTAATACATCTGACTTACAGAAGGTTTGGAAACTGCAAGCTGGAAGAATGTATATGTCAATCATTGGACTAAACTTTACATACACCAACTTGAATTGTTATTAACAAATTGCATTTTTTTAAAAGTAAATGTCCTGATAAGGTGCACTAGATGGAAATTGTACTACCGCCTGGTTGCCTGAATCTCGAGCAGACAGAACCTAAATCCAACTCCATTGGGAGTTGGTTCTGACTTGGGTTTATATACAAAGAAATGTGTGGCAATTAATATATGTTGTAAGCAAGGTTGATAACATATTTCACGTCTAAGATTGATGTACTTTAGTTGAAAACACCCAGCAGTGAAATATCCACAATATAGATAGATATGCGGGTTTTAGAATAGATTACATTGCGTTCATTGCACAAGTATGAAAGGTTTTGGGTATGAATGGGGATGAAAGTAAATGGGATGAATGATGTGTGATATTTGTTCACTGGTTGGTGCGATATATGTATGTTTTTTATAGTTGGTTTTTAATCATTGGTAATCAAATCTTATTGCATACTTTGTAGATGTATTTTCATGATAATTAGTTTATGAATAAAATAAAGAAATTAAAAAAAATAAAATGTCCTCTGTCTAGAAATCACATCCTTTGAAGCAGATTTCTCCTTGGAAGAGATTGAGTGGTGCTCTAATGCGCAAATTGTATTGTAAACGGTTGGAGGGCTTGCATTTGTCTACGGACAATCACAATTTTGTGCACGGTTCTGGATGGTTTGCAGGGCATCCCTCATCTTCCTCTCCTCCTCTGCATCTCTGCAAGCCTCCTCCAGAATCTCAACCCGCCTTAGTGTCCATCTTTCCTCCACCTCTACCCTGACCCTGGCAACCCGTGCCACCCTAGCCCGCTGCCTCTCTGCTACAGCGGCATTCTCAAATGCATCCGGACGCACACTATAAACCTGAACCGGCAGCACTCATTTTTCCAGTTTTCCAGACCTTGCTGTGTAGCTTGCCTTCCCAATGTTGTTGGGCCCTGTGTTGCTTGCTCCTGGACACTCCTATAGTGCTGCTACCAGGCCAAGCGTACACTGCGCATGCACCCCCGCCATATGGATGTTGCACGATGGAGGGGGTACAATACCAGCACTGTCCTGATGTGCCAGCTGCCCCACTGATGCCCATTCACAGCAACCACCTCTTCTGTACTTTTATTTTTCTTCCACCTTAGGCAGGGATGTGCTGACCTCCAGAGTGGGCGGTGTGGGTAGAACAGGAGGAGAGGGTGCCATGATGGAAAGTGACAAAGACAACTTGGGCAGAGAGGAGGCTGCTGAATGTGCCAGCAGACAGAGACCACCCGAGAGCAGCGCACATGACAGCTGGAACATTGAGGCACAAATTGTTTCGTGATGATGTGAGAGGTGGTCATGAATCTCTCTTCCATCATCACAAATCCCACCCGTACAACTCACAATCCCAGTCAGCAGGCATGCAACATCTCAGGGGTGTTCTGTGTGGCCCCAAAGGTAGCCCGTACTGGGTGGAGGCATCCACAATGGTGGTCACGGCTGCATCAGATGGAGCTGGGACAGGTTGGTCAACTCCCTCCATGGTGCACTGCGCATCCTCCTGTCCCTGGTCCAGGGGTGCAGACTGAACAACCTCCTGGATGTCCCGACCCAAATCTGTGCGCTTGCCTTCATCTTGCTCCTCCTCAACCACCACATCCATCTCCCTGGATGACTCAAGAGAGCCTTCCTCCCTGTATGGCCCCTCCATCCCTGCACCCTGTCCCACAGCCACTGAGGACTCCCCCTCCACAACAACCTCCTGAGACATACCCCCAGCAGCTCTGCCCGATGGAACTAGCGCTACCGAACAGCCAACTCTCCCCCGGTTGATGTAGACTCCAGTAGGGCTGGTCGGGGTGTGCGATTTTGCCTGGTGGCTTTGTCCCTGCCTTTCCGCTCGACAACAATGCCTCCGCCCTTTTCACAAGCTATAGTAACTGTAAAAAATTCCCCAAAAAACATTGACATCAGTAATCGTCTTCAATGGATGTCTTATATACACGAAATTAACAGGAGGAATCACGCATCATGTCACAACCAGTAACTGACACACACACACACAATGCACACATGCATGTTTGAGCCCTGGCAAACTGCATTGAAAATGTGGCCTGATTATACTGTGAAGGCTCAATCACAGTCCACATGCCACAGCATGACCTGCAAGCAAGCAACATGTACCGCCAGCCATGTCTGACATGAAATTAACCATCAGTTGGCCAACCATACTATTATTGCATTTACACACATACACGCATACACTCTCCTTACAAATCCAGTGGAATGATATGTCACATCTGAGTCCCAGAGGCGTGAATGCATGAACCCCACACACATAGCCATCAAAGCACACGTGTCACTATCATCAGATGTGCATGCATGATTGCACTGTCAGTTGTGCCACACAGACTCGGATATGCATGTCACTCACATGCCCACATCGATCATGTCCAAGCACTTGCTCCAAGCTCACACACTCCACTGCATAACAACAGAAAGTCACAAATGCACAAACCGGCAATCCTCATGCAAATGGCAGCATACAGTCTCTGACGCCACAAATGGCTTACATGAGTCAGCAATCAGCGTCTCACAACACACACAAGCCACAAACAGGATGTGGCATCTGCAAATAGGCATGCCACACATACGCCCTAGAGCATTGTCCAACATAGGTACTCACCAGAGGCATCAGGTGACTTTTCAAGACAAAGAGCCAGGAGTGGAGGTCCAGGTAGAACCGCTCAAGAACCTGCAGCTGTATCTGGCTGAACCGGTGGCAGCCAGCACGGTACACCTCCACGGTGGGCTGGCAACGCCTTGGTATAGTTGCGGGTGTTGAGTTCGTCTAAGCATTTCTGGACCATCTCTCTGGGCCGGACCACCAAACCCCTGTGTTGATGGCAGCTGTGATGTCCTCCCAGATCCTTTGCCTTGCGTTGGTGCCCAGCTGTATAGCTGGGTTGAAGAGGGCATCATAGGCACCCAAGACCTGATCCACCAGGATACCAATTTCGGTGTTGCTGAAGTTGGTCGCCCTCTGCATCAATGTGGGGGTGCTGCCCTACCCAGATGGTGTGGATAGGGCATACATGGCACACCTGAGGCATGTGTGGGCTTCCTGGGTCCTGGGTAGGTGTTGTGGAGCAAAGGTGGTGTTGGAACAGGTAGAAAGTCTCAGAACGTACAGAGGAGATGGTCGCAGGGCCAACACAGAAGTCCAAGCAAAAGTAGGGCAGCCGGCACACCAAGACAATGCAGGTTGCAGGCAGGCACTCACTCTCGAGCAGACAGCAGCACTATTGGACCCTATGAGGCAAAGACAGCAGCAGCTTAAACAGGAGGAACAGTGGTGTGCGTCTTGCTTCCGCAGCCGCTAATTGCAGACTAAAGGTCCAAAATGCGTAGGTTTTATCCTGCATGTGGTGACACTGCACACCTACGCGACAAGCCTACGTGACTCACGGTAATGACGACGGAAGATAAGTGAAGCGATGCACATCAATACTTGAGCGCAAAGGTTACGATCCAGAGGAGTTATGAAGTTGTATGTGTATTTTGCTACAGAATCATTACCTTCAGTTATTGCGTACCCAATTTTCTTTGAGGCGGTGTTTGCCTCTGCACATACGCGCTTGTTTTTGTGTACTTTCTGAGGCATAGGGTGTGTCGCATACACACCTTTTTGTATATCTGGGTACCATTGCGTATCGTGCACTGCTTTTTCAGTTATCGGAAGCTTTCTGGGTACTGTTTATGCAATTTTTGTCTTTGAGGGTGCCACTGCATATCGCATACCGTTTTGCCCATTTTGGGGTACATTTGAGCCTTGCTGAACCACACATCTATGTCGTCCATCACGTAAACTTTTCCCTCACTCATATTGCCCAGGGCAATAACTTGGTGTGCCTCCCATTCATCCCTTACATCTATGACAAGAGTGGAAAGGCCCCAAGAGGGAAAGGGGCAAACGGGGTCAGCGTGGGGGAAGTGGTGGTGAAACATCTGCCTCAGTCCCAGGGGGTCAGGAACGTGGTGTGGAGAAATCTGCCCAGCACCAGGGGGTCAGGGTGTGGTACAGAGACATCTGCCCCAGCCCAGGACGACATGGCAGACCCCAGTCCAACATGGCTTCATCCAGACATGGGCAGCTCCAACACCCCATGCCACTCGCGCCAGACAGTGATGACCTGCACAGCATGAATAGACTCAACCCCAAGACATGACATAGGACACTGGCCCGCAGAGGAAGAAGAACTTCACTGATGAGGAGCTCCAGATTCTCATGAATATGTGACCGATCACCATCATGACATGTGCCTGTATGCGGCGAGCACACATACACATGCACAACCTATGGTGCTTTGCCATCAGTTCATGGACCAGATGAATGCCTTAGGGGGGGAAGATGCGCATAGCGGAACAGATTGTGAAACGCTGGGATGATCTCATCCGCCACCCCAAACACAAGCTGAGTGTCAACCTGGCCTCTGGAGGGTGTCAAGCAGAGGAATAGCAGCTGACACCACATGCAGAGGCCACAAGCCAATTCATCCTCCTTGAGCAGGTGCAAGGCTTTGATGCCTGGAGAATTATGAGGGCACATCAGGTGAGTATCTGTCATTGCGCCTCCTGTGTTTTTCCATTCATGCATGTTAAATTACCTCAATTCAGCACTCCAACTAAGTCAATAACGAATCTGGGATGCCCAAGGGAAGCCCTTAATTATATATTTTTATGACAAGAGGCCTCATTACGACCCAGGCGGTAAGGGGTTAACGGCAGCGTTAACAGCGCCGACCCTTACCGCCTGAGTACGAGGTCCCTTAGCGCCATGGCGCTTTTAACACCTGCTTTTAGCAGGTGTTAAAATCCATGGCGCTAAGGGACCATGGAGTTAATTACGCCACCGTAATTTACGGTGGCGTAATTAACGCCTTCCCCACTCCCATTATACCCTATGGGGCAAAAATGGGAATGGGGAAGGGTAAATGGGGATTGGGGACTTACCGCCCCGCCAAGGTCGGAATGGGGCGGTAAGTCCGCCAACCACCATGGCGTAAACGTAGTTTACGCCATGGTGGTAAAGTCACGGCCCAGGCGGTAACTTACCGCCTGGGTCGTAATGAGGCCCAAGTTCATAGATCTGGATGATAAACCCTTGTACAACGCCCCTCTCTATGAATCCTCCTGACCTCACTGAGCCAAGAAGTAGGTTTGTTTTGCAAATTAAAAGATTTATTTGAAAAATTAAACAAGATATATATCACACTTTTATAAATAATATTTGATAGCACACTTATGACTATGACAGTGATCAACAATGGATAATATTACACTAGCACACTTTTTTAATTACTTAGGAGTTGGTATAGAGAGGATAAAGTAGCTGAGAATGCTTTTATGGTTTCAAGGAAATGCAATGATGGAAAAGTATGCAGCACAGAAATAAACAGAGATGGTTTCCACTAGAGATAATATGATCACTTTTTCTTTTGACAATTCACCCCCCCCCCTATGCAATATAAGGAGATGGAAGGGGAGCACACAATTTTCAGGAATACAATCAAATGCAATACCAATTCAGTTCCCCCCTAGCAAGCTCAGAGCAACAGGGATGATTTTAAAACACGAGCAAGAATACTTTAAATGTGATTTGCAAAGAAGTGAAAATATGCTAAAATGATTTTAATTCCCTATAGGAGATTCAGGGTAGGTGATAGCTACTTAAGATTGGTTCAGGTCAACACTATCAGTGATTCATGAGGGATTATCAGGTGGAAAACTTAGTTCAGCAGTTGCAAGCAAAAGACAGCAATTTTGACAGGTGGAGAAATTTGATTCAAATTGCAATCCACTGCACTTTTTCCGAGTGCGTCGAGCGCGTTAACGGAAAAACTATAAGGAGAAGAAAGTCGGTTTAATATGAAAGTTAAATCTCGGTCCTAGCACGTATGGTTCAAAAGATACGGACGATTTTGTGGAGGTAGATTTTCAGAAATAAAGTAAGATTCAAATGGCAAATGACACTTTCACAGGTTTGAAATCACAGAATGGACACACGATTTCTATACAGTTCTAAATAGGTGGAAATGGTTTGAATTAGATTATTTTAAACTAAGAGATTGGTTTTGCATAGCTCTGGCTGGATACTCACTCCTAATTTTGGAAGGAATGGGCCTCGTCACAGATCTGGTCAACAGGTTTAGCTGCGGTTCTCTCTGCTCTGCTGGTCTGGATCTCTGGTTCTGGCAAATGTTCTGGCACTGAACATCGGTCTGGTCTGGTCTCTGGTTTTGGCAAAAGTTCTTGGCACTGCACAGCGGTCTGGTCTCTGGTTTCTGGTTTTGGCAAAAGTTCTTGGCACAGGGTTCTAGCCAGAAACACACAGCTCGCCCGGCAGTTGAATGATTTGGTTAGGTTGCCGGATTCTGAGGCCTCTGGAAAGGATTCAGCTTGTGGACTAAGCCTTTCTGCTAAAAAGTTCTGGAGTCAGGTTTTCTAAATTCTGGTCTCTGAATATTGTCTGGATTTGAAGTCGTCCAGCAAAGTGCTTCACAAGAAAGTGGAAAGAGCAATCCCTACCTGGGTTTCAGTGGGTCTTTTTAGGTCTTTTGAAAGTGGGTGGGAAGGCTGACTTTCTATGCCCAACCATCTGAGGATCCTGATAGGCTATAGGATTCTCTGTCGCCTGACTGGGGAACTGAATTGTGAGTCATCCGGCATCCTTTTTATGGCATACAGAAAGAACACTCCCCTTGTCACTTTGCAGACAAATCTATCTTTGACTTAAATGCATATTTATCTATGTACAATTTTTCTAATATTATTTGTCCAGTTAACATATTTTCTGTAGCACCAAACCATACGATCCCTGTCTTTGTAAGATGTCGTGTCCACTTCTGACAGAATTCTGCCCTTTTCATCCAGAACACAACCTCTAAACTTTTCCCGAATTTACACAAATGTGTGCAAGGAATATGGGCATCAGATGATGAAGTGTCAGATTTTTAACATACATACATTTGGAGTAATAGCCTATTTTCCGCTACTGCCCCGCAGGACATACCACAGAGTCCTAACACCTCTTAAAATTTGCACAAAAAAATCACCGGAATCATGATATTATTGATATAATTTTGACAATTATGTACTATGAATTAACCATCTTTTTAAAATTATGCTCTGGCCCAGATGGGTGTGGTTTAGGTTCCAAAGCACATGGGGGGATTTCTGTCTGTCCACTTCCTCCAAACTCAGCTGGCTCACAGAGGCAGTGCCCCTCCCATTTCCTTCCAAGAGGAAGCTATTTACGACCCCCTGATTTAGAAATTGCTTGGAGCAAAGGGAAGTTCATTGTTCTGTTTTCCTGCAGTCCCACGCACCCTTCCCCTGATTCAATCAGAGAGGTGTGATCTCCTTTTGGTGGGGCAGCAGAAGGGAGGCCAGGCCTGTGAATGCAGTTGCTGGGCAAGTTTCAACTCCTGTCCGGGGTAGTTGCCGGGCAGAATTCAATCCCTTTAAGCCAGGCTTCAGCCAAATGTCACTTTTGTTTCCGTTTTTCTTCATTCAAATCAAACTTGACAATTTTGACACATGCAGCTAGAACGCTGATTCTAATTTCAAAACTATGACATTTAAACAGTTGCAACCTATGTGACACTCCAAATAAAATCACTCATTTATTTTAAACATTTTGATTTTAGTGGCTTTAAGTCCAATTTCACTTAAGCTGCTGACATCCACAGCTCAGCCAGTTTTGTTATGAACATTATTTTAGGCTCTTCATCTTTCCAGATTTGGTATGCACACAAGACTTCATTCTACCAGACGTCTGCTGGTGTTCAGTAAGATTTTTGAATATCTTGCAATGTTTGAAATAGGCATTTTGAGCTTGCATTTCAGAGAGACAAATGTGATTTCAAAGCGCTTTTTGAGCTAACAGGCACTGCTGTTTTTCCTTTGGCACCACGTTTCACTCATGGCGCTTCTGGCCCATCACGCTTGCATTGGTGGGTGGCAGGTCAGGCGACCATTTTGGTGTGCACAAAAACTGCGTGGTTTTCCTGGATTCTGGCGCTAATGTGGGCTTTTCAGCCATCTTGGATTTTCTAAGCCCACAGCACCAAATGTTGCAGCATAATAGTTCAAACGTGGGTCAAGACACCTGACATCCATCACCCACATCATTTGTATATTGGGACATGACTGCATTTGTATGACAGCCCTGGGTAAAGCATGTCCTGTGACGTACAGACTCATGTCAAAAGGCTAACATACTGTGCATCATGTGACACCTATATGTACTGTTGCGTTTCACTCTGCACTGCTAGACAGGTGCATGCAAAAAAAGTTTAACTTTCACGCCATGTCATGCAGAGTGGCATGTTCCATTTGTCACCTGCTCCTATGGGTTTCTTTGTCACGATGCATATCTGAGCTGTCTGTCAACGCACCATGTCGTGTTCCCAGAGTGAAGTTGCATAAGTGTCCACAGACCACATACACATTGACTCAATTCCAGTGAGACAGAGAGCCTATTCATTGTGTTGCATGCTCCTGCCTAGCATCCCACATTCTGGGCCCACTCCATGGGGCCGCTCTCCTCTGCCTCCTGTGAATCGGTGGACCTTATTTGCATGGCCCAATCCACTCTCTGTCTCTCTGCACTTCACTGAACTTGAGTAGAAGGCACACTTTTGGGTATATCTACTCATGAGCTTAATCCCTTTCCACGCTTTCCAGCAGGTCCTCATTATCTTCAGTTCCCTGTGCCAGATTAGTGTGTCATGTGTTGACCGTGGTGTTGTCTGTGGATATGGATGTCTGGCTGTTCCCATGTGATTTGGTGTGGGGCATTACTTTTCCCCTGGGATGTATGGCTACTTGACAGTTGAATGGCCCCTCATTGTGCGTTTATACCAATGTTGAATGTCAATGTGCCCACTTCTGGCATGGGTATGATGGATTGATTGTGGGTAGTCACTTGTCAGCAAATGCCATGCATCTGTTGCTTACTGGACCAAGTGTGTGAATGCACATTGTCTGATGGGTGTGTGTCCTGCCATTTCTTGTTTGAGTGCACTTTGAAGCATATGTGCATTGTTGTCTCTTTGAACATGGATAATGGTGCATCAGACTAGGGGGACATGGTGTGAGAACCCACTGGTGCTCCAGCCCATCCTCAGACATGCTGCAGACTCGTTGGACTCTTCTGACTCAGCTGGCTTTGATGCTGAACCTGATGTGCACACCTCAAAGAGGGAAAAGGTGAGTGGCCCAATGGGCAGATCAGGTTGGGTCCAGAAGTCTACGGCTGGGCAGCTGGCTTCTCAAGGCCAGTCAGTGGTTATCCCACCATCTGTGATTGTTACTGCTGCAAGGCCACCCTCCCATGATTCAGCTTTAGGTACTGGGCTGATGTCCAAGCAAGGGTATCAGACATGCAGCTAACAACAGGTGCAACACAGCAACATGCATGGAGCCTTGCATCTGGCCGCCGTGGGCATGCACACGTGAGGGATGTGTGCAGGTTGGGGAGACAGAATGGGAACAGCAGATGATGCGCACCGCCCTCCGTCATGGGAATGAGTTGGACAAGAATATCTGAGGGGGTGGATAAGATGGCCAGGTCCATGACCCCACCAGCAGCCCATGTAGAGCAACAGCTGCAGCTCATGTGGTCTTCATGACACTCCCACATACTGCACATGGAGGTGAACATTAAAGGCCAATGGGCTGATCATCAGGCACACAGTGAAGCCCTGAGGTTTGACATGTTCACCACGAGGACTGCTATCCAATAAGAACTCTCAGCCACTAGGACATTGACCCATGAGAAGATGGATTCCTTCAGGCAGACATTCTCTGAGCAACTCAATGCTTCATGGCTGAGCATGCATACAGACTCTGCAGCCATCCGTGAGGAAATGCATGGAGACCTTACCAACCTCACTCCGCTGGTGCATTCAACTGTGTCACGGCTGGCCGTGGCCAGTGAAGACCAGGCCTCGACACTGCATGGTATGGCTCCAACACCACATCCTCCAGCAGATAAACCACAGGATGGGGGTCCCAGCACATAGCAGCCTCCTTGTCCACCGTTGTTTTGAGGTCCATGAGCCCATGGAGATTTTTTGTCTTTTTGTGTAATTCTTGGTCCACTCATGTGGACATTGACATGCACCGTACCCCTCTCCTCTCCAGGGCAGACTGCCCACCAGCATGTCCATGATGGAACTTTTTTTATTTGTTGTCCATGGTCAGAGTTCATTTTAATTTTGTTGGTTCCCCTTGATTCTGCATGGACACATTTTGGTTGTCTGTTACATTCCCTTGGCCTGGATGTGGGCTAATTATTTGATTTCACTTTCCAATGTGGATTATATTCATTTTTCTTTTTTTGGGTCCCTTGTCCTGTGCAGTTGCACTCTCAGGGGCATGATGGATGAGGTTGGGGACAGGCAGCCATGCACAGTGACGTCAACTACCATGGTTGCATCGTGGAAAACAGGAGGGCGGGTGCAGGTAACATTGGGTTAAGTGAATCTTAACACATGTGTGCTTTATGCATGATAGTGAAATCTGGCTGTTGTAATGCATTGTCCCATGTTTTTGCAGTGCTACAGAATCATGCGGTGACGGCACTCGATGGGAGGTTCCCCATGCACACTTTTACATCCCTAATCCCCAGGGCCACTATCAGGCATTCGCCCACCTCCCACACATTTGGAGGCACAGTTCCTGATGGAGGTGATGATGGAATCGCATCATGCCAGCTCAGTCAGCAGGTAAACATGTGCTATGTCTCGCATGTTGTGTCAGTGTTATTGGTCACCATGGTATTTCCATGCAGTACACATCTTGACATACTGGTTACTTAACCTTGTGGCTTCTGGAATGTCTGGGCGGATGTCTGTCTGTACACTTTGTATTTTGGAAACATGGTCAGCCTTAACACAACTGTTGGTAAACTCTGTAATTTCTTAGAAAGTCAATGATTGAAAGTAATTAGCTTGTCATGGGGCTTGCAGGATGTTTCCTTGTTCTGAGGCTGATCAGAGGGCTAATAAAGTCAAACATTGTGAAATGGAAACATGTTCTGCGTGCTCCTCATTGCATTGAAAATCAAATACTTCTGTTGGTAATTCACTCAATTCAATTATGGTCAATACTCTTTTTGTTTGTATTTGTATTTGGTTTTATTTATTTGTAGAGCGCAAACCAAGCCCTGAGGCAACTGGGAACTAGTCCACTCCTTCCAACTCTTGGCCCCCTCCTCTGGAACTCCCTATCTCTCTCTATCCTCTCCACCCCCACCTAGGTATCCTTCTGCTCCTCCCTGCGAGCCCTTCTTCTCCACTCCCCCTGACTCTCCTTCCCTACCCTCTCCCCCCTCAAACTCCCTGCCCCCCTTCCATTTCCCTTGCTCCTGCCCCTCCTCCCGCTGACTCAAATTAGATACTGAAACCACCAGGGGGAGTAGGAGGTCACCCAGGGGCTTCCCCCCCTCCGCCTCCTCTCTCTCCTCCTCTCCCTCCTACTCTTCCTGACTCTGAAACCCCCTTCACCTACCTCCTCTCCCCCCCTTCCGCTCCTTCTGAGTAAATTGTTCAGCATACTGTACCTCTGGTTTGTTTCATGTTTTTAGAAATGCTTCTTTCTTTATTGAACCTTGTTATTACACTGTAAAGCGCTTTGGAGTAAAGCGCTATATAAATTCAATAAACATAACATAAACATAACATACATGTTACAAAAAGTCATGGAAATACATAGAAGTACATAGAAAGTGCAATAGTAATGGCGCTACATGAAAGTACAAGAAGTGGAACAGTAAGTACACATTACAACAGGGCAAATGTACAAGGAATAAATACAGTGACATTGGTAGAAATATTTACAACAGTGGTAGTACCCTTATGAGGTGTCAATTGAAGAAACCTGTTCAGTTTATTGAGCAACATGGGAGTGATCTTGCTTTATTAACTGTTTTTTTCATCATCATACGGAAACGGTAGAAGGACGGTTCTTAGTGAGGTGGGGAGGACATTACATTTCTTAGCAGACAGGTCTGGGAAGCTAACCCCACCTGCACGTTGTTGATTAAAGCGAGCAATGGTGATGCAGTGTGTTTGTGCAGTGTGAGATGGTCGTGTTGAGGTGTGGCGAATGAGGGTGTACGCTAGATAGGTTGGTGCTTGGTTGTGAAGACATTTGTGGGTAAGTGACAGTGATTTCAGGTCTATTCTTTGTTTGATGTTAAGCCATTTTAGGTTTTGTTGGATGCTGTAATATGTTGTTTCCTCGGTATGTTGCAAGCTGCTCTGATGACATTGTTTTGCATGATTTGCATTTTGTTGATATTCTGCTGTGATGTACCCAGATAGAGTCCATTACAGTAGGCGTGTTTTGATAGCACAAGGGCTCTCGCTTCTGATATGCAATTAGATGTTGATAGGCAAGGCCGTCAGGCAGTGATGAGCTTACATCTATAAGCTTTAGAAGAGGCAAGAGAGTTGGTTTGTCTTACTAATGTGAGTGCAGAATCAATATAGATGCCTTAAGTTTTCACTTCATTAGTTACCTTGATGATGTTACCATCTATGTTGAATGATGTGAATAGTGAACTAAGTTTGTTCAGATTAGCGGTTGAGCCAAGGAGAAGCAACACAGTCTTTTCGTCATTGAGACAAAGCCCATGTTTGGCCATCCATATTTGTATGGTACTATAGATATCGTTGAGGGATTTACTGTCAGCAATGTAGTCACCAGTGATAAGGATGAGTATCTAAGTGTCATCCGCATAATTTGTATATGTGACACCGGATAGTCAAGAATATCAAAAAGGGGCTTGGTGAAAACATTGTAGAGCGTGAGGGAGATGCAGGATCCTTGAGGGACCCCACATGTCACTGGTGTTGGAGGGGCTGTTGCTGAGGGGGGAAAAGACCCTCATGGATCTGTTACTCAGGAATGATTCAATCCATGCATTTGCTTCGAGAAGTGTGCGGCAGATGACAAATGTTTGCACAATATTTTGTGATTCACAAGGTCAAATGCCGCAGATCAGTCGAGTAGGAGAAGTAAGGCTGATTTACGCTTGTCTTTTAATGTTTGAATTTGAGTCTTCAAGTCTAGGAGTGCCGTCTCTGTCTCTATGTTTTGGTCTAAATCCTGACTGCCTGAGTCCCAGTAGGTTGTTTATTTCCAGGAAATGCTGAATTTGCAGGTAGGCCGCTGGGTCCAGTATTTTGAGCAGAAAAGGAACTGTTGTGATGGGTCTGTAGTTGGATGGATTCAAAGGGTCTAAGGTGGGGTTTTTTCAGTAGCAGGAGTACCCCCGTTTATTTAAGGTTATTAGGAACCGTGTTAGAGTCAAAGGAGGCGTTAATGAGAGTGGTGATGAAAGGGGCAAGTTCCTTAGCTGCCTCCTTGATTAGCGGGGCTGGACAAATATCTCCTTGGCAGTGAGATGGCTTGAGATTACATATAATCATCTCAACCTGTATGATAGAGAGGTGTTTAAATTTGAATTGAGGCATGAGTCATTTGAGGGGAGGTGGTTGATCTTGTGGGGTGATCGTGTCAATGGGGTTGTTTTTGGATTCTAAATTCTTTAGGAGCATGGTGATTTTGTCTTGGAGGGCGTTCTGAATATTTGTACAATTTGTATATTTGTTGGTTTGAGAAGTGTCTTAATCCAAAATCAGAAGATTTTAAAGCAACCTAAAGTAAACCCTCGGTGCAGTACAATTGGTTAGTTTTTGAACTCTTTATAATAGGTTCTGCCTGCGTTGCTTTGGATATGACAGTGTATTTTTGAAAAATTGTCAGCCTTCACACAACTCTTGGCGAACTCTGTAATCTCTTAGAAAGTCAATGATGGAAAGTAATGCATGTTTGTACGTGTAGTTACACTTCTATGCATGTGCTTTGTTTATTTGTATGCACTTAGCGCATTGACACCATAATTGTAAGTGAATGAACAGTACTATACACACTTTACCCATTGGCAATGTTTAATTGATTCTGTATGTACGGACTGATTGATGGCATGCATTCACTGTGCATCTGCATGACCAACCATGATGATGTGTCCTTAATGCCACCCTTCCACTCCCCCTGTCCACATGTTTCTTACCGTTCCCCTCAGGGATACTCCCTGTGCACACTTCTCTATGACCTGTGCCACTTCACAATCCACTCCCTTCTGCACTTCCATGACCTTCCCAGACATGCCACTGTTCAACATGTGCCACACACATTGATTATCATGTATCATCATCTTGTGCTTCAGCGCTTCATGACGTAGACTGTGCATAATCATTCTGGCCTCGTGTGTGCATTGAATCCACAGGACATGTTTGTCACACTTGATTCATGTCTGGTTAGACAAATGTGTGCATGTGTTCCCATGACTGACTGGTTCTTTGTTGCACAATGATGATACTTTTGTTGCAGTGTTTAATTGTGTGGTTATCTGCTCCAAGGCGAGTTACATGTTCTTTGGTTTTGATTCCTTCTTCATGTCATCTGTCACTGTCGGTGAGTGAAAATTGCGTGCCCACATTGGGAATCCAAGCATGTGTATGATCATCCACTCCCCACAGCTTGTCTTCATCTGTTCTCCCTGTGTGAGTTGCAACTGCACCCTGTAATCCATGCACACGTCCTGGGACAGTCTGAATCAGGGTGTGTGGTGTGTTGGGAGATGAGGAAACAGCTGCATGTTGTCCGTAGGTCCATTTGCAGTGTTGTAGTACCAGGGTGTATGTTGGTTGGTGTTGTCTCTGGGTATATGGTTGGAGTGCCTTCTTTGCTTGGGTGTAGCATACATGTGTATTTGGGTGATTTGCATGCGTATTGGCAGTGTTATTTCTGATGTAGATCTGATGATTGACCTTTCACATGTGCCCAGTCTTTGCCAGTCTGCCCTTCACCGTCACACACTTTTGTCTTTTATGTGCCATGAGATCTGGTCCTTGTCCATCTATGTTCCTTTCTGTGCTCTCAGAAGAGGATGCTACTTAAAGAGGTGTTCAATGCCCTCACACACTGTTTTGTTAGTCAGGTCTGTCCTCATCGCCGCTCCACAGTCTCCTCATTGCAATGTTTTTTTGTGTCACTCTCTCTCACTCTCTCCCACTCCATTCCACTGCCAGTCAATCGTCACTCTGTGCCCTGTCTCCCTCTTGCACTCTGTGATCCTTGTACAGTGGGTGGTCCATGCCTCCTTTCGTGTTCCCTACATAAGTTGTCATGGATGGCCAGTATCTTTAGATTTTTGCAATGCATGCCTTTGCGATTTGCAAATGTATTTGCAGGTGGGATGCAGTGGATGCAAGCCAGGTGGATGACGTGTGCAGCTAAGTGAAGTGCACAGAGGGTGTGACTTGTGTTGTGTTTTGTGGCATTTAATTTGGCACTGTGTTGGATTCCTTTTATTTTACTTGTTTCGGGGAAATGGGTCCAGCTTCATGACACATGTTTTTGTTAGGGTGCTTTGTATATGCATGCTGTTTTTTCAGATAATCAATGTGGCACTGGTTGCAGGATCCTAGTTGGGCCTTAGTTGGTGAGTTGTCATGAGGTTGGCTGCCCCGGCTGATTGTGTGCTGTGACACGTCTTTAAGGTAGTGGTGGTGAGTGTTTCCTTGCACTTTACAGATGTGTCTTGGCTGTCACATGTCTTCCTGTTGGAAGACATTTTAATAGTAATTCCTACCCACACAGGCAGTTCAATCCTGGTGCTTTTTCCCCTTCTGGGGTTGCTGTCCCAAGACCATTCCAGACACATACCAGTATTGCTGCCCAATGTTCTGATGCAATGTACTCCGCAGATACCAGGCAGACATGATTGTCCATTCATTGTTGCTTGCCATGGTGACCATGTAGGCTGCAGCGTCACTTATTATGAGGCATGTTGATAGCTGCTGGGTGCATGTCCATGCTAACTACAGTTCAATGCACATTTCACCCAATTAAAACCATTACCGGTGAAGTCTGACTTCCCTTGCAATTTTCTTCTGCATGTTCCCTTTTGTGTGGTTTGGCCTTGGCCTCTGTTTATCATTGCCTTCTCATGTCTGCTTGTGTGTTTCATGCCAGTTGCCTCAGTGACCCGCCTTCCAGTCTAACAGCTGCCTCTTTGAAGTGCTGCCATCTGCAAGATACTGTTTTCTGTGCAATTGGTGGGGTTTTTGGTTCACTTTTTTTTGGGCTTAGCATAATCATCTCCATTGTCAGTGTTTACTGTGTTGTCACACTGTTAAGTTGATGAGTGGATGGCATATCATGGCATTGACAATACTACAAAGGTGCTCCTGCGATTCCATCCTCTCAATGTTCTCTTTTTGGGGGTAATATCAGTGTCATGCTGAATGTGGCCAGGTGCATGTGTTGGGAAGGTACCATCAGCATGATGATGGGTAAGTGTCACATGGTCATTCGCTGCTTGGCACTCAGGAGGGGCAGGCAGAGTAAGAGTTGTGGGTGGCTAAGGTGTGACTGGGTAGAGGAGGAGCCAAGTACCTCTACCAGAAGTCCCGCCCCCATTCTGCCTATATGTTGGCACCTGGAAATTGCGACATGCACAACGCCAGTAATGGTACCTATACCGCGAAAAAGTCCTTGAAACAAGGTATCCATTGAGAAAACCCTATATGATGTACCCGCGGAGAAATGACAGTCTCCTGAAGGAAGTTCTGGAAGAAGTGTGAAGAAGAGTGAAAGAGAAACTGTGTGATGTCACATGAAACAGAAATGATTTACCCAGAAGAGATGCCAATGAAGAGAGTATATAGACCATATAGAATCTGATGGCAAAGGAAAGAATCAAGCAACATTTTGGGAACAAAATGAAGATTGCACGTGTGGAGAAGCACTGAAGAAAATGCAAAGCTGTTTCACAAATGTACAGATGCAGTAATGTAAGTAGACCAAGTAATCATAAGGCTGGGTATACATAGTGAATAGACGGCAGGCGGTGCCACAAATATATATATATATGTATAGAATCTGGAAGTAGCTTGACGCATTTTAGCAAACTTGGACCCAGTGAATACAAGGTTTAAAAAGTATGGCGCAATAGAAAAAAACAGCAGACTGTGAAGGAAGATTCGAGAAGGCTTGCCTGGCCTAGTGTCAAGAGTTGAGGCTACCAAGAACTTGGTTATCCACTCGAGGTGATACAAGGAAGGCGAGAAGCGAGCCAAGCTCCTGTTTGAGGTGTAATGGAAAACACTAGAAGTGCCATTTATTATTCATTTAATATTAAATGCAAAGAAGGAGCTCAAAATACAGTTTCCTGTCAAATGGTCAAGTTGGAAATAGACTTTGGGGCAAGCTACACTGAGACTAGAAGATTAGCCCATGCGCTCACTCCCTTTTATTCTCAGGCACAGTATACTTTACAAGGTCAAGTTCCAAGAACTAATTGAATGGCAGACCGCAAGAGTAATGATGGATGTTGGGCTAATTGGGTGGGGAGGCTTGGTCAGGCCCCCTCTAGCACCTGGGGTATCAGCTTGCGTGCTGCTAGAGAGTAGACTATTCCAGAAGGGCACAAGCATGCCAACCAATCATAGAGGGTAACGTAGCAACGAGCCCTATAGTTTGAGAAGCCAATACAACGATGTGTATTAGTATGACATGGAAGATGACTTGCACAAGGGGTGGGCATAGCTGTCCACCTGACTTTAGAGATCCAATCACCACCCCACACCCCATAGAAAGTATACGTACATGTTTACCTTAAAGCTATCTCAAACCCCTGTAGGTTTTCCTATTTTGCCACATAGTATGACGTCTTAACTTGGTAGCAGAAAGAGGATGGTTCAGGTCTGTCGGTTAGTAGGCTCTTAGCATTTTCTGAAAATCGGACATCATCTGCCATTTAGCCAGGCGATCGGGGTATAGGTACCATTACCATTATCGGCCGCTCTACACAAAATCCTGTGTAGAGCGGCCAATATAGAACTCTTGCAATAAAATTGATATAGGCGGGATGGGTCCCTCTTTCACAAAATCCCTCCTGGTTTCCACAGACAATGAGCGGACCGAAGGCGACGTTGGCTGTTTGGAGGCGGGGACGATCCTGAGGATCATGAGTTGAAAAGCAAATGGTGAGGAGATGGAGGGGACTGGCTAAATAAGGGAATAGGGATTGAGGTAAAAGAAAAGTAACGGAGGGTTGATAAATATATGACGAGGAGCGTCAGAGGTATATGAGGAGGACCGTCAAAGAGCAGAGTGTCCTAGCTCAAGGAGCATTAGAAGGAGTCATTTCAAAACCCAAGTGGGTACTTAGGCGGTACATAAACAGGTTTTATGATAGGGAAGGACTCAAACTCCAATCTGAGTATTTTAGGGGCTGAGAGAAAAGGAGTGTAATGATGAGATATATGTAAAGTCGACTAGTCTGTCCGTTTGTGTATTTTGAAATTGTGAGGTTAGGGAAGAGAAAAACGTTGTTATCAACCTTTTAGTCATTGTCTGTCATAACCACTGTGAGGGGGCACAAGTTGTGCCACAAGCAGGCTCCCACCAGAACCCTAAGGGCCTTAAAACCACTGCAAAAGGGCTCCTGGAGCCAGTCCTGGCACCCTTGGCACCAGGCTCATATGTAGGAATGAAGGTCTGTTCAAACGAGTTCCCAATATGTACATGGGCTTTAAATCCAACATGGTAACGTCCACACAGTCTAGTTCTAAGAACCAAGCCATGCGGTCTAGTGTTTTGGGTGTGGCAGGCCTGGATCTACTTTCCCTGGTACTACTTTACCTGGGCTATATAAACCACACCTTGACTGCAGAACACGCTTCATGTTATTCTGCAACCCGCAGCGTGACGCGCACCGTGTCCAACTCCTGGTCTTCAGCATCTTCCTGTAATCCTGCAAAAATAAGAACAATCTTATTCTGTCTTACCTGAGAAAACCCCATCCAGCACTCAGCATCTCAAATGGGCTGCAATCTGTGGAGACCGAGAGAAGAAGAAACATCACTCACCTGTGAGTACTAGCTAAAGGACTTCTGGCGAACCGCTACCACAGCTGCTGTTCGAACATTGCAATAACGAGAAAGGGTAAAACAATATTAGAACGCGCACTTCGAAAACATCAAATTCCATCAGTCTTACCTGAATTCCATCACGCTACGCCACACTTCCATCTGGAGCACCACAGCAACATCTGCAAAGGAAAAGAGACAGTTCACTTTCAATATTAAACAACCTCACAGCGATGTACTTACCTTAATGGATTCCGGGGGCCTGTTTTTCATTGCGCTCTCATCCACTCGCAGCACCACAGTGGCCTGTGAGGAGAAGAAGAAGAAGAAAACACAGGTTAGCTTTAAAAGACAATAAAGGCACAGCGCTTCACGCTTTCTCTTACCTAGAAAACGTGACTCTCCATCCGGCACGCCAGCATCAAAACCTTCGCACCTGAAAAGAAGGATATAAAGACATTAATGAATTCCCACCATAAACAGAACAAAGACTTACAATTAACAAACCTACCTGCCTACCAGCAGATTCGGGGTCACAGCAGGCCTGGGCCCAAGGAGGCGTACTGCACCAGTGAAGCAACTCGGGCAGCTCACGAATAAAACGTCAAGCGCCCGTGCACAAGAAACACAGAACGGATAGCTCACCCTACAAATAACTAAGGTGAGAAAAGAACCCAATGGGAAGGGAATCAGTCAGAGGGAGGTGGGAGATTCACCCATTAGAGACAGTTATCACAAATCCTCCCTTCTGTAATTTCAGATTTATTATTCAGCACTGGGCAACTACGCATCCAGGGTTCCAGATCTCAGAGCCTTCCAGACGCCCCCGGGGATATCAGGTGGGCGTAACATTGTTGGTGCCGACTGAACAGGTAGATTGAAATAATTCATAAGTAGAGGCTTTGAGCGGCGTGGGTGCTGTGCGCTCATATTTGTGATTTTTCTGCAACATATTCTGTGTAAATCAACAGTAATTATCAAAAATCAATTAAGACTTGTCACAATGGGGGGTGTTACTCCACTGATGCACTTGTGCAAGACACTGCCAAAACACGCACCCAAGCTCAAACAGTATAGTGCGGAATGGGTAAAGGGTACAGCAGACAAAATGTTTATGTCATGGCCACAAGAGGGATCGCTGTCCAAGGCGGTTTTGCAACACATGACCACATACTTGTACCCTGCATACAGAGAGAAGGAATTGGAGAAAAGGCCATCTAGTTTAGAGCTTTGGAAGATGTACCAGGAGCATCGGGAAGACCCGCCTCCTGAGGACTGGATGCTTAATCAGTGTAGGGAAGAATGTGCTGATCCTTCTGCTCCCCTTACCTCACCCGAAGTAAATGGCGATGGTGCAAAAGATGAAGGAGGATATCCATTGAGGGAATTAAAAGCGACAACAGGATTTAGTAATCCGATACATGAACCGCCTGCTTACAGCAGTGACGACAGTCCAGATTAAAGTAAGAGAAAAAAGGAGATCTTTAAGGTCTTACAAGACAAATAGGAGAAAAGCAATCAACCTAATGTGACCCTCGATATAGAACAAGAGATTAAGAGATGAAAAGGAGAAAAGGATAAAGCTGATGAGGTAACGCTCGTACAGAGCCAATGGATAGGTGGACAGATATTGCTCAAGCTCGATGGGAAAAGTATTGGGGAAGTTAGGCAAAGGGAAGATCAAGATGAACAGGATAGAAAAGACAGGGAATGAGAGAAACAATAATAGAAAAGACAGGGAATGAGAGAAACAATTGAAAGAGGATGAACAGAAGAGAAGGGATAGACAAAGGCGAGAACAAATATATCAAGAGTAGCAGCAAAAGGAAGAAGAAAGGGCAGAGGAGCAAAGAAGTATGATAATAGGCAGAGAGCAATCGAATAACGAGATAGGCAAGAAAAGAGGAAAGAGGAGGAAGCACAGAGATTACATGATAAAAGAATGAAAATACAAAGGGAAGAAGAAGTGCATAGAGCAAATGAAAGAAGGGAAGAGAAAAGACAAGAAGAGGAAAGGATTAGACAGGAAGCAAGAAAGTGAAGGGAATTAGACGAATAAATGGAGTGAAAAAGGAGATGGAGGGAACACGATATTGATCACATTCAGAAAGAGTTAATGGAACCAAGTCCAGTGATATCATGGAGCCACATAGATACGTTCCTCTCATCGCAGGGAGCAACATCATACTAGTTGGGTACTAGATATGTCAGACGAAGAGAGAGAAACCTTCTGTGGGGAGGAGGGAGAAAGTGCATGTGGTTCAAAGGATGTCTGCAGACAGACAAGGAAGTGAGATGGTCTGATCTAGAGAAACCGAAGGATAGGACACCAGATCCCATGGCACACCTAGTGACCTAAAAGACGATTGCATAGTGAGAAGGGAGAGTCGCCACCATATGTGAATAGGCTGAGGTCATTGCCAGGTAGAAGGCAATCAGGATCCATTGTCCCCACTATGGATAGGCAGATGATGGGAGCTGTTTGTGGATTCGGGTTCACGCAGTTCCCTTTATTGGAGAAAGGATGGTGCCAGACCTCAGTATATACTGTGGGGCCGAATGGACATAGATAATTTAAGATATAAACTCCCTAGTTTAACGGTGGATGCAGGAAAATGGATTTATGAATTAGAAAAGATAACAGGAGGAAATACTCTAGCCATAGGCAACATTAAGGGTCTCCTAACAGCCATTCTTGGGGAAAGGGCTGATGACATTTCGACACAAGCAGGTTACTTAAGTGTCACAGCACAGAACACAGCTCATGACGGAGCGCCATTTAATAATTGTAGAGCAGATCTCTGGCAAGCACTCAGGGTACAGTATACTGATACGTCAGATTTGGGTGCAATTATGGCAGCTAAAATGAATGATGATGAAGATCTGCTTACTTACATTCAAAGTATTCAGGAATACTGGACTTTGGAAACGAGGGAGCCGTGGGAGAAATCAGTGCCAGGATTTTACAACATTTTGTGTCAGGGATTACCGGAGCAGGTACAGAGACAGCTCAAGAGATTAGTGGGAATGGAGGTGAAGCCATGAGCGGAGATACAGTTGACTATAGCACATCACTGCCGGCTGTTGAATGAGAAAAATAAGAAGAAGGAAGATGCTAGAAAACTTAAGGAAGCTAAGTTAGTTCAGAAGAAATTGTTGAAGTACACCAAAGAAGGGGCGGTACTGGCATGCAGAGAAGGGATGGCAACACAGCAAGTAATGGGTACATCGCAGGCGAATAATCAACGTCAGATGGACAAAGGAGGAATGGGATACAGAGGACGAGGTGGTTTCCAGGATAATCGGCGTGGTTTTCAAAATAACCAAGGCGGGTTTCAGAATATGCAGAATGATAACCAAAATGTGCAAGGAAGTTTTAATCAAGGAGGGCTAATTAGAAGAGCTCCTCCTATATGTTGGACATGTAGAATGACTGGGAACATCGCGCGAACATGTGGAAGCTATGGGTATATACAAAATGGGCAATTCTCAGAGGGGGGGACAGCTTATCCTACAGCATATAGCTCACAAAATGGGGATGGGTTTACCCAAGATCAGACAGTATATCAAGCACAAGCACTGCAAATGCAACAGGCATTGCAACCACAGCAAGCACCATTGAACCCGCTGCAAGGAAAGTCACAGCACGCACCCATGCATATACAGCAGAATGAAAACACGGGACAGTTATTTACACCTAGAGTAGTGGGTGTCACTGTGTTGGGAGGAAGTTCTTTTACAGGTACAGGGATAAGCATGTACCCACATTAGGACTGCTCGCAGGGCGTCTTGATGTGTTCAGTACTATCCGTGACACCTAACCCCCAAATGGAACCAACGGTCGATGTTACCATAGGAGGCAAATCTTTTTCTTTTTTAGTAGACACTGGGGAAACACATTCATGTATACGAGAGGGAAAATATCCGTTATCGGGAAATGCCATAAATGTGCATGGTTTCTCTGAAGCTACAACAGAGTTCCTTTTACTAATGAATTACCCATCCCTGTAGGGCAGTGTGATATGTCTGTTCCATTATTGTATTCAAGGCAGACACTGGTTAATATTTTAGGCCGAGATTTAAAGGAATGGTTCGGACAGAAATTTGTATTGGCCCTACGGGTCGGCCATGTGTTTTTAAGCCTAAATCGCTCGATATTAGAAACATTTCCTATGGAACTTACCCGAGTTTTCGGCCATTAAACGCACGTGAAAACAGGCAGCAAGGCGCAGCCATTTTGTGATAATCCTATCACTTGCCCCATCGCCCTGGGTGACCTGCTTTTGCAGCACTAAATCATATCCCCGCCCCTGAACCTGTCATCAGCAGACGTGCACCGCCCATTTCACAACGCCAAAGCACGTCTCGTGTCAACATTCGCTGCGCTTCAGCTAATGACGTGTCGCCATGGAAATGGCAGGACACCTCTTTGCTCAATAAGTATGAACAGACCGTTTGACAACACACAGCAGCAGATTTTCGATTCTATTCCTCTCTCTGTGTTACTTGGAGTATTCTGTGACTTGTTTCTGTGCTCTGGTCAGCTACCTTTGCCGCTTGTAGCCCGTGTGAACACCTGTACCATTGCTATAAATTATTTTAGTTTGTTTACCACACAATGGCTACAATAATGCCCTACATGTACGAGCCCGAGTATACCGAGGAGGAACTACTGGAAAGTTAAACATGCAAAAACGATGGGGCTTCGGACGGCAGTTGGCAGGACGAATCAACGGATGAAGACACTGGACCTAGTCACATGGACAGTGTTTCCACCTGGTGCACATGCAATTGGTGCGAGCTAATGCCAACCGAGGACGAGAACTGCTGCTGCTGTGAAAACTCGGGATGCGTGGCCTACATTTCGGAAGGCGAGTCACGCCCGCAATGCATCACCGAGCTGCCAGACTTCAGGGCAGCCTGCCTTACACGGTCCGTGTTGAGGATAATGATGGTGCTTATGCACGAACTTTGCGCAACTGTTCGTCCTCGTAATCCGAGTAACGAGTAAGTATACTCTGGTTGTGATGCCGTTACTATTTCATGGTCGTCTCCTATATTCGAAATTACATCTACATTTCATTGAAAGTCGTTCAACAGAGTGCAGTGTCTAGATAGCATTTGTCCTAGCAGAATGCCATTAGTTACAAGAATTGTCATTGACAACAAAGGTTTAATAAACTTATCTTGGTCATTTAAAAACAGTTTGTATCATTCTTTTTCACAGGTGGTACAGGCTGGTGGCCTATTGTTCCTTTACATGGTGGCTTCACGGGAGGCTTGGACACCGCGTTCGAAGAGTAATACCCGCCTGTGTTGTTGCTGCCATAAGACAAACTTTCCCCAGTGACAGCGGTCAGTACAGGGGATTTTCACTCGCTGTGCTGCAACCTGACCTGTACAATGTGTAAAGTTTTGTATTTTTGTGCCATCAAAATAAGAAACAAAATAAAACACCACATATATTTTAACAACGGAGGTTTCGATTTATTAAATGAATCAAGTGTGTCTCCATTCAAGAGTCTTCCTGTGCCTTGCCTGCACACCCACCGGCCCATTCACCCCTCCCTATCAAAGGCAGTTCACACCCGGGGATGTGCTCTGCCATGGGGGGCTGTCAGGGGCGCAAACGGCCAAGGTGCCAAACAGCATGTACACTTCAAAAGGTATCCCACGCCCTGGGGCCATTGCTCACATGGCCTCCTCAGACCCAATGTCTCCAGGCAGGCCTCCCCGGAAGCAGGCCGCGCCCCTGCAATCCACATAAGTGTGTCTCCATTCAGCAGTCTTCCTGTGCCTTATCTGCACGCCCCCGGCCCATCCATCCCACCCCTCTCTATCAAAGGCGGTTCGCGCCAGTGGATGTGCGCGGCCATGGGGGACTGTCAGGGGCGCAAACGGCCAAGGTGCCAAACATCATGTACACTTCAAAAGGTATCCCACGCCCAGGGGTCAGCGCTCACATGACCTCCTCAGGCCCCGTGTCTCCGGCCAGGATCCACCCCTCACGCTGGCCGCCCCCGGCAAACCACATAATACCACAACACATACACTTCATTCATTCACAAACACACTGCTGTTTCTAATACTTTATAAACCACTTGATATGTCTCATGAGAACATCTTTGTGCTTTGCAAGTCAACTCCTGAACGTGCTACCTGAGAACCACAGAGATCGATGCTAATCTGCTCGTCGTCGTGCTATCTGTGAACTTCTGTGAGCGCTTCGAGCAAACTCGTCAGTGTGCTAGCTGTGGCCATCTACCTGTTCTCCTGCCACAAACTACTGGGCTTGCTGAATCTAACTGTTTGATGGTCAAGGTAAGGCCATGCAGCACAGTCATTTTTGAGTCATTTTTAAATTTCTATCTATTTGCGAGTAGAGTACTCAATAGTGCTATGTTCATTGGTCTCATTGCTATTGACTTGAGTTTCAATTGTTATGCTATCAATAGATCTATTTATTTTCATCTGTGTAAATTGTCATCGAATTGCATCCTTCGCGGGTCGTGTCTATAATGTAAGCATGTTTCCTTCTCGTGCAAGATAGTACATCCAAGGGATGAGTCACATGTTCAGAGTTTAGTTCCATCATTTTTTAATTTGTGAAATTAATGCAAATACTAAACTGCACTTGATGAACTGGTAGTTCCGGCGATCAAAACAAACCTTGCATTGAACATGGTATGGTTCATTTACTTTTTTATGACATTTTTATTCATCAAGGTTTTATAATAATCTTGATATTTACTTTTCAGAATTTTCAACAATGCCTGCCTGTTCGATTAGCGGTTGCCCTTCGAAGACCCATGCTAAATCTGAAGGCACTACAATGCATGTATTCCCTAAAACTGTTGATCGAATAAGGAAATGGGTCAGACATTGCGGATATCCACTGGATGAGCTTGAAAGTAGAGTCCAACAAGTCTTTGAGGACAAGAGGGGTGATCGATACTGCATCTGCAGCCGGCACTTTTCCTCGAACATGTACGCCACATCTTGAGTAACAAAGAAGAATAAACGGCAAACGACACGAAAATTGCTCGCAAACGCTATTCCAACTCTATTCGTTCAAATTCCGACACTGGTGAGTCAAGTGTCCGGATTTAGCTTTAGGCCTTGTGGTAGTGTGTAGGTAGCTGAATGGATTAATTGATATTTTAGGTGTCGTGTCCCTTGTAATACTTACAATATGAGTGATATGAGTGTATAGCTTTTTGAATAATGACATTCATCAATAAATTATTTTTCGATTTTATAACCCCCAAAGGAAATCTATTTATGGGCACAGGGAACTGTGCTATATTGCGCATTTTCAATAGCATTATTCTCAAGTATTCTGTAGGCTTACATGGCAATTTTTAAAATTGGCATTTCATTATCAAACAATAATTTACCTTTACAACTGATTGACTATCCACTGAATCTGAAGCAAGAACATTCTACATCCGTTACGTGCCCGCAGTTATCAACCACTTCTATCGCGTATCAGGTAATCTTACTTAGCTATTCCGCTACAGACTTGTTTTATGCATGTCAAGTAATAGTTTTTATGTATAGTGTAATTATTTTACCAAATGTTTGGTTAGTGCTTTCCAATTGATATACACCTTAGTTGTCGTCACCTGGTGTTTGTTTTCAGTTATAATTAGTGTTATCCATACTAATGCAAGTACTGTCTTTCAGGGAGATGCTGAAGCGTCCACCACATTGACAACATCCATAGATATTCTTCAGCAGCACGAGGTATGGATACTGACAGCTCCATCGAACTAGATTATCAGAGCTGGAATACTTGTCATTTGATTGTTCTACACAATGTTTCATTCGTGGTTAGCCATTGATATGTACCTGTGTGGTCGACTCCAAGTGTGTGTTATGTTTTCAATATTGTAATCCTTACTAATGCAAGTACTATGTTTCAGGCAGTAGATGGAGCATCAACCCCTGCACTTGATGCAGAGCCTGACATTCAAGTAATTCCAGGGGAAGTGGAAGCGGGACCATGCATATACGAATCGGTGCAACAGCTTTCGGAAGTGCGCACTACATTTATAACATCCATAGATATTCTTCAGCAGCACGAGGTATGAATACTACCAGCTCCATCGAGCGTGATCATATAACGTGATTCCGTTTGCTATACTTTCTTCCTTATTATTGCAAGTACTGTGTTTCAGGGAGACGACAGAGCTTCCTCTACAATTACAACATCCCTTGTAGATGATGCAGATGTAAAGAAATCGGAGTAATAAGTCGATTAAATCGGATCATTTTTAGATATCCATTGATTCTTTTAGACAATGCATAATTTGTGGTTATCTCTTTATATGTACCTGTGCCATCGATACCAAGTGTGTCTTATGTTTACAATATTGAAAACCATACTAATGCAAGTACTGTGTTTCAGGGAGTTGCTGAGGCGCCCTCTCCAATAAAATCATTCATGCCAGTCTATGCGGAGCCAGAGGTATGGATATTGACAGTTTCATCGAACTAGATCATCAGAGCTCGAATACTTGTCATTTGATTGTTCTACACAATGTTTAATTCGTGTTTAGCTATTGAGATGTACCTGTGTGGTTGTCCTCACGAGTGTTTTATGTTTTCAATATTGTGATACATAGTAATGAAAGTACTATGTTTCAGGGAGTCGATGGAGCGTCATTCCGTGCTGTCTATGCGGATCCAGAAAATATAGTCGTTACAGCGCAAGAGGAAGGCAAGACATGCGGAAACGAATCGGAGAAACAGCGTGCAGATGTTGAAGTTCGAGTCAAGAAAGTTGCAAAGAAATAAAACAAAAATAAGGTTAGTCACAAACAGGTCATATTTTTAGAAATTGTTTTGTGCTGGGGACTATATTATGTTTTTTTCTGTCAATTGTACTATACTTTATCTTGTGTTTAAACTGAACATCCCTTTTCCAATCTGTCCTCTAGTTACCCGTGGTAACTAGAGGCAACAATGCTAGTGGCATAACTACCTTCCTTGTGTTGTCTTATCGCCATAGGGCATCTGTTGGGTATATTGTACATCCTCTTCTAGTCCAGAGGTACTGTTCCTCCCTGGGTGCATTTCACTGCAATTCCAATTTGTGTCACTGTAAATATGTTTCGACCCCCCTCCTTTAGTATTATTGCCTTTGCATAGTCACAGGCATGGGATGAGGCCTCCATTTCCAGGAGTTCTCCAAAATATGCGGCGCACTTTGATTCTGCGTGTGCTGCATTATTCCCTCTTGAGACAGGGTCTTCCCCTTGTGTGTATGCTTGCACTTTCACTGTTGCTACTTGCTCAGGATAATGTATAACATCTATTAGCCTGCCCAGTAGAAGTGCATACTGTACTGGTGACCCATCAGACAGTGGAGCAAATGACAGACAGTGAAGCAAATGAGAGATGTTGCTTGTCAGACCATTTACACTATCGAGGAACTATTAATTCAGGTGCGGCGTGTTCAGACTCGAGATGCTCATGTCCAATGGCCAGAACATGAATTGAATGTGTCCGGAGAATCCAGTAAAGTTTTATTGGACCAATGCTACAGTGCGACTGCACCACCACAAGAAGATGATACTGGATGTATTGAAGATAGCTCTGAAGTAGTCGCAGATCAATTCACACAATCTACACCAGCAAAAAAAAGCCATCCAAAAAGCTGTCGACATTGTTGTGTTCTCCCATCAATGTTCAAGTAACAGATGTTGAAATGACAGAGAATGATCCAGCAGCACTATTCACCGACGCATCAGAACCTGATATCAGCGATATTAGTTTCAATTCTGGTGATATGTCCGCAATGATGCAGTCCGAAACAAATGAGACGCAGGATGACAGTCTAATGAAAGAGGGCAAATACATAGTATTCGACAGTTGTTTGATGGATATTATAAGTATGCTGAAATGTGGGCATTCAGTTAGAGGGGAAGTATGTGGGAAGCCATTGATTCATGCGACTCGTCAAACACAAGGCAGTAACGTCAAAATACATGCCGCCTGTACATTACATCATACGTTCTCATGGTCTGCACAACCGATGCTGGGGAAACTGCCAGCAGGCAATGTACTGTGTGCAGCTGCCTCACTCTTTAGTGGGACAAGTTTTAGAAAGTTAGAGTCTTTCTTTCAGTTTGTGGGACTCCATTTCATTTCTAAAACGCAGTACTACAAATTCCAACATGATTATCTATTTCTGGCCATTAGTGATGCTTGGAAAATTGAACAATTGTCTCTAAAAAGTACATTTGAAGGCAAACGATTCAGGATAGCCAGCGATGGACAGTGCGACAGCCCTGGATTTTCTGCAAAGTACTGCACCTACCACTTTCAGGACATGGATAGTAAGAAAATTGTAAGTTCGGTGGTCGTGCAGGTGTCCCAATGTAAATCCTCAGTGGCCATGGAGAAACTAGGATTTATAAGATCATTGGAATATCTACAATCAAGCGAATGCATATCGACCTCATAGCCACAGACAGACACGTTTCAATAGTCAAGACAATGAGAGAGCAGTTCCTACATATTAAACATCAATTTGACGTATGGCATCTTGCTAAATCAATCAATAAGAAAATCTCGGCTGCAGGGAAAAAAAAGGTTTGGAAAGTATTTCACAGTGGTCCCAGTCTATCAGCAACCATCTTTAGTGGAGCTCCAAAACTTGTGAAGGGTCAGTGGAAATCCTACTTGAAAAATGGCAGTCACTGATGCACCACTGCACCAACGTTCACCGCTGGATAGAAAACCTACATATCCACCAATGTGAACATGGCCCTTTGGCCCCAGAGGAGGCACGGAAGAAGAAGTGGTTGGTTCCATCTTCACCTACACACAAAGCCATTGAGAAGATTGTTTTTGATAAAACTCTATCAAGAGATTTGAGGGGACTGACAGAATTTTGTCACACAGGAGGTTTGGAGGTGTTCCACAATATGTGCCTAAAGTACAGGCCAAAGCGATTGCATTTCGGCATACAGGACATGAAACATAGGACTCTACTAGCGGTCTTGGCCCATAACGAGAATGTGTGCCATGAACAATCTAGGACTACGGGAAATGTAGGGAGCTTCGCTACACTACGGCCTTTGCAAAAATAATTAAGAAATGGGTGGTGAAACCCGTATATGGGGAAATGGAGTTCAACTTTGTTAAAGGCCTCATTGTTAATGTACTAGAGAAGCAGAGAAATGGAATTTTGAGCGATTCTGTGCAGAGCACTGATGCATTGCCACCAAACATTGCCACTGTGCCATGTCCACCCAAAGCAGAGCTGGTTGAGAAGTACAAATCCGGGTTTAAATCATTGTAATCTGATTGTCTTTTTGTAAAAAAATGTTATTGTACAGTGTACATACAAAGTATGCTAACCCTATCCCCTACCTTCACCATCCTGGGTGGCGAACAACCTGGGTGTCATCTTTGACTTCTCTCTCTATTCACCTCATATCACTGACCTTGTCAATATGTGTATGTATATATTTGTGTTGCTGTAACTAAGCTTCACAATCTCATGTAAATGCTGCGCACTGTTAACTGAGGGGAGGCTTGCGCATTGCATATAATAAAACAAACAAACAATAAATTTCACTTTCAACTCAACTCAACTCCTCAGGTACTTTATACTTTTCCTGACCTTCCCCCCAAAAAGTCAATGTCTCCATAGTTATGGTTCTCTAGGGCGGAAAAGCTCGCGGACAACGAGGACAAAATTGGGGGCCTTAGAATGCGCCAAGCAAGGCGTTGCAGATGGAAGAGAAGCCAGTTCACATTAGCACATTGAGGCCTAGTACAAAGATGGAGTTGAAAATTCAAGTTCTCACAGATGGCTTTACACGGGATGTTGCAAAGTAAGAATGTATGCTCATGCAGAGTGAAGCACAGCGGCTTTGATTTTTTGCTCGTGGGCTGAAGAGGCCCACGACTCGCACTGGCAGTATAAGGTTCTATTGTTTTTTTACCTTGAGAGACAGGGACCATGCCGAAAGGACTTCATTTGAAGGAGGGGTGCAATAACGTAAGAGAGGATAAGCTAAAAATTCTGAAACTACACAGAGTTTCATGTTAGTTCAGTATATGAAAAATCGTTGGCACAAACAGAGTATGATTCACGGACTGCATTACGCCGACACAATGGAAATGGCAAATATAATGTAAGTAACTCTATAGACAAATTTATACCGGAATATCATACCAATAGCGTACCGTTAAAGGCAGGTTTTGTTGTACTTGTTCGTTCTGTGTGGCTCATTACAATGAAGAGCAAGTAAAACATTTGTGGGATTGTCTTTCTACCTGGCAAATGGGCATGCATGTGCCCATTCGACACGCATGTAGACAAACAGTCGTTTCACAGTGGTTCAATGCTAATAAAACATTACATTGTGTGTTAACCTCGATTTCTTTCGTCAGTTTTCGCATTGCTTTTAGAGCCGAACATACTCCATTGCACTATCCTCACAAGCAAATAGTTTCAACTCGGCCGTAATAAATAAAATGAATAATAGTAATAAAGATCGGCTGGTGAGACTAATCTCAATTTTTATGTTTTCAAAACAGGTACATCCTACCCTACTGCGACTGTCATCTGTTTCAGACCCCGGCCGACGGATTCTTCACTCGCCAGCTGCAGCTTCTTGTAAACAACTGCACTACATTGACTATTTTATTGGACGATCGCCAAGGGCCCATATGCCCTTACGCAGTACTAGCGACTAGAAGCAACATATCAACCTTTACGGTGGCCTAGTGCCTAGTTGATGGAACAGCCTTGCGGATCACCGTGCTTCTTTTAACGAAAACCAACACCCTGTGTACCATAAAAGAAACAGCGCGGATCGAGAGCAAAGAAAAAAAAATCCATTCCGATTTAATATGCCAATTGCTGAATATTCTCTAAACATTTAATGTCAAATAAATGTACTTTACCAAATGTACCATATTGCTGTTTGATTTTAAAGTACAATTTCATATTCCAAATTGTGGTGCGCTGTGTTGTGAGTTGATCTGTGTTGGTTTCCGGGTTCTGTGTGAAGTCCCATAGAAGATGACTGGGCGCGTTTGCCTACGCAGCACAGTAACGTCACGGAGAGAGGCGGGGAATATGAATGTTTTGATAATGTCAGGCTCAGGGGTGAGGGATATGATTTAGTGCCACAAAAGCAGGACACCCAGGGCAATGGGGCAAGTGATAGGATTATCACAAAATGGCAGCGCCCTGGTGCCTGTTTTCGCGTGCGTTTAATGGATGAAAACTCGGGTAAGGTCCATAGGAAATTTTTCTAATATTGAGCGACTTAAAAACACATGGCCGACCCGTAGGGACAATAAAAATTTCCGACCAAACCATTCCTTTAATGACGAAGCTAAATATGATGATTTCTTTTACTGATAAAAGCATAGTGTGTTCCACTCCAGGGATACAGTATCTAAATGGGGGCGAATTTATAATGGTGTTTACAGGGCAAATGGCTCTGCGAGGAATGCCATGAGAGCCAGAAGTCGTTCTTTATGGGTTATGCATTTTGTTGGCATGGCTACCCGGCCTAGTGGGAAAGGTTATGAGAATACCTGATTAGTTTTTGTTCAGGCCGAGGATACCTATGGACGAAGAGGGGGACATACTATTCACCTAGAGTTACAGGCAGCCATAGTGCGAGGGGGTGTGGCCATGCTCGAAGGAACCGATGATGAGGGAAGGCCATGGAGAACGGTAATTGCCCTTGGGGAAGGGTATAGATTGACTGACATCACAGACAGAGGTATGTTCAGATATGATCCATCAGATGATGACGAAGTAGTATTCAATATGAGTATTACATATTGGATCAGAATAGAGAGATGGGAAATCCCACAGCAAATGGTAATAGTGTGGCAGTACCCTGCATTTTCTGATGAGTATTTGGAAAAAGTGCCAACCTCTTTATGGACTATAGGTCCCTATGACGTAGGCCTATTGAAAGGGGTAGGAGAGGTTAAGATTAGGCTGAAACCAGGAACAATTTTTACCTCGAGCAAGACAGTACCCGATGTCTCGAGAGGCAGATGAGGGTATTTTTAAGACTATATCAGCCATGATGGAACAGAGTATCTTAGTGACATCAGAGTCACCATGTAATACCTGTGAAGAAATTGAAAGGGGGGGTTAAGGAGACTAATTCAGGATATGAGGCCACTTAACCAGATTGTAGATGCAGAGTTTCCTTTAGTTCCAAATCCTGCAATGATTTTATGTAGTATCCCCACAGAGGCACTATATTTCACAGTGATTGACTTGAAAAACATGTTTTTTCTCAATCCTGTTGCATAAGGACTCCCAAGACCTTACGTCATTTATGTTTCATCAGACTAAGCTAAAGAGCACTTGTCTGCCCCAAGGGTACGGTGAATCTCCATCGATCTTTAATAGGGTCCTGCAGATGGATCTAAGCAATATTGATTTGTGAAGTGTTGTGCTGCAGTACATAGATGACATTTCAGTTTGTAGCATGACAGAAGATTGAGTGCTGGCAAGATTCGATTTAGTTAATGACTATCCTAGCAGACAATGGATATAAAATAGACAAGGAGAAGTTGCAATATTATTTGGAAGAGGTGCTGTACATAGGACAGTTAATCTCACATGAAGGGAAGAATGTTATACCTGAGGCGATTATGAAAACAGCAAAACCGCACACGAAGAAACACAAATGCAGCAGTTTCTGGGATTGTGCAACTATGTTAGAGAATTGGTATTTGATTATAGTTCATATACAAGTCCTCTTTTGCAGTCTCCGAAGAAAGCCCAAGTGAACAGGAAAAAATAGAATGAACTGAGGAAAAGGAGGGAGAGTTTGAAGAATTAAAGAAAGCAATTTGTACAGCTTCAGTTTTAGGAATTCCCAATTATTTTGAGGTGTTTTTCTCATTTTCGCATATGAGTGGGACAGTTACGACAGTGATGTTTACAAACAAGTCTAAACAAGGGTACAAACCTCTGGCAGGTTATAGTGGGATTTTAGATCCAGTTATGAGAGGACACTTTCCTCACGTACAATCGCTGGCAGCAGCCACATTTGCCATTGAGAAGTCTACAAGCATTGTGATGAGGTGTTCTATGACTTTATTTGTTGAGCATGCTTTGTTTGCAGTTTTGGAAAAACCTAAGGGTACATTGACATTTCAGAGGGCTGCTGTATATGAGGTAGTTATATCGAATCCAGCATTCAAAATAGTCAGATGCAAAATAGTGAACCCTGCCACGTTTGTAGCCGAACCTGTGACAGAGAATGAGCATGTGCATGATTGCTCAAACTATGAAGAGTTCTACGATGAGATTCCAGAGTGAAGGAGAATGGTCTAGCGAAGGGGGCGAGGTTCTCTTTATTGACATGTCTTCAAAAATATATCAAACTGATGGAAAAAGGCATTCAGGTTCAGCGGTGGTAAGGAACAGAGATAATGGGGAATTTGAAGTGGTAGCAAGTGCAAGACTACTGTCGCACTGTACGGCACTAGCAACAGATTTAGTGGAGCGTATTGTAGCGCTCGAGAAACACGCAGGGCAGGAAGTAATGGTGTACAGTGGCTCCTCCTATGTGAAGTCTACCATGCATGCAGGGCTAGCATGTTTGAAAAGGAGGGGCTCTCTGAGCGGACGCCACTCCAATGCAGCATGCAGCATTATTGGAGAGGCTTATTAAGGCACTACAACTCCTAGTAGCCATCGCAATAATTAAATGCGCAGCACATACCAAGAGAACTGATTTTATCTCACCCAGGAATTAAGCCGCAGATGAAGAGTCCAGAAGGGTTGCATATTCACCAGATATTACTAGTTTTGATACTCTAGTGTTTCAATAAAAAGGTAGCAGGTGCTCCTCTCCAGAAGGAACATGGCATGATAACCTGATCTGAGATGAGAGTTTGCAGCACACGCTTTTTGCTCACTGTACCTTTCACAGATTGGAAATATCCGTTTGCATATCAGTCTTTATCCCGCCCACATGGGTAGTCCAGCACCGAAATTCTATTGCACTTCCTCTCTGAACAAGAGTACCAACAGCAACCCCATACACGTGTTTCAGCCTTGTTGGGCCTCATCAGTGAGGTGAAGCTGCGCCTCTCCGAGCACAGTGAGCAGGGAGTCCACATCTGGTTGCCCCCAGGTAACTCAGGGTGACCAACCCCAAGGTCCTTATAAATATTTCAAAAAAAGGTAGCAGGCGCTCCTCTCCAGAAGGAACATGGCACGATAACCTGTTATGAGATGAGCACACACTTTTTGCTCACTGTACCTTTCACAGGTGGGAAATATCCATTTGCATACTCCAGATGTAAAGGAAAAAGTGGTCACGATTAGGATTGTAAACAAAGGGTTTAATAATTTGTCCAGAACACAGTTAATGGAGGTTCAAGGCAATGAACCACAAGAAGAGAAGGAGTTGTGGACACATAGGGGATGTTCTTTATACCACTCTGAAGCATTGAGGCAACAGGACGGCACTGGCAAACCAGAGATGGCTGTAGCTTTATTAGTCGGTCTGATTATTGATCTATGAGTAAGATCTGCACCACCATCCATCTCAGATACTGTTACCTCATCTTAAAGGGCCTAAAGGTTCAACTGTGTGGGTTGGTCATGTTGCATTGGCGTGAGGTGGGCGGAGGTGGGTGCATGAATGTGTTGTCGGCACGCACATTGAATGGTTGTTCTCTACAGAGGATTCTGGAATGGAATGATGGAGGCAGGAATTGTGAAGGAAGTAGCAGCTCTATGCATGCACAGGAAACAGCATGAGGGGTTGGTGGTTTCCAGGCTGACAGAGGGGAAGATTGGAGGACTGCATGGTCCTGATGATGCAGGATCACATGGGATGATGTAAGAGTGCATTTCTCTTGCAGTGCACTTTATTTTCCAGTTTTAACATGACTGTTTTGATTTGACTGTGTATTGTGGGCATAGTGGTTGTTAGGGAATGGTTTGGCCACTGAACCAGTTTGTTGTTGTGTGACACGCATTGTGGATCCAGGGCTGTCCTTGCATGAGTTTGTTAGCATTACATTTGTAGTATGCCTTCCTACTACTTGGGGCCTCAAGTGTGTGGTTTGGTGTCTACATGCAGTCCAATTTGTGTTGTACATGTGATGGTGCTCTTGGACTTTGTTCCTTGTGCTGTGTCCTTTTGGTGTGTACAGCATGAACACTGTTGTGACAAGTTGATATGCCTGTGTGGTTCAGTTGTGCACTGTCATGCAGATTAGGGGGATGAGTCACAGGCTGTTTTCATGTGTGGTTGCACCATTATTTAACAGTCCTGTGAATGTGGCCTTTGGGGTGTGTCAAACACTTTTGCTCTATTACAAATTGGCTTTTATTCTATTGTTTTGATATGGGGCAATTTATACCTATTCTCAGTATTTATGTTTCATGTTTAATCATGCACCCCTGCTTTTACGCTCAGAGCAACTTTAATATGTTTGTACTTGTAATGCACATGGTCCCACAGGTCTTTAATCAGATTTTGATTTGCTTCTCAGGATTGGTGAAATTGTTGATTTTGGTGTCCATGAATGGCTAGGTAATAAGATTTGATTGTTGCGTAATCCATGCATTTTTCTGTAGCATCATATTTGTACTTGTGCATGAATTTCTGTAATTTCTGCAGTTGTTGATACTCAGGATTGATTTCACTACATACTTCACAAAGTGGTAATGGTATACTGCCCCTTACAAGTCTTTTCAGGGGCCTATGCTTGGCCATGATGTTTTATGTCTAATGGACACATACAAATGTGCACTCCCAGTGGCACATTCTCAAGGTGTTCTTGTGGGCAGAGAGGATAGGCCACAATTCATCATTGAATGACACCTGGAAGGTGGCTTCACTGTGTGTACTCCACAGGGGCTGGTATTTATGTGAAGTATGATTGCACAAGCTGTGTGTATGCAGCCTCTCCATGTGCCCTTTGGCCAGGCATGGCCAAAGATAGTACCTGTGTTCGGTGTTACACCTGCATGTCCACTGGTACACCATGCTGTGTGGCATCATTGTGAAGGACACATGCAGCCACAATTATTCTACAGATTACTGGTGGTGCATACAGCAACACACCACCAGAGTGTACAAGGGAGCGTAACCATGACTTTAGCATTCCAAGAGCCTCATCCCGAGTTGGGTGGTATCCCGACTGGGATGCTGGTCAACTGTATTTGTGTCACCGCCCACCTGTCCGGCGGTCTTGCTGATGGATCAAGGGTTGGCCATTAAATGTAATTCCCCATTCCCCATTGGTTCCACTGGACCCAATGGGGAATTGTCTGTGCAATTACAGCCAGCAGTATTACTGCAATGTAATTTCAGCAAAAATCAGAATTTTTCTGGTGCATTTACCTCCAGCTTAGAGCTGGGGGTAAATGCTGCCAAACTCGAGATTGGATGGACCCTTAAATGTGGCAGTAACACCATTACCACCGCATTTAAGGGCTATAAACACACTCGTGATGAGGCCCCAAATGTGCGTTTTACTATGCCTCGAGTGGCTATATGTGCAGTACCGTACCTAACCTGAGCTTGTGCTGTGGGGTTCTTGATGGGTGTCATCATGAAGTTAGTCAGCGCACTGTCCCCTGCAAATGTCGACATGGTAGTGATTGTCATTTTTTGGTTGGGTCTATTGTTCAGTATGTGACGTGCATGAATGTGCATGAGCGTTCATACACACCAATGAGGCATGCGTTGCCATGTTTTCCAGATACAAGGGCCTGGTGTAGTGGTGACATGTGGAAGATTTAGCTGTCATCTGTGCTGCCCAGGAAATTAGCATAGATTTCCTTGATGATTCCCATGGCATCACACAATACCTGTACATTAATGGAGTGCCAGTGCTTTCTGTTCCTGTGTGTATGCTGTCAATCGGGGTGGCCGTAGTGCTACATGGGTGCAGTCTATGGCGCCTAGTATATGGGGGAAGCATGACAATGCATAGAACTCCTGCATGACAGTCTCCCTTTACGCCGGTGCACAGGATGTTTTACAGGACAGCATCTGGTGTAGACAGCGTGACTGGGTGGCCTGTGATATCCCACCAACTGCTGTAGTAGTCCTCTGGATTTACCCAGTGGCAAGGAAATGTAGTGCAGTCAGCAGTTTTTCTAGTTGGGTAAGGGCATGCAAGCAGATGGTGGGTGATGTTAGGCCATCTTCCCACTCCCTGACAAGGTCTAGGATTATATGAGGGGGTGGGGCCTGTACCTGCCATAGACTTGATCATCAGGCACCCAAAAAGTGTGGTGTGTGTTGTGATGATCCGGACCCTTGGTATCCTCCTCCTCCTCAACAAATCAAAATGCAGGTGTACCACCACCAAGTTACTTTTTGAAGATGCAGAGTGAGCAACATATTCCTTGAAAATGGTGGAAGAAATGTGTTTATCATTTTTTGCAGGCAGTACATGAGTAGAAGAAAAATATTTCTTTTAACACATTGCCTTGGGAATTATGGGCAGGGCCAGTTGGATAATTTACCCAGTTTATCTGAGAAAGAATCTGGCAATTTGACAAAATACGAAACATGCATCAAGATGTTAGATAAGCCCTATCAGAAAGAAAAAAGATTCAAATGAGTCAGTAGAGAAATACATTACAGCTCGCAGTTGTTTGGTGGCATTCTTGAGGATAGGTTACATGACTAATTTATTTCAGAATGCAATGACAGTAAAGTAAGAGGGGCGTTATGGTCAAAAAGTAATCCTTCGTTAGAAGAAGTGATTAGGGTAGCGAAGGAGGTTGATTGCACTCACAAGGTTGTAAAGATATTGGAGAATAGATGTGATTCGGAAGCAAGAAAGTGGGAAGTGCTAACCATACCAAGGATGAAGATAGCAACAAAATGTTTGTTGAGAAGAAACTGAAAGGCAAGAATAAAACAGAAGGAGATGATAGAAAAAGTTTTTTATGTCCTGCATTAAAAGTCTTAATCAAGAAGTGTAGCAGGAGAGGGCATTTCAAGAATGGCTGGAGAAGCAGATTTCAAAATACGGTTGTGTGTACATATATAGTGGAAGACATGTCAGAGTCAATCAGAATCATGGAAGATAAAGGTGCTGATGCAGAGAAATTGATGTCAGTGATAAAGATTGAAGGAAGAGACATAGACATGGTGATAGATTCAGGAGCCAAGTACGCTCATATGCCCAACAAGCCCAAGATCTTTGAGAGTCAACTATGTGGAAGTGCGTTTATTTTTTATTTATTTATTTTATTACATTTGTTACTCGCCCAGACCCTTGGGTATTACGGCGAGGTTACAGACAGCTTCAAACATGCATACATTAAATGTGCTGGTGTGGCATATTTACATTGACATTAGTTACGATAGATAGAGCAAAGCAGAATTACAATAAATAGGAACAGAGAAGCACAGTGGAACATATTAGCAGGGTAATATATGTACATAGTAGAAGGAAGGTACAACTTTTATTTACAGTGTGTTGAACTGGCTATATTTATTGTTATTGGTTGAATAGCCAAGTTTTCAGCAGTTTTTTAAAGCCTGTAAGGGTTTCCTCATTTTTGATGGTGAGTGGAAGGGAGTTACAGTGTTTTGGGGTGAGGTGTTGGAAGCTAGTGCCTCCTGCTCTAGTCTTCTTAAATCGAGGTAAGACCAGTAGTGACTGGTTGTTGGATCTTTGGGGTCTGGTATTCGTTTTTCTAGAGATTACCTGATTAAGGTAGATGGGAGCATTTTCATGGAGGCATTTGAAGGTAATGCATAATGTTTTGAATATGACTCTGGCTTTGATGGGTAGCCAATGGTGCTCTCTTCTAGTTTTGGATATGATATGTGATCCGATTTTCTTATTCCGAGGGCAGGCCTTAATGCTTTATTTTGTATCAGTTGCAATTTATTAAGGTTGGTGGTGGAGGTGCCAAGGAATAGTACATTGCAATAATCAAGTCTTGATAGGATCAATGCCCTGGCTAAAGTGATGCAATTGGTGGGCATCAAGATGTGAAGGCTGAGAGAGCTAAGTTTTAAAGCGCAAGAAGTGTATGACGACAGTGCGCTGATGTGTTTGGTTAGTGTGAGGTTAGAGTCCAGATAGACTCCTAAAGTTTTTTACCTGTTTGAGTACTGGAATAATGGTGCCGTCTACATTGATGGCAGCGTAGTCGGGATGAAGAGTATTTATTTTGGGTTGGGAGCCCACGATGAGAATCTCTGTCTTGTCATTGTTAAGGCAGAGGCTGTTTAAGGCCATCCAATTTTGGATTATGGAGTACATTTTGTTTATGGCTACGGTGTCTTGGATGTAGTTCCCTAATATAGGGATCAGGATCTGGGTGTCATCTGCACAGTTGGTGTAGGTGACACCCATGTTATCCAATGCTAAGAATAGATGCTTGCTGTAATCATTATGGAATGCGGGTGATAGACAGGACTCTTCGAGGGATGCCTATCGGGACTGGTAGGGGTCGGCGGCTTCTTTGCCTATGACCACTCTAGGTGTGCGTTTGGCCAGGAAAGATTTGATCCACATAGTGGCGTTTTCGGAAAAAATGTAAATCTTTGGCTAGGGTTGCACAGAGTTTATTGTGGTCCACCAAATTGAACACTGCCGATAGGTCTAATAGGAGTAGGTTACAGAGCTTTCCTGAATCTGATGGCGTCCATTTGGATTTTGAGATCCAGGAGGGCTGTTTCCCTGCTGTGGTTTGGGCAGAAGCCCAATTGTCTGGTGCCAAGGAGTTGATTCTGTTCCAGGTGTGCTTGGACTTGGTCATACGCTATTTTGTCCAGGATTCTCAATTAAGAAAAGGGACCGTGGTTATAGGTCTGTAGTTAGTCGGCACGGCGGGGTCAAGGTTAGGTACTTTTAGTAGTGGTGTGACCCGAGCTTCCTTAATACTAGCTGGCACAACATTTTTATCGAAGGAGGCGTTTATGAATTTCGTTATAATGGGAGTCAGTGAGTGTACGCAGGATTTCACAACTTTAGCTTGGACGGCATCTCCCTTACAGTTTGAGGCTTTAAGCTTGGATATGGTATTGAAAACGAGTTCTTGCGAGACTGGGGTGAACTGAATAACATTGATGTCAACCCAATAGCATATGGGGAAAATGCATAGAGCTAGTGGAATTGTTTTGGACCATAATAGAGATTAAGGACATAAATGCAAGAGGAAAGGTCTATGTTTTGGTAACAGGTAAATATTCATTACTGAGTTGGTCATATCAGAAGAAATTAAGAATAAAGTTGGATCCTAATGCGGAGGAAATAGTGTATTCTTGTGATGGGCATAACAAAACCGCAAGCACAATTGATAAGAGAAAGGATGTCCTTCATGAGGTGTTCAGAATTTAATTATGATGTATGAAAAACTATGTATACAAAATCAGGATTAAGGGAACTATGTTAGATTTGAAATCCACGTACCACCAGATCAAAGTACACCCATCTTCTAAAAACCATGGAGCTTTCATAATACCCTAAAAGTTGTTTCAATGCATAAGGATTCCATTTGGATTAGCACCAGTGGCCACAGTGTTCCAGAGCATCATTTATCAACTTTTTCACAATGAAACTGGTGTTTTTTTGATTCCAGGACAAATCGCTCATATATAGTAAAGACATGGTAGAACACAAAAAAAAGATTGGATAAAGTGTTGGCCATATTGAAGTCTGCAGGCATGACAGTAAAGAGAAATGCAAGTTTCATAAGGAGAACATACAATCCTTAGGACATGACATTTTGAAGAATCTGAGGAAGAAAAAGACATCTCTCTACCTAAATGTCTCCCTTCTCGAGCTCTTCGCTCATATGCCTAACTCCCTTAGGGTCATTTGCTTCTCCAAGCAACGAGTTGGTGGCAGATTACTCTCTTCAGCAGGGGCCTCTCTCTGGAACAGCCTTCCTGCCTCCCTGAAACTTGAGGAGAACCATCTCCGGTTCCGAAACACCTCAAAACCTTCCTCTTTGCTTCTGCTTTCTCTCCTCCTCTCCCTTGCTGAATTCCTGACCGAAATTGCACTGGCTACCGGGCCACCCTTTTGATCTCTGGCCCAGGCCCTGTCAATTACCCACCTGCACTGCCTCCCTGGCACCCCCTGCACTTGGGGACCATTTTCTGTATCCCTTCAGTCCCCCCTACTAGCACTTACGTCTGCACTTCCTTGCACTTGCCACTAGCTGGCTGTTTATGTGTCATATTTATTCCACTTCCCATGTACTGCACTTCCCTCTCCCTTCCCCCTGCACTTCTCTGTGCTTTTTCTGCACTTTTTCTTTCCCCCCTTCCCATGCACTTGCGCGATCTGAATGACACCTGGCCTAGTAGGATCGTTGTTTGTCCTCCCATTGTCCCCCCCCCTTGCCTCGTCGTGCCTTGAAACACTTGTGTATAGGCACGTTATAAATGCCATATCATATCATATCATATCATAATCAGACTGAAAGAAGACTTAGTGAACAGTAACAACAGCTTCCCCAGTCCCGGCCACAAGGAACAGGTTTAGTCTTTTTTTGGAATGCCAGAGAATTACTCAACATTCTTTCCAGGCTTTACCACTAAGACACACAGCATGAGAAAGGTATTCAAAAAGGGAGTACATTTTCAGTGGGAATCAGACTTTTAGTCAAAATTTCAAGAAGTCGAGATGGTGTTTAGCAGATTTCCTGATTTGACTAATTTGAAACGTGAAAAACAGAATATTTTTACTACAGACAACAGCAACCATGGTTTAGAAGCTGTGTTTTTACAAAATGATTAAGGGAAAGAATGCACTATAGCTTTTCCATCTAGAATGCTTAAAGAAGCAGAGCGAAATTACTCTACAATAGAGGGCAAGATTCATGATTCGTTCGGATCACAAGCATTTGAGAGAGATATTGGGCCTCATTATAAGTTTGCTGGTCAGGGAACTACGGTACCGGTAAGCATGCCAGCAGGGACGTCATTTCACCAAAATGCCAGGGATAGCAGAAGTGACATCACACGACCCTTGACCCCCGGATGACATCACAGGAAGTGATATCATTTGACCCCGCCCCAAAGTGATATCAAGGGAAGCGATGGAACACGACCTTTCAACGCTTTATATAGAAAAAAAAAGTACACCCAATATCACCCAACCTGTGTTGGTACTCATTTATCGACCTCAGAAGGATGAAAGACTGAGTTGAGTCATTTAAGAGCAGACTAAATCAGTGACTCGCCCCCGAAGTGTGCCTGAAATAAACCTTTAATGAGTCTAGCAATTATTGTATAGAATTCCAGAAAGACACATTATTTTGTATTCCTATTCTTTCTTATTTAGGGTCAGTGCTTAAGGTATTAGACTTGTGGCACTCCTGCTCTTATTTTACTTATTTATTTTTAAGGGGCCTGTACAAGAAAGCCAGCAACTCTAGAAGTAAAGAGCCACATGGTGCTGGCCACAGCCCAGGAGCTTGCCTTAAAGAAAAAAAAAGTTTTTTTTCGCGGTTGTGACCTCTGGCGACCCCTAAATGACGTTCCTGCATGCCGGTACTGTAGTTCCTGGTAAACTACGAGTTCTGCTTGCGGGTGCCATTGCGAGAAGAGCAGAGCAGAGCATGCCGGATGCACCGGCACCATTCTGAATGGTGCCGGTGCATCCGACCTCCCCATTCCCCCTGAGCACTATTGGGCTCAAGTGGGAATGGGGAAGAATTTTTTCTGGTGCCCAGGAATGGGCAAATACCCGGTCTGGCAAGGTCATAATGACCCGGTAATTGCACATTTCTGGGCACTGAAAAAAAAAAAGAATACTGCCAGCAGCTGTGCCTGCATTATAGGCACGGCTACCGCCAGCCTCGTAATAAGGCCCATTGACAACAAAAGGACTGGTTAAAGGGTCGTTTAGGATAAAGAAGTGGGTTACAGGGCTACAAGGGTGTACGTGGGCTGTGGCGTAGCTATCCAACACTTGAAATAGAGCAGCTGATTGCCTTTCACATATGACTAACCTAGTTGAAGAAAAGAATGAGGATGATGAAAATGATGAGCCAGTGCTTAATGCTCGTCCATATATAGTAACTAAGGAAGAATGGTGTGCAGCCAAGATGTCTGTACCGTTTTGATGGAATTGAAGGAGAAATTGGAGGAGGACTGCAAGGTGAAGAGATACAGAAAGGTACAGTATGTGAAGCAGTGAAGATAGTTTATAATCAACTGAATGTGGAGAGGGGTTTAGTTTTGAGAGGTGACAAGATATTTCCCCCAAAGTGTGAGGGTAAAGACATTAAAGGTGCCATATAAAGGCTATCAAGGTATATCCAAAACAAAGCAATTAGTTAGACGGGACTATTGTTGGGCAGCAATGGACGTACAAGTGGAAATGATGATTGGAGAGTGCAATGTATGTGAGAATGCTGCAATGGGTTGTATCAGTAGAACCAATCCTATGATTTTGATGACTATTCCCTCCATATCGTGGGAACGAGTGGGGTTAGATATTGTATACCCTGTGAAGTGTCCAGGGACCTTGACATACTGCAATGTCTTAGTGTAGATGTTATCCAGGTGGGTAGAGACATGCTGGGTGCAGAGTGCACCTAATGCATCATTACATTTTTAAAACAATTTTGCAAGGGATGGGTATTCCTCTATAAAAGTAACAGAAAATGGAGTGCAGTTAGCATCCAAGGTGATGAAATGTTTTTTAAATGGAAATGGAAAAGAGCACCAGACCAGTATCACCCAGAAGAAAATGGGATAGTCGAGAGGTTTAATCATGTCATCAAAAATAGCATATGTGGAGCAGTAACGGAATGGAGAAATTGCAAAGAAGCAGTTGTGGACACCCACCTTTCTTTTTTTCCCTCTTGAGATTGGCTGCCATAAGTGACACTAATCTCCGAAGGAAAAAAAATAATTGTCCAATATGGCTGCAGACATAGAAAAAAGCAACTAAGTACCTTTTCTATTTCTATGACGGCAGGAGCGGGAAGTGTGGCGGATCAGAGCATAACACTACAGTCCTGCAGTTGAAGAGGGTGGAGAAAGGATTGGGATTGTTTTGGGGCAGTGGGGATGTGGGGAGGCAACAGGGAGAGGCTATCTTTCACTTTCCTTCAACCAACTCAAATATTTACCTAACATATGCATTTTACACCACCACTTAATTCTTAGCACAGGGGCAACTTGCTGTTCTTGGAAGCAAGACCACACAGAGCAACAGAGGTTTGAATCCCAGATTTGCGCTTAGAAACCGAACGCAGGTATCAAGCGTGCTATAAAAAAACAATTAAATAAATAAAATAACATTGTGAAATGCATGGATTGCAACCTCTTCCTTACAACTGCCCCAACCCCTCCCTCCCCCACCCGTTCTTCTCCTATCTCACTCTTTCCTCTCAATAAGCACAACTTTACTCAACTTAGTGTCATTCTGACTACTGCAATGCTGGGTCACTCTTTTAAATTGTATTGTATTATGTATCGGAAAATGAGAAGATAATGGGCCTCATTACACGGAAGGCGGTAAGGGTTAACGGTCACTGGTAAGGGTATCGGTGACTGTTAACCCTTACCGCCTTACTACGAGGTCCCTTTGCGGGACCCGACCTTAACGGCTGCTGTAGACCAGCCGTTAAAGTTGGGACCCGCAAAGGGACCTTGGTGCTAATTACGGTAGCGCAATTTGCGGTACCGTAATTAGCTCCTTCCCCATTCCCATTATGCCCTATGTCGCAAAAATGGGAATGGGGAAGGGCCATGGAGAAAGGGGGAATTACTGCCCTGCCAACCTTGGAATGGGGTGGTAATTCCCCTTTCCTCCATGGTTGTACCGGTATAGTACCGGCGGCAACCATGGTGCTAATAGCATCATGGTTTACCGCCTACCGTGTAATGAGGCCCAATGTGTTTACCAATCTCAAATGCCCCATGGCTCCATGTTTGGGCTTTACAAATGCCTTGCCCCCATCTTGAATCAATACGATCTAACTTGATGCTCGCCTGAGCTTGCAATGACTCCTCAGCATTTGTGTGTTCCTGCATCCCTGCAGGAGCAATTATTCGTGGTGCAACGCCCAAGGGACCAGCTCCCAACCAGTGTGTGTCACTGCCTTCTTCCTTCAGTGAGTGAGTGACTGAGTAGCCGTATGGGCAGCCTAGCAGACCACTGGTCCAGAGACTCAGCCATCCCATGCAGATGACTCACTGTCCTGGCACGGTGAGCACCAGCCAAGTGCGGGACTCTCCAAATCACCCTCCCTTGATGTTGGAGTCTCAAAGCCATTGTATGGAAGCAGATCAAAGAGGGAGGCAGGATTTAGGGCTACTCATTTAATAGCTCTGGGTGCAGCATCTCAGAGATTCCATAGTCCCCTTATTCCTCTCCCTCGTTCTGTCAAATGAGATTTTATTCAACAACCCTCAGTGCATTCTCATCACAAGAAACTGCTTTAAAAATGGCTAAACGTGGTGTATTTTGAGCTCACTTTATGAGTGAAATTTGATAGAAAGCCTAAGGCCCACCTGGCAATTCTGAAGAAGGAATTCAATAGCCCAAAACTGCAGGTGCCAGCGCCTTAACATTGCAAAAGCAACATGGTGCTGCAGCATGTTATTAATGTGCCCATTAGAAACTCTGAACAGTTGCACGTGTTGCTCAACTGTGCCTGGTTGTTATAGATGCCAAACTGCAGCTCCATCTGCCAACCTGCCAGTTTAAACACTATGATGCTTATTTCTATGCTGCCAAGTGAGTGCACCCTTTATTATTCAGGCCTCTAAAAGGTCTCCTGAAAATGTTGCTGCCAATCTAAACAGGGTCATGGTGGTCATGCCCCACAAAAAAACCCTATCATGTTAGCATGAACGTGTCTTTTACTGGGGCATGACTGGCATGGCATTGCTGAAACATGCATCACCATTTCCTGATGGCATGCTGAACAAGGTCACGCCCATGTTGCTCCTTCACAGCACACTGTCAAGCTGCCAACTAGTTGCTGTATGCCACATCCCATCACCCCCTGAATTCCCTATGGGACTCACGTTGTGCAAGAACGCCCCAGTATTGCCCGATTTGCTCTTGGGACTTTCTTTTAACCCAGCTCTCTCCAGGATGCATGTTTGTGTGGCTGACCGGTCACCCGTTTGATGCCATGCAGAGGAGGAACCGAAGCACACACTCCAATGGGACTAAACAAGCAGCATCACTGCAGATTCTGGCAGCTTTCCAACAGACTAAGCACAGTGTATGTTGGCAATACATATTGTAAAAAGCAGGTCCAGTTCTCACAACACAAGCAATGGGAGTGTGTTTGAAAATACACACCCGGGGAAGGATGATCAGCCAATCAGGTGGCTGGGAATGCAGATGAGAGCTGACAATGTACTGTGTTTTAGGGCACTGGAGGCTATTCCCTGGGAGCCACCATTTTGTTTATTACCTCCCACAGGCTCTTCCTGCAGCCCCCTGACCCTGCCCATCCTTGCCTGCCCCTCACATCATCTCCCCACGCCATACCCCACGCCGCTTACCCACTGGTGCTTCTGGCATCACCACTCCTTCCTGTCGGGCTCTTTGCTATTTTATTTTTCAGGTAAGCAGGCTCGTGCAAAACATGTGGAGCCTGTCTGCAGCGGTAAAATCAATGTTTAACTGTTCACCTCGCGGACGGAGCCCCTGCATTCAAGTGACTATCACCCCCTTGTCGGGGTGACGTAGAATGGTCGGTAACAGCCCTGAGCCCTTGCAGGTGCCCTTGTTTTGCTCAGGCCTGTCAAGGCTCAGGCCGGCAGGCTGTTAACGGTCCTGGAACGCACCGATGGGGTGGTTGCCTTAATATTAGGTATCTGCAGAGCAGTGTGGGTATGCAGATATACTACTGAGCATGTGCTGAGACAGCTGCTGTGAAACGTAGGCATACTTTCTGGAGATCTGCAAGCATCCTCCCACAGAAGAACAGCGCATGGATCTTTTTCATTTCTTTATGTGACTGCGCATGCTTCAAAATAAACATCTCTATTTTCCTTTTCCCAACAATATCAGGGTGAGCCTTGGAAAGATTTTGTTTTGCCAGTAATGGTTTCTGGGTACATATGTCATGGTCTGCCCAGAGAGCCTTGCAGAGTAAGGGCTCTATTAGGGATGGTCTCACAGCACTGATCTCGCTGCTCGAAAATAATGCGGCCATCCGAGCCCTCTTTCACCCTTCTCTGCGCCTCTGAGATGAGTGCATTTCTGTGACGCAATGGAAGGCATTTGCGGGCACTTACACTTAAGTCACGTATTTGGTTAGTGTATTCCTCTTAGCAATCAAGTAATGCTGGGACTGCAGCTAAAAGTATTCTTAATTGGACGCTATTCCATGATGCTGCATAACACATAAGAAGGATCACATTCTGTGTAGAATGCCATTGCTATTCACTTATCACATACAATGGGCCTCATCACAAGTTAGGCGGTATCCAGGCTGGGATACCGCCACACTTTATTTGCGTTAGAGCCCACCCGTCCGCTGGTATCATCGCCAGATCACGGGTTGGTTGCTAAACATTACTCCCCATTGGGTCCAATGGGGATTTTTTGGCACAATTACTGTGCAGTAATACCGCAGGTGGTAATTGCACCGAAAATGGAAATTTTTCTGCCGTGCTTATCCCCAGCTCAGCTGGGGGTAAACACACCAGACTCGAAATTGGCAGAGCAGTAAATTCGGCGGTAACAGAATTTGACATGAATTTGACCATCTGCAGCTGAGTGGTTCACAGGGAACCATTTATTGTAGTAGATGCAGCTTGATTCAAAAACAAGGATATTATTACAGGCAAGAAACTAGAAGGTGAAACAACACTAGTGGGCAGATTTGTTTGAACCACATTTGCACAATTTGAGACAGCGAGAGATAAAAATCATTGACCTAAAATCACACTGTTTAAGTTGTACTTCGATTACTCATCTTGGATTTGCAGCATAGCCCCTAGCTTCCAAAGACTGCACATTAATCACTTGACTGCATACTCCTGAGCATGCGCAAAATGGCTGTGACAGACACTTGACGCTGAAGGTAGTGAAAAGCAAGAGCAAAGCTGGAGACCAAGTAGGCCTGTGCCATTGGTCAGAAGGATAATGGCAAATCCGGATCAGGGTGCACGCTGCTTCTCTACCATCAAAGTAGCCGTGCATTCGTTTTAGGAAACTTTTTTTGAAGTTAAGCACACACACCGTCAGTGATCATGTTAGCTGCATGCTATTCAGGCGTGATAATTGGGTCTCCCGGAGGCTGCTTGAGAGCTTCTGCAAAGAGGGATGCCGTTTGATAAGTAAATTGCCTGCATTTGGTTTGATTCACAGAGCTAAACGTCCATCCTGCGACTCAGCCAAATGACATCCATTTAATTAATGAAATTGACTGTGCTTCTCATTTCCTGCTAATTGAGTGCTAGCATTAGTTAAATTGGATGTCACATGTCTTATGTGAGATGTAACCATCAGTTAGAACAGTATAAAGAGAGTAATGCTCTCCTTGCGTTGGGCCTTTTAGCATTAGTGGCTGCTGCTGCACTTGAAAAACAGGTTGCTTACGCTATCTCCTGTCTCCCGGCATCCTGACTGGCATACCAATAACAGGCTGACTCGGGAGGCTTCACCTTGCAGCTATTTTGTATGCATTTGTGCAATTCTTGCCTTCCTGAATTTTGATTTGTTTTTCCCCAAGGGTTTTTGTGAACCGTTATCGAAGTGCCTTGCCATCCAGATCACAGCTATTTTGTAGGATCACCAGGAGCTGGAGCAAAGCTTCCTGAGGACGTGCTTCCTCGAGGGCTTTCAAGATGGGTGGTGAGGGGGCACCACACATTGAGTCTCATTAGTAGTTTGCCGGTGAAACACCAGAAATTCCAGCGTGCCGGTATTACCATCTCTGGCAGGGCGACCACCAGAAATACAGGCACATCACAAGTCCATCGGGCACACACACACACACCCCCTGCTGGAAACAGTAATATCCGCGTAATAGTTCTACCGGCATCAGCATCAATCCACCGGTATTACTGGCTGATACCGGCACCCAAACTGGCAGAATGACAGGCGCCGGCGCAGGAATTAGCGTAACTGCCGGAACGGGAAGCTCGCCAGCAGCCATTTTTAAAACTCAATCCACTTTGAACCACCCACTTTCAGCTGCCATTCACTGCTACAGGGGGTGCCAAACATGTCAGGAAGCCAAAACACACAAGTCCCTGACGTCCACCTGTGGAAACCCAAATTCACTGAGGCCGAGCTGGCTGCACTGGTTGACACTGTTGTGCAGCACTCAGAGGCACTCATTGGGGCTCGACACAGAAAGACCAGCTAGCAAAGAAAGACTGCAATATGGCAGGAGGTAGTTGAGAGGGTGACGACTGTGGGGACTGACCCCACATGCAGAGGGACAGCCGGAAGCACTGGGATGATCTGGGCCTGAGGACCCGGAACCTTATTTACCAACACCGGAGGGAGATTGCAGCCACAGGAGGAGGGATAGTGGCACCCCTACACCGCATGCCCTGGTAGGAGACATGCAGCTCCATCCTGCACATGGAGGGCATTGAAGGGATGCAAAGGCAGAGGCAGGATTCAGGATCCAATGAGAAGGTGTTAAGCACAACAAACCCCATGTAAATGCAAATATCATGTCCAAGTACATGCATCCCCAAGTACTCAACCACCTAATGTGCAAGTGAACTGGCCCAACACTTGTCAGTCACAGCAAATGGGCAGAAAACACACACACACACACACACACACACACACACACACCACACACACACACGCGCGCGCGCGCCAGGGGATGCAGGAAGATGTAGCCATGCAGAAGCACAGTAGCAAAAACGGACAGCCCCACACATGGACACATGAAAAGTGACCATGAGTGCCAAGGGAGTCCATGGCATGAATCATTGGCCCACCACGCACACACAAAAAAAGTAACCTTGACATGCCAAGAGGCAATCTGCACTCCCACCACCTACATGTAGGAGCACAAATTAGACCCAAGACCCCAAAGAGGCCACATGAATAGATCTGGACATACAGAATGAGTGTATTGCAATCCTGCAGACATGGCTCCCAGATGACTAACAGCATGCTCATCTCTTCCCAACAGTCACACAGTCCACAGACAGTGACAGCTGGACAGCCAACATCTACAGCCAGACCTGCAAAGTCCAACTCCCCACCCCACCCGAAGGCCCAGGCAGCAGGGCAATGCCACCGGCACAACACGTATATCAGCCTCACCACCATCATCTACATCAGCCACCCCACCATCATCACACACCGCTGCAAGTGGCACATCAGCGGTGACTGTGTCTGCTGCCCTCACCACACCACTGGACAGTGGTCCCACCACCGGTCAGCAGGGAGACACATCAGGCCCAAGATCGGCCTCTGGCAAGTTTGACCAGTCCACAGTCTGGTCACCAGGAGCCCTCAACACCACCACCAACACTGCAGCCACCAGTCCATGTTGGCAGGGTCACCACCACTGACGAGGAGGACAATGACACCTCCTACCAGTCCACTTGTTACCGCTCTGACACACTGCTAGTGCCCAACATAAGATCACTGGATGCACGCCTGTGTGCCTTTTAGGATAGGCAGTTGGAACTCTCCATCATGGCACGCCAGCAGCTCGATGAGATACGCCTGATGTGGGAATGCATGCATGGGTCGAGCCGTAAGACTGCCCGGTCCCTTGGGCATACCAGTGCTTCTCTGGTCTCCCTTCAGCAAAGGGTAGTAGGGCAGTGAGGTAGCCTCCACCACTACTGAAGCCATCTACCACAGCATCCAATTGACCCTGCAGCACATTCAGGGCCAGGGATATGAACCAACAACCTCCATCACCACTACAGAGGGCTTCCATCCTGGAACTCCACAGCGCCGCTCCAGTGACTCCATTCATCACAGGAGCAGGCAAGGAGACCCATGGCGAAGAGGCGCCACATGTGACTGCAGAACACTGGCAGGGTGCATCACTAGGTGTGTGGGAAGTGAGAGGAGAGGGGTAGGTGTGAGGAGGGCGGAGTAGCTTGCAGTGTACCACTATTTTTATTTTTTACTGTTAACAGCTCCAATACTTTTTAAACCATTTTCACCATTCCAGACCTGTTCTTTGTGATGTTAAAGCACACTTCAGATACAGCTAAACTGGAATCTGTTTCAACTCAATTGGCTGTCAACCAGCATGACAGCAAACCTTGAAAAATGTGTTGCACGTTGCTCCCTTCCTGCCTACTCTGTCCCCCGCCGGAGTTACAGTTCCACTACCTTTTTTGGTACACTGCCTCGTAGAGGTCATCACCCACGGAAGCAGTGGGTATCCAGAGTCATCTGCAAGCGGTAGAGACACAGGTGCGACTCATGATGCCTGGAAGTGACTACACTAAACTATACGTTCTATGCTCTTCCCTATTTCAAAGTGCTACGCTCAGTTAGGTTTGTATGCTGTACTGTGCTATCTTATGCTATGCCATGTCATGTTTTTAAGCTGTAGAAACATGTTGTGTAATGTTTTGTTCACTAATGCGTTATGTTCACAAAACTAAACGCAAGTTACCTACCTGAGTGATGCTGTTTTCTTAATTTTTTTCAGTTGCATTTATCTGTATTTAGTCACCCTTTTTGGGGGATATGGTGGCAGAATAAGATGTTGCTTTACTTTTATACTAGCTGATTTGGTCGTTTTCTGTTATTTTGAGGTTTAAGTAGAATGTTTGTATCTAAATCTTTAAATGTTTTTGTGCCATCTAGCACCCACAAGGCAGCAGGTAGCATCACCTAAAGACACGAATAAAAACATTTTTTTTTTTAAATCAAAAAACAGGAGCAGATTATAAGCCTGGAAATCGAATCTGTTGACTAGACCCTACACTCGTGTTTTGGCATAAGATTCACCCTCTATTCACAGATCCCATTAACTGCAGCCCAGATTAAGGTGGGCGGCTGGTCAAAGGCTTTATGTAAATGAACTCCCATAAGAACCAAGTTACAGTCTAAGAGAATTTCTGCCTCTTAGACCAAAGTCGGCATTCCCATAAAGGTCCTAGCGGAACACAGGAACCTCCAGAAAGTCTGGCATCGGGCTACTGCTCCAAGGGAAGGCATTGCAGGAATCCCATCCTCAGTTAAATGTGACCATATTTACTTCCATCTTTCCCATGTATAGGAATTGGCCATTTGTGGCTGCTCTGGGATGAGGTGATTCAGTAGACGTGTTTCTTGGGCATTGTTTTACCATGCCTCGGTTCACTGTGACGTTGAGAAAAGCTCACAAGCCGGACCACTACTGAGCCAAAGACACTAAGACTAGTCCCTTAACACTTTAGTCAGAAGCACAAGCCTAGAGTTTGCTGAAGTTTAAAAAAGAATATTGTTGTGGTAAACATAACATAAATGTGGAAACCAAAATAAAAACGGGGGTTGTTGTGCTCGCTTTTCAGGGAGCATTTGCAAACTTGGCAAATTTGGATTTCTGACATACAGCCACTCTGAAATGTTGTTGGTCTCCAGGGGAAATACGTATAAGAGCTTTGCCATCTGTGCTTTCTTAGGTATGGCTTCAATGTGCCGTGGCTCACCATGGCACTGTAGAAAGTTCACCAGTCTGACTACTGTTGGGATAGACATGAGCCTATCCCACCCCCACTAGGCCCAGTAAAACGGGAAGGATCTGCACAGCCCTGTTCCCACGGAAGTTCACTTCCCCCTCGTCCCTCCGGTGTTGCAAATATCCACAGGAAAGCGCTGTGCAATATTATGAGACAACACCAGGCTCTGCATTGCTCCCATTCATCTCCAGTGCCAGTAGGACTCTAACCCCACCCAGCCAGTCCAGAGCCAGCCCCAGACCATTGACCCGGCCACCACACGTTTGCCTTCTCTGATAAGCAAATGATACCCCTATTTCAACACAAATCAAGTCCGCAGAAGATCTAAGCATGCGCAGCTGCATTTCCAAAAGCATCTCTTGTACCACAAGGTGCAGGAAGTGATACATTAAAGATCAAAACCTCGGGTGGAGACCTTGAGCGTGGGAACTGTGGCATCAATAAAGCCCTGAATGTGTGGGTCAGAGTGACTGTATTTTATCTTCCCTTCCCCCTGGCACCATTTCCCATGCCACCAAGATGCCTTCCACAATGATATTGTAACTATGCTTAACGTGTTTAGTTTAGAATTAAACAATGTAGTCTATCTGTACCCTGCCCTTCACCGCGAGTTTGAGTCCAGCTGACACACGTGGATTCTTTATCGACAGGAAAGAACCAACCAATTACAGCCTGGCCTCCCCTAATAAGCAGGCCCATGTGTAGGGTGCCTCCAATCAGTGGCACCAATTAGTACTGTATGTAATTATGTTTTTTGGGGTTTTAAGCTCTTGTTTGTCACAGACTGAGTCAGAGCACTCTCGAGCTGCAGTGTCCTTTTACTGATATTTGTATTCTGTACTATTAAACCTTGTTATCCTTGCAACACTATCTCCTGGCCTATTTCCCTAGTGGGTTGTCTTTATTCTGGAGTGTGCGTAAAAAGGGACTTGCCTTCATTTGGTGACCCTTTTGACGTGATTCCATCGTCCCGTACTTGCAGAGGTATCCAGGCGGCCACTCCGGAAGGGCTGTGCCCACCTACGGTGACCAGCCCTAAAACGCATACGCTGAGTGGTCCTTGCGGAATGCCCGCCTGCTCGTTGAAGAGGGGTACTGCCCCAGGGAGAGGCACAGGCCTTTTGTGGATCAGAACATGAACACGTGGGTATAGCCTGTAAGGGATAACAATGGAGTGTGTAGAATAGTGTGAAACGGGTGAACACGCAGTGAATGAAAGTGAGAGTGTATTTTGGTTTGCTGATTGTGGTAGTTTTTATGGCAATTTTTGTTCATTGATTTTTTAAAGAATATTAAGGATAAGGAATAGGGAATACAGCAGCCACCCCGAGTAAGGGGAGAGGGTGGTTCCATGTTGCATTGTCCCAACCAGTGCGAGAGATAAATACAGGAAGAAATATAGGAGCTCTGTATAATTAGAGAGCTCCGGAATAGCAGTGGTTGTTATTTTACTTGTTATCTTTGTTTATTTTGTTAGTGTATTTTTATGTATACGGAGGAGGGCCAGGAGGGGCGTGTGTGACGTGTAAGCACAACAGGAAAGCCTTTAGTATTGAGCTGTAATAGAGACACGATTAAGGGGCGTACATTTTAAGTGATCTTAGACGTATCCCTACTTTAATTGTGGTACAGCTTTATAAGCATAGCCAAGACACAAGATAATCACGGACACAACCATGGGGACGTACAGACCTCTATACCATATATGTAAAGCCCTACCCCTGTATTGTATTGAAATTAGCAAACTGGAGGGTAAACACCTGACACTCAGAATGTATCGGATTTAAGAATACATATGGTGCTCTATTATAGAATAGAGGAATCTATTTAAGAAAAATTCAAGGTGCAGGGGAGAAAAAATATCAACCCTGGCATATGGGTTGTACAATTACACAAAGACCAAAAAAGAACCCTATTAGGGAACTCCCGTCCCCTGCACTCTATTAATCGCTTAAACAAGCTGAATGAAAATATATTCCCAAGAGGGGAATAGGAGTACATGGAGTAAATCAATTGAAAGTTAAATGTAACAACATAGTAATTCAAAATAAGATACAATTGAGCAACAAAGTAGTTCACAGTATCCGTTTAACGTCAAAGTCTATTAATCAGTTCAAAAGAGAGTTGGTTGTCCAATCAGGATTTATTTTTCAAAGAGCAAATGCCCAACGCGTTTCGAGAAAAATGTTCTCTTCATCAGGGGCTGTTGTTGTTCGTTGTATCAATCACAGTAACTCTAGAGAAATATATACAAAATAATAATAATTTCAGTTTACATGATAATAACATAGACTAATTGTGCAAAGACAGTAAATTGTCCAATCATCCTATGCGTTTTTTAATGCAGGAAGTGGCTCACCCACTATAAGAGTCTACAATCTAGTTATAAAGCAACAAGGAGCTAGAGTTAATATCATTTTGGCAGAGTCATCATTCTATCAAACAATTGTAATTTATAAAAAGAACTGTTCCAAATACCCCTATGTGCATCAACTGTGAAAAGTGTAAAAGACATACTGTATGTTACATTAAAGGATGAACTGGGTCAAGTTGTTGCATAAGTGTGTCATCCCAACAAGGTGTAACTGTCTGAATCCCCTATAGTGTAACAAAAGAGGCAAAGGTTGCTAATAGAGCATTGTAGTTTGGAGTGGGTAGGGGTAGGAGAAAAATCTGTAGACTTACTTAGTCAAACCGAAGTCGCTAGCATCTGAAACTCAGAAAGGTTCAGGTGCCGTATTAATGTCAATGGAAGACAGTATTATCAATCTGTGCGCGGTTCCTACAAAATGAAGGCGCCACTCGTTACAAATAGAACGATTAAGTCAGTCTAAAGTTTCAGGAATATACGTCAGGGTTAAGTGAAAGTAGTGAAGCCCTGTTCTAGAATAACTCACTGTGGTCATAGTAGGGCAGGTAAGTCGGGTAAGTGCAGCGGAAACCAGTAGTCGCTATAAACCACCGTAAAAAATGGCGGCTAATATATACGTCATTGTTGTGACGTCATTACGCTGCAGCGTACCGTAGAACGCATGACGTCGCCAATGTCAACACTTTATACACGTCTGTTAAGTCAGTTACAAATAGAGCGACTGATACAATTACATAAGTATATATCAGGGTTAAAAAGTAGTGAGGCCCTGTCCTAGAAAAACTTATTGTGATCTTAGTGAGGCAGGAAAAACAGGTAAGAGAAAACGAGCAGTCGCTTGAAACACCGTCTAAGATGGCGGCTAATATATGCGTCATTGTAGTGACGTCATTACGTACAAGTAAACACTGTATGCACGTCTGTTGAGAGTGACTAATTCGGTCAGGGAACACGGGAAAGCTCGTTCGAGGGGGGTCTACCCAGAGATGTAATGAAAAAACTGTTGTCATTGAACTTTCGAAGGAGAATGGCCCAAATATTTGTTTGAAATGATCAGAGGAGCTGTATGAATGGGAGTGTACTTAAAGAACTAGTGTCAATGAACCTTTCAAGATACATAGCCCGAATATTTGTATGACATAATCATAGAAAGATGTAAATGCAAAGCTACATAGATATATTAGTAGCCAGGTATGCCATGTTATACATAGAAAACCTATACATTGAAAAATGTAAACACGGGGGAAAAAAAATATCCATAGAAATACAATGAATAAGTAGTATCAATCTGATCAACAAGTCATGTTGTACTCTGCCTCATGTCCAATGAGTGCACAATCTGTTGAGAAATGGATATGATTAGCCCAGATGTGAACCCTAAGCTGACTAATAATGACTATAGGGGGAAGTGAGAACCTAAGTTTAAGCTCAAAAGCTATCAGTACGTTAGGTGTTAGAAGGAAGGCGATTCAAAGGAAGGGCCCTAGATAGAAATCTTCATTCAGACCCTTAGGGTTAACCGAGTCCAGTTTGTGGATCCAGTACAGTTCTCTTTGTGCTAACTTCTTAGCAAAGTCTCCTCCTCTTGGCAGGGAATGTACAGTTTCTAAAATAACCCATCTGAGTTGTGCGATGTTATGGCCATTCTCCTTGAAGTGTCTAAAGACTGGTGACTTGTCATTCTGTGTTCTGATATTAGACTTATGTTCTGTCCAGCGTTCTTTCGCTTTCCTGATGGTTTTGCCTACATAATATTTCCCACAGGGACATCTTAAGGCATAGATGATATTTTTGCTGTCACAAGTAGCATGATCTGATAGGAATATTTTTTTACGATTGTTGGGGTGTCGGATGTATTCACCTTTAATTATATTAGGGCAATGCTGGCAGTGTAGACATGGGTAAGTTCCAGGTTTTTGTTTTCTCAAAGTCATTTGTGCTGGTGATGTTTTCTTTTCTGCTTTAACCAAACTGTCCCTCAAGTTCTTTCCTCTCTTGTATGCCAACATTGGCGGTCTGGGAATAACTTGTTGAGATTAGAGTCAGCTTTGATGAGGTCCCAATTCTTGGTGATTATTCTCTTGATCTGGTAACTCTGACTGGAAAATTTCAGTGTATGAATGAGTCTAGTATTGGTTTTCTTAGGTTTTTCTTCCAGTAGGTTAGATCTTGTAAGGGTAGCGGTACGTCTGATAGCTTTATCAATGATGGCATTAGGGAAACCTCTATTGATGAACCTTTGTTTCATCACCTCATATTCACCTTGTAATTTAGTGGTGTCAGATGTAATCCTTTTAAGACGTAGCATTTGACTAAAAGGTAAGTTATTCTTCAAGTGAGTCGGGTGAAAACTTTCAAATCGTAGTGTGCTGTTGCAGTCCGTGGGTTTCCTATAAATACTGGTTTGTAGATTGTTACCGATGATTCCAATGTTAATATCCAGGAAATGAATGTTGGGTGTGCCCATCTCTAGGGTAAAGGTAATTCTTTCGTGGCAATTGTTTAGATAATGGAAAAACTGGTTGAGTTCATCTTTGGTGCCTAGCCAGATACCGAAGATATCGTCTATGTACCTTTTCCACAGAGCTATCTTGGTTTTCCACGGTTCAGTATTCAATACATAGGTCTCTTCAAAATGGAACATAAAAATGTTGGCATAGGATGGGGCCACAGGTGATCCCATCGATGTGCCTGCTGTTTGTAGATAGAATTTATCATTGAACCTAAAGTAGTTATTGAATAAAATGATGTGAATAAGTACCATAGCAAATACTTTATGGATCTTGATGTTTCTATGTTTCAAAAGAAACCATTCCAGCGCTTCTATCCCTTGTTGGTGTGGGATGGAGGTGTACAGGCTATTAACATCCAGTGTAAATAGGATAGATGTGGAATTGTCAATTAGTGTTTCATTGATGACTCTCAGGAAATGAGCAGTGTCTTTCAAGTAAGTGGATGTCCGTTGTATCAATGGTTGGAGTGCTTGATCCAAATAAGTAGCTAAGGGGTGAAACACACTTTCAGTCCCTGCAACAATAGGTCTAAATGGTGGTTTGGTCTTATCTTTATGGATTTTTGGAAGAGCATAAAATACCGGGGTCACAGGAAATTTTTTAATTAGAAAGTCACACGTATGATCAGAGATCCAATCCATTTCTGATGCTTTCTCTACTGTTTTTTTAATAATGTCTTTGATGGCCAAGATAGGATCAGAGTCTAATACTAAATATGTGCCTTGGTCATTCAGTAAATTCAGACATCCAGAGTTGTAAAAGTTGGTATCCATCAGTACTAAGGCACCGCCTTTATCTGCTGGTTTCAATGTGATAGATGAGTCTTCCGCCAATTCTTTTATCAATTTAAGTTGATGTTTCCTAATGTTGAAAAATGGAACTCAAAGTATTCTTTGATTCACTTCCTGAATCGACTGGACAACACAAGAAACATGAATATCTTGAATTAAAAAATAAAAGTTCTTTTCATCCTCAATTAAACCATCCAGTCATTAATCTCTTCAAGTTTAAAACCTCAAAAGAACTAAAACGACTCAAATACAATACTCCTAAGAAAATCAACATTAGGAAACATCAACTTAAATTGATAAAAGAATGACCAAGGCACATATTTGGTATTAGACTCTGATCCTATCTTGGCCAATTCCACATCTATCCTATTTACACTGGATGTTAATAGCCTGTACACCTCCATCCCACACCAACAAGGGATAGAAGCGCTGGAATGGTTTCTTTTGAAACATAGAAACATCAAGATCCATAAAGTATTTGCTATGGAACTTATTCACATCATTTTATTCAATAACTACTTTAGGTTCAATGATAAATTCTATCTACAAACAGCAGGCACATCGATGGGATCACCTGTGGCCCCATCCTATGCCAACATTTTTATGTTCCATTTTGAAGAGACCTATGTATTGAATACTGAACCGTGGAAAACCAAGATAGCTCTGTGGAAAAGGTACATAGACGATATCTTCGGTATCTGGCTAGGCACCAAAGATGAACTCAACCAGTTTTTCCATTATCTAAACAATTGCCACGAAAGAATTACCTTTACCCTAGAGATGGGCACACCCAACATTCATTTCCTGGATATTAACATTGGAATCATCGGTAACAATCTACAAACCAGTATTTATAGGAAACCCACGGACTGCAACAGCACACTACGATTTGAAAGTTTTCACCCGACTCACTTGAAGAATAACTTACCTTTTAGTCAAATGCTACGTCTTAAAAGGATTACATCTGACACCACTAAATTACAAGGTGAATATGAGGTGATGAAACAAAGGTTCATCAATAGAGGTTTCCCTAATGCCATCATTGATAAAGCTATCAGACGTACCGCTACCCTTACAAGATCTAACCTACTGGAAGAAAAACCTAAGAAAACCAATACTAGACTCATTCATACACTGAAATTTTCCAGTCAGAGTTACCAGATCAAGAGAATAATCACCAAGAATTGGGACCTCATCAAAGCTGACTCTAATCTCAACAAGTTATTCCCAGAACCGCCAATGTTGGCATACAAGAGAGGAAAGAACTTGAGGGACAGTTTGGTTAAAGCAGAAAAGAAAACATCACCAGCACAAATGACTTTGAGAAAACAAAAACCTGGAACTTACCCATGTCTACACTGCCAGCATTGCCCTAATATAATTAAAGGTGAATACATCCGACACCCCAACAATGGTAAAAAAATATTCCTATCAGATCATGCTACTTGTGACAGCAAAAATATCATCTATGCCTTAAGATGTCCCTGTGGGAAATATTATGTAGGCAAAACCATCAGGAAAGCGAAAGAACGCTAGACAGAACATAAGTCTAATATCAGAACACAGAATGACAAGTCACCAGTCTTTTGACACTTCAAGGAGAATGGCCATAACATCGCACAACTCAGATGGGTTATTTTAGAAACTGTACATTCCCTGCCAAGAGGAGGAGACTTTGCTAAGAAGTTAGCACAAAGAGAACTGTACTGGATCCACAAACTGGACTCGGTTAACCCTAAGGGTCTGAATGAAGATTTCTATCTAGGGCCCTTCCTTTGAATCGCCTTCCTTCTAACACCTAACGTACTGCTAGCTTTTGAGCTTAAACTTAGGTTCTCACTTCCCCCTATAGTCACTATTAGTCAGCTTAGGGTTCACATCTGGGCTAATCATATCCATTTCTCAACAGATTGTGCACTCATTGGACATGAGGCAGAGTACAACATGACTTGTTGATCAGATTGATATTACTTATTCATTGTATTTCTATGGATATTTTTTTTCCCCCGTGTTTACATTTTTCAATGTATAGGTTTTCTATGAATAACATGGCATACCTGGCTACTTATATATCTATGTAGCTTTGCATTTACATCTTTCTATGATTATGTCATACAAATATTCGGGCTATGTATCTTGAAAGGTTCATTGACACTAGTTCTTTAAGTACACTCCCATTCATACAGCTCCTCTGATCATTTCAAACAAATATTTGGGCCATTCTCCTTCGAAAGTTCAATGACAACAGTTTTTTCATTACATCTCTGGGTAGACCCCCCTCGAACGAGCTTTCCCGTGTTCCCTGACCGAATTAGTCACTCTCAACAGACGTGCATACAGTGTTTACTTGTACGTAATGACGTCACTACAATGACGCATATATTAGCCGCCATCTTAGACGGTGTTTCAAGCGACTGCTCGTTTTCTCTTACCTGTTTTTCCTGCCTCACTAAGATCACAATAAGTTTTTCTAGGACAGGGCCTCACTACTTTTTAACCCTGATATATACTTATGTAATTGTATCAGTCGCTCTATTTGTAACTGACTTAACAGACGTGTATAAAGTGTTGACATTGGCGACGTCATGCGTTCTACGGTACGCTGCAGCGTAATGACGTCACAACAATGACGTATATAATAGCCGCCATTTTTTACGGTGGTTTATAGCGACTACTGGTTTCCGCTGCACTTACCCGACTTACCTGCCCTACTATGACCACAGTGAGTTATTCTAGAACAGGGCTTCACTACTTTCACTTAACCCTGACGTATATTCCTGAAACTTTAGACTGACTTAATCGTTCTATTTGTAACGAGTGGCGCCTTCATTTTGTAGGAACCGCGCACAGATTGATAATACTGTCTTCCATTGACATTAATACGGCACCTGAACCTTTCTGAGTTTCAGATGCTAGCGACTTCGGTTTGACTAAGTAAGTCTACAGATTTTTCTCCTACCCCTACCCACTCCAAACTACAATGCTCTATTAGCAACCTTTGCCTCTTTTGTTACACTATAGGGGATTCAGACAGTTACACCTTGTTGGGATGACACACTTATGCAACAACTTGACCCAGTTCATCCTTTAATGTAACATACGGTATGTCTTTTACACTTTTCACAGTTGATGCACCTAGGGGTATTTGGAACAGTTCTTTTTATAAATTACAATTGTTTGATAGAATGATGACTCTGCCAAAATGATATTAACTCTAGCTCCTTGTTGCTTTATAACTAGATTGTAGACTCTTATAGTGGGTGAGCCACTTCCTGCATTAAAAAACGCATAGGATGATTGGACAATTTACTGTCTTTGCACAATTAGTCTATGTTATTATCATGTAAACTGAAATTATTATTATTTTGTATATATTTCTCTAGAGTTACTGTGATTGATACAACGAACAACAACAGCCCCTGATGAAGAGAACATTTTTCTCGAAACGCGTTGGGCATTTGCTCTTTGAAAAATAAATCCCGATTGGACAACCAACTCTCTTTTGAACTGATTAATAGACTTTGACGTTAAACGGATACTGTGAACTACTTTGTTGCTCAATTGTATCTTATTTTGAATTACTATGTTGTTACATTTAACTTTCAATTGATTTACTCCATGTACTCCTATTCCCCTCTTGGGAATATATTTTCATTCAGCTTGTTTAAGCGATTAATAGAGTGCAGGGGACGGGAGTTCCCTAATAGGGTTCTTTTTTGTATTGAAATTAGCACAACTAATGGGTGACTGAGACTAAAGGGGAGAGAATGCCCCACTCCTGGCCTGAACAGGGATTTTTTGACAGATGTGTCCTGGACCATATGTCCGCCTAATTGACCGCAAAGTATAAGAGGAGACAATTACAGAGTACACAGGAAATATTGGACATCGGAAGAATGTTTGAGGAAACAGAGGTCCCGACTGAAGGGGGGACGACACCTGATAGTGATAAGAAGACGAGTTCAGAGGAGGCAGGGGAAAAAGGGGAGACGAAAAAGGGGATATACCTGCTAGCCACACAGCCGGCAGAAGGGTACACGAACCCAACATATGTGCCAGGGGGCACTATAAGGGCTGCCTAAAGAATGGCCAATAATATGTAATAGAGACCATAGGGAGGTTTTACAACCTATAGGAATAATCACCCTATATAGAATATCAACAAGACACACTTGCATTCCTTAGGGTATACATTGTAGACCCACGAGAGAGATTGGTATTATTTGGCTTCAGACTTTTACTGCATCTGAATTAGTGTATCTGTGTCATTAAACCTTCACACACTAACTTTTGGACATACAAAAAAGATTTTAATTCATCATTATTTGGTACATAATTATTACAATCTTAAAAAAACAGTCATTTAAGTACAATTCTTGTGGAAAGACAAACAATAGTGTTCCCGCAAATGGTAGCTTAGAAATCTACTACCAGTGCCTCTGTTTTATTAACCTCTTACCTCACATACTACTTCAAATGTCAACAGTCACTCCATTCCTACATTCACTAACTAACATGTTTCACTCCTTAATGCTCACAATTAAGAAACATTAGCTTGGAATTTCATCAGGGGTACACTATTTTTCGTTTCCACTCTTTTTAAGCAGACTTAAAGTGCATGTAGTCGTAGCTATACTATGAGATGCCTTTTCTTGTGTCTTGTCTTAGTACATCAGTATGTCGTTTCCCATGTAGCTCTTTTAATGGCTTCCATGTCGACTCCATGTCCTACCAGTAGGTCTACAATACAAAAAAAGGAATTTCAGTTATGCATTTTTCAGCCTACTTTTATCTAGGCTTTTATAGAGCAATTTACTTTAGGTATGAAAGTAGAATTCTCAGAAAGAGTTTTAGAAAGCATTGTCACTCTCTGCATCCTCATTCATGCGCATGGCTTCCTCCAATACGCTTTTTTCTCTTTTTCTTTTTTTCTCTTTTTCACTTCTATTCAGCTGTATTTAGTCTGTTCAGTTAGCTCTCACACTATTTACAAGAGGACACAAATAAAGGAACTCAACTATTTATGGAGCATCTCTCCCTTACTCAGCTCAAGACCCCTTGTTACTGGGCATATTCAGATTATTCTTTAGTTCCCTTTACTAATTGTTTTTGCATCTGCCTACTTCTTTAAAAGTCTACTTCTTGGCTTCTATATCTTTCCCTCGTTACATAGATTTCCACTTTTATTCCTTATTATTTAGACTTTAAAAGTTCCGAATGGATTACCATAATGGCATTTTATTTAGCAGCCATAATATTGCAACAAGTTTTACTTCCTAAATCGTGTATAAAGCTGAGGAAGGGATTACCTTATCAAAAGCGTCCGTGTGCTAGAGTTGCTCGTGTTAGGTCCGTCTCTACCGTGAGTAATCAATGTGTTGCCCTTTACTTTGCATCCGGATGACGAATGCTTTCAAAAAAGCTATCAGAAAAGCCACCCTACGCTGGAGAAAAGTGTGGCAGAGGTTTTTGTAATTGCTTGCACGTTTAAACTTGCACAGACTGCAACTTGCTGCCCCAGAGATAAAACGGGATCTTCTTAGCCGCTGTTAAATGGCGTCCCCGTTCTTCTCCTTTCGTTTCCCTTTTCCAAAAAATGGGTTTGTGGGCTTTGCCTGGTTACCTAGGTAACCAGCATTTAACACACCTTTTTTAATTGGTCCTTTCCTCAAGCCGGTCATTTAGCCCATGGTCTTATGGGAATGGTAGTGCTGTTTCAAAATTGTGTAATCTGCAGACCTAAGGATCATGTATCTCTCCGAAACCATGCAGTAGTTGGTCTATCAAATGAAAAATCAGAGGGCATTTCTAACTCATAGGGCCTCATTACACGGACGGCGGTAAGGTTAAGGGCACCGGTACCGGTAAACTCTTACCACCTTACTACGAGGCCCCTTTGCGGGTAGGTACTTTAACGCCTGCTGTTTAGCAGGCGTTAAAAACCAACCCGCAAAGGGACCAGGGTTCTAATTACGGTACCGCAATTAGCGGCACCGTAATTAGCGCCTTCCCCATTCCCATTATGCCCTATGGGGCAAAAATGGGAATGGGGAAGGGCAATGGGGGAAGGGGGAATTACCGTCCCGCCAACCTTGGAATAGGGCGGTAATTCCCCTTTCCACCAAGGCGGTGCCGGTATTTTACCGGCATGAACCAAGGTGCTAATAGCCCCTTGGTCCTCCGCCTACCGTGTCATGAGGCCCATAAAGCCTTTTGAATGGCCCTTATTCCTAATACACTGATGATTGGCTGGCCTACTTCCCTAGCGGGTTGTCTTTATTCTGGAGTGTGCGTACAAAGGGACTTACCTTCACTAGTGCTGAGCTACAGATAGGCTTTGTGTCCTCAGGCACTTTGCACATCAGCACAAGCTTAGGGCCTGGTCAAGTATAAAATCCTTATAGTAACCATGACTTAAAATGTATGCAAATTCATAATCGCTATGCTAATGTAGGGTAATGTTATTGATGAGGTAATATTGTCTATGCGGGTGATTCTTCTCCTCTTGCTGGTGAGGTTGACTAAATTAATCGTGTAGAACAAACAGTAAATTTGTGCTGCCTTAAAGTAGCAGTTAATAGATGCAAATTGGGCTTCAAAGAGCATTAGTGACAAGGCAACTCTCCCTGTGGAAGCTTTTGGTCTGATCTAGAGGACGGTGTTGTTGGATAGCTAGTGTGTGTTGGAGTTTATATTGCAAGAGGCTATAAAGATATTTCACTTAGGATTGCATTCCTTGCTTGAATAGCTGGTTGCTTGAGCTAATTTGTTACGAATGACATCTTATTAAGTTACAGTGAATTATACATAGCTCATAGCTTAAAAAACGTAATATTTCAGGGGACAAGTCCATCATACCTCCACTTCCCCCTCCCCTACCGCTTACCCCGTTTTCTCCCCAAGCATACTTCTATACAAGTCCAACTTTTGGTGCCGACAATCCTGTCTGATGACTTGGCAAACCCAGTGCTCTCACTTGGTATTGTGATTATTTCTTACAAACAAACCTGGTAAAAGCCTCCACACTGCTAGCGCCCTCTTGAGCGCCTCTCAAGTCCATCATGCAACCATTTACCATCTAACTACATTGAGTACCATGCTCTTTCGGTTCTAGATATTGGTATCACAATAACAGCTCTAATCTTAGGTGTACTCTCCTGAGTCCTACAATAAAGCTTACCAATAAAGTATCACATTTGAGGAACGCGCATCCCTACTTCAACAACCATATCCCCTCCCACTCATCCCTATTGCATTGCCTCTGTTTTTTGTCATTCTATTGTCAAGTTTACCTTTCCAATTGCCTCCACTGCAAACCTCCTCTTTCTTTCCACAGACTACGGTCTGGTCACACCCTGGCAGAATCAGTGTACCACCTTTCAAAAAAGACCAGGATCCGTAAGACCACTATGGTGGTGATGGGCACAGTATAAATATTGCATAACATAAATTATCTTGTCACTCACGCAGAGCAACAATGGATTTTACTTGGTGTTCACTGTTTGGGCTCCAGGATTCTATAGGATTGAACCCTTAGACATACACAAGGTTGCCAACAATCAGTGAAGCCCAATAAGGCATTGGCAAGAGAAGGCTCACAGAGGGAAACAGGGCACATAGGCTGTTCTGTTTCTGAGGAACGTATTATTTCTTCAGGGGGCGCGGTGCAAACGCGACTTGATGAGAACTCCTCAGGGCCAAAGTTGGGCTAACCAGTCAGGCAGAGTTAAAAAACAAAGAGGCCCAAAACATAGTTTACAGGAATGGGCTTTCAAACTCACAATCTCTATAATGGTCTCACTGGACCATTACTAGTGCCCTTCCTAGCAAAGCTAGTTGAAAATTGCTACCCTGGCCAATGCATTCACTCACAAAGTGAAAGGTGGCGCTTGGACAAAGAGTACCCCATCTTTTTGACCTTGCTGGCCATAGGGCATGTGTTTTGCTGCTCATAGAACATCTGAGGAGGAACGTCTACAAATATGTAGGCGTATTTGGCGAATTGTTCAGGCCGTAGGTTCTGAGATAGGGAAATATGCAAATCAAGTGACAACTTTACCTTCAATATTTGGAGACACTTCAAGACTGAACAAAGTGAGAATATCTCTTGAGTGCATTCGAAAACAGTGCATTTGAGTATGAATATTAGTGTTCTTAATAACATAGATGCTACAGACTATTCTACAGGGATGTCATTTATGGGTCGCCAGGGGTCGCAACTGCGACCCCTGGGGTCTCCCTTGCTACCCCTAAAAAAAAGAAAACTTTTATTTTTTTAAATTGAGCCTCCTTGGCTGTGATCAGCAACATGTGTTTTTTTGTTTCGGGAGTGGCTGGTTTTCTGATAGCTATAGTCGGTAGGATAGCTCAGTGGGGTGTGCGCTTGCTGCTGCAATGTGTGTGTGATCTGCAGATTGCAGGTTGGACTCCCGGCAAGGTCAACTCAGCCTTTCATCCTGCTGAGGTTGATTAATGAGTACCAACACAGGTTGGGTGTTGTCAATGATACATATGGTGATCCATTCTTGAATGAAATGTATATCACTTTACAGTGCTATTGTAATCATATTTTTTGTATTGTACTTAGAAACCATGCTATGTGATGCCACTTCCTGTTTTGTCAAGGGGTGAACTGTCGTATTCCATCGCTTCCTGTGATGTCACTTCAGGGTGGGGTCAAATGACATCACTTCATGTGATGTCATCGGAGGACGTGTGATGTCACTGCTATCCCAGGTATTTTGGTAAAATGACGTCCTTGCTATTCTATGTCTGTATTATCTATTTCAGCGGGCCTTTAAAAAAAAGCAGCAAACCAATTTTAGCGCAAAAAATATGCAACCTGTCAATATTTATAGATAACTTCTAAAAGTTGAGTAAAGGGAGGCGAGAACGAGGCATGCGGGAAAGCAGGCGGGTTGATAGGTGCAAACCGGAAGTACCCGATTCCTGTTTGCTGATTTGTGTCCATGGATGTGACACTTGCGCAAATGTATAATCAGGAAGGGGGAGCCCGAGATCATTCGCTACCTGTGCTGGTATACTGGGCGCTCGCATATCTGGAAAATGGTGGAAGGGGAACCGGTGTTGTGGGCCTGTTTAAGAGGCTTTCCAAAGTTCAGCACTCTCCTGTTTCTATAAAACATCACATGGTGCCGTACAACATACCAGTCAGGCTCGGACTAGCCTATAGGGCAATGGAGCAGAGCCCGAATGAAAAACACCACATGCTAATGTGGGGTGGTTTTTATTTTGGTCAAAGTCGGACACTTTTTTGGTCAATGTGGGCCAGTTTGATGAGTTACTTCACTGCGCGGCTAGTAGTTTTGGCCAGTGTTGATGAATAACCATTCTTTAAATTACAAAATTTGTATTGCACTTTATCAACAAACTCCCCCTTGGGTACCAGGGTCGGACTGGGGCATAACATAGTCTCGGGGGGAAATTAAAAAGTGGCCCACAGTTGCAAACGGCAATGCCTTCCTTTTGTGGCAGAGAATTTCAATAGTACCCAAGGGGTCGTTTTTTGATGAAATGCAATGAAAATTGTGCAATTTAAAGAATATTTATTCAGCAGCAATGGTGAAAACTACTAGCCGCATAGTGAAGTAACTCATCAGACTGACTCAATTGACCAACAAGTGGCCTGCTGTGACCAAAATAAACTGGCCCACTCTAGCATTTGGTGTTTTTGGTTCGGGCATTGCCCTATAGGCCAGTCCTAGACTGTTGGGTACTATTCAAACAGCCTGTCACAAAAAGGAATGAATTGACATTTGCAAAGGTGGGCCAGTTATTCATTGGAGACAATTTTAGGCCTCAGTCCGACCCTGATACTATTAAGAAGTGCATTCATGTATTCCAGCAAAGTTCTTATTTGGGGTTGGTAAAAATGAAACTAGGTCTCCAGCTTTGCCCTTCATAAATTACTCACTGTTTCAGCTTCTCTCATTAGTAACATGTGAATTCTGTTTGTGCTTTATTTTGACACTACAGTAAAACCCATATGTGCGCTATATTCCAGGATGCACAAGGGGCCTCATTACACGGTAGGCGGTTAGGGTTTACCAGTACCGGTAAGGGCTCCGGTACCGGTAAAACCTTACCGCCTTACTACGAGGTCACTTTGCGGGACCCGACCTTAACGGCTAGTGTAGACCAGCCATTAAAGTTGGGACCCGCAAAGGGCCCTTGGTGCTAATTACGGTACCACAATTGAGCCCTATGGGGCAAAAATGGGACTGGGCAAGGGCCATGGAGAAAGGGGGAATTACCACCCCGCCAACCTTGGAATGGGGTGGTAATTCCCCTTTTCTCCATGGTGGTACCGGTATGCTAATAGCACCATGGTTTACCGCATAACGTGTAATGAGGCCCAATGCATTTTGTTTCCAAGCTGCTGTTCTAGAACTCCTATTGCTCTGATGCCAGCCTTGATAAATGGGAGGCCGGTGGTCGTGTCATCACAGACCTTTATTTAAATCCTGGCTGGTTGCACCGGCTATCAATCTACTGCCATGACTATCTGTCAGGCTTTGCAGTTTCAATGCAAAGATGATGGCATGTTCGGCCAAGCAAAGGCATTCGGCATCACTTTAATTATCGCAATGAGCTTGAAGTGCTGAATCCATGAATCAGCCGGTCCACAGGAAGGAGGAGTATTTAAAGCTGACATGCAGGAGCGAAGACACAGCATCTCAGTGCTCATAGCTGGGGTAACTATGACAACATACAAATCACTGGGCCGGCCGCCTTCATCTGACATGGGTAAGGCATGCTGACTCGGCCGTCAGCCGCAAGGAAGGGAGCTTACAGTACGCATGTAGCCAGACTCCAGAATATTACCAGAGGCACATAACTCCCAAATACCTTCAGTCTTCTTCAGAACAGGTGCATGACATTAAGAGGATGCACACCGACCGATGTGCATCACACACTCGCAGAAAGTCCACCTTCTCAAACCTACCTTCACAACATGGTGTGGCTTGTAGGACGTTGATTGACGAGTTCAGTGTGCTCTCTCCCTGACCTGTCCCAATTGCTGATCCCCTTTCCTCTCCCAACTTTCCCCAAAGGATCACTGTGCACCCTCTCTCCCTCACCTGTCCCTCTCACTGCATTGTAGATCCCCCTCCCTCTTCCACCTTTTCCCAATGCATCACTGTGCACCCGCTCTCCCACACCTGTCCCCTCACTCCATTGCTGATCCCCTTCCTCTCCCCCTTTCCCAGTGTATCACCATGCACCCTCTCTCCCTCACATGTTCCTCGCACTCCATTGCTGATCCCCCTCCTTCTCCCACCTTTTCCCAATGTATCACCATGCACCACCTCTCCCACACCTGGCCCCCTCACTCCATTGCTGATCCCCCTTCCTCTGTCACCTTTCCCAAAGGATACCCGTACTAGTCAACTCCAAACTGGACTATGTGAAAGCCCTTTACGTGGGTTTCCCAAATATGTGGTTTACTGCCTCCAGACAGCCCACATTGGAGGAGTTTGATTAATCTCGCTCTGACCTGTCCCCTTCACTCCATTGCTGTCCCCCTTCCTCTCCCACAGTTCCCCAAATATTCAGTGTTCACACTCTCTCCCACACCTGTCCCCCTCACTCAATTGATGATACCTCTTCCTCTCTCACCTTTCCCAATGAATATCTGTGAACCCCATCTCTCACTCAGCAGTGCCCCCAACTTGATTTCTGATCCCCCTTCCTCTCGCAATGTTCCCCAATGGATCACTGTGCACCCTCTCTCCCGCACCTGCCCCCCTCACTCCATTGCTGATCCCCCTTCCTCTCCCACATTTCCCCAATGGATCACTGTACTCCCTCTCCTTCACATGTCCCCACAATCCATTGCTGATACTGCTTCCCCTGCCACTTTTCCTAATGTATCACTGTACACCCTCGCTCCCTCACCTGTCCCCCTCACTCATTGCTGATACCCCTTCCTCGCTCACCTTTCCCAATGGATCTCCTTTAAACCTCTCGCCCTCACCTGTCCCCCTCACCCCATTGCAGTAACCCCTTTCTCTCCCACAGTTCCCAAAGAATCACTATGCATGCTCTCTCTCAGACCTGTCCGCCTCACTCAATTGCTGATCCCTCCTCCTCTCCCACCTTTCCCCAATGAATCACTGTGCACCATTTCTCCCTCAGCAGTACCCACCAACGTCATTGCTGATCCCCCTTGCTCACCCAACGTTCCCCAATGGTTCAATGCACACCCTCTCTCTCTCACCTGTCACCATCACTCCATTGCAGATCCCCCTTCCACTCCCACCTTTCCCCAATGGATAAGTGTTCTACCTCTCCTTCACCTGCCCCCCTCAATCCATTGCAGATACTGCATCCCCTGCCACTTTTCCTAATGTATCACTGTACACCCTTGCTCCCTCACCTGTCCCCCTCACTCATTGCTGATACCCCTTCCTCGCTCACCTTTCCCAATGGATCTCCTTTCAACCTCTCGCCCTCACCTGTCCCCCTCACCCCATTGCAGTAACCCCTTTCTCTCCCACAGTTCCCAAAGAATCAGTATGCATGCTCTCTCTCAGACCTGTCCGCCTCACTCAATTGCTGATCCCTCCTCCTCTCCCACCTTTCCCCAATGAATCACTGTGCACCATTTCTCCCTCAGCAGTACCCACCAACGTCATTGCTGATCCCCCTTGCTCACCCAACGCTCCCCAATGGTTCAATGCACACCCTCTCTCTCTCACCTGTCACCATCACTCCATTGCAGATCCCCCTTCCACTCCCACCTTTCCCCAATGGATAAGTGTTCTACCTCTCCTTCACCTGCCCCCCTCAATCCATTGCAGATACTGCATCCCCTGCCACTTTTCCCATTGTATCACTGTGCACCCTCTCCCCCTCACCTGTGTCACTCACTTCATTGCTGATCACCCTTCCAATGTAGGGGAAGCTTAGGCCACCGGCTTTGGCTTTTTTGATGCGTGGGATGTGGAGTAAGTTGGTGTATTGCGTCCCGGTGGGACGTGAGGAGGAGGGTTTGGAGATGGTCTCTGATAGGTGGGACGGGGCGGAAAGAGAAACGCATTTGTGTGTGATGATGAGGATTTTGAGTGTGATCCGCTCTTTGACCAGGAGCCATTGGGCTGAGTGTCTGGCCTGGGAGATATGCTCTCTTCTTGGGATGCTAAGAGCAGCCCGGAGAGCATTGTTCTGTGTGAGTCGAGTTTGTCAAAGAGAGGCTTGGTGAACAATTTGTAAAGTATGGGTGCAGTGCAGGATCCTTGAGGGACCCCGCAATGGATTGTAGTGGGTGTGGCGTTAGCAGTGTCCGAGAAGACTTTCATGGCTCTTCCCTTGAGGAAGGAGGTGATCCAGAGGGCAGATTCTTTAGAGAAATTGTCTGAGTGTGTGAGGTGTGAGGTGAGGGTCTTGTGATCACCAAATCGAATGTGGCTGAGAGATCGAGGAGGAGCAGTAGGGCTGACTTGCCCTTATCCATGATATGGGTGATCTGACTCTTCAGATCCACCAGGGCTGTTTTCGGTGCCGTGTCCTTTCCGGAAGCCTGATTGCCTGGTCCCTAGGATGGAGTGCGTTTCCAGAAAGTGTTGGATTTGGCAGTGTGCAGCTTTGTCTAGTTATTTCAAGAGGAATGGCACTGTAGTTATCGGTCTGTAGTTGTTGGGTTGTTGGGGGTTGAGGGTAGGTTTTTTCAGGAGGGCCTGACCCAGGCCTCTTTGAGGCTAGCTGGGATAATGCCTGATTTAAAGGATGCATTGATGAAGGCCGTAAAGAGCGGCACAAAGCGGTCTGCACAGTCTTTGATGAGCTTGGGCAGGCATATATCGCCTTTACAAGGGGAGGGTTTGAGATTTTTTAGTAAGTTGATAACTTCTGGTTCAGTGACATCCCTGAAGGAGAAGTCGGGTATGATGGGCTTAGACGATGCGGGTGTGGAGTTGGTAGGCTTGGTTCCTGTCTGTTGAGGTAATGCTTTACAATGGTCTTTGATTTTCTTTTGGAAAAGCTCAATTTTGTGTAACATGGCAGCTTGAATGCTGGCACACCAAGCTTCATCTTTGATTATTTCATCAGGTGTCAGGTGTAGTGGGGGGAAGATGCGATCGTTAAAAATGGCGAATATTTCTTTGGAGTGCGATTTGGCATTAGAGATTTGTGTGTTGAGGGTGTTGACTTCAGCAGCGGTGATAGCTGTTTTGTATTGGTGGGAGATTAAGTTGAATTTGTTTTGGCACTGCTGCAGGGGTTGGTTTGCCAGTTTTTTAGTGCTTCTCTTTTGCGGGAGCACATTGAGTGCAGTTCTTCAGTGAACCGAGAGTTGGTGTGTAGTGATTTCTTTTCTTTTTTCCATTGCAGTGGTGCTATTTCATTAATAGCTTTAGGATGACATCTTTTTAGATGTCTGCTAGGATATTGGGGTCATTAGTAAATGGGCTGCTAGTTCGGGGGTGTTGAGTTAAGGGCACAGGTTATTCTCTTTAAGCTATTTAGAGCTTCTGACTTGTGCAGCGATAGCAGGGGTCCGGGTTTTGTGGTTTTTAGTGATGGGAACAGAGTATTCGATACAGTTGTGGTTGGTCCGGGGCAGTGAGGTGGTAGAGGTGATAGTATCGAGGCAATTATGGTCCGCGATCCAATCTAGAATGCGGCCTTTGGAGTGAGTTGGACTTTCTACTTTCTGGGTGAAGCCTAAGTCACTAAGTGCCTTGGTGAGGGGGACTGCAGTTTTGTCGGTTCCCCAGCGGATCACCATGAACCCTCTCTCCCTCACATGCCCCCCTCACTCCATTGCTGACCCCCTTTCTCTGCCACCTAACTCAATGGATCACTGCTCAACCTCTCACCCTCACCTTTTCTCCCTCACTCCATATTACTGATCCCCCTACCTCTCCCACCATTCCCAAATGGATCACTGTGCACCCTCTCTCCTTCACCTGCCCTCCTCATTCCAGTGTTGTTCCCTCTTCCCCTGCCACCTTTCCCCAATGGATCACTGTGCACCCTCTCTCTCTCCCACCCATCCCGCTCACTCCATTGCTGATCCCCCTTCTTCTCCCACCTTTCCCCAAAAGGTCACTGTGCACTGCCTCTCCCTCACCTGACCCCTCACTCCATTGCTGATGCCTATTCCCCTACCACTGTTCCCAATTGATCCATGTGCACACTTCCCCCTCACCTGTCCCCCTCACTCCATTGATGATCCCCTTTCTCTTTCCCCTTTCCCCAATGGATCACTATGCATCCTCTCTACCTCACCTGTCCACCTCACTCCATTGATGATCCCCTTCCTCTTGCACCTATCCCCAATGGATCACCATGCAACATCTATTCCTCACCTGCCCCCCTCACTACATTGTTGATCCCCCTTCCCCTGCCACCATTCCCCAATAGATCACTGTGCACCCTCTCTCCTCACCCATCCATTTCCCCATTGCTGATCCTGTTCCTCTCCCACCTTTACCCAATGGATCACTGTGCAGCTTCTTTCCCTCAGCTGCCCCCATCAAGCCATTGCTGATACACCTTCCTCTTCCACCTTTCCCAAATGGATCACTGTGCACCCTCTCTCCCTCACCTGTCTCCCTCACTACATTGTTGATCCCCCTTCCCCTGCCACCATTCCCCAATAGATCACTGTGCACCCTCCCTCCTCACCCATCCATGTCCCCATTGCTGATCCCGTTCCTCTCCCACCTTTACCCAATGGATCACTGTGCAGCTTCTTTCCCTCAGCTGCCCCCATCAAGCCATTGCTGATACACCTTCCTCTTCCACCTTTCCCAAATGGATCACTGTGCACCCTCTCTCCTTCACCTGCCCTCCTCATTCCAGTGGTGTTCCCTCTTCCCCTGCCACCTTTCCCCAATGGATCACTGTGCACCCTCTCTCTCTCCCACCCATCCCGCTCACTCCATTGCTGATCCCCCTTCTTCTCCCACCTTTCCCCAAAAGATCACTGTGCACTGCCTCTCCCTCACCTGACCCCTCACTCCATTGCTGATGCCTATTCCCCTACCACCGTTCCCAATTGATCCATGTGCACACTTCCCCCTCACCTGTCCCCCTCACTCCATTGATGATCCCCTTTCTCTTCCCCCTTTTCCCAATGGATCACTATGCATCCTCTCTACCTCACCTGTCCACCTCACTCCATTGATGATCCCCTTCCTCTTGCACCTATCCCCAATGGATCACCATGCAACATCTATTCCTCACCTGCCCCCCTCACTACATTGTTGATCCCCCTTCCCCTGCCACCATTCCCCAATAGATCACTGTGCACCCTCTCTCCTCACCCATCCATGTCCCCATTGCTGATCCCGTTCCTCTCCCACCTTTACCCAATGGATCACTGTGCAGCTTCTTTCCCTCAGCTGCCCCCATCAAGCCATTGCTGATACACCTTCCTCTTCCACCTTTCCCAAATGGATCACTGTGCACCCTCTCTCCCTCACCTGTCTCCCTCACTACATTGTTGATCCCCCTTCCCCTGCCACCATTCCCCAATAGATCACTGTGCACCCTCTCTCCTCACCCATCCATGTCCCCATTGCTGATCCCGTTCCTCTCCCACCTTTACCCAATGGATCACTGTGCAGCTTCTTTCCCTCAGCTGCCCCCATCAAGCCATTGCTGATACACCTTCCTCTTCCAACTTTCCCAAATGGATCACTGTGCACCCTCTCTCCCTCACCTGCCTCCCTCACTCCATTGTTGATCCCTCTTTCCTTAACACCTTTCCCCAATGGAACACTGTGTACCCTCTCTCCATCACTGATTCCCTGAACCACTGCTGATCCCCCTTCCTCTACCACCTGTCCCCAGTGGATCACCATGCACCCTCTCTCTCACCTGTCCCACTCACTCCAATGCTTATCCCTCTTCCTCTCCCACCCCTCCCCAATATATCGCCTTGCACACTCTCAACCTCACCTGACCCCTCACTCCATTGCTTTCTTGCCCCAACAGGCCCAACAGGGAATAACTCGTTCCTGCCTTAGGCCTGGCACCCTAGGCAGATACCCAGGGGACACTCCTTCCAGTATGCCAGACGCATGCAGGCTCCTTGGTATTGTAATCCCAGGGATCTTCATTTTGCAGGCAATGCCCTCAGATGGTGCACTGGATCTTTGGGAAAGCAGGATGTAGCAAGAAAACCACTTGAAAACAAACATCCTGCCACATGACCCAATGGGAGACAATCACAGTACTCCAGGTGGCATCAAGGCTTGCTGCAGGCAGGATTCTGGGTATTGTGTGCCCAGGGAGCTTTGTTTTTCATACAGAACCCTGTCAAACGTCAGTGTGCATAGCCTTATAAAATATGACAGGGTACAACTAAAATAATGTACTTATGTTAGTGCTGTTTTGATAGACAAGCCACTGGTCATGTGATTCTGTTCAGCAACTGAAAAACTATACAAATGGTCAACTATCAAAATCCTGTGGGTACTAAAAAAACAAAAAGCAATATAAAGCTGATGTAATGATAATTTCAGGATAAAAATAACTGAAATCCACAAGCGTGTCTGTCTCCCATCCATACAACACACATACATAGCCTCTGTCCTGACTAGAGGTGAAAGGGAGAACAAATTGTTTGAAATGCACTATGCCCTAAATTGAACCCTATGTTGGACCATTGCCTAACTAACACCAGTGAAAAGTGAAAAGGCTAGCCTGACAAAAACCTGGTGAACCTGAAATCTTATCGAAGATCAAAGAACAATGAAAAATATATGGTTTAAAAGTGTAAAAGCAAATATTTAAGCCACAACACACTCGGAAAAAAATCGATCAAAATGAAAAATAAATACAAACAAGCTAGGATGAAGACGAAATTCAGCTCTCCTGGCCACCTAGTATTTTGTGTGCAAACCCCATCTAAAGTGATAAAGTGTAATATTAAAACAAACATAATACATGTGAATTAGCTGAACAGCGGTACTGTGTAATTTTTTAAGCAAGCATACGCGTAAGAATAGGCCCAGCATATTTAATGTTTGATTGTATGAAAACATGAGCAAAGGGCTAAGTAGAATAATTATAATGTGCAACCTATTTCAAATTACCATCATTCCCCCGACACCCCTCATCCTCACCACAGTCCAACAATTCCACTACATACCTTATCCTTGTCAACACCCGTCATTATCATGGAAACCCACATCGCCATCACTGTGCCACAATACTCCTGAACAATCCTTGTCACAGTTCCTTCTTACCACTGGATCCCTCATCTTCCTAAAGAACTGTAATACTCCCACAATCCTCATCCTCCCCCAGTGCCTCGTTCCCCATGCATACCTCATCCTTTTTACAGCATACATCATCAGAGTGCCTCATTACCACTGCATCCCTAATCCTTGTCACAATCCCTAACTCCAATGCATCTGGGTAAGCTCCTTCTGCTACTTTGGTGTCACCATAATGCAAGGACTGAAGTGGATTCTACATATTAAAATGCAAGCGAGCACATTTGCACAGGTGAATGGTTCAATATAAAGATATGGGAATAAACTGGGAGGCTTCCCCTGGGACCATACAATGTGTATTTATCAAACATAGTCTGTGCCTCTAGCCATGTACGGTGCATGTGTTTGGGGTTACCAATGCGCCAAAATAATACAAATAAAGGAGAATCAATTTCTCTGAATTTTAATGGGAGTATACCAGGATTTTCCTGTATATCCCCTACATGAGTAATGGGGTCTGATGTATACTGAGGATCTTATACATCTACAGCCACCCATTGGTTGTCAATACGGGGGGAATCCAAATTTGACTCTAACCAGGTTGTTAAAAGAGAACATTATGGATTCAGATGTGCATTATAGCTCCTTATGGCTGAAATACTTAAAAACCACACTACAATCGGTTGGGTTAGGTGATTATTTTGTTATGAAAAAGGCTGGTAATAATGCAGATCTCAGGCCTCTAACGAAAGCATTCCTCCACTGAAGACAGAGGCAAAGAGAAGAAACAGAGCATAAAAAAGAGTGTGTTCAATTCTATTATAGGAACTTGTCATCTATGGATGTGTCGAGTTATGTCCAATGTTCAGCAATTCAAGGAAGAGGGGCTTACTACTTTGTTCAAGAACAAACTTGTTATTTACAAAAGTCACTGTAATTTCATTAGATAAGAAGGCCAGGGTGAGAGCAAGTGATTTTGCAATTGTTATGACGCTGATGATGTACTGTGCCCCGTCTATGCAGCATTAAGACCTAAATATCCCTTACCAATGTTAAGAAACTGGGGCACAAGGCATGTGCATGTAGATTTTTATGTGATCTTATCGCTTTTTGATGCACTCAGCATTTATATCTATATTGAACGCGCCTTGGAACTGACAGCACATTTGTTGCAGCTTAACGGTTCTTAATTCTTTTAATATTTAAATCTGTACTAATATAGCTTGAACCTCTAAGTATCTATGGTTTTGTTAATACTGATGCTGTAATGTATGATTTGTTGTTTATAATGCTGTATTATTCTTTTATGGGAATTTGTTTCCTGAAATAAAGAATCTTCTTATTCACATTCCAACAATTCCACTGCATCCCTCATCCTTGTCACAGTATCCATCGCCAGAGTACTTCATTACCACTGCATCCCTCATCCTTGTCACAGTATCCATCGCCAGAGTACTTCATTACCACTGCATCCCTCATCCTTGTCACAGTATCCATCGCCAGAGTACTTCATTACCACTGCATCCCTCATCCTTGTCAGAACCCGTCGTAATCATTGGAACCCTTGTCGCTGTCACTGTGCCTCATTACTCCTGAACAGCTAATCCTTGTTACAGACCCTTATTGCCACTGCGTCCCTCATCTTGCTCTAAGAACTTTATTCCTCCCACAACCCTCCTGCACTCCAGTGCCTCATTATCCCTGCATACCTCATCCTTGTCACAGCATCCATCGCGAGTACATCATTACCACAGCATCCCTAATCCTTTTCACAAACCGTGACTACCAATGTGTCTCTCATGTTCATCACAGTCCCTTATTACCACTGCATTCTGCTTGCTTGTCATAGTTCCTCATTAACACTGCACACCCCTTCTTTGTCATGGTCCATCATTACCCCCACAACCCATTTCCTCATCACAGTCCCTCAATGCCCTTACCCTGGAAATCCCCCTTCCTTATCACAGTTCTATATCACCCTTAGCCCTGCATCTCTCCTCCTCATGATATTGCCTCATTACTTTTATTACAGCATTCCCACAACCTTGTAATAATACCTAATTTCCAAGGCAATTTCCATCCTTTTCACAGTCCAACATTTAGATTACTATAGTACAGTTAGTATAACTCAGTGGCAACATGCTCGTCTTGAAAGCAAGATGACACAAAGCAACATGGGTTTGAATCCCAGGGCCGCACTTAGAAGCCTCTTCGGTATTACGTTTGTCAACCTCCTGTTACCATCACATGTATGTTCCTTGTCACAGTCCCTCGTTACTAATGCATTCTGTCATAGTATCTCATTTCCCTTACCCTAGCATACCTATCCTCATTACAGACACTCATTAAGCTGGCATCTGCATACTCATTACAGTCTGTGATCCCCATCATCCAACCCTCTTGCCACAGTCCCTCTTTACCCACACACCCCTCATCCTTGTCACAGTCCCTCATTACCCTATCTCCGGTATTCTGGAGCGTCATCACAGTCCCTCGTTAACACTGCCCCTGCATTCCCCATCCTCGTCACAGTTCCTCATTAGCCATGGAATCACTATTCATTGTCACTGACTCTCATTCCACTTACCCTGGACGCCTTCATACTCTTCACAGTCCCTCATTACCCTTACCCCAGAATTCCCCATCGTCATCACAGTCCCTCATTACCCTGGCACCTCTTTATCGTTGACACAGTCCGACATAAGACCTGCCACCGTCATCCTCATTAAATTCCCACATTACCTTGCAGCACACATCCTCCGCACAGTCCACCATTACCACCATACCACTCATCCTAGTCACAGTTCCTGTTTGTCCCCCACAACCCTCACCCCCACTACTTTCCCTCATTAACCTGCATCACTGTTCCTCGACACAGTCCTCCACTACAACACTTGCCATGAGCAGCAATTCTGCTGTAGTAAATCCTCCATTATTTGGTTGTAAAGTGGAGAAGATTTGGGGGCACAGGAAACTGATGGTAATGTAGCTGTAAATTAATTACTACGATTTCAGCAGCACTTTTCACTCACTGCAAACACTCATGATGAGGCTCACTAGTTCTCCAATAACAAAAGTAAAATACAAACATTTTGGAAGGGATTTTCTTTGAATAGACCTCTTGCACTAGGCAGAAATTACAATCTTCTGCTGACTTGGCAAGGAATTCGTTCTCGAAAATGATAAAATGATCCATAGTGACCTTCACAATGAAGTGATTTCATACAGATTTACTGATCACCCTACTTCTAGTCAATCAATCTATTATTTTGCTTTTAGAGAAGTTCTTATTGAGGATATTCTCCCATTACGTACAACATTTCTGCCAGTAGTGGTGGCTCAATCAAATGCCACGGCTCTTGTCAATTGTGTCACCAAACTGACAAACCTATCTCTACATGACACGGCTTTCCCTTATGGCCTAAAAGTAGCTCTTACTACTCCATCTTTGAACAAAAAAACAACTTGGCACTTCGGCTCATAACAACTACTGCTCAATAGCGGGTGTGCCATGGATGCCAAAAGTAATCAAACATATTGTAACCCAACAACTAGCACAATTTATCAAAGGCCTACCACATCCTTGATTCCTTTCAATCTGTTTTTTTTTCCCATGCATGTCTCCAAAACCACCTTGTAGGCATCTGGAGTGATCTCCTATATCATTCTGATCAAGGTCACCTCTCTCTAATGGTCCTGTTGCACCTGACCACCGACTCTTACATGATGGACCATTCTATTCTTCTACTTAGACTCTCACAGACTGTTGAAATTCATGGAGCTGCATTATAGTGGTTTTGCAGCTACCACTCCGGGAGAACATACACTATAAATTGCAGACATTTTGTTTCCTCCCCTACCCAAATCACTTGTGGTGTCCCCCAAGGCGTATCTCTTTGGCCTCTTCTCTTTAATATCTATATACTTCCATTAATGGCTATCATCTGAAGTCGTAATGTTTATTTACATTCCTATGCAGTCAACATCCCTATATCAAAGTTTCAGGACCTAAAGAACGTTTAGACAACTTCAACTGTGGTGCAGCCACATTCAGTCCTAGCTAGCTGATCACAGGCTTCAACTTAATCAATCAAAAACAAAGCTGATGTATTTGTGTCCCAAACATTGGTTTAGCACAACAACCTCTGCCTCCTGTGCATTTTGGCCTTCCAGTCTCCTTAATGGATTAGGTAAATAACCTCGTGGCACTCTGGACTTCGAGATGACACTATCTAAACAAGTCTATGACTGCTCCAAGTTTGCGTTTCTTAGTATTTGACTTCTTATGCAGGTCCTTCCTTCTCTTTTAATTTCCGACCAAGTAGCAGGAGCACTAGTCAACTCCAAACTGGACTATGGGAAAGCCCTTTACGTGGGTTTCCCAAATATGTGGTTTACTGCCTCCATACAGCCCACATTGGAGTGGTTTGATTAATTATCAAACTGCCTAGAGATTGTGCTATGAAGTTCATTTCTTTTAAGGTACCTGAATTTAAAATCATTGGTAGAATCTTGAATGTTTTGTTCCATATGGAATTGTATATACTCAAGCATTAGAAGGTTAAGAAGGAATAGAATGATGAGAGGGAGGTTAGTTGGGGATTGAAAGCTGATGAAGGTGGATGTGCTGCAGCTGTTTTAGATTACCTTCTTAATAAAGAAGATACACAGCAAGGATGGTGCTGAATAACTTTATTATAGATGCCTTAATATCTTCTTGTGGGCGCAGCCTCCACTGGCTACCCATACAATCACAAATCCTGTTCAAGATTCTCTGCCTCGTGTTTACGTGTGCCTGTGGTTTGCAGAGCGCAGATGCAGTTTTTAGTTTAGTGTAGTTTAATTTCTTTATAAAGCAGCGAGAATGGCCTGAAGGCACAAGGGAACTAAACCCAACCATAGGGTACAACACAGAACAATCACAAACAATCACAAACACCCCATGAGAGGCAAGTAGCAATCCAGTTGCAAGCCACAAAGTCCATCAAGCTATAATCAAACTATAACCAAAAAAGTGATGGGTGGAAGTTTTTGAATTCATCTGAACCACTGGCCCTGCTCTGGGCAACCAGCCACACCATTGTTGTTTAGCCAGTCTGTACCATTGCAAAAGGCGTCCAGCTATACGCAAATCAGTCAGGTACTGCCACCGGTGATGTTGGGCCTCTTCATTGGTTCCCTTTGGTGCAGCAAGCAAGGGACCCACGTCTGTGCACCAAAACTAAAAAGGAGACATCCAGAAGGGCCAAAAAGCACACTATAATAAAAGGATCATGAACAGCCATAGTGGAAGCAAAGACATGCACAGGATCATCACAGAATTCCTGAACCCTTCCTGCACCACAGCCCTAACTGCCTCCTCTAAAATGCTCTGCAACTCCCTCTCTGAACATTTCTACAATACAGCACTAGACAAGACGAACACCCTGAACACCAAACTCTCCAACCTGTTCACCCGCCCAACACCCTCCCTACATGAATCAACCCTCCACCCCCGTCCCCTGAGAAGTCTTCGCTCTGCTCTATCTCAAGCAAGGAGTCTGGCAAACTACTATCCGACAACCCACTCTCTGGCTCCCCCCTCGACACTTGTACTGTCTCGCTTCTCTAAGAAATCCTCACCTCCACTTGTGCAGGACAACTGGCAAGGTTAATTCTTAATGATTCCCTCACCTATGGCAATTTTTCAGAGCCCTTCAAAACTGTGAATGTGATGAAACCTCTTCTCAAAAAAGAATCCCTCCACCCTCTCTTACCAATCAATACAGACCTATCTCCAGCACCTGATTCCTGGCAAAACTTATAAACCACGCTGCGCACGCACAGCTCAATGATTTGTGGAATCAAACAATCTCCACGACCCCTCGCAATCAGCTCCCTGTCCTCCACGACCCCTCGCAATCAGCTTCCTGTCCTCCACGACCCCTCGCAATCAGCTTCCTGTCCTCGCCATGGAACTGAAACTACACTGATCTCTATCTGGGATAACCTCAAAGTCACAGCAGACTCAGAAGGATGTGCAGCACTTGTTCTTCTTGACCTCTCAGCAGCGTTCGACACCATTAACCACATAGTCCTCCTTGACAGACTGCACTCCCTAGGAATACGAGATTCAGCGCTCATCTGGATCAGCTCGTTTTTCACTAACAGGCAACAAATCACTCTTCTACCCCCTTTCCTCTCACTGCACGCCCAGTGAACACTGGAGTACCCCAAGGCGTCTGCCTCTCTCACCTTCAATTCAACCTTTACATGACCCCTCTGACCCATATCATCCGCTCACACAACCTATACGAATGGCAAAAAAATCATCTTGAGAATTCCTAAATCTAGCTCCGACCTGACCTAGCAGCATGTCCCACCGACATTAAATTGACTGCTGGATGGCAACTAATCATCTCGTTCTGAACCCAGGGAAAACAGAGATCATGGGATGTGCCAAAACTGCTCTATTCCCCCAACCGACTCCCTGGCAATCCTCCCTCACACACCCCCCTCACAGCGACCACCACCAATGTCAAAACCTTAGCTGCACAATGGGCACTGACCTAACTCTGTCTCACCACATCCACAATGCATCCAAATCCTGTCCTTTCCACCTCAGGCTTCTGAGACACATCTTCCCTTACCTGACCTACCCCAAAAGTCTGGCTGCTATTATGTCCATTGTCATGTCCAGACTTCATTATGCAAACTCTCTCTACCTGGATGCCCTGGCCTACCAACTATACAAACTCCAGAGAGTCCAAAACCCGACTGCCACACTGATTCTTGCATTGGGATAAAGGGACCACGATCACCCACTCTTTGCAACCTACACTGATTCCAATTGGATGTAGAGCTAACTTCCCAATCCTGTGTATTACTCACTGAGTGGTGCAAAAAGCAGGCTGCAAATACCTACAAGAAATAATTGCACCTTATCACCCAACTCACACACTTATTTCAAACACAGCCCTCCTCCTAGTGCCCCCACAATTCGTCCAGAACCGCAGTGTCCGCCGACTCAACACTGGCACCAACTATATGGAACTCACTGCCTCCACTCATTAGACACAGCCAAGATTACATGGCTTTCTGGAAGGCATTCAAAAGCTGGCTCTTCCCCTAAAACTCATAAGGGGCTGGCCTGACTACCCAACTAACCACCACGTCCAAGAAATCCAAGCTTCCCTCCACCAGTTATACAATACACTCTGAGGACAAGAGACATCTATCTCTAATTATCGTGTTGGACCATGCTGGATTTGACACCCTATCACTAATAGCACAGGTACCTACCACAAAACTGACCATGACCATTACCCCCAATATATGCACTATGCTATCAGGGATGCCAATCCTCACTAAGCTTACTCATCGGGAAATGATAGCAGCACGTATACACCTTCACAATGACAAAGTTGTTTCATTGCCTTCCTCCACCAGGTGTACACTATGCTCTGAGGCCAAGATATTTATCTCCACTTATCTGAATCGACTGTACTAGACACGTAATCCAAGCACTATTAGCACTTATGTCACTGAGCCTTCATTACTACCTCCAAATATGCACTACACTATCAGTCCACAGATATCCAACTTTGCAGATCTTACTCATCTTTAAATCTTTGAGCAAAACATCACACCAAGGGCCTACTGGCACCTACATATTTAGTCCCTAATCCTAGTTAATCCACGAATGTATCTAGCAGAACAACCAACCGATTGCAGACCCAACAAGACATAGGGAGGACCTGGCCAAATAGCCGAACCTAAAGGGAGCTACCATCCCCTCGACAGGCACTAGAAACTCATCAGGAATAGGGCCCCTCTCGAATCTACACAAACACTCAAACATAACAATATGCTAACTCTTCCCTCTGCATCAACAAATGATAAAATGCAGCTATACCCTAGATTAATTCAGCCTAGCTGCACACATAGTTATACACCTCCATGATCACTTCAACAGTCTTTACAATGGCTATACCCCACAAAATTCGGCCTAGCAGTAAATCTAATCCCTTTCAAAAACACTGCTGCCGACAGAATGCAGCTACCCAACTCGACTGGCTGCACACATTGTACTGACCTCACACAATACCACACCACGTCTAGCACTAGAATGCAGGTACACATCACTTAATCCCCCCTAGCTGCACAAATACTGAGTGCACCCAAGTGCTCGACTACTTTACTCTCTCCACTGATCTGGACTACGGTCCCCGAAGGCGTTCATCCCACTATGCTTTGGAATCATTCCAATGGGAAAAGGCGCTATGCAAATGCCCAATAGCATAAAATATCATACCCTCTCTCTCATAGGGAGACAAAGTATAACCGAATATGTGATGGGTGGAAGGTTTTGACTGAATCTGAACCACTGGCACTGCTCTAAGCAGCCTTCCACATCACCATTTTTTAGCCTGTCTTGGCCATTGCAAAAGGGGTCCAGTCATATGCAAATCAGTCAGGTACTGCCGCCGATGGGAGCATCCCAGCCTGAACTGCTAGGCCAAGATCCCCTCTGCACAGAAACACAAGCAACCCCAGACATGTTTTGGCCTTGTTGGGCCTCATCTGTGAGGTGCAGTTTGGTTCCCTATAGTGCAGCAAGCAATAGACCCACATCAGGCCATACCCTCTCTCCCATAGGGAGACAAGCTATAACCAAAAAAGTGATGGGTGGAAGGTTTTGAATTAATCTGAACCACTGGCACTGCTTGGGGCAACCTTCCACACCACTGTCTTTTAGCCCGTCTCCACCATTGCAAAAGGGGTCCAGCCATATGACAATCAGTCAGGGACCAATGGGAGCAGCGCTGGGGAACCAAGCTGCCAGGGATGTCATTCAGGGGTCACCAGAGGTCGCAAGAGCGACCTCTGCTGATTGGCTGGCAACGTCTGTCAATCTCTTGCGACCTCTGAGGGGGGGTGGCCATCTGAGGGGGTGTGGCCACAGCTACCAAGCGCAGTGCTGTGTGTGCCTCCTTTTCCTGGACTGCCTAGGTAGAAATGATTTTGTGTTGCAGCGGCCGAAGGAAGTTCCTGTTGCGTCGATCGAAGTGCGAGGCTAAAAGGGAGGCAGGGTGAGTTGAATTTAGCTTGTTATGTTGCATTGATTACAGTAAGCACACTGTGAGGCCGTTGCATGCGGGGGGTGGTTTAGTGTCTGGAGCTCACGATGGGCACATATCAAGGTGTAGTTCATTGCATTGTGTTACGCAATCAGAATGGAAGGCCCAGGTGGTGGGCATAGGGGGCCGTAGGCCGCCAGGAGCACAGATGGGATTGTATGAGTCAGTCGGTTGTTTTCTCCAACGCGTGTGAGGCTGCGTTGCAGCGAGGCAAACAGGGTCTGCGGTGGTGCAGCGGGGGGCGCATTGGAGTATTTCTAGCCATGTGCAAGTTCAGTGGGTGATACACTGCACCATACGAGGCCACTACATGACCTGTGAGCAGCATGTCCCGATGGTATAGTCCTTACAAAATGATGTATAGCCATTGTAGTTATCTAATAAAAAAATGCCCTTTCGTCTGGTTAAGACATCATTGCCGAATTTCAGTAAATATATTGATGGTCGCCCCACAGGATCGTGAATATTGGGCATCTGCGGAAAGGAAACTTGGATGGCGTGAGATTAATTTAGAATACTCCCGTGCCCGTACGCCAGCCATTAATAGTCTACGGCGACATATTGGTTTGCTCCCGCATTGCAACTCTTTATTTAAAACCACAAAGCTGTGCCGGCGGGTCATTTACACACAGACTGCACAGACTAGGGGGAGTTTGGGTCACTGGGCCACGGGGTAAAGTGCGGACGGAACTGCTGTATGCTTGGTCTTCTGTTTTCTTTGGCAGCGGTGGTGCCAGCGTGGGGTGCAAAGATTAGCTATATATGGCAACACACAATCATCAGACACTTATTAGTGAATTATCTCAACATAAGGAACCAAATTGCATGATGGTCACTGTGGCTTATTCCTGTTGATTCCTTTTGATACTTTAAGCAGAAAATAAGCTTCCTTGTAAGATCAGAAACCTTTCTTTGAATGTGTAGACATAAGGACCAGTTGTATTCATTGTAATCAAGTCAATTCACCCTGGTTTGCAATTAATGCTTTTTCATGAATTCATTGTCCTCAAACATAAAACTTATGTCCACCCTATTTAAGAGTAGCTTGACATATCCTTTATTTATTTTCACTGTTTTTCAGTTCATACCTCTTTGGCTCAAGAAGAAGGGATGTTGATCCCGAAACACGTCAGCCTTTCCATTTTGAACTGTCTGCATACATGATTGATGCTTATCTATACAACATTGACCTCTTGACATTGCATTTATATTTATTTTCTGCATTATATGACCGCATAGGACCGCATATGACCGCATACAACACAGTTGTTTGTACTGATTAAACTATTATGCTTTAATGCCTAAAATATTGTTTGTTCCTATATTCACTTTACCAAAAGAATATTAACCATTAAATTCTAGAAAGAAAATAATTTTTATTTATCCATCAGTTAATGGAATGCTGATAGTGTGCAGTGGACGGCAGGGCTCCTACCTTTGGATCCTCTTTCTTTTCTCTACATATATGTAATAGTAATCCTGTGCCAGGGTCACATTTCCTCCCCCGCACCTTAAAACAATATATAATACTTTTACACACCTCACTAACATCACATAAGACTAGGCAGTGCATCTACAACCCAGCGTGGGGTGCTGCCAGGTGTGTGGTCTGGGGTGTGGTGGTTTGTACTTGTTAGGTGGTTTACATGGAAGGTGCAAGTGGGGGGGTGGAGGGAACATGAATGGATTGGGTTTTGTGTGCAGGGATGGGTGCAGGAGGAGGGCTTCATTTGTACGTTGGCTGGCATTCTGTGTTGTGCCGAACTCATTCCTCGGCCAAATGTGAATGGAAAATGTCTGTTAATGTTTTATTCCTTGCACTTGGGCTTTGATAGGTAGGCATCGGGAGCAGCAGTGTAACAGATAGGCAGTCATGTGGTGATATCTGGTTGCTGTTGACTAATGAAGGGCACTCTCAATGGGGTGTGGTTGGAGCATAGGGTTGATGGGATCCAGTCCCAAATTGATGCTCTCAATTCAGTGATCGTTTATGGCCCTAATTGGGGTGACAAGAGCAGTGCTGGTGCTGAGATGGCGAGGGGGGTTTGGCTCAGGCATCTCGCTCTATTGTTTGGAGGGAGTCCCATAATGGCCCCTCAGTTGACAGTCATTCATAAATAAGACTGAATAGTAAAAATGGTGTGAATATTAGGGTACATGCGGTATCCCCCACCCAGCTCCATAAGGCAACCTCCTCTTGCTGTCTTCTCCCTGTTGTGGTGGAAATGGCGGTTAAAGGTGAGTTGTTTCCTTTCTGGCCTCAGGGACCCCCCTCCCATGCACCTCGGGCATGTGATAAACTGTTAAAGCATACATTACTGCATATCTACCTTACTTTCCCAGGTATTATTAGTTAGCTCTGGCACAAACCTTTCGTAGGAGCGTAGGAACAGAGAGGGCGTTTATAAGAGGCAGGAGCTGTACGCCTGTAACTCAAAACAGGCAATTTAGCCAGAGATCAAAAAATGTGCTTACTTTCACTCTCCTTTTCAGATTTTAGGTAAGGATGCAGCACTAGAATGGCAATGCAGAAGCACTGCATGAGTGGAATAACAGGTTTTCAATATTGGTAATCAGGTTTTGTAACACACCAAACGTCTGCAGGCCTTGTATGGTAGGAAGTGTACCTGAAACAAAACATGTATACTTGTTTGAAAATGTGAAAGCGCAATACTAGTAATGTATAGAAACAAGAACTTGAAATGTTTTGTTCCTCTTGAGTTATGCTAGCACTTTGAAGAGATACATGAAGATGATCAGGTAGCAGTATTTGCCAATGCACTAATCAAATCCATTTGAAACTTAGCTCTAGGTTCTGAAGGATATGAAAATCGGAGACGTCTGACTGTTTTGAGTAATGAAGTCCATGAAACAACTGCAAACAGTAAACACAACACTGAAGGTAACTTGTAGAATCAGAAGAAAATGGGGTAAGTGCCAAAATGATTGAAGACTGTGGATGCCACTTCCTGTGATGTCACGTGGGATCAAATGACATCACTTCTGGTGATGCCACACGGGGCAGGGTCAAATGATATCACTTGCTGTGATGTCACTAACGGGGCGTGGCATTGTAATGTCACTTCTGCTACGCCTGGCATTTTGGTGAAATGACGTCCCTGCAAGCTGTGCCTCACTGATGGGGCCAAACAAGGGCAAAACATGTCTGGGGTTGCTTGTTCTATGTCCAGAGCAGTGCCAGTGTTTCAGATTAATTCAAAAACCTATTCTTTCACTTTTCCGACAACACGGAAGTGAGTTGGCCGAGCGTTGCTGGTGGGTCTGAGATGAGAGTGCTGCTCCGCGATGTTGGGCTAAGGTGCTTCAAATTTACAAACACCATTGGATTCACGGCTTTAGTGAATTCACATTGTAGTGACGCCCTTCGGTACTGTGAACTGCAGTCTGTCACCTACGTGACCATCATGTTGGATTGTGAATATAGAACAGGGCTGTAATACTTTCAGCTGATTTTGACTACATCTGTTGGTGGATGTGCTTAGGACCCCTACTGCACAATATTGAAAGAATTTTAAAACTACAGAAAGGAAGTGTTTGTTTCCCCTGAAGAGAGTTCAGCCATTCATGGCACCAAGAACTTCAACATGTCACATGTCAACACATTTGTTTTATGATATTGTGATTTGCTGCTTAGGTTGTGTTTATGTATGTGGTGTAAATGTTTTATGTAAAATGATTTTGATGTGACTTGAGTAATTTGACTGTATTTTTTACGATCAGTTATTGTGCCACATTGTGGGTCTTTTTCTCTAATTTTTCGTATATATTTTTGTATTTTTTGTACTTTATCTATTCTTTCAAGATATTAGTACACTTCTTCTAGTCAGGAATACGTGTAGGGTCTCAGTACTACACATGGATTTTATTATTTCTTTGTCCTATCTCTTTGTTTAAGTATATCTTCATACCCCCTAAAGGTACAGATAGTGAATGTTAGGAGTCAATTTTGTTTTTCCCTTTATTGATTCACCGGAGTGAACAACCATATATTTCAACATCAGTATGGTCAGATCCTCCCAACTTTAAGATTTCTGTAGTCTTTTTTTCTAAGCATAGGATCTTCAGTGTTGTTCCTTGTTTTTATATGGACCGTACTGTACCTTCACGCCTTGGCAGTGATTCATTAAGAGAGTGGTATCAGCAAGTAAAGGAGCAACAGACAATGCAAGTTATTGGTTAACCTGCTAGGTGTGGAAATGGTCTGGTCTACTATAGCTGCACTCTCTGATTCAATGGGTATTCTAACCAGAGAGATTGTGGTATCAACTCAGCCACTTGAGGGTTAGACTTTAAAAACATGTGTATCATGTGGTTTTCCTAAGTGATCCAAGGAGATTTCAACCTCAAATTCAATGAACCAGAGGACAAACATGCACTGGTTCTATCCTTGACCCTTTCAGAACATGGACTCTCCCAAAAGGTCTTTGTGCCAACTCACATTAAAGGTAGGACCCTTGACTGGGTGGCAGACTTGAACTGCGATACCAAAATCACTAAAGTAACCTAACAATCATGGACTGACCATCACTTGATTGATTTCTCATTAAATCTAGACAAACTAGCACCTAAAGATACTATCCTGGTCCCACCTCTTCCAACCAGAAGCAAAAAAAACATTACATCGGATAAGCTACTACCCCTTATCCTTACATCCCTGAACTCTCTCCCTAGCAACACCGACCCTACTCGTCTTATGGAAGTGTTCAACAACACTATGACCAAAGCCCTAGACACTATCGCACCACTTAAAATGCGTAAAAGCAAACAACAAGCCCACCTCAACTCATGGTTCACTCCTCACCTCAAAGAATTTAGATTACAGAAAATAAAATTAGAAAACCAATGGTGCCACACCCCATCAGAGGAAAATAGACACTACTGACCAATTTTGCTAATAGTTATAAAAAGGAAATAATCTGTACCCAAAAAGATATCTACAATGTAAGAATTTCTAATGGCAGCTCTAACACCAAGGAACTTTTCCTGATACTGCACCTAAGGATAAACAATGGTGCACCAGCATCCAGGATTCGCTAACTAACAAAATATCGACACTTCAAACTAAGATCGCCAATAAGAAAGCCTCTCTACAACACGCTATACCACAACCCCCTAACCCTTTAGAGTCCGCCAGCTGCCCTGAACCATCCTGGATACAGAAAAAAAACTATTATATCCTTGAAACTATCCAACTGTCAAGGGGACAACTGCCCTGCACAAATAATCAAGGATGCAGCGAGAGACTGTAAGTCACTTCAATCCAGCACTCCAACTAAGTCAATGCCTAGTATGGGATGCCCAATGGAAACCCTTATTTATATATTTTTATGTCAAAAGTTCTTTAAATCTGGATGATGAACCCTTATATAACGCCCCTCTCTTTGGATCTCCCTGACCTCACTGAGCCAAGAAGTAGGTTTGTTTTGCAAATCAAAAGGTTTATTTGAAGAATTGAACAATATATATATCACACTTTTGTGAATAGAATAATATCTGAACAGCACACGTATGAATATGAACGGTGATCAGCAATGAGTAATATTACCATATCAACAATCTCTTTAATCAGTTAGGAGTAGGAATAGGAGAATAATGTAGCAGAGAATTCTTTGTATGAGTTCAAGGAAATGCAAGATAGGAAAGAATGCAGCACAGAAATAAAACTTGATATGACTACAATCAAAAGACAATATGATCACTCTTTTCCCTGTTATTACTCACTCCCCCCACTATTATGCACTATAAAGAGGTGGAAATGATGGCACACAGGTTTCAGGAATATTAATCAACTGTGCAGTTCAATCCCAGTTCCCCCAGCAAGCTTAGAGAGAACAGGTATGATTTTGAAACTGGTCAATCACTTTTAATGTGGTTTGCAATGAATGGGAAAAATGCTAAAAATGACTTCAATTCGCTAAATGGGATTCAGAATTAGTGAGAGTTACTTTGGATTGGTTCAGGTCAACACTTGCAATGATTATGAATGATTATAATATTGAAAATGAAATTCAGCAGTTGCAAACAAGAAACAGCTATTCTGACATGTGGTGACATTTTATCAAAATGCAATTCTCTGCAACTTTTCCGAGTGCGGGAAACGCGATTACAGCAAAACTATAAGGAATTGGAATGTCGTTTTGGGTTCATTGGAAAGCTTAGAATCTTAGCTTCAAAATGACAAATTTCGGTTCTAGGACGTGCGGTTCAAAAGTTACAGAGGTTTTTGTGAAGGTAGATTTTTCAGAAATAAAGTCAATATTTCAAAATTAAAGATTGTGCTTTAAAGATTAGGAATCAATATGGACTTATACTAAGGGCTATGAAACTACAAGATACCCAACGGGACAATCACCAGAAACAGGGTGCCTTCCGCTCTGATTGTTGTGAGTCAAGACACTTGAAAAAAATATCAGTGCACAGATGATTATCGCTACAATTAATACAGACTATACAATGAAAAGGATTCAGGATGGACACAAGATTCTATAATGCAGTTCTGGATAGGTGAAAACGGATGGAATAGGATTACTTTAAACTAAGAGATGACTCTGGACAGTTCTAGACAGGTTTCAGGCACTGGGTTCTGCACGGCCTCTTGGACTGGATCTGACGGGTTCTGGATACAGCTCTCCTCTCTGGGTCTGGATCTTGGTTCTAGCACAGGGTTCTTAGCTAGAACAGCAAAACAGCTCAGCCAGGCTGTTGAATGGTTAGGTTAGGCCCTGTGGAAGTTTAGGGGTTAGAATCAGGTTACAAAAGATTCTGAAGGCCTCTGAAAAAGGTTCAGCTGGTGGGTTAGGCCTCTCTGCTTCAAGGTTCTAGAGTTTGGTTCTAGAGCTTGGTTCCGGAGTCTGGTTTCTGGATCTATGTCTGAATCTTCCTGCAGGGTACTTCACCAAGAAATCAGTTGAGAAGTAGAAAGTGTGTCCTGCATATCTTCAGCAGTCCCTATTTATGTATTCCCAAAGTGGGTGGGGAGGCTGATTCTCTATGCCCAACCCTCCTAGGATCTTATAGGTCAGAGGATTCGCTGTCCCCTGATTGGAGAAAGGAGCAGCATGTCATCCTGTGTCATCATGTGTCATGTTTATGGCCTAGGGAAAAACCATCCCCTTTGAGTCTGTACAGTATATCTTATTTTTCATAATACACATCTTTACAATATACACAACTTGCTAATATTACATACATTACATGACAGATTGCCTAAGGTACATTTCTGTTCATCTCATCTTCCTAAGGGCTTTGGTTCAGAAATGACAACTTTTTCGCGATTTTGGTGGTTTTCTCAATATTAGTTCTGTACCAATTTGTATACATGCATGCATATCCCATCTGAGCACATTTCTGTAATTTTTCATGTTCCTAGCAGAAACACAGTAGCTACAATATGAATAAATTCCAGGGTTCAGTCTCAGAAAATCGCACATATTCCAGCTTAGTCTTAAACTGTGAGCGAATTTTTCATTTTAACAATCTCAAAGTTTCACATTTTTGTCAGTTCAGTGCAATTTGTTATAAACATTGTTCTAAAACATATATTTAATCCAATGTTAAATGCACATTTCAGTCTGGTCCGCCTTCAGAGCTGGGCTGACTCAGAGGGTCACATGTCCATCTTCCTGCCAGCAGTTTGTTGTCAGTCACACCCAAATTAGCATTCCTATTCAGCCCAAGGCCTCCTTTGTCTTCACTCAGAGCAACAGGCCAGGGTGCCCCTCCTAGTTCCTTCTCATAACAGCCTGTCAATTTCTTAGCCAAGGGCAGGGGGAAGTTTCCTTTGTTCAGGGAGGAGGTGTGGAATTTGTTTAAAGCACAGTGTGGGAAACTTTAACTCCTAAACTCAATGTCTAAAAATTGTCTTGCCTTAAAATATAACTCACATTTTTCACAAATACATCAAACAATGTCTTACTTCAAGCCTTTTCAGAATATAGTTTAGTTTTGAATTGTATCCACCTCTTAAGCTTCTGATAGCAAGTCTTTCTTTGGCATAGTTTGAGTTCAATTACAACTTTACACAAAATGGTTTTAAATCGCCGGCTTCTGATAGAGGTGAGTAACGGTATTACACCCATTTCTGACAGATTTCTTCCAGCAAGTAATCCTCAAAAGTGGACTTTGTTCAGATAACACATACTTCTGTGGACCTTATATTTATGTAGATTCCTGCAGTAGAATGATGTTGACCACCCAACAAGAGATTGGATCTTTTTGAGTGGTTTGTGAGCCATGATTTTTGCAAATTTGACACCAAATAAAAACAGATTTTTCAAACAGCTCTGTTTCTTTTGCAATGATTTTTCTCTGTGGGCAGCCAAATGATGGGTTTTGGCAATGGTCTACTATGTTACCACTGACATAGGCAAAAGTGCATGGCGGCCTATTTTTCAGCTTTTTACTGCACACTTTCTGGTGATTTCTAGCGAGCAGCATTCTTTTCAGTGGGCATTTCTGAAGTTTCTGCTGCCAGCAATGCACAGTGATGTTGCAGGGCTTGGACCAGTGGGTTAAGACATCCCATAAGACCTAATGCCTTTTATTACTAAGTTGATCAATTACTCCTTCACGACCAACACTGTCACAGGGAACTTAAAACACCCTTGGGGACTACCCTTATTAAAAAAAATAACTCTGCACCCACCAATCCCGACTAACTACAGGCCTATCACTACGGTGTCCTTCCTCCTTAAAATCATCGACAGAGTTGCTTACTTGCAAATTCAGAAATACCTGAAAACCAACCACCTTCTTGGCTCACGTCAATCCAGTTTCAGGCCCCAACACGGCACGGAAACGGCTCTCATTGACATAAAAAGGCATATTGACGAACTCAGAGACCAAGGGAAAACAGCCATGCTGCTCCTCTTGGATCTATCAGCGGCCTTTGACCTGGTGGATCATGGAGTACTGTGTAAACACCTGGCAACGGCAGCCCATTTCTCCACAGGTGCAATTGCATGGGTTCAGTCCTTCCTGGACAATAGAACAATGCAAGTCTTCTCCCCCTCTGCCTGCGCTGACCCCATCCAAACTACATGTGGTGTTCAACAGGGCTCCTGTGTATCGCCAAACGTGTATGATATATTTACCAAGCCTTTATTCAATGATTTGGACAAACTGGGTGTCATCTACACAAACTATGCAGATGACACTCAGATCCTCATTCCCCTTTTGGGCAATTGCAACGAAGATACAGCCTTGGTAAATAAAATATACCTCCTCATTCAGGCATGGATGGCATCTCATGGCCTCTGCCTGTATGACGACAAAACAGGAATCCTGATCCTTGGTTCTACTTCTAGACTAAAAAACTTAGATCCCAACTACTCTGCCTTTAACATAGATGGAAAAATCATTAAGGTAGCTAAGGAAGTCAAAACCCTAGGGTTTTACCTTGACTCCACCCTCACCTTAAAGAAACAGGTGAGCTCCATGGCGTCCTCAGCCCCCTACAGATGCAAACTTATCAGAGCCTGCAGACCATTTTTAACCAAAATAAGCTGCATCACCCTCGCAAACGTCCTAATAATGTCAAAATTGGACTACTGCAACGCCCTTTACCTATGGGCCAATACTATATATTGAACAAAATTAAAATCCTACAAAATAATGCTGTTAGAACGGCCCTAAACATACCGAACAGAGAATATGTCTCCAAATTTAGAAGAGAACACCACTGGCTAAAGATTGACAATGGAATCATACTCAAAACTATTTCCTTGACCCACAAATGCCTGAACAATTTCAGCACCACCATGCCTGACCCGAGAATGGTTAGAGGATCTTCCACCGCCCCACTAGATCTGCCAATTTCTTCTGCCAGGAGATACTCAGATTCAAGCTGAAGAAAACCAGAGGTATTAGCTTCCCGGTGAAAGCTGGCCAAACATGGAACGCCCTACCCTTAACACTTAGAGCTGACCAATCCCACCTGAACTTCAGGCGCAACGCACTGAACTGGCTGCATACCTATGACATATGACCTACCTGGACCCATTATTGCCTATTAACCCGCCTGCTTAAACCTTCTAATGTATTATCCTACATCTCCTTCTTTCTTTCTCTTGGAACTGTTTATCATGTTATTTTTACCATGTATGTTCTTGTAACTATATCCTATGTATTAAGCTTCAAGTTTTCATGTTACCTGAACTATGTTGTGCCCAGTTATCTATGGGTTCGGTGCGGCCTACAAATAAAATAAACAAACAATCAAACAAACAAACAAACAAACAAGTTCACCATTCTACTATGACGTTGCAAACGTGTGTTAGAAATGCCTAGAATGGTAACTTTCGATGCAGGCGGACATTTGTATGTGTGGTGGTTTTAGATATTGGGGGATTTACACGTTGTACTGAACATATTACAGAAATTGGGATACAAGATGTACTATCCTCTACCTCGACAGGTAAGTTATTCTTCAGTTGCCTGTTGCTCCTCTGCTGAAAACAGTGGCCATGCAGATGTGCCTAGCACACAAGAGTGGATTGTACGCTTCAAAATACAAAATTTGAAGAGGGTATAAAAGGAATCTACGATGGATGACCTTAGAATTGGCATTTATGCGAAAGGTAGTGTCAAACAGCGAAAATCCCAATGCACGAGGCTCAGTACATGCCACTGACATATGACATATCAGTTGACTTGAGATGTACCCTTTTCCGTGTTACAATAACGTGTGTCCCAGCGAGCCCCCTACCATACATTCACTTCTTGTTTCTCAGTGAGGCAGATGTGCATTTAGTCAGGAACTTCAATGATGTTCCTGACTAACTGCACATCTGTCTCACTGACGATGCATTAGACACAAATTGCTCTGCTTATGCACACAGTCACAACATGTTACAGTCTCTAATGTCCGGCAGTGTTAAGACTCAATAGTCCCAAAGATGGTGCATTTAGTGATATATGTGTTGTGCTTAACCTTATATACACTCGTTGTACTTTATGATCGCAGCATGAACAGTCCAGAGGTGTAAACATGTGGCTTGAAAAAGACAGCAGTCAGGGGACCAGGGTGCAAAACTCTTTCTGAGTGCTATGTTATGTGAATTGTTATGATCTAAGTTTAAAACACACTCGTTGATTGACATGTTCACTATTGTTTGTAATCAGACTCGCTTAGAACAAAATAAACAGAAAAACATTTTTAAAAAGAAGCCATTACAAGCAGGTACTAAAATAGAAGAGGACATTGACCACCTGCTGAGTGGCTCTGATTACTCAATGTAATAGTTGTAATCTCACAATATCAATTGTTGCTGTGCCAACTGTTACATATGGCTGATTTGGCTGATTTCAAAACAACACAAGGAAATCAGAGTAACAACAAAAAAACCTGCATCCGTCAACTCAGGGGGAATTGGGGGCCACTGGGAGGTGGACTTTGCCACTGTGACAGATGGAAGAATATCTTAATCGCTCCCAAGGGTGTATCCTCTTGACTAGTAAGTCTGTCTGCTGGAAAAGCCACATCGGTATGTTAAGAATGCATTTTTATTAACAGGAGGAATACAGTAATGCTGTAAACTGAAATGTTCTCATTGGATCATATGTAGAGTTGCGCAAAATAACATCAGATGAAAGTAGATGCCAGGAAGCGTATCCACTCACGTCGTAGGTTTCAGGTCCTAGGAGCCACGCGGGCTGGCCATTAGCGTTCCCACACTACATTGCCCAGAACCTCTCGAGCTTGTCCAAGCATCCATTGATATCATGATGCCCACGATATGCACAATGAAGTCACACAAAGTGGATCGAGCGCGTGGTGAAGTTTGTGGTACTCTATGAAAACACAGGCGTTGAACGACTTTGTGCTTCTCACGGTAAGCTATTGCTACAAGTATCCCTTTGTTACTCTATTCTCTCTGTCTCTATTCCATTTTGATCTTGACCTGTTTATCCCCCTACTAGTTTTGACTGCACAGTGAGAGCTACATGGCTTCTGCTTTCTGCTATTTGATCATCCCTAGTCCTGGTGGTTACACCCTAAGACCTTGCTGGCTTTTGACCCTGCATATTCTGTCTTCTGCTGTTGGACTACCCCTGCTGGTGTTGGCTGCACATTGTGATCTCCTGGCTTTTGACCTCACTCTAGGTATTGGACTATGTTTTGGTTCAGTATGTCTTGCATTCCTGGATAATTGGTACTCATCTGTTTTGGGATTTAGAATGGACAACTCATACTGTCTCCTATCCTGCTTAGTCTTGTGCCCTCGTGACAGTGGGGTCAAGTCCCTTGAGCAAGTCCCTTGCAAACTGTTTTTCCCATAGGTGCGCAGGCAACTATCTGGCGGGAGGTTATCTGGTCTGTGGACTTTAATTGCTCACAAACCACGCCAGGTAAGTCAGAAGAAAGATTTATTGAATATCCTGGTACTGTATAAGACACATAGATAAAGACCCCCAACCAGCTCTGCAGCCCTCAACCAACTGCTGCGCTCAAGCAATAACAATACTGAGAATTCCATGCTCTGGAATCATCTGACCTCATCCCTGGCAACAGAAGGAGATTCACATGAGAAATGTTTACACTCATAGTATATATGTAATGCAGAGCATATACACCCCCCCTCCCTTATCTAAAACAAAATCAAATTTTAAATGTATTGGTTATTCTACCTTAATTGCAAAGACATGAAAATGAAACAATATCAAAGGTAAAAGAAATGCATAGAATTAATTAACAACACACGTAACCAATGTGCAACATTTCATTGGTATCTACTTCACTTATTCATTTTAGCCACTCTGGACATATTCCAAATTTGTCCACTTTCTAGTCTCACAGCATTCTCAAACACTTGGGCAAATCTAACAGGATCCGAATAAAGAGGGTCACCCTTTCTGGGAATCACAGCCCTCCTTATCCTGATAAGATCCCCCACTTCAACCACTGTCCTTTTTCTAGGAAACTTCTCATTTGTCTTTTTGACACATTTATCTTTTTGAACATCCATCCTCCTTCTCACATCATCCACCACATTGTCTGTTTCTCCCGCCCTGCCCAACCAGGCTCGAGACAATAAGGTATTACCTTTTCTACCTCTCATCAATTCAAAAGAGCTGACACCCGTTTCAACAGACGGTGCCATTCGCAATGCATATAAGCGTTCTTTTACAGCAACTTTCCTATCCATGCCACATGCACTTTACCCTCTGATTCCTTCCATAATACACCTGTTTACTCCCTCAATTATGCCATTCCCTTGAGGATAATAGAGTGCAGTCCTTGTGTGCTTTATCCCACACTTACAAATATTCTTGAAATAATCTCCCAGTAAACTGTAGACCATTGTCAGTAAGAATACTCCTTGGCAGGCCTTCCGTCTCAAATACATCTTCTAAGAATCTCACAATATTCTGGCATGTTACTTACCTCAACACTTTGAACTCCGTCCACCTCGAAAATGCATCTACTAAAGTAAGTACAAATCTTAATCGCCCTCTACCCATATCCACCGGGCCTAATACATCTATTGCCAAATCCTGCCATACCCCTTTGGGTGCATGTACTTTCCTCACCGGCTGGGCCATAGCTGACAAATTCTTTCCTGATTTGATACAATCAGTGCATTCTCCAACTCTTCTTTCAATTTCACAAATAAGGCCTGGCCTCCAATAGTCAGCTTTTATTATTTCTTTAGTTTTATACACTCCAATATGACCTTGATAAGCAATTTTTATCAATCTCTCCCTTAAACATCCTGGAACAACCAACTTGTCCCACCGGTACAATAACCCATCTTTCACTGATAACGGAAAACTCACCTCCCATAGTGGTCTCTCTTCACCAGATAACAGCCTCTTCCATTCCTCTCTGACAAAACACATTATTCGCTTCCACATTTACTCTGACTCCCACACATAGAGCCATTCCTCTCTCTGTATAACACCTTCTAAAGTTGCAAAAACCATATTCCCTACCTCCACAAACTTGTCATACTCATCAACGTTAGCCTCTTATATTCTTACTCTAGATTTATGATCAGCCTGTACATTCTCTTTGCCCGATACTACCTCTATGACAAATTTATGACATTGTAGCCTGGTTACCCAGCAGGCAACTCTCCTCAAAACTTTATCAAGGCCCTTCATTTCAAAAATTGCCTTGAGAGGCTTATGGTGGGTTCTCAGGATAAATTCCCAACCCCACACAACATTTTTGAGTTTCTCTATGCCCCAATGACATGCCAAGGCTTTGTTTTCCAACACGGAATAGTTGAGTTCAGCACCTTTCAACATGCGGGAGGCATGCATTACAACTGCTTCAACACCATCTGTTCCTAACTGGGACATCACAACCCCTATTCCCATATCACTTGCATCTACAGCGAGAATGGTCCTTTTTCTGGTATCATACATGGCTAAAGGTTTTGCCATGTCAATCCTCATTTTAATTTTACTGAATTCCTTCTCACACTCTTTGTCCCATTCAAACTCTACTCCCTTTTTCAACAATGCCCTTAGTCTAATCACACTATCAGCATATTTTTCTACAAAATGATGATAAAATTCAATCGTACCCAGAAACGATCTCAATTCTGCTTTATTTATTGCGTTCTCACCATTCCATCCAGCAAGTCTCTTTTTGGTCTTAACCCATCTTCTGATATTTCATGACCCAAGTATTCTACCACTCAGCTCGAGAACACGCATTTCTCCCCTCGCAGCGTTATACCTCCTCCTTTGAATATCTCCAGCACCACCTCAACCTTTTCTTTTAATTCCTCCTCACTCTTCCCACATATCAATACATTGTCTTGAAAACACCATACACCACATATATCTTTAAGAAGCTTATCCATAACTTTTTGAAAAACAGATGAAGCTTATATCAAACCGAATGGCATACGACAAAATTGATAAATCCCTTCATACGTAATGAAAGCTATAAGCTTGCGATACTCCACATCCAAATTTATCTGGTGATAAGCACTTGCCATATCTAGTTTCGCAAAGAACTTAGCATTTCCAGTTCGACTTAATAGTTATCCCATATTTGAAAGAGGGTGTCTATTAGCTATCACACACCGATTCAGTTCCCTTATGTCAACCCAAACTCTCAGATCGCCATTTCCCTTTTTCACCACTACCACTGGGGAAATCCACTCCACAGCTTTAGCACGCTCAATAATCCCTGCTTTTTCTAACTTCCTTAGCTCCTCACACACTGCATTACGCATTGACATTGGCAAAGGTCTGAGTTTCGCCACAACCGGCACACTTCCCTCTTTCACAACAATTGTGTGCATCATCCCTTTGAGACATCCCACACCCTTGTTAAAAACTTCCGGGTATTTCAAAATTGTATCATTCACTTTACAGTTAATTTTATCAATTTCCGATATTACATTCAACACTTATTCTTTACTATTGGGGTCTAGTCTGATGCTCAGGCCCCTTTGCTCCTTCCAACCAAGCAAGGTTTCACCTTTTTTAGTGAGATAGTGACATACATTTTTCCACTCGTTGTCCTACCTTTAAACTTAAATTGAGCGTCACAGCATTTGAACATGAATCCACCAACATTTTCACTTGATGGCCATTTATCTCAACCCAAGCAGAAGGGTGTTCGGACTCATCAACTCCAGTACATCTTACCATATGCACTGTAACAATCTCATTCTCCGACATTTCACCTTCCTATGACGACATCACCTCACACTCATCAACCAACATAGTGCCTTTTCCTCCGCCAATGCGGTAATTCTTACAACAGTTTTCAAAATGCCCCCATCTCTTGCAAATACTACAGTTGGCTCCTCTCCCGGGACATATGGGAGACGTTGATAAATGGCGTGCACTTCCACACTGGAAGCATAACCTATCATCCCTCTTAACACTTCCCTGCACACCATCCTTCTGGGCTAGTTTACTCCCCAGCTGACTTCCTCCACCTTTTCTCTGGTTTGCCTCATAGCGCTTGGCAGGTCTGGGCTTCTGTTTCTTTTTGTCTCTCATGTTATCTTTCTTTTTATCGCCCACTCTTAGCACCTCATTGGACTGAGACGCCTTAGTCTCTTTAACAGACAATTTGGCCACAGACTGTAATGTTTGCTCCATTCTCTTGGCTATGCCCACGACCTCATCCAAATTGGGGTAATCTTTTAGCCACACTTCCTCACGTATCTTGTCATTGGCACAATGCAGCATGAATTGATCCCTTATGTGCTCGTCCAATGTTCCACCAAATTTGAAGTTTATAGATAGGTGTCTCAAAGCCATAATGTGATCTTCTACAGACTCCTGTTCATGTTGGTACCTCATGCCAAAGTGGTACCGTTCAAGTACCGTGCTTATTTTCGACTCAAAATGTTTATCTAACTTTGCTAGCCCTTCATCAAAACCATTCGCCACCACCTTCCATATCTAGTTCCGCTGTGGCTGGGAGTCTATCATAAATCCTTTGGCCTTCATAGCCAAGAAAGTGCATCAGCATTGCTACTTTTCACAAACTGACATTCCATTACCACAAGTAGCTTTGACATAAAGCAGAAACCCCTTCTTCCAGGGGGTCCACTTAATCCTAGGTGGGCCCAGTGTGGGCATAAACATTTGGGGCCCAGGGACACCAGATAAAGCCATTTTGCTGTTCAGCACTTAAATGTAAATATGTTGCTACTTTCCACTTAATCCACACAATGCAGTTTAAATTGCTGAGGTATCACGTTTGCCTGGTATGCAAACAAATGTAGGGACAATGTTATTTCACTCGTTCAATGCACCATGTGGGCTCTCATTAGAAGAAGCACTCTATGAATGCACGTTGCTTCATTTGCCCTCACCTGTGCGCTATATGAATATCCGCGCCGTCTCCAGAGTATGTTCAAGACACGCCGACACCACCTTCCCGATTGCGCCCTGGGCGGGTAAGCAAAGACAGCTGATTCTCCTCCGATCCTCTGATCCAGGAGCACTTCCTGGTTGCGACCAGCAAAGCACACAGCCCTGGTCGATGCTCTGGAATCATCTGACCTCATCCCTGGCAACAGAAAGAGATTAACATGAGAAATGTTTACACTCATAGTATATATGTAATGCAGAGCATATACACAGAATTAAGTAACCACTTTCCAAACATTTTAAAGATGGTATTGTAGGGGAGGATAGGTCATTAGGACCCCCCCCACATATGTCTCTGACCCAGGTGGAGACTCATGACTCATCGGCGGCCCCCTCGCCCTAAGGGCCCAGGAGGCAGGGGGGCTGCGGATCGACACGTGAGGCTGCACGACTACAGGATAAGACATAACATAGACCCAATTTTGTATTAAGACAACTCCATTTTGTGTAAAACGGCGCTAAAATCCAGTCCATGCAATGTTGCTCGCACACACAGAAAGATGCAGTCTGACCACTGCTTGACTGCGCTCACAGGAGCATACACTTCCCCCCAGCCTCCACCTCATGGTAGATCCGCTGAAGGCCTGTTCTCACGAGCAACCAGACACGAACAAACAACAAAATAAACACTGTATCACTTGGCCTTCCGCAGTACATAATTTGGCCCAGCCGTGACTGGGCTTGTTAGAAGGAAACTGAAACCAGCCCAATCCTGCATGCCCTGACCCTGTACCAAGCCCTCTAAGTTGGACTGTGTGGTGCCCCTCACCCCCACCAACCCCCGAGACACCTTGCATAACGAAATAAGCATTGGTGTAATATATGTCGTGTTGACTAACGTTTGCTGCTATTCTGGAGACGTGTGATTTAAGAGTAATATGTGATCACTCCTGTACATGATTTAACAATGCACATTTGTGATGCGCGATGATCAGCCAAAGCAGTAGAGCCAGATTGTACTGTGATGTAATATGCAGTGCTCTTTCTTACACACAACCCAACCTAATGCTACCTCATGTTCGTATGTCAACTACTGATGCGAAATACTGTGTTAATTGGCAAAACCCTCTCCAGCCTGTGTTCCCATATTAATGTAAACATATGTGTATAATACCAGAAGCTCCAAGTGTTGTCACCTACCCTTGCCAATAGTGCGGTAAGCTGCCCTTTGCAGGGAAACAGGTACTGAGCTGCAAGGTCGTCTCCCCCTCCTCCGCCTCCCAGGCCCGCCAGGGATAGCTGGTGTTCGAACAGCACAGCCTCGCCTCCCCTCCCAATCTTGCTGGACCCGCTTCAAGCATTCACCTCCCCCATGTCAAAAGGCTGCCACAGCCTGACTCTATGAATTACGAGCTACCTGGCCCTAAATCCCACCATCTCACGAGCACCGTTACATGCCCCCCACGGCCCATTGGTATCCCCGTACACCCCAAGTTAATGGCCCTCGAAGGGGGGCGCCCACCCTTGTACTAACAGATCGTAATACCGTCCTTCATTATAACCACCAGGACAGGGCGATCGAATAACCCCCCTCTGTACACCTGACCCTGCACATGGACTTGTGGGACTACCATACCTGAACCCAAATGTCACTACAACAGATGGATAGGGATACCCCCTATCACATATCTATGTCCCTGTCTACTCCTTGAGCTAAGGTCAATGTGTCACAGGATTTATAAGATACCTGACATTGTAGAATTTGACAAATGATTGCGAATGTGTAGCCACAAGTGTTAGAGCAGCCACCAATCATCAATACAAGTTATGTCCGGCCTGCAGCCCCACCCCGAAGAGCCCAGCTGACCCGTCTACCCCGCGTGGCACCTCACGGATGTCCACCAATCCTGGAACAGCAACAGTATACATTGTATACCACGTAGCCTTCACCACCCAATCCCTAAGACTATGTGCCCCCTATAGCTTGTGTCTATAGCATTAAGAACTTCATTACACAAAAAACTGACTTCATTATAACCATTTTCCTCCTGAGTCAAGTTTTTAGAAAATTCAAACCCCCCCTTTGCCCTCCCCTATGTAAGCTTTATACACTTTACTAAAATTCTCTACCCATCTTAGGTCTGGAATAGTTGGCTCTTGTCCAGTCCATTGCTCTGTGTAAATCATGCTGCTGTTGACTGCCTTCCAGAAGCTTTTGGAATCATTATCTTTGCTCGTTGCCTCCCATGCCTGTTGGTCCAAAATTAACTTCTGTTTTTTTATTCGATCTTCATAAAAAGCCCTAGCCCGAATGATCTCACTTTTGGGGGTCTCTTTGATTTTAAGTAAACATATCAGCTCAGCATTTGTCAGCCTACAACCCTTATTAGACCATCCCACCTTGATGCCGTTCATTTGGTTTTTTGGCAGCATATCCATAAATCCATCTCAAATATATCCTATTAATCTCATAGATGTTTGAACTATCACTGGGCTTTATTATCAGGATTTAATAAAGTCTGGAATTTGGCCACATTTTCTCTCATAATATTGTCCTCCAGACCTAATTTGGTTGAAACTTCCCATCTTGGTCTTTTGGTAGTATTTCCCTGGCAGGAAATGTCTGTTAGATGTTCATAATGATTCTCTTTAGTTTTAGCACTACCCAAATTTAGAACCAAATCAAGCACTAAACAACTCTCTCCTGACTTGATAGTTCTCAACCATGCTCCACATATATGTGTAAACAAAAAAAGAATCTATGATTGAGATTCTCCTTGTGCTTCTAAAAGTAATTGCACCTGGAGTATCGACTGGAAATCTACCATTTATAGATATAAAACCAGTTTCCGTCATCCAACACCAAACTGGAGCCCTGCTCCACGCATTCCCAAATCCACCACCTGGGGGAAGGGAACATCCAGTACCCTATTTTCTTCCAGATAAAAAACACCTTCCATCGGTCCATTACCCAACCTCAGGTTAAAATCTCCACCACACACAATCCTTACTTTTTTTTATCAGGGGATGTGTTACAAAGGGTATCGATTTCACTTTTTAAAGCTGAGATAGGGTCTATGGTATTACTATCATAAGGGCTATGGGAAAAATGAGGGAGTGTTTCACTACTTGAACCCCAGGGATCCATTGCTCAGGTGGCCAAGGGAGGGCCATGGCCTTTGGATCACAACTGTGGGGTTGGACAAGCAAGGGAGAATCACCTGGGTAAGGGGTCCTCAGGGAGTGGGGGTGGAACACCCACTAGCGAGACATGTTATCCCCCTTTTCATGTTATCCCAACATCTCCCCTACCCCTATCCCAACCTAATTTGTAGGACACTGCAACTCCCATGATCCTCACTCTTTCACTCTTCCTACTGTAGCAGTAATACTGGGCCGAGAAAGATCAGGAACAGAGTCATGCAGATTACCTCTGACACTTTTCAATATCCCTGTCCTGGTAATGAGGCCAGAGAAGCTCAGGCCTCCCTTTCCAATCATCCCCACCTGAAACCTGATAGCTTCCCCACCTGGCATAAAAGACAGAGCACACAGGTACACTCTGAGCAAGGCTGGGAGCGAGAAGGGACCAGACTTCAGGAGCTGCTGTGAATGCAAGATTGGAGGGTAATCTTCAAGCCAGAGGACTTTACGAACTGTGAAGAAGTTCAAAGGAAGCCAGGATAAAGAACTGTGCTTGCAACAAGCAGCTGATAACCCAAGCTGGATGTCGTCTTTCTGGGGAACCTTGAGAAACCTGCTTCCCTCCCGGAGAATGATTGAATTGCAGAGGTTTGATAAAGCTATGAGTAAAGGAACCTTAAACAATGACACACGAACAATATTAAAACACAGCCGGTGAGTTAACAAAATAGAAGTACAAAGGCTGGTTGTTTTGCTTGAAAGTAACTGTATCAAGATAAGGTTGCGCATAATATGGCAACCCAAAGTAAAGAAAGGTCAATTCTTTAAAGAGACAGAGTGGTCTTGCTGTTGGATACAGTACAATCAAAAGTCTTTGTAGTAACATGCCTTTATAGAACAAACTATTGAACTATGTAAAGATGAAAGGGAAGGCGTTATAAACATAGCGCTCAAAGTCCCGAGGCAAAAGGGATTGTTGGCAATAGAAAATTACGTGGATTGAAGCTTGTGCCGATCTAGGAGAGCTTGTGTGAGCTTGAGAAATGCATTTCAAGCATGAGCCCGACTGAGGGAGGCTTGTGTGAACTGTGGAAAAGGTATTGAAGGCCTGAGCCCAAGTGAGGGAGGCTGATGTGAAAGATAAGAGGTCTGAGCCTAACTGAGGGAAACCAGTGATATTGTGAGTGGCTTGAACCCAACGGAGAGAGGCCCATAATCTTGCAACTATAAGTACCGGAAAGAATTGGGAGACAGTGAAGGTAACAGTTGTCGAAGTGGTCAGGCATAGTCGGAAGCCAAACCGATGCCGTCTCGAGTGTCTTCGACCAAGAAAGCTTGGGGAAGGGTATCCCTGAGACATTTTTTAAAGATTGTGACTATTAAGGTTTTGTTTCAAGATGAAGAAGTCTCTTTGTGGAAAACATTTGCAACCTTTGTTTTTGGAAAGCCAAAACTAACATTTGATTATGAAGGAAGCCTGGACAGTCTGTTGCCAGAGAGAGAGTGCCTCACTGGGGGGAACTGTGCTGCCTAAGTTCCTATGCTCTTGAATCCCATTGTCCTGAGGTGAAATTGTGGGGAAGGGATTCATCGTTGCTTCAAAACCCTTTGCCATCCTGATCCTTTTGTTGAGAACACTATCCTTTGCATTTTGTGTACATTTCACTTGCCCCTTTTTGTATTGTAATCAGGGCAGGCATTAGGTTTAGAACCTTTTGTTTTGACTGTACCTACTTGGAATGATTTACCTTTACTCTATGGTTGAGTGCACTCCCACTTTGGTTTTATGGCCAGTTAGGAAGTCTCCAACTCCTTGCAAAGTTATAAATAAAGCTGTTGAACTTGCATCTCTTGTTTGTGACTCTCCTTTTGATACCATGAGTTCCTCACAGACATTATATAGGTTTATAATATAAACAAGAGGACCCTTCAATGGGATCAACTTAAATACTTGGGTCAGAGCTTCCAAATGAACACCCAATTCAATGATTTTACATTCAAAGGAAAACTTTACAAGGGTCACCAAACCTCCATAATATCTCCCTCACGTAGCCATTTTGTACTTCATATGATAAACTGTATAGCCGTCAAACACCAACCCACCCCCTTCCCAGGCCTCTTGCAGGAGGATGACCATAGATTAATTCAATTCTGTTTTCCAGTGTCATCAGATGATTCTCCTTTGCACCAGCAATATTCCAATACACTATAGATACATTCTCCAAGCATGTGTTCACACTCGTGGTCATCATTTGGGCACCAATAGATGTGTTCGGTATTGACATTCTTGATAACCCAGACTCAGTATCTTGCAGGTTTGACACAGGAACACCTAATTTAGCTGTGTTCGAAAGATCTTAATCTATCATTAGTCAGTCTATCTCTTCTATTGTGGAGAGGGAGTACATCTATTAGACAATGAAATATTACTTTGTACATCTAGCTCTTTCAAGTCCTTCCTCCTGATATTCTCCATCACACTGACCTAAGCTTTCACTTTTCCAATGGGATGCCCACTATACCCACAATGTGAGTCGCCTCTACTCTGTCCTTTCAAGGCATTATTCCCATCAAATGCAGAACTGGTGTCAGGGTAAAAATAAGATAAGGGGGCCATTCTGTAAAAGGAGTTTCTTGATGGATAGGCTAAATTAGAAGTTATAGCTAACTGCATTTATCAGCTATCAAACTATTTACCGTAAAGTAATGCCGGTTATTGTTTTATACATAAAACAAGATTACTACTATCTGAAGGCAGAGGAGATCAGGAGGCAGAGGTCGAAAGAGATTCAAAAGAAATTATCATTGGTTGTCAAGAGGAGATTGAACTTTAAAAGTCTGAATTTGAAAGATGCCCACTGTGGCTGCTTTTCAACACTTCACCCTCCTTGAAATGCAAATGCAGGTAGCACAACACATGTAGGTCATGCTGATAAATTCCCAAAAACAAACATTTGGTGCCAATGTTTCTACAGAGCAACCATCAAAGATGTAGTCAAGAGAATGGTTCACTAACTGTAGCTGGATACCAGCATAAAGTTCTCTACTATACTAAAACGAAAATACAATTATCTGAACAGTTGTCCAAACTATATTGTCTATCTTATCCATGCAATGAAGATAGCAGGTTGGGGTTGGATGGGCAAAAAGAGAAATCAAATAAAGTGGTTCAACTTACTATAAAGGAGACGGTAGAATTGGCATACTCCATACACACACATGAGCAGCATTGACACTTGGCAGAAACACCACAGAAATCTTCCAAAAGGGTGGATCCTCAATAGAGGGAAAGAAGCTGTGGATATATAGAACATACACCAATGTTGACTCCTCCAAGCATATTCCACAGTTTCTAAAAGAAATATATCCACAACCAATGTTTGTGGATATCAACACCCACTGACAAACACAAAACCAACATGTCCACTAATGTACAATTTAATACATTTCAATTTCATGTGGTAAAAAAGAAGCATAGATTATTAGATTCCCTAAAAACATACAATTAATGAATCAAGCAATCCATACAGAAGGCTAGTAAATTAAAGTTAAGTGCATAGACGCTAATCATATTATTGAATGTGAAAATAATCAATCAGATAATCTACAAAGAACACAAATACATATCAAATGCATGTAATACATGTATATAAATAGGACCTATTCATTTGAATTAATTTTACACATTTGGTATGAATTGTATTATTCATATATCTACGATTAGACTCCCAAGAATATTTTGTATGTACTTTCGTTCTTTTGGAACAATTGATAGATCGTATTTGCATTCAGTAAAATAGAACAGTGTCATAAAGAAATGTATTTTGGGAACTATGACTATGATTAGGCAGAAGCAATATTGCTGAATGTTTCAGAGAGGCTGAATGTTTCAGAGATGCAAAGAGACAGAGCTGCTGGGGTCATCGCTACCTCCACCTGTCATGCAAAAAAGAATGAATGACTTGAAAAGTAAATACAGGCCAAACAGTGTGTTAAAGGGGACAGAGTAAGACATTTGGCCAGAGTACATTTATCTGAGAATGTTGCAGTGGATGAGTGAACCATTAAACAAAAAAATTACATGAGAGCACTGATTATATAAAGGTATTCAATACCTTAAACTCAAACTCTTGTCAATGACATTTGTGAGGTCATCTTTCATGTCCTGGTTTTAGCCTTAGCAGTGCACAGTGGTGGCACGAGTTATGGTTGCTTAGCTTCCCATAACTGGCGAATTTCTGGGGGGTTTCAGTTTTACCTGTACCCATAATGCCCCTTTAACAAAGTTTCTTCAGTGAATTTCATGGGTTTTTACCAGTGTACCCTAATTTCCTACTGCCTACTAATATCATACCTACCCCAATATAGCAACATGTTGGTATCGTCTAGAAAATGTTACCTTAAAACCCTGCCCATCCCCACTTTCTAGCATCATTTCTAACACTTCTATGCACCTTTTGCAACTTTGTCCACTGTTTTTGTGTTAGTCGACGTTCGCAAACTTCTGATGTAATTGCTGACTTTCTAGACAGTGCCATGTGACCACACACACGTGGCATGATGACGTGTTTGCGAACGGGTTTGTGCTTCTTGAACTGTTCAGAACTGCATTTTCAGCTGATCCAGGAACTTTATTATTTGTTTACATTTGTAGAGCGCTCTAGCGTAAGAATGCTTTTTTAAGGGTTACAAGACGCCGCCCAACAAATGGTCTTTGGAGCTCAAATTTTCTCTTGCACAGCTCCTACACCTATTCTTACTCATTATCGATTAACAATCTAGCATACAGCCCCTACATGGTAGAATATTAGCAAAACTGCTATTTATCTTTAATAATGCCATCAGCTGTTGCCATTCCATCTCCCTAAGAGCCACCACCACAACCACCAGCTGGAGAACCTACACAAAGAAAGAAGTGCAATACTTCAAATGACAATGCAGAGGCCCGGGAAGATGAGGTAGGTACCTACCTCTAGCACCCAGAGTGAATCATGGGTGTGGCAGTTCACCACTGTTGGTAATGTACCAAAGGCTAAAGCTACCGAAGTGAAATGCACTGAGTGCAATGTTGCACTCGGTCGCTGACTACCTGGACAGTACTCCTACAGGACCACCTCCATGCGCCACCACACCAAATCCAACTACCGCAATGCTCTCAGAAGGCTGTTCATTTCTTAGGAAGTAGTAGGCTGTCTTCCTCCACCTCATCTTCCTCTACCAATACTGTAACCACACAGTCTACTTCTGTGGGACACAAAATCCCACCAGCTACCTTGCAAGTGATAAAAGAGGCTGTTGATCCATATCTTTCTAAAACAACAGTACTCTGTACATACTGCAACACACCACTCTGCAGGGTGGAGCAATTTCGAAGGGCTTTTGAAGCTGTAATCAAGGAGCATGAGAAACACTGCCCCCTACCTTAGATGAAACACACGTGCAACATCTTCCCCTGTCCACCTGATCCTCCATATTTGTGGTTGGTGCCCCTTCCCTCATTTCCCTCGCCACCTTACGTTCTAGCCTATCCTGCAAAAAGAAAAACAACATACAAAATGTTTTCTTTGGGAACCACCTTACCTTTCACAGTTAAAAAATAGAACTAAAAAAAAGGTTTATGGACACCATCTACTTTACAATTTTCAGTGCAGTATTTAGAGTCAATAAGATTCTCCAACATTCCCTTAGCATGTTCTACTATGCTAATGGAGAAAATGGACAATTGTATACCACAGAAAAATTAAAAAGCACATAAACAATTATGTATCTGAAATTCTTTGTTCTAGTATACAATAATCGATTGCCCTTTATGACTATCCACAGTCTCTGAAGTCCCCTGTCTAGCCCATGCCTTATTATAAAACCAAGATTGCACATTCACACCATCCATCACACAAGACAGCCCTCTACTCTTTTTACTCATATGCACTACAGCACAACAGCTTAACAGCACTAATCTCCATCTGGGAGAACCTAAAAACAAACGCAGACTCCAACACAACCTCAGCCCTGATTCTGCTCGACCTCTCTGCAGCCTTCGACACAGTTAGCCATGACATCCTAACCAAAAGAAGACATAGGCATAACAGACATGGCACTACTCTGGATTAAAGCATTCCTAGCAGACAGAAAAGAAACCGTTCAAATCCACCCCACGAGTTAACGACTGTGGAGTACCACAAGGGTCTTCACTATCACCACTGTACCTCAACATCTACCAGACTCCAGTAATCAGAATTTTCAAAAAATACAAAATTACATGCTTCAACTACACGGATGACACTTAAGACACTCAAGCCGATCACTCAACCCTAATCGAGGGTCTAAAAGAAGTCTTTAACTGGATGAACGCCAACAACTTAAAAATCAACCCAGGAAAGACAGAAATCATGATTATATCCAAAAACCAAGCAAACACCTACATTCCATGGCCAACAGAAATGGGGACCCCACCAACACCATCTAAGGTAGTAAAAAATCTAGGTGTCCTAATGGACAACACACGGTAGTGGCTGTGTAGTTATGGTTAAATTGCTAATCCCATAGGAAGAGCACTTTTTGAGCGGCTTATAACTTTGCTCCCCCTGGACGAATCCACACCAAACTTTGCAAAAAAAGTATATGTCCCACTCTGAATTTGCAAAGTTTGGTGAGGTTTGGTCCAGGGGGGCAAAGTTATAGGTGGGGTCCCAAAATTATTTTTTTTCCCATAGACTGAATGGGAAAAAAACTTTGCTCACGCCTACAGCCCAAACTGCTGGACAGATTTTCACCAAATTTGTGGCAGGAACAGCGGCTTGGTCCCAAAAGCGTGCTTTTGTAAAATCCGTTCAGTAGTTTTTTTTTAAATGACCAAAACGTAGGTCACAAAAAATGTGTGATTTCTATGCCTGCTCTAGTCTTAGCAGTGTACGGTGGTGGCATGAGTTATGGTTGCTAAGCTTACCATAACTGGAGAATTTCAGGGGTTATCGGTTTTACTTGGAACCATAACGTCCCTTTAACAAAGTTTTTTCAGTGAATTTCATAGGTTTTTAGTAGCGCAACTTAACCATAATGTCCCTTTAACAAAGTTTTTTCATTGAATATATATATATATGTATATATATATATACATATAAAACCTTAGAACCACAAATACATGCAATAATCAAGAAATGCTTCTTCCTCCTTCGCACAGCAGGAAGAATCTTACCTTTCCTCTCCTTCAACCACAAAACACTCACAATCGTCACCCTTATCATGTCAAGAATCGACTATGCAAATAGCCTCTATCTTGCCATACCAGAATACCTCCTGAAGAAACTACAACAGATCCAAAATACTTCAGCCAGACGGCTCCTCAAACTATCCAGAAGAGACTACATCACTCCTGCCCTAAAAACACTGCATTGGCTCCCAGTCAAACATCGCTTCACCTTCAAAACCGTGTACATAACACACAGGGCTATCAGGGGACAATGAGCTGAATTCCTACAAATGAAAATAACAATCTACAAGCCAATGCGACTCCTCAGATCAAGCAACAAATCTGGGGGCTCCTTATTCTCTCACTTAGCTGCAAAAACCTGGAACAACATCCCGAAAGAAATAAGAAACACCAAAGACCACCTAGAATTCTGAAAATTACTAAAAACCTGACTCTTCAACATTGCTGATTCAAACTGAAAAAGCGAAACATCCGAACGGGAAACACAAAGAAAAGGATGACACAATTTAGGACAACACTGACAACATCCAGAACTGAATAAAGAAACTCTTACTACAACAAGAGAGACAATGCTAAGGTGAATAGGACACAAGTGACACCGTGAGGACAGAAATCAGCATCCCTAGCCAACCCCAGCCAACAAACTCACCCGATCCATAATTGCTACCAGGTATCATACTTGTATAGAGTTGTGTGATCGTTAGCACTTGCTCCACTTGAACTAAGTTGTGGATATTGGCATGGGCATTGACCAAATGGAGCTGTGAATGAAGGCAGGTTCCGTCCCTGGACGTAATTGCAAGCGTTGACATTTGCCATGTTTTGAAGGGGCTGGAAGCGGTAGCATGCATGAGCAACTGAATATGATGACGAATTGCCGACCAGCCGCCACATATGGATGGAGTAACCTTGGCTGACGAATCCCATGCACTGACTAGACTGGGAATGCTCTCTGGGCCAGATTTGAAAGGAGGCAAAAACGCTTGTGTGGCCCGCATACAGACAGTTGTCACGTAGGTGGCCATTGCCCAACTTGGGCAAGGGTATGAATGTGAGTGGATACCATGTGTTAAAGGGACTGTGAGTGTCGGGCGGCCCCAGATCTGGACAGAGATGCACTCACGCACCCTGCCTGGAGAAATCTACAGAAAGTTAGCGCTTCGCTTCCAGACAGCTATGCCTATTAACCAATCCACTAACAATTTCAACACTCTGCATACACCTCTCAAACTCTAAACAAACACAACCACAAGCCTACAGCACAACAATCTGCACAAACGTCACTACACTGTAACAACAAAACAAACCACACATAGACTCGCACAACAGCACACGACAACTACCGACCGTAAAACATCCCAAGCCCAGCCAATGGACGTACTGGGCTGAGGCCACCAACAGCACATCACTGCTCTTTTGCACTTTTCCAGCTTATTCCCACTAACTCACCCCCTCCCCTCCCTTTTTCTTCAGAGCCGCCAGAGTGCCAGCAGACCACTCAGGTGGTGATAATGCACGGCACAAATATCCTTTAACATTAACATATGTTTGTAACACTCCCTCATTGTCGGCTTTAGACCATTCACACATATATCCACCAATCAGTTAAAAAAACTCTACATATAGCCTATCACAATATTAAACTTCTACCCACCAACTGCCACTTAACAATGTTCTACCAATCATTTGCATCTACATTTTCCATACTTATACCAAAAAAGTATACATAGTGCTCCTATAAATGCACATGTACTTTGTGCAGTGAGATAACTCCATAAATAAAAGGGGCAGTGCAGATGGTTAAGTGCTCATGGGAGCCCAGGAGGAACGTGCCAAGCAAAGCCAAGGTGGGAGGCTTGAAACACCCTTGATTGGCTGAAAGTGCTACATGCTCCATTAAGTAAATCAGAGTAGGCGTTTGTCCTTGCTGAGGGCTATGCCCATCGTCCATGCAACAAACGTATACACTATTTATTGTGCTTACATTTGGACACTTAGGAGAAAAAAAAAACACAAAACAGATTTGCAAAAGCATGCTTTCGTGTACTTACTGATTCTGCTTGTGCAGGTTTGTTGTAATTCAGTACAGCACTTCAGGCTGTAGCAGCAAGCAAAATATGTTTCCCATTCAAACCTAAGGCTTCAGCCATGGTGCATGCCCCTATAATCAGAGTACACAATTATCATGTAATTGCAGGGCGGTAGGATGGGTAGATCACTGCGCTTCATCTAGTACTTTAAACGGATTACCCTGCTGCTAGTGATGGGGTTCATTTGTGAAGGTGCCCTTCCTTCTTTAAGCGTTAAGTGTTGAATAGGAATGTGCCCTGTTCACCTTAACGCTGGGTTATTCAATAAGTAACTATTGCCATAATAAAGCAGTCTTGAAAACCATTGCTGGTGCTATATGTAGTGTTAGAAGTCTGACGGCATGTGTTTTGACTCTCTAGGGTCTTTCTCAATGTGTGTGGATTGTAGGCAAGTCATTGTTGTGAGGTTGTGGAAATGAGTCTGGCATGCAATCCCGATATCTTGTAAAAAAGGTGGTTAATGATTTCAAGGGGTGGCCTGGTGAACATGTGGACACCTGGTTCAGGGCCCTCAGCAATTATATGCTGATTAGCATTGTCTCAGAGTGTATATAGTGGGGGACACGGAAATCTGTTGATACAATCCTGTGCAGCATTTCGAGCTGTAGCCATGGGCACACTTTTAGCCCGGGAAAGAAAGTATTTCCCAAACCAACATATCCCGATTTTGAAAAACCTTACCACATAGCCAGTCCCTGGTGGCCATGCCCACTTTAACCCCATTGCCCATCCCTCATGTTCATGGCCAGTAGCCAGATGGCTCGCACAATCTGCCCACTGCCCATGCCCAGAGGCTATTCCTCAGTCACCAAAAGTATATCACTATTTTTTGTACCTACATTATGACACTTTAACACAGACACATTTGCAAAACCATGCTTACAGGTCCTTGCCAATGCTCTTTGCACAAATTCATTTTTTACAAAGTGTGAAAATATACATGCATAAAATAGTCATATATCAAAATCCATTCGGACTTTGCACAAACATGCAAGGTTGGGTGTATAATCTTTCTAAAATCTTTTGTACACATTCGTCAAATGGCAACAAAGTTATAAGGCATCTAACAATGTTCAAACCCCCCTCTAATTTTGCCCCCCTTCACAAAATCCCACCAAAAAGTTCAAATCTAGTCTTAAATCTTTTAGCAAACCTTTGTGCAGATTGGTGAAACGGCACCAAATGTATGTTATGTTATATTATGTTACTTTGCATTTATATAGCGCCTTATGTACCATTGGTATGATCTCAAGGCGCTGGTAGGTTGAACGCCCTTGGGAACTGTAGATCAAGTCAGTAGAGAGAGAGAGAGAGAGAGAGTCATAAGTTGAGTGTGTGCACCGGATATGTGTGTCGCAGGTGTGGCACTCGTATGATAGCTGCCTCTTAGCAGTAGGTGTGATGGTTGGGAGTATGTGTTTTTTCTGCCAGGGTGATACCAGGCTGATTCGGGCTGTGTTAGGCCTGAGCAGAATACCTAGGCTGGCGGGTGTGCAGCCATCTGTGCTTAGGAAGGATGATGGGGAGGATGAGGCAGGTGTTGGTATGAGAACAGCTATACCGAATGTGTCATAGTATCGCTGTTTTCTAGTTGAGTGGTGGTGTATAGAAGAGAGTAAGCGTGGTGAAGTGATATGGTGGTTTTAGTAGGTGCTTGAGATCAAGTGCACATCTGAGCCATTTATTCTATCTGTTTTATTCACTCAATCTGCTTGGTCGGCTTCGTCTGTTCAACCTCATCCGTATAGTGCGCGCCATCTGTAGTGACTACTCAAACAGTTCCATGCACTCCAACCGCTCCAAGCACTCCAACCGATCCATGCACTCCAACCGACCCATGCACTCCAACTGTTCCATGCGCTCCGGCCATTCCATCCGCTCGAACCGTTCCATGCACTCCAACCGTTCCATGCGCTCCAACCGTTCCATGTGCTCCAACCATTCCATGCGCTCCAACCATTCCATGCGCTCTAACCATTCCTGCATTCCAACCGTTCCATGCACTCCAACCGCTCCATGTACTCCAACCATTCCATGCACTCCAACCGTTCCATGCACTCCAACCATTCTTGTACTATGTCCATTCCATGCCCTCTATCTGTTCCATGCGGTCCACCCGTCGAAGGTATTCCTCAGTTCTATGAACTCCATCTATTCAAACAGTTCCATGCATTCCTTCTGATCCATGCACTTTGTCCGATCGATGTATTCCATCAGTTCCAGGTACTTCATCTGTTAGATCCTCTTCATTCGTTCCACCAACTTCTTCTGGTCCACCCACTTCTTCCTTTCAAGCTGCTTCTTCCGTTCCAGCTGCTTCCTCCGTTCCAGCCGCTTCCTCCGTTCCGCTCAACACTCGCCATCCGCCCCACACTCTTCATCTGCTCCACACACTTCATCCGCTCCACACTCTTCATCCGCTCCACACTCTTCCTCTGCTCCACACTCTTCCTCTGCTCCACACTCTTCCTCCACTCCACTCTCTTCATCCGCTCCACACTCTTCATCCACTTCACTACTTTCATCCACTTCACTACTTTCATCCACTTCACTAATTTTATTCAGTTTATCTGTTTTAATTTACATTAGTGGTTATTAGTTTTCGATTTCTCGCTCGGATCATGATGCTTGATTGTTATTTATAATAGGGCAGCTTTGTGCTAGGGCATTGATTGCTGTTATCCGGTTTGAGTTTAAGAGTTGATTTTAGGGGAAGAGCCATGTTTTCAGTAATTTGCGGAAAGACCTGAGGTGCTCGATGAGTCGGATGTGGGGTGGAAGTGCGTTCCATAGAGTGGTGGCCAGAGCTGAGAATGATGATCCATCTAATCTGACTGAGTTGGTTTTTGGTATGACAAGGAGGCCGGCAGAGATTGATCTTAGAGCGCGTGGAGGATGGGATGGTTTTAGTTTGTCTTGAAGATTTTGAGGTCCAGTTTTATGCATTGCTCGGTGAGAAGCCAGTTCAGAGTTTTGAGGGGTGGGGAGATGTGATCTCTTGGGCCAAGTGCGAGGAGCAGTTTGGCTGTGGCATTTTGTGCTCTTTGTAGTTTAGTTATTTGGTACACATGGACTCCGAGGTAGAGGGGGTTGGCATATTCCAGTCTTGACATAACAATTGATTGGACCGCAGAGAGTCTGTTGGGAAAGGAGAGGTATGGAAAAATGCGCCTAAGAGGTTTAAGGTGGTAGTGGCAGGACTTGGAGACGTTGAGGGTGACAGGGAAGCAGGTGCGGGAGAATTTTTGTATTTCCACATACATTGATTTCAGTTTTGGAGGGGTTTAGAAAGAGGTGGTTTGTGGTCATCCAGTGATCTATGTCGAGGAGGCAGGAAGTGAGGTCGGGTGGGCAGTTGGGTTTTGAATTTAGGAGTTTTAAGATTAGTTGTGTGCCATCAGCGTAGTTGTAGCACAGGATATTGTGCGAGCGGATTATTCGTGGGAGGGTGTACATATATAGGTTAAATAGGAGGGCTTATAGGCATGCTCCTTGTGGAACTCCAGTGTTGACTGGTCGGGTGTGGGAAGCATAGGTGGAGAGTAGGGTTATTTGGTTCCTATTGTCGAGGACGGAGGCTATCCATATGAGAGTGTTTCGACGAATTCCCAGGGAGTGGAGCCGGTCAAGGAGGATTGAGTGGTTGATTGTGTCGAAGGCGACGGATAGGTCAAGAAGGATTAGTGCGATGCATCCCGCAGAATCAGTGGTGTTTTTAAGGTCATCCCTGATTGAGGTTAGGGTGGTTTCGGTTCCATGTCGGGCTCTGAAACCTGATTGAGTGGGGTCTAGGAGATTGTTGTGTGGGGTGTTTTTACCCATGCATCCAAGCCATACCATAAAACTGTGCAGTACTGGCATGGAAAACATCATGATGGCCAGAACTCCCCAGAGAGTGCACAGGGAAAACATGAAGAATAGGCTGCTACCCATTTTTGCCTATGTTGTGAGCACATGAGGGATCTGCCTAAAACCACCAGTGGGCTACACACACAGTAGCCTGAAACCATTGGGAATGGCAATGTTGATTGCCAAAAAGCAACTCAGAACTGTGGGGAATTCATTTTCTTAATCCAAAAAATGGTTGCAATACCGGTACTCACCACTATCAGAAAGCCGGTGTTTTAAAACCACTAGACTTTTGTGTAAAACTGAACAAATGAACCGAAACCAGGCCAAGGAAAGACTTGCTAAGAGGTGGATAGAATGTAAAACTATATTCTGAAATGACTTGAAGGAAGTAATTATTTAATGTATATGTAAAAAGTGTAAGTTTGATTTAAACTGGGAACTAAAGTGACATTTAGCTGAATTCTGCATGACAACTACCCACGACAGGAGAAACCTGCTCAGCCACTCTTCCCAGGCCTAGCTGCATCCTGCTTCCCCACCAAAAGGAGTTGACACCGCTCTGATTAGATTAGGGGAGGGGCAACTGCAGGAAACTGAACAATGGACTCAGGCAAATGTTATATTAGGGGGGCCGTAAAGTGGCTTCCTCTTGGAGGAAACTGAGAGGGGCAGTGCCTCTGCTAGCAGCTGAGCTTGGTGGAAGTGGATAAACCAGTTATTCCACCCTGTGATGTGGGAAGCCACCCCCTTTTTGACCAGGGCATAAGTTAAAAAGATAGATAACTCATAGTGCGGACTGGTCAAAATTATATAAGTAATATCATTATTCTTGTGATTTTTCTGTGCATGTTTTAAGAGGCATTAGGGCCCTGTGGTGTATTCTGGGGGGTTGCTAGCGGAAAATAGGGTCTCACTCCAAATGTCTGCATGTTAAAAATATGACACTTCATCAATTAATGTCCATAATCCTTGCGCACAGGTGTGTAATTTTTGGTAAATGTCCGATATTGGTAAACCAGTCAAAAAGCGCAAAATGTTGTCATTTTTTAATGCAAGCCCCCAGGAAGATCAAAGGCGGACAAGCATGGACCATAAGAAATATATAATGTGAACATGTAATTTCAACAAATTGTGTATCTGGGAAATATATATTTGAATCAAATATAGATTTGTGGGCAAATTGACCAGGGGAGGATCCTCTGACCCATAAACAGACCTCATCATGATGACAATCCATTTCCTTCCCCCAATCATGGGAGAGGGGAGAATTGGGCCAATGACAAGTAGAGAGGGGCAGGCTCAGTTATGCCACGCACACACCCACTTCCAAAACACATAAAAAGGGACTGCTGGCACAGGTAGAGACATTCAATTCCCTTTTCTGCGGGAGGCTTTGCCGGGAGACTCCAGACTTCACATCCATCAATCTTCAGAGACCAGAAATTTACTTCAGAACTTAAAGCAGGGGCCTAAACCCACAAACTGAGAACTCTCCTCAGCAGGCCTCAGCATCCTTAAAATCATTTGCAAACTATTCCACAGCGAGCTGTTTGAATTCTTTGCCAAGAACAATTGCCAGAGACCAGACCAGAGATCCAGAGAACCACAGGCCGCTGTATCCAGAGAGCTGACCCAGACGGCTGTGAGCAGAACCAGAGATCCGGATCACTGTGAGCAGAACCGGTGCCTGATTGACCCGCCGGGCAGAGAGGACCGCCGTCGGATGTGTTGACCAGATCCGTGACGAGGCCTATTTCAAATTTATATTGTGAGTACCTAGCAGAACTGTGCAGAACCAATCTCTTAGTTAAAATAATCTAATCCAAACTATTTTAACCTAATTAGAACAGCCTCCTAGAAATTGTGTAATCTGTCATTTGTAAAGCTGCACAACTGTCACCTGTCAATTCTGCAGCTTCAACCTGTCACCTGTCATTTGAGTTTTACTTTAAAACCGAAAATCTACCTTTATTAAATCGTCAGTATCTCTGGAACCGTTTGTCCTAGGAACGAAATTTAACTGTCATTTTAAAGCTGTGATTCTAGGCTTTCCAACAAACCTAGAACCAACTTCTTTATACTTTTTCCGCAATCGCGATTTACGCACTCGCGAAATTTACCACGATTTGCGATTTGGCTCAATTTCTCCACAAAATAGCAGCTCCATTCTTTACTTTGTTAAAAATATGTTTGGTAATAACTCATAGAGCATTGATAAAGTGAGCCTGAACTAATACCAACAAGCATCTCTCACTCACCCTGAATATCTAGAGGGAATTAAAAGCATTTTTTAGCACATTTCTCACTTCATTGTCATCACATTCAAAGCATTTTTGGGCCTGTGTTTCAAACCTCTTCCTGTTTTCCTCTAAGCTTGCTGGGGGGGAACTGCATTTCATATTGCATTTTGTTGGGATTCTTGAAGACTGTGTGCTCTCCTTCCATTTCTTACATTGCATAGGGGGGGTAGTGAATTGTCGAGGAAAAGTGATTACATTGTCTTTTGTTGAAGCCATATCAAGTTATTTTGTGTACTGCATTTCATTCATCATTGCGTTTCCTTGAACCATATAAAGCATTCTTTCCCACCTTATTCTTCTGTTCCTATTCATAAGTTACCTCTTGCTGATTACTGCTCATATTCACAAGTGTAATATACATTATCAATTTATTTATAGAAGTGTGATATATATATATATTGTTTAAATTTTCAAATAAACCTTTTAATTTGCAAAACAAACCTACTTCTTGGCTCTGTGGGGTCAGGGGGATTCTAAGAGGGGGTGTTATACAAGGGTTGTCATCCAGAGTACTGAACTGGACATAAAAATACATCAATAAGGGTTTTCCTCAGCATCCCAGACCATGCATTGACTTGGCTGTAGTGTTGATTGAATATCGATTAGAGTTGGCTTCTGACTGAGTTGGTTTTTGGTATGACAAGGAGGCCGGCAGAGATTGATCTTAGAGCGCGTGGAGGATGGGATGGTTTTAGTTTGTCTTGAAGATTTTGAGGTCCAGTTTTATGCATTGCTCGGTGAGAGATGTATAAGGTTTTGAAGGTCACCCTAGTTGTAGCACAGGATATTGTGCGAGCGGATTATTCGTGGGAGGGTGTACATATATAGGTTAAATAGGAGGGCTTATAGGCATGCTCCTTGTGGAACTCCAGTGTTGACTGGTCGGGTGTGGGAAGCATAGGTGGAGAGTAGGGTTATTTGGTTCCTATTGTCGAGGACGGAGGCTATCCATATGAGAGTGTTTCGACGAATTCCCAGGGAGTGGAGCCGGTCAAGGAGGATTGAGTGGTTGATTGTGTCGAAGGCGACGGATAGGTCAAGAAGGATTAGTGCGATGCATCCCGCAGAATCAGTGGTGTTTTTAAGGTCATCCCTGATTGAGGTTAGGGTGGTTTCGGTTCCATGTCGGGCTCTGAAACCTGATTGAGTGGGGTCTAGGAGATTGTTGTGTGGGGTGTTTTTACCCATGCATCCAAGCCATACCATAAAACTGTGCAGTACTGGCATGGAAAACATCATGATGGCCAGAACTCCCCAGAGAGTGCACAGGGAAAACATGAAGAATAGGCTGCCACCCATTTTTGCCTATGTTGTGAGCACATGAGGGATCTGCCTAAAACCACCAGTGGGCTACACACACAGTAGCCTGAAACCATTGGGAATGGCAATGTTGATTGCCAAAAAGCAACTCAGAACTGTGGGGAATTCATTTTCTTAATCCCAAAAATGGTTGCAATACCGGTACTCACCACTATCAGAAAGCCGGTGTTTTAAAACCACTAGACTTTTGTGTAAAACTGAACAAATGAACCGAAACCAGGCCAAGGAAAGACTTGCTAAGAGGTGGATAGAATGTAAAACTATATTCTGAAATGACTTGAAGGAAGTAATTATTTAATGTATATGTAAAAAGTGTAAGTTTGATTTAAACTGGGAACTAAAGTGACATTTAGCTGAATTCTGCATGACAACTACCCACGACAGGAGAAACCTGCTCAGCCACTCTTCCCAGGCCTAGCTGCATCCTGCTTCCCCACCAAAAGGAGTTGACACCGCTCTGATTAGATTAGGGGAGGGGCAACTGCAGGAAACTGAACAATGGACTCAGGCAAATGTTATATTAGGGGGGCCGTAAAGTGGCTTCCTCTTGGAGGAAACTGAGAGGGGCAGTGCCTCTGCTAGCAGCTGAGCTTGGTGGAAGTGGATAAACCAGTTATTCCACCCTGTGATGTGGGAAGCCACCCCCTTTTTGACCAGGGCATAAGTTAAAAAGATAGATAACTCATAGTGCGGACTGGTCAAAATTATATAAGTAATATCATTATTCTTGTGATTTTTCTGTGCATGTTTTAAGAGGCATTAGGGCCCTGTGGTGTATTCTGGGGGGTTGCTAGCGGAAAATAGGGTCTCACTCCAAATGTCTGCATGTTAAAAATATGACACTTCATCAATTAATGTCCATAATCCTTGCGCACAGGTGTGTAATTTTTGGTAAATGTCCGATATTGGTAAACCAGTCAAAAAGCGCAAAATGTTGTCATTTTTTAATGCAAGCCCCCAGGAAGATCAAAGGCGGACAAGCATGGACCATAAGAAATATATAATGTGAACATGTAATTTCAACAAATTGTGTATCTGGGAAATATATATTTGAATCAAATATAGATTTGTGGGCAAATTGACCAGGGGAGGATCCTCTGACCCATAAACAGACCTCATCATGATGACAATCCATTTCCTTCCCCCAATCATGGGAGAGGGGAGAATTGGGCCAATGACAAGTAGAGAGGGGCAGGCTCAGTTATGCCACGCACACACCCACTTCCAAAACACATAAAAAGGGACTGCTGGCACAGGTAGAGACATTCAATTCCCTTTTCTGCGGGAGGCTTTGCCGGGAGACTCCAGACTTCACATCCATCAATCTTCAGAGACCAGAAATTTACTTCAGAACTTAAAGCAGGGGCCTAAACCCACAAACTGAGAACTCTCCTCAGCAGGCCTCAGCATCCTTAAAATCATTTGCAAACTATTCCACAGCGAGCTGTTTGAATTCTTTGCCAAGAACAATTGCCAGAGACCAGACCAGAGATCCAGAGAACCACAGGCCGCTGTATCCAGAGAGCTGACCCAGACGGCTGTGAGCAGAACCAGAGATCCGGATCACTGTGAGCAGAACCGGTGCCTGATTGACCCGCCGGGCAGAGAGGACCGCCGTCGGATGTGTTGACCAGATCCGTGACGAGGCCTATTTCAAATTTATATTGTGAGTACCTAGCAGAACTGTGCAGAACCAATCTCTTAGTTAAAATAATCTAATCCAAACTATTTTAACCTAATTAGAACAGCCTCCTAGAAATTGTGTAATCTGTCATTTGTAAAGCTGCACAACTGTCACCTGTCAATTCTGCAGCTTCAACCTGTCACCTGTCATTTGAGTTTTACTTTAAAACCGAAAATCTACCTTTATTAAATCGTCAGTATCTCTGGAACCGTTTGTCCTAGGAACGAAATTTAACTGTCATTTTAAAGCTGTGATTCTAGGCTTTCCAACGAACCTAGAACCAACTTCTTTATACTTTTTCCGCAATCGCGATTTACGCACTCGCGAAATTTACCACGATTTGCGATTTGGCTCAATTTCTCCACAAAATAGCAGCTCCATTCTTTACTTTGTTAAAAATATGTTTGGTAATAACTCATAGAGCATTGATAAAGTGAGCCTGAACTAATACCAACAAGCATCTCTCACTCACCCTGAATATCTAGAGGGAATTAAAAGCATTTTTTAGCACATTTCTCACTTCATTGTCATCACATTCAAAGCATTTTTGGGCCTGTGTTTCAAACCTCTTCCTGTTTTCCTCTAAGCTTGCTGGGGGGGAACTGCATTTCATATTGCATTTTGTTGGGATTCTTGAAGACTGTGTGCTCTCCTTCCATTTCTTACATTGCATAGGGGGGGGTAGTGAATTGTCGAGGAAAAGTGATTACATTGTCTTTTGTTGAAGCCATATCAAGTTATTTTGTGTACTGCATTTCATTCATCATTGCGTTTCCTTGAACCATATAAAGCATTCTTTCCCACCTTATTCTTCTGTTCCTATTCATAAGTTACCTCTTGCTGATTACTGCTCATATTCACAAGTGTAATATACATTATCAATTTATTTATAGAAGTGTGATATATATATATATTGTTTAAATTTTCAAATAAACCTTTTAATTTGCAAAACAAACCTACTTCTTGGCTCTGTGGGGTCAGGGGGATTCTAAGAGGGGGTGTTATACAAGGGTTGTCATCCAGAGTACTGAACTGGACATAAAAATACATCAATAAGGGTTTTCCTCAGCATCCCAGACCATGCATTGACTTGGCTGTAGTGTTGATTGAATATCGCTTAGAGTTGGCTTCGACAAAGGCATTTAGTTGGGAGTAGGCGGTTCGGTCAATGAGTTTGGTAAGGATCGTGGTGTTTGAGATGGGGTGGTACTTTTTGGGCTCGAGAGGGTCGAGGGAAGGGATTTTTTAGAAGAGGCTTGACATGAACAGTTTTGAACGCATCAGGAGAAATTCCTGAGGAGACGGAGTTGTCTATGATGGTTCTTGTGTGTTCTCCTGCACAGGTAGATGCGAACATTTCTTTGAGGGTTGTTGCTGGGCAGGGGTCCAGCGGGGAGCCAGATGGTTTGCGGGCAGAGAGTAGTTTGAGAAATTGTTCAGTTGATATTGGAATTAAAGAGTCGAAAGTCGGTTGGGTAGCTGTCACAGGCGGTGGGATGGCAGGTAGGGTGGCTAGATTGTGTGGTGGATGTAAGAGAGCAAGTTTGTTGGCTAGAGAGTTTGTTCTTCGAGAGATGGTTTGGTGAATTCAGCGATGATTTTGTGAAGTTCTTTGCTGGGGTTTTTACAGTTTAGGATTCGGGAGATGTAATGGTCTTTTTTAGCTTTCCAGATTTCGGCCTTGTAGTGGCGATGGTGCCGGGCTAAGGTGGATCTGCTCAGGGCTGTTTTGTATTTCCACCACATGCGTTCTAGGGATTTATATAGCTGTTTAGTGGTCTTCAGTTCTTGTGTGAACCAGCTAGGAAAAAGGCCATGGCGAGCTGATGGTTTGCAAGATGGGGTGAGCAGGATTAGTGAGGTGTTGAGCCATGAGTCAAAGGCATCGGAGGTTAGGCGTTCATTCGGTAGGCGGGTAGGGGAGGAGACTGAAGGAGTGCATCAGCTAGGTCAGGATGGATTATTAGTTTCTTCCAGCATTTGCGTAGATCCAGGGGTTCTGGTTTGGGTAAGGGGAGCAAGTTGGGTGAGTGAATGGCGAAAGTAACAATGAAGTGATCAGACCAGATGATAAGTGTGAGGGGAGTTAAGATGTACCAGGTTGTGGGACCTCAAGATGGCATCAAGTGTGTGTCCTTTATAGTGAGTCGGCGCGTCTATGTGGGAATGGAGGTTAATTGTGTCTAGGCCGTCAATCAGAGAGTGGGTCATAGGGTTGGTGGGGATGTCAAGCCATATGTTGAAGTCTCCTAAAAGGGTGAGGGTGGGGTGGTTTAGTTGGAGGGTGTCAATAGAGTCGCAGAGGTTGTTTGAGAAATGTCTGTCGTAGCCAGGGGGTTCTGTAGATGATTAGGAAGCTGCGGGAGAATGAAGGGGAATGAAGAGGTGACGGCTAGTTTTACGAGGAGTGATTTGCCGGAAGGAATGGATGGCTGGTTGTCGATGATTGAGGCGTGGAAGTGAGACTTGAAGCCTTTCAAATATTTTGCCCCTCCTGTAGTTTTGTTCCCTCTTGGCAAAACAGCACCACACCTTGCATGTCAGATCTAGAATGATATCACACAATTTCATGCAGGTTCATTCAGTGACACCAAAGTTATAAGCCATCTAAAAACTGATTTTCACCAACCATGTAATGCAAAAATATATATGGATGCCCACGAACATCTGAACATTACAGGACTGTCCCAAACTGTTTGTGAATTTCAAAGGTGGAACACCACCGGTTTTGGGCTTGTTATGGCCATTTCCCTTCCCATCCACATCACCAATGACCTACCCAGAGATTGTTTAATTAGTTTGACAAGTGCAATGTTGTGTTTTTTAATATGCTTCTGCCGCGATGTCCGTGAACAATGGGTGCTGTTCGCGAATCCAAGATGGCGGCCATTTCAAAATATCTGATGCAGCTCACATTTTTCACCATCCAATCAGTGGGTATGTCCCTTGTCCGCGGACATCATGACGCCCGCCCTTTTGGCCCAGGCACCTGTCAGCGGAGCAAATAGGGAAGTGAGTTGGCGGACCAAACCCAGATATTTCAATTTTCTTTGAACCTACTTTTACACTATTGGAAATAAAACTACTGGACAAATTTACAACAAATCTTTAAAAAAGCACGCTTTTGGGACCAAGCCACCGCTCCCGCCACACATTTGGTGAAAATCCATCCAACGGGTTGGCCTGTTGGCGTGAGCAAGCATTTTTCTTTATTGCGTCTATGAGGAAAACCACAAATTTGGGTGAACCCTATAACTTTGCTCCCCCTGAACGAAACCTTGCCAGACTTCACATAATCAATCTGTTATGCTCACCTGGTATCCACGGGGACGCCACCCAGCCCTGGTTGGATGATTTGCACTCTCAAACCCTCTTGTGGTCCTTTGGTAAGGCCTCTGGTTAAAAATGGGTCTTAATATTGTAAAAGGTGGATTCTCTGTCCTGCTCCTCGTGGTAGGGGTGCGTAGATGTGGGGAGCGAGCAACGATCAAGTTACTTCATTGGTGCAAGCCCCCCTGTGGGAATCCATGCCTGCTGCGACTCCATCGGTTTGCTGCTTTACTGTCTTTATATGCAGTTCTTATGTTCCTCTTAGTTCGAATAATAATGTCTTGCTTCTTTCCTTTTAGCTATGGAAAGGTATTTTGGTGTTGTCATGCAGTTTGAAGATGAACATGGGCCGGTAGGTGAAAGCGCGATGTGCGCAATGCTGTCCGGTGAGTAATGCGCGATGCACGGCACTGTTTCACCTTTTATATTGCTAACCTGTGTCTTTTCTCTCCTTGCAGGTTGCGATGTTCCTCGCCGAGCGCCGTAATTTTCCAGCAATGATACTGACAGAAGATGACTACCCGGGTAAGAATTGTGTGGCTTTCTTCATTCAGGAGGAAACGTGAGTAAACGCTTACTAATGCTGTCTTTCTTTCTCCTCTTTCCAGGTTATGGTATTCCAGGATGCATGCGGTGCCGGATGATGGAGTTCGTACATTCAGGTGAGTGGAAATGAAGTCGGCGATGGATTGAAGACAGGATACTGTTCCAGGTAAGTTTCGTAGTGTTCTTTCTCTCTCTGAAGGTCCTTGGTTTCAGGTAAGCTGGCATCAAAGAACTGGACACGGTGAGCGTTACACTGCCCACAGCAGAATGACAAAAAAGCATGTTCTGCTGTTTGGGTGCGGCTTAAATAGTCTCAGGTAAAGTAGTCCAGGTAAAATAGTCCCAGGCCTGCCACACCCAAAGTAGTCCAGGTAAAGTAGTCCAAGGCCTGCCACACCCAAAAGACTAGACCGCATAGCTCAGTTCCTTGTAACTGAGCTATGTGTATGCCTCCATGTTGGCTGAACCCCCCCAAGGTAAATAGTCGCAAGTAAATAGTTCCATTCTAATGTTGGACTTCATGATGGTTATGAGCCTGGTGCCAAAGGCGCCAGGACTGACTCCAAGAGAATCTTGGATGAGGTTTTAAGGCCTTTGACCTGGCCCTAACTGGAAGGCTGACCTGCCAGTGAGGGCCAGGGGCAAGGGTCATGACACAATCCGAGTGGAGCATATATTTTTTCTGCACAGTTTGGTGAGGATTTGTCCGGGGTGCCAGAGTTATAAGGCACCCAAAAGGTGCTCATCCTATGGGTTGAGCAACTTAACCATAACTGCAGGCCCTGTAATATGTGTATGTATAAGAATTATAATATGTGGGGTGCATTGAAATGCCCCAAACTGAAGTCCCTTTCACCTGAAAAGCAGGATTTTTCAATACTGACACAAAAACGGCTTTGCATGTGTGATTGTGAATGAAAACTGAAGGGCCCTGTGAAAAAGCCCTACCTATCATTAGCCAAGCAAAAGCAGCATTTTAATTCACAAAGCACGAAGAAAAATCAAAGATCCCTTTCACATGAAAAACTGGATTTTTAAACACTGTCAGAAAAAACGTCTTTACATTTTATTTTTAAATGTGAAAATGTACCACTGCTAACAGAAAAATTTCAGGGAAAAGACATGGTGTGTGTTGACAAAAAGTAATGAATATTATATTTTGCATACAAAATACAAATGACATTTGATGAACCACTTTGTTTTCAATGGATAAATGTCAACCCAAGGCAAACCCTTCTGGCTTGTGGGTAGGCTAACCTCACAAGTAAATACCCCACTGTCAGTCTGGATGTTACATTCCCCATCTAATTACAACTGCAATAAAGGGTGTCCTGCTAAAGGTGTAGGAACCCCAGTGTTCCCCAGACTTGCTTGCTCCGAAGGCAGTCATAGCAGGACAGATACCCTTGGCTGGCGCATGACTAAAAGGTGTGAAGACTGGGGGCTACAACTTAAAACAGGCAACCAACTTCAAAGAGCAAGCTGCAAACACAAAGATAATTATTAAAAACTCTGGTTTAAGATGATATGGTCTGAAGGCAGGAGAATTGCCATTTGTCCCACATGAAGAATTACAATTAATTTAAAAGGACAATTATAACATAGGCCTTTTTCCCAGAAACCATAAGGCAGTTTTTCTTCTTTAATGTAGCATTTGTTAGGTAATTTCCAGGAATTTTTGGAGATGTAAAATGCATCCACCTGTGACTCAGGGAACTGTAATGGAAATTTAAGATGTGTTTCTGGCTGATCTGCAAATATTCTAAATATTGATGAAAGGGTTGAGGGAAATATTTTGAATATGGGTAATAATGTACATAGGAAATGGCAGAAAATTGCTACATGCCTGTGCAAAATGGTGCAGAACTGGTTGTCGTCTGATTTAATTTCCCTTGAATAGCTGAATCGGAAAATATGTATATTATGGCAGTTATTAGTCAAATTATGAAGTTTTGCCACATAACTAGTTTTTGCTAAAAATATGACATGAGCGCAAATTGGGCTTGCAAATTAAGCTGCCACATGTCTGCTCCAGATGCTTAAACCAATCCGTAGAAGGGGTCCGGATTGGACAGGCGAGAGAAGGGTAACTGTACAATCCTATTTGCGTGACCTCTTGCAGGGGACTCTCCCATGATTGTAAAATTGGGGATGTCATCGCTGATATATAAGGGGGACTGTACTAGGAGGAAGGCAGAGCTGCTGAAATAACCATTGAAGAGTGCTGCTGCAACGTACACTCTGACAGCTGCAAGAAAACACCAGAAGAGATTGCTGAATGTCTTTAATTTCTCTCAAACTATCACATCCTGACACACTTTGATTGTACAGAAATTATAAATTTTACTTTATACCTGGGAGCCTGTGCCAGAAATGTGCTCTACCCAGGACATGCACTTGAGAAATATGGTTCCAAATTCCAGGTCCACTTCATAATTTGATCTGAGATATCCCTAATATCCCTAATTATTTGGGAATGAAGCTACCAGCTGTTGTCAAAGCCTTGGCCAAAGGATTAATACTAAACGTATAATGTTTGGGGCAGATACAGTCAAGAGCGAATGGCAATATTAGTTTATGAGATGACTGGCCTTAAGAGAGGATTAAGACATAGCATCACCGCCACATTTAGAACTCTGTACAAGATGTCAATGAACAGGCCCAGGCTAAGGAAAACATGCAACAGAGTTGCCTTTGGATACCGCCTGAGCAGAGGCAATAGCAAAGTTGCCCAGTAGTTAGGCACAGGGGGAAATATTGTAGCTCTTAGTCAATTCTGTCAGCAGTCTAAAACATCTGTCCCTGGACCCCCATGGTTCCCCAATCCCTCCATAGTGTGAAACTAAACTAATCTAGACAGTCGCTCTCTCTGTCTCGTTCTCTCTCTTTCTGTATCACTCTCTCCCTCTCTCCATCTTGTTCTTTCTCTCTCTCTCTCTCTCTCTCTCTCTCTCTCTCACCCTCTCTCTTTCTCTCTCTCTATTCATGGATTGTGTACTTCAGCTACAGAAACTCGTCTTTGTCCATTCTCTCTTCAGAAACCTAAAAACATGGTAGCACCCTCTCTTCTCTTCCTGTTCTAGATTCTATCAAGTCATTTCACCCACCAATTTCCCAGGGTCAACTCACTACTTCCTATCTCCTGGAACTCACAATACCTAGCACAAATCTCTCCATTTACGAGCTAACTGAAAAAGACAACACCCTGTAAATCGCAGGCTGCGTGTGTAACTTCAACGTCTAGACTGACTTTTGTGTTACTTCCAAAGCCATGCAAGCATTCTGAAAGGCACCTCTCCTGCACTGCATACCACTACACTTACTAGCACCTCCGCAAAGGGGGTATCATATGAAGAGGGGAAACAGAGACCAAAATAAGGCATTTCCTCATAGTCCGTGGTGCTCCTGAAAAAACAGCAGGGATGAGCTCTGTTCAGTGTACAGCTCATTTTCATTGGCCCTACCTTTGATTTGCATGGCGTCTGAGCCACAGTGTGAGAGTTGCATTCAATTCAAATGTCTCTGTGTTGTAATTGGTTCAGGATGTAAATACTCAAGTTGCCAGAGGTCCATGGCTGGCTTTGTTGTCGCCTGCTTGAAGATGCCTAATGAGTGCAGGCACTAGGAATGGCATGTTTATCATCTACCTTAAAGGGGTAGGGTTTTGTGGCACGGGGCATATCTCTAATGATGAAGACGCCATATACGTTCAGCTGGTAAGGCTGACAATTCTTAATATTATTAATATAAGACATTACTCACATATAAGAGTAAACAATGCAATGAACTTTTTGATAGTAAACTGAACCTCACATGTCACTTTCGAGCCAATTACTGATCAATACATTGGCAATGTACACTTCATATGTCAGGGTACAATCACTTAAGCACCTTATATCCCAACATGATTGAAAAAACACACATTTGAATCAATGCAACACTCCATGAAACCCCAAAGCGTGCACTGCAAACTTGCTGAGGAGCACAACGCAGCACGTCAATGAATCACATGATCTGTTAGCATTGCTGCTTGCTCAAGATCACAAGGCTGCATCATATTCCCACACCAGTACTGAATAAGCATTCCGAAGTGTACAAGGGTGGAGTTATGATATTATATGACATGGCATTTATAACGCGCCTGTACACAAGTGTTCTAGGCGCCACAAGTCAAGGGAGGGACGACATAGGAGGACAAGTAAAGTTGAATGGAATCCTCCCCACAGCCTATTTATGTGCATTGATTTCCTCTCCATGACACACAAGCCCTTGGAGTATACTGTTTGCATAAAATCACTGCTTCGCTACATCCCAATAACCTTCAGTGCTACTGGCTTTCCCCCGCAGGGCATACAAGGCTTTTTAATTGTTGTTTGCCAAAGATCACAAAGAATCACTTCATGGAATTACCCATTTTTCGTTCTTTTCTTATCCATGGAATAGCACAGCTCCTCATACATAACGCTGTTTCTACGCAATTTTAAACTGCAATCTTTCCTCAGCCTCCCGGGGAAACCGGCAAATTAAATCATTGAGTATAGTTCTCGAAGTTTGCAATTAATGTATTGTTGATTCTGTTATGAATCAACTTCCGGGGCACCAGTGGTCCACAGATGAATATTGGCTTTATACCATCAATTAGCCCCACACCAGAAGGGACTCACACAGATTGGAAACACAAGCAATTATAACTTAAGCTCCATGGGTTATTCATCTTGTTAATTTGTCATTTGAAGAAGCTAATGTGCCTATGGCTCTCAAGGAATCATGGAACTCCCCTTTTTGAAAAGAAGCAATCTGGATCTGCATAACCCTAAACATTACCCACCCATCACAAAAGTGCCTTTCATGATGAAGATCCTAGATAGGGTAGCATATTTACAGGTCCATGACCACGTAGAAAGCAATCACTTCCTTAATCCTAGACAGTCTGGCTTCAGAGACAAATATGGCACAGAGACGGCACTATTGCATCTCCAATCAAACATTGCGGGCATTGTCGATAAGGGTAAACCAGCACTCCTTACGTTACTCGACTTGTCCGCGGCATTTGACTTGATCGATCACTCTCAACTAGTTACCAGACTGATGAGGTGCATTGTTCCCTGCTGGCCTCACAATGGATTGCATCCTTTCTTGGGCCTAGATATGCATAAGTAGCAGTGGATAACACTAGCTCCATCCCTGCACTGGTTACCTGTGTGGTATCGCAGGGATCTTTTATTTTTCTCACTCATTATTTAATGTGTATACAATGCCCCTTCTTGTTCTCCTTGAAGACCTAGGTGTCCAGCTTACTATTAATGCTGATGACTCTCAGGTCATAATTGAACTTTCAGGAAACCACCTTAGCGACACCAAAACCATAAACTCTACCAAAACATTCAGGCCTGGATGGACACTAATTCACTTAATCTTAGTGCTGAAAAAACAGATCTTTTGCTTATTGCCTCCAAGAGTAAAATCAAAATGGCTTCCGACTATGATAGTTTCATCATAGTCGATAATACCATTAAAGTAGCCAGAACAGTTAAGACCTTGGGCATCACAATTGATGCTGAACTCACCATGAAGTCACAGGTTGCTCAGGTGAAAGCCACATGTAGCTATGTGACTAAACTTCTCAATCAAATTCAACCATATATATCCATACAAAATAGATCCTTGCTCGCTACGGCATTGGTTAATTCACGCCTTGATTAAGGAAATCGTCTGCTGGCTGGGACTACAAAGGTAAATGTACATAGCTGCAAATTATACAAAACAACGCCATCAGAGCCGTATTCGGTCTGTCACCTAGAGAGCATTTCTCAGAGGCCAGGCAGGAACTTAACTGGCTTCCGATGAAACAGCATATTACGCAAACAAGTCTTTCAACGAATTACAAATGTCGCAATTCTGAGGTGCGCTAGTATCTGTCTGATCAGCTATCTGCTTGTAGAGTAGGCCGGTCACTGTGCTCCTATGACCATTCTTGAAAAACCTAGATTCAAACTCCCTGGGTTCAGTGGCACTATGTTTGAAGTTCAGGCTCCTATAGCTTGAAATGAGCTCTCGGTCCACTCGAGGCAGGCCAATGTCACTGTCGACTTCAAGAAGGGAGTAAAAACCTCCCTTATTCAAGCATCACAGATCCCTTTTTTCTCCTTTGGGGTTCTTCTTATCTGTTTGTCTGTTTCGTTTGTTTTCTGTGCGCTTCGAGGCCCATGGGCGATTTAGCATGTTACAAAAACGAAATCAAATCAAATCAAATAAACCTCCTTGTCCAATTTTGGCTATGTGGACGGAGCAGCAAGATTATCTCTGCAAGGTTGTGGATCGTTGGTTAGTTGCAACACATTGTATATACAATTATTACCCAATGACAAAAATATCTATTTTATTATTATTCAACAGACAGTTCCATCACACTACACAATACACCCCACCCTGTAAAGCAGTGCAGGTGACAGACAGTTTCAAGAAGGGAAAAGGATGCACTGTGGATACTGACAGGATGGTAGTCAGTAAAGTAAATAATTGCAAAAGTTCATGGATACTTGATTTCAGCACAAATGCAGCAATGGGTCGTAAAATGTCACTAGGGGCCTTCAGAGAAGGAACAGGGGGAAAGAACCACAATGTACCTTGTGCTTGTAGGAGTTCTTGGTGCTCGACAGTGTAGAGTCAGTTTCAGGGCACTTTACAGCTTCTGCCACAAAGTTCAAGATGGGAGACAGCTGTGGGTATGAGGCGGCAGGTAGTACGGAAACTGAGGCTGGACAGACGGCTGCAGGCTGGCCTACACGGCTGCTCTGGTCAGGAATCAGTGTCTCAGTGCTGGTTGGTGGGTCTGAAGCACTGGTTGGGGCATCTCGGACAGTGTTAGTGACTGCTGCATAAAAACAATCTCCTGTATGCGTGACATAGTAACCAGAGTGCTTTGCAACAGAAAAAGTAAAGGGGTGAAATCATGTAATACTAAGTACCACCCATCTTCCTATCTGTTGTGGATCAATGGGTCTCTCGGGTTAATTGAGCTCGCTGTGGTTCCTGATTAAAGCGGCAGGTCTCCTTTGAAGCTGCAGCAGGACCAGACTTTTGCTCTCTGCTGAACCATATATTTGTACCTTCCGAATGGAGTCCCCTGCAGTGATGACTACTCAAATACATAGTTTCAGACATCACAGTTCACTGCCCTTGATAATGAGAGGTGGGAGCTGGCTTCAGGTTGACACAGTGCATTTCAAATATTGTTGGGGTTTTCCTATCTTTTGTTAACCTCTGCAGACATGCCCTATGAATGCCTGTTTGGAGTGTACTCTATTAGTATGTTACTTGCTGCCACCATTTGCACATGGTAAACAAATGGATTTGATTGAGTTCTGTTTTTTTTTAAATATTTGAAACGCGCACAGGACGAACTTAATCATATATTGGTGCAGATGACATCAACAAAGGCGTATGATATAAATCAGAACGAGGCCCCCAAAAAATAAGGGGCCATCTGCCTAAAGGGAAAGGTTTTCAGTGCTTAGCGAAATTGCAGGAGAGAGCTCATGGTCCTAAATTGTAGTAGTAAAGAATTCCACAACCCGGGTCCACAAACTGAGAATCTTCTGTCACCTCAAGATGTATAAACTGAGTGAGGAATAATCAGGAGATGACTATCGCTAGAGCGTAGTTGTCTCATTGGGTGATATGGCTGAATTAGCTCTCTTAAATACAGTGGAGCAATGCCATTTATGCACTTAAAAATAATAAAGTCTTTCTTAAATTTAATGTGGTCAGCAATTGAAAGCCAGTGTAACACCCGACCAAATGGGGTCACATGAGCAGATTTGTTTAGTTTAAATATCAATCTAACAGCCGCATTCTGTGCTTTCCGGAGCCGCTGGAGATGTTCGGAGGGGATGCCCAACAGTTGACTATTGCAATAGTCAAGATGGGCACTAGTTAGCGCCCCTACAACAGACGCATGATCCTCTTTAGGAATGTAGAGGAGTGCTTGACATAACATTCTCAGGACAAAATTCACTGCTTTAGTCTTTGCTCCCACCAGTGCTTCACTACCAAGATCTTCTTGCCACATAAATCGCAGATTTTTAATTTTTAATACACATTTTAAACTCTTGCCCAGTAGTGTTGGGACAGGTAGCTTCTTGGCAGCTGTCAGCAGATGCTTTGGTCTGAACAAAATGAGTTTGGTTTTAGCAGCATTAAGCTGTAAATAGTTCTTCAACATCCAGCTGCTCACTTCTGCGAAACATTGCCCCAGTTTGCTAAATGCTTTCTGAAAATGAATAATTTGTACAAATATCTGGATGTCGTCAGCATATGAATGGAAATCCAACCCATAGCGTCTTAAAATTTCCAAACGAGGTTGGATATATAGATTGACCAATAATGGAGACAGGGAGGATCCCTGCGGGGCTCCACAGTTCATACAGATGGGGTCCGACAGGAACTCCCCCAGTCTCATACGCGGCTGATGGTTTGCCAAAAAAGACCTGAACCAATTGAGTGCTGAATCAGAGACTCTTCCTACTTCCTGTAGTCGTTCCAAGAGGATTTCATGATTTACTGTATCAAAGGATGCGGAAAAATCCAACATTACCAAAAGTGTGCGCTCTACTTGCTCTGCGGCTATTAACAGTTCATCCTGTACTACTAGGAGGGCGGTCTCAGTTCCATATTTTGGTCAGACTCCAGATTGGAATTTGTCTAGTTCTAATTCCTGTTCAACAAAGTCCTGAAGCTGATTAGTGACCACCTTCTTAAGAATCTTTGCTGGCCATGGCAGTCCCACAATGGACAGTAATTTTGCACAGCCTCTACGTCAGTGATGGCTTTATCAATAGGGGTGAGACAATGGAAAGCTTTAAGCTCTCCGGAACAGTCCCACTTAATAATGACTTATTAACAAAAGTGGTAATAAATGGGGTGAGCTCAAGTGCCAAATTGTTTGGCTACATAAGCTGCTAAGGTAGAGAGAGAATCAATTGTGGGTTTAAGAGTCCTAAGGAGTTGATATGTATCTTCTTCAGTAACTGGGTGAAAGTCGAAGACAGATAATGAGGTCTGATTTTGTGAGCTGTCTATCTCAATTGCCGAAGGACTTGTTATACATATCGATGGGTTTATAAAGACTGTCTGTTCAATGTCTGCTCTTATTCGTTCGATCTTGTCTACAAAGAAAGAATTGAACAGATTAGCTCATGCCTCGGAGAAGAAATGGACAGGGAAGATCCATGGAGCCTTTGATAGTTAAATAGGCTGGCCATGGCAGGAGAATGGTTTTGGCCCTCCCCCTTCTGAGATGCATTGTGAACTCCACCTGTCAGATCCCAACTAAATGTGACAGGGAGGACACCGCCTGTAGCCTGCATCCACCCAGACTACACAGTATATGTGTAAGTCATGCAGTGAGCATGGGAAAATGTGTACGTTTTAACCCCACACATTTTCCGAAGGTTCATCTACCATCATTCAAATTCATTTAAAATGTCAGAAAAAACAGAGGAGCGTACACCTACGATGCAGATGGTCTAATTCCTAGCAATTCTGTCATCTCTATCTTTTCTAGAGTGCCATGGCTTGAATCTGATGTTGTCAAACGTGTTCCCTTAGAGCAGCATTATTTTTTGGAGAAAGTTACATTCTCTATTTAATAATCTTGATTTTCTGTATATTCAAGAACAGATTCTATGTTGGTATTAATTTACCAATTTGACTTGTGACACTCCACACAAATTGTGGGCCGGGTCTACACAAATAAATAAATGGGGGCGGAACATGCATTTTCCCCATTCTTCCGGCAAAATGAGGAAGAACAAAGAATAACGTGGGCATGTTGACGGACAGGTCACTCAAACATATCACACACCCATCCAAGCGCAAACATAACCAAAATCATGGATTTAAACATGAAACTTCACATCAGGAAAAAAAACATGCCAACCTTGTGATCTCACCGCCACAGGATAGTAGACACAAAGGACAACGCGTAAAGGAACCAAAACGTATAAAGCATTGTGAGAAACCAGAGGGTGTCGCAGTTTCAGGTGGACAGGGCACTGCCATCTCCTTTGGATCCAGACTCTGGAGATGGACCACTGAAGGAGGAGCACGTGGGGGTGAAATAGCCATTGGCTAGACATGATATTCACCCTCATTTTATTAATCATACCCATCCTATGTTTTAGGATGCACTGAGATCCCAAATCCCCCCACTTTACACAAACAATGGGCCGAGGAAGAGGATGACTGAGAATAACAACACTAACTTGCATACATCGTACTGGCCATGTCCCAGTGATCGGTCAGGCAAAGTCAGTCACTTAATCCTAAGTGCATGCACCTGAAACCCATAAGCTCATGTCACACGAATAAAAGGCACAAATAATAGGCAGAAACCAAAGACACACTCTGAGCAAGCCAGAACAAAGAACGAGCAGAGCTTCCAGGATGAAGGCACACCTAGTGGAGCAGAGCAACAGACCAAGGAACAAGAGCAGCGGGCTGAAAACCACAAGACTTCCCTATTGGAAGTTGTTGTCTCTGACAGGCTGAAAAGGATGTGTGCAGAAGGCCAGATGCCACCAGTTAAGATTGCATTGTGTTTCAAGGATACCAGTGACCTTCCCGGTTGAACGGCAGAGTTGGGGAGGTGAGGTCAAACCTGTGGTACTAACCTTGACTCAAAAATCCAAAAATGCCAAACAAGAAAGAGGTGCACACAGTCTGTGAGTTGTTAAGTGACCTGAAGGACTGGAGTGTGTTAAAGTAGCAACATCATTTCATAAGAGAAGGCTGCACACATGTGGATACGACGTGAATAAAGACAGACTTGTGAATGAACTTGGAAGCAAAAAATTGCTGGGAAATCAGTGATACTAAGTAACAGAGTGGTCCGGTGAAAGTAAGTAACCCACTCGAAAGTCTCTGTGAAAGGTACTTTGTTTGAAGCGAGAAAGTGAATGAACAGTAAAAGTAAAAGGAAGAAGATTAATTCCTAGAACGGAAGAGTAACACATTGAACTTTGAATTGAAGTGGTCCTGCAGTGGTCTGACAAATAATGCACGCACATTTGAAAGTCTTTGACATCCAAAAGGGGTTCGAGCACAGCAGTGGGAGCCCCGAAATTTGTGTTGAAAATTATTGTTAATGGTCCTAGACTGACAGAGGGAGACCCGAAGTTACATAATCTTGGGGGAGGTGGCCCACCCTTGCAAATTGTGTTGAACTTTATCGTAGGAGATCTGAGCCCAATGGATGGAGATTTAAATGACTGTGTGGTGAAAGGTCTAAGCCTGGCAACAGGGGATCTTTTGGGAACATTTTTGACAAGACATTATTTTGAAATAGAGAGAAAGATTCTTGAGCATAGAAGGCCAGGCTGGTCTCTATCCATGGCTTTCTGAACAGTGTATATTGTATGGAAATCCAAGTCAGAGTATGTCATCCTGCCTACAAGGATTGACTTACTCCATGAGGCCTAACATGGAGAGGAGAGCTGGTTCAACCACATTATCATTTGAACACTGACTTTTCCTTCTGTAGACATTTTTCCTCGTCCCACTTTTTGTACAATAGATATTGCAGACTTTCTTTTTTTTAGCATAGGCCATTTTGGTTGGACAGATTCCACTAGGACTGCATTATTTATAATTTGATGGTCAAAACTACTACCATCTTAGTTATATGGCAGAATAGGAGTTTTTCCAATCTCAACCATTTAAATAAATGAATCCACCATGAACGAACGCCGCTCCCGGCCTCAGTTGAGGCCAACAAGCCTCCACCTTGCACCCTCATCAGGGTCAATTGCCCACCAGCTCCACCAAGAGCCTGCTGCCACTTCACCTTTGATAAAGACTACGGTCGAAACGCGCCTCAGCTTTTTGTTTCACCACTCCGGGCACAAGATGTCACATTGGTCTTGCTATATCTGAACCCTAATAAAACACCATGCAACACAAATTCAAGACTGGACTATCACTAGTTTGTAACAATCAACAAAAATTGCAAATATTGGACCCTCAACCCTGCCAGCGCCCACACCAAACAAGGTTTTGTCACCCCATCAAGTATTAAATCACTCGGGAACCCTGGAGTTGGTTCCCAGACAAACCATGTGCCAGGCTGCAGGCAAAACCACAACCACCAATAGAAGGTGTGCAGGGGACCGGCTGTCCCGACACTAAACTCCTAACCCTCTTGAAAACTCCATTTAAAACCCTATAATCACAGAAGCGTAGTCACCGAGACTCAGACCCCTCTACCATAACAAAAGAATCCCTTGGCTTTGACATTTGTAGCAGTAGGGAAGCCACTGTCCCTCCAGGGAAAAGAGGGATGATTCCAATGGACTTAGTCCTAATGCCCCCTCTGGGTTGTTAAATAAGATTGGCTCCAAAATCTAGCCTGGGCCTCAGGTTTGGTCTAGATGTTCTGGCAGGCGTCATAGACCCAGACTTTCAGGAAACATAAAGGTTCTACTACAGAACCATGGTGAAATTCAATTTGAAATATAACGCGGGGACAAAATTGCCCAGGGAATTCTGGAGTAGGCACTATTTCCCTGTTTTAATGAAGAAAGTAAACCAAAGTAAACTGAGAGTGATAGCTTAGGCTTTGGAGAGGCTGATGAAACCCCTATCACTGGGGCAAAGAGGGAAAAGGAACCTACCATCCTTCCAAATCTAACCTTCACTCAGCAAAATGATCCAGCTCTTTTAAAATCCTTCTTAAAAGTGATTCCTGAGGAAGGAGGACAAGAAAAGGCAGGGGGGGGGCTTTTTTCTTCCTGAAACAGGGATTTATATATATAAAGGAAACCTCCAGAGAAGGCCTAAGAAAAACTCGGTTAGAAGTACCCAAAACCCATTGCAAGATAGTGCTAGAGATTGCATAGTCTCATTAGACAGGAACACATATAAGGCAATCTAAAACCCAAGCTCACATTACACATTAGTGGGACATTCTACTGGCCCGGTATCCATGCTGGCATCAAGAACTTAATTCAGACATTTTAGATATGCCAGAAAACCAGTGCTCAAATTCCCTTACCAGCCGCTCTGGAGGTACCTTTCTCCCGAATTGGGATGGTATCATTGGACCGTTAGACCGTAGGAAACCGCTAGACTAGGTAATATATTTGTTCTAGTAATCACTGATTATGCTACAGAGTACCCAGAGGCTTTCCCGATGTGGAACAGCACAATCCAACACATTTATAAACACCTTTTACCATTCTTTTCTACGGTTGGGCGTACCAAGGAAATTTTAACATATTAGGATCCAACTTTATGAGCAACCTTATGAATGAAGTCAAGGAATTACTATGCATTACCACCTTTAGAACCTCAGTTTACCATCCCCAAATGGATGGATTGGTAGAGAGATATAACTAGACCCTTATAACAATTTTGAGAAAATTGGTAAATGAGGATGGGAAGGACTGGGATTGCATGATCCCATGGGCCCTATTTCCAGTAAGAAATACCCCTCAGGCATCTACTGGATTCTCTCCTTTAGAACTACTTTATGGTAGAGAATCAAGAAATGTCTTAGACTTGCTCGGAGAGACCTGGGAAGAGAGAGAAGAGGCAATTTTCCCCTCACACAAACAGCTACCCGAATTACCAGAGCACATGAAACTCGTCCAGAGGCTAGTCCATACTCATATGGAGAAATCTCAAGCCCAACAGAAGTCTAACTATGACAAAAAGCTGAATTTATGACTTTTTCGGTAGTAGGACAGGAGGTATTAGTCCTCTTAACTACCTCTGAAAATAAGCTTGTCTCAAAGTGGCATGGGCCATATGAGGTGCTAGAGCAAACAGGAACATGTACTTATAAAATACCCCAACCAGATAGAAAGAAAAAGACTCATCTTTATCGCGTAAACCTCCTAAAGGAGTGGAAAGAAATTCCTTCTGCTACCTCCTCTTCAATATTGTCTTGTTTGGTATCAGAGGAGATAGATAGCTTTTAACTTATTCCCCAAAAACTATATAAACAAAAACAAGAAGATTTGAACAACCTTATTACAGCATTCCCCAATGTATTCTGATGAGAAACCGTGGTCCATGTGAAACCATACAGACTCCCAGAAGCACGAGAACCAATTGTGGTTGAGGAAGTAAAAATAATGCTAAAGGTAAACATTAATGAGCCCTCTTAAAGTCCTTGGCCCTCCCCTATGGTTTTGGTAACTAAACTCGATTATTCTTGGAATTTCTGCATTGAATTCCGGCAGGTAAACGCCATCTCCGCCTTCAATGCCTATCCTCTGCAATGCATTGATGATTTAATAGATAAACTTGTAAATGCCACATTCCCATCAATACTAGATTTAACCAAGGGATATTGGCAGGTCCCAGTATATGGACCTGATAAGGAAAAGACAGCTTTCGCGACACCACTGGAATTATAACACTTCAAAGTCCTTCCTTCTGGCCTGCATAGGGCCTTGACACTTTCCAATGGCTTATGGACAGGATATTACAGCCCTACTCCGATTGCTGTGGGGCCTATATTGACGACATAGTCATTTATAGTAAAACCTGGGAAGACCATCTTTTCCATCTTTCTACTATTATGAGAACCCTAAGAGAGGCCGGCTTAGCTGCATAATCCATCCAAATGTAAGCTGGCTCATTCGGCTGTGAAATACCTAGGCTTCTTTGTAGGGAATGGTAGTGTGCAGTCCCAACAAGAAAAGGTGAAAGACGTCCTAGATGCCCCCGCACCCAAAACCAAGAGAGACCTCAGGGCATTCCAAGGATTGATAGGTTATTACCGTAGGTTTATCCCAGAACATTCAGACAGAAATGCCAGATTAACAGACAAACTAAGGAATGCTTAACGCCAGAAGATTCATTGGACTGAGGAGGACGATGCCTGTTACAATAACCTAAAACAGACCTTGCGAGAACCAGATCCTAAAAGTAGGAGACTTTTCAAAAGTATTTGTGTTACAAGCTGATGCCTCTCTCACAGGGTTAGGAGCAGTTTTTTCACAAATTCATGATGGCTTAGAACACCCTATCCTATTCACTAGTCATAAACTATTTATTTATTTATTTGCATTTGTAGAGCAATCAACAGCCCAGGGGTATGGTGGCAATTGTAAGAGAATGAAACTTGGTTACAGGAGTCATACATTTTTTACATTTTTTTTATACAGAGAAAAGTATATACAGTAAAGTGTGCTTCTATGGAATGAAGGAGTGAAGGAGGAAGAAGGAGGTGGAGTGTTAGTTGAAGAGAGAGGTTTTCAGCTTTTTGCGGAATAGAGGGAGGGAGTTCTCTGCTCTGAGAGCTGTCGGGAGCTAGTTCCAGAGTTCGGAAGCTATGTAAGGGAAGCCAATCCCACCTGCTTTCCCACGTGAGAAGGACTACTCTGTGTCTCGCATCCACAGCATTCCACCTGAAACAACATGTGAAGCTTGCAAAGACATGCATTGCAAGAAAGTAAATAAACTGTAAAACCTTGATAACTCCCGTATGGAGCGAGGTAACATGAGTGCCATGGTCCACCCAGTGCGAGTAACCAGACATCCAAATCAGAGAGCGTGAGCAACAATGAATCCAACAACATCAAAACTCATTGACAGTGATGCAGGCACATTTCAACTACAGCACAACATGCACACGGGAAACAGGTGTAAGTCAGCCCCGGGATGCAGGCACAAGTTGGGCCGTTGATTGCAGACATACAAGTTGTGCACACCAACCGTCAGGTGTCACCTGTGCCTTTGGGTCACCAATGGATGCATGAGAGTTTTAGGGACACCTGATGAGGAGGTGATGGTCTGGGTAGTGGAAGTACAAATGTGGGAGATGATGTGAAGGATGACAGAGGGAAATAGGGAGACAGGACACAGAGTGGTGAATGTGTAGCTGAGGAGTGGGTAGAGGGAGAGATAGAGAGAGAGACAAAGAGAGAGAGAGAAAGAGAGAGAGAGAGAGAGAGAGAGAGAGAGAGAGAGAGAGAGAGAGAGAGAGAGAGAAATTGTGCAGAAAGGGGCAGTCTGGCTCGTGAGGAGATGAGGACAGAAATGGGGCTGTTACAGTGGGTGAGGGCTGAGAGAAGGGGGTGAAGATGGGAAGAGAGAGACAGAAAGACAGGAACAAAGACAGCATGGTCTGAGAGCCTGGAATGCACATTTATGGAAAAATAGCATGTGCTGGGGTGAAGGACAATAGGGAGTGAGGGAGAACGGCAGTCTGAGAAACAAAGGCCATCTGTTAAAGGATAACCCTCAGATTCTCATCACAAAAACAACATGCTCAACATCCCATAGCATATAAACCAGAAAGAGTCCCATGTTGCAACATCCACACAAATAAGTTCCTTTAACCACAACTCCATACTCTTCACCACCCACCAAACCCCCTGTTGATCACTGCAGTTGACGGGCATGACATCAATATTCAGCTGTTGCCTCTCCCTCCAACAAACTGCACACTCTGGACCAAGAAGGGGGCGGGGATCCTAGGGAGCACTGCTAACAACTACAGGGAAAACAGATGAACAGAAGCTGTGGGGAGGGGACTATGTGCCACATGCATGTGGCCATAATGTACACACACATACCATGCAGTCACTCATAGTGCTGGATTAGAACAGGTAATGGAAAGAAAGTCAAGCAATTCATTTAGTAGGAGAGAACATACAGAAAACAACAATGAACAACAGGTGACTTGAATGGAGAACACGGTAAAGGCTGCCTGGGGTCCACATGTGCAAACCAATACAAATCTAGATGCACCAAGTAAGCAAAACCTATCCTTTAGAGTTCTTGGAGACATATGGCCATATCTGCATTTCCAGAGGCAAGCTCATGAAGAGTAGCAGATGAGGTCTTGGTGATCTGTGAATGGATGTGTGTATAAGATGCATCATTACGGTCGGTGAGACCAGAGGTGAACAATCACAATGAAGAGTCCAGATGAAAAGACAATTGAGATTGTGCAAGAGGATGCTGATGCAGAATGTGTCAAATACTGCCAATGGCTCAATTGTGATAAGTGCTGCACATTCCCATGAGTTGGCTGTGCTTTGTGGAAGTGCAAGATGAAAACCAATGCACATGCATGGATGCATGGATGTTCAAGGGGACATATACACACATGCATGTGGACAAATACACACCTGCACTGACATTCAACGTGACAAAATGACTTCACCCACTGAAAATCAAATGTGTGAGAATGCATGAAAACAATGTGGCGCACATTGAAAAAGACATTTACATGATTGACAGTGCTCAACCTTACCTGCTGACAGAGCTGCCCTGATGTGATTCCCTCATCACCTCCACCAGAAACTGTTCCTCCACATTTGTGAATGGAGGGCCAGTGCCCAACAAAGGGCATGGGGACTACAGAGGTTCAAGGTTGCACGGTGGACCTCTCATTGAGTACAGTCACTGGATGAAACTGGATCACTGCACCAACATTGCATTTCACCAGCCATAGAAGCAAATCATGCATACTGCATCTATGTTCAAATGGTCTATAAACCAATTGCCACTCTACTCCGTGCTCGCTTCCTGGAGGAGGCGGAGCCCATCGGCGGTCACGTGAATAGTCACGTGAATTCATTCTACTTCAAGAAGCACCCTCAACCGCCCGAGCGGCGTATTGTGCTGCACTGAGGAAGTTTGCCATTGAACTGTGAACATTCGTTCTGTGAAGCATTGGCACTGCGAGTCTGGGACTCTTGCCACTCTACTCCGTGCTCGCTTCCTGGAGGAGGCGGAGCCCATCAGCGGTCACGTGAACAGTCACGTGACTTCATTCTACTTCAAGAAGTGTCATAAAGCTACGGCCAAAACAACGCCCCCGAAGACAAAACAAGGGCAGGGTAGTTGCAGGGGTTGTGGGAGGAACCTCTCTGAGCCGTTGTCACCTTTGTCCCCAGTGTAGATGTACATGGTGTGGGGGAAAAAGGTGTACAGGAGGCAGAACCAAAGGGAGACTACACTTCCCAGCAACCCACGGGCCTAGGACTACAGCCCAGCCGGCCCAGGAAACGGCCAGGACAACTCCCAACACAACGCGCATGCGCGAAGAGGCTACTGCGCATGCGCGATCTCGGAACGTTTGTCCGTGCTCGATGCTGCTGCAGAGAGGATGCATCTGACAGAGCTCCAGCTAAAGCTACTCGCAGGGCCGCCTCGCTGTCGGATACATCATCAGGCCCCGCGATGCAAAAGATAAGTACACTGATTTCCATTTAAACCTTGCCAGGGGGAAACTAACTAATAACATACTAAAACTGCATGTGATGTGCACTCGCCAGTTGCGGGTGTAAACGTAATGCTGCATTCGCCTGTTGTGGGTCATTAAGTGAAATGCCAGAAGGCGTGAAAGAGCAAAGCTAATTATCTCCTTTTTTGTCAGGAGTTACCGCCACCTTCAGTGATCTGATTCCTCAACCCACAGTCTGCAGAGCCGGCGGGCGGAAGAAGCGCATTGGAAAACCAGAGCTAAGTGTATTACTGTGATCAAAAGTATTGTGCTCGAATCCATGTTGTAAATCTCGTAGTGAACCTAATATGTAAAAGGGGCAAACACTAGTGTCAAGTTAAGCCTAACTAGAATACTGTGTCTATTGAAACCCTAAGGTGGCGCAAACTTTGTGAATGTAGTTAACAGAGTGTTGTGTTCCAGTCTAAGGGTAATGCATGTATGAGATATGAATGCATGGATGAATGCCAAAACGTTAAACAGCAACTACCAAAACGGAAAATAGCTCAGACTCAAAGGGTCAGAGTCAAGGAGCATCTCAACCCTAACAAACCCTATCCTATCCAAAACCTCTCCCTAATCCTCAATCCGGTTACCCTACAACACCGAAACCCATCCAACCCGTGGACCCCAACCATCTTTCCCCGTGGGGGTCGCGGTGACCTGTGTTTAAACTAATCCAGGTGCCAAGACCGTCAAGGAGAGGTAGGAGTTCTTGCTACTTCTGCGTTGGGACAGACTTCGCCTTGACAAGAAGCACCCTCAACCACCCTTGCAGCGTTAAGCCCGGCCGCAGAGTAAAGGGCGGTGCATCTTGTTTTTGCAAGAACTGTTTTGCTGATGTTTGGCTCTGAGAGGCGCTGAATCCGGGACTTGGCAATTAGACGATTCGTTGCAGATCTTACACCTCGGACACCAGGTAATCACTATCTCATATCTCATATTAACTAGATGAGTGTCCATCAATCTTGGGGAAACACTTATCTGATCCTTCTCCTGACATCAATACGCTGTGTCTGCGGGCTTTTGCCTTGGAGCAGCATATTGCTTAGTTTTCCACACCTGCTTAATCTAGGCATAATAATAACACACTTCCCATTGCCAAAGATAGTGGGTTCTAAGTTCTTTTGACTCGGTTGACTAAGTGGAAGTGAGTGACTTGTTTCTAATAATAGAGTCAAGGAGCAGAGTCCCAGTTTGCATCAGTACGCCCTGGTCCGTCCTGGTCTGCTTTGACTGCAAACACTGGCCACGAGGGCCCTGCGACACAGAAACGAACACTCCAACAACGACGAATGCAAAACCCATGGACTGCATTGAAATCTGATTCAGCTACTGCCGCTGTCACGGTTGCTAAAGTCTCGAAGGTACGCGTTTTAAAGCACGCAACTCAACTAATCACTGATAATTTACACTCCTCACCCTTACCATTTGATCTCTCATCTGGCATCCTCTCTGTTATTTCACTCGAGGCTGCCTCTGTCAGGCCAAGAGACTCATCCGTGCAGGAGAAAGACGCGGAATATGTGGAAGATGCAGAAGACACGGCCGATAAAGGCCCGCCCCGAGATGCGTCTCCAGCTCCCCACAAACAATGTAATCAGGCGGCTAACTTGGGGAATGATAATGAGCCGTCGACCGCCACCCCACACATAAGCGAGGCGACCAGCCTTGACGCTATCTCAACTACCCCAATTATTCCATCTGAGGCTGCTCTAACTGTGGCTGCTCTTGTTGTGCGTCGAGCGAAAAGACAACAACGTTTCGTACCTCTCAGCCTAAATGACTCATCACTCATACCACTTCAATCTCCTGTCCCTCTTCTTACGATCTCTACGTCGAGCGAGAGTGAGAGAGAAAGACCGACTTCCACTCATGAAACTGCTGATGTGTTCTTCTCCCCATTCGAATGTACCGATGCAGAGCTAATGGAGGCTTCCTAAAATGAAGAAGCATTTACACTTAATCCCAACACAGCCACCTCCACCGAACAAGTAACCATAGCTTCGAGGAAATTTCTCCCAAAGACTGCAATCACCCTCGACATTGAGTCCAGATGCAAAGACAAATCAGTACCTAACATCGTCCACCAATGCTCAGGCACCGAATCTTTGAGGCCCAAAAGGCCTAACGAGAATGCAAACACAATATTGACTGTAGACGAAACACATGCAGACCCCCTTCTGCACATGACTGGCGAGAACAGTCCGGGGACGCAGCTTTGCACTAATATGCCTTTGAAAAAAAATGCTGAGCGCGCGCTTATACCTGAACTGTCAATTGGAAAATCTGCGGTATTGGCTGAATGCCTACCTAATAAGACCTCACAGCCGGAGTTTTGTCAGAAATCTAAAACCTCGCGAAACAGTAAGGTGTCTTCAAGTACCCCGCACCTAGCAGGACCTCGACCAACGCACTCAAATCTAATGAGTGTCTCCTGTGCCCTGCCGTTCGCAAACTCATCAGCAATCGCTGATCCCCATTGTGAAACAAGCACTAACCTGCACTCGTCTACCACTGAGAACTCTGGCACAAGTGTTAAACCCAGTCTGTCTAAAGCTGCGGCTATGCAAATATACAACAACGTTCTTGCAGCTTCATCAACTGCCTTGTTACCATTTCTTAAGATGTATGAATCACTTTTGGACGCCGTAAAAGATCAGACGTCTCTCATCTCCGACTTAAAAGGAAAAACGGACACCTTTGAAACAGTAAACCTGTTTCTACAGAACCAACTCCTACGCGAAGCAGACCAAACAAGTCGCTGGCAAGAAACGTTGGGTGACCTAACGGCACGACATCATTGTCAAAATGATACTTTGACTGACGGTTTGCTGGAGGCAGTCAAATGGATGCGAGACTCCTCTGCTGCAACCCTTCAAAGTGTGCCAATGCCTGGGATCCATGACCCAACATCTTTGGACTCGAGAGAAACGTCGATATTCAGTCATAAATCACATTTTTCTGGATCCAACATGGAAACCGTCAAGTCAAAGGTCACATTTAACACTGAAAACAAACAAAAAAAAAATCAACTCAGAAGTTGCACTTAATAGATCTCTACCAAAAGCAGTCAAATCTTCCTCTGTTTCTCAAACAACTTTTGAGTCTCTGAAATGCAACTCTGACAACACTACCATGAAAGAGATCAACCTAACGAATGAAACTCCTGTTCAGTCTAGCCTAGCTAAACCACAGACATCTTGTAATAACAAGTCAAACAGTCTGGAGACGCAAGCAATCTCTTTTCGGATTTTCGAAGGCACTGCTAAATCAATCACGCAATCCATGTCTCTTGACCCAAAATCAATTGCAAAGAAAAAATTCCTTTTGAAGCAACCATCAACCAATGAAATTCTATCTTCGAAAGGAGACCAAAGACCAATGAAACAAAGAAAATTTATCAGAAACATAGGTCCACCAACAAAAACTGGGTTGTTCAGTCAGACAGGAACACAGACGTCCAAGGCCCCGATGATAATTGATTCCGAAGAACCTACATCACATGAACAATGTCGAGTGACTGTACCCTCAAACAAATGTCGAAGAATTGATTCTGGAACTGATGGCTCCATTGAAGGGTCAATTGATTCTGTCACCGACCTTTGTAACTTATCAACTAACTCCGACAGTCAAGTCGAGCCCGCCACAGGACGCGAAGTAGCCACCAACAGTGTCGCAACTGAAATTCCAAATCAACCAAAAATGAACAAACCAGATGATCACGGCGATAAGCAAGCCGTGAGTCAGAGGAAATTGTGGACACATAAATTAGCAGCGACCTGAAGTCTGAACCCAAAACAAACCAGTGCTCAGAAAAAAATATCAATCCATCACATTTCTCGTGTCTCTCATATTGTCAAATCCAGTTCAACTAATAGTAAACTGCGACTACAGAACCTCCAGCAGGAGGACAAAGATCTTAATCTGAACCATAGAAATGTGATGAAACTCTTTAGCTGCATTCCTTCTCTTCACACCATAACGTCGGATGACATCAAAATAGCTGAATATGCGACAGAAAAATGTTGTGATCAGGTCCTTCTGCATGTTGAATCTGCATCAGTACGTAAAACACTTTTGAATGCCGTAGATGAATTGCTTGTATTTGGATTTGACCTCACTCTCGAACCAATTAACATCTGCTCAACAACAAGCACTCTAGGAATGAACTCTGAGTCGAATGACACTCATTCTGACCGACGCTGTAAGTTATGCAGAGCCATGAAACCTTCTGTTGACCATCGTCACCACAACATCGACTCCCAAAGACAACCGTCCAATACGTATGGAACCCGGAATAACAAGGTCAACCTTAAGTAGCCATCACAAGCCGTAAGCGACCAGACTTGTGAATTTCTCTCATGGAACACTCGAGGATTCACTCACTTTTTTAACAGATTCGATGCTTCAATGGAAAATGTCTTTGCCATATGCCTCCAGGAAACTTGGCTAAGTGAAGCTCCCTGAAGGGATGGCTATGTCACCCTAATGAACCCAGCCATCAAAAATGAACAAGGGTGACCGTCATCGGGCCTGTTGACACTAATAAAAATCAACACCTGGTGGTCAATTGTGAATTCAAGCTGCCCGAATCCCCATGTTCAAGTGATCCTAATGCAGACTGGCAACGACAATCCGTCAGCAAGAAAACATCTGTTACTCATAAATGGATATTGGAATCCCGATAAAATCAGTACCAAGGATTTCTTAAACTCCATAACATCTTCCATGGACGAATTCTTAACATCTTACTCGAACACCTCAATCATATGCTGCGGCGACCTAAATTGTACATGGTTTAAATTCAATAGTGTCTCAAAGCATTTCTCTGCGTTACTGACTGAAGAGGTGAACAGTAGAGGCCAAATGTGGACCGCGGCACTACAAAATCGAAATTGCCAAATGGTAAATGGCAATATGAAAGGCGACCAACCACTGTGCGCAGCATGGTCGAACTCTAAATCGTGCTCAATCATTGATTACTTCTGGGTATCTTAATCGTTCTTTGCTCAAGATCTGAATCTCGAAGTACGCACAATGATTAACAGCGATCAAGATCTGCTGCGTTTCTCTTGCCTACTAGAATGGCCAGATCGAGAGAAGACCTATGTTTTCTCCTTATCTGTGAATGCCAGAGGCAATCGACTCCGGATGAATTATTCTCAAATCCACATCTTAAGTCAGCAACTCTTTATGCAAAGTGAGGAACAGTCGATAGACTATGCACCACTCTTGGCCAACTTCATCACTGTCAAAAATTCTGATAGAGTCATGGGTATTTCCTATAGACACCTCTCATCCCAACTAATAACAAATGCAAAAAGGAGGATGCACCATGACATAAGAGCACTAAAGAAGTGTTTCTCTACAGGCTCACATGATAACAACCTTCAAAGGGCAATCCGAGTTTGACGCCAAACTTACAGAAACTGGCTAAAATCACAAAAGACCATCATCGAACAAGACAAAGCAGAACTAATGATGAAAAGGCTAGTAACAAAAAACTCTTGTGAAATGTGGGCTATTTTAAATGCAGGACACTCATGCAATTTACCAACACCATTAAATGAAATTGCAGCATCCACATGGGAGTCTCATTTCACAATAATTCTCAGGTCTTCGGTGAGCGAACCAGTGACTGACTCACCCGACACTGAGACTCCATGGGACCTGCAAATCCCTTAAGATGACATCATAACTGCAATACGCGCATTAAAAAACTCACACGCTGCAGGTCCGGATATGATATCAAACATGATGCTAAAACAAAATGCGGAGCAATGGTCAATCTTCATAGAAGCCTTGTTCTGTTCTTTGCCCTCTTTGAAGACAATTCCAGAGTCCTGGCGTGAGGCCATTATCGTGCCTATATACAAGAAAGGGAATCGGGCTGATCCCAACAACTATCGCCCGATTGCCCTGTTAGACACGATAGGAAAGTTGTTTGCCTCTTTCCTGTGACAACGACTTGAACTGTGGTCTAAGAATGAAGAGATTTATGACGTTTGCCAAACTGGATTCACAAAAGGAGTTGGAGTTGAGGTGAATTTACTGATCCTCAACATACTGAAATTGGAAGCCATAAAAGCAAAAAGAAAACTTCATCTGGCTTTCATTGAACTTCGAGGCGCTTTTGACAGTGTCAATCGCGCAAAGCTCTGGCAGAAACTATCACTCTGGAATTGTCCACAAAATCTGCTCCAACCAATTAAAGCGTTGCATTCCAGTACCTCCATTCGGATCCGCTTAAATAATCAAGGAGATTTATCGAAATAAAATAACAACTGACAAAGGCGTGAAACAGGGATGCCCCCTGGCAGCTGAACTTTTTAAACTGTTCATTGCTGATCTACCAAATCATCTAGAATCTGTCCGTTTCTTTCCACCAAAGATAAACAACATCGAAATACATTGCATAACTTACGCTGACGATCTCGTCCTATTAGATCTCACGCAAATCGGCCTCCAACGGCTTCTAACAAGTCTGCACGAGTATCTTAATGAGAATGAGCTAGAATTAAACACGGATAAAACCAAGAACGTGACTATTGGAGCAGGCGGCACCAAAAAACAGAAGGCCTTCTCGTGGAAGATCAACGGAATCCCTTTGAGTCTGGTAAATTCTATCCGCTATCTTGGTATCCTATTTAATACTTCTATCAACGAACATCACTGGAAAATGGACCTTGTAAATCGAATGAACCAATTTAGAATTCAAGCATCAAAAATAAACAAGCAATATGGAAAACTCTCATTCGAACCAGTACTAACATTCTACGTACAAAAGGTCTTACCAGCCATCACTTTTGGGTCCGATTTGGGATGTAATATCGACGCCCAATTCTGGCAGCAGCTCGAAGGTCTATTCTGGCGTTGAGTATTGCACTTACCTTCTTATATTTCAATATCGTCTCTTCGATACGAACTTTCACTAAACTCACTGCATAGTTGCGTCATGTGGAAGTCCCTGATGTTACTTCGCAAGATGAAGCTGAATCCACTAAACCCGGCATATAAAATATTTGAACATCAATCGGGAAGCGGGCTACCAAGCCTACTTAAAATTTTGCAACAGCTCCTGGAAGCAGTCCTAACCAACGCACATCTAAGCCTAGATGATCTACTTAACCGACCTCAATGTGTCAAGAAGAAATTTGAACTATGGTGCTGGATTCAGAATTATGACTTGTTACTAACAAAGCCTACGTTCTTGAGATCAGGAATCGGCGAGCACAAACTCAATGTCCAAAGTCGTTATCTGGTCACGTGTCGATCACGACATCATCGCGACCAATTTTTGAGGCTGCGTTTGAATGCCCTGGACACCAGAGAAATACAATCTCTAAGACACATCGACAAAACAAATCGCAATCTTTGCCGTTTCTGCAATCTCCAAATCGAATCCATCGAACATCTAATTACAAGATGCCCTGCGATCATCACACAACGAGTGCGCCATCTAGGAGACTTTAGGCCTGTTGATTCCGATTCCCAGAACTGGTGGTCTTACGCGGTAACAGGGCAGAACATCAAGTTGACCTGTGCCATTGTGAACTTTGTAGATTCTCTACACTTAAATGGGAAATCACTTTAAGGAATTCATGCAAAACAAAATGTCAAAGTAGATAGCAATGTTACATAATGTCTTCAATGGGAAAGAAGTCCTCTTTCTTTTTTATCAACTGTCAATATTTTGTAGATATCAAAGGAACAATGATGTCCTACTGTAACAAAAGTTTGGTTGCCTGATAGTTCGCTAACAGGCATACTGAGCTGAAGTTTCAATAAAAAAAATTAAAAAAAAAATTTAACCAATTGTTACCTGTAGGGAGAGGACGTGTTCCTATGTCCATGTGAGTGGACAAAAACAATACAACACCAATGATAAAACTAAAACAAAAATAAACTCCCTAACTTGGTTCATGGATATCACAGCACAGGTGGTTGAGGTGGCATGAGTGGACTGAGACTGCCATCCTGTGGTAGATCATTAGCTGGTGGTAGCAGTGCATCCTGTGCACGCAGTGCCAAAGCCTGGTCTTCATTGGATAGGACCAGCTGTGACACAGATGCATGCGCCAGCATCCCAAAGGCTGTGAGGTCATGATGCGCTTCTTCAGGAATTGCCACAGAGTCTGCATGTGTGCTCACCCGTGGCATATCAACTTGCTGCAACAGCATCTGCCTCTAGGAGTCCATCTCTCTGTGAATCTGGGACCTTGTGGCAGAAAGTTCCTTGTGCAGTGAAGCCCTCAAGCTCTCAATCCCATGTCAATGGGAGTTTCCAGATGCCAACATCTCCTACCACAGGGATTCTCTATGTGACACCGCATCTACATGCAGGGAGTCCTGCAGATCCTCTAGTTCATCCCGGACACCCTGGATGCTGGCATCCATGCCTAATCTGTGGGAGAGCCTTGAGGACTGCATCTCAGCATGCAGCTTCTTTTCTTGGCCGGCCACCAGTTGCTGCAGAAGTCCCTGAGAGGCCAGATGATGTGCATCATGGTCAGCAGGTGTGGACATGCCCTGCAACTTGTCTCTCCAGCATGCACAGGTCCATCACATGTGAATGGCTGATGGTGCTGGGGTGCTGGGGTTCAGGCCAGTGGGTCCCATGTCGCTGGCTGCAGGTCTGCCACACGCCATTGGCCAGCAGTCCCAGAATCTGTCCCTAACTCAGGAAACTGTAATCTAACCACTTCAGACGTGGGGAACTCCACTGACTGGACCTGTGAAGCCTGGTGCACCAGCGCAGAGTCAACGGACCTATCCAAACTGCCATTGGGGCAGTTTGCCTGATGCCTCAATGAGTCATCCACACCTGGTTCTGCAATGTCACTTGCAGAGTCAGAAGAGTCAGCAGAGTCAGGAACACGACTGATGAATGTCTGTAGCACCTGTGTATGTTCATGGTGTAGAACACCACAGCCTCCAGTGGTGGACTGATGTATGTTCTCTTCCTCCTCCTCCTCTTCATCCGATGTATCATCACCTGCACATGGACGGGCAACACAATTATGAGTCATGAGAACCTTGACAAACATGCACATGTGCATTACAATGCAAAAAGACAAGAAATGGCTGGACACCGATGAATCGCACATCGTGACTTTGTACACTGAGCCGTGCATTCACAGATGAATGGTATTAGCTGACAAGCACTATTATGTATTCAGTAATCCCCACATACATGCCTTCGATGTCAGACTACTGATTTGAATGTAGAGCTCCATGATCAAAGTGTCAATTACAACATGCACATTCATGACATGCAAAGCAGACAGATACACACTTTGGTGTCATTCATCCCCAAGCCCTTTCTCATGGGTTGTTTTCAGCCAGTTCAATAGGAGGGTACATGACTGTCTACCTATGAATGATTACACACCATCAGATTATTAAACCTATGTTTTGACTAGTGTTGCACCATGCAATATACAAGTTAAGTACATTCAATATAACGCCTACAACTCAGGACAGTGGTCTGTGGGCAGTCTGACCCCAGCAGGCTAGTCAAAACATAGTGTGTCAGTACAGGCACCTCAGAAATGCATCCCGACAAGGCGTTCTGTAGGGGCGGAACAAAAATGCACCTCAGTACCAACTGCTATGTTTCAATATCATATATTGCATGTGCTTAATGTACAATGCAAATCAAATGGGCGCATTAGTGTGGCGATGGTTCATGGATGTTGAGGAGGTATGTTTTTTGCGTGACACATAGGTGTGGCTTCAGGGTGATATGTGAAAGTCAGAGGGGCACTTCATGGGGTCTTGCACTGTGCACATATTTGGTAAGTGACAACCCTACATACATACGAGTACCAGCACTGCTGTGAAGCCCAGTAAACAGTGATGGGTACTGTCACACAAACCTGTGCCATGCTTGAGTACCACAGAACCACCTCCCCTAACGCAGGCCATGTGACAGAAGTGAACAGGGAAGTAAACATGCATTGGCCATGTATGGCTGATAACTGCAATCAGTTGTACTACTACACATATATGGGTTGGTCACCATAAATGTCCACACATATGATGCACACAAATGCCACTCACCAGATATGTCCTCAGACATCTCCAGGCCGCCCATGCCTTGCACATGCTCACTACTGATTTGTTTCATAGCCTTTCAATTGGAGTAAGCTACTTCTTTTCCGCTGCCCCCCCTCCATTGACCTGTGCAGAGGCCAGGTTGTCACTCAGCTTTTGGTTAGTCCTTCGCATGAGATCGTTCATCCACTTCTGGACGTCTTTAGCAGTGCGTCACTAGACACCACAGGCATTGACGAGTCCCATCACATGCTGCCAATGTGCCATTTGTTGTGCAGGATTATGAGTGCTGCCAACAAAGTAGTACATCTCATGATGGTGATCCGTCACATAGTCTACGATGATCTGAAGCTCCGCATCAGTAAAGCGTGACTTCCTCTGCGGACCATTATCCTGTAGTGGGTCTTGGGGTGGAGACTCTTCCTGCTCTACAGGGCATCCTCTCTTGGACCCAGTGGCCCTTGCTGGTGCTGTTTAACCTGTTGGTCCCACCCATGTGCAAGTACAGGTGCCGGGACACCTGTGGGTTGAAGCACAACATGGCCTTCTAGGGCGAGGTTGATGTGTCCTCACCATGTACCCATCCTGGCCCTTTCCCATTTGGGGCCTTACCACTAATGGTGCAGGCAAAATGAATGAATGATATGCACACCAATATATTCCTAAGAGTAAAATAAGAAAGGCAACAGTCTACATGATGTACAACATAGATGCATGGTCTGTCAAGGCTCCAATGCACCCAAAAGCAAAAATATGCGGTACGCAATACGAAGAGGCACTCCAATAAAAATATTATATACGCGACACCCAGAAAGCTTTCTAAAATTAAAAAAATGTGGGGGTGGCAGACTATTGCCCAAAGACTTTGCATAAGTGATGGGAGGACCTCAAGATCTGGCCCCACGCCAAGGCTCTAGCAGCCCTCAAGGCCGGTGCCACCCTGGAGGTGCACCGTGCGGGCTGCTACAGGTTTTCATCATCCAATATCCGGGTCCTGCAGAAGTTCTACCCTGAGCTCCATACGCAGATCTGTGAGTGGCAACATTGTCTGGATGCTGCTGGTGATTAGCCATGTGGTGCACTGCACTACACGGTTTGAGTGATGTGCATGGGCAGGCATGATTGCAGTTACTCCGTTCTGTATGCAGTATGTTTGTTTCAGTGATACACAGTGGCATGCAGCCCCCAGTCAATGATCGCCATGTGTGATTTCAGACATCCGTTGATTGGACATGTGCTGGTGTGTTCAGTATTCGTATTTGGTGGGTTGCGCCACTCATGCACAAGCAATGTTAGTTGATGGTAACACATGCTTGAACAGTAAGGATGCCAGATTACGATGTTGTGCCCATGTGAGGTGCAGGCATGAAGGACTACGTTTTGTGTAGTAAATTTCAAAGTGTACCCATCCACACTCAACATCTGGAGGTGACACATGTGTATGGAGGTTGTCGATTGTCATGTTGGTGCATTGACCTTTCAGGGTCTTTGATGTGATCTGTCATCAAACTGCATGTGAAGTCTGAGTAGATGTGTGATTATGCCATGTGTATGTTCTTGGGGCACCAGCATGCTCACTTGCACCTCTGCAATTTGTGCATGCATGTGTTGCATGCTTACAGGTCAGGCTGTCAGGGCAGCTCCTTGTAATTTTGTGGACAGATGTCTAAGCAGGTGTTTGCATGGGCATGCAATGCATAGTACAATCAGGAGTGCCTTCTGAGATCCAGCATTTAACTGGGTGTCTTGCCACAATTGTGCTCCGAGTAGTACCCTAGTTCATCTTTGCTTCCATGCATTCTGTGTTTGGCCAACCGACTAGCTGACTCCCTGGCCACCCCTATGCCCCTGTGCCATGACTCTCGAGGGAAAGCAGCAGGTTAAAGTTGGGACACCGTGGCATTGCTACTGTGTCATGTCATGTTTCTTGTTATTGGTTTGTGTACCGAAGTCTATGTGCTCGTTTGACATGTCAATGTGTCATGAGTGTGACTCATTGTTGACCCTACACTCGTTTTCCAGTTTTCATGGGAATTGCACAGGTATGTGTGTGTGTGCATGTGTGTGGATGTTGCTGGTTGACCCATGGTGACATTACGTTACTGTAAATGTTGTGTATGCCACACATGCTTTCGACACTGTTGACTAATGTCAATATTTTTGCCTGCTTTTCCACAGTTGCTGCAGCTGGCACATAGGGCAGAAGCAATGCTGTGGAGTGTGGATGCAGGGAACGGGACTCCAGACCTAGGCGCATACCCCAGTCACTTTCCTGTGACACTTCCTCTTCAGAAAGCAATGTGGCTGAGGGAGTGCCTGGACCTTTGGGCGTGACTGGTGGAGGTAAGTCCCAGGAGGTGAAGGAGGTAGGAGACACCTCAGCAGTGTGGAACATGGTAATGCCATGCAGGAACAATCCAGGGGATGTGACACCCTGGAGTCATCCAGGTTGATGGAGGTGGAGGTAGAGGAGGAGGCCATTTCAGGCTGGCCCATGGGGTCTCTTGGGGGCGTCAAAGATGATGTTCACGCTGCAACACTGTCCCAGGGGCATGATGCTTTGCAGGCTACTTTGGAGGTACCTGCACAAAATCCTGTCCCTGGGCCATCTGTTGCAGCAGTGTCCACCTTCCGGGATGCCTCCATCCAGACCAGCATCCTCATGCCAGCTGATGTATCCATCTGGTATCATGTACTGTGCCCCTGCTGGCTGGTCTCATGAGGTGGATCACCGTCATTCATGATGAAGCACAAGCTACTCAAAGTCCTCTTGTATTTCATCACAATGAGCTGTGCCGCCTCATGGGCATGCTGGCAACAGGCTGTTCTCGGGTGGGCTCTGTTGGCTGCTCCATGCAGTGACCTCCTCCTCCACTTCCCCCTCTGTGCACCGGCCGTCCTCTGGGGCACCTTCCACTCCACATTCTAGAACAGCCCCCTGTGCACCAGTCCCACCACAGCTGCTCTGTCTGGTTGAGCTTATGTCCCTTTCCAAGGTGGGAGTCCCTACAACTTCAGATGAGGTGGTCATTGTGCCTACCAAGGCACCAACACAGACATAGGCACCGTATGGTCAGCATGCACCTCAGGGCACTGCAGGTGCCATATGCCCTGACAACATTCATCAGGTCAGAGGGTGTACCTCCATAGCTTGCTCTCTGCACGGTGGCAACAGTGGTGACAATGAGGAGGCAGAACATTACAGGAGTATCCGCCCCGAGGAGGCATTTATGTTTATGTGTATTTATTTATATGGAGCCGTATTGGCTGTGGGGATAAGGGTGCTAACACGAATAACAAACACCAACCACAGAAAAATATCAGACTTAAGGCAACATAACAAAAATACATAGACATACATAGGTTAAAATACATATGAGCATTCACTGCAAGTCAGTGTCTGCCCAAAAATCAGAAAGGATGCATCGTCCATGTGCAAAATAGAAACTAGAACAAAAACAATCCATACTTCTAATTATGGCCTTATGTAGTGGAATTTACAATCCACTTCAACTGAGATGGCACATTAAGGAAGTTGTTACAGTGTGCTAAAACAGTAGAAGGTTATGACGACTGCAGCCAATCAATATGCAATCTCTGTCCACATGTGAGCACCACTGGGCAATCTTAATTCTATGTAAGACCTTAAAGTTCAAAGTTCTTATGACCCCAGGGCAAATCCAGCCATAACCGTACTCCTGAGGGCTTCCTTGGGTTCAAACCCAACTGATGTCAAAACATTGGAAATAAACTTTCTCTGGTCTAAAACAGATTCTCTTTGGGATTTATCGGCTATAAGGGGCATCTGTGTTTTGGCAATTCGTAGACTCATAATGGGCCTAACTTTGTCTTTCTGTCATCGCAATAAGCCGACAGCAATGATGTCAATCGAAGGTCCTCATCTGCAGTATGAAACCCAACTGCAGATGATTGAGCTTGCCCTTCAGCTACAGCCATCGCGGCTGAGGCCTTGAAGTGAAGGTGCTTCTGCTAATCATTTGCCACTTTTAAGAGTTTAACCATATTCACGGTATCCAACTCGGTCTTACAAGTTTTATCCTCCGCCCCGGTACAGTGCTTAATTGGGTCCACTTAATTGGACTTCCGCATTAGGTGTACATGCCAATTCACTAGAGCCCATCAAAAAGGTTTGGCAGCTCTTATGATCCATTTCAGCATTCAAATATAAATCAGTTTGCCTATCTTAACAGGGACTATATATTGGGCAGTTTTCGCTCAAAATCCACCTACATACCAAAATCATGAACGTTTCTACATTTCTGAAAATCAGCAATTATTCTATGTTTGACTACACGCCACAATGGTTCAGTTTTATCGAATTCCACATCATATTTCTCAACTGGATCCATCAATGACTGTCGAGGGAAGTTTAGGAGGGTTTCCTCTTCTTTTTCCCCAAAAGACTGTATGGTCAGGTTGGGACATGGCAGCGACGAGTCCAGATAATGCAGGCTACTAGTCTGCAGATCCCCATCTCTTTGTTTACCTTGGCATTCTTTGATTATTTCCTCACCATCATCAATAAAGGATCATGTTTTTTTTCTCCTGGGGTCGCCATTTTTATATCAGGCACTAATGGCCGAAACCTCCGTTAGCCGATTCCTATTGGGAGTGGAGGTCACCACCACATCTCCACTCTCTTAAAATTCAGACATAGCCTATAGGCTGCTTTACCTGTTTTCACACGTCTGGGCACCTCTGACTGTTAGCCAGTAAAAAATACCCCAAAACCTCCTGTGCTAAAACAACCACCAGTAAGCACAAAGAATCACTGGGCGATGTAGACAGGGGCAAAACGCCCAATGGCACAAAGCCACTGGGGCGTAAGACGCCCAGCTACAAAATAACATTCGGGAGAAAGGGTGAAGAATAAGTGAGGGACAGACAGAGCGCGCTACTATGCGCAAGAGTCACAGGCTCATCTCCATGCCCTGCACCCCATCCAACGCTCACCTTGGTGCTCTATCCTCCACTAGAACTCTCCCAGTGGCGACAGCCCTGTCAGTCCCGGCAGGCTCGACAAACGCCAGACGCTACCTCAGCACTCGGGACACGCTGACACCGTCCCTGCAATTTGCCCCACTCCTGGGCTCTTCTCTGCACAACGCTGGGATGCCAACGCCGAGACACAAGTGTGAAACACACTACGCTTCACTTCCTGGTGGCGAGCAGTTAGAGGAAGGACCCAGTAAGTGTCCTGTCAAACTTTCAATCCGCACCATAAGAGCGCTGCTTCCAATGGCCTCAATGGCATCATTGAGGCAGGATGACCAAAGGGGGGCCATGCAGGCCTTGTCGTCTGTGTTTCTGAGGTACCCGAGGCAGCTGGTGGCAGAGAGGCAGCAGCAATGGAAACAGCACTGATGGTGGCCTGGGCTGAGGTGGCTTTGACACGAGCAAGGAGGCAGGCTGCCATACTGGAGGACACTTGCAGGTAGATCGAGAGGCAGAGCAGCAGATGGTGGCCACGCTGCAAGTCCTCCAGCAACAACAGCAGCCCGCCTCAGGGAGGAGGATGTTGCTTGTGACTTCGACCCTGGTTGAGGCTTTGTCTGAGATTGGAGAAACCAGCCCACTGCCTGTGTAAATAGTTCTTTAGGATTCGATTTTAAAAAAATAAAAATATTTATTTTATTTCCCTGGACCATTTTCACATTCTTTTGTGTTGATTTCAATTCAGGCACACTGTTGTTCAGGTGCTCCTTTGGCACATGCTCGGGATTGTGTTTGTGTCTACACTCCATTCACTGTTGTGTGTATTTGGCATTGTGAGTGCTGTACTGAGAAGTGGCCTCACTGTGGATGGGTGGCCTGGACATATCACTTATGCATTTGACGTTTGATTGCAGTGTCACTCACATATCATGGTCACCCACCCACACACATCTGCAGTCACATACTACCTGCTCTCATGTCATGCACCAGCTATGCCACTGGAATGCAGATGAGTCCCATGAATGCTGTTTCAGTGTGGCAGCACACATTTCCTGTCTCACTGAGTCACACACTCTCTGACTGGCTTCCCATCACCTATACACAGGTCTGTCATGTTTTTGTCACTGACAGGGACTTTGCCACCCCTAACACTCTGGCTACTTTTGCACGGTCTGAAATGCACCCAACCATTCTTTGTTGATATGCACAATATATGATTCTGTGTACTTCTCTCCTCCACAGGCAATCACTTGCAGTGCTTTGAGGCAACACACATGCTCCCATTGATCATGTTGGTAGAGGATATGTGTCAGATATACTTCATAGCGGTGGCAGACCACAGTGGGTTTGGTAAATTGCAGCTCCACATTGGACTGGTAGGGTGGAAGACTGTCAGGGGGCTGATTGGGGTAGTGGCGGAGGTGAGGGGAGCTGGTGGGTGGTGTCAGGACTTGAGGGGGTTTTCTGGGGGTAGTGGCAGAGGTTAGGGGGGCTAGTGGGTGGTGTCAGGATTTGCAGGGGCTGCTCAAGGGTGAGTGGCGGAGATCAGGAGTATGTGGGAGGGATTGGAATGTGAGTGGGCTGCAGGGAGTAGTGACAGAGGTCTGGGAGTGTTGGGAGCGGGTGTACTTTCAGGGGGATGCCTGGGGTAGTGGCCGAGGTGTGGGAGGCTGGTGGGTGGTGTCAGGACTTGAGTGGGCTGCCTGGGGTAGTGGCAGAGGTCAGGTGGCTGTGGGATAGAGGCATGTGCTGTCAGGGGGCTGTCTTGGGTAGTGGTGGAGGTGAGGGGGGCTTGTGGATGGTGTCATGGCTTGAGAGGGATGCCTGGGGGTAGCGGCAGCAGTCAGGGGAGTGCGGGAGGGGGTGTACTGTCAGGAGGCTGCTTGAGGTAGTGGCAGATGGCAGACGTGAGGGGTGCTTGTGGGTTGCGTCAGGACTTGAGTGGGCTGCCTGTTGGTAGTGTCGGCGGTCAGGGGTGTGTGGAGCGACATGTGTACTGTCAGGGGGCTGACTGGGGTAGTGGCAGAGGTGAGGCAGGCTGGTTGGTTGGTGTCAAAACATGAGGGGGCTGCCTGGGGGTAGTGGGAGAAGTCAGGGTGGTGTGGGGAGCAGGATGTACTGTATTGGGGCTGCCTGGGGTAGTAGCTGAGGTGAGGGTGGCTGGTGGGTGGTGTCAGAACTTGAGAGGGCTGCCTGGGGGTATTGGTGGAGGTCAGGACAGGGGCCTGGTGGGTGGTGTCAGGACTTGATAGTGCTGCCTATGGGTAGTGGTGGAGGTAAGGTGGTGTTGGGAGAGGGATTGTGCTGTCAGAGGGCTGTCTGAGGTAGTGGTGGGGGTGAGGGGGGCTAGTGGGTGGTGTAAGGACTTGAGGGGGCTACCTGCGGATAGTGGCAGAGGTCAGATGGGGTGGAGAGGAGGGTGTACTGTCAGGGGGTGGTGCTAGGACTTGGGGGGCTGTATGGTGGGTAGTGGTGGAGGTGAGGGGTGTGGATAGTGGGGTGTACTGTCAAGGGACTGCTTGGGTAGTGGCAGGTATGAGGGGCCTGATGGGTGGTGTCAGGACCTCAGTTTCTGCCTGGGATTAGTGGCAGAAGTCAGGGGAGTGTTGGAAGGGGGATGTACTTTTAGAGGGCTGGCTGGGGTAGTGGCAGAGGTCAAGGGTTTGGGGAGAGGGTTGTACTCTAAGAGGGATGCCTACAGTAGTGGTGGAGGTGGGGTGTGATGAGGGGAATGTACTCTCAGGGGGCTGTCGGGGGTAGTGGGTGAGGTGAGGGGAGCTGGTGGTTGGTGTCAGGACGTCAGTGGGATACCTGGGGGTAGTGGTAGAGGTCAGGTGGCTGTGGACAGTAGTCAGTGGGATAACTGGGATATTGGCAGAGGTGGGGGGCTGGTGGTTGGTGTCAGGGCTTTATGGTGCTGCCTTAGGGTAGTGGAAGGGTCAGGGAGTGTGGGGAGGGGGTTGTACTGGCAGGGGGCTGTCTGAGTTAGTGGCAGAGGTCAGGGGGGCTGGTGTCAGCACTTGATGGGGCTACCCCATGGTAGTGACGGAGGTCAGGGGGGTGGGGAGAGGGGCTGCAGACCTCATAATAGGGTGGTCTGGAATGAACAGTGCCGGTCCCTTACCAGCACTGTTCAGTCCGTGGCCGCCTTCCTCGTTATGAGGCCCAGTGTCTGAATAACATCAACGGTTTGTAGCTAGAGAATTTAGGGCCTGATTCATAGAAAAAGCACAGAGACCAGGCAAAGTACTTTGTGCATCAAACACCATTGTGCTTAATGGCGTGCAAAAGCATCTTTGCGCAATCTGTGTATTCATGGATTCCAGAGCGCAAAGTAACCAGATGCGCCAAGAAAACCAAGTTTCACCAGCAATGCCCACAACACACCCTCATGCAAAGAAAAAACATTGCCAAAAAACAAACTTTGCACCTTCCTTTATGTCTACCTTTGCCCCACCAACCAGCACCCCGGCGAAACTGCTCAAGGCCCCCCATAAGTCTAGTCTGCACCCGTGCAAAACTGCATGTGTGATCCCCCTGTAAGTCAAGGCTGCACCCCTGCGAAACTGTGAGCAGTCCCCTATGAGTCACAGTTGCACCCCAGGGAAACTGTCTGTGCGGCCCTCCCCGTAGGTTAAGGCTGTACCACAGTGAAACTGAACATGTTCCCAAGTAAGTCGCAGCTGCACCCCTGGGAAACCGTGTCCGTGGTCCCAGCGGTCTTGGGAAGATAGCTCAGCGACAACATGCTATCCTTCGAAGCAAGACAACACAGAGCAACAAAGGTTTGATTCCCTGGTCCGCGCTTAGAAACCTCTGGTTATTAAGCGCGTTATAAATAACCTATCATATTATATCATCATATCATACCACGTAAGTTAAGGCTGCACCATGGCGAAACTGCAAACCGTCAACCCTACTCTCAAGGCACTCACTAAAAGCGGCATGGCTACCTCCATACTCGTAATGAGGCCCACTGTATGTGTGTATGCAGAGGGCAGAAATACGTTAACCAAACAGCAATCTAGAAATCTGCCTCTAACCACTTAGGTTTTACTGCAGCTATGGCAACCCACTTCTGCTTGACTGCAGCCTGTTTGGACTCCTCCTTTTCTGTACCACTTTTTGCAAAATATGTATTTTTCTTAGACTTCTGTTAGATCAAGTTTGAGTAACCATTTTCTTTGTTAGATCAAATCTACACAATGATATGATATGATATGATATGGTATTTGTAACGCGCCTATACACAAGTGTTTCAATGAGCGATAAATAACAGTTGTGAAGAAGCAAAGCCATCATCAAGCTTCCTGAATGAAATAATTGGCACAAATGTAGTTAATTAGTAAGATACTTATTGGATCCAGTGTAATCACAGGTTGTTTTTGTAAGGTGGCATCCAGGTCTTGAGATATTAAACTGTTTAGGCTGCATGGGCTTCAGTTCGGATCTCGACGTTTCAGCTGAAACATTACTTAATCACTTCCTATTAGTAGTGCTTCAAATTTAAAGAATACGTAATTGGTAATTGGTTATTCATAGCACGCTTAATACGAAGAGGTTTCTAAGTGTGGACCCCGGGAGCGAACCTGTGTTACTTTGTGTCATCTTGCTTCCAAGGAGGGCACGTTGCCCCTGATCTATCCCCCTGAGACATCTAGAGGAAGAGCCAAGTACCTCTACTGGAAGTCCTGCCCCCATTTTGCCTCTATGTTGGAAACCGGGAATTGTGACATGCATGAAGCCAACAATGGTCCCTATACCGCGAAGAATTCTGGAAACAGGGTATCAATTGAGAAAGCCCTACATGATGTACGCTCTGAGAAATTACAGTTTTTTAAAGGAGGTTCTGCAAGAAGTGTGAAGATGAGTGAAAGGGAAGACTGAAATGATGCACCCAGAAGAAATGCCAATGAAGAGAGTAAATAGACCTTATAGAATCTGATGGTGAAGTGAAGTATTAAGCAATATTTCATGTGCGGAATGAAGATTGCACGTGCGGAGAGCACTGAAGAAAATGCAAGCCATGTTATAATTGTACAGATGCTGAAACGCAAGTAGACTAAGCAATCATGAAGGCTGGCTATACGTAGTGAATAGACTGCAGGCGGTGCAGCCAATATAATATGTATATAAAATCTGGATGTTCCACGTCGTGTTTTAGCAAACTTGGATCCCATGAATAGAAAGGCTGAAAGTGTGGCGCAGCAGAAGAAAACAGCTGACGATGAGGGAAGATTTGAGAATGGTTGTCTGGCCAAGTGTCAAGGGTTGGGGCAGCCAAGTAACTGGTTATCTATTTGAGAAGATAAAATGAACGTGAGAAGCGAGGCGAGCTCCTGTTGAAGTGTAATGGAAAAACACTAGAAGTGTCAGGTTTAATGGAGAAACACTAGAATTGCCAGGTTTTATTCATTTAATAGTGTTAAATAGGATAGAAATAGCTCAAACACAGTCTCCTGTCAAATGGTCTATATGAAAATAGGCTTTGGGCAAGCTACACCGAGACTTGAACATTCTACCATGCTCACACTCCCTTCTATTCTTAGGCGCAGTGATACTTTGCAAGGCTGAGTTCAAATACAATTTGAATGGCAGACAGCAGGAGTGATGATGGAAGTTGGGCTAATTTTGTGGGGAGGCATGGTTAAGTCCAATCCTCCAGCACCTGGGGTACCTTCTTGTGTGCTGCTAGCGAGTGGAATATTCCAGAAAGGTGCAAGCGTGCCAATCAATCATACAAGGCCACATAGCAAAGAGCCCAATAGTTTGAAAGCCAATGAAACATTGTGTATTTCATGACAGCGAAGATGACTTGCACTAGGAGTGGGCATAGCTGTCCACCTGACCATAGAGATCCAATCACAATCCTATCCCCCATAGAAAGTATACGTAGATGTTCCCCATAGACCAACCACAATCTAACGTAAGTTTCCTTATTTTGCAACATAGTATGATGTCAATGATGATGAGTCTTTACTATACAACTGATTTATCAGGTAAATCTTTGAGAGACTTGATCGAACGTCCGATGATGTCTGTTGTACTCTCTGTTTTAGACAATTGATATTAAAATGGTTCTGTTTTGCCTACTTCCTGAGTCAGTCTTATTACTGGTGTAAGAGTAAAATCTGCATCGCCATCCATCCATAGAGTGCTACCTTGCTCAAAGGGCCTATGGGTTCAAGTGGTAGGAGAGGGAGGATGGTTAAAGTGCCCATCGACCAGAAGGTTTCCAGTGCTTCAGTAAATCGGACAGCCTCCACCATCTAATCGGAAGATCGCAAGGTTTCCTGTGGAGAGCAGCCGATATAGAAAACTTGCAGGAAGATCGATACAGGTGGGACGGGTGCCTCTTTGATGAAATCCATCCTGGTTTCCCCAGGCACTGAGCGGACTGAATGCGACAGTGGTCGTTTGGAAGGGGTGGGATGTTACCGAAGGCCTTGAGCTGAAGAGTGAATGCTGAGTAGATTGAGGGGACTGGCAAAATAAGGGGATGGGATTGTGGTAATGAAGAAAAGTAACAGGGGATTTGTCTAGTATATAACGATGACCGTTTTATAGAGCCCGGTTTCCTACCTCAAGGCAGGTCAAGAAGGAGTAATTTCAAAACCCCAAAGGGGTAAATAGGCAGCGCATAAACAGATTTATGATAGGCAATGACTCAAACTCCAAGCAGGGTATTTTAGGGGCTAGGAGAAAAGGAGTACCATGGCGTACAAGTTAAAAGTCGACTAATCTGTCTGTTTGTGTATTTTGTCATTGAAAAGAGGTGTCGAAAAGCGATGAGAATAAACTGTGTGGTTAAAGAAGAGATAATAGGTTCGCTGTTTTAGGTCATTGTCGGTGCCGACTGAAAAGATAGATTGAGATAATTGAGGAGTAGAGGTTTTGAGCAATGAGTGTTGGAGCACGCTCATATTTGTTGTTTTTCTAAAATGTATCTGTGTAACCAACGGTAAGTATTGACAGTCAATTGAGACTTGTCATGGTGAGGGATGCTACTCCACTGATGCATCTGTGCAAGACGCTGTCAAAACATGCGCCCAAGCTCAAACAGTATAGTGCAGGATGGGTCAAGGGCACAGCAGACAAAATGTTCATGCCATGGCCAAAAGGGGGACTGCTGTCAAAACCAGTTTTGGAACACTTGACCACATACTTGCACCCTGCGCACACAGGGAAGAAACTGGAGAAGAGGTTAGCTATTTTAGAACTTGGGAAAGATGTACCAGGATGAGCGAGAGGATCAGCCTCCAGAATTGGATGCTTAATCAGTGTAGGGAGGAAGGTGTTGATCATTCTGCTCCCCGAAGTAAATGGCGATAGTACAAAAGATGTAGGATTGTATCTGTTAAAGGAACTAAAAATGGCGACAGGATATAGTAATCCGATATATGATCAACCAGCCTATAACAGTGTTGATAGTCCAAAAGAGACTAAAAGAAAGGAGATCTTTAAGATCTTACTGTCATGGCCCTTGACCCTGGCCCTCACTGGCAAGTCAGCCTTCCAGTTAGGACCAGGTCAAAGGCCTTAAAACCTCATCCAAGACTCTCTAGGAGTCAGTCCTGGCGCCTTTGGCGCCAGGCTCATAACCATCATGAAGACCAACATTAGAATGGGACTATTTACTTGGGACTATTTAACGTGGGGGGGTTCAGCCAACATGGAGGCACACACATAGCTCAGTTACAAGGAACTGAGCTATGCGGTCTAGTCTTTTGGGTGCGGCAGGCCTGGACTACTTTACCTGGACTACTGTGGGTGTGGCTGGCCTGGGAGTATTTTACCTGGACTACTTTACCTGAGACTATTTAAATCGCACCCAAACAGCAGGACATGCTTAGCGTTATTTTTCTGTGGGAAGCGTAACGCCCACCGTGTCCAGTTCTTTGATGACAGCAAACCTGAAACCAAGGACCTGCAGAGAGAGAAAGAACACTACGAAACGTACCTGTAACAGTGTCCTGTCTTCAATCCATCGCTGACTTCAGTTCCACTCACCTGAAGGTACAAACTCCATCATCCGGCACCGCATGCATCCTGGAATACCATAACCTTGAAAGAGGAGAAAGAAAGACAGCATTAGTAAGTATTTACTCACGTTTACCCCCCGAATGAATAAAGCCACACAATTCTCACCTGGGTAGTCATCTCCTGGTCAGTATCATTGCTGTAACATTATGGCGCTCGCCGAGAAACATTGCAACCTGCAAGGAGAGAAAAGACACAGGTTAGCAATATAAAAGGCGAAACAGCGCCGCACATTGGGCATTACTCACCGGACAGCATCGCGTACACCACGCTTTCGCCCACCGGCCCATGCTCATCTTCAAACTGCATGACAACACCAAAATACCTTTCCATACCTAAAAGGAAAGAAGAAAGACATTATTATTCGAACTAAGAGCAACATAAGAACTGCATATAAAGACTGTCAAGCAGCAAACCTATGGAGTCGCAGCAGGCCTGGATTTGCACAGGGGGGCTTGCACCAGGGAAGTAACTTGGTCGCTGCTCGCCCCCCACATCTACGTGCCCCTGCCACGAGGAGCAGGACGGAGAATCCACCTTTTACAATATTAAGGTGAGGAGAAGGCCCAAGGGGGAGCAAGGAGTTGAGGCCAAGGGAGGTGGGGAACATAAAGACAATCTGGTATTGAATCCAGCTCTCCTATATTGCAGACCCATCTATAACCAGAGGCCTTACCAAGGGACCAAGAGAGGGTTTGAGAGTGCAAATCATCCAACCAGGGCTGGGTGGCGGCCCTGTGGATACCAGGTGAGCTTAACACTTACAGGACAAGGAGGAAAAAAAGCAAGCGATCGAATGTGACCACAGTCATAGAACGAGAGATTAAGAGATGGAAAGTATAAAAGGATAAAGCTTCAAGGTAACGCTCATGCAGAACAAAGGGATGGGTGGACAGATATTGTTCTTGATGGGAAAAGTATCGAGGAAGTGAGGCAAAGTGACAATCAAGATAAACAGGGTAGAAAAGACAAGGAATGAGAGAAAAGACTGAAAGAAGATGAGTATAAGAGAAAGAATAGGCAAAAGCGAGAACAGATGTATCAGGAAGAACAGCAGAGGAAGGAAGCAAGGGCAGAAGAGCAAAGGAAGTATGATAACAGGCTGAGAGCACTTGAAGAACGAGATAGGCAAGAAAAGTAGAGAGAAGAGGAGTAAGCACGGAAACTAAGGGATAAAAGAATACAAAGACGAAGTGAAGAAGAAGAGCATAGAGCGAATGATAGAAGGAAAAAGACAAGAAGAGGAAAGAGTTAGATGGGAAGCAAGAAAGCGAAGAGAATCAGACACAGAAACAGAGCGAAAAAGAAGACAAAGGGAATGCGATATTGAATGAGTTAATGGAACCAGGTCCAGTAATATCATGGGGCAATATAGAGGAGTTCCGTCCATCACAGGGAACAGTGTCAGGACCATCTAGGGTAACCCTAGAGGAGAATTTTGACATAGGGAGCATCGGGTAGAGTATCGATAAAGCCAATTAAGACTTAAGTGAAAGCAGCAAATTGGCAAGCAGAGGGAAGGGATAACAGTCCCTGGCCCTCCAATCATGAAGCGAAGAAAGAGACCCATTCAGTCTCGAGCATAGAGCTTTGTCACTAGACAGGCTGACTTTAAATAAGAGTGAAGGGGATGAAAGCCATACTAAATGTGGACTAAATATGTCAGACAAAGAGAGAGAAACCTTACGTGGGGAGGAGGGAGGAGGGAGGAAGTGCATGCGGTCCCAAGACAGACAAAGAAGTTAGATGGGCTGATCTAGAGCAGGATAGGACACCAGATCTGATAGTTTATCAAGAGCGATCTAAAGGACGATCACATAGCGAGAAGGGAGAGTCACCACCATATGTGAGCAGGCTGAGGTCATTGCCAGGCAGAAGGTGATCAGGAACCATTGTCCCTACAATGGCTAGGCAGACGATGGGAGCCGACTGCAGATTTTGGTTCACGCAGTTCCCTTTATTGGAACAGCGGGTGTGGGTAAATGGATTTATGAGCTGGAAAAAATTACAGGAGGAAATACTTGAAGGGCCTGATTCACAAGGCATTTTCCTTTGGGATTGCGCTATTATAGGCAGCTATTCTTGTCGAAAGGGCTGATGACATTTGGACGAGAGCAGGCTACTCAAGTGTCACAGCACAGAACACAGCGCATGATGGAGCACCATTTAACAATTGAAGGGCAGATGTCAGCGCTGAGGGTACAGTATCCTGATACGTCAGATATGGGTGCAATTATGGCACATAAAATGAGAGATGACGAAAATCTGCTTGCTTACATTCAAAGTATTCAGTATACTCTTGAAACACAGGAACCATGGTGGAAAGATAGTGGCAGTATTCTACCACATTTTATGTCAAGGATTGCCAGAACAGATACAGAGGCATCTCAATAAACTAGTATGGACGGAAGCAGAGCCATGGGCAGAAATATATTTGACCATAGTGCATCACTGCCGCTGTTACAAGAGAAAAATAGGAAGAAGGAAGATGCTAGAAAACTTGAGGAAGCCAATTTATTCAGAAGAAATTGTCAAAATATGCGATAGAAGGGGCAGTTTTGGCAAGCAGAGAAGGATTGGGAACGCAGCAAGCAGTGGGTACATCGCAGGCAAATAATCAATGACAGATGGATCAAGGAGGGAATGGGTTTATACCACGAAACAGAGTAATTGGCTACAGAGGAAGGGGTGGTTTTCAGAATAATCAAGGCGGTTTTCAGAATATGCATACTGATAAACAGAATGTGCAAGGAGGATTCAACCAAGGGGGAGCTGGTCAGAAGAGTTCCCCCTGTATGTTGGACATGTGGACTGACATTTCACGTTGAGTGCACTTGTGGAAGCTAAGGGTATGCACATAAGGGGCAATTCTCAAGAGGGGTGAAAGCTTATACTCCAGCATACAGCTCACAAGTTAGGGATAGATTTGCTCAAGATCAGACAGTGTATCAAGCACAAGCACTGCAAATGCAACAGGCATTGCAGCCACAGCAAGCACCATTGAATCCGCTGCAAGGGCAGTCACAGTACGCACCAATGCAGATACAGTAGTATGCAAACATGTGACAGTTGTTGACACCTAGAGTAGGAGTGCCACTGTGGTGGGAGGAAATAATTTTACAGGTACAGGGATATGCATGTACCCACAATAGAAAAGCTCACAGGGGGACTTGATGTGTTCAGTACTATCGGTGATGCCAGACTCTCAAGAGGAACCAAGGATTGATGTGATGATAGGAGGCAAATAGTTTGCTTTTCATGTATACCAGAGGGAAAACATCCAATGTCGGGAAATGCCAGGAATGTGCAATGTTTCTCTGGAGCTACGAGTTGAGTCATTTTACTGATGAATTGCCAGTCTCCATAGGAGAGTGTGACATGTCTGTATCATTATTGTATTCAAGGCAGACACCGGTTAACATTCTAGGAGGAGATTTAATAACGAAGATTAATATGATGATTTCTTTTACCGATGAAGGCATAGTGTGTTCTACTCCAAGGATACATTATATGAATGTGGGCGAATGTATATTGGCATTTACAGGGCAAATGGCTCTATGAGGAATGCCATTAGAGCCAGAAGTCTTTCTTTATGGGGTATGCCTTTTGTTGACATGGCTACCTGGCTTAGTGGGAAAGATTATGAGAATACCCGATGAGTTTTTGTTTGGGCTCTAGATACCCACAGACGAAGAGGGGGGACAGACTATTCCCCTAGAGTTAAATGCATCTATACTGCAAGGGGAATTGGCCATGCTCGAATGAACAGATGACGAGGGCAGTCCATGGAGAACAGTGATTGCCATTGGGGATGGGTATACATTGACTGATGTCACTGATGAGGATATGTTTGGAGATGATCCATCAGATGATGAAGTAATATTTGATCAGAATATAGCAAAGAATATAGCAAAGAGATATCCCACAGTGAATGGTGATAGTGCAGCAGTGCTTAGTGTTTTTTGATGAATATTTGGAAAAGGTACCAAACACTTTATGGACTACGGGCCCCTATGACTTATGCCTATTGAAGGGGTTATGGGAGGTTAAGATTAAGCTGAAGCCAGCAGCAATTTTTCCTCAAGCAAGACAGTACCCAATGTCTTGAGAGGCAGTTGAGGGTATTTTTAAGATTATAATAGCCCTGATGGAACAAGGTATTTTAGTGATGTCAGAGTCAGTGTGTAATACCGCGGTGTATCCAATTAAAAAATTGAAGGGAGGTTCGTGGAGATTCATACAAGATATGAGACCGATTAACGAGATTGTAGAGGCAGAGTTTCCTTTAGTTCCAAATCCGACGATGATACTATGTAGTATCCCAGCAGAAGCACGATATTTTACAGTGATTGACTTAAAAAATACATTTTTCTCAATCCTGTTGCATAAGGACTCCCAAGACCTTACATCATTTACCTTTCACCAAACTAAACTGAAGAACACTTGTTTGCCCCAAGGGTACTGTGAGCCTCCATTGATCTTTAATAGGGTCCTGCAGATGGACTTAGGCAATATTGATTTGAAAAGTGTGGTGTTGCAGTACGTAGATGATATTTTGGTTTGTAGCATGACCGAAAATGAGTGCAGACAAGATTCGATTCAGTTAATGACTATTCTAGCAGACAAGGGATATGAAGTGGATATGGATAAATTGCAATATTGTCAAAAAGAAATGTTGTATATAGGTCAGTTAATCTCAGATAACGGGAAGAGAGTCACCACTGAAAGAGCCAAGGTGATTATGGGAATAGCAAAACTGCACTCGACAAAACAAAAGCAACAGTGTTTGGGCATATGCAACTATGTTAGAGCATGGGTATTTGATTATAGTTCATACACAAGACCCCTTTTGTAGGCTCTGAAGTAAGCACATGTGAATAAGGAAAGAGTAGAATGAATTGAGGAAATGGAGGAAGGGTTTGAAGAATTGAAGAACGCAATTTGTACAGCTCCAGTTTTAGAAATTCCCAACTATGATGAGGAATTCTTTTTATTTTCACTTACGAATGGGACAGTCATGGTGGTGGTGCTTACACAGACAACTACACTGGGGTACAAGACCTTGGCATATTACAGTGGGATTTTAAATCCAGTTATGAGTGGGCACTTTCCTTGTGAACAGTCGCAGGCAGCAGTAGTGTTCACAATAGAGAAGTCTACTAGTATTGTGACGGGGTGTTCTATAACATTATTTGTTGAGCCTGCTTTGTTTGCCATTTTGGAGAAACCTAAGGGTACATTCACATCTCAGAGTGCTTCTGCATATGAGGTAGTTATATCGAATCCAGCAATCAGAATAGTCAGGTGTAAAATCCTGCCACATTTGCAGCCAAGCCTGTGGCAGATGGTGAGCATGTGCATGATTGTGCTAACTACGAGGAATTCTATGATGACATCCCACGAGTAAAGGAAAATGCGCTAGAAGAGGGGATTCTCTTTATTGATAGATCTTTGAAAATTGATCAAACTGATGGGGAAATGCACTCAGGTTCAGCTGTGGTAAGACACAGAGCCAATGGGGAATTTGAATTGGTAGCAAGTGCAAGAATACGTCTCACTTTTTAGCACAAGCAGCAGTAAAGGGGCCCCTGAGGGACCCTCGGATGTGGAAACAAGGCACAGTCACCACACTGGAATAGATACGCCATACACAAGGTTCCGTTCCCAAAATCTAGGGTTTATTGCAATACAAAGAAGTCCCAGTTGGCCAAATGGTCCCACGCCCCGCAGCGTGTGTCTAACAGACCTCGGGGGACGCAAGAGAGAGTGAAACGTACATCAGTTACATATATACAAACCGAGCACCTTACAATCAGCAATGACACAGTATGACACATTTGATGCCGCCCCCAATTCATTTCCCTTTGAATTAGAGGTGATGATTGACCAGTATGACAAATATGACACCTTAGACCACCATATTCAGTAACGGTTCGCAATCTTCAATTTTACAGACACCATTCTTTATTTGCGAGAACACAGCGTTTCTGTTTTTCATGGACAAGCTGCGCGTAGGAGACTTGCACATATCAGACCTCACTATCTCTTAGTTTCGATTCCCGCTCTAGAGGTCAATACGCTATCCAGGGTCTCACCGGGCTCAGAAAGGGGGGCCGTAAAGAAGAGCATAATTCAACTCTGTTTCGTACATTGCTATTCTTTCAGGAGACTCGCTGGCATTTGTGTACTGATTAAATGCCTTGCTCCCTGTCTTCAAGGATATGTGAGGGAGGGAATCGGGCATTTCTGTCTGGCTCTCCAGTGTAATGTTTCAACATGTTTCTTAGCCTTGGACCATTGAAGCAAAATAATATCTACAGCAAAGCAGTTTTACATGAGGCAAAGTGGCAACGTTAGAGAGCAGAAAGAGAAAACGAAATGGCGATTCTGATCATCTTATAATGGCCTCACTCTAGTTGAACTAGTTGAACTAATAGCTACGTAATAACTAATGAATATATATTCTTAACACTGTAAATGAGGCGGTTGGTCTTCGGCCAACCAATTATCATTCATTTCCGGACCCTCAAGGGCTGCTTGGTTTTTCTGGACTGACAAACCCTCCTCTTGGCCGTTTGCCAAACGTCTCATCCATACATTGCATCCTCCTCCGACCAAGTATTTGGATTAGATTCGGAATCTGATTCAAATTCTGACTCATGTACACTTGTTGTCTCCTCGTTCTTATTATCAATATAAATTTCCATGAATTCTTTAATGGTTTCAGATTCGTTACTATGGTGAGTACTTGATTTAGTAATGTTTTTTCGTTTCATCATTTGTACACACTCTTCACTAATTTCAGTAAATACTATGGGGAGACAATGTATGCAACAACAACATGTCACGAATATTCCTAGGATTGCTACTAGGATTTCAAATAGCTTCCATCCCCAGGACCGCAACACTTCCCAGAACCAGGAGCTTATGTTCAATTCCCAACCACCTTCAGGGGGGTGGATATCAGAGCTTAACACTTGCAATTTTCTTATCGCCTCAAAAATCGTGGGGGAGGAGTCACTTACAAATACGCAACACACTGATCCCACGATTTTGTAAACACTGCCGCGATCAACTAAGATTATATCAAGGGCCATTCTATTTTGCAGTGACATTAATCTAATTCCTTTTTCCTCAAGAGTCATATTATATAATATGTCAGTTGTTCCATTTATTGTTTCTTCTAATATCCTAGACAGTCATAAGAGTTTATCGCCTGGCCCCAAAATGGTACAAATGATTTTGCTATGTCTTGTGCAATCAACCAGTCCCCACTATTCCTACAAGCTCGTGACCTGGTCGGGTTGGCTATTTCCGCTGTTTTTGAAAGGAACACCCCAGGAAACAGGAAACCTAAATAACACGTGCCTCCCCAGTTCCTAAATAACCAAGGATAAACGTTTTGTCCACATATGAAATACACAGGATCTCCCACATATATTGGTTCCACTTCTTTATCAATGAATGCTATGTTCTTGCATCTTGTGAATGTCCCTACCTGAAAGGAGCCCATCTTTTTTAAACAAAAACGGACAGAACGTGGATTATAATTTACTGTATCGGAAGGGGGCTCTGCATCCTTATTCCCCTGTGGGTTCATATGGAATGTGATCACAGATGATTTATAGGGTACGGACAATCTATCCTGTGGCATTATTGCTGGTGTAATAAACCGTCTTTTATGGAATATGGAGCAACCCACCGGTTTCATAATCACTTCTTCGAATTCATTCATATTTGTTTTATCTAGTTGACCAGTTTCACTTTCGTTCCATTTCCCATAATATAGGGCACTCAGAGAGCTAGAACATGCGTAAGTCAATGGCAGGGGCTGTACATACCATCCTATTCCTTTGCCACCATGTTGCGGCAAATGGACACAAACCCAGCAATTGTTTTTTCTTAGGATTGAGTGTGTCATATTCATTATTAATAGCAATGTGTTGTTCCCATATCCTTCCCTATGTCTTTCTTCCATTGGGGACAAGGTATAGGAAATCACATGGACTGGGCTTTCTGTTGTGGAAATGTTCATAATGGGCAAAAGTACTTCAAATGGGTGCATTTCCTCTAGGTACCATAATACTGATATGGTCAACATTGGGGCTAATATACTCATTATGCACATTACTATGGTTAGACCCAGCATACAATTCTTTTTACCATGTCCTTTTTCCGCCTTTCTATATACTACGTTTAATTCTCTATCAGCATTGGTGCAGGAGGGGGCATTTGCTGGTTCCGACATTTCTTCTCTACCTTCTTCTTCTGCTGTGCTCGTCGTGAATATCTCTTGTTCATGTGCTTCCCAGGATGTTGACAGAATTCAATCAATGTCTACAATTTGTTTTATGCCAGTTTGTTATCTGCCTGGATTGCTTTTTCATTTGACAAGGCCTTCATGCATTTTCACATTGCCCTATAGTTTCAGAGCAGCTGCCTTTGTACCACGTGCGCCCCGCTTGTTCACTCGAGTTCCTGACACATGGTTTTAGCACCGAGGAGTTGCGTTTTGTGAGCTGTCTAACTTGCAGAACCCTTACGCCACCCTCCTCTAGGCCTCCGGTTCCCACTTCATCCGAAAATAGGAAACAGAGGCAATAAATTCACCAAGAGATGAAAATGTGATCACTCCTTCTTTCTGCTCAGCAGGTTGTACCGATTTTCTCCTGGTACCGCGTGATCAACAAATAGTGCGGGTGCACTTCTGGTCTCGAGCTTGCTGTCAGCCTGGGGCACAATGGCAGATGATGATGGGTGCCCAGGCGACAGTGCAGGCTGTGGTGCAACAGAAGAAGGTGGGCGCCACAGAGGTATGCACTTGATGTCGGCCAGCAGAGATGCAGAATCTGCTGGACAACGTTGAGGCACTCTTTGCTCTTCCGTTTTTATGGCAATCTCATCAGGCTCTGTTTCACGATCAGGCAACTTCTGTGGCAAAGGACTGGCAACAACCTTTTTCGTTTCTGGAACTGCTGCTGTCTCCTTCTGGTCTTTGTCCCGATCAGTTGACGTGTCGAATGGTGATGGGACTTTCTAGGCATGCGTGGCATGAATCCACACCTTGCGTCCATCCATGCATATCGCTGTCTGCGTGGTCAGGAGTATTTGATACGGCCCACGCCACCTGGGTGCCATTGATGTTTTCCGTTTGTAGTTTCTGACTAATACCCAGGTTACTGGCTCCAATGCATGCCCTGGGCCAGTATACCGCACCGGTAATGCCTCCTGCACCTGCTGATGAATCAAACACAGTTTTTTTACTAACATATTACACTAAATGCTGAGTACAGGGTATTCTACCTCTCTTATTCTCCTAGGCTGGCGTGCGCACCACACATTCGCCGGTCTCCCCATTATGATTTCATAGGGGGAGAGCCCAGTTCTGGCCTGCACTGACGTTCGCATACACAGTAACGCTATTGGTAATGCATCTACCCAACTTAGTTTGCTGCCTGCACAGATCTTACTGATTTTGGACTTCAAGATTCCGTTATGCCGTTCAATAAGACCGTCCGAACTCGGATGTCTCGAACAATGGAATCGTTTATCGATCTGAAATCCTGCACAAATCTGCAGTATCACTGCCCCTACAAAGTGCGGACAATTGTCCGACCATATGACACGGGGCAGACCAAAGCGAGAGAAATACTCTTTTAGCATTACTTTCGCCGTGCTCATGGCTGTGCAGTCTTTCAACGGATATGCTTCCACCCATTTGCTGAATGCACATATGATCACCAAAACATACTTCAGATTTTGGCATCGCTCCATTTCTATGAAGTCAAAGTGAATCACTTCGAATGACATAGAGGGAGGGCCGAAACTTCCTGTTGGAGTCACTGTTCCCTTTCCCACATTGTGCTGTAGGCATATAATGCAGTTTTGTACCAGCCTTTCGGCATTCTTTTTATGAGTGGAAATGTGACTAAATGTTGGACTATTTTCTTCGAACAGATGTGTGTGGGACTGTGAGCCATTGTAACCATTGCTTTTACATAAGCATTTGGCAACATACAATTCCCGCTTTTCTTGTCCACCCAGCAAACCTCCAAATCCAATTCTGCAGAGCCCTTGGCCCATCCCGGTATTTCGTCGGCGGTAGCTTCCGCCTGCATTTCTTTAACAGTCACAATTCCATTTTCTATCATGCAGGGCACTTCCTCCGATTGTACTGTCAACATTTTTGTATTCAAATCAGTGGCAGTCTGTTTTCCAATCTTGTCTTCAAATGCGTTTCATTCTCCCACTTTACATGTCAAGTTTTTATGCGCCTCGCATTTCACTATTGCCAGGTGCTTTGGACACGTAAGTGCAGACAGTAATCGCACAATCAGAGGGCCATGTTGAATTCTAGCCCCATGGGATGTTAAGAAACCTCTCTTGGCCCATAATCGGCCAAAGTTATGGACTTTACTGGCTATCAGTATAGATATTTACACTCAAATTCTCTGAAATTTCACAAGCTCTTGTTAAGGCAATTATCTCTGCTGCCTGGGCAGAGTTATAAGGAATTATTTTACTCTCCACAACGCTTTTTAATGTCGTAATAGCATATGCGGCAGTTGATGTGCCGTCAGGTAGTTTAAAACAGGAGCCGTCACAAAACAGTTCCCCTTCTGGTTCTTTTAGTGGTGTGTCACTCAGATCAATTCTCCCTTTTGTTTCTTCCTCAGTAACCATTAGGCAATCATGGGGAGGCAATTCAGTCCCACCACTGTTTTCCCCGGGCATTGCCATTAATTCTGCTGGATTCAAAGAGCTACACCTCATAATTTCGATCTGGGGCGCGAACAATACAATTTCATATCTAGTCAATCTAGCAGAGGTGAGGTGTTGCGTCTGCGTTCTATTGAGTAGAACGTCTATGGCATGTGGCACCATCAAAACTAAGGAGTGCCCCAAAACCATCCCTTCTGTTTGTTTCACTGACGCAGCAGCTGCTGCAACAGCTCGCAAACATCATGGTAGTGCGCGTGCTACAGTGTCCAGCGTAGAAGAAAAATAGCCGCACGGCCTATTTCTTCCACCTTGTTCCTATGTTAAGACAAACAACGCGCATCCTTCGTTCTCATGCACAAATAGCCTAAAAACCTTCTCATAATTCGGTGTGCCCAAAACTGGAGCAGAACTCAAAATGGTTTTTAGCGAATCAAATGCTTTCTGACATTCTTCATTCCACTGCAAAGGCATCACAGCATCCTTTTTTGTCAATTCCACCATTGGTTTCACAATTAAAGCGAAGTTTATAATCCATTGACGCCAATAAGAGGCCATCCCTATTATCGCTCTCACACCTTTCTGTGTTGTTGGAATAGGCATACCAGAAATACTCTTTATCCTCTCTGGCGTTAATCTTCTCCCTTCCTTTGAAAGTAGGTAACTGTCATGATGCCTACCCCCGGGGACCCAGACCAGGTCCAGCAACCCCGGAAGCAGGCATCAAGTTATACTAACCTAACCCAACAATCCCTTCTAGGGGCTATTTTGGTGCAGTCCTGGTGCCTATGGCGCCAGGCTCATATGGAGAGTCAGTCCTGGTGCCATAGACGCCAGGCTCATAGATTAAAACTTACCTGAAGCAGACCATGCTGCAACCTCACCTGATGCAGACCATGCTGCAAGAGCTCCAAGCCAAAGGAGGCTTGAAAGGGACTACTTTACCTAAGGGACTATTTTTTACTCGGGTGGGGCTGGGGAGGAATACTTACCTGGGACTACTTGGGAGGCTATTTAAACCATGCCCGAAGAGCAGCACACGCTTCGCGTTATTCTGCATCCAGCAGCGTAACGCTCACTGTGCCTGCAAGTCTGCATCCCCTCTTCTGCCACGCTCTGCTCAAGTCCGGAGCTCCTAGAAAAAGGGGAGAGAATGAGAAAAGGTTAGAACAAGAGCAATACCTTTGATCCTTACCTGAATTCCTGATCCATCGCGCCTTCAAGCTGGAAGAAAGAAGTTATTTTATGCGCGTCGCCTTGCCTGCAGCAGCACCGCGCTAAATTCACCGGCCTTTGCAGCATCTTCACATTCCACCGCATCCTTCTGCATGCTCCCGCAGCACTCCGGCACCTAAGGGGAAGGCAAGAACAGGAAGGTGAGCCAAGGAATACACAGAGGCAATATTAGTTACCCCCATATACTTACCTGATTTTACCACCGGGGGTACTATTCCTCTTCACGGGTCGGCGCAGCTGCCACTGCATCCTCGCTGAACCCCGGCCACTAAGGGGAAACAAAAGGACAGCAAGATGAAACAAAGGGACAAACAAGGGGAAACCTCCTCACCATAATAGACTTACCTGATTTTACCGCCAGAGGCATTCTTCCCCAAAACTTCATATTTTCTCTCAGAGCCTGAATAAGGGAGAAAGCAACAGGTTACATATTGACATTATTTTATCGAACTGTGTTGGATAATACAAATCCTTACCTGAATATTACCGGTTGCCACAAGGAACTTTTCGCTAGGGTCACGCTGCAACCTGCAAGGGATCGGACAAGAGTGAAAGTCAGACATTTGAACTCTTATGAACTACATACTTACGGCGTCTTGCCGGGAATCTCAGAGTCAATATTGTTCTGGAACTCACCAATTCCTTCGAGCCAGTGAAGCAACTGGTTATCAACGGGCCCCTGCGCTCAATGCAGGATGGAGAGCTCATCTTTCCAAACCATCATAAGAATATTCATACAGGCCAAGCAAACAAAGCTAGGTGGGCCAGTTCACTCCGTCATCTCGGCACTACGCGTCATATTGGTGGAGGCCGCAGCTGTCAAGTTCAGATCGACGCCTCTGTGGGAGCCAGGTGAGCGTAACAGTAACCCAAAAAAGCTACTTCTTTCTTACAGTACTGGAATTTCCTTAAGCTCTGTTTATGGCCATGCATAGCTAGATGAGTCAATAATAGAACAGAACCTTCTTTACATATCTCCTCCGTGTCAGCAGCGATTAGTAAATCCTCAATGTATTGTAGCAACACACAGTCTGCTGGTAATTTTAACATGTCTAGCTGTTCTTTCAATGCTCTACTGTATATACTCGGACTTTCAGTATAGCCTTGTGGAATGCGTGTAAATGTGAATGATCGTCCTCCTAGAGTGAAAGCGAATAAATACCTGCTTTCTTTGTTTACTGGAATGCTGAAGAAAGCGTTTTTTAAATCGATAACACTAAAGTATTCTGCTGACGCAGGGATCATTTTCAAAATCGTAGTGACATCTGGCACTAACTGGAATTGGCTGTCTACCACTTTGTTCAGTGCACAGAGATCAATTATGAAATGGTACAGTACCTCATTACCCCCTTTCTTTTATACGGGAAGAATGGGACTATTACATACACTACCTGTAATCTCTTCAATCACTCCCAATTTCACCAAATCAGAAACAATGCTTTTCAATCCTTTTTCTCCTTCTGCTGAAATTTTATACTGCGGAATACGTGGTAGCATCATTTCTTCTTTTAATGTAATTTTTACTGGATCTATTTTCAAGCATCCCACATCATTGTCATTCACGGCCCAAATGAAAGCTGGTACCTTACTCAATACCCCTGATAAAGGTTATGTCACAAATTCAGAAGTCAGCATAGTCTGGGGAGAAATAGTCAAAAATACCCCATCTGGTGTACAATGTATAACTGCGCTTAGTTTTTTCAATAGATTCAATCCTAAAGGATTTTCTCCACAATGTTCTGTTAAAAGAAATGGACAATGTTCAGTAAAAGGCCCTATTGTCACTGCTACTGATTTGGACTCAGGGTTTATTACTGGGGTACCTGCGAACCCTACTGAAATATTCTGTCGCCCTGACAGAGTCATGTCTGGAACTAAGTGATGATCTATCGAGCACTTTTGGGCCCCTGTGTCTACGAGGAGTCTATGCTCTTCATTCCAGATTTTCATCTCTACGTAGGGTCCTTTCTGATTCACGGGAATTGACACTGGTTCTGCCCCCTATCCTGGGCTGTTCTATTGGGGTAACAACACATCATTCGATGTGTCGTCTCCACTGTTATTATAGTATGCACCAGTCTGGTTATCAAAAATGTTCCCCCTCTCCCTCTACTTCCCGTTTGTACACCCTGCTGATTTTGACTTTGAGTAGTTTGATTCGGAGCCTGGCCTTGATTCTGTGCACCATTCCCATAATTATTTTGGTGCTGCTGCACATGATGTCTGTTGTGACCATTTGTTCCCATGTGCCCTCTGTGAGGCCTTCTCTGACTATATCCGCCTCTATTTTGCAAATGCGAATGCGGACATTGTGCCCGCCAGTGTCCTCCCTCTCTGCAGTATGCACATTGGTTTAATCCCAAAGGCCCTCCATGCATATTCAAATTTCCCCTACTCTGTGCATTTCTCCTTCCCCATATGTGTCCTGCTACCTGCTGGAGTAACACTCGTGTTTTCAAGTTTGTTCTATCCTTTGCTACTCTTTCCTTCTTGGTATTTACCCTGTTCTCATAATATTGGGCCATGTGTTATACTTCTCCTAGCGTTTTTGCTTGCCATGCACTTTCTGAAGTCATTATCAAATTTTGAATCGGAAGTATTAATCCCCTCACATATTTATCCACAAAAAACTTTTTCCCTGCTTCCGTACTCACATCCTGTCCACTGAAATCTGTAAATACTTCTTCGAATCTATTGAAATAATCTGTGGACAACTCATCTTTACCTTGAACACACGCCGTCATCTTGTCCCATTGAATTCTTTTCTCTGGGACCAATTCTTTTAACTTCTGTACTATTTGTGCCGGTAATGCTAACATATTCGCCCCTGGCTGTGCACCCACTGCTTTAGTCTTATCTTCCAGTATTAAAATTGCCCACGTGGCACAATAGGCCATCTCATCATCTATTTTTTTATTTATTTTATTTTGCATTTTTAAAGCGCTCACACAGCCCGCGGGCATCGAGGCGCTGTTACAGGAATTGTTTGTTTTTTTCAGTTGCATAATTTTTTTTTTTTTGTTGTTGTCTTAGCTGCATATTTATAACGCGCTTAAACACCCAGAGGTTTCTAAGCGCGGACCCGGGGATCGAACCTGTGTTGCTTCGTGTCGTCTTGCTTCCAAGGCACGCACGTTGCCGTTAAGCTATCCTACCTTTCTTATTCGTTTCCATATGTCCGCTGGCAGAATTACGGGGAATATTAAGTCTATATCACCCATTGTGAACACTGAAGATTGCAATAAAGACTCTACTTCTTCATAAAAACCCAATGGATTTTATCGTATGTCAGGGATTGTCTGTTTTATATTATTCGCTTCCTGTCTAGAGAAGGGAACATGCACGTATTGGGCTGTATGATGTGCTGGGATTACCACAGGTGGCGCACTGCCTACTGCGGGAGTCTCTACCTTCGGTACAAAAGTAGGAGGCACTTCTCTCATGGGGAAAGCCACATTCACTATTCGTCCCCCCTCCCTCATATGCAACAATATTCCCAAGTCGAGGGATAAGGCTGTCTCTCCTGTTCCTCGTTCCATCGCTCTCTTATATACTGCCAACAATTCAGGAGGGCTTACCTTTTTCTTGCGTATATCTTTGTTTATCAAATATTCAACCATCGTTTGTAACGCTCTCCTTTTCATTGCTAACGTATATTCATCAAATATTCCATGTATTTCCATTGTGGGAATACTGGGATTTGAAATACATTTTTGTGCCTCCCGCATACATACTTTTATCTCCGCACTAATGTGCACTGCTGGTGAAGAAAATCGCTGCTGTCTACCCCTCTCAATAGTCTTTCTCTTATTCCCCGGTGTGGCGAGTACTACAGAATACTCTTCATCCAATTCATTCTTTATTTCAAACAGTCACTTCACATGCTCTTCTATTTCTTCATCTCTCCCTCTACAACAGGCTAATGCATTCAAATCCAACAATCGTTGCGGTGGTAACTTCCCAATTAACTTTTTCCATTGTCCCGACAAGTATTCCCCCATGCATTCCAACAATACCTGTCTTTCGTTGTTCCTTCTGAAGTCATATAGGGACGCTAGCGTGGATGCCTCATCATTATGGTCTACATACATTTTCACCTGTTCTTGCAGCTCACGCTTTCTCTCCTTACTGATCGCGCTGCAAGTTACTCTCATACATTCATTCTGCTCAATTCCACTCATGGGAGGGGCGGTCGGAACAGTAGTACCCTCCTGATCGGGAATGAGAGTGGGATACGTCTACTGGGGCTGTGGTAATTGCGAAACACTCGGGGCTGGCTGGCTAGTGGGCAGTGCAGTGTCTGATGTAGCCTGTGGCTGTGCTGGGATTGAGAGGGGCTGAGCAACGGGAGGGGGTTGACCGGCAGCTACTGACGTAGTCTGTTTAGTTTCACTCCTCGGGCCCTGTTTTGTTTCAGTTAAGATTTTGTTTATTAATTCGTCCGATGAGTGTAGCTCTCTTTGTGGATATATTTTTCCTATGTTTAATTAATCGCGCCGTCTTGTCTTTCTCAATCTATTACTCCACTCCTCCTCCTCCTTCTCCTTAGCTTTCTCCGCCTTTGACTTATGCCTGCGCGCATGTTTCTCTCTACTTCTAAATTGGAGCATTGCTTCCCTCCTCCAGTCCCTAAGGATATCGATTGCCCCAGGGCGTGCTCTCTTACTTAACAACACCTTTTCCAGGTTATCTATACATTCCATCTCAAAACTCCCATCCCTCGGCCACTGAAGATTTTCCTGTTTTCTGGTTTGAATATGCCAAGTTTCACAAAATATTATCGCTCCCATACCATACTTTATGTACATATCATAAGCCGGAGTTCCTCCCGGTGGTGCTTCCTGGCAGTTTCCAAAGATTGTTCGCTGCAGCGAAAAAATCCTGCTAAGGTGGACAATACCCCAGGCATGTTTTAACCTTTCCCTTTGGATTATCAAACTTACTATGGGTGTTTGATTTTGCAAAATCAACTCTCAACCAATATCAGGATCACTTACGAATCGGGGCACGACTCAGCTGATTAGTCAATTTGTCTTTTCAAGACACAATTCGTCCATATAGTGACGCAACCAATGACGTCATGTCTGCGTATCTCGGCTCTGCCTCGTTTAGGGATCCTCGCCTCCTTGTTCGCTGGCCAGGGACGTCGATCGGGGATCAGCGGTGTGCAGATCTGCAAAGGAGTCTCTCATCACTTTTCGCAGGGGCGCCCCGTACACCTCTTGATCCCGTCTCAATTGCTCCCGTCCTCGCCGTTCTTACCGCCTTCTTTATTTTACAACGTACACGATGGAACAAGTGGGGAAGGGTCCCTATTCAGGCGCCATCTTGAAGGGGCCGCTGAGGGACCCTCGGATGTGGAAACAAGGCACAGTCACCACACTCGAATAGATACGCCAGACACGAGGTTCCGTTCCCAAATTCTAGGGTTTATTGCAATACAAAGAAGTCCCAGTTGGCCAAATGGTCCCATGCCCCGCGATGTGTGTCTAATAGACCTCGGGGGATGCAAGAGTGAAATGTACATCAGTTACATATATACAAAATGGCGATTCTGGTCATCTTAAAATGGCCTCACTCTAGTTCAACTAGTTGAACTAATAGCTACGTAATAACTAATGAATATATATTCTTAACACTGTAAATGAGGCGGTTGGTCTTCGGCCAACCAATTATCATTAATTTCTGGACCCTCAAGGGGTGTTTGGTTTTTCTGGACTGACAGCAGAATTGGTGGCGCTTATTGTCATGCTCGAGAAACATGCTGGCCAGGAAGTAATGGGATACAGTGACTCTGCCTATGTGACATCAACCGTACATGCAGGTCTAGCACATTGGAAAAGGAAGGGCTTCCTCGAGTGCAACACACAGCATTATTGGACAGGCTTATCAAAGCACTACAACTCCCAGTAGCCATTGCAATAGTTAAATGTACAGCACATACTAAGCAAACTGATTTTATCTCTCGTGGGAATGAAGCCGCAGACGAACAAGCCAAAAGGGTTGCCTATTCACCAGATATTTCAAGTTTTGATACTCCAGATATTAAGGAGAAAGTAGTCACAATTATAATTGTAAATTAAGGGTTTAATCATTTATCAAGAACACAGTGGATGGAGGTTCAAGGCAGTGCACCACAGGAAGAGCAAACATTGTGGAAACAGAGGGGGTGTTCTTTATCCCCCTCTTAAGCATTGTGGCGACAGGACAGCACTGGAAAGCCAGTGATGCCTGTAGCCTTGTTAAGAGTAGCGCTTGAACAGCTGCACTACCTTGCACATGTAACTAGGGAAAGCCTCACAGCAGCTATTGCGGAGGACTGGTTCATACCGCACCTATTAGAACATGTTGGATTTTATTTAGTAAATTGCATCATATGTCAAAAGTCTACTGCTGGGCATACACTGCGAACGATCAGAGGAGCTATTCCTCGACTGAACGGTACTTTTCAGCATTTACATATTGACTATGTTCATATGCTGCAAGTATGTAGTGGATACAGGTATATGATAGTGGTTGTGTGTTCCTTTTCTAGGTGGCTCAAAGCAGGTCCTTGTACACACCCTCATGCTGTTTTTAGTCTGCAAAGTATTTCCCAGAAGGGGAGTATGTGAGGTGCTGAGATCCGACAACGAGCCCACTTTGTTAATGAAGTATTTGAACAGATTAGCCTATTGCTTAGAATAAAACACACGTTTTCTTCTGCTTATCACCTACAAGTGATCGGATTATGTGAGAGACTCAAAGGTCTCCTTAAAAAGAGAATTGCAAAATTGAAATTGACATTGAAGAAGGGATGGCTGTCCTGCCAGCCCCTTGCATTATATGCATTAAGGAATCAGCCTGGGTCGGACCACCACTTCACACCCCACGAGCTAATGACAGGGAGACGAATGAGAACATCTTTAGCTCCTCCATCAAGGAGCAGAAGTGACGCTGAGAAGACTGCAGACATTTTAGGAAAAGAGTTATGTGCATATTTAACATGTATGACTGCTAGTATCTCTTTCATTTCAGATCAGCTCAAGCGCAAGGGGGGTCAGTCTCAGTACACAGATGAAGACTATTCAGCAACCAGACTTTAATAACTACTTCCTGTACCTCGATTATTTGTGGGAGATTCAGTCCTAGTGTGTAACTTCACAAGAAAGTGGCACAATTTTCATTTTAGTGGTCCCTACATTGTTGAGAACATTACTCCATCAGCAGTAAAAGTCCAAGAGAGACACGTCTGGATCCACCCAGGTGACGTAAAGCCTTACATTGGTGAGACCGACGCACCCCCAACTGTTGATTCATAAGCAAGACAAGAAGAAGAAGTTCTGCACATGCAGACTCGATCGATGACAAGGAAGAAGGACGCTAGGGTTGCTGACTGATTAAATGCAAGTGTGCATTTGGATTGTGGCTCACCACGGACACTCTTTATAGATATTATAGCAGAAGTGCAAAACTAAGTTCTTTAGTCACAGGAATCTTTGAATTGGACTTTTGAAAGTGTTGATGGACTAAATATGACAAATCTGTAGTTCGAGTTTGATGACTGGAAACGTGAGCAGTTTCCAAATTCATTCCTCACTGAGTTTCTCTTTGGTTAATTCAGATGGTCTTATCAGATGCTGATGCTCATAGACTACTTCCAGATGCCTTTGTTTACATATTTCAAGCTTATCCTGCTCTTGTTGGGCATATTAGTAATATATATCCTAAAAATGGCCCTGCAATTAAGAGGCTTCTTATGGCAATAATTGAACAGATCCTGCAGTTACTGATTATCTGACAAAGTTGCCTGATTAAAAAGCTTTTTTCCTTCCTTCAAACAGTACACAGGCGCAATGAGGAATGTTGGGAGTGGTACAGTTTCGGAAAGTTAGCAAACTCAACGAGGTGTGGAGAATCGTAAATGGTGGGAGTAATGTATTGGTGCATAATATATGCGTCCTCAAAATATATTATTGTTTTTCTTATTTTGCCAATCCATATTTGTCTACTTCATGTGCCCAAATAAGGTAGAAGTCCCTTTGATTCTTCCCACCCAAGTGATTTATGCAGAATTATCTGTTACAGAACTACCAAGGCCATTTGTGCTTATCCCCACACCAGTGAGGTCACCCATTTCTCTGACAAGTGCACACACCTTCCTTGCAACAGGGAGACACATGAGAAGCACAAGGGAAGAAGATTATGAGTTAAATAATTATCTAAACAGTACAGCACATTTGGGGAATAACATGTGGTATGAGCACATGAAAAAAGGTAGGAGAGAGAACCTCTAAGGAGTGTTGTTATGTGTATGCTCTCATACCTTATGCGATGGGGAATTCCATGACAATGATAGCTATAGAGGTAGCAACCCAGAAAGCTCACTAGCTGACGCACCTTGCACTCTGCCAAACGAGAGGTCAGTTCCAGGGTCGAAACAGCATCTTTGGTATTGGTGACTGAGAAGACTGCTCCAGAAGAAGATGATTTTGTGCAAGATTTGAATACAAGTGAGAGATCTCACACCAGAGATTGTGTGATAAGATATGAACAGCCTGGAATGAATGGTGTAGGAATCAGATGGGAAATACACAAAAAGCTCAATTGTCAAGGAAAGGACCATGAAGAAATATGAAGAAGCAAGGAGAGAGGTCAACTGCAAATCAAGGGAACAGTGCTGTCTCCAAATGGATGGGAGGAAGGCCTGATTGTGTGGTAGGAACCAGCACTTACAGTATACTATGAGCCAGTTATAGATACTGCAAAGAAAGAATGCAAACATCATTGGTTGAAGATTGCAAAGTTGCTGACATGGGTTGATGATAAAGGCGGACCGTTGAAGATAGTGCCTCTGGCTAGTGCAGAACTATGTTTCAGAAACAATGGCAAAAGAAAGGTTGGAATGAATCAGCAGTGTGTTCAAATGTTCCATTTACCAGGAATGTAGGATGCAACCGTAGTGATAATGGACCACTACTGGGCCTGTGGATCCAGAGCTTATATGAAGTTGCTCAAGGACTGTAGAGGGATGTGTTCCAAAGAGTGACTTCAACCATGGAGAATTTCCAAAAGTAGATGCTCATCTAAGTAAGAGGAGATCAGTTGAATTCCTCAATCGAACAAAGAGGGAGAACTACTTTTCTGCTAAATCGATAGAAGCCTTTGATTCTATTCCGTATGAACACAGGTTGTTCAGTCACACTTCGGCAGTGTTTGTGACAATCGTCATGCCAGGGCTCGAGATGATGGCTAATGCCAAATGGTAAGAGAATACTAGATGGGAGCTCCTGCAGACGACCAACACTAACATAAAGGGATTCAACGCTATGAATGAAGAATTTAGAGCCGTAAGACTTATGACCCTGCAGAATAGATATGTCTTGGACATGATTATGCCTATGGATAAAGGTGTTTGTAGCAAAATCGTAGAATCATGTTGCACAGTCATACCTTTCACAATGACGAGAATGGGACCTTGACAGAGGCCATAACGATGCTGATGAACCTGAACATATGGATGGAAGATGAAGTAGAAGATATTGCAGATGACAGCTGGTTTGCATCAATCTTCTCATGGGTTCCACAATGGATGGAGAATATCTTCAAATTCCTCGAAGCATTGTTGGTGATTATCAATTTTGAATTCTGTGTGATCAGAATAATCATCACACAGTGCATGAATATGGCAAAGAAAGCAGTAGGAATGAAGATCATGATCAATGCCGAGTCAGGATTTTGGACCCAAAGAGCTAACAGATGCAGAAATCAGAAAATATATACAAGCAAGTATTCTAGTACCTGAGGGAACAAATTTCCTGTATCCAAGGACCCACAAGAAGTAAGTTGGAAGATGGATCTACTGCAGCCCGCATGGACAATGTAGTCACATGACCTGGAGCATTGATGAACATGTAAAATCAGCAAGATCTCTGAAAGGAGTGATGAAGATATGGACTCCGAAGAAGCACTTTTTCAGACGAGGATGTCTAGATGAAAAGACTGATGGGAGAGTGGTCAATGAATCAACCAGACGGAGGAGTGTAGAGGAGGAGCGAAGTGCCTCTACCGGAAGTTCTGCCCCCATTTTGCCTATATGTTGAAAACCGGAAATTGTGACATGCACGACATCAATAATGGTCCCTACACCAAGAAGAATTCTGGAAACAAGTTATCCATTGAGAAATCCCTGTATGATGTACCCACAAAAAAAAAGACAGTCTTTTTTAAATGAGGTTCCAGCAGAAGTGTGAAGATGAGTGAAAGGAAGACTGGTGACAATTACATGAAGCAGAAATGACGCGCCCAGAAGAGATGCCAATGAAGAGATTATATAGACCTTATAGAATTTGATGGCGAAGTGAAGAATTGAGCAATATTTCATGTGTGGAATGAAGATTGCATGTGCAGAGAGCACTGAAGAAAATGTGAGCCATTTTATAACTCTACAGATGCTGAAACGCAAGTATCCTAAGTAATCATGAAGGCTAACTATACGTAGTGAATAGACTGCAGGCATTGCAGCCAATATAGATATGTATATAAAATCTTGATGTTCCACATCGTGTTTTAGCAAACTAGGACCCCATGAACAGAAGGGAGGGCTCTAAGTTTGGTGCAATAGAACAAAACAGCTGATGATGAGGGAAGATTCGAGAAAGGTTGTCTGTCCCAGTGTCAAGGGTTGGGCCAACCAAGAAACTGGTTATCTATTCGAGAAGATACAATGAACGTGAGAAGCGAGACGAGATCCAGTTGAGGTGTAATGGAAAAACACCAGACATGCCAGGTTTTATTAATTTAATAGTGTTAAATACAAAAGAAAAGCTCAAACAAAGGCTCCTGTCACATGGTCTAGATGAAAATAGACTTTTGGCTAGCCACACAGAGACTTGAAGATAAGACCATGCTCACACTCCCCTCTATTTTTAGGGCAGTGATACTTTGCAAGGCTGAGTTCCAAGGCTGAGTTCAAAGACAATTCGAATGGCAGACAGCAGGAGTGATGATGGATGTTGGACTAGTTGGGTGAGGAGGCATGGTCAAGTCCAATCCTCCAGCACATGGGGTACCTGATTGTGTGCTGCTAGCGAGTGGAATATTCGAGAAAGGTGCAAGCGTGCCAGCCAATCATACAGGGCCACATAGCAAAGAGCCCTAAAGTTTGAAAGCCAATGAACAGTTGTGTATTTCATGACAGCGAAGATGACTTGCACTATGGGTGGGCATAGCTGTCCACCTGCCCTTAGAGATCCAATCACAATCCTATCCCCATAGAAAGTATGCCTAGATGTTCCCCGTAGACCAACTACAATGTAACGTAGCAGAGAAAAAAGCAGGCCCTAGTTGGCGAGTTTTTGGTACTCTCGTAGTAATGAATGCAAGGTCACAGGTTGGTGGAGGTGAAGCCTACACCTCTTGGGTAAGGTCGAGGAAAAGTTCCTGGCTACCTTGCACTGGTTATTTTGGAAAGAATATGTTTCCACTCTTGGTCTTAAGTTGATCAGCTGATACGTGTTTCGAACTCCAGGACAGCACCGTTCCTCACTGGACCGCATAACTAAGCCACAGTACTACCCAAGACCCAAGACTGGGACCATATAAGATCAGCCCATCCCCAACAGAGGACCCATTCGGGAATACAGACTCCCACCCCACCCAAATCAGACCATTGCCTTGATAAAGACCCCAGAGGTCGAAACACGTGTCGGCTGACTAACTCAAGACCAATAGTCTTCACTTAAATAAACATTCAACATACCAACTGCATTCAGCGTGGAAACTTATTCTTTCTGAAATAACCCATGCAAGGAAGCCAGGAACTTTTCCTCAACACAATCTAACGTATGTTTCCTTATTTTGCCATGTAGTATGACGTCAATGATGACACGTTTTTAGTATAAAACTGTATTTTTTCATGTAAATCATTAAGAGACTTGAGCGAAACGTCTGTTGATGTCTGTTGTACTCCCTGTTTTAGACAATTGATATTAAAACAGTTATGTTTGGCCTACTTCCCGAGTCGGTGTTATTATTGGTGAAAGAGTAAAATCTGCATTCCCATCCATCCCATAGAGCGCTACCTCACTTAAAGGACCTACTGGTTCAAATACAACACAATGCGGCAACATCACAAAGTCCACTGGAGCAGGGCATTTGTGCACTGGATTTTGATACATTTGACCGCATCAGAAGTGACATTCAGCACTGGTTGTTCTGAGCGTTTGACAGTGCACAATTGCTTGGCACGTGTGAAAAAGTGCCCGGGAATCATTGCAAATATCTGAACTTGACCTCAATACCTGTTTGTTCTAGCGACTCATCGACGTTCTCCAGCTGTTCTCTGTAAAAATTAAAGGATGTTGTGGCACCACATTTCTCCCATATGTAACTAGCTTCCAAATGACCGTAGACACTGTAGCTAACCACCACACCTTCAGAAAAGAAAGCAAAACACACTATGACAATTCCATGTTTGCATTTCATTCTACTTCACCATTCATACTGATATATACTTTTTTTAAATGGCATTTTCCTGTATATGATTGGTTGGTCAAATACGCCCACCAGGCCTTGCTACATATGATACAGATATACAGACCGGAGGCAGTCGCTTATCGGGGTGTAGCTTGAGATTATATGGGTTAATGCTAGCCTGGCATAAATGAACCCACCGGTGGGAACAGTTGTTTCTGCACTTGCTTCCTTTTATAATTCAGAAAATATCCAAATGTACCGTCTAAGCTTAAAGAAATGCAGCTTCAGCAAAAATGAAACCCAAACACGCGTTCCGATCCATAAACACTTTGATTAAAAGCAACAGACTAAATGTTCGTCAATGATAAATTCGATGTTCCTGTTTGTGTCATCGCAGACCTTTAAAGGTTGGCTGGCCAGTCTGCTGTACCCGTGCCAAGAGCCAAGCCTGCTTGCACTCTAGGTAAAAGAGGCATCGTTTTTTGTGCTGTTGTCATCAATCTAGTGCAGTTCCTGTGCCATGACTAACTTTTATCACGTTGAGCCGTTTCGCTGCACGGATCAGGGCATGTTCGGCAACAGATGAGCTGGCGGCATCTCTTTAATCATTGAGACAAGCCTGGTGTGCTGAAACCATGCATCGAGCGACGCACAGCATGCGGAGCAGTGTTGAAAGCTGACACGCAGTAGCATCTCAGTCCTCACACCCGCGGTAGCTATCACCAACGCGGACAGATTGCAGCGGCCATCTCGGCTCATCCCACACAGGCCAGGCCCGCGGATTCGATCTTCAGCTGCAAGGAAGGGACCTTACAGAACAGAGATAACCAGAGGTGATGCAGGCACAAACCACCAGTGCACCATTTACCAAGTGATTGTGTACGTGCTCCTGCATGATATGAAACCCATTTGGTAAACAAAGCAGAGGTCATATTTATTTATTGTGCATCTGAAAGGCGCGTATATATCAATGACATTACGTTTCAAAGCACCCACAGGGCAGCAGGGGACATGGGGCTGAAGAACACATACATCAATGAAAGAACTGAACACATTCGACATGCAAAACCTATTGATCAAAAGGGGGAGAGGTTAACATCTTTAAACAATTATACGGGATTGGCATTGGGTAGAAGAACTTGTGCAAAGAGACACTTTACAGTCTGAGCACAGTTAGATCAGTCCCTTCTCTGTAATAGCTCCTATGGAACAAAAATACTGATCTCTTCTCCCCTCAAGCTATCTGTGGGTTTTTTTGGTCACACATGTGATGCATGTATTTTTGTTCATAGTGAGGCTTTTGATATATCATGTATGCTTTTTTTAGTCTTTTGGGGTGCCATTGCGTATTGCGTACCACGTTTATTCTGTTTGTGGAAACTTTCTCATTATCCCATATGCATTTTTGGCTTTTCGGGTGCCACTGTGTATTGCGTACTGCATTTGTTTGGTTTTCAGAAGCTTTCAGAGTATTATGTTATCATTTTTGGGCTTTTGTGGTGCCACTGCGTATCGCAAACTGCCTTATTTCTGTTTAGGGAAGGTTTCCGAGTATCGTGTACGCAATTTTTGTTTTTGTGGAGCCTCGGTAGACCACACATCTACATAGTCCATCACATAGACTGTTCCCTGTCATATTTCCTTTGTGAGAACTAGTTGGGAGTGCTTTTCATTCATACATTTTGCCTGAATCATGAGTGGGAAGGCCCCAAAAGGGAAAGGGAGAAGACAGGGATGTGGTGAGGACACATCTGCCCAGCCTCAGGAGGATGTGGTGTGCCTCAGCCCACAGGTGACCCAGCATCTGTATGTGGAAAGGGTTAAAGCAAGATAGGTGGACAAGCACGGTGTGCAGTCATAATGTTGAAAAAATAATGTTGAATTACAAAAAAGTAAAAAAATTAATGTCGAAAAAAAAATGTGAATGCTTTCTTTTTTTATTTATATTTTTTTTGGGTTCCGCATGTAAAAAAAAGTAAAAAAAAAAGAAGAAAAGGGGGTTAGGAGGGAACCCCCCATTTCGAATAAAAAACATAGTTAAAAAAGACATTGGCCCTCATTACGACCCTGGCGGAAAGTAACTGACCTGAGCGCCATAGCGTAAATAGCGTTTCCGCCATTGCACGACGGAGTAAAGTGCGGCTAATTCCGACCCATCGGGCACGAGCACTACGCCATGGCGGAAGTGCAAAGTCCGCGATGGCGGAAATGTCCCCAAAACGCCCCTCGCCGCCGTCGTACGGCGCCCTAGGTGCAATTCCGCCACCCATCATAGCGGTCACCGTAATGAGCGGTAATCGCAAAATACGGTGACCGTAAATATACGGAAACGGAAGTAAAAACATGGGCCCGGAACGGGAAACAGCACGCCGTACGCCTATAAAATCAGAATCCCAACACAACCATCAAAAATCCTACCCTGAGACACATCCCAACCCGTTAGCCACCCTAGTGAAAACAATAAAAATGGGAAAAGTTGCGAAAAAAGCGTGCGACCGCAAGCGGCAGGTCCACTTCTCCCATGAGGAACTCACCGTGCTCACAGAGACCCTCCAGGAGAATGCTGCCGTCGTCTTCTCGACGCAAATGACCAGGACGGCACTTGCGAACAAGAAGGCCATATGGGCCCTGGTGGCACAGCGGGTAAGTGCGGTGGGGACCGCACCCCGCAACCCACAGCAATGCAGAAAGCGATGGGACGACTTGCGGATACGCGTACGGAGCATACTATCAGCCAACCGTAACATTGCCACAGCTACCGGGGGAGGATCGGAATCACCCATCAAGTTGACCCCCTGGGAAAAAATCTGTGCCTCCACCATTGGAATGGAGAGTATAGAGGGAGTCGGAGGGATGGAGAAAGGACATCCGAAGAATCAGGTAGGTGGGCCAAATAAAACAATGCTAAATCCACAATGTCCAATCATGTGAAGTACCATGTGTCCACATAGTGCAACAGAAACACATGTCCAGGAGAACGTCCACATACATTGGCCTGATAGCGCACTTTAAAAGTCACTTTAAATACATAAATAATTAAAAATCCTAAAAACACCCTCTACACGTGCAGCATGCACACCCTAACTGCAGGCTGCAAAACAAATGCATCCTCAATCCACACAAAAATGAAACCACCTCCAAGGCCCTGACCCAAATCACCCTCAGGTACCACCCCGATGCATGTGATACATTGCCATTCCAATTTCCACAGACCCATAAATAACGCTCGCCCTCCTTTACTCCAACACAGGGTCCGATTCAAACGACGAGCTTCAGGACACCCCTACCAGCACACCTGCAAAGAGGGCCAAGACCAACGGCCAAAGACCCTCCACCTCAGCTGCACGGATCAAGACACGGCAGCAGCACAAATCAAGTGGCAGCACACAGGAGGGGACTTCAACAGGCACCCCAGCAGCCAGCATGCCCACAACAGCAGCACCACAGGTCCCCCCAATGGATGCCACAGAAGGCACTGCTTCTGGTGGCAGCAGCACCATAGGTGACACTGCATTAATGGCAGCATGCTCCGACACAGAAAACGGTGCTGTCGATGTAGGATCCATCCATGACCTGTCTCAATCCCCCTGTTTGTTTCATCCCGTACACCATGAGGATACCACGCAGGGGCACCCACAAGACGACGACTGGCCATCCCCCACAAGCCCTGTGGCAAGGCAACATGAGGTGATCAGCCCCTCTGTGACACCACCGCAAATGGGCATGGCCCAGCAGAGGCAACAGTCCCTCGACCAGGTGATCGTGCAACAGCAGCAACTGGCCACGCTCCTCAAGGAGCATGCTGATGAATGTGGGGGTACTAAGGCAGCCATAGAAACATCAACTGAGACACTTAGGTCAGAAATGGAGAGAAGTACAGAGACACTAAGGGCACAAATGGAGAGATGCACCGAGAGCCTGAGGGTACAAATGGAGAGAAGCACCGAGAGCCTGAGGGGGGAACTGCATGCGACGTCCAAAGACGTATGTGCTGAACTTGCCGCTGTGCGCCGTGTGCTCACTGAGCTCTCACAAACCCTTAGGGACATGCATGGACGTGAGCAGGCAGAGACATCATCCGTTGCAAGTTCCGTCCAGGGCAGCCCCCAACGTAGATCTGGGAGGAACCTGCGCTCCACAGGCAGGGGTGCCCCTGATACCCGGAGAGGGGGCTTGCAATAGCGTCTGCCCACTGACAATGAGCATCTTTGGACACTGGTGTTCGGGGGGGAGGTAGGAGGGTGGAGGGGGTGTGTTGGGCTTTCTTGGGTGGCGGGTCGATGGGGTGTGTAACATAATTTCACATATGCTATAAACATTTCACAATCATCCAATGAGATGTGTGGACATTGATCTTTGTGTACGAGGCCTTTATAGGCGTACAGTCCATATTGTGCATGTTCTAGACACACACAGTGCCACAAGTCCCGTGTCCATGTATCAGCCACCAGGCGTGAGTGCTAGAAGCATGAATCTATGATAATCTGACGAATTTCACGGCCCTCCTGTGCCTCGCGGACTCCTTGAGGTGCTGCCACATCCCCACCCTCATCATGACCATCTTCAGGGGCTTGCAGTTCTGCGTCAGGGGGCATGGGCACATTTCTACGTACGCACATGTTGTGTAGCATGACACATGCCATGACCATCTTTGCAACCTTCTCATGGCGGTACAGGAGTGCCCCGCCAGACCTGCTGAGGCAGCGGAAACGAGCCTTCAGTAGGCCGAATGCCTGTTCTATGACTACACGGGTACGTGAGTGGGCATGGTTGTAGTCCTCCTCATGCTGGTTCTGTGGGTTCCGGAGTGGTGTAAGGAGCCATCTCTTCAGTGGATACCCGGCATCACCTGTATGTGGACAATAAAGGATGTTTGTGGAATGACATTGCTACGTACGCATCCCCCCCCCTTCCTGCCAGGTCATTGCCGCATCACATACCCCACATTATCATGCATGAAATGAGACTCACCGAGTAGCCAGGATCTGTTCCCTGCGTGTCGCTCCATGTAGCGTGGTATTGTAGAGTTCCTCAAGACCATAGAATCATGGGTTGATCCAGGAAATCGGGCACAACAATGTGTAATGATCCTGTTGGAGTCACACACCATTTGTACATTAAGAGAATGATATTGTTTTCGGTTGCGGTACTGGGCCTCCATGGCATGTGGGACAACCAATTCCACATGGGTGCAGTCGATGGCACCAATGCAACCCGGTATGCCGGCAAGTGCATGGAATCCCACTTTTGTGTTCGTAATTTCCTGCTCCGAGCGTGGTAGAGAGATGTAGTCGTCTGCGTGCTTCAGGAGGGCATCGAGCACTTGCAATAGTGTCCGTGACAACAGTGGCTGTGAAATGCCATGCAACTGTCCGACTGTGTGCTGGTAGGTGCCTGTGGCCAGGAAGTGTAGTACAGACACCACCTTCAGTAGGGGTGGGATGGCGGTTGGGCTATCTATCATGCTGGCAAGGTCAGCGTGTGTCATGTCCACAATGGCGGTTATGGTGTCCCGGTCCAAACGGTAGAGGGTGTGGATCTGCTCATCAGTGAGGTTGAACGGATGAGCTCGGAGGCGTGGGATTGCGGGCTGCCTGCGTGGTGGTAGTGGCTGTGCTGGTGGGCCTTGCTGGCCCTGCCTTGCCCTCCTCCTCCTCCTGCGTCTCCTCTGTGCGGCCGGTTGTTGTAGTAGTTGGTGTTCGTCTTCTTCTTGAAGTTGGAGTACTTGCAGTGCTATCAGGTCCCCCAGGGCCAACATCGCTAGTCCTGCCGGTAGCATTTTGGAGTGGGTGTGGTTGTGGGAGGGGGTTGGGTGTGCAATTTATGTGTTTTCAGGCAGTATAGCCTCCACCTGTGGTGATTCATTCCACCTGTGCAAGCTGCAATCCCCTTTGGGCGAGCACGTCCCGCACACAACGCTGCAATTCGACGCATGGCATCTTGCTATTACAATCATGTATTTAATCCCGATGGCAGTGGAATATTGGTTCATATGTTCATTCTGCTATGGTCCCATTGTTTCACATACTATCTTTACAGTCGCGAACAAACTTGTGAAGGGTCAGTGGAATGTAGTACTCGATTAACGGTGGACCCTCATGCAGCACTGTACCGAGGTTCACCGACGGGCGGGGCGTCCCATTTGTGAGTGAAGGCAGTTGCCATTTGCACACACTGCCGCACTACATGGATGAATTTGTGATTTCAAGCGGTCACAGATGCCTTTTCGACGTGATGTTGCAAATGAGGAATTCGAAGGACAGCGCTTTCGGTTTTCAGCTAGCGGCGAGGAGACGCCCACAGGTCTGACTGCAGATATAAAGTTCTATTGTTTAATGTCCTTCGGACAGGGGCCATGGTGAGAATGCAATGATTGATATGAATAGTATGAGATGCGCAATAGCGTAGTGGACGATAAGGCAGGACGTTCCCAAATACATGTTACTTCACAACACTAGAATTCCGGGCTGGAGCACAGTGGATTTTGCAGACTGCATTACGCACAGACTCAATGGAAATTTCACATTTTATGTGAGTAAATAATCAGGCGTTTTCATACCGGGATGAGGGAATGATGTATGGATGCATGGACAGATGATTTAATTGAGAGTTTACCATGTACATGGCTTTTTGGAATCTATCCACTTCCCCTGCGCCATGTGATGCAGAGCTGCCATAGTGGGACCATCGTCTATCTGCCCTTGTTGAACCCTCCCTGTCTCGACGCGCCTTCAAACACTTGTGTCTATGCACGTTACTAATCCCATCTAATGGATTCTGTTTTAACAGATGCATGCACACAAAGACTCGTTTGTAATAGTGTTTTCACCTCGATTTATATAGTTATGATTCGCAAGTGATTTTTGGGTGGGAATAATCCTTTTGAGTGGGCTAACATGCATATGGCTGTAGATTTAGTGTGATCATTGAAGTGAGTAATTCAAATTAAGTTCTGATGCCCATACCATTCTTTTTCCTTTCATTTGGGTGACAGGTATCTCCTCCCCTTTTGCCGCTGCCATCTGTATGCCACTCCTACAGATGGCTTTTACTCCCGACACCTGCTGCTTCGTGTTAATCAGTGGAGCACCATTACGATCTTATGGGACGATCGCCAATGGGCCACATGCCCTTACGCAGTACTAGTGGCTAGGAGCAACATATCGACCTTTCAGCTGGACTAGTGCCTACCTAATGGGACGGCCCTGCGGTTCTAGGCGCTTCCATGTTGCCTTTTTGAACGTGAATGTAGCCCCTGTGTACCATGAAGGAACAGGGCGTCACACAAGAAGAAGCTGGTCATTTATTGCGGATGCAGCCCACAATAATGAAATATATTTTGGAGTTCATGACCTAATAGCTGTATGGGCTTGGTGATTTTGTTGTGCATTAAATTTCTATTATGTTATTAACCGTGTAGCGTTATTCTTTGCAAGTAATGTAGCATATTCCTATTTGTGGAGCGATGTATTGTGAGAAGATCTGCATTGGGTTCCGGCTTCTGAGTATAGTTGCGTGGTACTGTACTTGGCGCGTTTGCCTACGAAGCCCAGTGAGGTCAGGGATAGGGGCTGCCATTATGACTGTTTTAATGATGTCATGCTCAGGGGCGGGGGATTAGCTTTTGTGTAACAGATGCCGGTCAGCCAGGTGGATTGGTGGAATGATGTGATTATCAGAATATGGCTGGTCACAGGTGCCTGTGTTTGCGTGCGTTTCTTGGAGGGAGACTGAGGTCATGTCCATTGGAATAGCTTCTGTATTCGTGCCATCGGTGCCCTGCAGCTCCCATTGGCCCCTCTTGAGATGGGCCTGGCTGCTCAGTCACTCTGCCAACTTGTGTGGTACATGCTTATGCTGATGGTTGGTTTGTTTACTGGCAAGAGTACAGGGCTGGTGCAGTCTCCCTCAGGTTACTGCTTTGAATGTTGCCTTACACTGGTGTCAAGCGATGGGGGCCTGTTGTTGTTTTGTCTCATATTTCAGTTCATATTGCTGTACTTGAGCCTTCACATGCCTGTGCTGCATCAGTACGGCAATGGTGACATGGCAAATATGGATGGCCACTCACAAGGCACTTGGAGCCCCTACATTCATTTGTTCGTTGGCATGCATGGGTGACTTGTACATTTCACTGGTTGCATTGTGTGACTTCATTGCACCTACGAGGAGTTGTGCAATGTGGCCAGGGAGTGTTGTACAGGCACTCAGTAGGGCCATTTACGGTTGGTTCGCGTTGCCGTACTTCTCACCATGGCGGAATGGTACTTTCCGCCATGCTTGATGGCGTTAGGTAAATGTCCGCTAGGGTCAGAATTCGCGTACCGTTGCGCCATGGTGGTAATTACGGTTTCGCATGGCGCGCGTGCGCGTACTTGGTGCAGTTAGCGTTGGCGTTCACTACGGTGTCGCTAATGGCATCGTACTTTACGGTGACGGGTCATAATCGCACCGAGCGCTATTCGATGGCGGTATTGCATTTCCGCCATCGTTTTTCGATTTCCGCCAGGGTCGTAATGAGGGCCATTCACATTTTTTTTTTCGACATTATTTTTTCGACTTTATGACTTTCGACATTATTTTATTTGACTTTATGTCTATAAACCGGACAAGCACCACCGAGGGCCACTAGGTCCAAGAGGGGACGCCCTGCAGAGCACAAAGAGGCTCCACCACAGGACCAGGCACAGGATAAGGATCTGTAGAGGAAGAAGCGCTTCAATGATGATTAGCCTTAATTCTCATAGATTATGTGACGGATCACCATTCTGAGATTTACCCCATAATGGCTGGCACCCATATTCCCACCCACTGAATGGCACAGTGGCAGCATGTCATGGACATCATCAGTGCCTGTGGTGTGGAGAGGTGCACTGCTAAACAGATCCAGAAGTTGATTAACGACCTCACACGAAGGACCAAGCAGAATTTGAGAGACAAACTTCCCCCTGCACTGTTCACTGGAGGAGGGCCAGCAGTAGGGGAGCAGCAGATTCCATTTGAAGAGGCTGCAAGTCAATTAATTAGCAGTGAGCAGGTGCAAGGCGTGGGAGGCATGGAGACCTATCTGGACACTGAAGTGGGAGAATGGAACAAAAGGCTCCCACCAATCCCCAATCACCCCTGGCCTAGAGGATTGCGGCCCAGACACCCCCCACGAGAGGAGTTTGCCTATCTACCAGACGACCAAATACCCTGGTACAGGAACATACGGATGTGCCCACCAGCCTGCCCACCAGCCTGCCCACCAGCCTGCCCTGCCCATGCCGACACCTGCAGCATGGATGAACTCGACTGAACCATTCAACAGTAAATGAACACATCGTTAGAGATGCCATGACGACCTAGCCAACGGTCAGCACACCCGTGCAAACATGCACACTGGACACCCGCACACCAATCCACACGAACAACATATTCAGTGCTATGACGTAGGTGACGGACACACCCACTGACGCACATCTTTATTATTTTTCACATAGGTTTTTTCAAAATGCAGAAACGCAAGACGCACAACGAACTCATCTAAAATGCTTGCTGACGCTTCTCCTACCCCATTCATTGCAATGGGAAATATAACGAAGACATGATACCGAGGATAAAGCAATATGGTACCATAACTTAAAGCGCCGTGCATCAAACGTCCCCACCTATGCACCAGGCCCAAATAGGCCGCAAGCAAGAGCCTCCATGAACATTGAACGAGCAAGAGTACAATTGCTGACCCTGCAGAATGAGCCCAGCGAGAACAGACAGTCAAGGGCACAATGTTGCAAACTCGCATGCCACAAGCCGAAGCCAAGGTCACACCTGCAAACTAAGCCAGACACACAGTGGAAAATGCAATATTAAATGTGCAGAATTCTGCCTCAACCACGGTCTCTCCTCACGTGACCAAGCCGAACCTGACAGGGTGCCAGGCCCAGGAGGAAGGAGGCGCCTGGATCCCACGTTTTGAGACACAGGCAGCAACAATTAAGCGACTCAATGGACATCTGCGGCGGTGGGAGTAGTCTGCCCTCCAGCATATGAACAAATCCTCGCATTGTCTGCACATACCCATAGTTATACATTGTTGCAAATGACAGGTGCACCGCAAGCTGGGAACAGCGATGGTCCCAGACTGGGGGGCTCGCGAGTGGACCAATCAGAACATGGGGCTCTTATCACTGACGCCATTAACATTGGCCAATCCTCAGGGGTCTTCATGTAACAATTTTCATGTATCTAATTGAAGGGACAACCCAAGTATACCACCTGACTGACCCTCAACCACTAACAGCGCTCTCTATACGTATGCTATACTAACCCTACCACTCGAGGAACCAATCCAGAGTGGCGATAGGTTTTTTGCTAACTTTCCCAGGTGACGCAAGTAGCGCGTCATACTAAGGTAAAAAGGGCCTGCGAGCCCCACGATTTGAGAGTGTCAGGACGGACGCGTACGATCCTTGACCCATCCCTGCCGTTTTGTTTAATAAACAGCAGAATCACCTTGCTTCTTGCGTGTGCCTCATACTCATTTTTGGGATACATGGGAGGAGTTGGGGCCTCCCTGCCCGGAGGTCCACAGACGGCCCAGCCGACCCCGGGAGAATTTCCCCCCGACAAGTTGGAGGCACTGCTGAGATCTGTTTAGGATCTGCTTTTATTTTATTTTTCCGAGTGCTCCCGTTGCGAGGAGGCCCGGCGGCACGGCCCCCTCTGCCGCTGCCCCCTTTTGAGGACTACAGGACCATCGCGGAACTGCGAGAAGACCGGACAGCACAATCTGGATATTGGCCTTCGGGAGCCGGTTGAGAAGTATCCCGCCCGCGGTTGGCGAGTGTCCAGACGTGGTCCAGACGAGGGGAGGTGGCGAGCCGCTTGGAGGGGTGTACGCAGTCGAGCGGCCCCGCATCAAGAGAACTTGGTGAGTATGCCAGGCCCAACAAGCAATGTGAAATTGTGAGGGAGGGGGGAGGAATAGCATACGGGAGGCGGGAGGTGTTACACAGATGCGCGGCGAAGGTTTGATAAATTAGTGTTGACGGTGAAGTGAATGGTAGCTGGACAAGTGCGAGAGCAGTCCGCTACGTTACGGGAGAGGAGGGGGCGGAGCACGAAAACATCACGTGCGGCCGCTCGTAGACACTGATTGGCCTAGGTCGCGACCACGTGTAAGGGTGTGTGTGCGGTTTTCTACGATTTGGTGATTATTGATCAATGAGTAGATGAGGATCCCTATTGATCGAGAAGGAAACTCGATAGATAGATGACGTTTCCCTGTAGGTGGTAGCTAGCTGGTTGCCTAATATGGAAGATAATTGGCTGGTTAAGCCCTCCTGTCGAGGGGCGTATCACACGCGAGGCGACGCAGCATGCGCAGTCCGATTATATTGTTGATTACCTTGTTCCAGGCATGACAGGAAGACAGCTGTGGGGTTAACGGGGGTAGATTGCAAGCGTATTTTGAACTTTTAAAAACATGTAAAGAACTTACCAGTAGTTTTGGAGGAGATCGGTGACGTCACCAGTAGGGCTTTCATAGGATATCTCAAACACAAGGCATTTTTTCGGAGAGTGGTGGGGAAGAGAATAATGGTAAGGGAGTGGAGACGGAGATAAACGGTAACGAGTAGATCGGGGCAAGGTGAAAAGGGGGACGTGGCTGCGCACGGAGAACGCGGCCACGACAAGTGAAGAAAGAGGAGGAGGGGTAAAAGAAAGTGGGACGGCTATATAAGAATGTCACACGGGGCACGCAGCCGCAGGGGGCTACGTGCGCCTCGGCCGCAGGGGGCCGTAAAGGTATTCGGTAAAGGAAGAAAAGAAAGTAAAGAATATACAAATGCAAATGCTATATTTTACTATTTTTCCTTAGCGGACAATCACAAGTCCCCAAAATTACGGGGCCAGGTAAAGATTTAAGATTGTATAGCAAACACTGTTAGCAAGATAACCGCTACCAAATAGGGGTAGGATAACAAGTGAAGTGCTACTATGTCATACGGGACAGGATCGGGAGGGTGGGGGAACACCCTCACTACCCCGCTACAGCATATATGTAAAACACTGTCACCCCATAGGGAGAAACTGATCAAATATAGCATAGAATGGACACAGGGGACGGACAACAAAATGACGACACCATGGCCGCCTAATGGCAGTTTCGATCCATATACCCAAAATTCACTGTTAACCCATCTGCATAACACATACAAGGGGAAGAAGTTGACACACCATGTGGAGGTGTTTAACTTATGGAGGATGTTCCAAGGGTCCCGACCAGGACCAAACGGGATGTTCATTATGGGGGAAACAACGGAAGAGAAGGAGATCAAGGAGGAAGGAGAGAATGGGGAAAAGGAGAGTGAAGGCACATAGAACACAGGGAACGGACAAGAGGGCGGAGAAAAGAGTAACAACCTAAACGAAATGAAATAAAAAAGGAACAGAGCGACGATATGCCCCTAGCGAAGGTAGTGAAAAAGGAGGAAGGGGGGTTATATCCTTTAACAGAACTACGAGAAATAGTACAATTAAGGGCGGCTGAGGGGTACTCGAACCCGGCATACAGCCCGCCACCATATAGAGCTACAGGTAGCCACACGGGAGGGGAGCAGACTAGTACGACGGGATCAGCTCGTACGAAGACGCCCGCAGGGGATGGGAGGACTGGCGAACAGCAGGTCGCGGAAATAGGACATGATGAGTGGGTAGCTGCGCAGGTACTATTAAAATTACGAGGTTCATTAACAGGAGAAGAGAAGGAGGCAGTAAGGAAAATGGACGAGGATAATACCAGGAAGAGTGAAATGAAAGGGGAAGAGGGGAAAAGAAAGGGGGAGGAGCTGTTACGACAAAAGGAAGAGATTTTGGAGTAACGATTAGCTGAATTAAGGGATGAGCAGAATGCACTGATCAAGCAGCTCGAGAGAGAGGAAAGAGAGAGAGCACGGGAAAGGAAAGAGAGCAAGAATGAGTTGGAAAAAATGAGGGAACGAACTGAGGAGCAAAAGAGAGAAGCAGAAAGGGTAAAGGCAGTAGCAGAAAGGGTATCCAGAGCAGCACTGCGTGACAAGAAAAGGGAGGAAGAAGAGAAAGAAAAAGAAATGGAAATATGGAAGAGGAGATTACTATCAGAAACGACAAGGAAATACGAAGAAGGGAGGATGATAGAGGGTGTATTAGAGCGGGAAAGAGCGAGATGGGAAAGGAAGAGAGAAGAAGAAAGGATAATGAGTAGTGAAGTAATGGAGGAATTGAAAAAGAAAAGAGAGGAAATTGATAGAGAAATAGCGGAGAAAAATGAAGGGGAAAGAGAAGATAGGAGAGGGGAGAGTGAAGTAAGGAGGTATGTACACAAAGACACAGAAGTAGCAACAACATCAGCACAAAGGGGAGCAATTGGTAAAGAAGAAAAGGGAGGAACGGATCTAATAGACTTAAAAACAGTAATGATTAGGGGGAAAAAGACAGATTGGGGGTTGCCATTACTAGATGACTTTTGCAGTGAGGAAGGAGAAGGAATGGAGAAGGAAGGAAGAAATAGTGAAAGGGAAAGCTTAGATAAATTATACATCACCCGGACAAATAGAGAATCACCATGGATCTGCAGGAGAAAGGAAGAACTGGAGGGAAGTGAGGGGGAAGAGCAACGGGTGGCGGAAAGTCAGACACGTGCAGCTACACCCTCATCATCCCATCCAACATGCTCCACCACCCCACGCTCATTACGTGCAACATGCCCACCTAAACTCGCACCCTTCCCCCACGAACTGACACCCTATGCAGGCAGGCTTAGAGACCTCCCTGGACGCAGGCAGGTAGAACGAATACACACGCCCACATTAAATAAAGGAAATGATAAAAGAAGGGGAAGAGATGGAGGAGAAACAGTTACGAGCAGGGGAAATATGGACGCAATTGACGATGTAGAAGACACGGAAGAAGAGGAGGGGTGCACGGACTCGATTTTGTGGAAATGTTGTCAAACAGGACACAACTTAATGCCACTTCTGGAGAGGGGAGGGGTTAGACCACAATACGTCCCTTGGAAGCATGCAGACAAGGAAAATATAAAGTGCAGGCTCCCATCATTAAGTGGAGGTGCGGGAAAATGGATATATGAAATGGAAAAACACACCGCAGGACAGAAACTGGCAGTGGGGGATGTAAAGGGCCTTCTAATATCAATATTGGGGGATGCAGCAGATGACATCTGGAAGAGAGCTACAATAACAAACACATCACACGATGGGGCACCATTCGCAAACTGCAGACATGCATTATGGCAAGCGCTGAGGGTACAGTACCCAGACACATCAGACATAGGAGCAATTACCTCACGCAAGATGCGTGAGAACGAAGATCCTATTGATTATATCCAGGAAATTCAAGAGAAGTGGCGTATGGAAAGTAGAGAACAATGGGACAAAACACCAGCAATATTCTATCATATACTAATACAAGGGCTCCCAGAAGCAGTTCAGAAACAACTGAAGAAGGTAGTGGGGATGGAAGCAAAAGCATGGCCAGAAATACAACTGACGATAGTACATCATTGTAGGACATGGCAAGAAAAGATGAAACAAAAGGAAGAGGATAGAAAAGCGGAAGAGGCTAAATTGGTATAGAAAAAACTTACTAAATACACGATGGAAGGTGCACTAATAACTACACCTGCAACAATGACTCAAAACCCCACACAAGTAGTGGCTGCACAAGATCCCTCCCAAATACAATCATCACAGATTGTAGCACAACAGCTGTGACCACCCCAACCATACACGACTAACATGGGTGGAGGATACTGAACGCCAGGAGCTGGATATTATAATTACAACAGGGGAAGGGGAGGATACTGAACGCCAGGAGCTGGATATTATAATTACAACAGGGGAAGGGGAGGAATGATGAGGGGGAGGGGATACGGCTATAACACACAACAGCAAGGGGGAGGATTCAGAAATTTCTACCCCACCGGGCAACCAGTATACCAGGACAATTCAGAGAGCTTTGCATGGCAGAACAGGGAACCACCGGTATGTTGGATTTGCGGATTATTAGGGCACATGTCACGCACATGTAGAATGAGACCAGGCACGCCATCATGGGGAGAACAGGGACAGCAAGGGCCTACAAGGGAACAGCAGGACATCCAGCAACAGCAGGCACTGCAACCGGGAAATGTGCAGCAACAACTAGTAACACAACAACAGCCACAGACATATTCACTACCACAACAACAGGTAGAGATAACACAACAACGTCAAGTGCAGCAAGTACAGCAACCTGCCCAAATTCAAGACCATAACATAACCTCTACCAATACACAACTACAGCAAACACAACTGGGAAGGGTGACGGTCCTGGGACACAACCCTTACACAGGAAGTGGTCAATCATTATACCCACAATAGGACAGCCCACAGACGGCCTTGGTGTGTCCCATCCTGTCGGTAACACCTAATAGTGCGGAGGAACCACGCATAGAGGTAACGATAGGTGACAAAAAATTGTCATTCCTTGTTGACACCGGGGCGACCCGGTCTTGCATAAGGGAAGGTAAATTTAAGATGTCAGGTGAAGCCACGAACACACAAGGATTCTCTGGGGCTAGGGGGTTGGTTCCCTTTACTGATAACATTCCCTTATCAATAGGGAATTATGACATGTCCGTCCCGCTTTTATATTCTAGGGCCTCACCAGTAAACATACTGGGGAGAGACATAATGAGCAGGTTGAATATGACGATCTCCTTTACGGAGGACGGCATAATTTGCTCCACTCCAGGAATAAACATGCTCACTGCACGACAAATTATGCAAGCATACTGTGGACAGACAGTGATTAGGGCTGAGCCAGTAGATGGTGAACTGTTCCAGTACGGAACAGACATGGCATTTGCATGGATGCCAGGAATAGAAGGAAAGATCTGGAGGAGGCCAACAGCCTATTTGTTTAGACCAGAAACACCAGCCAACGAACCAGAAGGAAAGGTGATTTCAGTGAGCATGGAGAGCATTATAGCAACTGCTGATTATATCGCAGTACATGCCCAAGACAGAGAAGGAAGAGCATGGAGGGCAGTGATAGCCCTAGCAGAGGGATGCAGGCTCACCCAGGTGTCAGACGAGGAGCTCTTTTCAGAAGAAAAGGAAGAAGGTGAAATGGTATTTATGATGAGTGTAGACATATGGCTAAGAGTGACATACAAACAAGTGGCACAGAAAATTGCAAATGCACTTGAAGCACCCACATCCACCGCAGTTCCCTTCTTTGAGGAGGATATGGCAAAAGTACCAACATCTTTATGGACTACTAGTGCCTATGACGTGGGGTGCATAAAGAGTATAGGGGGAGTAAGAATAAAATTGAAAAAAGGTGCAATACTCCCTAGAGTGAAGCAATACCCACTATCAAAAGAGGCAGATGAGGGCATATATGAAACAATAACGGCCCTTATAAATATTGGCATATTGGTACCATCAGAATCACCATGTAACACAGCTGTATACCCAGTGCGCAAAGCTAAAGGAGGGTCTTGGCGTTTCATCCAGGACCTCAGGCCCTTGAACAACATAGTGGAAGCAGAATACCCCATAGCAGCAAACTCGGCCACAATATTGTGTGGCATTCCAGCAGAGGCATCACGATTTACAGTGATTGACCTCAGAAATGCCTTTTTCTCAATACCCCTGCATCCAGACTCACAAGACCTAACAAGCTTCACGTACAGAAACACAAAATGGAAACACACCAGATTGCCACAAGGGTACTGCGATTCACCCTCAATTTTCAACAGTGTAATACAGATGGACTTGGGAAACATTGAATTGGAAAGCACAGTGTTGCAGTATGTTGATGACATAATAATTTGCAGCACAAGCGAAAAAAGATGCAGAGAGGACTCATTGAAGATGCTGACAATATTGGCTGAAAAGGGTTACAAGGTAGACAAAGAAAAGTTACAGTACTGTCAGGAACAGGTACTATACATTGGTCAGCTCATATCCCAACACGGAAGAAAGATTGCACCACAAAGAGCACAGGCAATATCAAAAACAGTGAGGGAACTGCAGCAGTTCCTGGGACTGTGCAACTACTGTAGAGCATGGGTATTTGATTACAGCTCATACATAGGACCCCTACTTGAGGCATTAAAAGAAGCTAACAAAGGGGAGAAAAAATTGGGGTGGACAATGGAAATGAAAGAGGCCTTTGATGAACTGAATGATGCAATATCAACTGCTCCGGAACTGGCCACCCCAGATTATGAACGACAATTCTTTATATTTTCACATTGCGACTCAGCAGTGATGAAAGCAGTGTTGGCTCAAAGAACAAGCATGGGTTACAAACCAGTAGCATTTTACAGTGGTCACTTGGATCCTGTGATGTTAGGACATTTCCCTTGCGAACAAAGTCTCGCCGCAGCTGCCTTCGCGGTAGAGAAAGCATCATCAATTACAATGGGGTGCCCAACCACACTATTTGTGGAACATGCACTATTTGCAATATTGAACAAGCCTAAGTCCACACTAACCACGCAGAGAGCGTCAGGTTATGAGATCATCTTATCTAGACCAGAATTATCAATTGTTAGATGCAGCACAGTTAAACCTGCAAGGTTTATAGCGGAAGTAATTGAGGAAGGAGACTATGCACATGATTGTACGCAGACTACCGAAATGTACTCATGTACTAGAAAAGTTGAAGAGGACGCGCTAAATGGAGGAGAGCTCTTGTTCATTGATGGGTCATCAACAATAGACCAAAGTGATGGGATAAGGAGAACTGGGGCAGCAGTGGTAAAAATGACAGAGGAATTGGTGTGTGTGGCGGTGAAATGCGTACAATTACCACAACATTACTCTGCTCAAGCAGCAGAATTGGTTGCACTGATCTTGGCGTTGAAGGAAAGCTTTGACAAAAGAGTGACTATATATTCTGACAGCGCATATGTCACGTCTACTGTCCACTCAGGATTGTCCAAATGGAGGAGAAGAGGGTTTAGGAGAGCTGACGGCACCCCAGTGCAACATGCTCTCTTATTAGCTGAATTAATTGACGTAATAAATGACCCCCAAGAATTAGCTTTGGTCAAATGTACCGCACACACTAATGGAGAAGATCATACCTCAAAAGGAAATGCAGCAGCAGACGCACATGCGAAGTATGCTGCATATTTTGGTGAGATATGGAACCCCCCAGAGTTAGAGAGAGGGAAAGGGAGGGGGATAGCTAAAGAGATGTTGATAAGAGAAGGGTACACCCATCTCCCAGCAACACAGATAATGGAGTTACAAGCGGCTGCACCAATGGCAGAAAAGGAAATATGGGTAAAAAGAGGATGTACAATGTCGCCAACTGACGCACTATGGCGCCAGGGTAACACTGGAAAGATGGTAATGCCATTGGCACTATTGAACACCGCCCTGAGCCAACTCCACCACCCAGCCCACACAGGCAAGGAAGTTATTGCAGCACGAATTAGGGAAGATTGGTTCTGTCCCGAGTTAAATTCCCATGTGACAAATTTTATCAGCAATTGTCTCACATGTCAACAGTTTACGGCTGGTCACACACTGAAAGTGATAAAAGGTACTATACCCTGGCCAGAAGGACCCTTCCTGCACATCCATATTGACTATGTTGATATGATCAACGTATGTCAAGGAAATAGGTATATGATTGTAGTAGTATGCCCATTCTCCAGGTGGATTGAGGCAGGACCCTGCTCACATCCAGATGCATTTAGAGCAGCTAAATTCCTAGTGAGGGAGGTTTTCCCCAGGTGGGGAGTGTGCGAGGTATTGCGGTCGGATAATGGCCCGCATTTCGCTAATGAAATGTTCCAGCACATCACATCCTTACTGAACATCAAGCATAAATTTGCATGTGCATATCACCCACAGGCCAACGGTGTATGTGAACGCCTGAATGGCCTACTGAAGGAGGCCATTGCAAAGATACAGCAAACAACAAAGAAGAGTTGGTTGTATTGCCTTCCGTTAGCTCTATTTGAGCTGAGGAATAGACCAGGCTCCGACCACCACCTCACTCCTCATGAGGTGGTGACCGGACGACAAATGCGCCTTCCTCTAACGCCAACATCAAGGGCATTCACAGACTATGAAAACACTGCAACTGTTCTTGGTGATGAAATGTACCAATATGTGTCTTCTTTGGTTACTAGTGTAGTGTTTGTGTCTCAACAGCTCGAGCGCACGCGGGGCGGGTCTAAGAGTTACCAGCAAGAAGACGAGGACCAAGGACCGGAAAAGGAAAAACTGTGCAAAATTGCTAAAGGTGACCACGTGCTACTCCGCAATTTCAATAGAAAGTGGAACAGCCCACGCTTCACTGGTCCCCACCTTGTAGAGGAGGTATCTACGAGAGCAGTAAAGTTGCAGGATAAGCGTGCTTGGAATCACCTACACAACGTAAAGATTTGTAAACTCCAGACCCGCCCTAGCATCACCGACGGGGCCATTGGAAGAACAGCAACAGCGTCACCCACGTTGGAAGAGACTTATACCACAGCTGACGGCCTAAGTGTCTCCATACCCTGCCACCCCCCAGATTCCCAGAGACAACTACTGAAATAGAAACTGGTAATTCCCATACCGCCCACCCCATGGTCACACGATCAAAGAGTAAAGAGACTTCCGCCAGTTGAGCCCCAAACCCTCTGCCCATCGACCCCCTACCCACTACAGTAACTACCCAATTGAAGGACATTGTCTTGCACATATACACATGTAAACACTTGAATGTTCTCTTTTTTCTTTCTCGCACATGCAGGTACCGCGTATTATTGTATTGCTAAGAAAACAGATAACTAACAAAGTTCATTGCCCAGGAGTAGGTGCTACCTTCAGACGATAACTACCCTGAAGCTCTATCACACCAATTTGTCTATCACATAAAAAGGCCAAAGTACCTGAAAAGAAGGAGGGTACGTGTCTACTACACAGCATTTATCTTGGCCATAGAACAATCAATGCCCCATCTTCACCAACACTTGCCTGCCCTAAGAGACAGATCGCTTAGATTGGCGTGGGAACAGCTCTTCGCCTGGGCACTGAACGACTACTTGATAGGGAGAGCTTGAAAACAACAACTAACACTAATAACAAGCCTATTGAGAATTTTCAGGCGGGCAACTTTAACGTCGCAAGAATAAGCTGCCGGACTGCAGCAAGGTAAGAGCAAAATGCCGGTGAGACTAGCTTCTGTAATAAAGATGATAGGGATTTTATGATCACCGGGTTTTTGGCTGCCTCTGTATGGCAGAAAAGTTATGCTATCAATATTTTGACTGTGCCCAAACCTAATATACCCCCACCCACGGCTGCAACAGGTGTTACGTCAGGTGGTACTAGCAAGATTCCACATAAGGGAAATAGAGTTAAACGCAGCACATACTCAGATAATAAAGGTATTGATAACTACATAACAGATTCAGCACACGTCTCGAACAACATGTGGTACCAACACATGACCCAAATAGGTAAGCAGACAACAGAAGACAGCTGCTACGTCTGCTCATTGATCCCATACGCCATGAGCGCTTCTCGAACATTCGTTGCCACGGAAATAGATGAAAAGACAGCACGATGTATAGTATACTTGGCCCTGTTCCAAACCAAAGGGAGATTTCAAGGGACGGTGGTGAACCTGGTGTGGAAAACGCGAGACACATATCCATACGAAAACAACTTCCTCAAGACTTATTTGAGTTACCACAAGAGCAGTTTGCATGCTGAAGCATTCAGATACGTGACAAGTGGCCCTGAAAAGGTAGAAACAAAGAAAGTAACACTACAATACCTACCATGTGACTGGTACGCCACTGAAGTTCCTGGTAAACAAGGATGTTGGGAAAGACCACTGGTAACGATAACAGGGAAGGTATACATGGACAACAAATGGGACATAGGAGTGATTGGCAGCAACATGGTAACAAGAGAAAATATTACAACTATTGAGGAACACAATAACAGATGTTGGATGATTTGGGTCAAGTACGTACCCATGCTAACGTGGATAGAGAAGGATGAAGACCCAATAACCATACTGCCGCTGTCTGCACCTAAGGTATGCTACCAACATAGAGGAGAAGTGGACGTGGGATACAATGCCAACTGTGCAAGCGTGATGGAGTTACCTGAGGGGGGAGCAGGAACAGCAGTATTAATTGACCATTACTGGGCCTGCGGAGACAAGGCATACCACACACTGCCCACTCTGTGGAATGGTATATGCACAATGGTACACGTTAATGTACCATCACTACTGGTGCCCCAGAAACATGTGAACGTGGTGAACTTCCCTAAAATGGATGAAGGAAATAAGAGGAAGAAGAGATCTGTAAAACTTCAGAAGGGGCCAGAGAACGAAGACAACAACAACAACAATGTCCTGAATAGAAAGAAAAGACAAGGAGAACCTCTGACAGGAAATTACCTATGGGGAAGGTCGGAAACAGCACTCACTTCAATCCCACCAGAACACAGACTATTCAGCAGAGCAGCAATGTTCTTCTCGTCAATAATACATCCGGGACTACAAGCTTACGCAAACGCAAAATGGCTCCAGATAACTCGATGGGAGCTAATGATGACAATTAATTCTACAGTAAATGGATTCAACGCAATAAAAGAGGAACTGCGAGCAGTGAGGATGGTAGCACTACAGAACAGATATGTATTGGATCTCCTTACAGCAATGGAAGGAGGAGTTTGCGCAAAGATAGGACAATCATGATGCACATTCATTCCTGCGAACGATGCTGACAATGGTACACTGACAGAAGCAGTATCACAACTGGCCCAGATGCACTCCAAAATGATGGAAGAAAGTAAAGGAGTGAAGAAGGATGACAGCTGGTTTTCACTGTTATGGTCATGGATGCCATCTTGGCTGTCGGACGGACTGAAGATTATAGTTGGATGCATAATACTGGCTGGAGCTGCACTGATCATAATAAGATTTTGGAAGGCCCGGAAGGCACGCACTACAGACGAAATGATCGAAATGGTTGGTATGCACCCCTTGATGCCGGCAGATGATGGCCAGCACACAGGCACAATAATAAAAGAGAGAGAAAAACTGCGCAAACAGATCATCACCAACCACCTGGACCGACCATCTGTGAAGCTCGAAAACCCAAGAAACCCAAGAAGCTACATAGGGAAATGGGTATACTGCACACCTGGAGGAACCTGTGTATATATGTATTGGTCATTTGAAGACCATGTCAACCACTATGGACATTTGGGAGGAGTAACTAAAATATGGAGAGTAAGAGGAGATAAGGAAAAAGATATGTTTGTGGTCGACAAGTCGACCAGAGGGGGGCCTGAAGTGGGAGAATGAAAAAAAAGGCTCCCACCAATCCCCTCACACCTAGAGGATCGCGGCCCAGACACCCCCCACGAGAGGAGTTTGCCTATCTACCAGATGACCAAATACCCTGGTACAGGAACATACGGATGTGCCCACCAGCCTGCCCACCAGCCTGCCCTGCCCATGCCGACACCTGCGTCATGGATGAACTCGACTGAACCATTCAACAGTAAATGAACACCTCATTAGAGATGCCATGACGACCTAGCCAACGGTCAGCACACCCGTGCAAACATGCACACTGGACACCCCCACACCAATCCACACGAAGAACATATTCAGTGCTATGACGTAGGTGACGGACACACCCACTGACACGCATCTTTATTATTTTTCACATAGGTTTTTTCAAAATGCAGAAACGCAAGACGCACAACGAACTCATCTAAAATGCTTGCTGACGCTTCTCCTACCCCATGCATTGCAATGGGAAATATAACGAAGACATGATACCGGGGATAAAGCAATATGATACCATAACCTAAAGCGCCGTGCATCAAACGTCCCCACCTATGCACCAGGCCCAAATAGGCCGCAAGCAAGAGCCTCCATGAACATTGAACGAGCAAGAGTACAATTGCTGACCCTGCAGAATGAGCCCAGCGAGAACAGACAGTCAAGGGCACAATGTTGCAAACTCGCATGCCACAAGCCGAAGCCAAGGTCACACCTGCAAACTAAGCCAGACACACAGTGGAAAATGCAATATTAAATGTGCAGAATTCTGCCTCAACCACGGTCTCTCCTCACGTGACCAAGCCGAACCTGACAGGGTGCCAGGCCCAGGAGGAAGGAGGCGCCTGGATCCCACGTTTTGAGACACAGGCAGCAACAATTAAGCGACTCAATGGACATCTGCGGCGGTGGGAGTAGTCTGCCCTCCAGCATATGAACAAATCCTCGCATTGTCTGCACATACCCATAGTTATACATTGTTGCAAATGACAGGTGCACCGCAAGCTGGGAACAGCGATGGTCCCAGACTGGGGGGCTCGCGAGTGGACCAATCAGAACATGGGGCTCTTATCACTGACGCCATTAACATTAGCCAATCCTCAGGGGTCTTCATGTAACAATTTTCATGTATCTAATTGAAGGGACAACCCAAGTATACCACCTGACTGACCCTCAACCACTAACAGCGCTCTCTATACGTATGCTATACTAACCCTACCACTCGAGGAACCAATCCAGAGTGGCGATAGGTTTTTTGCTAACTTTCCCAGGTGACGCAAGTAGCGCGTCATACTAAGGTAAAAAGGGCCTGCGAGCCCCACGATTTGAGAGAGAGTGTCAGGACGGACGCGTAGGATCCTTGACCCATCCCTGCCATTTTGTTTAATAAACAGCAGAATCACCTTGCTTCTTGCGTGTGCCTCATACTCATTTTTGGGATACACGGGAGGAGTTGGGACCTCCCTGCCCGGAGGTCCGCGGACGGCCCAGCCGACCCCGGAGAATTTCCCCCCGACAACACATTGGTGAGTGGCATTTGTATGCATCATATGTGTGGACAATAATGATTGACCTACCCACTTATGTATTGTAGTACAGTTGGGTGCAGTTGTCAGCCATCCAAGGGCAATGCATATTTTGTACCGTGTACACTTCTGTCACATGTCCTGTGTTCTGGGAGGTGGCTGTGTGGTTTACATGCATGGTACATGTCTGTGTCACAGTACACATCACTGTCTGCTGGCCTCCACAGCTGTGCCAGTACTTGTATGCAGGGTTGTTTCAATCCAAATATGTGCTCAGTGCAAGATCACCTGTGTGCCCCCTGAAAGGCACACATCAATCTGGAGTCGCAACTCTGTGTTACACAAAACAAACATTCTCCACATCAAGGAATCATTGCTAAACTGATGGAGCCAGTCTCTTTGCAATGTACATCGAGTACATACAATATTTTATGTTGAAAGACAGCAGTAGCTGCTGAGGTTCTTCTTTGTTCTGTCACCTGCTCTTACGGAACGCCTTGTCAGAATGCATTTCCAAGCTGCCTGTACTGACACACTGTGGTGTGACCAGCCTGCCGGGGTCTGGGTGCCCACAGACCACTGCCCTATGTTGCAGGCATTATGCTGAAACAACATCGATTGTATATTGCAAGGGGTAACACTAGACCAAACACAGGTTAAATTAGCTGATAGAGAGTCATCATTCCAAGATGGACAGTCTGGTACTCTCCTATTGTACTGTCTGAAGATAACTCATGAGAAAGGGTAAGGGGATGAATATCACCAATGGGTATACCTGTCTGCTTTGCATGCAATGAATGTTCATGTTGTATTTGAAACTATGATCATAGCTCTCTCCATTGAAATGACCAGTCTGTGATGAAAGGCTTCTATGTGGGGATCAATGAATACATGACAGACATTTGGCTTGGTACTTGTGTCACTGTTCACAACACTAACACTAACATTGCATTGTCTGCAACCATGAGACATGCATACTTGTCCAGACATGTAAATTAATTGGGATATGGTGTGACACGCCAGCAACATCACTCACTCTGATGGAGGTTGAGGGCTCAGTTGTTCCTTGTCTCCGCCATATGTGCTGGGTCTCAGTCTGAGCATGCCCAGTCACCAATACATAGACATAGACAGGAACAAATTCCCCACAAAAATAACCCAGACAGGAGGTATGAATGTATGGAATGATGTTCCACTTATGAAAATTAGCCTGACCATTAATGAGTTTAAGAAGTATTTAGAACAAAACCGGCTCCTAATATGCCGTATAGGGTCCACATTTCACCATCCACTGCCTCCTGAGAGGTAATTCCAGCATAAAAGGGCCATGCTTTGTCTAACAGTGCTGGCCTTAGCATCTCTTTTTAGTGCTGTTCTGCAGCCAGTGAATATCAGGTTGTGTTGGTGTGGTAAGGGGGCTCAGTGGAGGATCAAATTTGAGCGTACTTCTGTGATTGATTCATGTGATTAAGTGTGGGGAGAGTACGGCACACTAGTTGCAGCTGCATATGTCAACAATACCAATGCACTATTGTATGGCCATGTGACACAGAGCTGGCTCAAAGGACTATCAAGTTATGTGATCAAACAGGGCCACAGCAAATATAGTGCACAGCCAAGACACACAATGCAGAGTGTCACTTCACATTGTGTGAGATGACAGCGCCCTTTAGATGACATTGGACCTCATTTCGGGTCTGGCGGTAACCCTGCCGGTGAAACTGGCGGGTGGCTGCCAGATCTGTAAAAAATTACTGGTGCCTGACTTCCCGGTAACACCGGGGTATTACATCCCCGGTGGCCGGGAAGACAGGCACCAGTATTTCAGTTAATCCCCATTCCCATGGAGTCTGATAGGACTCCATGGGAATGGGGACACTGGAGTACCGGCACTGTTAACAACAGTGCTGGTGCTCCCATGAGAACTCTGCGGGCAGGTGCCGTGGTGGGACGGCACATGCCCGCAGAATCGTTCTGTGCCGGTCCGGTAACAATGGTGCTGGTAGGCTTACCGGCACCAATGTTACCGGACGGGCACAGTCATAAAGAGAGACATTGTTATGTAAAGCATCACTCAATGACTGTCAGTCACTCAGTTATTAACAGTCATTTCCTGACACTTTACATGACACTGTCATTTAAATGGTTAATAGCATGTATATGGGTTTGAACAGTGAGTCAGTGCGCTAGGGCCGTTAATCAATAGTGAGAGGTCAATAGCAATATCAGCACTAGGAGGCATTCCCCTTCACCTCTAATCAGAAAACATATGGTTGGGCTGGTTGTGCCGGTAACGTGTGCTACACCCTAATAATTGAGCAGTATAGTTTGCAAGACATAAAAAAATGTGTACACAATCCGAAGCATCAATGCTATTTATTGTTAGCACACAAACACAGCTGACAAGTGTTTCGACCCTAGGTTGTCTTCAAGGCTGTTCAATACATGTTCAGTGAAATCAAAAGATAAAGAATATTAGAAACATATGTGGATAGCTCAGGGGTAACGTGCTTGCCTTGGAAGCAAGGGGACACAGAGCAACACAGGTTTGAATCCCGGGTCCGCGCTTAGAAACCTCTGGTTATTAAGTGCATTATGAATAACCTATCATATCATATCAATGCCACACAGTTCACACTGTGCAATTTTAACATTCGTGTTGGACAAAATAATATACATTCATTATGGAAGTTTACATGCCCATGATGGATCAATGGTTGGGTTGTAGAGGAGGAGAGAAAACAAACAGGGGGTAATTCTAATTGTTTGTTTTCTCTCCTTCTCTACAACCGTTATCAGTAGTCCATAATTTTACAGCTCTGTCTGCACTAAAGGCATGAGCTGTACATGGGGGGGTGAGGGTCAGGCCAGAGGGTGTATGTATCAAGAGCATCTCAGTCGCTGTGTTCTCAATGTGCACTCCATTATTGGATACATGAGTATGCTTGTTTTCTTATAAGCGGTGTACGCAGAGTCAGATGTCTGGGTCTGTTCCTTCCTGGGTCCACCCGTGTTTGCCTTGAGGTCTGCTCCCATGGAATTCGCAACCTCTGCATGGACCATGAAACAGTGCAGCTTGTACGTGTAAATATTATTTATTATTATTATTATTAACAGAGAGACTGCTTACTCTCTGTTCTCTCCTCGTCTCCCTTTTTCCATTTTCCTATCTGCTCCCCTCCTCCCCTTACTTCTTCTATACACTTACTCTATCAGAATTGTCCCTGGACCTACTATTATAGCAAACTCATCCGTCTCCTCCCCTCTCCCTTTATATGTCCCCGGCCTCAAGCGATATCTGAAATGTTGTCAGGACTGGTACGATAGTCGCTTGTTTTGTTCCTCGCCTCTGTTTCTGCACCCCTCACCTTTTCTTTTTCTCCGGCTCTACCAGAAATGTTGTCAGGCCTAGTACGGTAGTCGCCTTTCTGTCTCCATTTCCTTCCCACTCTCCCTCTCCCTTCCTTATCTATAACTTAGCTCTTGCCCTATCTGAAAAGTAATCAGGCCGAGTACGATAGTTAATTTCACATCCTTACTGTTCATGGCCTGTAAGAAAGTCATTGTATTTTCCCGTGTTCCCTCCCTTGCCTTGAAGTGCTTTGAAACACATTGTGTATAGGCGCTATGTAAATAAACAATCATATCATATCAATGGCATGCAACAAACATGTGACTGTATTTTCCAGTGGATGAAACAATCATGACTCACATACCTACAGATATTTATGTGCATGTTTACACAGTCTTCCATTGCCTTGCCCTGGCAGCCGGTGAACATGAATTAGCAGCAATGTCAGTGCATAGACGCACAAGGGCCTCATACCAATGGGACAACATTTGGATGGCCAATAGGTATATATGTGTAGTTCAGTACACATATGTGGTGTCAATGGTGCAGTGGCAATGCAAGCATGCCTTTGATGTTTCCATGTCACAGTCTCCTCACACATATATGCAAGGCATGTGTCTGTGACTATCCATGTAGCTTGTGGAGGGTCAATGTTGCAATTGTGGTTGGGGATATCATGGCAACACATATGCCTGCATGAAATTAGTGGCTTCATATGTGCAGGTCACACTTCCATATGTTGCCACATGAAAATGTCAGGGATGTGCATTTGATCACTGATGATGAACAGACAGCCCTACTTCCACTGATGTTTTTGTACCACTCATGTCCAGGTATATGTATGTACCCTCTCACAAGCAGACAATGCCATGTAGCACTGCCTGATACCCGGCGATGACTGCGCTTGTCAGTGAATGCCATTCATCTGTGACATACAGATCACAGTGTGCCAAGTCACGACGTGAGATGTATGTGTGTCCAGCCATTGTGTGTCTGTATGCATTGCAATGCACATATGCATGTTTGTCAAGGTACTCATGACTCAAAATGTTGTCTGTCTATGTGCAGGTGATGATGCAGTAGATGCAGGAGAGGAGGAGGAAGAGGAAGTGGTTGTACGTCAGTCCACCAGTGGAGGCCGTGTTGTCATAGGCCATGAACAATTACAGGAGCTAAAGATGATCCTCAGTCATGTTTCTCACTCTGCAGACTCTGAAAGTTTGGATGCAGAACCAAATGTGGATGACACATTGAGGGACATGGAGGGTTCCCCAATTGGCAGGCTGGATGGGGTTGTTGCTTCTATAAAGGTGAGCCAGGTTTCACGGGTCCAATCAGTGGTAAGCCCCACATCCACAATGGTTACGGCTGCAATATTGCCCTCACCTGAGATTCTGGTAATGATGTCCAACAGAGGGTTGCAGACCTGCAGCCAATGTTAGGGGTTCCACTGTGATGGTCCTGGACCCTGGCATTACACCGCTGTTGGCCCCGCACACCTGGTCGACATGTGCATGTCAGAGAGACAGTGTGGGAGCAGCAGATGTTGCATGCAGCCCAAACCGGCATGGAACATGATGCATGATATTACAGGGGCATGCATCACTTGGCTGAGAACATGTCCACACCAGCTGCCCAAGATGCACTACATCAGGACTCTCAGGGATATCTGCAGCAGCTCTTGACCAGCCTGGAGAAGAAACTGCATGCTAAAATGCTATCCTCAAGGCTCTGCTACAAACTGGGCATGCAGGCCAACATCAAGGGCTGACGGGCTGGTCTGAATGGTCTGCAGGACGCACTCCATGCAGATGCTGCGGCACATAGAGAATCCTTGAAGCAGGAGATGTTGGCATCCAGGAAATCCAATCGCCATGAGATGGAGAGCTTGAGGGCTTCACTGCACAAGGAACTTTCAGCCACAAGGACCAAGCTCCTCGAAGAGATGGATGCCTTGAGGCAGACTCTGTCCCAGCAAATTGATGTGGGACGAGTGAGTGCACATGCAGACTCTGTGGCCACTCAGGGAGAAGTTAATTGTGACCTCTCAGCCATTGCCATTCTGGTGCATGCATCTATATAACGGGTGGCCCTAGCCAATGAAGACCAGGCTTTGGCACTGTGTGGACAGGATGCACTGCCAACCCCATCACCACCTGATGAACTACCACAGGATGGCAGAACCAGTACACCCACACCACCTCAATCATCTGCGCTCTGGTGTCCATGAGTCCATGGAGGGAATTATTTTTCTATTATTTTTGGGTGAAGACTTTTTCTGTTCACTCATATGGACATGGGCACACACCCTTCCTCTATCCCAAGATGGGCATTATTGTGATTGTTTACCGTCAGGGATAGTCTTATTTTTTTCTTTGTTTTCACACCCCTGTTCGAGATGGACACATCAAAAACATTTTTTGTACCCCTGGCTAGGATAGAATTTTTGTTTTTTCAAACATGAGAGGTGTGTTGTTGCCCTCTCAAGGGATTTATGAGTGAAGGACAGGACATGCTCCTAGCACCGTGATACTTCCAGGTTTGGGCGCTATCAATAAATAAATAAATGTGGGGGCTGCCATGTTCGTCTGACAATAGCTGACTGTAGCACAGCAGAGTTCACACCCCAGGTGACGCGTACCATGCACAATACCCCAGCAGACATCTAGACACCTGTCTACACTGCAATTGCTGAGAGAAGTTCACCTACCATCATCTTGGACATTCCATTATCGGCTATTCTGCCAGTGTGTTCTACGCTGTTCTGATGCCACATTATTCAGGGTAAGACAAATTGGGGCATTGGGTGGGCTTTGAGGGGATCATGGGTTTCCAACCTCTCAGTGATCTCTAATCAGTTGTCTTTTTAACTACAGCCAGGTCTGAAGGATCACAATTACCGCTCACCGGAACAAGGGGTAATTGGAACTTGATCATAGCATGGCACTCAGGGGGGGTACGAAATGGAGGTGTGGGGTTTGGGGCAGCTCTGGCAGTCCAGCTTGGTGTATCTTGATTACTGCCATGTATTGTTTTAAATTGATTTCTTTATATTGTGTTCCTTTTAATTGGATCAGGGGTTACGCCGGGCCATTTTCATCTGACTGGGCGCTTTTCTTCAAATTTTTGCTTTCACATTCAGAATTCTGCTTTTTTTGTATAAGTATTTTATTTGATAAACCTTGTTTATTTATTTTATGTATTTTGTTTCCTTGTACTGAGTGCAGCTTTTTCGCTGCAGTCAACGTGATGTTACCTGCACTCTTCACTTGCACATAGCTCGTTCCCGTCGCTTGTCCGTCTTTTCTTTTTCTCTCACATGCACGCATTGGGCGGCAGTTGTCTTCTCTCTCTTTTGCCTCGTATGGCTGATTGGCTCCTGCCAACTGAATGTGTAGATTTGAATATCCTGTTCCCCGGAGGTGCAGCGGATCGGCGCAGAGGAAGCACTTGTGCCTGGCCGATGTCCGGCCAAAGTCAGGCACTCTGCGCTGCAGACGGGCTGTGGGCGTTCCCCTCTGCTAGGGCATTCTCTTACTCGTGCAGTTTTCTTGTCAAGCCCGCACCCCATAATACTGTGTTTCCCCTCTTGCTGGGTTCGTGTTAGTCAGGGTATGTTGTCTGTGGCTAAACAAGCTGACTCTCAGGGGAAATATTTGTTTTTCAATGTGCGCAGGCGCTACCCGCGCATGTGCCGATTGTCACTCTCTCCTACAGCATCACTCCCCTGATCTTGCTTTTATCAATGAGACATGGCATAAAGCCTCATCTGCTCCTTCCCTGATTCATGCCCTGCCTTCCTACTTCCGGATTCGTAACCTGGATACGGCCCCTTCCAGCGTTGGAGGTGGGATTGCCATGAAAGTTCCTCCTTACCTTCCCACTCATCTTCAGTCATTGGTTGTGGCATCTCTCACGTCCGACTCTTTAGATTATTGTAATGTGCTATACCTGGCCTAGACAAAGTTCCTCCTTCAGCGGCCACAAGTGCTGCAAAATTCTACACCTCGATTAGTAGTAGGGGCTCCTCGGTTTAGTCCCCAATTCTGCCCAAATTGCATTGCTCCCAGTGGCCAAGTGTATTAAACGTAAGGCGTGGTCCATCGAGCGTTTTATGGAAAAGGTCCAGAATGCCTGCAGGTTACATTTTGACCTTATAGTCCTGCCTGGTCGCTGTGTTGTGATTCCTCTCTGAGGATCAATATACCAGCTTCAAGCTTGCTCGTGTGGGCAGCTGTCCTTTCTCAGTCGCGGCAGCCACGCTGTGGAATACTATCCCTCTGTTCTTGCATTCCATGGAGGACCATCTATCGTTTTGTCGGACTTTGTAGAGCCATGTTTTCATGGTTTAACTCTTGTTTATTTGCTTGTTCTTCTTTCCTCTGTCTAGTCCTCAGACAGTGTAGCGTCATGATGCCCTAGTTGGTTTAGGTGCACTCTATACATTCTTTTTACATTACATTACATTACAGATGTTGTAGGTGGGGATGGGGTCACTGTGTGGGGTGTTTTTCATTGTGTTGTCCTAGGGTGAGCAGGTCCAGCTGCATGGGTGCAGGGGAGGCATGGTGATGCGAGTCGTTGCTTGCAGTTGTTCCATGAACTTCAGAGGGGCACAGGGTGGGGTATTATCGGGTGCATGGATGTGTTACCTGCTCTGACCTTGTGTAGTTTTTCTCTACCTAGGCTTTCTGCAAGGTAAGATGGTTGCTGCTATCCAAGGGAACAGTGCTGTGGGATGCCTGCACACAACACCTCAGCATTGTAGGCTGGTTTATACACCTATGAAGTGGATCCAGGATACATCACTGGGTACAGTTGGAGCTGGCTCACAATGGAAAAGATGTGAGGTGAGATATGCATCTTTCTTGAGCTTGCAATTTTCTCAGTCTGTTTAGATGTAGATGTGTGTGTGATTGTTGTCATGGAATGTGGTGCCACTCCACCTGTATATTGATTTGAGACATGCCTAGGGTAGCCTGGGCTGTCATCACAAGTGTTAGCTGCTGCTTACATCTTGTGCTGTGACTTCCTACTTGTGTTGTCCTGTGTGCTTTGGGGGTCTGCATGCACAATCGTTGGTGTGGGACATGTGTGAGTGGTAAGGGATTTCATTGACTGTGTTGTGTGCTTTGGTATGAATGACATGCACATAGTTGTTTCCTCTTTCTATGACTGTGTCAGTTTTTTTTTTATTTGATTTTATGACTATAGACACACACAGTTTGACTCTCCCAGGCACACATTCTCTGGGTGTTGTTACGGTCACAGTGGATTGGCCATGATTCATCAATGAAGGGCACTAGTGATGTGGCTTCACTGTGTGTTCTCCACAGAGGCTGGTATCCATGTGAAGTGGGTTTGCATGAGCTGATTGTGTGCAGCCTCTCCCTGTGCCCTTTTTCTGACCAGTGGCATGGGGTTCTATGTGATTTCATCGACAGACTTTTCATCGCAGGGTTTTTTGCCGCAGATTTTTTTTGGGGGGGTTACTCCCGAAACCCCCCATCCGTTTAATTAGTTTAATATTCCCCTAGACCCACACCAAATGTATTTAATTTTTAACCCCAAAAAAAAATTGCGACTAAAAACCCCGCGAAGAAAAGCCCATTGATGAAATGACGGTATACCAGGCATGGGAGGTGCCTGTGGCTGATGGCAATGTCCCTCCTTCATCTCTACTGGTCTTCCATGCTGTGTTTCAATACTACTGGTGGGGCATATAGCAATACTCTGCCAGAGTGGTCAAGGGAGAAGAAACGTGACTTGAGCACCACGTTGAGTATGTGGTAGAAAATCCCTGTTCCTCTCCATCCTCCTCTTTCTCTAGACATGTACGATGGCTCGCAGTATACCTGCATTCATCATGCTTGAGCGACGTTTGAATGGTGTGCTTTACATGCTCCATACATATTTCCTTTGAACGTTAGTTCCTTCGCACATTCTTCTTTGAGTCTCCTATCATGTGGAAGAAAGATCACAAGGTTTACATGTGATTTTTCCTGACATGAAGATGCATGTTGGAATCCATTAATTCGGTTGGGTTTGCTCTCGACTGGGCGTGTGAGGTCTTTGCATGTGGCGTCCCTCAACATGCCAACGTTATTCCTCATTCTTCCTCATTTTGTGGGGAACATGCACGTTCCTCCGCCTATTAGTTTCTTTGCGCAGGCCAATCCAATGCTTTCTGTGGTGTCAAAGCTCTTGACTGTACACAAAGTCGCGAGGGACCCGTGCAAAGTCACAGAAAGTCATGTAAAGTCATGTTAAGTCCAATCCATGATTCAGTAAAAGTAGTTTTGTGTGCTGAAAAGTTCACAAAGTCACTTTTCAGCATGCAAACAATTCTGTGAATCAGGCCCTTAGTAGGAAAAACCACAAATTGCTATACGTAGCAAGTGTTAGCACTGATTGTCTATACTCTGGCCTGGTGGACATATGTATAGAAGGCCAACCTATATACTCTGTGGAGCTGTAGCCAAACCAGTTCAGGTAACAGTGACAGGCGGTCTAGGCTAAGTTCTTCAGAGACGGTGAGCTTGTAAAGGGTGCACAATGAGGTCACACAATGGGAATTACAAATTACACTTAGACAGGTTGTTTACAAATTCAGTTATTATTTATTGTCCAAAACACGCTATAGAAAAATAACTACTAGCAAGTAGAGTTAATAAACAACACTGGTAAAAATAGATACATATATATTTTCACTTATTAAAGGGCATAATATTCAACACAAACTCCTGAAAAGGAAAGGTATGGTTATTATTATGCACTCAAGGTCCACAGAGAAGTATCCCTAACTTGAATTGTACATCCCTAAGTTGTCTGTGGCCTTTTGCCCAATATTTCAGGTGAAAGTTCCACAGAATCTTTGAAGCAGGAAAAAGTGCAGGTAGTGTCTCTGGGGTCCAGTGAAAAGTTGTTATGGTTGGAGTACCAGTTAAACTATCTAACATTAGTAGCCCCGACTTTCAGAAGTCTTGCACAAGCAAGCAATGTCAAAACCAAAAGTGTTAGAATAAAGTTTATTATAAGCCCATTGACTTATGTAAACTCTGTAAGAAGCTCTGTAATACCCACTGTACTGTGATTCTTCCCCAGACTTGGCAAGACAAAGGAAGAGGGTCAGAGGTTGCTTTTCCCCCTGAAGTCAAAGTCCTCAATTTGCAGGGGTTGCAGGTTCTAGCTGATGTCCAGTTGGTGCCATTTACTGTTGTAAGGACTCTCGATTGACGAATGCAGCAAAACTCAATGCAGGACCCCTCCCAGGGCTAGACTCGGGTCAGGTGAGGAATTTCAGATAGTGGTCACTGCAGCACAGTGATACAAAGGGCCTGAACTGCCACAGACAGACTTTCTTTCCTATCTTGGGTCCCCTTGATGCTAGCATGCCCAGATTTCGCAGAAGTTTGTCTCATAGGGCCAGCCGGGGATCCCCAAAGTTTCAGGTTGAAACTCAGAACAGTGACAACGGCAGCACGGTGGCCCACATTCAGAGCTAATCAGTCACATGACGGTACTGGGACACTTCCCAAGGCTCTATGTTGCAAGGTACCGAGCAGACCTCAGGAATGGATGTTCCCTCCACTCCAGGACTGCTAAAGATCTTCAGCAAGACAGGGGTCCTTCAGGACAGCAGCAGAAGTCAGTAGCCAGCCTTCCTTCTTACAAGTCTCCGGTTTCTTCTCAGGTCTCGCAGATGGATAGGATTCTTGGCTCCTTCAGGTTACTCCAGGATCTCTGAATAATGGGCGCATGGGGTCCTCTTCTTACCCTGTAAGCCAGGTAAGAGCTGCTGCCTTCACTAGCCAATGACAGGACTAGCCCACACACACACCCCAGAAGTGGTCCAAACAGGACAACTGGAGGGAAAATTCACGCATATCACTCAAGCACACTGAAACCAGTTTGTGGATTGGGACCAGACAGTCCCAGTCCAGATCCCGCCAGCAAACACACACAGCCATCCGGTAGCCTACCACAAGTTTCTGCTTTCCTGGGCATCCTTATCAGGATGTTCCTGGCCTCTCACGCCAGGAAGAAGGCTTAAGAACAAGATGGCAAAAGGACAAGTGAAAAATCTTGCCATGTTTGACCAGTACCCACAGTTAGTAGCCAAAGGTAGTAAACACAGTAAGGATAAAAAGAAAATTCCCCAAGAGTGGGAAAAAGTCACTGCTGCCACCAGCTTATACTTTTAGCACACCTAGAGTAACCAAAAATCCTCTGAGAGTTAGTCTAGGGCAAAACAAAAATGTATCCATTGTACTGCAATGTAAGCTGCATTGTACACTGATTACAAAGTTACCAAAACTGATACAAAAGTAACCAAAAGTAGTAACGCAGTAACACGACTAAGTGAGACAATGGGCCTCATTCCGAGTTTTATAGGCAGCCATGGCGCTATTAGCACCAGGGCTGCCTCCAAAATCGGTCCGGGTCTGGTCTGGTGGAGGGGGGACTTACCAGGACATTTCGCCCTAGGCGGACCCGGTAAGTCACCATTCCAAAGGCCATTCCCCATTCCCATTTGAGCCCCCATAGGGCTCAATGGGAAGGCACTAATAATGGGCCCACTAATTGCGGGACCGTTATTAGCTCCAAGGTCCCTTAACGGGTCCCGTAAAGAACGTGTGGTCTGACCACGCGTCCTTTACGGTTCCCTCCAAGGGACCTCGGAATCCGGCAGTAAGGGATTACCGGCACCGGTCTCCTTACCGGTGCCCGGTATCCCTTGCCCCCCGACTTGTAATGACCCCCAATGTTTCCCAGTACTGACAGTCAGTGTCAAATGTCAGTGTAGTGAAGCTTAAGGCTTCACTGCACTGCAAAAAGTACAAGTCACATTAAAAAATAAAAGCAAAACGTGTGCGGGTTCCATAATGATGGAAGGAAAGATACAGTAAACATAAATCCTTCCTAACACATGCACCCCCCAGACTAAGGGACAGGAGTAATTAATCCACCCCTGAATGTGTCCTCTTTTCCAGTCAGTTATCCCTGTTGGACAGGCCATCAAAATTGCTATATTTGGGATCTGGCCTATGCCCAATAGTGAAGTTCAAGGACTGTAGATTTATAAACCACCTGAGCCACTTTGGATTCTCTCCCTTAACATCTATCAACCACTTCAAAGGTTTAGGTGGAACATATACAGAGAAATGCGTCCAATGGAGGTTGGACCTCAACTTCCTAAGGCACCATACAATGGAAAAGCAACTCTTCTTTATCTCCTGTGGAGGTGAAATGAGTTCTCCACTCCTAAACTAGTAGCTAATTAGACATATAGTTTGTTCCTCATGTTTGTCATTAAGCTGTGAAAGTTTTTCAACTATCCTTGTGTCATAGGCATCTGTCTGCATGATGCAATGTCTCTTCCAATCAGATGCCCTTAAATCAGGGCCCTGACCGAAGGATTCCTTCAGGACAGTGAAGGCCTTCTCACACTCCGGGGTGCATAAGAACAACTTAGGTCCCCTTGAAGTAGTGGGGGTAGTCAGAGGGACAGCTATATTGCTATAGGGTGATACTTTGCTCCTGTGTTTCCCAGTGAGGGCAGGAAAGTCCTCACTTGGGCTTGGGTAGTGGGGGTTACACAGTTCTGTACATGAAGTACTTCACTGACAAGAGGTTACATCATGTCCCCACATACACCAACTTCATGCTTGAGGAAAGCCAATGGCTCTTGTTCAGTTCGACACTTGGTTGTCTCCCTGAACAAGTTGGCCTGATAAAGGTGCTGACACACAGTCTCTTGAGTCATACCCAGTTCCTACCAAGTAGGGGTTGAATCTGCCTTGTCATCCAGACATGTATTGCTGAGATCCATTTTCCCATTCAGAACAGGACCTAAGCTCATTTGACAGGTGTCAGTTGCAGCCACCAATCCAGAAATCCATACACTGAAGTAAGGATCTGAAAAGGCCGAAACTGCTGTATCCTCCTCAACATAGACTGCAATTGATATGTTGCCATACCCTGCAGAGAGATCATAGCAGCAACTGTTCTTTTCAGTACAGAGCTGATCCTCTAAGTTGGTACCTCTTAGTGAAGAGCGTCTCTCTATCTTGGGGACAGAATACAGAGCTCTAGTGTACATACAGAATCCTAAACTGGCTTTCCCTGTATTTCCATCCAGATCCTCAGAAATTGACTCTGGACAGATAGTGTGCTCAAACACTCCTTGTTCCAACACAGGGTGGATCTCACACCAACTGCCAGAACATCTTCTTTGTTCTGAGTCCCCATAATACCCAAACCTAGTGGGTTTACTCACTCCCAGAATGCAGTCTTGTTTACACCAATCTGTGATAATGGGTGTAAGTAACAACAAGGGGGGAGGTTTCCTCAGCAAAATCTCCAGCTCATCCTGCTGAGGTGGGGTCAGGTGAGGCGACACTAGGTCAGCCTCATTGATGCCATTAGAAGGGCTGCTTTGGCACAGGGCAGGCAGACACATAGATCTCCTACAAACCATTATTAGGAATCTGCATGGCATCTTGTCCAGATACACCAAAGCCTTTGGAATAGTTTACCTTGCCAAGCTGTGAAACATGGCAAAGCCCAGACGACTGACAAGTGTTCTGGGATTTACAGACTAAGTGTGACAGGAAAAGGTCCCGTGCCTGTGGCGCTCACTTAAGGCTTTGTACTCGAGCAGTCAACTGCTGCTGCAGGAAGTCCCGCCCCCCTTCTACCTGTATGCTGGCAGCCTGAAATTGTGCCATGCTTGACACCAGCAGTTGTGACTATTCTACGTTGAATCTTTGAGAAAAGGTATCCACTAAGAAAACCCTATCAGATGTATTCCCGAAGAGATGACAATCTCTTGGAGGTGATCCCAGAAGGAATATGAAAAAGAGAAAAAGAGAAGTAGATGACGTCACAAGAAATGAGCATGACACAGTGACAAGATTGGCTTAAGAAGAGAATGTGTGGACCATGTAGAAACTGATGACGAAATAAAGAATTGGAAGCGGGTTCAATTCAACACTACAGCTAAGTCGATGCCTGGTCTGGGATGCTGAGGGAAACCCTTATTGATACATTTTTATGTCCAGTTCGTTTAATGTGGATGACAACCCTTATATAACACCCCTCTCTTAGAATCCCCCTGACCCCACTGAGCCAAGAAGTAGGTTTGTTTTGCAAATTTAAAAGGTTTATTTGAAAATTAAACAATATATATATATATATATATATATCACACTTTGATAATAAATTAAGATTTGATAGCACACTTGTGAAGACGATAGTGATCAACAATGGATAATGTTACAGTGGTACACTCTTTTTGATGGCTTAGAAGTGATATAGAGAGGATAAGGTAGCTGAAAATGCTTTTATGGCTTCAAGGCCAATGCAATGATGAATGAAAATGCAGTACAGAAAATAAATTTGATAGGACTTCAACAAAAGACAATGTAATCACTTTTCTTTGACAATTCACCCCCCGCCCGCCCCTCTATACAAGGTAAAGAGATGGTCGGAAAGCACACAGTTCTCAGGAATGCAATCAAATATAATTCAGTTCCCCCCTAGCAAGCTTAGAGGAAAAGAGATAGGAGTTTTTAGGTTCGTTGGAAAGCTTAGAATCTCAGCTTCAAAATAAAAGTTAAATCTCGCTTCTATCACTAACGGTTCCGGAGATACGGCCGATTTAGTAAAGGTAGTCTTTCGGATTTGAAATTTGAAAGCTCAGAATGACAGATGACAGTTTTCAGGTTTAAAGATGACAGAATGACACGATTCTAGGAGGCAGTTCTAAATAGGTTAAATTAGTTTAGATTAGATTATTTTAAACTAAGAGATTGGGTTTTGCACAGTTCTGGCGGTACTCACACTATATTTTGGACAGGAATGCGACTTCGCCACGGATCGGGTCAGGATTGGACTGCGGTTCCCTCGCCACGGACGGTCTCTGACTGGTTCTTGTCACTGGATTATTCTACCTTCTGGGTCAGCTCTGCTAGCGGCACTGCACAGCGGTCTGGATCTCTGGTTCTGACAAAAGTTCTCGGCACTGCACGGCGGTCTGGTCTCTGGTTCTGACAAAAGTTCTTGGCAAAAATTCAAACAGCTCACCTGGCTGTTGAATAGTTTGCAAATGATTTGGAGGCCTGCTGAAAAAGGATTCAGCTTGTGGATTCAGGCCTCTCTGCTACAAATTCTGGAGATTGATGGATTTGAAGTCTGGATCTCTGGATGTGAAGTCTGAAGTCAAAATGCTCCGCAGAAAGTGAAAAAGAAAAAAGTCCTATCTTGCTTCCAGTGGCTCTTTTTATGTGTTTAGAAAGTGGGTGGGTTGGCTAATTCTGCATGCCCAACCCTCTCAACTTATCATTGGCCAGTTCCTCCTCTCTTCCTTGATTGGGGGAACTGGGTTGTGAGTCAGAGTGATGAGGTAGGTTTATGGTCAGAGGATCCTCCCCTTGTCAAATTGCACACAAATCTATTTCTGATCCAAATACATATTTATCTATGTACCATTTTTCTAATATTATACGTCCAGTTAGCATATTTTCTGTAGCACCAAACCATCTGATCCCTGTCTTTGTAAGATGTTGTGTCCACTTATGACAGAATTCTGCCCTTTTCATCCAGATCACGACCTCTAAACCTTTCCAGATTTTACACAAATGTGCACCCTCCTTCTACACACATTCCAGTAATCTACTAGGTCTCTAGCATAAACCCAGTGTCTGTAATATCAATAAATAGCAGGGTTTTGCCTCAGAACATGGTACAAAGTTGAATCAAGTCTTGAATTGTGGGTACATTTCTTAGATTAAGGTTCTCCAAATTGCACATTTTTGTGAGGTTAATACAATATTTTAGAAGCATTTAACTTAAACATATATTTGCTGCAATATGATTCCACAAACGTGTCTGAGTCCACCCCCAGAATCTTGGGAGAACCACATGTCTCTCCTCTCCCAGGCAGGGCTCTGTTTACAGTCCACTCTGAAAATCAACATACCCCATTCAATTGCAAACGTCTACTGTGTCGTCTGAGGTCAGCAGGCCAGGGGACCACTCTGCATTTGGTTAGCATGAACCTGTGATTTTCTTTGCTGTTGTGTGGGTCTCTGAGGTGAGAAGGTTTCCCAGCCTCTTGGCCTGTTAATGCAATCAGATTCTCTGGGAACAGCAGGTGGTTAAGAGTTTTAATTAAGCAGCGGGCCTTTGAAGTTTCCAGCTGTCTCAGGAGGCTGATTAGCTTCTCAAGTAGCAGTTCTCCTGTCAGAGTTTAGACCGCTAGCGCCGGTTTGTGGACAAAGCTGGTACTGCACTCATTTTTGGGATCTGTCTTGAATTAATGCATTTCAATAGAATGGTCTTTTGCTTGATAGTATAGGATCCTTGCTTAACATTGTTTTGATGGCATCCTTACAGTAGAGTGGTGATGTGGAACCCCCCACAAGAAGGTTGTATCTTTAGAGTGGTCTTGTGGCCATGATTTTAGCAATTTTTTGACATCAATAAAAACAGATTTTGAACAGAACCATCTTTCTTTGCACGGGTGGGTGGCAGATTAGGTGACCATATTGGTGTGTGCAAACTGCGCGGTTCTCCTGGATTCTGGCGTGAATGTGGGTGGCGACAGCTCATCCCCACATCTACCCAGTCTGTTGATTTAGTTTGTTCTGGGATAGAATAATGGGCGGCGACAGCTCATCCCCACATCTACCCAGTCTATTGATTCAATATGGGTCAAAACCCTTGACAGAATTGAGTAAACTTTCCTGTGCGATAGGAAAATTGCATGTATGAAGAGCACTGTAGAAAATACTCATTGTTCAATAACTGTACATATGCAGCAACATAAGTAGATCAGGTGATCTTAGAAGCTGGCTATACGTAGTGTATAGACTGCAGGTGGAGCCGCCATTATATAGAAATGGGACCTCAGCATCACAATTTTAGTAAGCTCAAACCATGAAGAGAAGGGCTTAAAGCTGTGTTAATGGCAGAGAATTAGCTGGGAGCATGGAAGAATCGAGAAGGGCTGTCTGGCATGGTGTGAAGACTGAAGGCAGCCAAGACTGGTTATCTATTCTTGGAGGCAGAGAACGTGAGAAGCTGAATTATTCCTTGTTAAGGTGCAAAGGAAGAACACCATGAGTGTCAAGTTTTATTAATTCATGACAATTAAATGCTGGAAAATGGACCGAATTGCAGTCTCTGTCACGTGAGCCCAGAATGAAAATAGAGTTGGGAATGCATTTCCAGAACTATGGTAAGCATGTGCTCACACTCCCTTATATTTCCAGAGAAGAGAATATATTGCACGGCCAAGTTCAAAGACAATCTTCATGGCAGAAGGCCTGGGTGATAAGAGATGTTGGGCTAATTGGGTGGGGAGGTACAGTCCAGTCAACCCCCTGATACCTGGGGTATGAACATATGTGCTGCTAAGTGAACTGAATGTCCCAGAAGGGAACTAGTGTGCCAACCAATTGTAGAGGGCCACATAACGAAGGGCATGATAATTTGAGAGCCAATGAGGTACCGTGTTTCTAATAACTTTTGAAGATGACTTGCACTAGGGGTGGGCATGAGTTTTCCACCTGACTGTAGAGACCCAAACACAACTCAAACCTTTATAGAAAGTATTCTTACATGTTCCCCTTGAGCCAATCACAACTCCCTCAAAGTTTTTCTTATTTACCACATAGTATGACGTCGCGTATGATGAGTTTTTACTAGAACTGTGTTGTTTGATATGAAATGCTTCGAGGGAACGCTGTGCGACATCCGTTGATGTTCGTTGTAACTCCATGGTTTAGACCATTGTTAATAAAACAGTAAAAGGACTTAGCCATCTTCCTGAGTTGGTTTGATTCTTTGGTGAAAAGAGTTATTCTGCTTCCTATCCAGCTGCATGACACACTACCCACCAAGGGCCCTAAATTCAAGTGGTAGCAGTGTCGGATGGTTCAAAACCCATCGATCAGTTTGCTCCAGAGCTTTGAACGATTGGACGTCCTCTGCCATCTACCTGGAAGATCGTGGAGTTTCATGTGGAGATCAGCCGAATAGAAATCTTGCAAAAAAAACTGAGACGGTGGGCAGGGTCTCTCTTTGATGAAATCCCTACCTGGTTTCCACAGGCACTCGGCAAACGGAAGACAAAAGTGTTCGGTTGGAGGTGGGGACGATACCAAATGCCTTGAGTCAAATAACAACCAAATGGTGAGTAGACTGAGGGGAAAATAAGGGGACGGGGGATGGGGTAATTTAAAAGTAATGGGAAAAATTGTGTGAGGATAGAGATAGAAGCGCTCAGAAGCCTGACCCAAGGGGGTCTAGATGAAGTTGTCTTACACTCCAGCAGGAGTCACTAGTCTGCGTGTGAACAGATTCACATAAGGAACGACTTAAATCCTGTGATAGGATATTTGAATAGGGGAGAGGAGAAAAAAGGTGAGTATTTTTACTAAATGAGTACATTCGACCAGTCTGTCTGTGTAATGTGTTGAGTTATGGTTCTGAAGAAGTGAAAAATGTTGTGAAGGAATTGAATGGTAAGGAGTTAAAAAGACTATCTAGGAATGTGGTTGGTACCAATCCAGAGATAGACAGAGATAATTGGAAAGGTTTGAGAGGCGGTTGTTGGTGCGTGCTCATATTTGTTGTTTTAAGAATATTGAAAAGTTGCAAAAGTATTTTACAAAACCTGGTAAGTATTGACTGTCAATTGAGACACGTCACAATGGGAAACGCTCCCCTAATGCATTTATGTAAGACATTGCCAAAACAAATGCCAAATCTTGAACAGTATAGTGCGGAATAGGTGAATGGAACGGCAGATAAGATGTCCATGCCATGGCCACAAGAGGGATCACTGTCGAAAGTTGTATTATAACACATGACCACATACTTGCACACTGCGTATACAAGGAAGACATTGGAGAACATTTTAGCGATTCTAGAGTTTTGGAAGATGTACCAGGAAGAAAGAGAAGATCCTCCCCCTGAGAGGTGGATGCTAAATCAGTGTAAGGAGGAAGGTGTTGAGCCCTCAGCTTCCATTACCTCCCCTGAAGTAAATGGTACTAGTGCAGAAGAAGTAGGGTTGTACCCACTGAAAGCTGCAAATGGGTATAATAATCCAATATACAAACTGCCTGCTTGCAGTGACTATAGTCCAGAGGGAAGTGAGAGAAAAGAGTAGATCTTTAAGATCATACAAAATGAAGAAGAGAAGAGTGAGCGATCAAATGCATTGACAGAATAAGAAAGAGAGATTAAGAGATGGAAAGGGGAAAAGGACAATGCTAACGAGGTAACGCTCTTGCAGAATGCATGGATGGGAGGACAGATATTGGTCAAGCTAGATGGGAAAAGCATGAGGAAGTAAGACAAATTGAAGATAAGTACGAACAGGAAAGAAAAGACAGAGAGCGAGAAAAGAGTTTGAAGGAAGATGAGCATAAAAGTAAGAACAAGAAGTGACGAGAACAGATGTATCAGAAGGAGCAAGAGAAAAAACAGGAGTGGGCAGAGGAGCAAGGAAAGTACGACAATAGGCAGAGAGCTGTGGAAGATAGGTATAGAAAAGAAAGGAAGAGAGAGGAGGATGAGCGCAGAAATTATGGGACAAAAGGATAAGGAGTTGAAGAGAAGAGGAGGAAAGGAGAGCAGAAGTAAGGAGAGAAGAGCAAAGACAAAAATAGGACAGAATTAGAAGGAAGGGGAGAAAACAAAGAAAATTAGGTGAAGAGTTAGAACGAAGAAGTAGATAGCGGAATTTGATATTAGCCTTGTCGCAAGGAGCTAGTAGAGACAAGCCGTGCAATACGATGGGACAGATTTGAAGATTTTCTTCCGTTAAAGGGAGCAACATCAGGGGCATCTAGAGTAGCATTAGAAGAAGCAAACTTTGACATAGGAAGGATTGGAGACAGGATCGATTAAGTCTATCAATAATTAAAGTAAGGTAGCCTATCTTGAAACCAAGGGACGGGAGATCAGTCCCTAGTATTTTAATTGCAAAGCGAAGAAGAAATTCCATTTAGCCTCAAGCACAGTGCCTTATCCTTAAGCAGAATGAACTTAGATAAGGGTGTAGGGGATGAGAGTTACACCAGTTGGGGAGTAGACATATGAAATGAGGAAAGAGAATCCTTCCTTGGGGAAGAAGGAGAGAGCGCGTGTGTCCCCGGGCGAAGCCTTCAGATAGACAAAGAAGTAAGATGGTCCGATCTAGAGCAACCTAAGGACAGGACGCCAGATCCCATGGCATATCAAGAGCGTTTCAGAGGATGACCATATAGCGAAAAAAAAGAATCACTGCCATATGTGACCAGGTTAAGATCGCTACCAGTAAGGAGATGGACAGGGACGATTGCCCCTGCCATGAATAGACAGACGATGGGAGCCGACTGTGTTTCAGGGTTTATGCAGTTTCCTTTATTGGAAAAAGGGGGAACAAGACCACATTATATTCCATGGCGGCAGATGGATAAGGATAATTTAAGGTGTAAGCTCCCAAGTTTGACTTTGGGTGCTGGAAAATGGATATATGCGTTAGAAAAAAAGACAGGAGGAAACACACTGGCCATAGAAGACATTAAGGGTCTCTTATTCTTGAGGAGAGAACTGATGATAAATGGAGGAAAGCAGGCTATTTAAGTGTGACAGCACAAAACAAAGTGCACAGCAGTGCATCATTCAATAATTGTAGATCAGATGTTTGGAGGGCTCTTAAGGTGCAATATCCCGACACATCAGATATGGGTACAATAATGACAAGTAAGATGAAGGAAGATGAAGACCCTATTGCTTACATTCATACATTGTTGGCAATTTGAAAAGTGCGAGCCGTGGGAAAAAAACAGTGGCATTATTTTACCACATTTTATGTCAGCGGTTGCCCGAACAAGTACAAAGGCATATAAAGACACAAGTGGGAATGGAAGAAAAGCCATGAGCTGAAATTCAATTGAGGATAGTGCATCACTGTTGGCTATTGCAGGAGAAAACCAAGAAGAAAGCTGAGGCTAGGAAAATTCAGGAAGCCAAATTTGTGCACAAAAAAATTGTCAAAATGTGCCATTTAAGGGGCTGTATTGACAAGCGGAGAAGGATTGAGAATGCAGCAAGCAGAGTGGGTGCATCGCAAGCAAATAATCAATGGCCGATGGACCAAGGAGGGAATGGGTTCATGCCACCAGGCAAAGGTATGGGCTATAGAGGAAGGGGTGGATTCCAAAACAATCAAGGTGGGTTTCAAAATGTGCAGAATGAGAATCAGAATGGGAAAGAAGGATTCTACCAAAGGGGACTAGTCAAGCATCCTCACCCTGTATGTTGGACTTATGGGATGACAGGACACATTGCACGTGTGTGGGAGACAATGGAATGTACAGAATAGCCACTTCTCAAGTGTAGGGACATCTTATCCACCACCATATGAAACACAAACTAGGGAAGGGTTTGCCCAAGATCAGACAGTGTATCAGATAAAAGCACTGCAAATGCAACAGACAAAGCAACCAGAGCGAGAGCAAATTAATCCACCGCAAGGGCAGTCACAACACACCCCCACGCAGGCACAACAGTATGCAATCATGGGACAATTACTGATACCTAGAATAGGAGGTACCACTGTGGTAGGAGAAAATCCTTTCACAGGTAGAGGGTTATGCATGTACCCTCAATAGGACGATGAGGGTCAACCAGGGAGGACAGTAATAGCTCTCGAAGAAGGGTACAGTTTGACTGACATTACGGATGATGATATGTTTAAAGAAGACCCAACAGGCAATGAAGTAGTGTTCTTTATGAGCATTACATACTGGATAAGAATAGAGAAGAGGAAAATCCCACATGAATGGCAGTAATGTGGCAGCATACAGCATTTCTTTAAGAGGACTTGGAGAAGGTGCCCAGTGTCCTATGGACTACATGCCCTCATGACATAGGATTAATAAAGGGAATAGGGGAAATTAAAATAAAGCTGAAACCAGGGGATATTTACCTTGTGCAAGACAGTACCCCATGGTTCGATTGGCTGATGAGGGCATAGTCAAAACCATTTCAGCACTGTTGAAACAAGGTATTCTGGTGCCATCATTATTATCGTGCAACATCGCAGTGTATCCTATCAAAATATCAAAGGGAGAGTCGTGGAGATTCATACAAGATATTGGACCGATTATCAAGATTGTAGATGCAGAGATTCATCTAGTTCCTAAACCAGGGACGATACTGTGCAGTATCCCAGTAGATGCACAATATTACACAGTGATTGATTTGAAAAATTAGTTTTTCTCAATCCCATTGCACAAAGACTCACAAGACTTAACTTCATTTACGTTTTGCCAAACTCGACTGAAACACACTAGCCTGCCCCAACGGTGCTGTGAATCTCCATCATTCTTTTTTCATTTTATTTTTTATTTATTTATATCACGTCGAAGCCCGCAGGAATCAGGGCGTCCACACATAGACACGGACAAAACATATATGATGTGACAGCAGTGTGCTTCCTCCTATTCTTACATGTCAACTCAGTCAGTTAATTATTTGAATATAGTTGTCTTCAGTCCATTCCTGAAAGCTATGTGATTGTTCTCTTGCCTCAATTGTATCAGTAGTCTTTAACAGGGTCCTCCAGATGGACCTAGGCAATGTTGATTTGAAAAGTGAGGTGATACAATATGTAGATGACATTTTAATGTGTAGCACTGCAGAAGCTAAGTGCAGGCAGGACTCAAATCAGTTAGTGACTATCTTAGCAGACAGGGTACAAGGTAGACAATGAGAATCTACAATATTGTCAAGAAGAGGTGTTATACATAGGACAGTTGATTTCACTTGAGTGAACAACGGTGACAACAGAAAGAGCTGAGAAAATTATGAAAACTGCAAAACCGCACATAGTAAAACAGATGCAACATTTTTTGGGACTATGCAATTATGTTAGAGCCTGGGTGTTTGCCTACAGTTCATACACAAGACCCCTTTTGCAGGCTTTAAAGCAAGCACAGGTCAATGAGGTTAAAATAGAATGGAGGACGGGTTTCAGGAATTGAAGAAAGCAATTTGTACAGCCCCTGTTTTAGGAATTCCCAATTATGCTGAGGAATTGTATTTGTTTTCACACACAAATTGGACAGTCATGACAGCAGTGCTTACACAGAGTACTACATTGAGGTACAAGCCTCTAGCATATTATTGTGGGAATTTAGAGCTAGTTATGAAAGCACACTTTCCTTCAGAACAGTCATTGGCAGCCACCGAGTTTGCAATTGAGAAGTCTACAAGTATTGTAATGGGCTGCTCTATGACTTGTAGAGGAGGTCCCAAATAAAACCTGCATTCCAAACGTGCATTTTCAAGTACCAGGAACATTCATACCGAGATATGTGACGTATGATGAGCAAATAAATCAGCAGAGATCTGCAGTAGGACTCTGCTCAGTGCCTATTAGAAGAACAGCACCTATTGAAGTACCATGAACAGTAAGGTACCCATTAAGAAAACCTTATCAACAAATGAAACAATATGAAGATTGCCTAAGTACAGTCCCTGAAGAAAATAAAAAGGCCTTAATAGAAGATGAATAGTGACGTCACGAAGGCCCGGACTGACTCACAGATAGAAGAAATGACAACCGGAGAATGATGCAAAGAGACGAAACGCCATGAACAAGGATATCCTGAAACTAAAGTGAAAGGATGATGTCAAAATGCAAGAAGCTTAAGCTGGAAGCGTGGCAAACATATTTGACCAGTTTACACCTGTAAATATGCTTGGAACAGCAAGAAAGCTAAGAAAACAGTGCAGCTTGCTATGCTTAGTAGAAGAATAGTGCGGCAAGCGCCACTATACATAACCTACCTCAAACGAAGCACCTTATTATAAGTTTATTCCTACTTTACACAAGAAGCAGAATCAACCCAGGTTACTAAAGGCCACACGAGAAGGCTCCACATTTAGCAGAAACGAGAAGAGACGGCTGAAAATGAAACTCAGCAGAGGAAACTCATGCCAGGAGAGCCAAGGTGATACCAATAGAAGAAACGAACAGTAGCTACATCTGATTGAAACTAAGAACAGAATGTCCTGCCTCTAAAAGGTCGAGATAAGAAGGCGAAAGGCAGGTGGCGGGTGAAATGAAAATCAAATACACGAATTGAGGGAAAAGAAGCAAATTCACGGTGTCTGAATCATGTGACCAGATGAGCAAGAAGAAGCAAAGGTTCACGCCTACGCATGGCACCAGGCCAGATGGAGATATCAGAACCTTTTCCAGACAGAAGATGCAGTTTCAAGGCCAACCGCACAGAACTAATTGACACATTGCTACTAAAGTTCTGATTCATTGTAACAAGGACTGGAGGAAGGCCGGGTAACTAAGGGGCACCTCGCACCTGGCCAACCATTCTGCGTGCTGCTAAGCAAAGTAGAAAAGAATGCATGGGGTTGGTGCCAACCCAATCACAATGAACCAAATAATCTAGGGTCCTATAGTTAGTAGAGCAAATGGGACGTCATACTTTTAGTGACATCTGCAGTAGTCATTTTGAAGGAGAGGCTTAGATGCCCACCTGACAGTGTTTACCCAATCCCCTCACTCCATTACCATATACATATATAGTATCTATAGTAAAGTTAACTTTTCTAAAGCAATAGAATTGCATGTCAACATTTGAGTGTTACACGTCAATGATGATGAGTTTTGAGTATAAATGTTACAACTTGCCTGAAGTTCATTGGAGTTGAAGCGAGGAGGAAGATCGCATCACTGCTGACATCCATAACTCCCCGTTTTTTGTACTTGTCATTAAACAGACTCCCTTTGCCAAATCGTTTGAGTTGTCCTTATTGATTGGTGTTGGAGTAATAAATCTGCACCCCCATCCATCTCACGGGTGCTGCTATCTTGTCTTAAAGTGCTTCTGAGCATACTCTGACTCTATGGGCCGGTCGGGGGTCTCAGAGTACACTTGGTAGCAGAGATTGATATTTATCGATTATCGATTAGAATAAGATACACATTGACCGTTGACATAAAGCAATTCTAGGTCTTTGGCAATATCACGAGTCCTTTGTCATTCGGCTGAGTAGACTGTGAAGCTCCCCTTAGAAGGTGGTAGTGTAAAGAACAAAGTCTGCAGAATGAGGTCTGAGGGGACCTGTGTTCCCCGCTTAACCCCTTTCCACTCCTAGGGTCATCTGAACAGGAGAAAAGCCGAAGAAGGGGGTGACAAAGGCAGTGATCCCAAAGGTCCAGAGAGGAAACATGAGAACGGTGAGTTAAAAAGACTAAGTGTTTTGGCAAAAGTGCAAGCTTTAGAACAAGTAAAGGGAAAAGGTAACGGAGGGATGCGGTAAAACAAAATATAGCTAGAAGTAGAGAAAAATGTGTATATATATATATGTATATATATATATATATATGTATGGGGAAGGGAATAAGGACTCAAGAATAATTAAGTGGATAAAGGGAAGATACCAGGGAGGACACCCGAGAAGAGAGGTTACCGGGGAGGACACCCGAGAAGAGAGAGGATTCGCCTTATTGCTACGCTTAATATAGCGGCTGGAAGAAACGTGTATCCAGAGTCCCAAATAAAAGGGAACAAATAGACTACCATGGCAATTAAAGACGCAGCAAAAGGGATACGTTTAAACTCCATGTCAGGGTAATTTTAGATTCTATAGAAAAAAGAGAACTGGCTACCTCTCTCTCAGTGCTGCCACCTAGTGCCAAGTGAACTACAGTGTATTAATGAGCAGAAGAAATCATTTCTCAATTAGTGCAATTAAGCAAAAGGAACAGAGTGTCGGAACATGAGAGAGGGGTAGCCAGTTCTCTTTTGTCTATAGAATCTTTAATATACCTCCCGTTTGAGCCATTGGCCCCCCGAGAACAAAAATTGAGGGAGTTTACAGTTACTGATATAACGCAGTGTAATTTTAGAGGCAGAGATGCGTGTGACCAGCTGGAGTTCGTCTAGTCTGTTAACCTCTGCCTTATGTGTTGATTGTTCTGACGTCATAGGACGGAACATTTTACTTCAAGGAACTAGCATAAAAACTGTGCGATTGGATATTTGGCAGGTTGTAGAAGATAACCTGATGTTTTTTGAGTAAAATAAAAGATATGAAATGTTTGTGAAAAAATCGGGATTGGAGCTGGCAGTGATTGGTGCTTGCTCATATTGTTGAAATTGTTTAAATCATATGAAGCTTTGATAAAAGTGTTATATAAAAGGAAAGGGAACCGATTTAAACATGGAGGACATAACTCCACTAGCACACCTATGCAAACAGTTGCCGAAACATGCACCAAAGCTGAAAAAATACAGCACAGAGTGGGTTAAAGAAACCGCCCCCAAAATATATATGCTGTGGCCGCAGGGCGGGTCCTTATCTGAAGCTGTTTTGCAAAACATGATGACATACTCGCACTCCACATATACGGGCAAAAAGTTAGACAAACGCCTAGCTATTCTAGAGCTTTGGAAAATGTATGAACAGGGAAAGGAAGAGGGGCCACCAATAGATTGGATACTTAATGTATGTACAGAGGGGGTGAGACGCCTACCGCGCCACCCACCCTGTCTGAAACGGAAATTGAAAACAATAAGGATGAGGGGTCATACCCACTGAGAGAACTTAAAGTAACCACAGGGTATAGCAACCCGGCATATGAGTCACCTACGCAAAGTAGTGATGAAAATCAAGGTAAAGATAAAGATATCACCTCCACAGTCCCAAGGGACAAGGAGAGACATGATAACGAGAGAAGGGACCAGACACAAACAAGTGCATCTCTCAATAAGGAGAGAGAAGGTAAAAGATGGAAAGGAAGCAAAAATAGAACTGATGAGATAGCATTCGCAAAGAACGAATGGATGGGAGGACAGATTTTATGAAACCTCGATGGCAAAGGCATTGATGACGTGAAACAAAAGGAGAGGCTAGACTATGTACAGAGAAAGGAGAAAGAGAAAGAATTGAGAGACAAAAGAATTAAGGAAAAAAGATAGGCAACGACAAGAACAGTTATATTGTAAAGAGCAAGAAAGACAGAACGATCGCAAACAGAGAGAAGCCAATGATCAAGACAGAGAAGAGCAGTGTAAGTTAGAGGAAGGGCAAAGAATACGAGAGAAAAGAATAAAGAGACGAAGGGATGAGGAAATTCGAAGGGCAAATGAATGTAAAGACGCAAAGAAAGAGGAAGAAGATAGGGTCAGAGAAGAGGCGAGGAAGCGCAGAGAATTTGATGTTGATGTAGAACGTAAGCGAAGACAGAGAGCACAAGATCTTGAATATCTGGAGAGAGAGATTAAGAAACCTGAGCCAGTAGTGGATTGGGAAGACATCGAAGAATTATTTCCTGAGTACGAATCAGTACTAGGCATGTCTAGGGTGAATATTGAAGATGACTTCGACACCAGAAGCATCGGAGAAACGATCAATAGCATATATGATGAAATGGGGCTAGATCAAATACACCAAGGGGAGGGGGAAGACGAGTGCCTAGAGAGCACTTAGTTTTACGACACTGAGGATGTCTCCCAAAGTAGTGGGAACAGAGAACTATCCCTGGATAGATTAGAAATAAGTAGGAACAAAGAAGATGCAAGAAGTTTCACGAGTTGGGGGCAGACAATGTCTGACACAGAAAGGGAGGAGCGCAAGGAAAAGGAGGAAGAGAGAAGGCACGAAAGACAATTCTCAAGGGGAAAAGGGATAAGATTGTCAGACACTAGTGAGTCCGCGCCAAGGGCATCAGAGTAAGCCACACAGTCAGACCGACATGAAGAAATATCTCACAGTCAGAGAGGGGTGTCTCCACCGCCCTATTTGAGCAGGCTCTGGACATTACCAAGCAGGCGGCGATGCGGAAATGTTACTGCAATAGACAGGAGAACAATGAGAGAAGAGAGAGAGGGCTATGCATCCCAATTTCTGTTACTCAAAAAAGGGGGAACAACACCACAATATATTCCATGGCCACACATGGATCGAGAACATTTGAAAAACAAGCTTCCAATGTTGACATCGGGAGCTGGAAAATGGATACACGAGTTAGAAAAAATGACAGGCGGGAACACGATAGCTATTGGGGATATCAAGGGTCTCTTAATCGCCATACTTGGTGAGAGAGCAGATGATGTGTGGAAACGGGCAGGCTACCCTGGTGTGACCACAACTAATACCGCACATGACAGAGCTCCAGTAAACAATTGCGGAGCCGTGGTATGGAAAGCTCTATGAGTGTCTTACCCAGACACTTCCGATATGGAAGCTATAATGACACGTAAAATGAAGTAGTCGGAAGATCTGTTGATTTACATACAGAATTTTCAAGACGCGTGCGTACTCGAGACTCATGAATGTTGGGAGAAATATATACCTGTGTTCTACCATATATTGTGCCAAGGGCTGCCAGAGCCAGTACAGAAACAGCTCAAGAAATTGGTAGGAATCACAGGCTACTGCAAGAAAAGAATTTCAAAAAGGAAGCTGCACGGAAAGGTGAAGAGGCCAAACTAGTGCAGAAGAAATTGTCAAAATATGCTCTTAAGGGAGCCATGATAACTAGCACAGTTGAATCGAGCATGCAACAGGTCAATAATCCACAACAGAATAATCAGGGTATACAGGGTTTTACCCCAGGGGAAGAGGATTTAGGGGAAGAGGATGGCAAGGTAATCAAGGGGGTTTCCAAAACAATCAAGGAGGTTTTCAAAATATGCAAAATGGCAATCAAGATATATCAAATGGGAAAATGATCAGACCACCGCCAGTATGTTGGCTGTGTGGAATGACAGGGCATCTAGCACGCACATGCAGAAACAAAGGCGTGATGCAAAATGGCCAAGGAATAGGAGCAGGCGTGGCAAACCCACCCACTTTTGTACAACAGGGAGTTGAACAGAATCACACGGTGCAACAGCAAACGCCAGGAGCACAATAAAACCCACAACTCCAAGGTATAGTAAGTTTTCCACAAGGGCAATCCCAACAGTCACTGTTGCAATTGTCACAAACGACGAGCACAGGGCAAACTGTGAGCCCCGGAATGGGAAGCAACTTTAGGTACGGGGTAAATCTATCAGCACAAGGTGGGACAAAATTGTATATGGTCTAGGACAGCTCACTGGAAGCCCTGATGTGTTCTATCCTATCAGTGACACTAGACCCTCACCGGGAACCTAGGGTAGATGTCATTACAGGGGATAATGAATATTCCTTCCTAGTTGACATGGGCGCAACACGTTCGTGCATACATGAAGGCAAGATTTCCTTGTCCGATGATGCTATAAATACTCAGAGTTTCACAGGAGCTACAAGTCATGTTCCCTTCACAAACGCACTTCCAGTCTCTATAGGAGAATGAGAAAAGAATGTGCCTTTATTATATTCACGGCAGACCCCAGTAAAGATTTTGGGTTGAGATCTAATGACAAAGTTAAATATGACGATCTCATTCACGGAGGAGGGCATAATATGTTCATCTCCAGGAATGCACTATTCAAAAGTATGCAAAATGATTAGAGCATACGCAGGACACACAGCTATGAGGGCTATACCATTAGAGCCTGAAATATTCGCATATGGATTACATGTGCTAATGGCAGGGCTGGCAGGCCTTGCTGACAAAATCATGAGGACCCAGATGAATTTCTATTCAGACCAAGAATACCAATGCACGAGGAAAAGGGACAAGTATTTCCCTTGACGAGACACATAGCTGCAATACGAGGGAAAATGACTTTGATTGATGGTTATGATGATGAAGGCCGGCAATGGTGTGCAGTAATCGCCATTGACGAAGGATACCGATTGACTGACGTCACTGATGACAATCAGTTTAAAGAGCAAGCAGATATGGGAGAGACCAGAGTGGAGGTGAGCCTCACCTTTTGGGTGAGAATGATCAAAAGAGAAGTGCCTTAGAGAATGATGTTGGCACGAAAACCGTCCTGAATATTTTAATGATGACGTGGCCCCAGTGCCTGTCTCAGTATGGACTACAGGCCCCTATGACGTAGGGTTACTGAAAGGAGTTGTAGAGGTGAGAATCAAACTGAAGCCAGGAGCAATTCTTCCAAAAGCACGACAATATCCCATGTCCAGGGAGGCGGATGGAGGATTTTTTAAGACAATTTCTGCTCTGATGGAACAAGGAATCTTAGTGACATCAGACTCGTCATGCAATACTGTGGTTTATCCAATCAAAAAATCAAAGGGACGGCCTTGGAGGCTAATCTAGGATTTACACCCAATAAATGATATTGTTGAGGCCGAGTTCCCTTTTGTCCCGAAACTGGCTACAATTGTATGTGATATGCCCGTTGAAGCAAAATATTCCACGTTGATTGACTTGAAAAATTGATTTTTCTCAATCCCGTTGCACTGTGACTCACAAGATCTGATATCATTCATTTTCAGATAGATGCGTCTGAAAAGCACGAGGCTACCCCAGGGGTACTCTGAGTCTCCTTCTATTTTTAACAGAGTCCAGCAGATGGAACTGAGCAATATTGCATTAGAAAGTGTTGTCCTGCAATGTGTGGATGACATCTTAATTTGCAGCACGACAGAGGAGCAATGTAGATAAGATTCTATCCAGCTATTGAATATATTGGCTGAGAAGGTATATAAAATTGACAAATAGAAGTTACAATTTTGTCAACAAGAAGTGCTGTACATAGGCCAATTGATCTCGCCTGAGGGGAAAAGAGTTACCCCAGAAAGAGCTGAAGCCATGCTGAACACAGCTAAGCCACACACGATAAAACAGATGCAGAGTTTCTTAGGCCTGTGCAACTATGGTAGGGCATGGGTCTTCGACTACAGCTCTTGCACCAAGCCTTTGCTTTAGGCCATAAAGAAGGCCCAAGCGACGAAAGAAAAAATTGAATGGTCTGAGACCATGGAGAAAGGATTTGCTGAACTCAAAAAAGCTATTTGCACGGCACCAGTTTTAGGGATTCCCAATTATGCAGATGAATTTTACCTGTTTTCACATTCGAACGGCAGCGTTATGACGGCAGTGCTCACACAGAGGACCACATTGGGCTACAAGCCCCTAGCATATTATAGTGCAAATTTGGACCCAGTGATGAGAGGCCATTTCCCTTGCGAACAAAGTCTAGCTGCTGCAGCGTTCGCCATTGAGAAGGCTACAACCATTGTAATGGGATGCTCAATGACGTTGTACGTCGAGCACTCACTATTTGCTATCCGGAGAAACCTAAGGGCACACTGACATCTCAGAGAGCTTCTGCTTATGAAGTGATCATACTGAATCCTTCAATTAAGATAGTCTGAGGCAAAATAGTGAACCCAGCTATGTTCATAGCAGAGCCAGTCACTGAAGGAGAGCCAATACATGACAGAGTAAAAGAAAATGCTTTGGCAGAAGCAGAAAGTGTCTTTATTGAAGGTTCTTCCCGAATTGATCAAAACAATGGGCAAAGATATACAGGCATTTCTGTAATGAAGTACACCTCAAATGGAGAATTTTGAGTACTCCTTAGTGCGCGAATACCATCTCATTTTTCAGCACAGGCTGCACAATTATTGAGAATCACGCAGAACAGGAAGTAACGGTGTACAGTGACTCCGCCTATGTGACGTCGACAGTGCACGCAGGCCTAGCACGCTGGAAAAGGAGGAGCTACCTCTGAGCAGACGGCATGCCAGTGCAGCATGCAGCCTTATTGGACAGGCTGATCAAGGCACTACAGCTCCAAGTGGGCATAGCAGTTCTGAAATGCACTGCCCACATGAAAGGGACAGATTTGATCTCACGCAGAAATCAAGCAACAGACACGGAAGCCAAACATATGGCATCCAAAAGTGAAACGATCATGGAAGTGGAAGTCACCCATACAAATCAGAGAATGATGGTTGCACGGACCACATCTGAAAGCTAAACCATCTAGGACAGACACAGTTGATGGAACTCCAAGAGGAGGCACCACAGGAAGAGAGAAATCTGTGGAAACGGCGAGGGTGTTCTTTAAACCCCTCTGACAGCTTGTGGCAACAAGACAGCACTGGTAAACTAGTAATGCCTATAGTCCTGTTAAAATGAGTGCTGGAGCAGTTACATTACCCAGCTCACATGACAAAAGAGAATCTAGCGGCAACACTCGCAGAAGACTGGTTCATACCGAATTTAACCGAGCATGTTGCATTTTTTATAGTGAACTGTATAATCTTCCAACAATTCACAGCTGGCACACATTAAAAGTAATAAGAGGAGTCATCCCAAGGCCAAATGGGGCTTTTCAGCACTTGCATGTCGACTATGTTGACATGATCCAAGTATGTAACGGGATGTCAGGAATGGCACTCTGTCAAGAGTGGCAGAGGGCACCCCGGTAAGGTTTGGGTGGCTGTGCTGAAGTAAGGTAGCAGATAAGCACACACAGCAGGAAGTTCAACAAGAAAGAAGAGTAGAAACTGTAGCTGGGAGGCAAAAGATACAAAGGTACAAACAAACTGGATTCCCTCTTGGGGTGTATGCTGAAATGGGAAAGAGCGTTCCACGAACCTTAGGAAACTCCAGCCTTCTGCACAGATTGCTATAACAGAGGCCCGCGCTGTATGCTCATGGCTGGGAACAACAGCAGTGGGTGTCTGTAACACTGAAAACGCGACAAGGGAAGGGGCAGAGGTTGCCTGCTGGAAACCAACGGGCAAGCTCTGTACAAGGGGATTACATAAGACACATAAGAAGACAAGAACAGAAATATCCAGCGAAAAGGAAGTCAATGAGCAATCTAGCAGAAGGAAATGAAGGAAAGGCAGTTAGACTGAAGTAGATAACCTAAGGTGGAGTACAGAGGACTCAAGGAAGAGAGCAAGGGAGCAGCAGTCAGGAAAACAGAAGGGCTGCAAAGTAGGAAGCAGGTCTGCAGTCAAGAGTGGCACTAGGTACAGGGAAACTGTAGTGGACTGCAGAGGACTGTAGTAGGCTGCAAGGCAGGGAGTCTAGAAGAACAGGACAGAGAGAGATTAGTAGTAGGCGACAGACAGAGAGCCCAAAAGAATAGGGCAGCAAGGTAGGGAGCCCAGAGGAGCAGGGCTGTAGACAGCTAAGTGTAAATCAGGCTGTAAGGCAGAGGAGTGTAGCAAGCCGCAAGGCAGGGAGCCCAGAGGACAAGGGCTGTAGGCAGCGGAGGGAGCAGGCTGCAAGGAAGGAGCCCAGAGGACAAGGGCTGTAGGCAGCGAAGAGGTGCAGGCTGCAGGGCAGGGAGCCCAGAGGACAAGGACTGTAGGCAGCCAGAGTGAGACAGGCTGCAAGACAAGGAGCCCAGAAGAGCAGGGCAGCAGGGAGTGAGCCCAGAGGAGCAGGGCCGCTGACTGTAGAGGGCTGCAGAGGACTGTAGGCAGCCGGAGTGAGGCAGGCTGCAAGACAAGGAGCCCAGAAGAGCAGGGCAGCAAGGAGTGAGCCCAGAGGAGCAGGGCCGCTGACTGTAGAGGGCTGCAGAGGGCTGCAGTAGGCTGCCAGGCTGAGAACCCAGCGGAAAAAGGTAGGTAGCAAGCAGCGGAGCGTGATCTGCTGCTAGGTAGGAAACCCCAAAGGGCACAGGCGGGGGCTGGAAAACAGCAGAGCGTGATCAGCTGCAAAGTAGAGAGCCCGGCAGGGTAAGGGCGGAGGCTGGAAGGCAGCAGAGCGTGATCAGCTGCAAAGAAGAGAGCCCGGCAGGGCACTGGATCCAAAACAGGGAAAATCAGCAACAGGAACAGAAAACAAAGTAGAGGGACAAGGCAAACAGGAGCGGGGAGATCTCAAGATGCAAGACACTGTGCTCCTGCAGGCAGCTGCTCATATACAGCCCTGCCCTGTTCTGAGGCAGGCTAATTGACAGCACCTGGGGCAGCACACCTGAAGACAATCTGCCTCCTCCCTCTCTGGTCCTGAGCATGTGGAAGCAGCACTGGCTGCTAGGGCTTCTGGGGATTGTGGTCCCAATAACGAGGAATGAGAATAGCCAGGAATTGAGGACTTTAGCCAGGTGCATTAGGGGAAATGTAGATAATTGAATAAAACAAGAAAGAACCAAAGTTGAGCAAATGGAAATAAAAGACCAAGGCGTGAATAGGAGTTGTTCAAAGAGGATTAGGAGGATAACTGAGTACCAAGTGGTCCATGATGGTTGCCAATGTGTGCGCCAGCGGCGCGGGCATGACACGGGAACAGATACCTAATTGTTGTGGTATGTCCATTTTCTAGATGGATAGAAGCAGGTCCATGTACACACCCAGACTCTACCTGTGAGGCCACATTTTTTGTGAGAGAGGTATTTCCCAGGTGGGGGGTATGTGAAGTAATGAGATCAGATAATGGGGCTCACTTTGTAAATGAGATTTTCAAACAGATTAGCTTGTTGCTTGGTATAAAGCACAATTTCTCATCGGCGTATCATCCACAAGGAAATGGGATCTGTGAGAAGCTCAATGGCTTATTAAAGGAAAGGATAGCCAAGTTGAAGCTTACTCTAAAAAAGGATGGTTGCACTGGCTTCCTTTGGCACTATGCACTCAGGAATCAACCCGGTACCGACATCATCTTACGCTGCATGAACTAGCCACAGGAAGAAGAATGTGCACTCCCCTGACACCCCGAGACAGAGCTACATGTAATGCCTAGTCATCAGGAGAAATGTTTGTGTCTGAAATGCAAAATTACCTGAATTGCATGACATCTTGCCTTACTGTAATTTCAGACCAGCTGCAGCGACGACAAAAAGGGTGCAGAGCAGCACAGAACACAGAAGGAGATACTGCTACAGGCACAGCTCAAGGACTTTGTTTACCATCCATTTTCCCTGGAGATACCGTCCTGGTAAAGAACCATATGAGGAAAAGGTGGGACGAGCCAAGATTTAACCGTCCCTTTACAGTGGAAGACTGCACTCCTTCAGCAGTAAAACTACAAAGTAGAAGAGCTTGCATGTTTCTGGCCGATATCAAACCCTACATCGGAGAAGGCCCCCTGCCTGCACCCTAGTGCGAGGAGACTATGAGCAACGGGAAAAACGACAGCACATGCAGACGAGATCCATGCCGAGGAAAAAAGACGCATGAGCAACAGCAAAGTAAAGACAAAGGAACTTTTATGAGATAGTTGTGGTTTCACTTTGGACATTCCTCTGAGCAAAAAAGAGAATAAGGTCATATAAACGGACACTCTGTGCATCCTAGTTGCAGGGTGAAGAAGAGGTTTACATTTATAAACCACAACATAGTCTGTTGATTTTGAACTTTGGATTGAGGCACACTAAAACCGTCACAAGAAAATAACATGCCAAATTTTGATCGAGGACACATAAATTGGAAGAAAATAAAGTAGCCCGATTCCTTCCACACAGAGACCTTGTTCGTAATTTGTTATGGTCTCCTGCAGTAGCAGCATTACCAATGACGTGGTGGCATACTTCGATCTAGTGCTAAGATCGTACCCATCACTGATGGGGAGGCTCACAAGTGTCACTGACTTTCTTCAAGATCCTGAAAATGAAAAGATCATAAAGAGACTGCTTACTGTGGTAACCAAGCAATTCCTCCTACTTCCTGAATACAGTGAGGAAAAGCCAAATGTCCCAAGCAAAGAAGGAAGTAAATGAGCTTGTCAATACATTGTTCTTTCACATAATCGAAGACTGTCCAAATCTTGTCGGGAGAACGACAGACATACTCACGTTTCTTCAAGATCCAGCAAATACAGAACGTCTGAGCAGACTCCTAAATAACATTGTGATCTTAGTTGCACTCCACGCAAACGGAAATTGCAGACACTGTTTACATTGAATGAGAGCAAATAGTTCCAAACTTCAGCAAAGACTGGACAAATGTCCCTGTCACCAGAAGAAAGTAGATTGGCCAGCAAGGTTTTCTTTCATTTAATCACTGATTTTCCAGAACTAGTGGGGATACCTGTAGATGTTGACGTTCTTACCTTCATCAGAGATCCAGCTAATGCTACACAGATGGGCATGCTCTTGCATGGAATAGTAATGCAAGTGGAACTCTCCAACCATCAGCAGAACTATTTGAGAAGATTTTAGACTTTCTGCCGAGAGACAAATCGAGAGAACATTGCCAGAGATTTTACTTCTTTTTTTTATATTGACCAGAGCACAGCATGTCTTCGGGAATAAAGCAGATAAGAGGCTTAGCCTGGGAGCTGACATACTTTGAACATGCACAGTAAAGAGACTTGCTGAATTATTGCTTGATGTTGACACTTCCCATAGCCTAGTAAAAGAACTGTATCCTGAAATAATAGACAATTCATTATTCGCAAGAGGGGGGACAATTGTATAACACCTGAAACTCACAACAAAGAATCTGAAAGACAATATTGTTAAAAGGAGTATAGCAAAAGTTAACATTTTGGCAAATGATCGAGATGGGGAACCAGAGCAGCAACCTTGTCCTCCTGCAGGAGGAAAGACGTCCACGTTTCTCTGGAAGTAAATGCTGCCGCCTGACCTACAGGGGCATAATGTATTTGTGTATTATATTCATCATTGTTTTACTGTCATTAATGATCAGAACTGCATTTTGTATTGGTTCACAAAGCGTTCCTATTCCAGTGCACCCACCTAATGATGTGCGCATGAAACCTACGAAAGTACCAAGACCTTACATAGTCATTCCAGTCCCTAGAAGATCTGATGGTGGAGTGAATTAACTTGAGATGGATGTGTTTAGCAATGACACGCACACACTTGTGGTAACAGATGAATCAAAAAGCCGGAGACAGGGTCGGCAAAATATGAATGTGACAATATTACTGACGACCACACACATGCAAACATTGAATGCACATAAGCCAGGCCTACTGTCATTGACTGTGGAACCACAATCTGAGAGATTATCTATCATGCGAAGTTCCACTGCAAGTGAACCGAAGAGACACATGGGAAAAGCTGAAGTAGTGGAGAAACAGAAGAAATTAGAAAAGAAGCATGTAGGAATAACAGTAATGGACATTCCCGAGACAGAATTTATAGAAATAAGGGCAAGCTAAGAGAAGATTCTTGCACGAGCAAAACTGATAGCAGATTCACTATGGCCGTTTATAGCCAGAGCCAGGAACAGACGAAAGGAGTCAAAGAATAAACCCACTGAGACAACATTGCCGAGCATATATGTTCCAGTGAAAGGGACAAATACAAGTTCTACAGTACGGCCATATACTGGACCAATGCCAGAGTGGATACGGACATTTCTAACCAGAAAGAAAAAGATACATGAGGACAACGAAAGAACCGCCAGACTTTTGTCTACTCAAATGGCACAGATGAGGAGGCCTGCACCGTGGACCAGGATACCTGAGAATCCTCCAGTGAGAAAAAGCCATACCGATGCATTCAGAGATGTAGTTATAGCAAACTACAGGGAAACATTAAGAATCAAGAGAAGCATGCATGGAGGTGACAGTGAATTAAATGATTACTTGGACAGCACAGCACACTTAGGAAACAACATTTGGTACCAGCATATGAAGGAAGTTAGAAGACGAAGTTCAGAGGGAGAATGCTTTGTTTGTGCACTCCTACCATACAGCATGGGGAAGTCCAAGATCTTTGTTGCTGTAGAAATTGATGTTCAGACAGCACACTGTCTTTCACACATATCCATTTGTAAAACCAGAGGCCACATGGCAAGTGATGCCTCACTAAAATGGGCAACTGAAACAGCCTATCCTGATGAAGATGATTATGTCCAAGACATTAAGACAAGAAACAGCTCAAATGAGAAATCACCTGATCAGGTACGAGAAACCTGGAGTAAAAGGAGCTGAAATTAGATGGGAAGTAAAATAGAAGCTGAATGTCCAAGGAAAAACTCCAGAAGAGGCTTGAAGTTGGTAGAGCAGGGGCCAAATGCAGATTTGGGGAACTGTGCTTTCACTAGATGGATGGGGAAAAAGAGTAGTGGTTTGCTGGGCATGGATGGTCCTCAAAGCCTGCAAAGAAGCAATGGAAAATTCACAAAGGATATGCCAACCATTGTGGCCAAAACTTGCAAAACTACTGACATGGGTCGAAGACTGAGGAGGACCCTTGCAGATAGTACCACTGGAAAGCTCAAAATTGTTCTTCAGCAACAATGGCACAAGAAAAATGGGAGAGAATCAGAATTGTGGACAAATCTTTGACGCCCCAGGCATGGAACACGGAACTGCAGTAATTATGGATCACAATTGGGCATGTGGATCCAAAGCATACATCAGACGACGAGAAACTTGGGAGGTATATGCACAATAGTGAATGTCCATGTTCCAGCTTTGGTGATCCAGAAAGGCGACTTGAATATCGACAGTTTCATGAAAGCAGATGCACACCTGAGGAAGAGGAGATCTGTGGAACTGCTGACTTGAATGACGAGAGAGAATTACTTTTCTGCCAAATCAGAAGAAGCCTTTCATGCAATCCCATATGAACACAGACTGTTTAGCCTCACCTCATCAGTGTCCGCGACAATCCTCATGCCAAGATTCCAAGTTGGAGCAAATACTAAATGGTTGCAGATAACCAGATGGGAGTTACTATAGACCATCAACACCACCATAAAGGGATTCAATGCAATCAAGGAAGAGTCAAGAGCCATACAACTGCTGACTCTCCAGAACAGATATGCCCTTGACATGATTACAGCTATAGATGGAGGAGTTTGTGCAAAAATCGGAGAATCATGTTGCACATGTATTCCTTCTCACGATGAGAGAAATGGAACTCTAACAGAAGCCATAGGTATACTGACAAAATTGCAGAACCAGATGATTGACGAAACTGACGAAGTTGATGATGAGAGTTGGTTTGGATCACTATTCTCATTCTGTGTTATCAAGATAATAATCTCCCAGTGCCTTAAAACTGTGAAAAAAGCCATATGGATGAAAATCATGATTGATGTCAAGCAAGGATGGAAGCCCAAAGACCTGACTGATGAAGAAATAAGAGACTTTGTGAACTATAGCATTCATGCACCAGAAGGAACAAAGTTTCTCTATCCCAGGAAACATTGCAACTATGTGGGAAGATGGGTTTACTGAAGCCCAAATGGACAATGTAAACTGATGACATGGAATAAGGATGAACATGTGAGAACAGCAGGAAGCCTGAAAGGAGTCATAAAAATGTGGACTCCAAAGAGACACTTCTTAAGACCATCATATATAGATCCAGAAGAATAAGAAGGAATGAAGCCAGGCGATGAAGGGAAGGTGAATGCAGGAGAACAGAGTAAAATGAACCCAAAGATGGAAGTGAAGATGGTCAATGAATCGCCCATAGGGTGGAGTGTAGAGGAGGTCCCAAATAAAACCTGCACTCCAAATGTCCATTTTGAAGTACCAGGAACGTTCACACAGATATATGTGACGAATGATGAGCAAATAAACCTGCAGAGATCTGCAGTAGGACTCTGCCCAGTGCTTATTAGAAGAACAGCACCTATTGAAGTACCAATACCCAGAAAACCATGGACAGTAACATATCCATTAAGAAAACCCTATCAACAAATGAAACGAAATGAAGATCGCCTAAGTACAGTCCCTGAAGAAACCAAAAAGGCCTTAATAGAAGACGAATGGTGACATCATGAGGGCCCGGACTGACTCACAGATAGAAGAAATAACAACCAGAGAATGATGCAAAGAGATGAAACACCATGAACAAGGATATTGTGAACCTTAAGTGAAAGGATGATGTCAAAATGCAAGAAGCTTAAGCTGTAAGCGTGGCAAAGATATTTGACCAGTTTACACCTGTAAATATGCTTGGAACGATAAGAAAGCTAAGAAAACAGTGTGGCTTGCTATGCTTAGTAGAAGAATAATGCGGCAAGCGCCACGATACATAAACTACCTCAAATGATGATATTATACATTTATTTCTACTGTATAAAAGAAGCAGAATCAACCGAGGCTACTAAAGGCCACACGAAAAGGCTCCACATTTAGCAGAAACGAGAAGAGACGGCTGAAAATGAAACTCAACAGAGGCAACTCATGCCAGGAGAGCCAAGGTGATACCAATAGAAGAAACAAACAGTAGCTACATCTAATTGAAACTAAGAACAGAATATCCTGCCTCTGAAAGGTCGCGATAAGAAGGCGAAAGGCAGGTGGTGGGTGAAACGACAATCAAATACACAAATTGAGGGAAAAGAAGCAAATTCACGGGGTCTGAATCACGTGAACAGCTGAGCAAGAAGAAGCGAGCGTTAACACTTACGCATGGCACCAGGCCAGATGATGATATCAGAACCTTTTCCAGACAGAAGATGCAGTTTCGAGGCCAACCACAGAGAGCTAATTGACACATGGCTACTAAAGTTATGATTGATTGTAACAAGGACTGGAGGAAGGCCGGGTAACTAAGGGGCACCTCGCACCTGGCTGACAATTCTGCATGCTGCTAAGCAAAGTAGAAAAGTATGCATGGTTTTGGTGCCAACCCAATCACAATGGACCAAATGAGCTAGGGTCCTATAGTTAGTAGAACCAATGGGACGTCATATTTTTTGTGACGTCTGCAGTAGTCATTTTGAAGGAGAGGCTTAGATGCCCACCTGACAGTGTTTACCCAATCCCCTTACTCCGTTACCATATACAGATATAGTACCTATGGCAAAGTTACATTTTCCTAACCAATAGAATTGCATGTCAACGTTTGAGTGTTACACGTCAATGATGACAAATTTTGAGTATAAATGTTACAACTTGCATGAAGTTTGTTGGAGTTGAAGTGAGAAGAAAGATCGCATCACTGCTGACATCCATAACTCCCCGTTTTGTGTACTTGTCATTAAACAGACTCCCTTTGCCAAACCGTTTGAGTTGTCCTTATTGATTGGTGTTGGAGTAATACATCTGCACCCCATCCATCTCACGGTTGCTGCTATCTTGTCTTAAAGTGCTTCTGAGCAAACTCCGACTCTATGGGCCGGTCGGGGGTCTCAGAGTACAGACTCTCTTTGTGGAGCATGCTCTGTTTGCCATTTTAGGGAAACTCAAAGGTACATTGACATCTCAGAGAGCCTCAGCCTATGAAGTAATGATTTCGAACACAACGATCAAAATTATCAGATGCAAAATAGTGAATCCTGCCACATGTGTAGCTGAACCAGTAACAGAAAGCAATCATGTGCATGACTGTGCAAATTATGTTGAATTTTAGGATGTCATACCTTGCGTGAAAGAAAATGTGTTGCCAGTAGGGGAAATTCCCTTTATTGATGGTTCTTCCAAAATTGATCAGACTAGTGGAGAATGGAATTCTGGCACAGCTGTAGTGAGGCATAGATTGAATGGGAAATTTGGAATTGTAGCAGCTGCCAGGCTACCATCTCGCTTTTCAGTGCAAGCAGCAGAATTGGTAGCGCTCATTGTCATGCTCGAGAAACACAAAGGGCAAGAATTGATGGTGTACAGTGACTCCGCTTTTGTGACACCAACTGTACACACAGGGCTAGCAAGTTGGAAAGGAAGTGCTACCTCCGAGCAGACAGCACTCCAGTACAGCACGCATTCTTATTGGACAGTCTTATTAAGGCACTACAACTCCCAGTAGCCATAGCAGTCATTAAATGTGCTGGTCACACTAAGAAAACAGATTATATTTCTTGTGGGTATGAAGCCGCAGATGCAGAAGCCAAAAGGGTTGTGTATTCCCCAGATATCTCAAGCTTTGACACTCTAAATGTCAAAGAGAAAGTAGTCATGAGTATGGTAATGTAAGAAGGGTTTAATCATTTGCCAAATGCCCAATGAATGGAGATTCAAGGGAGTGTACCACAGGAAGAGCAGGAATTATGGAGACGAATGGGGTGTTCTTTATCCCCCACAGAAGCATTATGTCGACTGGATAGCAATAGAAAGCCGGTGATGCCAGTAGCATTCTTAACAGTAGCGCTTAAACAGCTTCATTACCCAGCACATGTAACTAGGGAAATTCTTGCTGAAATGATTGTAGAAGACTGTTTCATTCCAAATTTGTTAGAACATGTTGCATTCTTTGTCTGTGAATTCCATTGTGTGTCAAAACTTTATGGCTGGGCAGACATTGAGAATGATTAGAGGACTAATACCTAGACTGAATGGTCTTTTTCAGCATTTACATATTCATTATGTTGACATGCTGCAAGTAGTTAGTGTTGGTGTGTTGCTTCTCTAGGTGGATCGAGATAGGTCCATGTACACACCCTGACGCCACTTGCGCAGCAAAGTTTTTATTACGTGAAGTCTTTCCAAGATGGTATGTGTGTGAAGTGCTGAGATCCGATAATGGGCCACATTTTGTTAATGAAGTGTTCAAACAGATAGGGCCTCATTACGACCTCGGCATAGCCATGCTGCTATTGGCTGAAATCGCATCCGGGTACGGGTTCCCAGAATGAGGAATTACTGGGCCATTCCGAGTTTGGAGGGCCCGGTAATTCCTCCCTCCAAGGACCCAGACCTTCCCCATTCCCATTGCAGCCCCCATAGGGCTGAATGGGAATGGGAGAGGGAGCAAACGGGCCGATTACGAGTGGCCCATTGTTTGCTCCCTCTTCCCCTCCCGGGACCCGGAAAGCACGCCTGGTTTTACCAGGCGTGCTTTCCGGGTCCCGCGAGGGGCCCTCGTAATGTGGCGTAATGGGTTTAACGGGTCTGCATCCTTTTGCGGCACCCATTAATCCGTTCCACCAGGGTTGTAATGAGGCCCATAGGACTATTATTGAGTATTAAACACAGGTTTTCTTCTGCTTATCACATGCAAGCAAATGGTATATATGAGGGAGACCCAATGGCCTCCTAAAGAATGATTGCAAAAATCAAGCTAACTATTGCCTGCTCTTAACTTTATATGCCCTAAGAAATCATCCTGGTTCGGACCACCAACTCACCCCACATGAACTAGTGACAGCAAGGCGAATGAGAAAACCTCTTACACCTCCATTGAGGAGTAGAAGTGATGCCCAGAGCACAACAAAACTGTTAGGTGATGAAATACTCCATTATTTGACATGTATCACCTCTAGCATCTCTCTCATTTTAGATAAACTCACACATCAGAGAGGTCGGTCTCAGAACACAGATGAAAACAATCCAGCAACCGAATCTCCTGAACTTTTATCGGCACCTAAGTTGTTTGTTGGTGACGCCGTTCTAATTAAATGTTTCACCCAAAAGTGCCATGAGTCACGTTTCAATGGCCCCTTTTGCTTTCAAAATATAACCCCCTCAGCAGTAAAATTCCAAGGCAGGTGAGCTTGGCTTCACTTCAACAATGTGAAATTGTGCAATGACGAGAAGCAGGACAAGAAGAATAATTTCAGAGTGTTAGACTCGATCGATAATGAAGAAGAATGAGGACAAACCAACCAAGTGATAAAGCAGATTTTGCATTCGGACTCTTACTAATTCGGACACTCCTTATATATATTATAGCGTGAGTGCAAACCTTTGCTGGGAGTTACAGGAATCTTTGAAAATGAACTTTAGAGAAATATTGATGTATCATGAATATGCCTGAACTTGATTTCAAGTTCCAAGACTGGAAACAAGAGTAATATCCAGATTCCTTTCTCACTGAGTATCTGTTTGGTTAGTCCTATGGTCCTAACTGACTGTGATGTACATAGGATCACGTTTGCTGTTTTTGTTTTTATTATTCAAGCTTATCCTGCTCTTATCAGAAGAAATGTTGATATTCACACTTTTTTACCGGATCTTAAATATGGCCCCGTGATCAGGAGGATGTTAATAGTAATCATTGAGCATATACTGCAAAACCAGGGGGAATAGCATTTTCTTATGATTATATTAGAAATGAGGAATGATGAGGTAAACAATAATTTGTCAAATAATCGAGCACAACCAGCACCAGGATGACGAGAAAGGTGGATGTCAATGGTCTTATGCATAGTGTATGCATGTAAAGTTTCTCTTTTGATCTTTCTGTTTCTCCTGTTTCACACTCTTTATCACATTAGTCTAAATAAAGCAGACGTACCATTGGTTCTTCCCACAATGAAAACCACCTTTGATTAATTTTGTGGTCAGTACGCAATGCTTGCATATGGGAGAGTTAGGAGAAATGCAGAGGAAGATAATGAAGGGAGAAACTCTTATCTAGATAATGCAGCACAAATGGGTAAAAACATGTAGTATCAGCACATGCAAAAGGTGGGAGAGAGGACATCTAAGGAGGGTTGCTACGTGTGTTCCTTAATACCTTATGCTTTGGGAACCTCTAAAATATTCATAGCCACAGAGGTATCATGAAAAAAGTACATTGCCTGACACATCCAGCACTTTGCCTGACAAGAGGACAGTTCCAAGGCAGAAAATAATCCATAGAGTGAATGAATAAAGTGACATCTCAAAGAGAAGACACTTATGTGCAAGATTTAAAGAAAAGAGAGAAGCCAGAAACAGAGCATCAAATAATAAAATATGAACAGCCTGGAATGAATAGAGCAGGAATCAAGATTGAAGAAAAAAGATTCTGCAATGCAAAGATAAAAATGGGAAGGAAATACGAGAATGTTGGGAAAGAGATCAACTACAAATCATAGGAACGGTGCTTACTTGTGAAGGATGGGCTGATGTACTGGTTGTGTGCAAAGCAACAACATTAACTGGACCGTGGGAAGCAGTTGTGGCAAATGCAGAAACAGAATACAAAGATCAATGGCCGAAGATTGCAAGATTGTTGACATGGGTCGACGATAAAGGAGCACCAGTGCAGATACTATCCCTGAAGGATGCTTCCTTATGTTTCAGAAATAATGGTATGAGAAAGCGTGGAGAGAATCACCAGTGTTGCCAATTTTCTGATGTACCATGTATGAATGAAGGGACAGTCATCCTGATGGATCATTATTGGGCTTGTGGGTCCAGAGCCTACATGAAGCTGCACAAGGAGTGGGGAGGGACATGTTCCTTAGTGCTCATCCATGTTCCAGCGTTAGTGATTCCTCAGAGTGACCGGAACATTGGAGAATTTCCGAAAGCAGATGCCCATTTAAGATGAAGAAGAAGATCGCTCGAATTTCTCAATCGAACGAGGAGGAAGGATTATTTCTCAGCAAAATCAATAGACGCCTTTGATGCTATCCCACATGAGCACAGGTTGTTAAGCAAGACTGCCTCAATATTCACGATTATCTTTATGCCTGGGATCCAGTGGCCAACTAATGATTACAGATTACCAGATGGGAACGTCTGCAGACCATCAACACCACCATACATGGATTCAATGCTATCAGGGAAGAATTGAGGGCCATAAGATTAATGACCCTGCAGAACAGATATGTCTTTGACATGATTACAGCGATGGATGGAGGAGTTCGCGCCAAAATCGGGCCATTGTGTTGCACATTCTCACCTTCTCATGATGACGAGATTGGGACCTTGACAGAGGCCATAACGTTCCTGACAAACCTGCACAGCAAGATGGTAGATGAGACAGAAGACATCACAGATGACTGAATCCCATGGATTCCACAGTGGATGGCATACATCGTCAAGTTTCTTGAATCAGTATTAGGGATGGTGATGTTTGGTGATGTTTGGATTCTGTGTGATCAGGATAATAATTACACAGTGTAAGAAGACAGCGAAGAAGGCAGTACGAATGAAGATCATGATTGTTGTCGAATCAGGGTTGAGACCCACAGAGTTGACTGATGAAGATATCAGTAAGCACATAGAATCCAACAATGTAGCACCTGAGGGAACCAAGTTCCTGTACCCAAAGAATCACCAGTGGTATATGGGATGATTGGTCTGTTGTAATCCAAATGAACAGCGCAGCTACATGACCTGGAGTGTGGATGAACATGTCAAATCAGCCAGCACTCTGAGGGGGGTGATGAAGAAGTACTTCTTCAAAAGAAGAAATCAAAATGTATAGGTTAATGAAGGTGTGGTCAATGAATAAACCAGAGGGGGGCGTGTAGAGGAGTAGCCAACTGCCCCTGCAGGAAGTCCCACCCGCCTACTGCCTGTATGCTGGCAGCCTGAAATTGTGCCATGCTTGACACCAGCAGTTGGGACTATTCTGCGTTGAATCTTCGAGAAAAGGTGTTCACTAATAAAACCCTATCAGATGTATTCCTGAAGAGACGACAAACTCTTGCAGGAGATCCCAAAGGAATATGAAAAAGAGAGAAAGAGAAGTAGGTGACATCACAAGAAACAAGTGTGACACACTGAGAAGAATGGCTGAAGAAGAGAATGTATGGACCTTATAGAAACTGATGATGAAGTAAAGAATCGAGTAAACTTTCATGTGTGAAACGAAGATTGCACGTATGAAGAGCACTGTAGAAAATATACATCGTTCAATAACAGTACAGATGCAGCAACGCAAGTAGATCAAGTAATCTTAGAAGCTTGCTATATGTAGTGAATGGACTGCAGGAGAAGCCGCCATTATATAGAAGCTGGACATCGGCATCACAATGTTAGTAAGCTCAAACCATGAAGAGAAGTGCTGAAAGCTGTGTTGCAGCAGAGAATTAGCTGGGAGCATGGAAGAATTGAGAAGGGCTGTCTGGCCTGGTGTCAACACTGAAGGCAGCCAAGACTGGTAATCTATTCTTAAAGGTAGAGAACGTGAGAAGCAGAATTATCCCTTCTTATGATGCAAAGAAAGAACACCATGAGTGCCAAGTATTATTAAGTCAAGACAAGTAAATGCTGCAAAATGGGCCAAATTGTAGCCTCCTGTCATGTGAGCTCAGGATGAAAATAGAGTTGGCACGCAGTTCCAGAACTTTGATATGCATGTGCTCACACTCCCTTATATTCCCAGAGTAGAGAATATATTGCAAGGCCAAGTGCAAAGACAATCTTCCTGGCAGAAGGCATGGGTGACGAGAGATGTTGGCTAATTCGCTGGGGAGGTACAGTTCAGTCCAATCCCTGACACCTGGGCTATGAGCTTACCTGCTGCTAAGTAAACCAAATGTTCCAGAAGGGCACGAGCATGCCAACCAATTGTAGTGGCCATATAACAAAGGGCCTTATATTTGAGATCCAATGAGGTACCATGCTTCTAATAACTTTTGAAAATGACTTGCACTAGGGGTGGTCATGAGTTGTCCACCTGACTGTGAAGACACATCACAATGGGATCCTTATAGAAAGTATGCTTAGATATTCCCCTTGAGCCAACCACAAATCCCCATAGGTTTTTCTTTGCCACATAGTATGACATCACGTATAATAGCTATTAACTATAACAGTGTTGTTTTTTATGAACTGCTTTGAGAGAACGTTGTGCGATGTCCGTTGATGTCCGTTGTAACTCCCCGTTTTAGACAATTGACAATAAAACAGTAAAAAGACTTTGCCATCTTCCTGAGTTGGTTTGATTATTTGGTGCAAAGATCTACTCTGCATGCCATCTACTGTATGACACGCTACCCGCCAATGGCCTTAAGTTCAGCCCCAATCAAATTTAGGAGAGAACTGACAGCTCTCCACTTGGTCTCTCCACTTCACGATCCCTCCACTTGGTCTGACCACTTCTCAGCACAACAGAGGAGGTACCTCTGGGAATGGCATGCAGTAGGGTGTCAATGTCTGACATGGCATCTTTCCCTTTGGTGTGGCACAAGGGCATATAAGATTGGGATCAGCAATCACCAATTGCAACCTTATTGTCTGAGGTCTCCAGATTGAAAGGGTTTATCAAATTAGGCCGTGTCTCTGGTTGCAAGGAGTTCACTCCTAAAGGTGAACGCTGGAGAAATTTAATTGAATTCCTGTCTCACCTCTGTCAACCTGGTGACAGGGATTGAGACTCCAACAGTGGTTTTCCTCTGGGACCTCCATTATGGGCTAGCAGAATGTGTGTTAGACCACACTGATGATATCCTGACACTAGGATGCTTCACCAGGGGAATGTAACACACCAACTGTAGGAGGAAGGGCCTCACAACCTGAGTAACCTCCAACCTCTCAAGATTTTCTCTGGTGGGCTCTGTGGGCTTACTTTGCAGTAAACCACCTTCCTTTCTAATCCTTTGCTTCTCTGGAGAAGAATCCTCTCATTGGAAGCAGGCCTTTCTCAATTGGCCTAACCATGATTGTTTCCCTTTCTGTTGGCCCATACTCCTCTTTCTCCTGGGACTCTCCTCTCCCTGCATACTAGGAAGCTGAGGAGGCCCATAAGATTCAAGGATTTCTGTGGATACTTCTTCCAATCTTGGAATAGAGACTCTTCCAACTACCTCAACAGATGTTGTAGCTAGGTCAGGGTGGATATTCACCTTCCTTCTGCTTCTGTTTTTTTACTCATTAGGCCATGGGTCTACCCTTAGGCCTAAGCGTTCTGTTAGGCTTTACTTAGGCAACCTGATTCTGAGACCTAATGCTTGAAGGGTCTGGTGAGTGTCTATCAGGACCTAAGTCCTGGAGAAAAAGCTCACCCAACACTCTTCTAGGAAACAATCCCCTCATATTGGCATATGCCCTGACCATTTCTCTATTCACAACTTGAATGACAGGTGCGACTGGAACATTGTGAGAGGGCCTGCCAGCCAACTGAGTATCCCCCACAGGAACTCTGGCAAGAACCTGTGGGTTTACCATATAGGAAACTACATCAGTAGGACTGACCCCAGTGTTCCCTAAAAGTATAGGTACTTACGTCTACTACCTGAACACTATCCTCAGAAGAATTATAACTATGCAACAGGACTGGGATGGGAGCCAACTTCAGACTCTTCCTCTGAGGGGATGCAGTCTAAATGGAAGGGAACCCCTTCCATATCTTCTTCTTCATATTGAGAGAAGGCCAGACTGGCAGAGTGGATCCCCAGGGTCTTTACCTTACATTTTGAGTCCCCTTCCTGTGGTAACTTGCTCCAAACGTGTAACAAGTCCCACTGGAACTTGACACATAGGGAGGCTTAGAGAAACTAATTGACTCTGATGAATTCCCCATCATAAACCTTTTGCGGGCCTTCTTGCACACAGTTTTATCAGTACTCCCACTCTCTTTCTCTTTCTGCTTCTTTCCCTCTTACTTACCGGAAGCATGCTTGTCCTTATGGGACACTCTATGTGATACCCACAAGTCAGCAGCAATGGCTAGCCTCTTTGCATTTAACTCCTTTTAGTCAGACAAATGTTGCTTAAGATCAGGGGAACAAAGGTCAAAAATATGTTCAAGCATGACCAAATTGATCATACCCTCAAAGGTGGATATTTGATAGCCCTCTACCGAGACACACCGAATTTTCAAGGAATCTGCAACAAAGGTCACATAAGTCATACAATCTTTTCTTTTATACTCTCTAAACCTCCTCAAAAACTTGAGGATAAGAGTTTGCTTCAGTTTTACAAAGTCTTATCTTTCAGCCGTTGACATTTTCATAATGGCACTGCAGCCAGAACGGGGCAGTCTTCTGATCAACCATGCAATTCTATCAGCATCACTCACTCCTTGTACCTCACATGCATACTCAAATGTTACAATCAAATTGTGTGTTGGCAGACTCTCAGCAGTCTTTTGCAAATGCTATTGGGCCTGCTAAAACACAACCAAAGGCTGTGCGATTAATTGGAGTGCCAGTCATATCAACGCAATCGACACTACCAGAAGCTTGGGTATTAAAGAACACTGTTAATGTAACTAATGCAAGCTTTGTGGCGAGAACAGTACTGGCATGCTGCCTGCCTTGCAAATTATGCAAGACCACATGGATAAGTGTCCATCTCCTTTGAATTGTGCTGCAGTTTTGAGTTTATTCAAAACCACTGTTCCACTAAGGGTTATTACCTCTAGTGACATTCGATTGGTTGACCAGCTTGAGCTTCCCAACCAATATATTACAAATGTATGTTTTGAATCTGAGGGCACACTGAATTACATTATGGCATATTAAGTTAATTTATTACGTTTGGGTTATGCTGTACACTAAGTTTCGATACCAGTTGTGAAATCTCGTAAAAGTTCTGAAGCTCAGAGGCGCTTAATTACTAATCCACTCGTCCCTGTATCAAATACCCGGGTAAGTCAGGATTATGTGAAAAGTTCTTCAACACAAGGAACAAATATTGTGAAAGTTAGCACCAAGGACATCCCTGAAGGCTATTGGCAATGGTTGCCCTTGAGCTTTGCGCATCCTTTACTTCTCAGTACAAAACTCGGACCAAGTGCCTCCAGTAGTGGGTTCGCCCCTTGCCCTTACGCAATGTCAACTTTGGTTGACATGCACGTAGATGGGACCATTGAGCAGGACACAGGGCATCCATTTTTGTACCCCCTTTCGACTCCAACTTGGTGACTAGGCCTCACTGCGATAGTACAAAATGCTTCTATTCCCTTTCTCGCAACAGCCAGACGCGCAGGGCACATGGCCCACACCATCTTTCCCACTCTGACTGGAAACTCTGCGGCTCCATTCTCACGTTGAAGCCGGAGGTACTTGCAACAAATAAAAAATGTAACACTTCACTCTTCTCGGAGATCACTGTCCTGCATGTGAATCAGCATGAGCTAAGCACATAGCTCGTTCATCTCCACAAACTTGTCCTTGCCCCCGCACCCTCGTCAGTGGAAACTTACTGCCATTGTGACCTTGTGCCCCTGCAAGGTATTCCTTTCATGTGCCAGACCACTGACCAGGCCATGATGCCCAACTAACATTAGACCCCTGCTGCAGTATATCGTTGTCTACCACTAACAAAATGTCACATACCAGAGATTCTTATGAACACAGACCCTCACTTCAACCGGTGTATTATGGTGGTCAAGACCCTTAACCTAGGGCCCTTATAATCCGATGTTATTGATAGTATAGATACATGTGTGAAGTTTATAGAGACATGATGAGTTGTTCAAAGACTTTGAACGATTATTATTTAGTGCATGCATTTTTGAGAATATATTATGTTAGCTTAGCTAGTGACCACCCTGCTTCACAGTGACCTGACCTTCACCCATTCGGAGCACAGATACCTGACGTCCATCCTCCCGCCAACGAAGCAGCCAACCCGGAGGAAGAGATGCCACCCACACCATGGGCACCATATGGACTGTCCAATCCGGGACCAACGTAGTATCCTATGTTAGTTGCGTCATTTGCCCTATAAAATGTATTGTAACATTAATTTTGGTCAGAGCGCTTTCAGAGGCAACAGAGATCTTTGAATGCCATTTACTTATATAAACCTTGCCTTGAACTCTCGCAGCCTGCTCTCTTTGCCTCATTCACATTCTGGGATGTGTCAGTTTATTCTTTTGCATGAGAAAGACAGGAAGGGCACAACATTTGGTGACCTCCTGTGACGTGATATGGGGAGATGCCTCGAGGCCCACACCGTGCGGCGAGATCCGGGACGCCCCCCAGCAAAACCATTGCATCCGCAGCCGACCAGCCTGTGCGCACTACAAGAAAGGGTCAAGGGTTCCCGGTTGACGAATACCCAACTGAAAAATCTGTTTGCCGAGGCGGGCCACGGCTTGGTTGGGGTGCGGACCTGACTGGGGTCAGACTGTGAACGGTGACCCTCGGATTACCTGACTGAACACGTGAGTGCCGGTTGTGAAAGTTCCAAGGGAAAGGTAAGGGGGGAAATAAGGGAACAGGGGAACAGGTGGTAGTGGGTTAAAGCCAAGAGTAGGGGCTGTGTGAGTGATGCTGAGACTTTTCTGATCTATCCTTTATATGGCCATTAGGTTTTGTGAGACGTAAGAAGAAGAGAAGAGGTATCCTAGCCCGAACGTGGTAGACGGCAGCCCCAGCGTAGCATTGTCTCGTCCATTGCAGATAAATAATTGAAGATAAAGAAAAAATAGTATGGGTCTCGTATATTGAGTAGACTCAGAGTAGTTATTTAGAATATTCTTTTTCCGCGTGAGCAAGAATTCTTGGGAAAGAGTAAGAGGGTGTAAGAGGAGAATGAGAAGAGCAGCCAGCGGGGGAGGATAAAAAGTGTTCAGTAACGGGAACAAGGGGGAGATAAAAGCTCGCAGGTAGTGCATGTTATGTGTTATATGTCTTTTTGTCCATTATTTTCACGTATGTCAAAATGTTGCAAGTGATTTGTTGGTAAGGAGTTATATATGCGAAAGCGAACTGTTGGAAGTGGAAATGCAATGATTACAAAGGTAATGTTGAATATTGATGCACAATAACTGTCAGTAATTGAGAAATGCTTAATATATTGTTGATCTTTAAAAAGAACGGTGGTTGAAGATTGTGATTAGAGGGAGGATCAAGTGCAAGCGTGCACACAAAGCGAAGGGAGAAACATCATCATGGGGGGAATAACACCATTAGCTCACATTTGCCAACATCTCCCACTATATAGTGACAGGATACAGAGATACCACGATGAATGGGTGACAGAGATAAAAGGGGACAGCGTGACACCAATTTGGCCAGAGGGAGGGTCGTTTGACAAAAGGGTGTTAGATTTAGTATCCACACATTTATTGGCAAAATATAAGGGGAAAACAGTTGCAGAACAGAAGAGAGGTATTGGACCTGTGGCAAATGTTCGAGGAAGTTACCCCTACAGCAGAGGTAAATACAGAAAAAACAATTGAAAAGCAGAAAACACAGGAAGAGGTAAGCGGAACACCAAAGGGTGAATGCACAACGACCACAGCTGAGAATGATACAACCAAAATATACCCCTTAATGACAAGACCAGCAGTAGGATACAGTGAGCCTCTGTATATACCAGTGTGCCCCACCCCCACTCCCCGAAGTGGTGCGGTAGCCACTGCGCCACCGCCGTATGACAAAGGAGGCCTTTATGGCCCAACAAGTGTGCCCGCTGTAAATTTAGCGTGATTAACCAGAGATTTAGACCGCCAGTTAGCGCATGCACAAATGGAAATAACACGGCTAAGAGCACTGTGTGACAAGGGCCAAATGCTACAGGGGAGAGGGGAAGTACCACCATTGTCTGTAGCAGATCACACTCCCGCTAAGTGTAACAGGGGAATCAGCACCAGCCACGCCAGGACTAGTGCAGTCCATATCGTCTCAGGGAACACCCACATCACAGGGGCGAGAGAAAGAATGGCGATGGGGAGAATTCCTGTTCCATCTGAATGATAAACCAGTGAGAATCATACGCCCAGCCACCCCAGGAAGCAGTGAGGGGAAGGACAAGAGGAGAATGGCGAGCAAGAAGAAGAAATAGAAGAGGTGTGGAGTGATCTGGACGAATACGAGGATGGAGTGGCAGCTGTAGGATCCCCACTGCCACATCATTTAGATGACTTAGACCCATGATCACCCCCACGATGGCAGTGTAGATTAAGGCAGCGAGTAGGGAATATGCTGGTAAGTAAGACAAAGAAAGGGACGGTAAGTAAAACAGGAAAGGAGCATAAGTTGCAGATGCCGTTGATACACAAAGGAGCAGGTAGGCCACACTATATTCCGTGGGCCCAGATGGACAAAAACAACTTGTTGAAACTCCTCCCCCCACTTGCAGGAGGAGCAGGGAAATGGATACATGCTTTCGAGAAGAACACGGCAGGAGTACCATTAGCGATAGGTGATGTAAAAAGTTTGCTAGTGTCCGCGGTCGGTGATCAAGCAGACGCTGTGTGGGAAAAGGCAGGGTTCCCAGGAGTAACAATGAGTTGTGACCGCCACAATGGCTCTCCCTTCAATAATATTCGAGCACAAGTATGGGACGCATTGCGGCGCACATTTCCAGATATTCCAGATTTACATTTGGTAATGCAATGTACAATGGAGGAGAATGAGGATCCTATGCAATTCATACTGCGGGTGCAAGACTTGTGGAGAAGCGAAACTAGTACGGCGTGGAACCAATCCACTGCCTTGTTCTATTTTATAATAATGAAAGGGCTTGGACAAGATAGCTAGGCTAGAAGCCAAGAGTTGGCCTGAAATTCAGAGCATAATTGTGCACCACTGTAGGAGGACCAAAGAGAGAGAAAAGGAGATAGCACAATAAAAGCTGGCAGACGAATCAAAACTGGTACAGAATAAATTAGTGAAGGTCGCCGCCATAAACGCCAGCGTAACAACAGATAGAGAGAACGAGGGGGATGAAAGTGCGGGAAGCGGTCAGTCGGAATAGCAGCGCTGTGGGCAGCAGGAGAACAAGGACCGTGGAACGGAGAGGAGCAACACAGAGGACCTCAGTAGCAAGAAAGGCCGGCAAGAGGACGAGGTGGTTCCGTGGCCAGAGAGCGGGGTTCAGAGGCATGGGGAATAGAGGATTTGGTGGCCAAGGGATGAGAGGAGGACAGCAAGGGTCATGTTGGAACTGTGCGAGATTAGGACACTATTCAAGAGATTGCAGAATGCAGCCCTCAGGGTATTTCCAAGGGCATGCACTAGTGGACAATGAACAGGTATGTGAATGCCCACACCCATGTAGCCCCTATGGATTACCAATGGGAGGGGGAAGACCACAGGACCAGTGTTATAACAAACCCCAAATGCAGCAAAGACAACCACCCTCACAACCACATCAAAGTGCATCACAGCCCATGATAAGACAAAACACTGTAGGAAACGCCAGCAGCAACAGTTTCGCGACAGCTGCACATGGTGCACCCGCACCATTCCGTGGCGCAACAGTAGTTGGAGATAATGTTTTCTCAGTGCCAGGACAAGAAAGGTATGCAGATTAGGACAGCACACAGGGAGCACTTGCGTGTCCAGTCCTATCCACCACCCTACGTGCAGAAGAGGAACCACTAGTGGGGGCAGAGATAGGAAATAAGCAGTTTATCTTTATGGTAGACTGAGGACCGGAAAAATCATGTTTTATGGAAGGCAGGAATTGGGAAATGCAGGGGTTCTCTGGGGATATTTTAAAAGTTCCTTACACCAAAGATCTTGATATAACGGTGGGGGGGAAAACAGTGCACGCTCCCTTACTGTACCATGAAGACGTGTTCCACCCCAGGAGTATGCCCAGTGCGAGCAATGTTAATGATTAGCACGATGATGAATGAAGTTGTGGTGCGAGGGATACCCATTGACATAGACATGTTTATCTATGGCATCAAAGTGTTAGCCCGAGTAGTACCTGAGATAACGAGAAAAGAATGGAGGACACCATCAGACTTTATATTCCGCCCAATTGTGAATACGGACGTTGTGCCAGGCACTATAATGTCCATGGACATCAAGGCAGTTCAGGTATCGAGTAAACGTATTGTGGTCATAGGCTTGGACACGCATGGATGCGAGTGGAGAATTGTGTTATGCATAGATCCAAACATAATGCTAAGAGATCTAACTGATGAAGAACTATTCACTGACAACGAAGATGATGGAGAGATAATAATGGAAATAAGTATACCGTGCGATATTATGATCCAGTACAGAGAGGTACACAACCCACTTATGGCTAGTGTTAATGCCCCACCAGCAATATTTGAGGAAGACATGGCAAAAGTGGCACCAGAAATTTGGACTACAGGCCCCCATGATGTAGGGTTATTACATGAAGTAACACCAATAAAGATAAAACTCAAACCAGGTGCCATACCGCCAAGAGTGAAACAATACCCAATATCAAGAGAAGCAGAGGAAAGGATTAGGGAAACAGTAAATGCACTCCTGAACCAAGGTATAATAGTGCCATCAAACTCCCTGTGTAACACAGAATCTTTCCAATTAAAAAAGCAAAATGAGGGGCGTGGAGGATGATCCAAGATCTACGCCCACTTAATCACATCAATACTGTGCAGTCTACCCAAAGAATCTACATGCTTTACTGTGGTTGACTTGAAGAATGCCTTCTTTTCCATACCACTTGACCCAGGATCACAGTACCTCACAACATTCACACTGGGAAATAACAGATATGAGCATCGCAGACTCCCACATGGATATTGCGAAAGCCCAAGTATCTTCAACAGAGTATTACGAGAGGACATTGTAAATATAGATGTAGAGAGCACCATTATACAATACATAGACGATTTACTCGTCTGTAGCAAAACAGAAGAAAAGTGTAGAGAAGACTCTATAACAATGTTAAACGTGTTAGCCACCAAAGGATACAAGGTTGATAAAGGGAAATTACAATAATGCCTTGCCGAAGTTGTATACCTCCGACAGTTAATATCAAAAGATGGAAAACGAATACTCCCTGACAGGGCAGCTGCTATACGTAACATAATAATACCAAAGACAGTGAAGGACATGCAAAAATTTCTAGGCATATGTAACTATTGCCGAGCATGGATCCTTGATATGCAGCATACACACGCCCATTATTGCAAGCATTAAAAGAAGCACAAAAAAGTAGAGCCCCAATAAAATGGACACATGACATGATGGGTCAGTACTTCAGACTGAAAGACCTTATCGCTGGGGCTCTAGTCCTCGCAAACCCAGATTATGAGAGGGAATTTTTCTTGTTCTCACACTGCAATGGAACAATGATGATGGCAGTGTTGACACAGAAAACATCATAAGCCACAAGCCACTGGCTTACTACAGCGGAACACTGGATGCAGTGATGCAGGGCCACTTCGCGTGCGAACAGGCCCTCGCAGCCGCGGCCTTCGCCATTGAAAAAAGTGCCACAATTGTAATGGGATGTTCAGTAACATTGTATGCAGAGCATTCATTATTTGTGATTCGTGAGCGGTCAAAATCAACACTGACAACACAGAGGGCAACTGCATATGAGATAATAATTTCAAGCCTCAACGTGCATGTGGTCAGGTGTAAAACAGTAAACCCAGCAACATTCATTACAGAGCCATGTACTATGGAGGATATGCAGGAGCACGACTGTGCAACCTATGAGGGGGGAGGGTGATGATATTCCCAAGGCGAGTGAAAACGCCCTGACGGAAGTAGAGATATACTTCATAGATGGTTCAGCGTCAATAAACCCAGAAACAGGAGACAAGCATGTAGGGATGGCAGTAGTACGAAAGGAGGAAGATAGCTATGAAACAATCGTCCAAAAGCGTCTCTCGTCCGATTACTCCGCACAAGCGGCTGAACTAACTGCATTAATTGAAGCATTACGTATAGCCAAAGGATGCACAGTGACTATATACTCAGATTCAGCATATGCAACTACCACTGTCCATTCAGGACTATCACGCTGGCACAGAAGAGGGTTCAGACGAGCAGATGGCTCACCAGTGCAGCACTCCACACTATTGAATGAATTAATAGAGGCGTTGGCAGAGCCATTGGTAGTGGCAGTGGTGAAATGCCAAGCCCATACCAACAACACAGATGCAATTTCATTGGGGAACGCGGCAGCCGACGCAGCAGAGAAGGAGGCCTCGTATTTCAATATAACACCAGCGGCTGAGTGCATTGTTAAAGCCACCACCGTGGAACCACTAGAAGAAGCCTATAGTAACACGCCCATAACACAGCTAATAGAGTTACAGAGGAGAGCACCATTGGAGGAACAAGAATTATGGAGCAAGTGGGGATGTAAACAATCAGCCACAGACCTCATTTGGAGGCAGGAGACAACGGGGAAGGTAGTGATGCCTGTAGAATTACTAGAGCTAGCATTCCAACAGCTGCACTTTCCAGCCCATGTAGCGAAACAACACATCGCCGCAGACATTCAGGAACATTGGTTTGTCCCCAATTTACAGGAACATTTGTCAAAATGTATCATACACTGTACAACATGTCAAACATACAATTCAGGGATGACATTGAGGACATTACGAGGTACTTTGCCACGACCGGCAGGGCCCTTCAGAGAGCTCCACATAGATTATGCAGATATGGGAGAGAGATGTAACGGGGCAAGATATCTAATTGTGGTAGTATGTCCTTTCTCAAGGTGGGTGGAGGCGGGTCCATGCCCCCACCCAGACGCAAAGTCTGCGGCAAAGTTTCTGGTGAGAGAAGTGTTTTCCCGGTGGGGAATATGTGATGTGATACGGTCAGACAATGGCACGCACTTTGTGAATGACCTCTCATCCGATGGCTAATGGAGTGGTAGAAAAGTTGAACTGCCTGCTCAAGAGTAAACTATCGAAATTGTGTAATACACTGAAGAAAAACTGGGTGTATTGCTTGCCCCTAGCACTGTTCCAACTCAGAACGCAACCATGCAGGGACCACCATTTGAGCCCCCATGAAATTGTGACTGGGAGGCAAATACACACACCACTCTCCCCGATTAGGAGTGCATCAGATGCACACACGGCTGCTACAGTGCTGGGGGAAGAATTTAAAGAATACTTGACTCAGCTGACGCGTGCAGTACGCAGCATAGCGCGACAAATAGCACTGCCTTTTACTGAAAATGTGGCAACTGATACTACCACCACAGCTACAGATAGCCCAACTGGGCTGCTGATGCCAGGAGCACAGGTATATGTGAGGAGTTTTGTCTGGAGATAGAATTCACCAAGGTTTCATGGCCCATATGAAGTGATTTACAGTACGCCCACTGCAGTGAAGGTAAAGGGACTGAAATATTGGGTGCACCTCTCCGATGTGAGGAGGGCACGCGATAGTACACTCCCTCAGAGCGAACAGGAATGTGCAAGTGGTACTACAAGTGAGGTTGGGAAGCAATGACAACCTGATCAAATGAAACAAGGAACTTGTAAGGAGCAAAAAGAATGATGTGCCTTCTGATTTGCCTTGCCCTACTTCTCTATCTTTCTTTTCATCACTATATCTTCCTCCTGCTATAAAAATGCATAGTAAAAAAGAGGATACAAGTGAAGCGAATAACAGAAAAATGTATGATAATAAGTACAGCAACCATAAACCAAACAATGAGTAAACATGATGTGTAAATATATATATATAATGTACATATTCTGGTAACTTAACAAATTTGTATCATCCCTCCAGGTGACAAAATGGCCCAGCGAAGTGCACTCGCAGAGAACAAGTTAATGTTAGATAGCAATAGGGATGCCATTAGGGCTAATAAGTTTAGCAATGTTGAATGTGTTTTGAAATGTGCTGCTGTTTTGTTTTCCGTGATGTTGTTCTTCATGGCCTGGTATTACACTCTCTTATCTCTGGCTAATGACATGCATAAAGGGGGGAGTGGGGCTAAGCTGATACGAGAAGGGTCAAGCCTAATATGGACTGGAGTAAAGACAATATGGGGAGAAACCTACATCATTGGTATTAATGATACAAATGTAACACAAACTTCAGAGCACACTCCTGCTGATCCAACAAATGTCTCCTTGTCACATCCGGGCATAAATATGAGTAATGATTATGAATCAAATGAATATGATGGCGACTATTATTGGCCGAGTAACTTAGCCAACACAAGTATGCATGCACAGACAACCATAGAACCTACCTCATATTACGCTGCTGCTGCTACTAATGAGTATACACATGCCATATTCAACAGCAATGATACTGCCTGGGCTGGAATGTTCCCAATACATTATCTAAAAGTGAGAAGCTATAAGAAGGAAGGGAAAAGTAGAGAAAAAAGGGGGGCGGGAAGGAAAAGATACAACATTTATCATGACCTGGGATTAGACGAAATAGAAGACCCCCGCCACCCTGATCAATCTAACAAATGGTATTCAGACATGAGTGCTACGGCAAAGCAAGCAACAAATGAAAGCTGCTATGTCTGTTCACTCATACCGCATGCATCAGGGACACCCAAAATGTTGTTACCACAGGAAGTGCCCTTGTCGGAGACTCAATGTTTGATTCACTTAGTCCTATGTAGGATAAAAAAGCACCCTCCAGGCACATACCGTCAGCCTAGAAAGGCTGGAAAAGGAGAGAACATGCACGAGCCAGCGTCAAGGAGTAATTTGCATCAGAGAGCCATTTCTTGTCATAAAAGGAACGAGGTATGCAGAGAACAAATGGCACGATGAAACCATCGAGTGCAAAGCAGAAGCACTCCGGGGACTATCTGAGGACACCTTCCAATGGATAAAGGAAGTGTGTGCCCCTATTTGGTCGCAACACGTCACTAAGCTAACATGGATCACAGCACGGGAAAAGCCTATAAAAATACAGAAAGAAGTACCACACGAACTATGCTTCCATGGGAAAGGGAAAGTGAACATGGGGGAGGCAAGGAAATGCAACAAGACAGTAATAGTACCTGATATGAAGAAAGGCACCGCAGCACTCATGGACATGTACTGGATTTACGGCAAACAAGCCTACCTGCATCCTGGAAAGGTACTTGCGCCTTAGCCACCCTCCATACGGCCCTGATGGTAATACCCAAAAGTCATATCCAAGGAGCAGCAGTGGAATCGGCTGGCAAATCGGCAACAGGACAATCGGCTGACCCATCGACAGTGCCCCAACAAGTAAAAACAGAACCTCCAGCTTATGAACTGTTGTCAGAACACGAGTTGAAAACAAAGTTATCACGAAGTAAAAGATCATCCAACTATATTTCATCTGAATAATCAAAACTCCTTGCTGAGATCCCACAAAAGTACAAGCTCTTCTCATCCGCAGAGACATTTTTTGCATCGCTTCTAGCACCAGGGCTCCAAGCACGAGCAAATGCCAAATGGTTACAAATAGTGCGCTGGGAGCTAATCCAACTGGCCAATGACACTGAGAAGGATTCAACGTTATAAAAATAGTGCTCCATGCCTTGCGCCTAATGACAATGCAAAACCGATATGTTCTAGATCTCCTCACAGCGATGGACGGTGGTGTTTGCCGAAAAATAGGGGGGTCTGTTGCACATTCGTGCATCTGAAGATGCAGATAATGCTACAAATTCACATGTTATAACAGCAGTTCAAAATATAGGAAAGAGGATGAGAACAGAGGGCGGAGCAGAAGAAAGCACATGGTTTGATAACATGTTCAGCTGGATACCATCATGGGTCAATATGATGAAGAAAATACTGGTTCCCGTCATCGTGTTTGTGTTGCTATTCTTCTGCGTGTGCCAATTAGGACCCCGGTGTTGTGCAAAAAGTATGCCTACCTCAACTATGATGATGGTAACAATGGCCCGACCGACAACGGTACCAACTATGATAGATACACAAATACAAACAGGGGAACATAACACTCCAAAATACAGGATGACTGCCATCTATGGGCAATATGGGGACAGGGTTGATAATTTATACCACACCACCATCAAGGATCCAGGAGAATTGCAATAGTATAAACAGGTATGGGTGGACCTGGATGGGAATGGTGGGATATACCTAAAATGCACTCCAGACGAATATGCAAGAAGAGGTAATAGCTTGAGATTGTATGCAGAGCACGGATGCCAATAAAAGGTTCCCCAGCCTGGGAAGAAGCAGTTGCTGAAGCTGAGTACTACCGAAGGGAGAATGAAAGAAAACAAGTGTCATCATTTGTTACTTTAGATGTAACAAAAGGGGGGAATGTGTAGGAGCGAGGGGCCAGTAGGCCCCTCGCTCAGTACAAAACTCGGACCAAGTACCTCCAGTAGTGGGTTCGCCCCTTGCCCTTACGCGATGTCAACTTTGGTTGACATTTGCCTAGATGGGACCACTGAGCAGGACACAAGGCATCCATTTTTGTACCGCGTTTCAACTCCATCTTGGTGACTAGGCCACACTGTGATAGTACAAAACACTTCTCTTCCCTTTCTCGCAACGGCCAGACGCGCAGGGCACATGGCCCCCACCATCTTTCCCACTCTGACTGGAAAACTCTGCAGCTCCATTCTCACGTTGAAGCCGGAGGTACTTGCAACAAATAATAAATGTAACACATCACACTTCCTCTGAGGTCACTGTCCTGCATGTGAAGCAACATGAGCTAAGCACATAGCTCGTTCATCTCCACAAACGTGTCCTTGCCCCCGCACCCTCGTCAGTTGAAACTTACTACCATTGTGACCTTGTGCCCCTGCAAGGTATTCCTTTCATGTGCCAGACCACTGACCACGCCATGATGCCCACCCAACAGATCCCCAACTAACATTAGACCCCTGCTGCAGTATATCGTTGTCTACCACTAACAAAATGTCACATAATAGAAATTCTTATGAACACAGACCCTCACTTCAACCGGTGTATTATGGTGGTCAAGACCCTTAAACTAGGGCCCTTATAATCCGATGTTATTGATAGTATAGATACATGTGTGAAGTTAATAGAGACATGATGAGTTGTTCAAAGACTTTGAATGATTATTATTTAGTGCATGCATTTTTGAGAATATATTATGTTAGCTTAGGTAGTGACCAGCCTGCTTCACAGCGACCTGACCTTCACCCAGTCGGAGCACAGATGCCTGACGTCCATCCTCCGCCAACCAAGCAGCCAACCCGGAGGAAGAGATGCCACCCACACTATGGGCACCATATGGACTGTCCAATCCAGGACCAACGTAGTATCCTATGTTAGTTGCATCATTTGCCCTATAAAATGTATTGTAACATTAATTTTGGTCAGAGTGCTCTCAGAGGCAACAGAGATCTTTGAATGCCATTTACTTATATAAACCTTGCCTTGAACTTTCGCAGCCTGCTCTCTTTGCCTCATTCCCCGTCTGGGGTGTGTCAGTTTATTCTTTTGCATGAGAAAGACGGGGAGGGCAAAAACAGCTTTAAGACTCACTTTGCTGAATCCCGTCAATGACCATATCCCCTACAGCTACTTTGCTCTTGGAACACTAGAGGGCACATGCATTTGATTCAGAACATTTGGCTCTATTTAAAATCATTGCTCTCCAAGAACCCTGGTTAACTGCTGAAATGCAGTTAGACGATAGGCGTACTGTTCATCAGATAGCCTCAAAGGGCCCCCTTGGTCGTCCGAAAGGGGGACTGTAGGTATCTGTTCAATCGCCATGGAAGATAATGAAATTACCACTCTCTACACAGCATGTATTAGTCACAAAACTAACATGGCTTTTGGAAGTAATAATCGTCATTAACACATATGATCTCCCCAATATGACTAATATGGTTGAGAATGTAAAGACAGTTCACACTGTGTTAAAACTGTACAACCATCGTTATCCAATATGGCTCTTGGGCGATCTTAACGCAAAAATTGGGGATCACAGCCAAATTGAAGAATCGATGGGTGCCCAGTCAAAATCAGGAATCAACCCAGTGACTAATAGGCAAGGTAAAAAATGGGTTAATGGTATGAATATCCATAACCTGGTGAAACTAAATGGTTTGACTCCAAGTGATGCCCCTATGAAATATCCTAGAATTGAGGGTAGATCAGCAACAACTCTTGATTACATTTTCATTATTCGTATCGTATTTCATTCTGTTATTCATATGCGTGTTGTGGCGAGGGACGAAAGTGATCATCTTCCTCTGTGCCTATTGTTTGCTATCCCGGCTAAATGTGTTGAAAGTCACGATTACGATGAAAATGGTATGGTTAGTATCAATGAAGGCAAAAACAGAATAGTTTGGCACAGCCGTAATATTGAGAATGTAACCCAAGTGGTATCTGTTTTATTACCAGAGTTTATTAAGGAGGGGGTGTCAGGAAAGAATACTGAAAGCCAAATATTGACAAACTTCATACTGCTTATGCAAAATATTCAAAAACAAGTGGGTGAACGCAGAGTTTATAAATCTGTTGGTGAACGGTCCAATATGGTAATACCATGTAGGCCTGGTAATGATAAGATGATTAACGAAGCAAAAAAAGAATCTCCGTAATGAAATTCGTATTGTACTAAGGAAAAATGACTCATCGTTGTCAGAGCAAGCAGTTGCATGCCATATTAAAAAACTCAAAAGGAATTATAAACAGTGGCTTAAACTGCATAAACGAGTGTGATACTAAATTCTGGAAAACAAATGCATTGATCGCACTGTCTAATAACAACCAGGGCATCTGGCACCTGCTTAGTAAACACAAAAAATGTGACTTGACAATTAACTGTATTACTGAAGATACATGGGCCCAATATATTAAAGGTGCATTGGGTAAGATCGAACTGTCTGAAAATACTATTCTGGAGGCCTTATGGGACTGTAAATCATTGGAGCTTGACATCATTAGGATCATTGAAAATCTTAAGAACTCTGGACAGCAGCAGGTCTGGACGGTGTTTGAAATCTAGTACTAAAAAAACAACCAGAACTGTGTGGGGCTGGATTAATGCTGTTATTTAAACAAATTGGCAGGCTGGGTGCTATTCCTCCATCATGGCAAACCAGCTGTATATTAACGGTGCACAAGAAAGGGTCATGGGACAACCTGGCAAATTTTAGAATGTTGGCATTGCTCGATGTTTCTTCTAAGATTTTCACCAAGGTATTGCTCCAGGAACTCAATGTATGGATAAGTGCATCTAATATACTACCCTTGAACCAAATAGGATTCCGTGATATATCTAGCACTACCCACAATTTGTTGCTATTAACATCTTCCATTGAGTATGCCTGGGGTAAACGTTATCTTGATGTATATTGTGCGTATATAGACTTTTCCGCCGCATTTGATACCATTCTCAGAAACAGATTATGGCAAAAATTGAATTCATGGGCGATCCCCCAAGGTCTCTTAAGGATGTTAATGCTGTTACACTCAGACATTTCTGTACGAATAAGATTAAATGCAGCAGGTAAACTCTCCAAATTCATGGCTACAAGTTGTGGAGTGAAACGAGGGTGCATGATAGCCACAATCTTATTTAATGTATATCTGTCAGATATGATGAAAGCATTTATCCTACCGGATGCAAACCCTGTAAGGGTCAATGGTGTGTCTATTGGCTGGCTCGCCTATGCTGATGACCTGCTGTAATATGATTATACTGCAGAAGGTCTTCAGCATATGCTCGACTCCTTGGTCGCCTATTCCACTGACAATGGATTGACCATTAACATAGATTAAAGTAAAATAATGGTCTTCTCAAAGAAACGTAGACCGAAGAAATATTAATGGAATCTCGCCCTTAAAAAAGTGGAACAGGTGAAATCATACAAATATTTAGGAATTATTGTCTATGAAAAGCTGAATTGGGACAGACAATGGTCTGCAGTCAAAACCCGTTGTTTTTTGACTGCAAATGCTCTGAGTGGTTTTATAGGCAGAAATTGTTGTTTCTCGGCTATTGCAGTACTCAATATCTATTTGGCGAGAGTTAGGTCAATGTTACTATATGCTGTTGAGATATGGGGCCATAAGTTTGTCAAATGCATGGTGGTCCTTGAATCGAAACTTTTGAGAAAACTATTATGCTTACCACCAAATGAAAGTGTAGAATATATGTACCTGGAGTTTAACATCAAAGGTTGCTGGTATTCATATATCTGCCAATGTGTCTTGTCCTATGAAAAAGTGGTTACATTATCCACTGATACAATCATTGTGCCATATGTGAAAGTGTATCTTGAAGGCAATGTGCTGATAGGCACAATTGGCACCTTACAAAGACTACATTGCACATGGTCATTTGGGTGTGTCCCAGGAACCCTGACCTTATTAGTCTTCAAAAAGAGACTAAAGAAAAAAGTGCATGATTTCTGGCACAAACAGAATATGATCAATCTGGCATCGAAAGCTTTTAGTGGATGGTACCTTGATGAGTATTTGACTAGAACCATGCCTCCAAAGTATATTGAAGCCTATCCAAGCACTAGCACTTTTCGTTCTTATTTAATGATTAAATTTAACACTACAGAAGCATTGGAGACAAAAGGCGATAGAATGGGAATTCCATGTACTTCTAGGAACTGTCGCCTATGTGGTGTAAATGTTGTTGAGTCCCTTTATCATCTTATTATGTGTTGTGAAAGTTTAAACGATTTGAGAACCTTGTGTTTTAAATCTTATAACAATGGAATTGTAATCACAAAGATATCTGATCTGTGGATGATTTTATGAGAGGAACAATATCAATTTTATATATTATATTGTAGTATTTTATTTAAAGATTGTGGTGATTCTAAAATGTATTGAATGATGTATTTTGGAAATGTAAATGTTTTTAGATTCTTGTATTAATGTTGTATGTCTATGTGTTATACAAAGCCTTTTGGCTAGATGTATATCTAACAATAAATAAATAAAAGTTACAAGCCAGTAAATTATGTCATTCTCATCTTCATACATACTTAAACAATCTTTTGGCAATCTATGATGTGAAGAGAACCCAGAACCATCACCAGATCCTCTGGAAGAACCTTATGAAGCCTGAACCTTGGCAGTCTCCAGCTGGTAATTCCTGTCTTTCTGTCATTCAACTCTGTTAAATTCTAATTTGGCCACATTAAATTCAAGCTCTTTTCCTTTAAGCCTGAGTTTTTCCTTTTTCAAATAAAAAAATGCCTCAGCATCCTAGGTGTTTACAGACAGAACTCCAGAGGATGCACTCTCTTCTTCCTTATCCTCAACATTAGCCACTGCAATGGCAGCTATTCCATTACTGGGTCCAGGCCCCGCTCCACTATCAGGGCCATTTGCTAGGATAGGCACAACCCTATTCTTTTCAAAATCCAGACATTTTACAACTAACTCTGCTTTTGTGCCAGAGACTGTCAATCCTCTCTCAATACATAACTGATTCAATTGAACCACTTTGGAGGAATGTAAAATGGTAAAAGTGATTGCTTCCATGATATCCTAAAATGATAGTGTTCTGTTTAAGAATTATCTGGACACACCACTAGTGCTCTACACGGTGGTATCCAAAACAGATCATTTTTACAAAACACCCAGATGTTATGTGGTGAGGGTCATCCCACTGCTGTACACCAATGTGTTAGGACTGATTGTCTATACTCTGGCCTGGTGGTCAGATTCATAGAAGGCCAACCTATATTGTGACAGGGACAACTCTGGGGAGCTGTAGCCAAACCAGTTCAGGTAGCAGTGACAGGCGGTCTAGGCAAAGTTCTTCAGAGGCGGTGATCTTGTAAAGGGTCCACAATGAGGTTACACAATGGCAATCATAGATTACACTTAGAAAGGCTGTATAAAAATACAGTTATTATTTATTGGCCGAAACACACTATAGAAAAATGACCACTAGCAAGTAGAGTTATCACACAACATTGGTAAAAATAGATACAAATATACATTCACTTATTAAAGGGCATAATATTCAATACAAACTTCTGCAAAGGAAAGGTATGGTTATTATTAAGCACTCAGGGTCCACAGAGAATAATCCCTAACTTAAATTGTCCAGCCCTAAATTGTCTGGGGCCTATTGCACAATAGTTCAAGTTAAGGTTCCACCAAATTTTTGAAGCAGCAAAACATGTAGGTAGGGTCTCGGATCCATTGAAGGTTTCTTATGGTTAGAGTACCAGTTAAACTGGCTAACGGTGCACCCAACTCTCACAAGTCTTGCTCAAGCATGCTATGGCAAAGACAAAAGTATTAGAATATAGGTGTATTATAAGTCCATTAACTTATAATGTAGGGGTAGGTAAGAAGCTTGGTATCTTACCCCCATACTCCGACTCTTCCCCTGACTTGGCAGGACAAAAGAAGAGGGTCCTAAGATTGTTTTTCCAGCCGACGGTTGCAGTGTTTGTTTCGCAGGGGTTGCAGGTTCTAGCTGAGCTCTAGTTGGTGTCTTTCACTGTTGCAAGGACTCTCTATGGAAAAATGCAGCATAACTTGATGAAGGACCCCTCTCAGGATTGGACTCGGGTCAGGTAAGCGATTTAGGATGGTGGTCACTGCAGCACAGTGATGCCAAGTGGCTTGACTGCCGCAGTGGGACTTTCCCTCCTATCTCTACTCACCTTAATGCTAGGAATGGCGATGTTCTGCAGTGGTTATGCTCGTATGGTCAGCTGAGGATTCCAAGTTCCAGGCCAAAACTTGGAACGGTGATGCCGGCAGCACAGTAGCCCAAATTTGGAGCTGGGCACCCACAGGATGGTCCTAGGACACCTCTGAAAGGCTCTTCATTGCAGGGTACTGAGCAGACATCAGGAATAAATGTTCCCTCCACTCCAAGGGTTGCAGCTCTTTTGCAGGACTGCTAAAGATCTTCTGCAAGACAAGGCTCTTCCAGGACAGCAGCAGAAGTTGGTAGCCAGCCTTCCTTCCAACGGGTCTGCGGTTTCTTTGCAGGTCTCACAGCTAAATAGGTTTCTTGGCCCCTTCATGTTTCACCAGGATCTCTGTAGAATGGGTGCATGGGTACCCTTCCTATCCTAAAAGCCAGGTAAGAGCTTCCTCCCTCACTAGCCAATGACAGGAATAGACCACACACACACCTCAGTAATGAGCCAATCAGGACCACTGGCAGGGGAACATTCACGCATACCACTCAGACACACTGAAACCAGTTTGTGGATTGGGACCAGACAGTCACAGCCCACATCTTGCCAGCAAACACACACAGCATCCTGTAGCTCCCCAAAAGATTCTTCTTTCCCAGGCACTGGAAGTTCTTATAAGGATTTCTCTGGCCTCTCAGACCAGGAATAAAGGCTGATAAACAAGATGGCAAAAGGACGAGTGAAAAGTTAGTAGCCAAACGTGCAAAAACGCAGTAAGGCTAAAACAGAAATTCCCCAAAAGTGGGAAAAAGTAACTGATGCCACCAGCTTATGCTTTTAGCACACCTAGAGTAACCAAAATACCTCCGAGTGTTAGTCTAGGGCAAAAAAAGTACCCCATAGTACTGCAGTGCAAGCTGCATTGTAGTATGTTATAAAGTTACCACAAGTGATACAATAGTAACCAGAATTAGTTAACCCTTAACGCCTGGGTCGTAATGAGGCCCTGTGTGTTTTCTTTCACACATGACCTTGCCAAAGTGTCGGTGGAGAGGGGATAGCCGGGTTAGAAAGAGATGGGGGATACAGTGAGATGATGAAAGCGAGATCGGGGCAGAGGTAGGGAAATAGAAACCACAATAGATTGAGAGTACGAGAGAGCGGGAAAGAGAGAGACATGGAGACAGAACGGCACCGGAAGAGTGGAACAACTATTGACAGATAGAGGAAGAAAGACAGAGTCTGGGGGAACAATAGAGGGCAGGAGGCGAGAGGAAACAAGAGAGAGTCATACGAAAGGAGGAATGTTGAATGAGAAGAGCAGAGAAAGGAATGAAGTTTAAAGGGTTCAAAGAGGAGAGAACGCGGAAACAAAACCGATAAGAATAGGAAGTTTGTGAGATAGAGGGACAGAAGGAGTGAGAGAGAGGTAGAGAGAAACAGGAGATTTTGTGGAGGAGAGTATGATGCCATGCACACAATCCATTGCTTCTGTGTCTCCTTCTACACCTTCCATTCTCTCCCTCACGTTCCCTCTCTCTATCTTACTCCTCTGGTTGGTTACCCTAGCAGTGTGTCTATATAATGTAATCATTAGTACTTTGCGTGCCATACCTTACGACGACCATCCAAGAGAACCTATCTATGTGGATGATATCATTGCTTCCAGGGCTCAAGTCGAGGGTACACGCGGGTGGAGGGAGTCCACCCACTTTTTTCAGAGGGTGGACTCAGCCTCCTCCCCCCTCCGCCCCCACAGCAGAAATGAGAAACATGGGGCATCTTCTTTGTATTTATGAATGAACACTAACCTCAAGGCTCGAACCACTGTCTTTAAGTTTGCAGGGTTGACACTTCACCACTGCACTCTACAACATGATGAAAAATAACAACAACTAAAGGTGGAATGTCCCATTTTGGAAGTGCATGATCCAGGGAAAACATAGAAATTGGTCCTTGGAGTTTAAAACATGCACACCTTTAAACGTTTTCAAAAACACTGTTAGAAGAAAATATCCTCTCTTGGTTTTGGGTGCGTGATGATTTTATGAAAGGCAAATGCCATTCGTCCTGTGCAATTTCAGTGGTTATGCAAAGGCAATTCAATGAATTGTGCATATTTCACCTTGATATGCTAATTTCTTGCGACGTCATATCCCATTGCGTTTGTTAATCAGTCCCAACACTTCTTTCTTTAGGACTTGACCCCTGATTGCTTCGCATTATTATGTGCAAATTGCTGTAGCCGCATATTTACTGTGCCTGCGTGTGCATGTTTTTGTGTATTTGTGGTCTTTTTTCAGAAAATAATATTTCACATACGCGTTTGCATGCAGTGGTCGAAGAGAGCGGTTGGGAGCGTTGGTCCTCTACTTGATTTGATTACATTTTACTATTCCTATACTTTTATTTTAAAAAGAAACCATCTGGTTTCTTTTTAAAATAAACGTGTAGCAAGAAGTAGAAACTTGTGCACTGCACTGAGCATTCGCTTGAAATAGCAGGTGGATTGGTTTGGGTGGTTGTATTGCGCGTGGGAGGCCGCGTGGCGATTGGGTTTGTGGGGAGCAGGATTGGGGGGAGGCTAGGTGGGGAGGCAGGCCAGTAGGGAATTTTCGTCAACTTCGACGACCACTGTCTGTATGTCAAACTAAGTACTTCCAAGACACATTGATAAGCCTCAACGTGGTGAAAACCCAATGTTTTTATAGAGGTGATCTTGAAACGTGCAAACACCACAAAAGAAAACAAAACCGCACAGTAAAAGTTGTAATAGCAACATGCTTGACACAAACAGTGTGATTTATTTTCCAGGTCCTGAATGAAAGCCTTTAATTCCAGCAAGTAGAGATTTCTGAGCCTGTGAAAAACATGAATAATACAATAATATGTGCTTATTGTTTTTCAGGCAATATTTTGTTTTATGCACCCCTTCCATTTATAATCACCCACATTTGCACCATTAAAAGGAGACACACATCTATAGTTAATCAAACATTAATTTGTTTGAAACAACTAATAACAAACAAACAAAAAGAAAGACAGAGCAGAGCACTTCCAACCTCCATAATGCGTCTCTGAGTGCTTTCACATCCCTGGAACCAGAATAGAGAGAACATCTGGCCTTGCATTTCTCAAGCTCAATTGCTGCATTCCCTCAGACATGCAGGTAATTGGCAGACATCATTATTTTTGCTGATTTGCTGTCCTTATATGAACTGTAAAGATAAATCCCGTGTCAGGATAGCATTGATTTTAGGATATATGTGAACATTTTGGACAAAATGCATTGAATGGTTCAAACGTTATTAAGAAACCAAAAACAGCTATGTAACACCTATTCCCATTTCTTTTTCCATAAAAGGTACTTCTATTGAACACCCATAGCACAAAACCGCTGGATGGATTTGGACCACATTAGATACACATGTGGCACAAAGCATGCAAATGTGCCTTTCCTTGGTCGGTATGAATCGATTCCGTATTTTGTTTTGTAAACTGAGATGGAGAAAGGGGTGGCCCTTACCATAAAAATGTTTATATATCTTTCATGATGCATTGCAGCAACTGAGGTTTTTCAGATATGAAAAAAACAATGCCTTGCTTTTTTCATCGATGCGCGCTATTTTCACAGTAATTTCAAAGTAAAATCGCAGTAATTGCATGGAAACAAAGGAAGGGTCCTCAAAAACTATTTATTCAAAATGTATACTAAAACAACTCATAGATTATTTTTCAGAAAATGTTAATTGCATGCAGGTGCCACTAGCATTAGTACTCAAGTGCTGTTCCATCCCCTGCTTGGTATTGTAAAAGTTTGCAAAACACAGTTTAACAATCATTGGCAATGCCAACAGTTTGGCCTTTTTGGTAGGCATGGGAAAGGCATTTGCTGGACACTGCCGTAGTGGTATTAACTGCCCATCAATGCTAGCAGCTGTAAAATGGTGTGGTTCCTGGGCATATTTTAGCAGTGTCTATCAAATGCCAAATACATTTAAACAAACCAAAACTGTTGGCTTTGACAAGGCTTATTGTTGGTAGGCCTTCAGGGAAGGCCACGCATAGTGCTTATAAATTGAGTGGCTGAAGGCAGACCTGGTAAAAACAGTTTTACTTCATCAAGGCTATTTACAGCTCCAATTAATTCATAGACTCTCAGTAGACTGCTTTGGAAAACACTGACAGATATTTTGAGCGCATAGTTTGATGGTAAGGCTTGATCAAGTGTGTTGAAGGAGATCCCAGGAGGATGTGTTTAGGGCCCGGATAGGCAGGAAGTGGGAGGGAATGGCCATAGGTATTAACATGGCCAGGACAGTCAATGGGTAGGTAAATAACCAAACAAAACCTACAAGCTTTGTGCCCTTCCTTGTATGCCATTTCCTCCTAGCTCTACTCTACTCCAATATATTTGGCCTATAGGTTTAGCATGATGTAATAGCCAAAACTAAAAATGAAAATGAAAACCAGGGAAAATTACATGTATTCTTCATGTATTCTTCATTTTGCTCATTATTAAGAATAAAATAGAAATGCTATATGCAAATTATGCCTGCAGACAGCATTTGCATACAATTCCTATGGAATCTGTATGTTTTTATCAGATGATAAAAACTGGGGAATTCCATAGGAACCAAGGAGTTTACTTTGTGCATGAAAATTGGTTTCTTCTCTGGGCGCGTCTTCCGTTGCAGATGTGGGAATCTTGTGTAATTCCCCCCTGATATTCCCCCGATAATCCAAAAACGTTTGAACTGTAACTGGCCCCCCAGACCACCCTCAACTTTCCAACTTCATATGGTGTCCTCTTTCCCCCGCTCCACCTTTAGCCTGTTGTATATTTTTCTTCCTCCAAATAAGCCTTTTCAACACTGTCGGGGTGATTTCCCGGGTGTCGACAGGGCTGTCCGTGGACCTCCGGGGTTAGGGAGGCCCCAACTCCTCCCGCAGTCCCCAATGATATGAGACAAATGGAAGAGCAAGGCGTTACTGCTGTTCACTAGATGAAACGGCAGGGATAACCTTGGCTCAGGGCGTGCAGCGTGTAGTTGTAACTTTATGGGCTTGGCTGCGAGGCCCACGTCGGGGTTTGTTCTGCACGATCAGCGTGTTGCAGCTCCGTCTGAGCTGCTCTGGGCCTGTGGCTCTGGTTTTGCGGACTACTCTGGTGCTGAGGCCTACTCTGGCCTCGTCATTGAATGGAGACATAGGGCCCACGACACGGGGGTCGCGCAGGTGACATGGGTCCTTATATATAGGTGTATTACATCACTATGATTTTAGTAGCAAGGAAGCGTTTGCAAGCATGTACACAAGCTCTTCTTGCGTCTTGCGTTTCTGCAGTGCTGTAGATCAGCCTATGTGAAAAATAACAACAATGCATGAATGAATATAGCGGTCCCCTACGTCATCATGCTTAGTATGTTCTTCGTGTGGATTGGTGTGGGTATGACCAGTGTGCATCGTGGCACATGTGCTACCATCCGTTTGCTATGTCGTCATGACATCTCTAACAATGGTGGTTTTCATTGTTGCTCTTTAATCGATCTGATCCATATGATCGATGTCGGTGTCACCTAAGGTTCCGACACATGGTTTGATTAACGGGCAGTTCCTCTGGCCGTGTGGGGCACGGCCACAGTGGATGTTGACGTCCGGGGCATCTGTGATTGGGTCGAATTCCTCTCGTGGTGGGTGCATGGGTCGTGATGTTCTAGGCCATGGTCTGTATGTGAATCGGGGAAGGGAATGTCCCATTTTCCCTCTTCAGTCCACCCTCTGGTCGACTTGTCGACCACAAAATTATCCACTCTCTTGTCTCCTCGCACTCGCCATACCTTCGTTATCCCTTCCAAGTGTCCGTATCGGTCCACATGATCTTCGAAAGACCAATACACATAAACACACCTGCCTCTGGGTTTGCAATAAACCCATTTCCCAACATAGCTTTTCAGGTTGCTTGGATTTTCAACTTTGATTGATGGGGGGTACAAGTCTGCTTCTACTATTTGTCGGTGCAGCCGTTCACGTTCCTTAATGATAATGTCTGCATTCTTATCGTCTTCAGCTGGCATTAAGACATGCATGCCTATCATTTCTTCAGCAGTGCGCTTAGATCTTGTCTTCCATACCTCCATCCCCATTATAGCAGCCATTCCTAATATCACACACCCTGCTACTACTTTGAGGCCGTCTGAAAGCCAAGATGGCATCCAGGACCATATGTAGGAAAACAAGCTGCTGTCCTTCTTCACTGCTTTTGCTTTGTCTTCCATTTTGGCATGCATCTGAGCGAACTGTGATACTGCTTCTGATAATGTACCGTTCTCTTCATCGTTGGCAGGGATAAAATGTGCAACACGAGCTTCCTATTTTCGTGCAAACACCTCCTTCCATTGCTGTCAAAAGGTCCAGTACATATCTATTTTGTAGGGCTACCATCCTTATTGCTCTTAATTCTTCTTTTATTGCATTGAATACATTCACCGTGGAGTTAAAGGTCAGCATGAGCTCCCACCTGGTGATCTGCAACCATTTGGCATTGGCGTAGGCTTCCACTCCTGGATGTATTATAGAGGAGAAGAACATTGCTGCTCTGCTGAATAGCCTTTGTGCTGGTGGGATGTCACTCAGGGCTGTCTCTGATTTTCCCCACAGGTAGTTCCCTGTCAGTGGTTCTCCTTGTCTCTTTACTCTTGACAAGTGAGTGGTGTCATTCCAGTGTTTTCTTTCTACCATCGTCAGTGATCTTTTCCTCCTCTTGTTCCCTTGGTCCATTTTAGGGAAATTTTCAAAGTTAACGTGCTTCTGTGGTACCACTAGTGATGGTACGTTTATGTGTACCATAGTACATACTCCATCCCACATTGGCAGCAAACTGTGGTATGCCCTTGCTCCACAGGCCCAGTAGTGGTCCATCAGTACAGCTGTTCCTGCACCCCCCTCAGGAAGCTTTATTGTTCTCTTGCATCCTTTGTTTGGTCCAACGTCTATTTCTCCGTCATGTTGGTAATACAGCATCGGTGCTGTCAGTGGGAGTATTGTGATGGGTTCCTCTTCTTTATCTAACCATGTCACCAGTGCTGCACTCTTTGTCCATTTTTATATCATTTGTCGTTTTCTTCTTTCATCACCGATGACTTTGCCAATGTCAGCATTTTGCTCGCTACAACTCCGTCCACCCATCCATCCTTCGTGTATACTTTTCTTTATGTCAGTGTCAGTGGAATTTCCCAGCATCCTTGTTCACCTGCAACTTCTTTTGCATACCATTCGCAAGGTAGGTAATCCAATGTGACCTCTTGGTGTTTCCCCTTTTTCTGGTCCTTCTGCTATATACTTGAGTCCTTTCATCTGCTGCCATGAGTCATCATACATGGGAAGTGTTGTGATGAAGTTATTTTCACATGGGTACGTCAATCTTGATTTCGGACGGTACGTGGTCTTTTTCCCCTGGAATCTTCCTCTTGTTTGGAACAATGGTAGATATAGCAAGCATTCAGTAGTAGTTGCAGGCACTTCCATTGCAACAAATGTTCTTGAGGCGCTCATGGCCTATGAGATCAATGAACACACATAGCAGTTGTCCTTTGTCATATCCTTACCAATTATCGACATGTGTTTATACCACATGTTGTTAGAGATGTGTGAAGATTCTGTGAGATATGTGTCCACCCCATTTCCATCACTTGATACGCTACGTTTGTTCCTCTTAATGTTTTGCCCCGTACTAGTTGTACCACCTGGCACAGTGCTCCTTGCAGGCATTGCGGGGGATATACTAGTAGTGGGAACTGCAGCCACATAGAAAGCATAGTATGCCAGCCAGACAGCGGCAGTAACCAGACCAGTGGTAAAAGATATTCCTACCATCTTAATTAGAGTTGCTATCAGCACTGGCATTCTCACTCTTACCTTTGCTGCGGTCCTGCAGCTACTTTACTTTAGATGATATAGGTGCCCGTCTGAAAATCTCTAAAATTATCCGTTATTACTGTTAGTGTTTTTATTCAAGCCCTGATTATTAGGTAATTGTTCAATGGCCAGGCGAAAAGCTGTTCCCACACTTTCCTTACCGTCCTATCTCGTAGGGCTGGTATTGCTTCGCGGAGGTGTGGAACTGATTGAGTAATTATCATAAGTATTTATCATAAGGAACGTTTTAAATGTTTTGTCCTTTCTATAACAGTACAAATTGGTGTGACAGTGCCTCTGGACTACAATCCTCTGCAGGCAGCATTTACCCCTGGGCAGTGACGTTTGTTATAGCTCTGTTTGTACTTTTGTCTTATGATAACAGTACGCAGTACCTGCATGTGCAAGACAAAAAAGAAGAGAGCATGTACGTGTTTACACAGTGTGGTGTATATTTGCAGATAATCTTGTCAACATCCTTTATAAGCTAGTGGCTGGGGAGTATTAAATTATGCTAAGTCTGTTTGCTTTGCTGGGACCTTGTAATCATGGGGTGGCCTATGGGGCGCTGATTGTTTGTATCTTTTGGGGCGTTCTGATCTTGCGATGTGTCGATTTCCGGTGTCGTTGCTGAAGTGTTGTCCCCTTCGCTGAGGAGAGGGTGGGTCTGTGCTTTGCAGGACTTAATGTCGTGGATATGCGTCCACACTTCCTTGCCCCTGAGCTTCACCGCCCTGGGGTCTAGCTTCTCTACCAGATAAGGACCTGTGAATCTCGGACTACTCCAAGTCCGCCGGAAGTTCCTCAGGAGCACCTAGTCTCCCTCTTTCACTATCCTTTGTGTAGTCTGCTCTTGTTCCTTGTTGGTGGCTTCTCCTTGCTGATCATTCTTCAACCCTGTGCCCGTTTGATCTATTGACAGATGAAAACAGCACTAGTAACCAAGGAAGAGACATATTCTTGCATTTCATCACCAAAAACAGTACTAATTGCTTGGCAGTCAGTTGTGGCCCTTGATGGTGGTGTGAGTGGGAGGTGTATTTGGCGACCAGTCACCACCTCGTGGGGTGTGGGGGTGTGAGGTGGTGATCTGACCCTGGTCTATTCCTTAATTCAAACAAAGCCAAAGGAAGGCAGTACAGCCAACTCTTCTTTGTTGTTTGCTTGATTTTTGCTATTTCTTCTTTTAGGAGGCCGTTGAGGCATTCACAGACGCCATTTGCTTGAGGGTGGTGCACACATGCAAACTTATGCTTGATCCCTAAGAGGGTAGTTACGTGTTGGAACAGTTCGTTAGCGAAGTGGGGGCTATTGTCTGACCGCAATACCTCGCATACCCCCCACCTCAAGAAGACCTCCCTCACGAAGAACTTCGCTGCTCTGAATGCTTCAGCATGGGAGCATGGACCAGCCTCGATCCAGCGTGAGAGTGGGCAAACCACTACAATCATGTGTCTGTAGCCTTGACATACACAGATCATGTCAATGTAGTCAATATGGAGGTGTAGGAAGGGTCCTCCAGGCCGGGGTATGGTACCTTTTATCACTTGCAGCATGTGACCGGCCATAAATTGCTGGCATGTAAGGCATCCACTAATGAAATTAGCAACATGTGAGATTAGCACAGGACAAAACCAGTTTTCTTTTATTCGTGCTGCAATTACCTCTTTCCCTGTATGCCTGGGATGGTGTAATTGGGTCAGGGCTATTTTCAATAGTGCTAAGGGCATCACCACTTTCCCTGTGTTTTTCTGCCACCATAATGCATCTGTGGGGGACATGGTACACCCTCTTTTGACCCACAGTTCCTTTTCTGCCATTGGTGCTGCTGCCTGCAATTCCATTATTTGTGTCTCTGGGATATGCGTATACCCATCCTTCATTAACATTTGCCTTACCCCCCTTTTCTTTTTGTTTTTCTGGGAGGGTCCCTATTTCGCCAATGTTTGCTGCATGTTTGGCATGAGCATCAGCTGTTTCGTTACCGCTTGATATTGGGTCATCACCATTGGAGTGTGCCTGACACTTCACAAGTGCTACCTCTATCGGGTAATTAATTACTTCAATTAGTTTGGCCAGTAGGAAAGCGTGCTGTACCGGAGTACCATCAGCTCTTCTAAATCCTCTCCTTTCCGATTTTATGAATCATGAGTGTACTGTTGATGTGACATATGCACTATCTGAGTATATTGTTACTCTTTTGTTGTTTCCCTCTTCTAGAGCCAAGATAAGTGCTACTAGCTCCGCAGCTTGGGCTGAGTAGAGATGGGGTAATTTTATACATCTTACTGGAACGAAAGTCCAGTCTTCTCTTAGCCGCACTACAGCTGCTCCCGTCCTTCTTATTCCATCACTTTGGCCAATAGTTGATGACCCATCTATGTACATAACCTCACCCCCCTCTAATACATTTTCCTCCACTTTCCTTGCTCCTGATTAATTTTCAATAGCTTTTGGGCAGTCATGTGAGTATTCTCCATTTACTGCTTCTTCTGCTATAAATCATGCTGGATTTACATTACTGCATCTCACTACTGTCAATTCTGGCCTGGACAATATTATCTCATACCCAGTTGCTCTTTGGGTTGTCAGTGTGGACTTAGGTTTTGTCAATATTGCAAAGAGGGCATGCTCCACATACAATCTTGTTTTGCATCCCATTGTGATGGATGACGATTTTTCCACTGCAAATACTGCAGCTGCTAGGCTTTGTTCACACAGGAAATGTCCCATCATTACTGCGTCTAAATGGCCACTGTAAAATGCCCCTGGCTAGTGCCCCATGCTTGTCTTTTGGGTCAGTACAGCGTTCATTACTGCAGTGTCACAATGTGAGAAAATGTAGAATTCCTTTATATAATTGGGGGTGGCTATTACTGGTACAGTTGAGATAGCATTTTTTAATTCATTAAAGGCATCTGTCATTTCCCGTGTCCATTCCAACTTCCCCTGCTCTCTCTGTGCCTCCCTGAGTGCCTCCAGTAGAGGTGCTATGTATGAGCTGTAGTCAAATACCCATGCTCTGCAGTAATTGCACAGCCCAATAAACTGCTGCAGTTCTCTCACTGTCTGCGGCTATGGTACATTTGTATTGCTAGTGCCATTTGTGGTGCAATGTTCCTCCCTTTCTGTGAAATTATCTCTCCAATGTAAAGTACTTGCTCCTGGCAATATTGCAGATTCTCTTTGTCAACCTTGTATCCTTTCTCAGCTAATATTGTGAGCATTTTCACTGAGTCCCTCCTGCACTTTTCTCAGTGGTGATGCATATTATTATATCATATACATACTGTAGCACCATGCTTTCCATATCTATGTTCCCTAAATCCTTTTGTATAACTCTGTTGAAGATGGATGGTGACTCACAGTACCCTTGTGGCAGCCTAGTGTGTTTCCATTCCGTGCTGCGGTACGTGAAACTTGTTAGATCTTGTGAATCGGGGTGCAGTGGAATGGAGAAAAAAGTGTTTTTGAGGTTGATCACTGTGAACCGTGATGCCTCCGCTGGAATTCTGCATAATATTGTTGCTGGATTAGCTGCAATAGGGTACTCTGCTTCCACAATGTGGTTGAGAGGCCTTAAATCCTGGATGAATCGCAGTGACCCTCCCTTTGCCTTGCGCAAGGGATACACTGCTGTGTTACATAGTGATTCTGAAGGTACTAGTATTTCCCTATCCACTAGAGCAGATATTGTGTCGTATATACCTTCATCAGCTTCCTTTGATAGTGGGTACTGCTTCACCCTGGGCAGCACCTTTCTTTAGCTTAATTTTCACTCCTCCAAGGCTTTTGATGCAACCCACATCATAGGGACTAGTAGTCCATAAGGAGGAGGGTACAGCAGTTAAGTCTTCCTCATAGAATGGAACTTTGGTACGGTAGGGTGCTTCCAGCGCCATTGCCATCCTTTGAGATACGTCTTTGAATGTTACCTTCAGCCAAATGTAAACGCTCATGTCAAACACCATTTCCCTATTTCCTTTCTCATCAGAAAACAGTTCCTCATCTGATACCTGTGTAAGCCTGCATCCTTCTGCCAATGCTATCACTGCTCTCCATGCCTTCCCTTCCCCATCCTGTGTGTGTACTGCAATTTAGTCTGCTTTTGCAACAATACACGTCCACTGATATTATTGCCTCTTCCTCTTTATCAGTGGGGGTCTCTGTCCTGAAAAATTATGCTGCTGGTCTCCTCCATACCTTGCCCTCTATTCCTGTTAGCCATGCTATTGCCATGTCTGTCCCGTATTGGAAAATGTCCCCTTCCACTGGCTCTGCCCTTATCACTTTCTTGCCACAGTAAGCCTGTAGTATGTGTCGGGCTGTAAGCATGTTTATGCCTGGTGTGGAGCAAGATAGTCATGTTCAATCTGCTCATGATGTCTCTTCCAAGGATATTTACTGGTGATTGCTTTGAGTATAACAAGGGTAGAGATAAGTCGTGCTCCCCAACAGATAAGGAGATGTTATCAGTAAAAGCAACCAGCCCTTTAGCCCCAGAGAATCCTTGAGTGTGCATGGCATCGCCTGACAATTTAAACTTCCCTTCCCTGATGTAAGACCTAGTTGCACCTGTATCTACTAAAAAGGAAAATGTTTTGTCACCTATCACCACCTTTATGTGTGGTTCCTCTTCAGGGTTAGGTGTTGCCGACAGGATGGGGCACAGCAAGGACATCTGTCCTATTGGGGGTATAGTGATTCTCCGTTCCCTGTGTATGGGTTGTGACCCAATATTGTCACCCTCCCCAAATGTGTTTGTTGCATTTGTTCCTCTGTGGGTGATTGTTTACTGTGCTGTATTTGTGTTAGTTGTTGTACCGTCTGGACGTGTTGTTGTTGTGCTGTTTCATTTGTTGTTGTGCTTGCTGATGTGCGGGTTGATGTTGCACCATTTGTGTGAGGGATGTTGTGTATTCAGGCTCTGGTGGCATTGGTTGTTATATTTGTGTCTGTGTCACCTGTTGTTGCGGTGGCTGTTGGTAATACTGCTGTCCCCCATTATAGCCTTGTTACCCCTGCTTTCCCCATCCTGCTTGTGCCAGTCTTACCCTGTTGGCGGTTCTCGTGCTTGCCATGGGTACCCCCCATTGTTGTCTAAGTACCCTTGATGTCCATATGTGTTGTGTCCTCGGAACCCTCCCCCTTGCTGTGGTGCTGCTGGTCCAAATCCCCACCCTCTTACTACCCCACCCCTTCCTCTATAGTTGCTCACTTGTCCATTTCCCATTTGTGTGTATCCACCCCCCACCTGAGGAGCATAGGAGTGTTGTGCTGTGTATGGTGGTGGCAGTGGCATTTGTTGTGTTTTATCTGTGCTGGCTGAATTTGTGCTACTGGGTGGTGTTGTGTCGCATCTGATGCTTGTGTTACTTGCGCGGGGCCTGTTATTAGCGCACCTTCCATTGCATATTTTGACAGTTTCTTTTGTACCAATTTTGCCTCCTCTGCCTTCCTATCCTCCGCTTTCTGCTTCATCTTTTCCTGCCATAGTCTGCAATGGTGAACTATTCTTAGCTGTATTTCTGGCCAGGCCTTTGCTCCCATTCCTACTAGTTTCTTTAGCTGCCTTTGTACCGGCTCTCGGAGGCCCTGTACCAGTATGTGGTAAAAAATTGCTAGCGTCTTGTTCCACGGTTCCCGCGTTTCCAAGCGCCACTTCTCTTGGATTTCCGGGATGTAATTAACAGGGTCTTCATTCTCACGCATCTTGCGTGATGTTATTGCTCCTATGTCTGACGTGTTTGGGTATTGTATTCTTAGTGCCTGCCATAATGCTTGTCTGAAATTCGCAAATGGTGCTCCATCATGTGATGTATCATTAATGGTCACCCCTGGGAATCCCGCCCTCTTCCAAATGTCATCTGCTGCGTCTCCCAATATTGCAATTAACAACCCCTTCACATCGCCCACTGCTAGCTTTAGTCCAGCAGTTTGTTTTTCCATTTCGTATATCCATTTCCCAGCCGCTTCGCTCAATGATGGCAGTCTACATTTAATGTTCTCCTTATCCGCATGCTTCCAAGGAACATATTGTGGCCTTGCTCCCCCTCTTTCTACTAATGGCATTTGTGTGTATTCCCTCACCTCCCCTAGTGTGCGTTTGTGTGGTGTTGTATTTGTGTATTCGCTATCCTCCTCCTCCATAACAGAAAGTTCCTCAATAAAGTCAGTAAGGTGTTGTGTAAGTCTATTTTCTCCCTCGGCCACATGTCCCCTCCATTTCGCTTCCTGTTTCTTGTTATGTGGTGTTGCCAACTCCTCGATTCTACATCCTGGGAGGTCCCTAAATCTGTTAACATATGGCGTGTGTTGTGCTGGTGGTGTTAGTCGTCTTTGAGCCCTTTCTTTTTGCTGTCTCTCATTCGCCCTTCCTACCTCTCCCTCTTCTTGTGTCCTGCACTCCCATGACGATCCGCAGTCTGTGCATGTTATGTATAGTTTGCTTAATCCTTCCCCGCTTCCATCGCTTTGTCCTTCACACAATCCTTCTTCTTCCTCACTGCAAAACCCGTCTGAAAATGCCAACCTCGTGGTTATATTTTTCCCTCCTACAGTTGCTGTTTCCAGATCTATGTCTGTGTACTCACCTGTCCCTTTCGCTTGTGCCATCGTTGCTTCCCCTGTGTTACTCGCAGGTGTCTTAACCTCACATGTCTTACTTGATCCTCTGGATCCCATATTTCTTTGTTTATTCCCTTCATCTTTTATTTCTGTTTTTTCCCTGCAAAGTTTGTTCATTATTGCGTCACTTACCTGTTTAAGTGCCCTGGCAGCTCTATCATTTTCATACCATGCCACGCCCTCCTTTTCCAGTGAGCTCTCTAGTATTCTCCCTTCCTCATACTTACGTGCACTCTCTGCTATATTCTTCCTTTTCCATAGCGTCATCTCCCTGTCGTTTTCTTCTCGCTCTTCTTCTTTCATCCTTACTTCCCGCTGTTCCATGCATGCTACCTTTCTGCAATCCCCCTTAGGCGGTCTTCTTCCTTCTTCTTCTTCTCTATTTCTTGTTGGTTTCCCCCGCTCTATCGCCCTTACCTCCCGTCCTCTTCCCCTGCCTCTCGCATTCCTCCTGCTCCAGTTGCCTGATCAGCATACTCCGTGCCTCCCTCAGTTGTGCCAGCTTTTCCTCTAACGCTGCCTCCTCTGCCCTTGTCATCCTTCCATCTTCCGCTGTACCTACCTCGCATGTTCCTTGCGCTCCTCCCTCCTCCTCCTTTCCTACCTTGCTGACAGCTTCTTCCTCTTCTTCTGTTAGTTTCCCCCGTAGTTTCAGTAACACTTGTGCAGCTATCCATTCATCTGGTCCTATACTTGCGAAGTCCACATGTGTCTTTTGTGCACTCCTTGTGTTCACCTGTGCCTGTTGTGCGTTTGTGGCACTCCCCACACCCCGCCCCTTTTGGTAACTATCTGCTGGTGCGTACAGCGGCGGGCTGAACGTGCGGTTTGAATAGACTTCTACAGCTTTCAACTGAGATTGCGCTGCTTCTTTTAATTCTCTCATTGGGTACTGCCCTTCTGTTTCCTTCTTTATCTCCTTATTTATAGGTGTCTCACCCTCTATTTCCTGTTTTACCTCTGCTACTGGTTATGCTCTCTCCGATTCTTCCTCGCTCTCCTCCGCACTGGGAGGTGCTGGAGGTGCGCTAAACCCGCCCTCTTCTTTCACCTTCTCCTCCTTCATTCCCTGCATTGTTAACATCCCCGTTACCCAGGTACGCATCCCTGGAACAATTTCCAGAGATCAAAAACTTCTAGGTGGTTTGTTAGCTTCTTTCCTTTATATGTGTTGTGGAGATATGCTAGCAGTGAGTGTTGTGTGTACATATCAAAACTGCAGCCATGTTATTCTTATTTTATTGTCTGTCCCTTGTGTCCATTTGATACTGTATTTTACTATTTTGTCTCTATGCGGTGTTAGTGTAGTGCATATGTGCTGAAGTGGTGTTGTTAGTGTGCTGGCCCCATACCCTACCCCTATTCTATAATAGATAGACATTATTAAAACCGTTACCTGGCCCTGTAAACTGGGGTCTTCCGACGTTCCGCTGCAAAGAAAGCAATTGTAGTACAATACAGTTGTGCTGGGCGCCACCACCCTCCTTTCCTTTACTATAGCGTCACCTTCCTTATGCTTCTGTTTCCAATGCTTGGGCCCCCTTCGGCCCGTGGCACGCGAAGCCCCCTTCGACTTTGCGTCCTGCGCAGCATGCTGTTGGCCGCCCCGCCTTTCCTGCGTCGTTGCGGCTCCAATCGTAATTTCAGATCCTCCCCCTTTCCCCTCTCATTCCACCGAAAACAACGTCCCTGTTCCTCCTTCCTCTCTCCCACTGTTTTCCACCACCTCCCAGAGCTATCCCATTCTCTCCTCTCTTCCCCGCGTGCCCCAGTTCTGGTCGCAACTCAGAAAAAAATGCATAGTCCTATGCAACCCTATGGGTGACGTCACCAGTTCTAAGAAAGTTGGGTACAGGTACGTACAAGCATGACAAGAAAATGAAGTGCGCGCTACTTTATAATTTTATTCCCCACAATCCCCACAGCTGTCTTCCCACCATGCCTGGAGTGGAGTATTCATTAATCACTTCGTTATTATGGTAGACTGCAAACGCTGCGTCGCCACGCGTGTGATACGCTCCCTCTATTTTTGATATAATACATCTTTACATGTGTACAATCTTTATACCAATGACATACATAGATCGCATTTTTTGTGGAGCACACCCTCTACCAGTCCTCGTTTCTGTGAGATCTTGGGTCTGGGCTTGGCAACTTTTCGCACTTTCTGTCCGGGACACGACATCTGATTTGTCTGCAATTTTATACATATGTGCGCATTGCATATGGGCATAATTGTATGAAGTTTCATGTTTCTGAAATGACTACAATTGCTACAAAACCCGAATTTTCACTACACCTTCTCAGAACATCGCACAGAGTTCTGGGTCCTTTTAAAATCTGCACAAAAAAAAATAACAGTAACAATACTGTAATTTTTCAATTTGTACTAATTCGCACAGTCCTTTGTCAATCTTTTTCAAAAATATGCTTTATGTCCTATGTGAATCCACAAATGGTCATTTGTCCCCGCCTCCAAAGTTTCTGGCAGGTCTGAAGCAATCCGCCCCCTTCCTTCTGGGAGAGGCCACTTTTGACACTTACAATCTGCATATCCTTTCAGCCAAGGAAGGTCCTTTGTCTCTCAGAGGAGCAGCAGCCCAAAATCTCATCCCCTGATTGATTCAACACAAAGGTGTAAGTTCCTGGGCTTTGTGGGAAGCAGGGGAGATGACTTTTGTTAGGGGAAGGCTGGGGAAAACTGGTTTGGTGACTCTGAGTTCAGCTAAATCCACTGTCAATTTATAACATTTTTCTTAATTTAAAATAAAACTTGCAATTTTTAATCAGGCAGCTAGAACTCTGATTGCAGTCTCGAAATTATGGAGCTTAAATAGTTACAACCTATGTTCCTCTTGATGACAGGTCACTTAGATTTAAGACATTAAGAGGTCGATTCATGGAAATAATGTGCACTGAAATTTTCGGCGCAAGCGTGCGAAAGCATGCGAATCGCAGTGCCAGTGCGAAAATCACAGCGAAACCCGCGCACAGCGATTCATGGAAGTCCGTGCGCGAGGAAATTCCAGGATGTGCGCCAAAATACTGCGTGGCGCACGCTGGCGCACACGTCTTCAAACCGCGTGCGCTAAGCGCACAGCGAAAGCGCACATAGCGCGGCACACACAACAAAAGTAGGCGTAACATGGGGCGTGACACGCGTAATGGGGAACAACGCATGAAAATGAGGGCGTTACCTGGGAAGTACAGGAGGCAAGTGCGCGGAACGCCCACACGCTTGCCTACAACACGTATTCATGGAATCGAATAGGGCAAACCAGCGTACGAGCAAAGACGCGCACAGGCCTAAACACGTCCGCCACACGAAGTCAGGCGGTAGCGTCCCTGCGCATGAAAGAAATGTGCGTCAAAATGTGCGCTAACAAAAAGGACGTATATACAGCCATGATGAATGTCCCATACTGTGACCCTCTAGGACAAATGACATGCAAAGGGGTACGCGACAAACACTGACACCCGCTGTGTGGAAAATAGCGTGTGCGTGTATTTTGGGGTGCGCAGGAAGTTTCACATGCGATAGGCCTTGGGTGAGCGGGGTACGTGTATTTCAGGGGTTCGTTTGAAGTTTCACAAGCGATTGGCCTTGGGCGAGCGGGGTACGTGTAAATCTGGGGTGCGCGGGAAGTTTCACACGCGATTTTGCTGTCAGAGCGGGGAACGTGTATTTCGGGGGTGCGCGGGGAGTCCTACACGTGAATTGGCAGTGTGGGTCCCCCCAGGTGTCCCCTCTACCCCCTCCACGACCCCTGCAGGGGCAGCCCACACCACAGGGGACTACCCTGCACCCCTGGTCATGTCCCGCAGGCAGCCCATCCACCATGGGCATGCCCACCAGCCAAGGCACATGTCACCTTGCAATATGATCAACAACTCATGTCCCCCTGAAACCCCACCGCCCAGCAGTCAGGAGCCCCTGCCAGGAGGCCCCCACTCATGTCCCACTCATGTCCCCCTGCACCCCTACCCCCCAGCACTCAGGGGCACCTGGCAGCAGGCCCCCACTCATGTCCCCCTGCACTCCCACCCCCAGCAGTCAGGGGCACCTGCCAGCAGGCCCCCATTCATGTCCCACTCATGTCTCCCTGCACCCCCACACCCCAGCAGTCAGGGGCCCCGGTCAGCAGGCCCCCACTAATGTCCCCCTGCACCTCCACCCCCAGCAGTCAGGGGCACCTGCCAGAAGGCCCCCACTCATGTCCCCTTGCACCCCCAACCCCCAGCAGTCAGGGACCCCTGCCAGAAGGCCCCCTCTCATGTCCCACTCATGCCCCCCTGCACCCCCATCCCCCAGCAGTCAGGGGCACCTGGCAGCAGGCCCCCACTCATGTCCCCCTGCACCCGCACCCCCCAGCAGTCAGGGGCACCTGTCAGCAGGCCCCCACTCATGTCCCCTTGAACCCCCACCCCCCAGCAGTCAGGGGCCCCTGTCAGCAGGCCCCACTCATGTCCCCTTGCACCCCCACCCCCTAGCAGTCAGAGGCCCCCACTCATGTCTCACTCATGGCCCCCTGCACCCCCTCCCCCCAGCACTCAGGTGCACCTGGCAGCCGGCCCCCACACATGTCCCCCTGCACTCCCACCCCCAGCAGTCAGGGGCACCTGCCAGCAGGCCCCCACTCATGTCCCACTCATGTCCCCCTGCACCCCCACTCATGTCCCACTCATGTCCCCCTGCACCCCAGCAGTCAGGGGCACCTGGCAGCAGGCCCCCACTCATGTCCCCCTGCACCTCCACCCCCCAGCAGTCAAGGGCACCTGGCAGCAGGCCCCCACTCATGTCCTCCTGCACCCTCACCCCCCCAGCAGTCAGGGGCACCTGCCAGCAGGCCCCCACTCATGTCCCACTCATGTCCCCCTGCACCTCCACCCCCAGCAGTCAGGGGCACCTGTCAGCAGGCCCCCACTCATGTCCCCTTGCACCCCCACCCCCCAGCAGTCAGGAGCCCCTGCCAGCAAGCCCCCACTCATGTCCCCTTGCACCCCCACCCCCCGGCAGTCAGGGGCATCTGCCAGCAGGCCCCACTCATGTCCCCTTGCACCCCCCACCCCCCAGCAGTCAGGGGCTCCTGCCAGCAGGCCCCCACTCATGTTCCCTTGCACCCCCACCCCCCACCATTCAGGGGCCCCTGCCAGCAGGCCCCCATTCAAGACCCACTCATGTCCCCCTGCACCCCCACCCCCCAGCAGTCAGGGGCACCTGGCAGCAGGCCCCCACTCATGTCCCCCTGCACCCCCCAGCAGTCAGGGATACCTGCCAGAAGGCCCCAACTCATGTCCCCCTGCACCCCCACCCCGCAGCAGTCAGGGGCACCTGCCAGCAGGCCCCCACTCATGTCCCACTCATGTCCCCCTGCACCCCACCGACCCCAGCAGTCAGGGGCACCTGCCCGCAGGCCCCCACTCATGTCCCCTTGCACGGCCACCACCCAGCAGTCAGGGCCCCCTGCCAGCATGCCCCCACTCATGTCCCACTCATGTCCCCCTGCACCCCCACCCCCCAGCAGTCAGGGACCCCTGCCAGCAGGCCTCCACTCATGTCCCACTCATGTCCCCCTGCGCCCCTCCCCCCAGCAGTCAGGGGCCCCTGCCAGCAGACCCCCACTCATGTCCCCTTGCACCCCCACCACCCAGCAGTCAGGGGCCCCTGCCAGCATGCCCCCACTCATGTCCCACTCATGTCCCCTTGCACCCTCACCGACCAGCAATCAGGGGCACCTGGCAGCAGGCCCCACTCATGTCCCCCTGCATCTTCACCCCCCAGCAGTCAGGGGCACCTGGCAGCAGGCCCCCACTCATGTCCCTCTGCACCCCCACCCCCCAGCAGTCAGGGGCACCTGCCAGCAGGCCCCCACTCATGTCCCACTCATGTCCCCCTGCACCCCCACCCCCAGCAGTCAGGTGCACCTGCCAGCAGGCCCCCACTCATGTCCCCTTGCACCCCCACCCCCCAGCAGTCAGGGGCCCCTGCCAGCAGGCCCCCACTCATGTCCCCCTGCACCCCCAACCCCCAGCAGTCAGGGGTGTTAAGCGGAAACCTGTGCAGTTCCCTCTGGGACCAATGCAAAAGATTTAGGCCTACAGGTGTTTGGCAGTAAACCCACTTGGTAGCTGTGGCTGAGCAGTCAGACTTCCCTCAAGAAGAGTTAGGCAGTATGTGGAGTATACAAAATAGGGCAATTTACACAGTAGAACAAGCAGACACGGAACAGAGCTTGGGTGTAAAGATATATAGTTATTTATTCATAAAAACACATCTATGAAAAACACACTGGCACTAATACGGCAAACAACTTCAATTACAATTACTATAAGTATCTCACTCCTCTAACAATATTTCGACAAGTCTAGGTTCAACGGCACCACTTAAGCACCACTGCAGACAGAGGTGAGTGCTTTAACCTAAATGGCACTCTAATATTCGTTAGAACGGGAGAGAAAAGGCAGGGTATGAAACCAACTCGGTACCAACTCTTTTACGAAGCAAATGCAAGGCAAGTAAGGCAGGGTCTACTGTGGATCACAAAGTTCAGAGGCCAGGCCCACTCGGAGAGGCAAGGCGATATGTCCCAAAAAGTATCACAGTGGAAATGCACTTCGAGTCTTTGTAGCAAATTGTTACAGAAAGGTTGGAGCAGTTTAGAACAAAAAGTTAAGAAGGTCTAGAGGCGACCCAAGGAAAGGTAAGGATTTAAGACACCTCATGCTAACCGTCACAAGGGAAGCCAGGTGGACACGGTACCTTGTAAGTGAAGAGACAGCTCCGGCGGGGGCAGTTGTTCCGGGTGGTGGATGCAAGTCAGGGCTTTGCCAAGAGATGAGATGATCTTGTCGTCGAAGGAAAGTTGAAGATCGTTGCACCACCAGGGAAGAGACCAGCCGCGGAGTGCTCTATCACAAGGCACCACCTTTTGGTCACGGTATGGGCTAGTGGCTATCCAGTTGCAGGGGTGCTCAGCACGGGAAATTCGACCACTACGCCCTGGAAGCGAAGAAAAAGCAAAGGGACTGGTTGTTCCCACCAGTCAGGGGAAGAAGACTCTCCAGCCGGGAGATCTGCTCTGTCATTGGGAAGTGGTGAGTCGGTTCAGCAGGGCTCTACCGGAGGAGTCGTCGTTGCAGGTCGGCTCAGTTTTACCCTCGTCGGATTCTTAGGTCCTGTGGCGACTTCTGAAGATCCAGTCCCAAAAGCCCTGCTTTTATGCAGAAAACCCCCATTCATTCAGCCTAGCTGTCAATCAAAACACGCTAAGTGGTGAGCGGGGTGGCTCACCACTTGGGCCAATCACACCAGAGTGTGACTTGAATTGGCAAGGCAACTCAGTCCAAGGTGCCTAAACCCCCTCCCACACCCCCTGTGGTACCCAGACAGAATGGCACCACTTTGGAGGGCTTCTGTGCAGAAGCCCACCAAAAAGTGGAACAAAGGGCTCAACCTTTGGTTCGGAGTAACAGAGGTGAACACAGACGCCATTTTAAAAACCGAGTTCTGGCAGAAAATACCGACCGGTAGATTTATTTAAGACAAATAAACCGGCGGTATGTTAGAGACTAACGGGAAAAAGTATTAGCCTCCCACACTGGGAAGAATCCCATAGAGTTATATTCGGGGTCGAATATAACAAGTAGTTTCCACTGCCACCAGCCAAAACTCGACGAGGGGGGACGGGACAGTGCCCCCTCGAATAACAGACCCAGGGGTAATCGAATTACCCCTACTAGTACGTCCACAATAGAATGGTTTGTACTAGTTCTGTTAGTAAATTTAGGTCTAGTAAAGCCAAGGGTGACTTTACATGCCCTGGGAGACAGTAGTCAGTCCCAGGGTATGGAGTCTATGGTGGGGATCCTCTAGGACGCCCCAGTGTTACGGCACAGAGGGTGCGGTGTAACACACATAGTAAAACACATGAGACCCTATGGAGTAAAAGACCCCATAGCCCATAGAACACATTGACATTCACAGGAATCAACCACATTCATGTCCAAGAGTGGGAGAAAAGAGTCTCACTCTAGGCAGGATGGACAAAAACAAACTCCAGAAATCCAGCAAAGCTGCTGGGGGACTCACTAGGTTAGGAAATTCAGCCTAAACAGAGAATTCTCCCTAACAAGGGCCCCCTGCCAGCAGGCCCCCACTCATGTCCCACTCATGTCCCCCTGCAACCCCACCCCCCAGCAGTCAGCGGCACCTGCCAGCAGGCCCCCACTCATGTCCCTTGAACCCCACCCCCCAGCAGTCAGGGGCACCTGCCAGCAGGCCCCCACTCATGTCCCCTTGCACCCCCACCCCCCAGCAGTCAGGGGTCCCTGGCTGCAGGCCCCCACTCATGTCCCACTCATGTCCCCTTGCACACCCACCCCCCAGCAGTCAGGGGCACCTGCCAGCAGGCCCCCACTCATGTCCCCTTGCACCCCCACCTCCCAGCAGTCAGGGGCCCCTGCCAGCAGGCCCCCACTCATGTCCCCCTGCGCCCCCACCCCCAGCAGTCAGGGGCACCTGCCAGCAGGCCCTCACTCATGTCCCCCTGCACCCCTACCCCCCAGCAGTCAGGTGCCCCTGCCAGCAGGCCCCCACTCATGTCCCCCTGCACCCCCACCCCCCAGCAGTCAGGGGCACCTGCCAACAGGCCCCCACTCATGTCCCCTTGCACCCCCACCCCCCAGCAGTCAGGAGCCCCTGCCAGCAGGCCCCCACTCATGTCCCCTTGCACCCCCACCCCCCAGCAGTCAGGGGCCCCTGCAAGTAGGCCCGCACTCATGTCCCACTCATGTCCCCCTGCACCCCCACCCCCCAGCAGTCAGGGGCACCTGCCAGCAGGCCCCCACTCATGTCCCACTCAAGTCCCCCTGAACCCCCACCCCACACCTGTCAGGGGCACCTGCCAGCAGGCCCCCACTCATGTCCCCTTGCACCCCCACCCCCCAGCAGTCAGGGGCCCCTGCCAGCAGACCCCACTCATGTCCCCTTGCACCCCCACCCCCCAGCAGTCAGGGGCCCCTGCCAGCAGGCCCCCACTCATGTCCCACTCATGTCCCCCTGCACCCCCACCCCCCAGCAGTCAGGAGCACCTGCCAGCAGGCCCCCACTCATGTCCCCTTGCACCCCCACCCCCCAGCAGTCAGGGGCACCTGCCAGCAGTCCCCCACTCATGTCCACCTGCACCCCCAGCAGTGAAATGCCGATTCCATGACACAAACCAAAAGTCTACTATGTACATCAACACATGTCCCCACATGAAGGCAGGCGGTAGCATCCCTGCGCATTAAAAAATTGTGTGCTATCAAAAAGCACGTATATACAGCTCTGATGAATTTCCCATACTGTCGCCCTCCAGGACAAATGACGTGCAAAGGGATACGCGACAAACATGGACACCCGCTGTGTCAACAATAGCGTGTATTTCGTGGGTGCGCGGGATGTTTCACACGCAATTGTGCCTGGGTGAGCGGGGTACGTGTACTTCAGGGGCACGCGGGAAGTTGGGCTTGCAGGAAGTTGGGCTCGCGTGAAGTTTTACACGTGATTGGGCCTGTGCGAGCGGGGTACGTGTAAATCTGGGGTGGGCGGGGAAGTACAGGAGGCAAATGCGCGGAACGCCCACATGCATGCGCCAAAAAAGACGCGCTAATCCGGAAACACGTACGCCAGCAGGAAGCAGGCGTACGTGTACCTACGCAGCATAAAAGTGCGCGCAAACAACAAGCAAGCTCAGACGCCAGGATGAACATACCGTTCCTAGCAGCAGTGGTCGTGGGATACCGCAGGAGGAGGAGGATAGTCAGGCCCAGAATTTTCACACCCAGAACAAGCCTTTTTGGCATGCCTGATGACCAGGTGTGTGGGAGGTACAGGTTTCCACCTCACATAATACTAGACCTGGTCAGTGAGTGGGAGGATGACCTCACATCACCCACCCTCTGCTCCCAAGCACTCAGCCCCCTGGAGAAGGTCCTCAATGTACTGCACTTTTTGGCCACCGGATCATTTCAGTGGACAAGTGCCATAGTGGGGGGGGTGTCACAGGCCACACAGTCATGCTGCCCACACCAGGTCTTGGCCATCATGACTGCACACCCATCAGTGCGCAGGCACATATACCTGCCCAGAACACCTGCAGAAAGGCAGGCTGTCGTCCAAGATTTCTACGGGGTTGCACAATTCCCCAAAGTCCTAGGTGCCATTGATTGCACCCATGAACCCGACATCCCCCATGGCATCAGAGCACATCTATAGAAACCGCAAGCACTGGCATTCCATCAGCGTGCAGGTAGTATGTGATGCCAAGGGAATCATCAACTCAGTATATGCCAACTATCCAGGGTCAACCCACGACAGTTTCATTTACAGAATGTCAACCCGATACCGGGACCTAGAAGCTGGGCGGCATGGCGATACATGGCTGCTTGGTGAGTATAAATGCCACAGCACATGCATGCATGCCAGATACTGAGTAATGTCACAACCCCACTATTGATACCCACCACCACCTCCCCAGCGGATGGTGCCTACCCTCTGAACACCCACATGATGACGCCGATTCGGAACCCCACCACGCCACCCGAATAAGATACAACACAGCCCATATTGCAACCCGGGGCATAGTGGAGCGCACATTCGGAGTGCTCAAGTCTAACTTTTGCTCCCTTGACCGTTCTGGTGGGCAGCTGTTATACACTCCCCCAGTAGTGTGCAGGATCATAGTGGCAGCATGTGTCCTGCACAACGTTGCAACACGCCAGGGCCTGCCGGTGGACATGGTGGTGCCCCCACATCCCCAACCACATGCACGCCCGCTGCGCATGGGAAGGGAAAGGGCACGGGGTGAGGCAGCCCGAACACAGCTGGTGGCTAATTACTTCACTTAGAATCACACCCCTGTGGAGTGGTCACAGCCCTGCCACATACCAGATGACAATCAATGATGATGACATGAGGGACAGTCAACTGTCACAACCATACCATCCTGAGATTGGTCACCTGGAAGTGTCAAAATGTGTGCATCCCTACCTACAGAAACACCACCAATGCTGTGTCATCAAAAGACACATATGCTGCTAAATGCATGACCCCCTTGCAAAATACAACATGAGAACAGTGCCATGTCACCCAACCCCTCCCCAGCACCGCCACCCAACACACCATGGCATGTCATGCTATGTGAGAGCAAACAAAGCAATCCCAAAAACCTGACACAAGTGTCACAAAGTACAGTGTCCCTAATGGAAACTGGCCACACACAATATGCTCCTAGTAATGTTGAACTAACAACACACATGACCAAATACTTACCAACTAAACAATCCATCTAGACAAGTTCAAAGATTTCTAAAACATGACAGTACTAAGTTAAAGTAGTCGTAGTCATACAACCTGAATATGTCACCACATTGCTCCCTTCAAACAGTAGTCTTGCAGCCTTCAAAATTGGTCTGTGTACTGCATACAACATGAACTCCATCTCCAAAGTAGACGGCCTTGTGAAGACATGAGAAATGAACCTGCAAATTCAGAGGGAGACATGGAAGCAAAATCATAAATTAATACACCATGCAGTGTACAATACAACATCAATATACACAAGGAATGTCTACACAGTATTGACTACAGACTGCCCACACAGCTCATGGGAGCGCAACATCACTGTGTACATCACTCGTACTTGGTCACACCCTTTGCAAGCCCATGGAAACGGGAAGCAGGAGGGGTGTGTGTCTCATGAACCCAAGCATCTAACCCAAACTCAGGATAAGCCTGCATGTGCCCAATCGGAATACAGTGGATGCCCACGGAAGCCACACAAGGCAACACACTGTCAAATTATTTTTTTTTAAAAATCAAAAATCAAAAATCAAAAATGGCCATGTGGGCGCCGGGGGGGGAGGCCACCCAGGAGGTCCGAGGACAGTGTGCGCACCAACAGCCACCTGTGTGGATGTTGGGAAAAAAAAACACCTCCATGGGCTCATGGCCTGCACGGCTATGCCAATGTGGGAGAACTGCTGCTGTCGCACTCATGACCCTCTGCTGCTGCATCAGGAGGTGGTGGTGCTATGGGAGGCAGCCCACGCAAAGCCCTGGTATGGTCCTCCATGGCAGCAAGCATGCAGGTGTGGAAGGTCTCGTTCTGGAGGATTATAGTGCGGAGATCCCATGCAACACCTGATGTGATGCCCGGATCTCCTCCCGAGTTGCCCGCATCTCAGCTGAGAGCGTACTTGTGAGGTGCTCCAGCCGCTGTTCTGCCCTAAAATTAGCGGAAGTCTCAAGCTCAAGAAGAGTCTGCCTGAGGTTATGGAGTTCTTCACTCAGGGCTTCCCTGTGGGCCTGGGACTCTATTGAGATGGATTGGCGCAGAGTCTCCAGTGCCGCCCGTCGGTCCCTGTTGGACGCCAACATGTCTTCCCTGTGTGATTGGCAAATGGAGTCTGTTGCCTGCTGTAGTTGCTCCATCTCCCTTTCAGGGGGGATAATGGAAGTGGTCACCCTCTCCATTGCCTGAGCCATCATTTCAACTGATGCTGACTGTTGGGTTGCCATAGCGTACATGGAGTTCTCCCATACACTATTGCCTGGTGGCGTAAGGCCAACGCGTCGACGGGCACCACACCTATTTGGGGCAAGGCGATGTGCACCTTGCTATGCTGGCACCACCTGAGGCTGCAGGACTGCATTCCCCCTCTGATCTGCTGGCTCAGGAACAGGATCAGATGCTGTGGAGTGTGACCCTGCATCCGTAACTGTCAAAGGCAACTCTACCAACACTGACATCCCCATAGAGAGATGGGTGAACACTAGTGCAAGGTGACATGTGGCTGGGCTGGGAGGGCATGCCCATGGTGGTTGGGCTGCCTGCGGGACATGACCAGGGGTGCAGGGTAGTCCCCTTTGGTGTGGTCTGCTTGCAGGGGCCCTGGAGGGTGTAGAGGGAACACCTGGGAGGACCCACACTGCCAATTCACGTGTAGGACTCCCCTGCACTGCCGAAATACACATACCCCACTCGCACAGGGCCTATCACGTGTGGAATTTTCCGCGCACCCCAGTAATACACGTACCCTGCTGAAATCGGGTGTGGGACTTCCCGCGCACCCCAGTAATACACGTACCCTGCTGAAATCGCGTGTTAGACTTCCCGCACACCCCAGTAATACACGTACCCTGCTGAAATCGCGTGTTAAACTTCCCCGCACCCCAGAAATACACGTACCCTGCTGAAATCGCGTGTGGAACTTCCCGCTCACCCCAGTAATACACGGCCCTGCTGAAATTGCGTGTTAAACTTCCCCGCACCCCAGAAATACATGTACCCTGCTGAAATCGCGTGTGGGACTTCCCGCGCACCCCAGTAATACATGTACCCTGCTGAAATTACGTGTTAAACTTCCCCGTACACCAGAAATACATGTACCCTGCTGAAATTGCGTGTGGATCTTCCCGTGCACCCCAGTAATACACGTACCCTGCTGAAATCACGTGTTAAACTTCCCTGCACCCCAGAAATACACGTACCCTGCTGAAATCGCGTGTGGGACTTCCCGCGCACCCCAGTAATACACGTACCCTGCTGAAATCGTGTGTTAAACTTCCCGCGCACCCCAGTAATACACGTACCCTGCTGAAATCGTGTGTTAAACTTCCCCGCACCCCAGAAATACACGTACCCTGCTGAAATCGCGTGTGGAACTTCCTGTGCACCCCAGTAATACACGTACCCTGCTGAAATCGTGTGTTAAACTTCCCCGCACCCCAGAAATACACGTACCCTGCTGTAATCGCGTGTGGGACTTCTTGCGCACCCCAGTAATACACGTACCCTGCTGAAATTGCATGTTAAACTACCCCGGACCCTAGAAATACACGTACCTCGCTGAAATCACGTGTGGAACTTCCCGCGCACCCCAGTAATACACGTACCCTGCTGAAATTGCGTGTTAAACTTCCCTGCAACCCAGAAATACACGTACCCTGCTGAAATTGCGTGTGGGACTTCCTGCGCACCCCAGTAATACACGTACCCTGCTGAAATTGCGTGTTAAACTTCCCCCCACCCCAGAAATACACGTACCCTGCGGAAATCCTGTGTGGAACTTCCTGCGCACCCCAGTAATACACATACCCTGCTGAAATCGCCTGTTACACTTCCCCGCACCCCAGAAATACACGTACCCTGCTGAAATCGCGTGTGGGACTTCCCGCGCACCCCAGTAATACACGTACCCTGCTGAAATTGCGTGTTAAACTTCCCCACACCCCAGAAATGCACGTACCCTGCTGAAATCACATGTGGAACTTCCCGCGCACCCAAGTAATACACGTACCCTGCTGAAATCGCGTGTTAAACTTCCCCGCACCCCAGAAATACACGTACCCTGCTGAAATCGCATGTGGGACTTCCCGCGCACCCCAGTAATACACGTACCCTGCTGAAATTGCGTGTTAAACTTCCCCGCACCCGAGAAATACACGTACCCTGCTGAAATCGCGTGGGGAACTTCCCGCACACCCCAGTAATACACGTAACCTGCTGAAATCGCATGTTAAACTTCCCCGCACCCCAGAAATACACGTACCCTGCTGAAATTGCGTGTGGGACTTCCCGCACACCCCAGTAATACACGTACCCTGCTGAAATCGCATGTTAAACTTCCCCGCACCCCAGAAATACACGTACCCTGCTGAAATTGCATGTGGAACTTCCCACGCACCCCAGTAATACACGTTTCCCGCTCGGCGTTTGCTGTTTGGCAGCCCTGTATACTGGTCCAGGGTTAGCGCAGCCCTTTGTGCTGAATTGGGAATTTGGATGGCTTTTCCTTGCGCGAGGGCGTTCTTGGGGGCGTAGCTGGCGCTGCTGCAGGGACGCTGCACCACTCTGCGCCACGGCTGGTTTTGGAGGCTAAAATCCATGAATACGCTGTGCGCGGAAATTGATTTTAGCGCACGCGGCTGGCGCAGACATTCGCACGCGCACACTGTGCGCCAGCTGCGTGCGCCACTTTTGTGCAAAATTCTATGAATTACCCTGTAGATCTTAATGGTGCAACTTTGCAGTTTAAATGCAGGCTTTTGAAACAGTCACAGGGGGCAGCTGGTACTGCGCCCATATTTTGACAGATTTTCACAAGCAAGTACACTTTTTAAGGTGGATATTCTGATGATAGATTCCGCTTTTCCTGACATTTTGTGTTCATATTGATTCCTTAAATGAGGTGGCGGGTAACACCCAGCAAAGATATTGGATGTTTTGTGGTGTTGTGGTCCGGTATTCTATATTTTCAGCAATCAAGAAAAAGGGATTTAAAAGCTATTTCTGGGTTTCTTGCAATAAAGCACTGCCTTTCATGCAGTTTCCATTTTCCCTTGGTAGGCAGCCCACTAACAAGTTTCAGCAGTGAGGTCTCCTTTCCACTACTGACAACAGGCAAAGTAGATTTGGCAGCCATCTTTTTGTGTTTCAAAGCGGAATTTTTTATAGGTTTTGGCGCGCATAGGGCTTTCGCAGCCATTTTGATGATTCCTGCAACCTCAGCACACAGGGATGTCGCAGGGCAGAGTCTAGTGGGTTAAAACATCCCACAAGACACATTGTAAATCAGCTTTGTTTGAAAGAATAACCTCTGGCACCCTTTTTTGCTCATAAAAGAATTTAAGAACAGATTTGAATTTGTTTTTGTATCTATGAGTGGGCGTTTCTGCATGATATTGGTAACTTTTGAGGTTGAAATGGCAGGCACACATCTATGGTACTATCAGAGGAGTTACAAGATAGAAGATTAAGGTATGAAAGTAGAATTCCCTACATAACCTCTGGTATGTTCTAAATCTTTCACCTTGTAAATAGAAAATACCCTATGTATCTCTTTTAATCTAATCGTATGGTACTATTTTATTTCTCCAATGTCACCAATATTGCTCAGGAAAAACTACCAATATTGCAATCTGGGAAAATATAAGACATGAGTAAAATTTAAAAGACAATACACAGGAATTGAAAATTATAGAGAAACATTAGAAAGAAAGGGTAGTACAAGAAAGGAAGAAAAGATGTTTTGAAGTGTGTTTCAATCAATAGTGCAATGAGTTGGAGACCCACTCTGTTGGTTTAGGTTGTAAATAGGCAGTAGTTTTCTGGTGTGTTAAGCAAGGGAGTGGATTTAAAGTTGGAAAAAAAGAAATTATTTTCTGAGCAAACATTATGTGTCGGAATAATTTATAAAAAAAACACAAATATTGGTTAAAGAAATATATTTTGTGCAGATGAACAATATTAAGCGGTCATGTTACAAAGGGATACCTTTTATTGTAAGACGTATTTAGAAGCCTGGGTATTTCCCTTCGTTTCTATCTAATAACACAGGTGCTGGGTTGTCACCTTTTTTGTAGTGGTAGCAAATGTGTCCGTTATCTGCAGTTGAGGGGATCCCGACTTATCTATCACGTTGTCCCTTTGCCAGGAAAGAAAAACAAATTGGTTCTTGACTTCTCTCGCAAGACACATGTTTCCCATATGGCAGGTGGTAAGATGTGCTTGTTGCTTTTCTGATTCAAAACCCACATGTCAGATTTCTTGTAAAGCTGATACCGGCCCGAACCTCGCCCCTATGGTTTGCAGTGGTCAGGTGCTTGCTTATCTTCACTGCTTGTTATTAGCTGAGTCCCGGTTTTTAAGATTAGATGGATTTAGCATTTATCATTATTTTAGAGGAGCTGTGTGTTTTTATTAATGATACCGCTGTGGGATGTGACTGCTGCCATTTACATTTTTTAGACCATTATTCAGTTTCTCAATTGTATTTCAATATCTTTTTATTCCTAAATCCGTTTTATCTTTGCTAATCATAAACTCTTTGGTTCCCTGTCCCATTAGGACAGCTTGACAATTATTTGTACTGTTTTGTATTTCATAGTGAGAAAACAACATGCCACCGTGCTGACATCACCGATTACGCAACGGCAGGGCTTAATAGGCAGCCACCTATTAAGGCCAGTTCTATGATCTGCTGCTTTTGGTCTTCCTTCTAAGTACAGGTGCTTGGTGAATTTAGGCAATGTTTTGTCTGAAGAGGGTATGTAGTAAGGATAATGATGTGTTATTTATATAGCGCCTATATCCAAAGCACTTTTCAGAGCACATATTTACATACAATAACACCCAAACGATATCGGTACTCATTTATCGACCTCGGAAGGATGAAAGGCTGAGTTGGCCTTGCCGGGATTCGAACCTGCGACCTGCAGATCACATTCAGATCACAGCAGCGAGCGCTCAACCTGCTGAGCTATCTTACCTATCTGCATGTCATCACAGAAATTAGGCACATGGAATCCAATCAATATTTGATGTCTGTGATGGGGTGTATGAATACTACTCAAAGTTGTTAAACATTTTGCTGATGAGACAACCCACATGGAGCACTTACTTAAGAGATCAGTGTAGTTAGACTGGACGAGAGAATGTGAAAGGGATTTGAAAATAATCAAAGAAACGACTTTAAGAGCCCCAGTTTTATCGCAGTTCAATATTCATTGCTGGACAATTTTGCACACTGCCGGTAGTGACAGAGGTTTTGGATGTATTCTGAATCATGTGATAAAATGGTTTAGAAAGGACAATTGTCATATCGGAAGCGGCCGTCTGGATACGGTGCAGCTTGACGCCGGATGCCCGATTCTTGACGTTGCAAGGTTCTTTCCTCCAGCATTATTGATGGAGTCGTGGAAAACGCCAAATACACATGGTTCTCAGTCGCTCCAGCTGTCCAATTAACCTCCATTGGGGAAAGCCTCCGAGACATCTAATGTCGCCCGAGCTCCTTTTGGCTGCCCTGTGGTCTTCCAGTGACTGCCTGCTCGCCTGGACTATCTCGGCGGTAAGCATGCTGCTGTACTTCTCTCGCTGCAGCATTTCATCTTCACTTAATCTGTAGTCCCTCCACATGGTATGGCCAGGCGGTCAAGGTAAGGATTACAGTGATTTGAGCTCTTTACTCAGAGGTCATAGAGGCTGTCTGAGAGAGAAGTAAATAACAAGGTAAACTGTTGAGCATTGAGGTAATTCACTGACACTCTGTCCTGTAGGTGTGCAGGGGAGCTGTTGTTCACCTCTTCTCCCCAGGTAGACCCTATTCTAAACCCTATTACCAATTGCTGCATAGTACTGGACACTGGTGGGGAGCTAAGTATTGACTGGCATATATCTGACCTAAGTATATCTATAATCACCAATAATGCCTGTCACTAGGGCAAATACCTTCAACATGTTGCTCAAACTTATATCTGAAACGTCATCACAGCCCAAACACACCTTCTTAGGGGCTAGAAGAAAGGAACCCTTGCAAGGTGCACACGTCCCTCCTTTTGAATCCGCAGTCCCCTGTGGGACTAGAAGCTGATTGACTGAAGTCTTGGCACTAAGTGCCCAGAGGAGACAGTGACTTCAGGAAAAGTTGCTTAATTCTATCAATAACGCTGGTGATAAGGTAGATCTATGTCCAACTATGGGTACTGTTACCACCTGCATGGAGCCGGGGAACGAGTCTGTACCCATTCAGGCTGATCATGTATGTGTTACCTGGTGTAAGTGACTTCAATCCAGCAATCCAACTAAGTCAATGCCTAGCCTGGGATGCCCAATGGAAGCCCTTATTTATATATTTTTATGTCAAGTTCTTAAATCTGGATGATGAACCCTTATATAACGCCCCTCTCTTTGAATCCCCCTGACCTCACTGAGCCAAGAAGTAGGTTTGTTATGCAAATTAAAAGATGTATTTGAAGAATTAAACTATATATATATATATAATCAAACTAAATTAATATTTGATAGCACACTTATGAATATAATAGTAATCAACAATGGGTAATATCACAATAGCACACTCTCTTTAATCAATGAGGAGTTGGTATAGAAAGGATAAGGTAGCAGAGAATACTTTTATGGTTTCAAGGAAATGGAAGGTGGGAAAGAATGCAACACAGAAATAAACTTGATATGATTTCAACAAGAGATAATATGATCACTTTTTCCCTTGTGACAACTCACTTCCCCCTTATGCAATAGGAAGAAATGGAAATGAGGACACACAGGTTTCAAGAATACAATTAATAATACAAGCTTAGAGAAAACCGGCATGATTTTAAACAGGCAAAAATACTTTTGAAGATGATTGCAATGGATGGGAAAATATGCTTTAATGCTTTTAATTCACTAAATGAGATTCAGGATAAGTGATAGCTACTTTGGATTCGTTCAGATCAATACTAGCAATGATTCAGTAGTGATTATCAAATTGAAAATGAAGTTCAGCAGTGGAAAGCCAGAGCAGCTATTTTGACAGGAAATGAAATGGAGCTAAGTTGCAATTCGCTGCACTTTTTCCGCGTGTGTAAATCGCGATTACGGAAAAACTATAAGGAATTGGAATGTCGTTTTGGGTTTGTTGGAAAGCTTAGGATCTTAGCTTTAAAATGACAGTTAGATGCGCGTTTTACAGATTTGAAATCAACAAAATGGACACACGATTCTATTAATGCAGTTCTGGACAGGTTGAAATGGATGGGATAAGATTACTTTAGACTAAGAGATGACTATACGCAGTTCTAGACTAAAGACTCACTCCTAGTTTTGGAATAGAATGGGCCTCGTCAAAGATCTGGTCAGGTTTGAATTTCACTCTCGCCACCGGACGCTCTCAGGCACTGGTTCTGCTCACAGCACAGCCTCTGGTCGGGGTCTGACGGGTCTGGATACAGCACTGCTCTCTCTGGGTCTGGATATGGGTTCTAGCACAGGGTTCTTAGCTAGAATGGAAGAACAGCACAGCCGGCTGGTGAGAATCAGGTTGCAAAAGATGTTGAGGCCTGCTGAAGTGAATTCAGCTTGTGGATTAGGCCTCTGCTTCTCCAAGGTTCTAGAGCTTGGTTCTAGAGTCTGGTCTCTGGAGTCTCTGGAGTCTGGAGTCTCTGGAGTCTTTGTCTGGATCTGGTCTGGCAGAGCGCTTCGCAGGAATTAGTGAATAGTGGAAAGAGAAGTCCCTATCTGGGTCTCAGCAGTCTCTTTTTATGTGTTTTCTAAGTGGGTGTAGAGGCTGACTTTCTATGCCCAACCCACTAAGGATTTGATAGGTTAGAGGATTCCCTGTGACCTGACTGGAGAAAGGTTTAGTGAGTCAGAATGAGTTATCAGGTGTTATGTTTATGGCGGAAGCTGAAATCCTTCCCCTCTGCTTTTACTTAGAAATCAATTTCTCATAACCAAATATGCTTCCCAGATACACAAGTTGTTGAGATTACATGCACACATCCCAGATTAATTAAGGTACATTCTGTTCCAACTCTGATTTTCCTAAGAGCTTTAGTTCAGAAATGACAACTTATTTGCGGTTTTAGTGAATTTCGCAATATTGGTTCGGCACCAAATTTTACCCAGACGTACACACCCTCTCTGAGCATATTACTGTATGTTGTTATGTTTCTAGCATATACAATGTACCCACAATATTAATAAAGCCCGGGGTTTCGTCTCAGAACATCGTACAGATTTCAGCTTAGTCTCAAACTGCGAGTGAATTTTTCATATTAAGAACCCCAAAGTTGTACATTTCTGTTAGCTTGATACAATATTTTAGAAGCATTTTCCTTAAACATATATTTGGTGCAATATTAAATCCACAACCCAGTCTGGTCCGCCCCTAGAAGCTTGGTGAGTCAGATGGTCACATGTCTTGTTTCTCCCAGAGCAGTGTTGACAGTTACACCCAAATCAGCATATCCTATTCAGCTGAAAGAATCCATTGTCTTGACTGAGGGCAGCAGACCAGGGTGCCACTCTCCATCTGATTAACATGACCATGCGATCTCCTGTGCTGTTGCTGAGAAGACTAGGTGTGAAGGCTTCCATGGGACAGCAAGCCTTTTGAAGTCTTAGCTACATCAGGTTACTGTTCTGATCAATTGCAATAGAGGTCCTTATGGAAATAATACATTTATCAACTGTAAAATAAGCAACATGTCTTTAAATCAAGTCTCTTTCAACATGAAATCACTGTGTGGCACTCTATATGGCATTTTGATAAAATCCTCTGCTTTGGCATGTTTAGCTTCTGCAAAACAGCTCTTCTGTCAGGATTTAGAAATCACCAGCACCTGTCAGAGGCGAGCAAAGGTACTGCACCCAATTTTGACAGCTGTCTTTAAATTAATGTCTTTAACATGGGATTTTGTCCTAATAACATCTGATTCTTGCTGACGTTGTATTGATGTGGATTCTTGCAGTAGAGTAATGTAGAAACCCAACAAACAGTTATGTCCTTTTGGTGTATTTTTTTTAGCCATGATTTTAGCAATTTTGACGATCAAGAAAACTGATTTTTGAACAGCTCTGTATTCCTTTGAACTGATTTTGCTCTGTGTACAGCCAAAGGATGGGGTCTGGCAATGGTCTCCTGTATTAACAGAGGCAAAAGTGGATGGTGGCCTATCTGTCAGGTTTTCACTGACCACTTTCTGGTGATTTCTGGCCAGCAGCATGCTTTCCGGCGGCCATTATGATGTTTCCGCTGCCAGTAATGCACAGCTCTGTTGTAGGGCTTGGATGAGTGGGTTAAAACATCCCACACTGGGAAACGTCAGTGGGAAATGAAGTTGGAAGTTCAGAACGTTTTGTGCTCACCCTGGTCCTAGCAACGCAGACTCACTCGTAACAGATGGAGGACGTGATTTCCGAAGCCCTAGAGCAGCCCTCTTTGGTACTGAAGATGGTGGATGATGATCTAATTAACTCAGGGAGATGGCGACATATCAAGGACCTTATCATACAGTATCCTGATGCATGTACAAATGTGGCAGAATTCTGCTCTTGGGTTGATTCTCTGGATACAAGAGCTCCTGTGGTACATTCTTTGAGAGTGGATAAGTCCTGCCAAACCGACCATACCCAGAGCTGGGGTCACCAGTACTGTCAAACAACTCAGAAGAGAATTCTCGCACAGGAAATCATTTGATGGACACTGTGGATATGGGTGTCCAGCAGGTATGACAAGTCAGGCCTGTCCTCAGATCAGTTGCAGAAGCTTCCAATGGTACTATTCTAACATATGCAAAGTCCAGTAGTTCAGGGATCATGTCTAATATCTTATCTGGCCCCTCGCCCTCTAAAGATATTCGGATAAGAAAGATCCACATGGCAAGCATAGTGGACCCAACACTAAGGAGGTCTACTATGGACATCAGGAACATTATACTCACTAATGTTGCGAATCCCAAGGAACTGGAATAAAGGGAGGCGCTCAAAAATAAAATCTTGGCCTGGCTACTTCTAAGAGTGGGCCAAAACCATATTAGAACTCAGGACCTGCGAGTCCTCTGGAGGATGCAGATTAGCAGCTTGTATTCTATGGGCAACACAAACTGTATTGTCATGAGAAGCGGTCAAAGTAATCTACACCTGTTTTTCAACCCATGCATAAATCTGCAGAATATGTTCTCTCATATCAAACTGAGAATCATTTTGAACTGTCATTTTATGACTTTTGAAGGAATTAAACATTACTATTTCTTGCTTCTTTTTTTTATTGGCTGATCACACTGTTGTGATTCATGCTGCACCAAAGTTCTCATTAAAATGGAGCCTCTGGGATATTACTTGGCTCTCAGAAATGCAACAATTTCTCTGGGGCTGATAGTTCACTTCCTGTGGGGCTGATAGTTCACTTCCTGTGGGGCTGAGAGTTCACTTCCTGTGGGGCTGATAGTTCACGTTTACAATGGATCACAAACCTCTGAAGAGAGTGTTTGCCAACAACGACCTTGGTGAGAGTTCCTGGTGAATAAGAAAATGAGTACTTTACATGGAAAGGTTCAATACAGATGTTGAATTAGCTTTTGATAGAGACGTGATGGAAGAATATGGAAAGAAAGAAAGATGATGACATTTCTGAAAATGGTGATGCTGGCGATGTTGAACAAATATTTCTAGAATGAGGAGTGCGACAATAGAGATTTTGGAGGAAGCAGTGAGTCTGGATTATAATTCCCAGCTAATTCAGTGCATACTGGCAGGGTGGAGAACACAAAGCACTCTGGGCACCAGGTTGAGGGAATACAGGAGAGTGGGAAACAAACTTAATGCGGATGACAACAATGTGCTGTAGGGTCAACGGTTAGCTGCCCTTAGGCAAGTCCAGTTCGATCTAGGAGATCAAGTTCATACAACACACCTGAGTGCTATGAAAACCAAGTGTCTGTTGCACCACAATTATTGATGGCCAAGGTTAGATTTGGATGGGGAAGGGATCGTGAAGCACCGGGAACCTTGTTAAAATAGCAATCATGTACTACAACTGAGGCATGAACTGATGGATGCTTATGCGTTGCACCGCAGGCCATTTCAGGAGGTTGCAATTGGTTTTGCAGGGCCCATCCGTGTTACTGGGTACGCAAGAAGATGGTAGCCCTGGCAGAGGTGTTCTCTAGTTGGGCAGGGGCGAGCCATGTCACCACAAAGGGAGCCATACTCTTCCTGGAAGAGGTGTTTTGGCATGAGGGCTTTCCATCTAGCTTAGTCACCGGAAATTGAGTAAATTTGGTCTCGAAGGAGTTTGGAACCTTCTAGGCTCAGAAAAGGGATACTCATTCCCAGTCTTCTCTGTATTTGTGGACAATCTAAGTCTGTGGTTGGCTACTATTGCAGTTGGCAATGGAAATTGACCCCCTGATCAATCTGCTGAGAGATTTCGGAGCAGCTTTCCTTTATTTTAAGGCAGCAAATGTCACAAAGAGACCCTTATGAAATCCTGCAGGGGTCACAAATTATTGAAGAACGATGTTGTTACATTTCTTGTATAACATCATTTTATTTTTTACATAACAACTGAGAAATAATGGCACATACAGGTTTGGGGTAGAAAAACACTTTATTGCATGTACAAATGTAGAAATGCATTATTATACAATTGTATATTCTACGCTGTATCAGTAATGTTTTTACAGATGAGTAATCCTTATGCAGTTTTTCTAATTTATGCATGACGTGGTTTCATTGCGCATTCGTATTACTTAACCGTATAGATAAACCACTGCTTTCCTTTGGTTTTTTTACACACATGTAAACAGTCACATCTATGACAGTTCACCTACTTACCTGATTGGCCATTCCTCGAATGGATGGCTTGGAGTGTCCCAGCAGAGAGACACCTTACAGCTACTAAGGAAACAAGTGTGCCAAGGGAGATCTAGAGGGACTGTAGCTATGAAGGACCGCCACTCAGAATATGGCTTTCGCCTCTGCTGTGGGGGGTGCTCATGACCGGGAACGGGCAGGTAGCTCATAGGGCTCTAGGTTGTTAATGGCCATGTATGCCCCACACAGTTGTGGATGAAAGCCATTCCCACTCCTGGGTTTATCTGGGTGCAAAAGGTTTATTTGTTTTCCTCAGAATATTGACAGTGCAGCCAAGGCCAATCTTCCCAGGAATAAAAAAAGAAGCTGACTGCTGCCATAGGTAAAAGGGACTAAGTCCCCTTTCCATTTCTATGGCAGCCAGGAGAGGGAAGAGTGCCAGAACCAGAGCACAAAGCTCGGTTCCAGCAGGTAAGTGGGGATGAGAGGAGGTAAGTGGGTAGTGGTATGGTCTGATTTGGGATATCAGGGGTGGGGAGGCAACAGGGCGAGGCTCGTTGTTGGCACCCTACATTAGAAAAAAAGATGGCGCCACACGCGCAAGGGCCTCGGGTGTCTGGAAATAGCGGGTGGAGAACGTGTATTCTCGTCGCACTAGAAGCTCACAGTTTTTATTTAAAAGAATAGGGATGGATACATCTCTCTTGCTAAGCTCATAATTGCAAGTAGATACTCTTCATCGTGTTTAAAAGACACAAAAAGCCGGTCCCGACTCTATGTCTGTCTGCCATTATTGGTAGAAATATCTCACATTTTTAATATGCTTTCTCCGTTAGGTAGGTGCAGAACTTTATATTAAAAAGGCTGGAGGAGTTGTATTAGATTCTCCAGTAGATTCCTCTTCTGCTTCTGAGCAGTGAAGAAATGTATAGGTTCCTTGACAATTATGAGGAGCCTGGGGAGGGGAGAAGCCTGCCTGTACTAATTACTGTAGCACTAGGTCAGGTCTCCCTATAGCCGACCGGTTTCTGTGGTAAATCAGTAGTTGCACCACATTCATCAGGGCTTGTGGAGGTGTTCAATTGGGTTCCTCCTAATTATGATGGGCAGCTTAGTCGCCATACTTCATGGTCGACCGGTTTCTCTGGTAAATCAGTAGTCGCACCACATTCATCAGGGTTTGTGGAGGTGTTCAATTGGGTTCCTCCTAATTATGATGGGCAGCTTAGTCTGCATACTTCATGGTCCTCTCCCTGTAAGGATGACAGGAGGGAGTGGGAAGAGAGAAGAGGGGGGGCAGGTTAAAGAGATGTAAACCTAACCTCCTGGTAGATCTATTGCATAAAAACATTATAGGAATGATTGCACATCTACAATATAAAAGGAAGGGTGCTTACCCTGTCCGCGTGGAAATGAATTCTGTACACGGGTGGGTGAGGTGACCTGGGACCTAGGAGCCAAAATAGTTATTAATACTAGGTTGGAGTATATGCTAACAGATATGAGCAAACGGTGTAGGTTAACACTGTATATATCATTTTTAATATTTAAGTAACCGAGAATTGCCTCAATGGTGGGTGTATGTGGCCGCACAGCGGCGTGCCACATCCCTCTCTCAATATTCGCGTATTGCCCCCGCGGCGTGTGCCGTGTGCGTCCGCTTGTGTTAAAGCGGACGGCTGCTGGTAGGGAGTGGCTTACCTGCTCGCTTTCGTCTCTGTAGAGTTCTGGCGGTCTGCGCGCAAAGTTTTCTCTACACTGCTGACCGCCAGATCTCTTTTTATTTTTGTTGTGACGCCTCCGTCTGGTGCACGCGCAGGTTCCTGGGACAATGGCCGCCCGCGTCTGTCTGTGGGTGGCCATGTTGGAGTCTGGCTGTATGGGCCGTGTTGGAATGCCGGATTGTACTGGCGGTTGTGTGATCTCTAAGAGTTATAGAGAAGATCTTACAAGAAAGGGAACCACCACTACCTGTCCCTGTAACCTTCGTGATGCAATTGCCGAGATAGCACTCACCAAAAATGTCTTTATCTACAATAATACACACTACAAACAAATCTCAGGAACAGCAATGGGAGCAGCTTTTGCCCCTAGCCTGGCAAATCTTTATGTTGCAAACTTTGAAGAAGAAAAAATCTACCACCAGAACAACCCATGGCTGAACAAGATAGCACTCTGGTCTAGATATATAGACGACGTACTGCTGATCTTCTTAGGCAATGAAACTGATCTCATCACCTTCATGGACTGGTTGAACAGACAAAACCCATTCCTCAGATTCTCGGAAACTCACAGCACTACTTCAGTGCATTTCTTAGACCTAACTCTCAAAATCAGCAATGGTAACATTATCAGTACCGTCTATAACAAACCGACAGACAGAAATTCACTGCTGACCTATAAGAGTTATCACCCGCCCAGCCTAAGAAAAAACCTACCTTTTGGACAATTCCTCCGGTAGCGCCGTAACTGCACACAGACAACTGACTACAACCAGCAGTCAATGGCTCTAGCCTCTAAACTTAACAACAGGGGCTATCCAAAAAAACTGGTAAAACAAGCCAGAAAAAGAGCAAGAAATATACCCAGAGAAACTACTCTTGCAAACCACATCAAAGAAAAAACACATGCTGAGCAAATAACTGCAGTACTGAGCTACTCACCCCTCACCAATAAAATTAAGAAGGAGGTCTTGAAACTCTGGCCGATTCTGAATGTCGGCCCCTTAAGGCTGGACACCCCCAGATTTGCCATCACAAGACGAAAGAACCTGAGAGACTCGCTAGTCCACTCATATAAGGACCCCACCCCAGAACCAACACACTGTGGAATATGGCCCAACCCACAGGCCACACACCCTGTGGATCATGTAGTGCACGTTCGAGCACCAAAAGATCGACCAGCATTGAGATTGGCTGGCACTTCCCATGGACGCAAAAGACTTTCACGAACTGCAACAGCTGTAATGTGATTTATATCATAACATGTCCATGTGCCAAACGATATTCAGGAATGACAACAAGACCAGTCAGAATACGACTCGCTGAGCACCGCTCCTGCATAGGTACAAAGAAAACAACTGCACCGATGGTGGAACACTTCATTGAACAGCAACATAATCCAGCAGATTTCACCTGGTCAATCATTGAGAAAATGGCTACACCCATAAGAGGGGGGAATATCCACGATCTACTCTATAAAAGAGAACAACTTTGGATTTTCCGTTTGAAGACAGACAAGAATGGATTAAACGAACCAACCAGCTGGTAAACCCTCGCAACCATGGTCTAGCCTATCAAATAGGGTGTTAAATGAACTGTGGGGTACGGGTATGAGCATATTGAACCAGCGGCTGTACATGGGTAACACTTCACCACCCACAAGATACAGCACGGAATTAGCGACATGACCCTTACTCGTCCCGTTAATAATACGAGACACTGTGCAATAGTTTCAGTTGTATGTGGAACACTATTAGTGCTCTACTACTTACCTGTCTGGTAGCTCTAAGAATCATAGGTCTTCTGAGATCGCACAACTGCCAGTATAATCCGGCATTCCAACACGGCCCAGACAGCCTGACTCCAACATGGCCGCACGCAGACAGACGCGGGCGGCCATTGTCCCAGGAACCCGCGCATGCACCAGACGGCGGTGTCACAACAAAAATAAAAAGAGATCTGGCGGTCAGCGGCGTAGAGAACACCCTGCGCGCAGACCGCCAGACCTCTACAGAGATGAAAGCGAGCAGGTAAGCCGCTCCCTACCAGCATCCGTCTGCTTTAACAGAAGTGGACGCACACGGCACTGGCCATGGGGGCAATACACGAATATTGAGGGAGAAATGTGGCACGCCGCTGTGCGGCCACATACACCCACCATTGAGGCAATTCTCTGTTACTTAAATGTTAAAAATGATATATACAGTGTTAACCTACACTGTTTGCTCATATCTGTTAGCATATAATCCAACCTAGTACTAAATATTGGCTCCTAGGTCCCATGTCACCTCACCCACCCGTGTACAGAATTCATTTCCACGCGGACAGGGTAAGCACCCTTCCTTTTATATTGTAGATGTGCAGTCATTCCTAAAATGTTTTTATGCAATAGATCTACTAGGAGGTTAGGTTTACATCTCTTTAACCTGCCCCCCCTCTTCTCTCTTCCCACTCCCTCCTGTCATCCTTACAAGGAGAGGACCATGAAGTATGCAGACTAAGCTGCCCATCATAATTAGGAGGAACCCAATTGAACACCTCCACAAGCCCTGATGATTGTGGTGCAACTACTGATTTACCACAGAAACCGGTCGACCATGAAGTATGCAGGCTAAGCTGCCCATCATAATTAAGAGGAACCCAATTGAACACCTCCACAAGCCCTGATGAATATGGTGCAACTACTGATTTACCACAGAAACCGGTCGGCTAGAGGGAGACCTGACCTAGTGCTATAGTAATTAGTACAGGCAGGCTTCTCCCCTCCCCAGGATCCTCATAATTGTCAAGGAACCTATACATTTCTTCACTGCTCAGAAGCAGAAGAGGAATCTACTGGAGAATCTAATACAACTCCTCCAGCCTTTTTAATATAAAGTTCTGCACCTACCTAACGGAGAAAGCATATTAAAAATTTGAGATATTTCTACTTATAATGGCAGACACACATAGAATCGGGACCGGCTTTTTGTGTCTTTTAAACACGATGAAGAGTATCTACTTGCAATTATGAGCTTAGCAAGAGAAATGTATCCATCCCTATTTATTTGAATAAAAACTGTGAGTTTCTAGTGCGACTAGCTTTTTGGGCAACCCACAGTTGGCATACCCAAATAACTCCTTTGTGTTATATAGAATGTGTATTCTCGCCAGCTGTTCCAGCCACCTGATTGGCTGAGCGTCCTTCCGAGGTGCAAATGGTGCTTTAAGACTTGCGTTAGGCCTCTTTTTCCATCCATTTATCTCAATTACTCTGTCTTAGTTTAATAATCTTTCAGCATCAACCTGAAGCTACGTTAATCCTGTCACCAGGGCCTCCATAGGTAAGATAAAGAATCATAATTTTCTCACGATGAAACACCTCAATGTATTAGGATTGAAACAACAAAGAGGAAGCTGGTAATATTGACATGTTGGATGTTGGAGTGTGAACATTCTAAAGGTGTGAGCTGGACGAGGTGCTGCTAAATAGTGAAGGCAGTACAGACATGTATTCAGGAATGTGAAAGCATGCATCACTCTCAACATTGTAGAAGAGTTTCCACCTCCCTCTTGTTGTCCTTGACTGTAGCGCAATGGAGTCTGATACTACGACCGGACAGGATCTACAGGAATTTGCAGGAAAACTGGATAGAGGCCCTGCATGAACATCTGCATATGGGTCTGGACAACACATGTTAATGAGATGATCGAAGTGGTTAAGCTGCCTGTTTTGGTAATGCTACAAGGAAATCCGTAGTACTTTGCTGCCATCTGTGTGATAAATCTCTCCCATCTACAGCTCTAAGAAAAGAACAGAGGACCTTGATGACACTCAGAGAAAAGCAGTATTCACATTTCTACTTCCTCAAATACTCAGAGACCCTTGCTTCGATGTTGTTCCCAAGGCAGCAAGACAACCTATTCATGGCTTTAGTTTAATTCTGCCTGGGGTAGGAGTTGACTTGACCTTGCCAATGGTTCCACACACAGCTTGTCCATCAATAGGAATGACATAAAGGTTCACGGCCCTAGCATTGATCCAAAGAGGTTTGCTTCCTGGGATGTTAAACTTTTGCCACCTCCTCAGTTTGAATGGGTTAACTTTGGTTACTAAGTGGTGCATGCACCGGTACATGCTGACCAGTATTTTTAATTTATACTCAACATTAGGGTGTATGATGCTGGGAATGCATCTGAGGGACAGGGCCTGCGTATCCTTTCCCTTAATTGCTTTTTATTGTGTGTTCTGTTGTGTTTTTCGCACAGGAGTTCATGTGGAACACCTGGCAGTGCAGCTCTGTCTTTTGGTTTGGTGTACAGATCCATGGGATACCCTTATGGCACCCATGGGTGGGGGTACAACACTGTACCCCTAATGTATGTTTTTGGGCACCTGTGTGTGGCCCACAGAGCAGGGTATGGGCTGGTGGCAGCTCCATGCTGAATTTGACAGGTGCTCTGAGTATCCTCCATTTTGGGATACCCCGGCCCTGCCATGGGAATCAGTTGATTCCTGATGGGAAACAAGATGGCCCCTGTGGCCTCTTGCTTTCTATTGCCTGTTACCTTGTTTTCCCAAAGTCCTGGGAAGCCTGACTCTGTCCCTTCCCCCTGACTGGCTGTTGGGTGGAAGTTCCATATATGGGGTTGTTGTGAAGCCCAGGCCAGACTGGCTGGAGCCTTCCCAGTGACTGTATTTTGTGGGTACACCCTGTGGGTGGGACCTGGGTGAATGGAGTGTATGACAAAAAAGTGGTACAGCAAAACACCATGCTGTACAAACCGGGGCACTGGAATAAATAGAAAAATAATAGAAATACATCGATTTATGTCTTACAGAAAGGAATCCAATACTCTTACAAACCTGAAGAAGGGTACTATTTACCCGAAACGCATAGTTTAAAGGATAGGAAATAAGATCTGAAACCTATCAAGTTTATTGGATCACGTGAACAAACAACATTTGTTAACATATGAGAATAATATGTGGAAAAAATGTGAAAAAATGTGAATGCATACGAATTGTTGTTTTTTTGGAAAAATACATATAAGAAAATATGTTATTATTTTTGTTTAAGATGTATGACTCTGATTTTATGAAAAATTGCTTTAGGTAAACACAGGAAAATAAATATGTTCATGCATTTAAGTAATGTTGAATTTGTAAGAATCTAAATTCGTCCAATAATTGATTATGTGAAAGTAATTCTAATAATAGATTAGAATTTTCTGCAAGATTTGATTTTGCCTGTAGCAGTGCCCTGGTTTGTACAGCACGGTGTTTTGCTGTACCACTTTTTTGTCACATTAGTTACAGTAGAGGTAGCACTCTACTAACTGGGAGCACCTAGTAAGCACATGTAACAATATCACAAATTTATTATATGTTTAAAAGTAAAAATTGAACTTAGAGTGCACCTCTACATACCCCATATCCATTCCATTATTGAATGGAGTGTGTGACCAATATCCACTTCCTGTTGTGGATGTCTGGTTTCTGGTGTTTGACACAATGACTGAGACAGCCCTGCCCGAAACTGGTATGAATGCAGTGTGGAGTGTTGAATGGCTCGGTACTTGTTCCAATACACATAACTTGTTGTGAGTGTCTGGAGAGAAGTGAATGGCCTGAATGCACTATGCACCTGATAGGCTGCCTACCTGCATGAATGCCCTTCTGACCGACTGGTTGCTTGAGTGTGACCCAGCAGATAGCATGGGAGATCAACTAGTATATCAGGGGGCCTCTCGCTGCTAGAATTCGTGTTCAGAAGCTGAAGAGAAACTGGAGTTGAAACTGAAGCTTAACCTTGAATCCCAGCTGGAAGAGAAGTCTTTCTGCTGCTCTACGTCGTCGATCTGAAAGCTGCTGTGTCTCCAAGGACTGACCCAGAGAGCACCTAGTTAGGTGCACTCTTCCCGAGCTACGAGGGACCACCGTGCACCAGCTGATCTTTGCCAAAGCTCCCTGGTAGACAGACCTACGTCAGGCTGCCGACCGGAGATGGGGACTGATGTGGAATCACAAGGAAAAGCGCCCGGACACTGTTGTCCATCACCGTTGCCGACCGCCGTCGCCGACCAGAGCCTCTGCGCTCCCTTTGCCTAAGTAACATTCGATCCAAAGATGCTCTCGCCTGCACTGTCGACCACTTTGTCCCGCCAGAGAAAGTCGAGGCCGCCAACGCGCCGAGGAGCATCCGCCAGTGGGTTTTCCACCACCTGACGACTGTAGAGACGACCTGACAACTCGACGCCCTTGCTGGGCCACAGTTTTTCACAATCTCTTTGCGGTCCTGAACTATCATCACTGAGGTGCCCCGCACGCCTCTTCCTTGCAGGACGCCAAAGCTCTGTCATCGATGAGCACCGCTAGGAATGAAGCTGCCACTTCACTGTCGTCATTCAACCCTTTTTTCTCGTGGGACCTCGACGATCCGTGGCTCCTGCCTTAAAGGAGCCGCTCAAGAAGGATCCGTCGACGACCCGACAACGAACTCTGCTATTCCAGGTACATTGGGGTTGTAAAACTATTGTAGGAGGAAATAAGACTTCTAGAACAATAGATGGACTGGGCTTGTGATATATCTTTACTTTACAGGTTGCCCAGGTGGGGGGATCTCCACACAGAACTGTGTCTAGTGGTAGGGGCCAGTATTCTGCCAATTGTTCTAACCAACTGCTTTCCTCCTATGTCTATTGTTGGTTGCCCTTATTAAATGATCTGTGTGACATTTAACCAGAGTATAGTTGATGCACTTTAATGAGATCTGATACTAATTGTGGTACCACTTTAGAACTGTACATATTTGCCATTATAGATTAACTAAGCTCTACGTGAGTTATTGTGATTGTATATAACCTTAAACTTAATTATATAAAGACTGTATTTTAACTAATACAGCGTGTGGACATTCCTTTGTGGGGGCTTGGGGACTACACTGACTTAATGACCAGCCTGCATCACTCCTCAGAAGCTAGGCCTTGATTGCTCGAGCACGATACCAATAATAGAGAATCTTAGCTGGGGTCCTCTGTGCCTCTCCTCTGCCATATAGAGAGAAGAAGTACAGACCCCCCTCCAGTCTTTACACTGGTGGCAGTGGTGGGATGCTTATGGTTTTAAGAATCAGTGTATAACCGTGGCACTTACAAAATATCTGCACTTTGTTAAATTGAGGTTTAGTTGTGTACAAGATAACTGCATTACAAGCAATGGAGTCTATTGCAAATGGTAAATTGACTAGGATGAGGTTAGAGGCTCTCCAGAGTGCTTGTGAAGAAAGGGAGTTAGACTTGGTGGATAAGTCTAGGGCTGAGCTTATTGCTGCCCTGGTGGACTACCAGACTGATGGGGAAACTCTTGAAGAGGGGCATGCAACCAATGAGGACTCACCCCCTGGGTTTTTTTGCTGAATCTGATTCTGGGAATACCACCATTCCTGCTGCCTCTGTTCCGAACCCCAGCACTGCTCTTTAGGGGGAAGCCCTGAAGATTGAACTTTTCAAATTTGAGCTACAAAGGGAACAGTTAGCCTTTCAATACAAAAAAGTTGGCAACAGAAGCTGAGTTGAAGAAAGATGAGTTGACACAGCAAGTGATACTCAAAGATAGGGACACTGAGCACCAATAAATCCAGCTAGAGAAACCTAGAGTGGAGACTGCAGCTAAACCAGTTGAGAGTGGCAAGTCCCCAGCCACCAAATTTATGAAAGATTTGGTTGGTGTGTTTGAGGAGGGTTCTGATATCCTCTAGCGGATTGAAGCATTTGAAATGGCTTGTGCAATTCATGATGTTGATAAGAGAGATTGGGCTAAGTGTTTGTTAAGCAGAGTGCCTCAGACTGGATATGACTGTATTCTAAAACTGAGTGTGGAAGAAAGGGGTCAGTATGAGTGCATGAACTCTGCTTTGATTGCCCAGTTTGGCAAGACACCTACCCAATACCTTAAAAGGTTCATGGATTTTAAGAAGAGAGAGAATGTGTCTTGGGTTGACTGGGTGAGTGCTGCGCACATAAACATGATGGGGTGGATTGATGGTAACAAAGTGAAAACATTTGTTGAATTGCCCCACTTGTTGTTTTTTGAGCATTTTTCTGAAGCCTGTTCACCAGAGCTGCGTCAGTATGTGGCTGATCAGACCATTCTGGATCCCTTTAAACTGGCTAGGTTGGCTGACAAGTGGGTCTCCCACCGGGTGTCCCCTAGGGACTCCAGTGGGAAAGACAAGGACAAAGAAAATGGGACCTCTCAGAAAGCTGAGGAGTCCCAGAAGCAATCACAGTCGGGTCAACCAAAACCTTCCTCTCCTAAGACCCATAAATCTAGTGGTGATAAGTCACCTGTGGGTGGGAATAAGATAAGAGTAGTGGTCCACCTGCTGCAAAGCAGGCTCTCAGTGGTTCCAGTACCGTACCCGACATTCCTGGCATCTGTTGGGAATGTGGGGCTCTGGATCACAAGAAAGGTGACTCCAAGTGTAAAGGTAAGGCACTTGGAGTACAGGCTGTCAGCCTGAGCTACCCTTACCCCATGTCTGAGGTGGAGGCCACTGTCCTCCCCTCCTCTACAGGGATCACCTTCGGTGCTCCTGTAGAGATTTCCTTAGTGTCATTTGGGGTCTGGGACCAGTACGCGGAAGTACTAGCGACTATCCCACAGAACACCCGTAGGTTTTTGAGAAGTGTCCTCTTGAATGGCCAGCCTTCTACTGGTTTGAGAGACACTGGGGCAAGCATGACAGTGGTGGACAGGACCCTGCTCAAGCCAGAGGACTATGAAGGTGCTCCTCTGAGAACCACCAGGTTAGCTGGTGGGCCTCCCAAATTATCACCTGTAGCCTTACTCACACTCATGATTGGAGACAAGACAGCAAAGCTTCCTGTCCTGATTCAGGACAATGTCCCTACTAACATTCTGTTAGGAAATGATCTAGTAGAGTTTGGGTTGATCTCGGATGGTCTCCCCATGACTGCTGCTGCAGTCACTAGGTCACAGGTGACACAGGGTCTGGCTGTGAGTCAGGTACCTGAGCCAAAGGCGAGGCCTAAGGCAAGAAGATGGAAGAGAAAGAAGGCCACCTCTGCAAAGGGTGCTCCTTCTCTTCCTGCTGTTCCTAAAGCACCCATTGGGATCCATGCTCTGGACGGGCTGGGTCCAGTGGAAAACCCAAACTCAACTCCTGAGGGAGAAGAGGCAGAAGGCTCTTCTGCGGGAGAGGTTCTCGACCCGGAGGACCACCCCGACCTTCAATGCCTGTTGGCTGAAGGGGGAACCTCCCGGGCGGACTTCTGTAAGGGACAGAGAGAGTTCCACACTTTCGAGGGTCTGTGGAAACAGGCCCTGTCCCAGGCACAAGGAGAAGTGCCTATGACATTCCGGATCTATTAGGAGGGTGAGCTCCTTGTTAGTGAGCCCACTAACCCTAAACCTGGTGCCCTCAAGAGGTTGGTAGTACCATAGGTTTTCAGGTTGCAGGCCCTCCCTGCTGCAGTTGGCGCATGAGGTGCCCTTAGCTGGTCAACTTGATACCAAGAAGACTAAGCAGAGGCTCTCTGCCCATTTCTACTGGCCCCGGATGGGAGTAGAAGTAGATTCAGACTGAAAGACCTGCCCCACTTGTCAGTAATCTGACAAGACTGGTGGCAGTGTTATCACCCTACTGCAGCCATTGCCAATGGTTGGCACACCATTTTAGAGGGTGGGCATCGACATTGTCGGTCCCCTTCACCCTCCCACTTCAGGTGGACATCGGTTCATCCTGGTCTTAGTTGATCATGCCACCAGGTACCCTGAGGCTATATCCCTTCGTACTGTTACTGCCAAGGTGGTTGCCAGGGCTCTCCTGGGCATTTCTTCCCATGTTGGATTCCCTAAGGAGGTTGTCTCTGACAGAGGATCCAACTTCATGTCTAGTCACATGAAAACCATGTGGAAAGAGTGCGGGGCAACCTACAAGTTCTCCACCTCTTACCATCCCCAGACCAATGGTCTGGTTGAGAGATTTAATAAAACTCTCAAGGGCATGCTAGGCGCTTTGGAAGAGCCCCTAATGAGGAAATGGGATCTCCTCCTGCCATGCCTGTTGTTCGCTTACAGAGAGGTACCTCAAGAGGGTGTTGGCTTCAGCCCCTTTGAGTTACTCTTTGGATATCTCGTGAGGAGGGCCCTTGCCTTGATCAGAGAAGGTTTGGAGGTCAACCCTCCAGGTGGCCAAGCAAGTGGGGGACTATGTGTTTGGGCCTCAGACGGAGGATGACACAGATGATGGGTCAGGTGACAGTGAATCTCAAGGACGGCCAGGAACTGAACAAGTGCTGGCATGACCTTAAAGCCTTGCAAGTGGATTGGACTCTGGGACAGGAAATCCTTGTGATGCAGCCTACCAAGCCTAGAGCTTTGGCAGACAAATGGACTGGACCCTTCAGGATCATCTCCAAGATGGGCAAAGTCAATTATCTGGTTGACATGGGAGTCCCTGGGGTAGCCCCTCAGGTATTCGTTGTTAACAGGCTCAAGCCTTTCCACAGCCAAGCAGAAGTCTCATGTCTCTTGCTAGCTTCAGAGCAAGAAGAGGGTGAGAGTGAGCCACTTCCCGATTTGCTGCATAGCAACCCTCAGGATGGCTCAGTGGAGGGAGTGCATCTCTCTCCAGATCAGACGACAGAGCAGCAGAGGGCCTGCAGGGCTTTGCTCCAGCAGTATGCCTCTCTTTTTTCACTGACACCAGGTCTTACACCGTGGTGTAGGCACGAAATTGACACTGGTGACAGTGTGCCTGTCAAAAGCAGTTACTACCATATGTGAAATACAGTTAAGAACCACATCCAGGCTGGGGTGGCCAAGATGTTGGATCCGGGTGTTATTGAAGCCTCCGTGGTCCGGTCCAGTGGTCCTTGTCCCCAAGGCAAGTTCCCAGGCAGGTACCAAGGATTGGAGTTTCTGTGTAGACTACCGAGGAGTCAATGCCGTCGCCAAAAGTGACGCGCACCCATTGCCCAGGGCTTATGAGCTTGTGGACACCATAGGTGCTGCAAAATTTGTGTGCACCTTTGAATTTACCTCAGGCTATTGGCAAATAGCTCTGACGGACCATGCCAAGGAAAAGACGGCGTTCTCAATACCAGAGGGACACTACCACTTTAGGGTCATGCTTTTTGGGTAGAAAAAGGCCCCTGCCACCATCCAGAGATTGGTCAATCATGCGCTCAGTGGGCTGGAGGCCTTTTGTGTGGCCTTCTTAGACCACATTGTCGTCTACGGTTCCACCTGGGAAGAGCATTTGACACATCTGGATTAGGTGTTGCAGGCCTTGAAAAGGGTTAACCTCACTATCAAGGCCACCAAGTGCCAGTTAGCTCAGGGGAAAGTCACATATCTTGGTCATGAGGTAGGATGGGGTCAAATCCAACCTCTCCCCAGTAAAGTATAGGATGTACAGGACTGGGAGACTCCCACTACTCAAACCCAGTTGAGAGCCATTTTGGGCCTCACTAGGTATTATCGCAATTCCATGGCAGACTATGGAACCATAGCTGCACCCCTGACAGCTCTGACCTCACCCAAACAGCCTAGGAAGGTTAATTGGACTGAAGACTGTCAAAGGGCCTTTGATGGCTTGAAAGAAAGTCTGTGTAGGGCACCTGTGTTGTGTGCGCCTGATTACAGCAAGCCCTTTATCGTTCAAACTGGCACCTGCAACACCGGAATTGGAGCTGTCTTGTCCCAGTGAGATGACAAAGGGAGGGAACATCCTATCATATTCATCAGTAGACAACTCAAGGGTAGAGAATTTAGGTGGGCTACTGTTGAAAAGGAATGTTTTAGCATAGTTTGGAGCCTTAGGCGTTTTAGGCCCTACCTTTCGTGGTCTACCTTCAAGGTCCAAACAGGTCATAAGCACCTGAAATGGCTTATGCAGATGAAGGGTGAAAACCCAAAGCTTCTCAGGTGGTCCATTAGCCTGCAAGGGCTAGACTTCACCCTAGAGCATAGACCAGGGAAGAGACCCGATAACGCAGATGGCCTTTCCAGAAGGTATGTTGACGGTCTGGATGAGAGTGTCTATCTCGTGGGAGATTAGGCACCCTAACCACAGTCTGGGGGGGCTACCATGATGCTGGAAATGCATCGGAGAGACAGGGCCTCTGTATCCTTGTCCTTTACTGGTTTTTATTGTGTGTTCTGTTGTGTTTTCCGCCCAGGAGTTCATGTGGGACTCCTGGTGGTGCAGCTCTCTTTTGCTTTCTATTGCCTGTTACCTTGTTTTCCCAAAGTCCTGGGAAGCCCTGACTCTGTCCCTTCCCCCTGACTGGCTGTTTGGTGGAAGTTCCATAGATGGTGTTGTTGTGAAGTCCAGGCCAGACTGACTGGAGCCTTCCCAGTGACTGTATGTTGTGGGTACACCCTGTGGGTGGGACCTGGGTGAATGGTGTGAGTGACCAATATGCACTTCCTGTTGTGGATGTCTGATTTCTGGTGTTTGACACAATGACTGAGGCGGCCCTGCCCGAAACTGGTATGAATGCAGTGTGGAGTGTTGAATGGCTTGGTACTTGTCCCAATGCACATAACATGTTGTTAGTGTCTGGAGAGAAGTGAATGGCCTGAATGCACTATACACCTGATTGGCTGTCTGCTTGCATGAATGCCCTTCTGACCGATTGGTTGCCTGAGTGTGACAAAGCAGAATGCATGGGAGATCAACTAGTGTATCTGGGGGCCTCTCTCTGCTAGAATTCGTGTTCAGAAGCTGAAGAGAAACTGGAGTTGAAACTGAAGCTTAACCTTGAAGCCCTGCTGGAAGAGAAGTCTTGCTGCTGCTCTACTTCGTCGATCTGAAAGCTGCTGTATCTCCAAGGACTGATCCAGAGAGGACCTGGTTAGGCGCCCTCTTCCCGAGCTACGAGGGACCATCGTGCACCAGCTGATTTTTGCCAAAGCTCCCTGGTAGACAGACCTACGACAGGCTGCCGACCGGAGACGGGGACCGCCACGGAATCACAAAGACAAGCACCCAGACACTGTTGTCCATCACAGTCACCGACCGCCGTCGCCGAACGGAGCCTCCGTGCTCCCTTTGCCTAAGTAACATTTCGATCCAAGGACGCTCTCGCCTGCACCGTCGACCGCATTGTACTGCCGGAAAAAGTCGAGGCCGCCAACGCACCGAGGAGCATCTGCCGGTGGGTTTCCAGCCACCTGACGACCGTAGAGACGCCTGATGACTCAACGCCCTTGCTGTGCCACAGTTCTTCACAATCTCTTTGCGGTCCTGAACTATCGTCACCAAGGTGCCCAGCACGCCTGTTCCTTTCAGGACGTCAAAGCTCCGTCATCGATGAGCACCGCGAGGAACGAAGCTGCCACTTCACTGTCGTCATTCAACCCTTTTTTCTCGTGGGATCTTGATGATCTGTGGCTCCTGCCTTAAAGGGAGCCACTCAAGAAGGATCCGTCGACGACCTGACGACAAACTCTGCTATTCCAGGTACATTGGGGTTGTAGAACTATTTTAGAAGGAAACAAGACTTCTAGAACAATATATGGACTGGGCTTGTGATATATCTTTACTTTACAGGTGGCCCAGGTGGGGGGATCTCCACACAGAACTGTGTCTAGTGGTAGGGGCCAGTATTCTGCCAATTGTTCTAACCAACTGCTTTCCTCCTATGTCTATTGTTAGTTGCCCTTATTAAGTGATCTGTGTGACATTTAACCAGAGTATAGTTGATGCACTTTAATGAGATCTGATAATAATTGTGGTACCACTTTAGAACTGTATATATGAGTCATTATATATTAACTACGCACAAAGTGAGTTATTGTGATTGTATATAACCTTGAACTTAATTATATAGACTGTGTTTTAACTAATACAGTGTGTGGACATTCCTTTGTGGGGGATTGGGGACTACATTGTACTTAAGAAACAGCCTGCATCACCTCCTGAGAAGCTAGGCTTTGATTGCTCCAGCACGATACCAATAATAGAGAATCTTGGCTGGGGTCCTCTGTGCCTCTCCTCTGCCATATAGAGACCAGAAGTACAGACCCCCTCCATTCTTTACAGGGTGGTTGCCCAATGCTCTATGAATGCCCTTGACCAGCATGCAATTAGAATGTCTAATTAATCAGTTGCTTTGAGTACAGAGTCGAGTTGCAATACTCAGTACCCCATTGCTTGAGAAAAATCAACATTTCCCCACCATGTCCATCACCAGCAACTCTGGTGAATGGTCTTGCGATCACATATCTTCCAGGAACGTTGTCACTGTCAGCATGGCCCACCAGTTTGACCTTCAGCCACTTAGACAGGGAGTCAATAGCCCAATGAGCAAAGTGGAATGCCTTGAGGATGACCTGTAGGGTCGAAACACGTGTCGGCTGTTCATGATATAAATAAAAATGACCTTCATGTTAAATAACACATCTGCATGTGTGATCATCACCTGATTTATAAAATAGTATTTTGTGCACCACATATTTTCCTTGGCAGTGCGCGTTCCAGCTTACTTCCAATACCAATCGTATCTGTTTCCAATACAAAGGAACCCTGTGTGAATGCTGTAGATGATAGACCCTTTTAACATGCTGAGAGGAATTTACGAGAACACCCTCCATTACCAGATCACCCTTCAACATTTGGAAATGGACCAATATCAGTTCACTGCCTAATCCACTGATAGGTCTGCTGTCCTCCGAGATGGATTTGGGTGGAGACCAAACTTCTCTCAGCATGGTTTGACTATCTTTGGAGCAGTATCAGCCTTCCCTTGCTGTGTACTCGGATAGGTTTCTACCAGTTAAATACGTTTCAACCCGTTCCGTTTTCCTTCAATTAAGTTACATTGCCAACCTAGCCTGGCTATTCCAACCCAAAATCGGGGCTCCCTTGCTAGAAAACAGAACACCCCTTCACAAAATCCTTTGCTTGGAGCTTAGATTGGTTGCGGACCATCAGTCATGTTTATGATGTGGCCAGAGTATTGCCACATCATAGAGCAAGGGGGTGCTCCTGGGAGTTTGGAGGTCCCCTATGTGACTGAGCATGTTCTCGCATATTTGGGAAGCATAACTGGGAGTGGCAGAGGACGAATTTACAGAGTAAATCCGAGAACATCACAATTATCTAATCCTTCTTCTTCTCTGTTGTTTCTGGAAGGAGCATGCAAGAGGATGTCCTGAACAATAGACAAGCTTGTAGGTGTACTCCTGGAGTTAGGATCAAATGAAGGGGAATCTGGGAGAGGCTCGTGTGGTTCCATCTGCTGCCAGGGCCTGCACCAAGGGGTGATTTTCTTTGCTCAGAGAGTAATAAGCACCCCAAATGTACTGCTTGAAGAGATTTATGGCCCAAAAGCAAGCCTCATTCGTTCGTTCGTTTGTTCGTTTGGTCGTTCGTTCGTTCGTTCGTTCGTTCGTTCGTCCGTTCTTTCACTCACTCACTCACTCACTCACTCACTCACTCACTCACTCACTCACTCACTCACCATAAGTAACAATGCATTATGATTCTCCATACATCTGTGATTGAACTACCCATATCCTCTGTTGCTCATGTAGATGCAGATGATGCATGGTGTCTCTGCGCAGCACAGTTGCATGGCATGTGCAACCACGCAGTCTTAAGTGGCACTTGCTATTCAGCTGCTCTGTTATCCTTCTTGCATGGGTTCCACTATGGAGGCAAACCTCTTGACAAAATTAGCATAGCACTCCGACAGGCTAATGAATGATAGATGTTCATCATTATTATTGCATGAAGGCCCTCGCTGCATTGCCTTGGTTCAAAAAAACCTCTTTGTATCCTCTGTCCTGAAGCTGTTCACCTCAGGGCATCCCGGTGCTGTTGCTGGTCAGTGGAGAAGATAATAAGTTCATCCGTGAAATACCCGATATCCTTTAAACTACTAACGAGTAGGATATGTTGCACTGGAGGTAGCCGACAGTAGACAAAAGGGCATCCTAACGAGCAGGGTATGCTCCGCAGAGCATTTCAAATGCTATCAGGGTTTTGGAGTCATCAGTGAGCTCTGTTTGATGCGAAGCAGAGTGAAGATCATGCTTGCTGATCGTCCTGGATCCCCTGACCCAACTAATCTTTTCCCCGGTATTCAGGAAATGGTGGTCGTCCATGAGAATGTTCATATTAAGGATTGGGGGGTTTATACCCAATTTCAGACTGCCATTGGTGGTCTGGTATGGTAGGGCATGGTCATTCTGAGGAGTCTAAATATTCAATAACAGCATGGGGAGATGGAATTATCCACATCCTATTATTTAAAACAAATATAAACAGGCCAATGCTACTTTGCTTCTGCCAGAAGGCAATTGCTCACAGTAGGAGTGAGGTATGGTAGCAACCTCAAGCTGCACAGGCAGGTGAATGGGAGCGATATGGTGATTTGAAGGGGAATGTGTGTAACAAGGGCCCAGGAGGATGAGGCTCAGTGAAGGGTCACAGTACATTGGACCAGCCTTGTGTGAACAAAACTAGCAGTGCACTATTACGGCACAGTAAGAAAAGACAACCTTAGGAGCGCCGTGCCTTACTACAGTCTTATTGCACTGCAGCCTTATTACAGTGGTCGATGCAACACTGACCATAGACAAGTGAGATCCTGAGGACAGCTTCAGGCTGAAAAGAGCTGAAGGCAAGCATAGAGAGCAGGATTACCATTTCCCATAGTACAAAACAACAATGATGTCAACCAGAAGAATGAGGGGGTGGTGCACCTGTCAGCATGGGGGGACTGAGAGCACTCTCGGGGAGACTTGCAAAAGGTGGCGAACTTCACACAGGGCAGGTATAACACAAGAAGCCCAGAAGGCAGAGGAGGCAGTCAGCGAATGGTAGCTACTCCAAAAACACTGTCCAAAGTCTGCAGCCATGGCTGAACCTACAGAATATCCTCACCTAAAGCTGGATCGTGACTAAGAGATGAGCTGCAAAAGAAGGCCATAGAAGCATGTGTGTCTTCCTGTGGAGCATGGCAAGAAGGCCACAGAGGCATGTGTGTCTTCCTGTGGAGCATGGCAAGAAGGCCACAGAGGCATGTGCGTCTTCCTGTGGAGCATGGCCTTCTTGAGGCATGTGCGTCTTCCTGTGGAGCATGGCAAGAAGGCCACAGAGGCATGTGCGTCTTCCTGTGGAGCATGGCAAGAAGGCCACAGCGGCATGTGCGTCTTCCTGTGGAGCATGGCAAGAAGGCCACAGAGGCATGTGCGTCTTCCTGTGGAGCATGGCAAGAAGGCCACAGAGGCATGTGCGTCTTCCTTTGGAGCATGGCAAGAAGGCCACAGAGGCATGTGCGTCTTCCTGTGGAGCATGGCAAGAAGGCCACAGAGGCATGTGTGTCTTCCTGTGGAGCATGGCAAGAAGGCCAAATAGGCATGTGCGTCTTCCTGAGCAGTGTGGCAAGAAGGCCACAGAGGTATGGGTGCCTTCTTGAAGAGCAAGGCAAGAAGGCCACAGAGGTATGTGCGTCTTTCTGTGGAGCATGGCAAGAAGGCCACAGAGGCATGTGCGTCTTTCTGTGGAGCATGGCAAGAAGGCCACAGAGGCATGTGCGTCTTCCTGTGGAGCATGGCAAGAAGGCCACAGAGGCATGTGCGTCTTCCTGTGGAGCAGGGCAAGAAGGCCATAGAGGCATGTGCGTCTTCCTGTGGAGCATGGCCTTCTTGAGGCATGTGCGTCTTCCTGTGGAGCATGGCAAGAAGGCCACAGAGGCATGTGCGTCTTCCTGTGGAGCATGGCAAGAAGGCCACAGAGGCATGTGCGTCTTCCTGTGGAGCATGGCAAGAAGGCCACAGAGGCATGTGCGTCTTCCTGTGGAGCATGGCAAGAAGGCCACAGAGGCATGTGCGTCTTCCTTTGGAGCATGGCAAGAAGGCCACAGAGGCATGTGCGTCTTCCTGTGGAGCATGGCAAGAAGGCCACAGAGGCATGTGTGTCTTCCTGTGGAGCATGGCAAGAAGGCCAAATAGGCATGTGCGTCTTCCTGAGCAGTGTGGCAAGAAGGCCACAGAGGTATGGGTGCCTTCTTGAAGAGCAAGGCAAGAAGGCCACAGAGGTATGTGCGTCTTTCTGTGGAGCATGGCAAGAAGGCCACAGAGGCATGTGCGTCTTTCTGTGGAGCATGGCAAGAAGGCCACAGAGGCATGTGCGTCTTCCTGTGGAGCATGGCAAGAAGGCCACAGAGGCATGTGCGTCTTCCTGTGGAGCAGGGCAAGAAGGCCATAGAGGCATGTGCGTCTTCCTGAGCAGTGTGGCAAGAAGGCCACAGAGGCATGGGTGTCTCCTTGAGGAGCAGGGCAAGAAGGCCACAGAGGCATGTGCATCTTCCTGAGCAGTGTGGTAAGAAGGCCACAGAGGCATGTGCGTCTTTCTGTGGAGCATGGCAAGAAGGCCACAGAGGCATGTGCGTCTTTCTGTGGAGCATGGCAAGAAGGCCACAGAGGCATGTGCGTCTTCCTGTGGAGCATGGCAAGAAGGCCACAGAGGCATGTGCGTCTTCCTGTGGAGCAGGGCAAGAAGGCCATAGAGGCATGTGCGTCTTCCTGAGCAGTGTGGCAAGAAGACCACAGAGGCATGAGTGTCTTCTTGAGGAGCAGGGCAAGAAGGCCACAGAGGCATGTGCGTCTTCCTGAGCAGTGTGGCAAGAAGGCCACAGAGGCATGTGCGTCTTCCTGAGCAGTGTGGCAAGAAGGCCACAGAGGCATGGGTGTCTTCTTGGAGCAGGGCAAGAAGGCCACAGAGGCATGGGTGTCTTCTTGAGGAGCAGGGCAAGAAGGCCACAGAGGCATGTGCGTCTTCCTGAGCAGTGTGGCAAGAAGGCCACAGAGGCATGTGCGTCTTTCTGTGGAGCATGGCAAGAAGGCCACAGAGGCATGAGCGTCTTTCTGTGGAGCATGGCAAGAAGGCCACAGAGGCATGTGCGTCTTCCTGTGGAGCATGGCAAGAAGGCCACAGAGGCATGTGCGCCTTCCTGTGGAGCAGGGCAAGAAGGCCATAGTGGCATGTGCGTCTTCCTGAGCAGTGTGGCAAGAAGGCCACAGAGGCATGTGAGTCTTCCTGAGCAGTGTGGCAAGAAGGCCACAGATTCATGGGTGTCTTCTTGGAGCAGGGCAAGAAGGCCACAGAGGCATGTGCGTCTTCCTGTGGAACATGGCAAGAAGGCCACAGAGGCATGTGCGTCTTCCTGTGGAGCAGGGCAAGAAGGCCATAGTGGCATGTGCGTCTTCCTGAGCAGTGTGGCAAGAAGGCCACAGAGGCATGTGCGTCTTCCTGAGCAGTGTGGCAAGAAGGCCACAGAGGCATGGGTGTCTTCTTGGAGCAGGGCAAGAAGGCCACAGAGGCATGTGCGTCTTCCTGAGCAGTGTGGCAAGAAGGCCACAGAGGCATGGGTGTCTTCTTGGAGCAGGGCAAGAAGGCCACAGAGGCATGGGTGTCTTCTTGGAGCATGGCAAGAAGGCCACAGAGGCATGGGTGTCTTCTTGGAGCATGGCAAGAAGGCCACAGAGGCATGTGCGTCTTCCTGAGCAGTGTGGCAAGAAGGCCACAGAGGCATGGGTGTCTTCTTGAGGAGCAGGGCAAGAAGGCCACAGAGGCATGTGCGTCTTCCTGAGCAGTGTGGCAAGAAGGCCACAGAGGCAGGTGCGTCTTCCTGAGCAGTGTGGCAAGAAGGCCACAGAGGCATGGGTGTCTTCTTGGAGCAGGGCAAGAAGGCCACAGAGGCATGTGCGTCTTCCTGAGCAGTGTGGCAAGAAGGCCACAGGGGCATGTGCGTCTTCCTGAGCAGTGTGGCAAGAAGGCCACAGAGGCATGTGCGTCTTCCTGAGCAGTGTGGCAAGAAGGCCACAGAGGCAGGTGCGTCTTCCTGAGCAGTGTGGCAAGAAGGCCACCGAGGCATGGGTGTCTTCTTGGAGCAGGGCAAGAAGGCCACAGAGGCATGTGCGTCTTCCTGAGCAGTGTGGCAAGAAGGCCACAGAGGCAGGTGCGTCTTCCTGAGCAGTGTGGCAAGAAGGCCACAGAGGCAGGTGCGTCTTCCTGAGCAGTGTGGCAAGAAGGCCACAGAGGCAGGTGCGTCTTCCTGAGCAGTGTGGCAAGAAGGCCACAGAGGCATGGGTGTCTTCTTGGAGCAGGGCAAGAAGGCCACAGAGGCATGGGTGTCTTCTTGGAGCAGGGCAAGAAGGCCACAGAGGCATGGGTGTCTTCTTGGAGCAGGGCAAGAAGGCCACAGAGGCATGTGCGTCTTCCTGAGCAGTGTGGCAAGAAGGCCACAGGGGCATGTGCGTCTTCCTGCGCAGTGTGGCAAGAAGGCCACAGAGGCATGTGCGTCTTCCTGAGCAGTGTGGCAAGAAGGCCACAGAGGCAGGTGCGTCTTCCTGAGCAGTGTGGCAAGAAGGCCAGCGAGGCATGGGTGTCTTCTTGGAGCAGGGCAAGAAGGCCACAGAGGCATGTGCGTCTTCCTGAGCAGTGTGGCAAGAAGGCCACAGAGGCAGGTGCGTCTTCCTGAGCAGTGTGGCAAGAAGGCCACAGAGGCATGTGCGTCTTCCTAAGCAGTGTGCCAAGAAGGCCACAGAGGCAGGTGCGTCTTCCTGAGCAGTGTGGCAAGAAGGCCACAGAGGCATGGGTGTCTTCTTGGAGCAGGGCAAGAAGGCCACATAGGCATGGGTGTCTTCTTGGAGCAGGGCAAGAAAGCCACAGAGGCATGGGTGTCTTCTTGGAGCAGGGCAAGAAGGCCACAGAGGCATGTGCGTCTTCCTGAGCAGTGTGGCAAGAAGGCCACAGGGGCATGTGCGTCTTCCTGCGCAGTGTGGCAAGAAGGCCACAGAGGCATGTGCGTCTTCCTGAGCAGTGTGGCAAGAAGGCCACAGAGGCAGGTGCGTCTTCCTGAGCAGTGTGGCAAGAAGGCCACCGAGGCATGGGTGTCTTCTTGGAGCAGGGCAAGAAGGCCACAGAGGGATGTGCGTCTTCCTGAGCAGTGTGGCAAGAAGGCCACAGAGGCAGGTGCCTCTTCCTGAGCAGTGTGGCTAGAAGGCCACAGAGGCATGTGCGTCTTCCTGAGCAGTGTGCCAAGAAGGCCACAGAGGCAGGTGCGTCTTCCTGAGCAGTGTGGCAAGAAGGCCACAGAGGCATGTGCGCCTTCCTGAGCAGTGTGGCAAGAAGGCCACAGAGGCAGGTGCGTCTTCCTGAGCAGTGTGGCAAGAAGGCCACAGAGGCATGTGCGTCTTCCTGAGCAGTGTGGCAAGAAGGCCACAGAGGCATGTGCGTCTTCCTGAGCAGTGTGGCAAGAAGGCCACAGAGGCAGGTGCGTCTTCCAGAGCAGTGTGGCAAGAAGGCCACAGAGGCATGGGTGTCTTCTTGAGGAGCAGGGCAAGAAGGCCACAGAGGCATATGCGTCTTCCTGAGCAGTGTGGCAAGAAGGCCACAGAGGCAGGTGCGTCTTCCTGAACAGTGTGGCAAGAAGGCCACAGAGGCATGTGCGTCTTCCTGAGCAGTGTGGCAAGAAGGCCACAGAGGCATGTGCGTCTTCCTGAGCAGTGTGGCAAGAAGGCCACAGAGGCACGTGTATCCTCCTGATGAGCGTCGCAAGAAGGCCAGAGAGGCATGTGCAGCTTCCTGCGGAGTGCGGGTGTAGAGGGGCCGGTTGCAGTGGCCGATGGACACAAGAAACACACAGTACTCGTTGTCAGTGTAGTGGCTTAAGGTATGCAAAGATAGAGGTAGGCCCTTTGTTAATAACAGGCAGCCTCCTCTCGCCTCCTTTGCAGCCTGACTGGGCAGATAATTCGCCAACATGAATTTCATCAAGTGTTGTAGGTATTGACATCACGCACATTAGGGATTCAAACAAGGGAGAAGAGAGCAGTCATGACGTGAAGACTCTGAGTTAGCAATTAAAAACGTGACCACTGTTCAAAGGTTCTGTCCGTGTCCTTTCTCTGTTTCATTGTGGAAGAAGGAGGAAGCGCGTTACAACTTGCCCTGCGTGTTGGAAGCGAGCTGCCTGATATACAGTCAACATCTCGGGTATCGGTGCGCTATAAAAGGGTCCTAAATTAAAAGGTAAATGAGTCTCTGCCCAGAACAGCAGAGAGAGAGTCATTCTGTGGGCACAGGCCATTTCCAAAAATTTCAAAATCTAGGGTCAATATCTCAAATCTTTGGGTAATGTACACAACCTGAGCACATTGATAATTCTGTATGTTGCGCTGCAGGTGTGACATGCCCTTACTAACGATCGGTATCTTGCAAGGTGCCAATGAGACAGTGGTGGAGGATTCGCCTGTCCCTTCGAGTGTCATGAAAGGTTTTTACGATTTCACAGCGCCCCCTACCGGTCGTCTGCTGGTTTGTGACTCAAAGACGGCGTGCCAAAGTTTATAGGGCTGGAAATATACTGCCTTCGCAGTATTGATAATATCATTACCCGCCGCGAGACGTTTATGGGGCCCCTCAGGACAGAGCCGTGCTCGGTTTGATTAAGCAGCCTGGAACGGTGGCTCCATTTCATTGGGCCACTGTCGAGAGTCCTGAGGGCACCGCTGCGGCACCAGCCCATATATATTCAAGCTCCTACCGTCTCTCGCCTGGGCCTCTAGCGGTGCGTCAAGCTCTGCAAATACCATTAAAGGTTAATACAAGATCAGAATGAAATGACAGCCTCCCCTCTCCGCACCTGATACCGCATAGAAGGCCGGATCCTGCGGGACCTCCACGGTGCAATCCTGCAACTCTGTCCTTCTGCAAGGCCGCGGTGGATTATTCCATTATTATCCTGGCTGTTTGCGGTTACTACCCGAGGGACGTCTGGGATGTCTGATCTCCAGGCGGGGGAGTGCTGCACACGGTTGCATGCACCGTGAAAATAGTCTAGCGTGGCACTATTTCAGCGGAAGATTTCACGAGTCCTTAAAGAAGTCTCTTAAAAAAGCCCTGGAGTAAAACCTGTACAGTCTATTGAGTTCACATTAAATTTCAGACTACCTGCCTTTATAACAAGGCACTTCTCTGCGGTGACTGCATACAAGCCCCAGACGTTACCAGCCCATTCCTTTGATAAGATGTGCCAGTAGGCAAAAGTGTACTTTTGCTCTAAAATTGCATTTACTTAAGTGAGTTTAAATTGTGTGTTTTTTTGAGAATTTTTATTTATTTTTATTTAAGTGTTTCATTGGTTTCATGAATCAGACAGAAAGGCGAAAAAAAAAGAAATTCACAAATGAAACAATAAAAACAAATTATCATTTCAATCATTTCCTTAATTCATCCCCTCTCAATATCAGCATTTACCAAAATAAACTTACATTGGGAAGAGTGCCTTATGTTCCCCCAGCATCCAGGCCGAAAATACCAGACTTTGGCCCTCATTACGACCCTGGCGGTAAGGGGTTTACGCCAGCGTTAGCTGCGCCGACCCCTTACCGCCAACTACGAGTTTCCAGAGCGCCATGGTCACTTTTCCGCCCGCTTTTTGCGGGCGTAAAAATCCATGGCGCTATGGGACCTCGGTGTTAATTACGCCACCGTAGTGTACGGTGGCGTAATTAACACCTTCCCCACTCCCATTGAGCCCTATGGGGCCGAAATGGGAATGGGGAAGGGTAAATGGGTCAATGGGGACTTACCGCCCCGCCAACCTCGGAATGGGGCGGTAAGTCCGCCATCCGCCATGGCGTAAAGGGACTTTGCGCCATGGCGGAAAAGTCCGCCGATGGCGGAAAAAATCAGCCAGGGTCGTAATGAGGGCCTTTGTATTTATCTGGATGCAGCTATGTCCTCATAAATACAAATGATGGAAGTGAGGGAAAGAAAGGCACAGCGCTATATAAAAGACCAGAGATATATTTGATAGACTGTAGCCATGTTTTTTTTATTTATGTGGCTATTTTGCTGTTCATGTAGCTGTCCAGTGGCGCAGGCGCGCAGGAGACATTCAGCCGGGTTGGCGCGTGGGTTCAAGTAAGGTCCTGTGCGCTAAATGTCCACCTTCAAAAATAACGTTACGCTTTGACAGGCAGAGTACTCCCCTACACAAGACCCACCCAAATCAGGGCCTGAATATTTAAGGACTTGGAACTACTAGAGGCAGGCAAAATATTTGATTTGCATCGCTCAGGAATTGACATCAATATAATCCTAGCCGAGCATTGTAAGCATTGCATTTCACTCTTTCATTTAAGATATGTGAAACACACTGATGTGTAGCAACAATACAGAGCCCATTTAAACTCAAGACATTGGTATTACGTGCAACCGCAATTCTTGATGGTTACTTTTTGTCCAAATACAGAAGATTTGCCTTGACAAAGACCGCATTGGTCGAAACACGTGTTGGCTGAACTCCTTGGAATACATTCACAGAACATTTTCTTGGAATACGATTATTGATACTTTTTCTTCACTAGAGTATTAACTCTCAGACAGTGTGCGTTTATACTCCTTTTCAAACCTTATTCAGAGACATTTCCCCAGGCCTGGCTTCAAGCCAATAGTCAGGAGTTTTAGGTTCAGCATAGTCAAGCGTAGGGAAGAATTCATGAGCCCAGATGCACATCTTGCATTCGATTGGTTGATGTTGTCTATAGACTTCAAAAATAACAATAATAATTATTATTATTATCATGTTAGACACATTTATAGAGCACACAGACACCGAAAGGCACCATGGCGCTTGGATGAATGCAGAGCTACCAATAAAAAATTAAAACACAGATGTTTTGAGCAAACGCCGAAAGGTAAAGTGATCAATTGTCATAGCAGTGACAAGCGAGTGGCATTCCAGGACTTGGCGGCAGCCACAGAAAACAAATGGCCGCCCGTACGAGTCAGTCTGAACGGGGAACCTTGACCAGAAAAGCAGAGTGAGAGCGGAGACAGCGCATAGGTACGTAATGGGGGATCTTTTCTTGAATATATTGTGGCCCAAGGCCGTTGAAAGCCTGATGTACCATACACAAGGATTTGAACAGTATCCTCTCTTCCACCGGAAGCCAGTGGAGCTGCCTCAACAGAGGGGTAATGTGGGCTCCAATAGGGGGCCAGAGGCTAGCTCTGACAGCAGCATTCTGCAATAGCTGTAATCGATAAACCACATATCAGGGCTGGGCAAGATCTAGTGAGTTACAGTAATCTAGACCACTCAAGACGAGTGCTGCTACCACCGGAGCACAGCATTTTTCCGGTATAAAAGGGAGGACTTTCCGGAATATGCGTATCTTAAAGTAACCACTCTTACATACGGCCGCAACGTCATCAAATGATGATCCGACATGGCTTTGCTGTATGGCACTATATCTTCCTTCCTATATTCTACAACTAACATCAGCTGGGCAGGGGCTTCATTTTTGACCTTATGGTCCATTCTTTTTACAGTTTAAGTGGCCCGGGTGTCCCACAGTAAGCATGTCTTCCACATGTATGTCATTAATGGCACCTAAAAGTGCATGAGGACGGCTGGGGTATCACAAAATGGTTGGTCACTGCCTCTTAAGGTCCAAACGTGGATGAATGATAACTCCCTATGCCTAAATGTGCTCAATTATTTAATTGTGTTACTAGGACACGCTAACCTATCAGCTCTATGTTGCCCAGTCTTCGGCAATGGCTCAGTCCTTACTCCTGGGTGTAACGACTGCAGCTACAGAGGTGATGTCTGGAAGGTTTAGAATTAATCTCAACCTCTGGCATTACTTTGGGCAACCCGACCAGACCATCATTCTTTGCCTGCCAAGCGATTACAAAAGGGGAAAGACCATATGCAAATCAGGCTTGGTCTCACCCCAAAAGGGTAATTCGAGCCCTAACTGATTGGTCAAATCCCTTCTGCACAGGACCGGAACAAACTCTAGACATGTTTTGCTGTCAGTGGCATGATGAGTGAGGTGCAGCTTGGGCCATGTCTGGGCATACCCGTCCCACTCAAGGTGACTAAAGCAAAACAGGAAATGTGATGGCTGGAAGATTAACACTCTAATATCTGGAAGTGGGTGGCACAGCGCATCTTTGCCCTACAGTTTTGCCACTCCAGAAATGCTCATGTCAGCCTTGTGACTAAGGTGAAATGGGAATTTCTGGAAGCAACGCATTCTCTGCACTCATTTCATTTGGGCTGCTTTTCGAGAATCCTGCCCATAATGCCTATCTCACAAGAGGTGCCTTCTATGTTAGTCAACTCAGAATCTTCTGGTTTCTTTAAAACAGATGTGCAATTATTGTGATTCAAGAACACTCCCTTCACAAGCTCCTCTTCACTCGGGAAGACTCCCTATTCCTATTCCTTTCAGCCATAAAATAGTCTAATGGATGGTTTGTATCAACCAGAAGGCTCACCTATCCCGAATTTGACATGGATCCTGCTGCAATCGTCCAATGTGACTTCCGCTCACACGCTCCCTGTCTTTGATGTCCACACACTGGCTAATGGTGGCCACCTGGCGTCCCAATCATTGTATGAAACCTTCTGTTTAAATGAACAAACAGGAAGAAAAAAAGTTCCTAAAGGAAGATTTTATTTTTTCACAGTCTTTCAACCCTCACGCTCCTCCCTGACTCCGTATGCCTATTACTATTATAAAAATAATAATAATTATTATTATTATTTTCATTGTTATTAAAGCGCTAACCCAGTGTAGTGCAATGTAGTACTGCACAGGTCAAAGAGCAATACCTTGTTAGCGAGAATTTAACAAGGAATCAAATAAACCTTAGAAATAATTATTGTAGTGCGTTATATGAAGGGGAAGTGATTATGATAGCCGGAATCTAGGTTAAACAACAGTGCTGTTGGAAGAGCCAAAACATAATTTCTTCCGAAATTGAAAGAGACTTGCAGAAGCCTGAATTGTCACTATGATTGAGTTCCGGAGGACCGCAGTGTAGCATCAGAAGGACTGTTTCCTAGTCTTCCTGTAGATGTTCCTACTGCAAGATGACTGTGTGCCACCCAATGATTTTGGCTTCCAGTTTGACGGGCATACCAATAGTGGTTGCCTTGTATGTGAAGTACACAGTTTGGAACTGATGAGGATCCAGTGTAATTCGCAGGAGGTAGGGGAGGTGTGGTCAAATTTCCTAAACTGGGGATGAGGCAAGCCAAGGCATGGTGGGCTGCTTTGAGGAGGGCCAAGTGAGCAGCCAAGAACCCTGTCAGGAAGGCAGTGCCCTCATCGATATGCAAGATCACTGGGGCCTGCCCCACCTGTAGTGGGGAGAGTGCTTGATTTTGTGAAGCAGAGATATCTGTTACCATGCCGTTTTTGCAAAGTTTTGTTGGACGGATAGATTGTTATCCATAATGAAGCATAGCGATTTAACTGCATGTGTATGTTGGGGGTTGAACCTGTCTGAATGCATTTCGTCCAACCACCTTTGTGTGGTTTCTGCTGCAACTGGTGGCAGAGGAGTATTTGGTCTTAGAGGGTTTAAGATTTAAGTAGGCACTTGTCATCTATGTTTGAATGGGTTTGAAGCATGAGCGAAGATGTGTAAGATTTTTCTGGGCCCCTGACCTTAAGGTATAACTATATATCATCTAAGTACTGGTGTATGGGTCATCTAGGAGTGTGCGCAGTGGTTCCTTAGAGAGTTGTACTCTGGACCAGGAAAAGAATGGTACTCTGAGGGACTCCACAGGTGGCATGAGGGTGAACAGAGTGTTTTGATTGACTGTGTCAAACTCATCCGAGAAGTCCAGGAGGAATCGCATGCATACGTCCACCTTATCGATAATCTGAAGGGTATCGTCGACTACCTGGATGATGACAATGTCACTGCTGAATTTGGGACAGAACCTGGATTGGTGATCCCGGGGCAGACCAGGTTGCTTGATTTCTGTGGGAAGGTGATTTGCCACTACCGTATTGATGATTTTGACGATCAGCTGGAGGCTCATGATCGGCCAATAGTTTGATAGGTTTTTCAGGTCGAGGGTGGGCATTTTCAGGAATGGCCACATAAGCCCTGTTTTTAGGAAGCCTTCCAATGTACACTTACGGATGGAGGACGTTTTAAAATGACTTTGTCCTGACTTTGCACCGGCTTTGTACTGCAGAAATACACTTTTCAGCAGTGCAAAGTCACTTTGCAAAGTGCAAAAAATTCCATGAATCGGGCTCAATATGTAAACAATAGCATGCAACTTTCTTGCCATTTCCAAAGAGCACAAAGAAGAAAAAAAGTGTAAACAAATTAATGACTTTCTCTAAGCTTTACTTCTCTTTGCCCTCTGCCCAATCATCTATTCATCCAATCCACGATGTTCTCCATCAAGCTTCCCCTAGCTCGCCTTGTGGTAGCTCTGATCGAGCAGTCAAGCTCAGCTCATAGGAAGTGACTTGGCCTGACCTGAGTACAATGTAACATAATATTATAGCTGGTAAGATACTGCAGTGGGTTAAGCCATGCTTGCTGTGATCTGTTTTTGCTCTGCAAGTCGCAGGTTCACATCCTGGCAAAGTCGACTCATCCTTTCATCCTTCAGAGGTTGATAAAGGGAATACCAATTTTGATTGGGTAAGAATAATCCTAACGTATGTAGATATGTCCTATGTAAAGTGTTTTGGATAAAAGCACTATATAAATAACACATTATTATTGTTATTTTACTACTTGATAATAGAAGGTACGCCAGCGGGGTCTAATAGATATATTCTTTGTCCATATGTTGCAGTCAAAGAGTGTGATAGAGATGTTACTAATTGATTATAGAAATGTTTGGGTGTCGTGTGAGTATTTCTAGACTGGTTTCAGCTCTACTCGGTGTCATTGTGGGCAACATGTTGTGAGATATGTATGTCCTCACAGTAGTTGCCGGGGAATTCAGTGCACCGAATGAATCACTAGAATACTCTAACTTGGCTATGCACAGAATTGCCATCCTCAGACGCCTCCAATTACCAGGGTCAGTAGAATGAGCAATGTAAGGATAGCTCTCACAGGGCCCCATGCCTAAGACAGCCACTTTCCTTCAGTTCAATGCCATTCTGTAGTAAGCGCATGCTACAGGTGCTGCTAGGTATCTGCTCCGTAGTGACCTATGGCTCTGTGGAAGTAAGCAGCAGTGCCATCCGTCGCAATTAAGGACGAGCGCATGGGACGGGGCTTCTCTCTTGTATTTGTATTTGTTTTATTTGTAGCGCACGCCAGGCCCAGAGGCATTCGGGCACGAAGAACTTGGTAGGCATATTTACATAGAATACACAGCATATACAAAATAAAGCACAGAGCATAAACTTACAGTATAATACAGAGGTGATCACCGTGAGCGATAAACATAGGAGCATAGTTTAGGCTAAGCAAAGTTTGGAGGAAAAACTGAAGGTGATTACTACAGGCAGAAGGCTACATTAGATTTGAGCAACAAGCCAAGATTTGGTTTTCATTTTGAATGAATTGAATGAAGGCTGAGTCCTGATAGTGGAAGTAAGAGTGTTCCAAAGCTTAGTGGCCAGAACAGGGACGCTCACGCCCCCGGCTTTTTGGAGTTTAAATCTAGGCAAGGATAAACTGTGTGTCTGGGCAGTTCTTTGGGGTCGAGAGGAAGTGTGGAGGGAGAGGCGGTTGGAAAGGTAGAGGGGGGCTTTGTTCGTCAAGCATTTGTGGGTAAGGGCCAATGTTTTCTGCGCAATTCTCTGTTTGACAGGGAGCCAATGCAGGTTAGTCCTAATGTCGGAAATGTGTTGGTTTTGTGGAAAATTTAACACCGCTCTAATGGTGTTGTTCTGGGTAATTTTCAATTTGTTGAGGTTGGCCTGGCTAATCCCAGATAAAGGGCACTGCAGTAATCAATCTTAGACATGATGAGCGTTCTAGCTAAAGTGTTCAGAAAAGTTCTGCAGGCCGCAATGAGTTTGCAGGTATATGCCGACGCTGGTCTGACGGCATTAGTTTGTCTTGTCAGGGACTGGGTGGAGTCCAGATAGATGCCCAAGATTTTAGTATCCTTGGACACTTTAATGACATTACCATCAATGATGAAGGACTGATACAGGTGATCTAATTTATTAAGCCGTTGAGAGGAGCCCAAGATGAGAAGCTCTGTCTTATCATCATTGAGACAAAGTTCGTGTTGGGCCATCCAAACCTGGATTACCAAATATGCTTTATTCAATGCCTGGGTGTCCGCAATGTGATCACCTGTGATAGGGATGAGTATCTGGGTGTCATCAGCATAGTTAGTGTACGAGACACCCAGATAATCAAGAACATCAAACAATGGTTTAGTGAAAACATTATAGACTGTAGGTGACACACATGAACCTTGGGGTACACCGCAAAGAATGGGAGCAGGGTCTGCAGATCCTGACGGGGAAAAAACCTGCATAGATCTGTTGCTTAAAAAAAGATCTAATCCGTACGGTGGCAGAGTCTGAGAAGTGGGCAGCTGATATAAGGTGCTTGCATGGAATCTGGTGGTTAACCAAATCAAAGGCAGCTGAAAGATCTAATAATAATTGAAAGGCTAGTTTCCCGTTGTCTTTCAGCACCTCAATCTGAGTTTTTAAGTCGATAAGGGCAGTTTCGGTCCCATGTCTAGGCCGGAAACCAGATTGCCTTAAGGCAAGGAGATTGTTAGTTTAAAGATAGTCCTGGATCTGAAGGTAAGCGGCACAGTCCAGTAGTTTGATCATGAACGGGACCGTGATGATGGGCCTATAATTGGTTGGTAGGCTGGGGTCGAGAGAAGGTTTTTTAAGCAGAGGGATGATCCAGGCATCTTTTAGGTTGTCCGGCACTATACCCGTTTTGAAGGATGAATTTATAAAGGCAGTAATGAATGGGGCAAGATCATGGGACGCCTCCTTGATAATAGGAACCGGGCATGAGTCACCTTGACAGTTGGAGGGTTTAATTTTATTGATTATGTGTTCAACTTCAGTCAGAGGCATTGCTAGGGGGGTGTTAAGGGGGCTATAGCCCCAGGTCTTTCAGTTGTAGCCCCGGATAGAATCTCAGGAGCTACAACCAAAAGGCTAACTAGCCCCCAGTCCCGACATTGGTGTAGCCCCTGATCTTTTCCAGACCTAGCAACACCCCTGACTTCGGTGATGGAGAGCGGAGAGAAGCTGAAAGGTTTAATGTTGGGAGTGGCCTGAGTGTTAGGACTCAAGGGGGTATTCTGACTCTGGTCTGTCTGTAGACAGTTTTGCTTAATTTTGATTTTAGTTTGGAGAGTAGCAATTTTGTACAGGAGGGCTTCTGAATATTTGCACACCATTTGCTATCTTTAATTCATCAGTCAGGGGGAGTAGCAGGTGATTCGAGTTTCTTCAGGATCTTGAATAATTCTTTGGTGTTAGAGTCTGCTTGCGTGATACGTTTGTTGAAAATATCTTTTTTTGGCCTGGAAGATGGCCTCTTTGTATTTGATAGATGCTATGATGAGGCTGTCCTTATGGGCGCCAGAAGGATGACTTTTCCAACGGGCTTCAGCATTATGTTTTTCCTTTCGTAACACTTTTGTGTGGTGTAAACCAGGAGTTGAGGTGTGCACAAGGTTTAGATTTCCCGAGTTTGATGGGGGCAATTAAATGTAGTGCCGTAAGCATAGTCTGGTTATAGGTGTCTGCAAGAATCACGGGGTCCGAGCAGGATGCAGCCACTTTACTAAGAGTAGGAAGGATAAGTGGGTGTAGTTTGTCTCTTGTTATGTCCCTTTTATTTCTCGTAGGCAGAGCAGGAGCAATGGTCTGTTTGGGACATTGGACAGCATCTATGTTGAAGGTAATAATATAATGAATGGTCTGACCATGAACATGGTGAGATAGTCTGTAAGCTAACGTTGCAGTTGGAATCCACTAGCCAATTAAGTGTCCGCCCTTTGATGTGGGTGGGTTCTTGAATGTGGTGAGTGAATCCCAAGTCGGTTAAGGTATTGGCACAATCAATCGCTCAGGGATCATTGGGATCTTGGAATCCCTCCTTGAGATCCCCCAGTAGAATAATTTGAGATTTAGTTTTCGATTTGTCTAATAGTAAGGATGTGATGTCCTCCACAAAGGAAGTGGTGGGACCAGACGGTCTGTAGATGAGATGTAGGGTGGCAGTTTGGCTGGGAGAGATGGGAAACTTAACTGAGAGTAACTCGGCTGTGGGAATCTTTTGGTTAGGCATCCTTCTAAGGCTGAGTGAATTTTTGTGAATAAAGGCAACTCTGCCTCCTCTTGATTGTGAGGTGTTATGGTCGCATCTAGTGATGGAATCGTCTGTAGGTATGGCGAGGGAGAGTAATGGTCCAGAGGCTGCATGGAGCCAAGTCTCTGATATGGCGATAAAGTCAAGGTCTTGAGTCTTAATAAGGTCTGCAATGTCCAATGCATGCACAGGAAGTTTCCTAACATTGACTAAGGCGCCCTTGAGCAGCGTCTATTTGGGGATAAAAGGTGGTAAGGTGTTAGGAATGGGCTTGGGAAGGAATGTGGAGGGCCCAATGTAACAGTAATTAGGTGGTGGTGGTAATTTGGTCACAATACAAGGCTTGTGGATACGGCTAGTAACATGGTGAGTTCTAGAGCCTAGTCTGCCATTTCTCATGTTCAGATCACAAGGTTGATTAGGTGTAGATTTCTTGGCGAAAGGTTCTAACCATAAGACGGGGGTGTTTAGATAGGGGTTAATGGGAGGGGGTGTGAAACTGTTATCAGGGTATGTCAACATGCCAGTGGATGTGTTTAGAAGTGAAGGTACTAGGGAGCTGTGGGTAAGCAAAGTGAGTAGGAGCCCAAGCTAAGAAGGTTAAGAGTAAGCTGAACATAAGAAGAGGTGTAGTTATGTGATCCAGTGACATATTGATCAGCCGTGAAGCAAAGTGGGCGGTAGTTTCTCAGTTGTTTCTCAATAGGTAAGGGCAAATGCGAACAGAAGCTAATCGGACCTAATCATAGGTAGAATGGGCTAGTCTGACATTTAGCAGAGCAAATACAATCAATAGGCTAAGCACACCTGATGCTTTAAATAGAATAGGCTAGTCTGTTATTAACCAAACAGATAGAATCAATGGGCTGAACAGACCTAATGAACAAAAGAATAGGCTAGTCTATATTTGCAACGCACATATACTCATGTGAGCGATATTCAATCAACACTACAGCTAAGTCAATGCCTAGTCTGGGATGCTGAGGAAAACCCTTATTGATGTATTTTTATATCCAGTTCAGTACTCTGGATGACAACCCTTGTATAACACCCCCCTCTTAGAATCCCCCTGACCCCACTGAGCCAAGAAGTAGGTTTGTTTTGCAAATTAAAAGGTTTATTTGAAAATTTAAACAATATATATATATATTTATATAAATATCACACTTTATAAATACATTGATAACTGATATCACACTTCAGAATATGACCGTGCTCAACAATGGATAATGTTACAGGGGTACACTGATTTGGTTACTTAGGAGTAGTGTAGAGGATGAGGTAGCTGAAAATGCTTGATGGTTTCAAGGAAATGCAAGGGGGAATAAAATGCAGTACAGAAATAACTTGTTATGATTTTAGCAAAAGGTAATATGATCACTTTTTCTTTTGACAATTCACTCCCCCGCTATGCAATACAAGAAAGGGAAGGAAAGCACACAGTCTTCAAGAATCCCCACAAATCACACTTTATAATGCAATACACAGTTCCAGTTCTACCAGCAAGCTTAGGGAAAACAGGGATGAGTTTTAAACACAGGTGAATTACTTTAATGTGGTTTGCAAGGAAGTGAAAATGTGCTAAAATTGCTTTTAATTCCCTCTAGAGGTTCAGGGTAGGTGATGGCTACTTTATATTAGTTCAGGCTCACTTTAACAGTACTCTATGAATGATTAGCAGAATGCAAACGAATTTTAGCAAAGAGAGGCAAAAAGCTGCTGATTTCTACAGATGAAGAAATCGGGCAAAATTGCAAATCGCGGTAAATTTTGCGAGTGCGTGTCTCGCGATTACGGTAAAAGTATAGGGAGTAGGCAGTCTAGGTTCATTGGAAAGCCTAGAATCACAGCTTTAAAATGAAAGTTAAATTTCGTTCCTAGCCCAAACGGTTCCAGAGATACGGACGATTAAATAAAGGTAGTTTTTCGGATTTAATGTAAACTCAAAATGACAGGTGACAGCTTGCATCTGCAGAATTGACAGGTGACAGTTGTGCAGCTTTAAAAATGACAGATGACACGACTTCTAGGAGGCTGTTCTACTTAGGTTAAAATAGTTTGGATTAGATTATTTTGACTAAGAGATTGGTTCTGCTAGGTACTCACAATATCAATTTGCAATAGGCCTCGTCACGGTCTGGTCAGGTTGGACGGGACTTCCGGCGGGTGGTTCTGAAGTCCCGGCTATCTGGGTCAGCTCTGCTCTCTGGGTCTGTCAAGCACCGGATCTGCTCACAACGGTCTGGTTTGTGGTTCTCTCGGGTTCCGGATACAGCACTGCTTTCTGGATACTGATGCAGGTTCTTGCAAAAATAGCTTGGTTGGTTTTGAGGCCTGCTGAAGAGGATTCAGCTGGTGGATTCAGGCCTCTCTGCTACAAATTCTGGAGTTAATTTCTGCTACAGGTTCTGGAGATTGATGGATTTGAAGTCTGGATCTCTGGATGTGAAGTCGTCGGTCAGCATGCTCCGCAGCAAATGGAATTGAATCTCCCTACCTTTCCCAGCAGTCTCTTTTTATGTGTTTTAAAAAGTGGGTGGAGAGGCTAGCATCACTAAGCCTGCCCCTCTCTTGATTTGTTAGGTCAATAGATTCTTTGGTCCCTGATTTGGGAAGGGATAGTGTGTCAGAGTGATGTCATTTTTATGACCTAAGAAATGACACTCCCCTGGTCAATGTGCCCACAAATCTATTCCTGATCCAAATACATATTTCCCAGGTACACAGTTGTTTGACATCACATACACACATCATATATCACTAAAGATAGTCCCTGTCCCGACTCTGGCGTTTCTAGGAGCTTGCATTCAAAAAGGGTAACTTATTTTCAATTTTAGTGGGTTTTGCAACATTGGTTTTTCATCAAAAATTATACAAAGGTACATTTCCCATCCACATATATCCCAGTAACTTTCCATGTCTCTAGCTTAAACACATTGTCTACAATAATCATAATTAGCACGGTTTTGCCCCAGAACATGGTACAAATTGGAGTTTGGACTCAAATCGTGAGGGCATTTTTCAAACTAAGACTCTCAAAGTTGTACATTCCTGTCATTTGGTTACAATAAATTATCACTGTTTCTATAAACTATATATTTGTTGCAATTCAACTCCCCCAAAGTGTTTGGGTCCGCCTCCAGGAGTCTGGGTGGGTCAGTGATCACATGTCTCTCCTTGCTGGCAGAGGGCTGTTGACAGGAAACACTCAAAATTAACATACCCCATTCAACAGAAAGAGCCTTTTGTGTGGGCTCCAGCAGGCTGCCTGGAAGTCTCTCCTCAATCAATCAACAGGGTCATGTGATATCCTGCCTCCTGTTGTGGAATCTCTGAGGTTTTAAGGTTTCCCAGCCACATGGCCTCTAGGAACAGCAGATGGCTAGATGGCTAAGATTTCCAATTAACTAACAAGCTTTGAAGTCCCTGCCCCTCTTGCAACTCCTAAATACAGTTTCTCTGTCAGAGTTTAGACAGCTAGCGCCACCTTGGGGAATTTGTCGGTACTCCATCCATTTTTGAGTTGTCTTGAATTACTGCATTTCAATAGAGTGGTCTTTTGCTTGATAGTATAGGACCCTTGCTTAACATTGTTTTGATGGCATCCTTACAGTAGAGTGGTGATGTGGAACCCCCCACAAGAAGGTTGTATCTTTGGAGTTGTCTCGTGCCAGCTGCGCAGTTCTCCTATTCTGGCGTGAATGTGGGCGGCGATAGCTCATCCCCACATCTACCCAGTCTATTGATTCAACATGGGTCAAAACCCTTGACACTCAATAAGCTAAACAGACCTAGTAAGCAACAAAGTAGGCTAGTCCGACATTTAGCAGAGTAAATACCATCAGTAGGCTAGGCAGACCTGATGATTTAAACAGAATAGGCTAGCCAGTCATTGACAGAGCAGATAGCATCAATAAGCTGAACAGGTCTAGTGAGCAGCAGAGTAAATTGATCCATCATTAATAAAGGCAATGCAACCAATAGGCTAGGAGGACCAAATGAAGAACAGGGTAGGCTAAACTGACATTGATAAGGCAAATACAATCCATGTGCTGGGCCGGTGTCATCCGTAAGGTGGACTGATCTGGCAGTTGGCTCCCAGTAGTAACCCAGAAGTCCTGGTAACTTTGGCAAAGTATAGTGTAGCTTTGGGTCAGTGAATGTAGTGTGCAGGCATATACAGCAGCATTATGCAGGCACTATGACGGAATGTTAAGGGTTTTGGAGGCATAAAGTACAAAGCAATGCGCAATACAGTGAGCTCTGTTTGCTTACCACGTATTTCAAGTTAAGCAGGTAGATCATGTTCACAGTGTCTCAGTGCCGAAATAATTTAATTTAATTTAATTTAAATAAATGCCTGTAACGCTCACCTGATTCCCGTAGAGGTGCCGGTCTTGACTGGGCATATACCGTATCTTCAAAGGTGATGTGTAACACACGGCTGGCTCTTTGGTCTGGACCTCTGTGCACTGTATGTCTGACTCGAAGGGTAAGATGTCTGCAGATAGAAAATATGGGATTAAGGAACTGGGTTATTGAATGTCTCTCTCTTCTTCCCTTTCTCTTCTCCTGTAGAACCACAAAGGTTAACACTCTCACCTTAGGTAAGTGAACGCCGTGCTCTCCATCTGCCGCGGGGCAGGGTGCTGTAACCAGTTTCTTCACTGGATAAGGGGAGCACTGAAACTGAGGGGCCTTGATCACATCGAACACGATCTTCTCATGGTGTCCATCTTGACTTACTAGCATCACCTCTTGAGTGGTATGCGTTACTGGCCCGGAGGCTATCTCCGTACCATCCACCGTAGTAATGACGTCCTTTACAGCCTTGGGACAAAGAGTTAGATTCATCCTCAAAACCATTTCATGATCCACATAATTGCCGATGGCACCGCTGTCGACGTAAGCTTCAATTGCATGTAATCGATCCGGATTATCAGGGCTAATGAGGACCATAGGTATCACGAAATGCGAGGTCACGGAACTGGTTTTCACGCTCGGCAAGAGGACCTCTATTCTTGTCGGGCGAGGTCGTTTCCCTGCTCAGAGTTTGTAACTTTGGTAACTGCAGCTCCTACTGCCTTCTTGGCAGGTTTCACCGGACAGTCTCGAAGAAAGTGCCCTGAGTTTCCGCAATAGAGGCATAATTGCAACTGTTTTCTCCTTTCCCGCTCCTTTTGTGTTAGAGGACCTTTCAGACCCCCTATTTGCATGGGTTCCCCGGAGTCTACTCCTTTGGAAGGAGTTGGCGGTTTGGAAAATACTCGAGCATCAAACTTGGAACGATCGGCCTTCCTGTTCTGCAGTCTGTGATCTATTTGAACGACTAAGTCTATATAGTCCGAACAATCTTGTGGGGGATTCACTACTTGGGCTAACACATCTTTGAGCTCTCCACGTAGACCTCTATAAAACAGCGTAATCCTTTTGTCCTCAGGCCATTGAGTTTCCACTATCAGTCTGTTGAAAGACGCAATATAAGCCAAAAGGTCTTGATTACCTTGTCGCAACGAAAGAAGCTCATTGTCCAAGGCCTGCCCCTGTGAATGTCTTGCGAACAGTTTTTCCATACTGAGCTGAAAAGCTTGAAAATCATGGAGGACCGGATCATCTTGATTTACTAGAGGGATCGACCAGTCTGCCGCATTGCCACTAAGGTACGAAAGCACGAAAGCTACTTTAGCTTGATCAGTTGGAAAGGCTGCTGGCCGGCATAAGAAATGCAACCGGCACTGATTGATAAATACTGCAAACCTCTTTGGGTCACCAGAAAATCGTTCGGGCGGAGCCAGAGGTACATTCCCAGGTAGGTTGATCTGCATTGGATTCATAGAGGATGTAGAAGGAAGATTTCCCCCAGATGCGGGTAACGGGGTCTGTCCGGATTGTGACTGTAGCAATTGTCTAGCGGGATCATCTGTTCGCTCCTTGGAAATAATCAGTTCCCTTCTTAGAGCGTTCGTTTCCTGACGGGCTGCATGCACTTCTGCCCTTAGTTCCCCAAGTAACTGGGCTAGCTGGTCGGTATCCGAGGTTTCCATAGCGCCTGGACGGGAGTTTTGTGGTAGGCTTTGGGTTCTGTAACGCTCACCTGATTCCCGTAGAGGCGCCGGTCTTGACTGGGCGTATACCGTATCTTCAAAGGTGATGTGTAACACACGGCTGGCTCTTTGGGCTGGACCTCTGTGCACTGTATGTCTGACTCGAAGGGTAAGATGTCTGCAGATAGAAAATATGGGATTAAGGAACTGGGTTATTGAATGTCTCTCTCTTCTTCCCTTTCTCTTCTCCTGTAGAACCCCAAAGGTTAACGCTCTCACCTTAGGTAAGTGAACGCCGTGCTCTCCATCTGCCGCGGGGCAGGGTGCTGTAACCAGTTTCTTCACTGGATAAGGGGAGCAGGCCTCTTGACTTCAGAGGACTGCTGTCCGTCGTTTACTGCACGAACGGTAAGTTTCGAGTAATTCTAATGTCTTTAAAGTCTTTAGTAATGATGTTTCTTGTTTTGCAGGGTTCCGGCGATGGCGGATGACGGGCTGAAGTGAGTTGAAGATGGAGCCCGTGTGATGAATAGAAGCGCCTGGAAGCACGTAAGTAAGCGCTTGTTGCCTGCTTCACGATGCGCTCTAACTGTCTTTTTATTTTGCAGGTACAAGTTCGGAGCGGCTGCAGGGTGCCGGAATACCCACTGGGTTAGATGTGGAAAGGAGTAATGGCACGTGAGTATTAAAGTTCCCCAATGTCTTTAAACGCACCTTGTTTTGTCTTTCAGATGCTGGATGCAGCGCCGAAGGCCTCCGGAGCGTGCAAAGAGTTGGTAAGCTTTTGTCTTTCAGATGCCGGAATGCAGTGTGAAGACCTCCGGAGCACACGAAGAGTAGGTAAGCCTTTGTCTTTCAGATGCCGGAATGCAGCGCGAGGCGTTGGTGACAGCCGATGGACCAGGTAAGTGAAGAGCTGTCACTGAAGACCGTAATGCTAACCTGTTCTTTCTTGTCTTTATAGGTGTTGCTGAAGACTGGATTCAGGATGGTAAGCCTTTTTCCTTAGGCCCAGGATCAGATGCAGAAGACACGATGAGCGTTCTGCTGCAGAGGATGCAGAATAACGCAAAGCAAGATTCATCCATCGGGTGTGGTTTAAATAGCCTCCTGTAGTGCTTAGGTGTCTCCTTCCACAGCCACGCCTAGGTAAGAAAAGAGTTCCTGCTTTCCAGAAGAGTTCCAGTGTTCTGAATCTAGGGAGTGGCTCCTGCCCCACCCAACAGGAAAAGTAGTTCCAAACAGAAGAGGATCAGAGGCTCAACTGGCAGGCAAGTAAGCAGCATGGTCTGCTGCAGGTAGGTCCACCCAAGCATTATGAGCCCGGCGCTTCCAGCGCTGGGACTGGGCATATTTATGAGCCTGGTGCCACTGGTGCCAGGACTGGGTCCAAAAGGTCCCAATTGGGACTGGTTGGCACTCAGAACCTGGGTTATGGATCTGCTTCCAAGGGAGTTGGGAAAACCCTGACCTTTTGGAAGCAGAGATCATGACAATACCAATATTTTTGCCGTACACCGGCCTGGTTCTTGAATCGTTGTTAGCTCCAGGGAAAGGGATCCAAGGGGCATGATATGTGTCTGAGATAGGGCAAAAAAAAAAGAATCTGTTAAACAGTTTGTTGTGTCACCACATGAGCGGGGAGTGAAGTAACTCCCTATATTGAGGGTGGCTTCTCAATAAACCGTTACAGTATCCTACCCCCCGCTGTATATCTGTTTTGTTGTTACCACTTAAAAGCTCTCTGTTATGCATGTACACTGTCATATACCTCAGTAAAGCGCTCCGTTGTGTATCTGTTCTTTTGTCACATAGCGCTCTGTTATGTTTCTTTATTAGTGTATACCTCTGTAAAGTGCTCCATTGCTAGGTCCATGCTCAATAAATACCATAATAAAAATAACGAAAAGGTGAACACAGCTGGTGTTCACACACAATGACAGTGCTTAACTATCAGAAGCTGTCTTGGAAGAAAGCTAACTGAGAGACCTTCTGCATGATGCCTCTTGGGCTGGCTGCTTCTACTGAGGTTCAGCACTACTCCATAGGGGCATCATGGTTCATATGGGTTGGACAATTATGGTTCCAGACCCTCAGGTTATAAAATACTCCAAACTAAGCGTAGTGTCAGCTTCCAAGAGCAGAGTTGAAACTAATCAAATTTTGAATTATCTTCTAATATTGATTTCTGATATGCCACCCCATTTCAACTTTCCCAGGCATCTTCCTGGGCTTTTACTCTGATGTGGATAACGGACACCATTTGGTCATCCAGATATGCCTGTTTCTGACTCTTTAGCACTCACTCCTCTGATGCAGGGTGATTAACTGACCATATATGGCTACGTCCTGATACCATCCACTGTTATGGAACACAATGAAACGTTGCTGGACATAGTACTGCATGTATAGAATGGTGGTTGGTTTAGCAGTGCACACAGCACTAGAATCGTACACCAACAAGGGTGCACTAGGAATTGGGGCTCACTCAGCCATCTGTCTGAGGCAACTTGCACTGGCATGAGGGCACTCTTTAGTCAAGCTAGCCCTGTGAGGTGTAAGTCCTTTTTGGGACACATTTGGAGTTGTGTTCTTAATGAGGTCTATTGACCATGGCTCAGGGCTTAGACCAGGGTAATATTGCTTAATGTGTACGCTTATTCAGTCAGTATACTCTAGCGGTGCCAGCTATTCTCTCATTGACTCCAGCAGGGATTTAGCATTTTCACTTTACTTCCCACGAGGTACCTTGTCTCCCTTCACCTCCCTACTTCAGTCTGTGCCCCCGGGTGCCTCAGTCATCTTCATTGGTCCCTCCCTCCTGGCACTGGAATGTACCTGTGGTCTCCATGGAGAACTCCTTGGGAGCTGATTATCATCAGCCAGTCTTTGACAATGAGTTTGCTGGGCAAGGAGAGGGTGCATGTTCACACCTGGGCCACTTGCACTCAAGTTGGAGAGATGACTTAGAAGATTATATATTTAAGGGGTATGACAAGCCTTTCAATGTGGTCCCCTGGCAATCCTCTGCTCACTGCACTGTTACTGTCCAGCCATGCTGCCACTCCTCCAGTGCAAACAATTTTTCTTGTCATTTAACTAACAATCTCCCTCGTCATCCAACACTCTCTCATTGCCCACCCCCAGGACTAATAAGCATGGCGAGGATGTCACGTCATTAATGGAATTGTGATGCGAGTATACCGTAGCTTGTTTCCTGCTGTGTATGCCCCCTAACATGGCCACTAACATGATAGTAGCACCTTGGATCGGTACATGAGCCAATCAGATTGCTCAGAAGGTTGGCAGAAACTACTGATCCAAACATGTATTATGAGAAAGCTGAGCCACTTCCCACCCGTCCTATTTCTAGAACCTGTCTTGCACCCCGCTTCCTTCATGACAACTTCCAGTCACATGCCTTCCACGCCCCCCACCGTCCTTCTCCGGCTCCAACTTAAATCAGTGTAGTGCTTGCCCCTTTAAGGATACACACTTGGCAGAGTGACGCAACTCCGCTGCGTGTGCTCATAATAAACGGGGCATTGCCACGGCCATATCAGTGCGAACCTGGAGCCCGGAGCAAGCATCACATGCAGTGTGCTCTGTGGCTGGTGGGGCTCATGGGGCCGGATGGGCACAACAGTGACTTGCAACAGTGACGACGAGGTCACGTGAATGTTCCGACGCCGACCTGCAGGGCTGAGGCGCTGAAACATTTGGGGGCATTTTCTCAGAATTTCCATGCTGCGGAGTCGGCAAGGTGGATGCAGTCGGCTGCCATTTTGTCCACGTGGTGGTGAGGGTTGCGGCTTCTGTTAGGAGTGCATGTGCGCCGCCCACAGGTATTTTTGGAACCCCCTCATGCAGGGGGAAGCATTGTGGTGCTGGTAAATATTTTTGGAGTCTTTTGGTAGACATTTTAGTTTTTTTGTTTTTTCTTCTTCTTTCCCTTTGTACCACCCCACTCAATTTTTGTAACTTCTAGCCTATGGCCTAAGGAGGCTACTCCATATTCCTGGCTGTTTGGACATTGGTGGATGGGCAATCAATACAGCGAGCCCAAGGGTGGAGTGGTGGCAAGTTTTGCACTGTCACCTTTTGGACATTCTGGACTGTGCACTGGAAAAACGCATTTTATGACTGTGTGGAGTTGGTGGAGGGGAAATCACTGTAACTAGCCCTAAAGGGAGTGTTGGCTAACATCGGCATGCTCAATATTTTAGTGCATGCTGCCTGGAGGAGGGCCACTGTAAGTTGCGGCCCCAGTGCTAATGTGGGGTGCTTGTGCGCTCACCACCATGGGTGACCAGGAAGACGGTGCAGGAGCCCCAGCGGCGCAGGTAGGGCCAATAGGCCCAGTGGGTGCACGTGCTCCGTGACAACAAGGGGCGCTGCCACCAATGCCTGAGTTTGATATTTCTGGGGCCCTGTCAAGCCTTGGACCAAGGTGGAGGCTAGGGATAGATCAGTGAAACATATGAGGACAGTAAAGTGGCAACACTTCTATATTCGGCAGAACCAGCAGTGCACAAAGTGTTTCAGTCCATACAACCAACGGATGCATCGTACACAGCGGCTAACAATGAGCTGCGCAAGCACTTCATGCCATTGGCCAACGCGGACTATGAACCCTTCGTCATGTGTAGCGACAGGCAGAAAAACTATGAGTCTCTGGACACGTTCTATGGATGTTTGCACCCGATGTCGCTCTCGTGTGCCTGGGAAAATCCCCAGACCATGGTCAGGAACCAGCTCATACAGGGCTATTCGTCTGGAAAGCTGAGAAGGGAGGTGCTGCGGGATCCAGGGCTTGCGCTGCCCTGCATATTGGAGCTATGCTGGGGCCCTGAAGTGTCTGAGGTGCAGGATTCGAAAATGGACACAGCGATTTTGCCAGGGAAGACGGAGGAGGTGTGTGCCGTGGGACGAAGTCAAGGAGGAAGAGGGGCCCGACATCCAACTGGTGGGCGGTGTGACAGTGCCAGAACCCTCGAGTCCTGTCTCAAGTGTGAGTATGATCTTACATGCCCGGCGCACTCGACCATTGTGCCCATTGTGCCCATATGTGCAGGGCACCATTGCCGGTCGTGGAGGGGGCCAGTAAGGGCAGGATTCTTCGGGCCACAATGCCCGCCCAATTTCTCCCAAGTAGATCAATCGGAAGGAGGAGGATGAGGATGAGAACATCTTTTTCATCTCCAACTTCCGTGCGCTACATGCCACCACCGGAAGGCAGCCACGGTTGCCTCATGAAGGTCAATGAGTCGACGGTACCGGTGCTGGTGGACACAGGGGCATCAATCAAGGTAATGGCCAGGGTGCACTATGATGCTTTGGTGGCACCACCCACATTGCAGAAACCCAGGGCACGGATATTCACTTTTGGCGGTGAGCAGCCCATTCAATTGGTCGGAGCATTTGTCGCGAAGGTTGAGCATGGAGGGTCATCCATCAAAGCTCAATTCTATGTGACGAGCGTAAGCAGCAACACTCTCCTGAGCTGTACGGCAGCAGAAGCATTGGGCATTGTGAGTTTCACCTATGAAGTGTATGTGGAAGATGTACAGGGGCTTCTCGCAAAGTACAGCCAGTTCTTTCAAGGGATAGGCCGCATGGTCGGCGAACCTGTGAGCCTGCACATTGATGAGCCCATACAGCCAATTGAGCTCAAGCACAACAGAGTCCCATTTAATCTGCGGAACCAGGTAGTCAAAGAACTGGACAGTTTGGTGGCACTTGACATCATCGAGAAGGTGGATGGACGGACCCAGTGGGTGTTGCTAATAGTTATTGCATGGAAGCCAAAGCAACCGGATTTGGTGAGGATCTCTGTGGACATGAGGCTCCTGAATAAGGCCATCAAGCAAGGAAGGCACCTCATGCTCACGATCAATGACATCATTGCTGAACTGCAAGGAGCACGTCTTTTTTCGAAGCTTGAGCTTCAGGCGGGATATCATAAGGTGGTGTTGCACCCGGACTAAAGATACATTACCACCTTTAACCATGCACCGAAGCCTGTACAAATACAAGCACCTGAGCTTTGGGGTGTTATCGGCAGCGGAGGTGTTCCAAAACATTAGCTGTGGAGCCCTTGCAGATCTAGAGGATTCTTAGAGAGGCACAGATCCACCCTGATGAGGTACAACCAGACCGAAACACGTGTCTGGGGTTTCTGTTGGTACTCTTGTTCAGAGGAGAATTGCCTTGCATTTCGGTGCTGGACTGCCCCAGGGCAGGACAAAGACTGATATGTTTGGGATAATTCTTTTCTGTGAAAGATAGTGAGCTAAAGACTCTGGGTAAGTCTCTCGTAACCAGGACTAATGTCTGGCAGAGGGACTCCCAGGACCCCCTTGTTAATTTGCATGTTTGCAAAGACAGAGGCGGAACACATGGAGCAGCTGGTGAGGACTCTGGAACATTTGCAGGCTTTGGGGCTGACCTTGCTGACCTTGCACAAGGAAAAAAGCAAATTCCTCAAAAGAAACATTTTCACCCGACCTCCGAAAGGTCAAAGACATTGTGGAGGCAAGGCCCTAGAGAATGTATCTGAAGGTCAAAGCTTCCTGGGGATGGTCACCCAGTGTGGTCGGTTCATCCAGAACCTAGCCTCCAGGTCTGAGCCTGTGAGAAGTCTCAGCAAGAAGGATGAAACGTGGCAGTGGGGGTCTGCTGGAACAGGCCACGTTCGAAGATGTGAAGGGAGCGCTGACGGCAGAGGACACCATGGCATTTTTCTATCCATCCTTGACATCAGAGATCATGGAGGGCACCAGCCTGTTTGGTCTGGGTGCGGTCCTCACTCAAATGGACGCTATTGGGGAGGTCAGACTGATCGCCATGGGTGACCAGGAAGACGGTGCAGGAGCCCCAGCGGCGCAGGTAGGGCCAATAGGCCCAGTGGGTGCACGTGCTCCGTGACAACAAGGGGCGCTGCCACCAATGCCTGAGTTTGATATTTCTGGGGCCCTGTCAAGCCTTGGACCAAGGTGGAGGCTAGGGATAGATCAGTGAGACATATGAGGACAGTAAAGTGGCAACACTTCTATATTCGGCAGGACCAGCAGTGCACAAAGTGTTTCAGTCCATACAACCAACGGATGCATCGTACACAGCGGCTAACAATGAGCTGCGCAAGCACTTCATGCCATTGGCCAACGCGGACTATGAACGCTTCGTCATGTGTAGCGACAGGCAGAAAAACTATGAATCTCTGGACACGTTCTATGGATGTTTGCATCCGATGTCGCTCTCGTGTGCCTGGGAAAATCCCCAGACCATGGTCAGGAACCAGCTCATACAGGGCTATTCGTCTGGAAAGCTGAGAAGGCAGGTGCTGCGGGATCCAGGGCTTGCGCTGCCCTGCATATTGGAGCTATGCTGGGGCCCTGAAGTGTCTGAGGTGCAGGATTCGAAAATGGACACAGCGATTTTGCCAGGGAAGACGGAGGAGGTGTGTGCCGTGGGACGAAGTCAAGGAGGAAGAGGGGCCCGACATCCAAGTGGTGGGCGGTGTGACAGTGCCAGAACCCTCGAGTCCTGTCTCAAGTGTGAGTATAATCTTACATGCCCGGCGCACTCGACCATTGTGCCCATTGTGCCCATATGTGCAGGGCACCATTGCCGGTCGTGGAGGGGGCCAGTAAGGGCAGGATTCTTCGGGCCACAATGCCCGCCCAATTTCTCCCAAGTAGATCAATCGGAAGGAGGAGGATGAGGATGAGAACATCTTTTTCATCTCCAACTTCCGTGCGCTACATGCCACCACCGGAAGGCAGCCACGGTTGCCTCATGAAGGTCAATGAGTCGACGGTACCGGTGCTGGTGGAATCAGGGGCATCAATCAAGGTAATGGCCAGGGTGCACTATGATGCTTTGGTGGCACCACCCACATTGCAGAAACCCAGGGCACGGATATTCACTTTTGGCGGTGAGCAGCCCATTCAATTGGTCGGAGCATTTGTCGCGAAGGTTGAGCATGGAGGGTCATCCATCAAAGCTCAATTCTATGTGACGAGCGTAAGCAGCAACACTCTCCTGAGCTGTACGGCAGCAGAAGCATTGGGCATTGTGAGTTTCACCTATGAAGTGTATGTGGAAGATGTACAGGGGCTTCTCGCAAAGTACAGCCAGCTCTTTCAAGGGATAGGCCGCATGGTCGGCGAACCTGTGAGCCTGCACATTGATGAGCCCATACAGCCAATTGAGCTCAAGCACAACAGAGTCCCATTTAATCTGCGGAACCAGGTAGTCAAAGAACTGGACAGTTTGGTGGCACTTGACATCATCGAGAAGGTGGATGGACGGACCCAGTGGGTGTTGCCAATAGTTATTGCATGGAAGCCAAAGCAACCGGATTTGGTGAGGATCTCTGTGGACATGAGGCTCCTGAATAAGGCCATCAAGCGAGGAAGGCACCTCATGCTCACGATCAATGACATCATTGCTGAACTGCAAGGAGCACGTCTTTTTTCGAAGCTTGAGCTTCAGGCGGGATATCATAAGGTGGTGTTGCACCCGGACTAAAGATACATTACCACCTTTAACCATGCACCGAAGCCTGTACAAATACAAGCACCTGAGCTTTGGGGTGTTATCGGCAGCGGAGGTGTTCCAAAACATTAGCTGTGGAGCCCTTGCAGATCTAGAGGATTCTTAGAGAGGCACAGATCCACCCTGATGAGGTACAACCAGACCGAAACACGTGTCTGGGGTTTCTGTTGGTACTCTTGTTCAGAGGAGAATTGCCTTGCATTTCAGTGCTGGACTGCCCCAGGGCAGGACAAAGACTGATATGTTTGGGATAATTCTTTTCTGTGAAAGATAGTGAGCTAAAGACTCTGGGTAAGTCTCTCGTAACCAGGACTAATGTCTGGCAGAGGGACTCCCAGGACCCCCTTGTTAATTTGCATGTTTGCAAAGACAGAGGCGGAACACATGGAGCAGCTGGTGAGGACTCTGGAACATTTGCAGGCTTTGGGGCTGACCTTGCTGACCTTGCACAAGGAAAAAAGCAAATTCCTCAAAAGAAACATTTTCACCCGACCTCCGAAAGGTCAAAGACATTGTGGAGGCAAGGCCCTAGAGAATGTATCTGAAGGTCAAAGCTTCCTGGGGATGGTCACCCAGTGTGGTCGGTTCATCCAGAACCTAGCCTCCAGGTCTGAGCCTGTGAGAAGTCTCAGCAAGAAGGATGAAACGTGGCAGTGGGGGTCTGCTGGAACAGGCCACGTTCGAAGATGTGAAGGGAGCGCTGACGGCAGAGGACACCATGGCATTTTTCTATCCATCCTTGACATCAGAGATCATGGAGGGCACCAGCCTGTTTGGTCTGGGTGCGGTCCTCACTCAAATGGACGCTATTGGGGAGGTCAGACTGATCGCCATGGGTGACCAGGAAGACGGTGCAGGAGCCCCAGCGGCGCAGGTAGGGCCAATAGGCCCAGTGGGTGCACGTGCTCCGTGACAACAAGGGGCGCTGCCACCAATGCCTGAGTTTGATATTTCTGGGGCCCTGTCAAGCCTTGGACCAAGGTGGAGGCTAGGGATAGATCAGTGAGACATATGAGGACAGTAAAGTGGCAACACTTCTATATTCGGCAGGACCAGCAGTGCACAAAGTGTTTCAGTCCATACAACCAACGGATGCATCGTACACAGCGGCTAACAATGAGCTGCGCAAGCACTTCATGCCATTGGCCAACGCGGACTATGAACGCTTCGTCATGTGTAGCGACAGGCAGAAAAACTATGAGTCTCTGGACACGTTCTATGGATGTTTGCACCCGAAGTCGCTCTCGTGTGCCTGGGAAAATCCCCAGACCATGGTCAGGAACCAGCTCATACAGGGCTATTCGTCTGGAAAGCTGAGAAGGCAGGTGTGTCAGAAACAAAGCAGCGCTACTCCCAGATCGAGAGGGTTGCTCTAACTGTCTTGTGGGGTTGTCAGCATTTTTGGCTGTACGTGCTGGGACGGCCGGTGACAGTGGTGACTGACCACAATCCCCTGCTGCTGACCATGGCAGGCAACCCCAAACTCAGTGAACCAATCAAGAGCTCAAAAGGGCGGTGGCCGAGGGTGAGTGCTTCCTAATACTGAAGGCGGCCCTGCTGCAAGGGTTGTGGAAGTCGGTGGTGAACACATTGGCACAAAGGACCCAAGAGGTGTGGTTAGCGCTGTAACATCTGTGGAGAGTAAAGGAAGAGCTGAATTTTGTTGAGTCAGGGTTATTGCTCAGGGTGTTAAACGGGATATCATATTGTGCCTCCTTTATTGTATATATTGGCCTAAGCCCAGTCGCTCTGCGAAGAAATCCGCGTTGCAAAGTTTCGATCTTAGATCAATTTAGCTGCCATTTTAGGTCCATCCGCCATTTTGATTTCCATTTCAAAGTCACTCTGTGTTCTAAAATGGTGAACAGTGTTTTCCTGCTTGTAAACTTGCCGTCCTGACCTTTGCACGCAAGTTAATGTCCAAACTACCCATAGGCCAAATGTTAGGGTTGTGTAATAAGACCTTGTCCTACGTTTGACCTGTAGATCAAGGATTACCTGCGCCAACAAGTCCGATCCACGGACATACATCAAATACAATGTTGTTTAAATGCTAAACGTGGACACTTCTTGAACTACATTCTATAGGACGTGTACTAAGGCTTAAATGTTAAATCCAAAGATACACTGTTGCCATTGTGACTTGTTGTTGTATAAACTGGAAATAATCCATATGCATATAGCTGGACAAATTAGAAGTGAACTCGGCACGAACCCTAGACCGAGAATAATTAACCTGTAGGGGGGCTGGACATTATGATTGAAAATGTATAAAAAGCAGAACTGGTTAGATGTCCAGTACCTCTCACTTCTCACACTGAGAGGGCTGGTATTCGCTGTGATGTACTGAGGGCCAGATAGCTATCTGATACTTTATTTCTTTGTAAAACTGTACAGTTATAGAATAAAGATCTGTGAATCTTTATAGCCTGTTTGTATATCGAGTCGGGCAGATTTGCCGAAATCACCAACCACGTGGGACCTTAGTTAGAACTTTGTAATCCGATCAGGCCTCCTTAGGATTGATCAGGTGAGTCGTAACCCGATTCTTAAGTATCCTGATAATTTGTTTTGGCGCATTGCACTTGCAAATACAATTATTGACCAGGTAACACCAGTATTCTGATATGCCTGAGAAATTGTCTACCTGCTTCAGGGCGTTATTCCGCAGTGACAGACAATCTTTGGAATTTGGCCGACCTGCCCCAATGGAGGGGTTCCCGGCTTGTACTATGCACTGTAAGTACGGCATTGGTAGTATATTGTTTAATGATATTTGGCACAGACAAACTAGACATGCTTCTGAACTTCAGTGGCCAATCAATGGTAGTTTTGAAATCCCTTGTATTGAATACTTGGAATCCATATTATTTAAGAAAAAGGCTAGCAGCATTCGATGTATTACAGAATTGGAAGAAAGAAGCTATGCAGCAGCTTAAGAGTAGAGAAAAGCATTCGCGCCGTCATATGACGAACGCCAAAAAAGCATTGTTATATGATCAGAATAAACAGTCTGAGTCAGTTAGGAATATGGATAGGGCTTTTTCACTGGGTATCCAGAAAATGTATCCTTCTAAACATTTTCATGTATCTGATGAACTTATTGACAAACTTTTAAATGAACGAAGGCCTGGTGCCACTGTGCCACCTCCGTATGTTCCTCTTCCTGCTGTTTTGCCTCTTCCTCTGGCTGTTGTTCCTCCTCTTGTCATTGCTCCTCCAGCTGCTCCTCCACCTTTGCCTACTATTACGGGTCCGATGGGTTTGCCTACTGCACCAGTGATAGCACCTCTGTTTCCGAATGTACAAAATTTGCCCACTCTCTCTCTCCCAAGTGGTTCTACACCGCTTGTAGTAGATCGGGGAGCGGGATCGAGGGTTGTAACTCGTAATACTGTGTCTTCAGAGAGAAAGCACAAATTGATTTCATGGGCCAAACATTGCATGGAGAAGGGTGAACAAGCTGATGTTCTTGCCACACTCTATTATTTAGACAATTTTCCTGAGAAAAACGTTTTTATTGAAGGATTAGGAATTCATTTATGTGTAATGTGGAACAGGCTAAATGATATAGATCTCCCACAAGGGTTAAGGGATCTGAATACTTTAGCATTCTCTAGAGATACTGCGGAGAAAGTACATGAGCATGTCGAGAGGGTTTTTGTGTATAGAAGGGAGTTGGAAAGTGTAAGGAATGAAGATATAGATGGTGATAGTTTGGATGCTATTTTTGTACAAAAATGGTTCCTTCCTTGTCGTAAATCGATAAATGAGGAAATTCAAATTTGTACGAAAGATGCGATTAGGTGGATTTCAGTCACGTCGATAACTCCCGTTGAAGTATGACACGTATAGTCAGTATACGCCAGAAATGCAGAGGAAAGTGATACAGGTAATGGTAGAGTACCTACAGGATGAATGCGTAAAAAAAAAGATTTGTTGTCCTGCAGAGTTATTGAGTATTTATAAGAGGGATTTTTCGTTTGACACTTCTTCGGCTGCTTTAGCGCTCCATCTAGCTCTGTTGCTTAGTAAGCGTTTGGAATTGCTTACTGCTCAGTTGCCTATGAGAGAGGTTCCTCTGACATTTGTCCTAAAACTAGAGATTCCCGCTAATCCTGCAGCTGGTACACCTGCTCAGGATATTCCTGCACACTATGTGTCACAATTTGTTCACGTCCCGTTCTCGAGACAGGAAGTGAACACCATTAGACAATCTATTCCGATATTAGGAAGAATCCGACAGGGTTCTACAAAGAAATAGAGTCTGTTCTGCAATCATCAGTATTTACCTTAAGTGATATTGATTTGTTATTTCCTGTACTCCTGCCTGTTGACTTGTGGAAGCAGATTAGGACTGTAGATGATGTACCAGAGTTAGGAGATATATGGAATAACATGATTAGACTCGATGGCGAAAGGCCAGCTGCCGAGAGACCGCCACAGGTAATACTAACTTTGCCTGACAGAATAGTTACAAAATTGAAGGCTATAATTCCCGAAAAGAGGATTATTTGGGACAAGCTTACTGCCTGTGTCCAAGGGAAGTCTGAGGGTGCTACCGAGTTCTTTAATCAGTTCGAACAAGTATTTTCAGATTTCAGTGGACAAGACTTAAGTCTGGGAAACGGCTATTCGTGGACAAAATTTGTTTGTGGATTGCTGCCTGACAACCAGTCACAGATTAGGTCCTCCGAGAGCGCTTGGCAAGCAAAGTCTCAGTCAGAAGTATTGCATATGGCTCAGTACCATGAGATTCGTGTCAATAACGAAAAGGAAAGAGTTGAAAAGAGAAAAGGTGACTTAAAGACAAAAGTTCTATTATAGCAAATTGTTAGAGGCCCTAGAGGGGGTAATTCGCAATTTAGGGGTCAGTATGTTCCACAGGGAAATGCGCCATTGGGTCCAGTAAACATAAACCAGTGTGCTTATTGCAGACAAGAGGGCCATTGTCGTGCACAATGCCAAATCCTCCAACAGAGGTCGAATAACACATTTGGTAATATGGGTAGATGATCCAGAGGCCGCCCTGGGGTGGGGGTCCTGGTAGAAGTCCGTTTTCACAGGATTCACAGCAACTTTTTCACGGGACAATCAGGCATCAAGAGTGGATAATAGAAATATTTTTGATCATCCTTCTGCTGCTTACCTCTCTGAAGAACTTCCTTTTGACGACATTCTGTTTCGCTAGGATTGCCCGAAGCAGGGTTTGGAACCAACGCCTATTCCTGTTAATCAGAAAGGTCCCTACGTTGAGATGTTAGTGGGAAATAGGAAGCATCTGTTCTTAATAGATACAGGGGCACAGAAGTGTTCCATTGACCATTCACGGGTTCCAAATATTCCACTGTCAGGGCAAACAAATGTTTCTGTAGGATTTTCTGGCACACCAGTTGTCTGTCCGGTTTCTTCTTTGGTACCTATTACTTTGGGTCCATTTACGGAAAACTGTCCATTCCTTTTGACTACAAATTGTGGAGAGAATTTCTTGGGGTTGAATCTGTTGAAGGAATTAAATGCGGTAATTCATTGTTCTTCTGATGGAGTGCATTTGACGATTTCACCACAGCAACTTTCTATCTCTCAGTTCTTGACCAGACATTTCCTGCCGGAATTTAGTGATGTTTCGGAGTGTTTGTGGGCAATTGACGATAATGATGTCGGTGTTTTGCAAATTGAGCCTGTTAAGATTATTTTGCAACATGGAGTGAAGTTGCCACGTATTCCCCAGTATAAGATCTCGGTTGATGGCGAGCAATCTTTGAAAAGCATTGTCTCCGATTTTGTGCATCGAAGGGTGTTTGAGGAAATTGCAGGTAGTTTGTGCAATAGTCCGATTTTGCCCGTGTACAAAAAAGGCGATAATGCGATTCCCTTCCGTTTTATTTTTTATTTACGTGCTATCAAAAAGATTGTTGCTCCACAATTTCCCATTGTGCCTGATGTGACAACAATATTAACTATGATTCTGGCTTCAGCTACTCACTTTAGTGTTGTGGATCTGAAGAACGCTTTCTTTAGTATCCCTATGCATAAAGACAGTAGATACCTGTTTGCGTTCACCTTAGGGGGACGCTCGTTTACCTTCACCCGTGCGCCACAAGGTTACACGGAAAGTCCTAGCATTTACAGTAGGGCTTTGAAAGAGCAGCTCGACACACTTGAGTTGCCCACTACTTGTACAGTGCTTCAGTACGTAGATGATCTTCTCTTAGCTGCTGACTCAGAGAGCGCTTGTAAGGAGGGCACTCTGTTGTTGCTTATCCACTTAGCACGACATGGGCACAAAGCTTCACTTAAAAAATGTCAATATTGTTGCCAGGAGGTCGCCTATTTAGGATATCTCCTGTCAAAGGAGGGAAGAAGGCTGACGCCTGAACAGATAAAAATCATTTCTAGCATGTCTGTCCCAAATACACGGAAGGAAGTTAGAGCCTTGATAGGAATGGCTTCTTACTGTAGACAGTTGATCCCAAATTTCTCCTTAGTGATTAAACCAATGTTGTCTTTGACGAAGAAGGGCATTTCTTTGCCATTGCCGTGGAACTTGGAACACCAGCAAGCATTTGATCTGCTTAAGACTGCATTGTGCTCGGCACCGGTTTTGGGCACACCAAACTATGAAAAGGCCTTTGTGTTGTATGTGTATGACTGTGATGGATGTGCTTTGGCTGTATTAACGCAGGAACATGGAGGGAAGAATAGGCTGTGCAGCTACTTTTCTTCCGCCCTTGATCCTGTAGCATGCGCCTTGCCAAGATGTTTGAGAGCTGTCGCTGCTGCGTCCGTAAAAAAGAGCGAGGGAATGGTCCTAGGCCATGCTTTAACCCTGATGGTACATCACTCTGTAGATGTTCTATTAAACAGAACACAAACGCAATACCTCACCTCCGCATGATTAACAAGATGTAAATTGATCTTGTTTGAACCACACATCCAAATTAAGAGGTGTTGTGTCCTTAATCCGGCTGAACTTTTACCTTTCCCGCAGGTACTGCTTGCAGTGACCAAGAGTCACATGACTGCCTTTACACTACAGAGCAAGAGACTAAAGGCAGAATCGATCTAAAGGACACTCCTTTGAGCAATTCACAAGGGGAGCTGTTTTGTGATGGCTTCTGCTTCAAACTCCCGGATGGTACATCCACAGCTGCTTATGCAATTACCACATTGAGCACAGTCGTGGAGACCAAAAGAATCACGCATAACTCTGTGCCGGCCACAGAGATTATAGCATTGACCCGAGCTTGTGAACTTTCCGAAGGGCTTACCGTAAACATATATACTGACAGTCAGTATGCCTTTGGGGTGGTTCACAACTTCGGCAGACTTTGGGCACAACGAGGTTTCTTGACCTCCCATGGCTCTAAAATTCAGCATGGCTCCTTGATAGTATGGTTACTCTCAGCGCTTGCACTCCTTATTCAGCTAGCAATTATAGATAATGTAGGAAAAGGGAACACTTTGCTGACCAGATAGCCAAACAGACTGCCACTGATCTCTCTTCAGAAATGTGTACTTCAAGGGAAGCCACAAATGTCTGTACTTTGGATGAGGGTATCGAGTCAGTAAAGAATATCCAAGCCGATGCCACATTAGAGGAATCTAAGAAGTGGGCTGAGGGTATGGCATAATTGGATGATGATGGGTGTTGGGTGGACCAAGTTGAAGGGAAATGGTTACTGCCTGATCCATACGTTACGATGATGGTTCTTATGGCTCATGGTCCTACCCATATTTGTGCTGGTAAAATCACCAAAATGTTGCGAAAAGTATGGGTAAATGATAAAATCCCTAAAATAGCTGAATGCTTAGTTCAAGGGTGTATGATTTGTCTGCAACATAATGTGGGAAAGGGCACATCGACTCCAAGGGGTAGTTTTGGTCCACCTTCTGTCCCCTTTGAGGTCATACACTTTGATTTCATTGAAATCGAACGTTGTAACAACTTTAAATATGTACTGGTCGTCATCTGTGCCTTTAGTAAATGGGTTGAAGCTTTTCCTGTCAAAGTTGCCACAGCTATGACTACGGCAAAGTCCATGCTGAAGGAATATTTTCCAAGATTTGGTTTGCCGATAGTCATCTGGTCGGACAATGGTCCACATTTTATCGCTGCTGTAATTCTGTAGATATGCGCAGGATTACAGATCGATAAACAGTTCCATTCGGCCAGACACGAACAGAGTGCTGGACTAGTGGAAAGACACAAAGGCATCATTAAGAACAAGCATGCTAAGACGTGTGCCGGCAACAAACTAAAATGGCTGGACGCCTTACCGATCGTGTTATTGTTCATAAGGACAACCCCTCAAACTAAGACTGGGCTCTTTCCCTTTGAGGTGGTCATGGGTAGGCCAGCTAACATTTGGAATGTCCCAAAACCTCGTTCTTTACGAGAGGTCGAAAATGTACTTCTTTCTGATTATTGTGGCCAGTTAACTAAAAATCTGTATTTGATTTATCACCAGGTGCGAGAAGCTTTACCTGTGAAATACGAGGGCCCCGGTCACAGCATACGGCCGGGAGACTGGGTGCTCACAAAATCGTTTGAGCGATCATCTTGCCTCGAACCTCGTTGGCGGGGCCCCATTCAGGTCCTCCTGGCGTTACAGACGGCGGTGCGGGTGGCAGGCAAGAAGCACTGGATCCACGCATCTTACATCAAGAAAATTCCTCACCCTGTGCCACACGACACAGAAGATACAGAACCCCTCACCAATGCTGTAACCAACGATCAAAAAGCAGCAACCAGCATCAAGAGTGTGTTGGAGACTCTCCCTGAGCCTGTGGTGCCTGGGGAAACAGCCACTTCAACTCCACACTCTCCAACAGTTTTGTTTTCAGAAAGTGCTCCAAATCTTGTATCTGATCTCGCTTTGCATTCGCCACTTCCATTAGGGAGTGACGGCACGTTGTTCACAGATCATTCAGAACTAGGAGTCACGAGGTACGATCTGCGTCTGAGGAAATAGACTTACTGCACGGTTTGGCTGTGCCACCAAGGAAAATCATCAAAGGGCTTGTCTTTTTGGCCCGATCATTTGTGCACGAGGGGATTCTGTTGCCTAGGTTTTGTGAAAGGACTAAGAAGACGCGCGGTCTGGAGATCGCCAGCAAATAACATTGGTGTAATCGTTTGAAGAATACAATGCCTGCAACCGCTCCCGCTCATACGGAACAGATAAGAGACTGTGTGACCAGCCATGAAAAATAACAATCAAATTTGTTGGCCCCCGAAAATGTATTGTCTTCTTGTGATAATGTTAACTGGTTTTACAATAGTCATTGCCTTAGGTTTCTGGTATCTAGAAGAAGTACATTCGCTTGAGAATGTGTTATCCACTGAAAATGTACCCATTGTTTCTACTCCTTTCGTGCATCTCTATCTCCTAGAGACTCTCAGCACAGACAGAGTTACCACAACAACACTCTGCTGCTCATTATGAATGCTTCACATGCCATTTTTAATAAGTCTAACTGTTGGGTCTGTTCGTATCTTCCGCAACATGGGGATAAGGGGCTGTGTTGGTATATTCATCCTTTACCTTTGACAACTGCTTGCTATGCTTCTCTAAGAGCACTATGCTTTGGCCGATGGAATGATAGCATCTCAGGGAACATCGATGGAACTAATCTGAATGATTTTGAGAAACCTGTTCTAACGCCCTTGGGATGCTCACTCTTTGCAAATAGGAGCAAGCCTAATGTTGCTTCTATTAGGCCTTCGGATGGACTGTCCCGTCCTTTTCAATCTCTGATCTCTTTCAAGATGGCTCCTATAGGCAATAGGGATGCCACGCCACCTTCCTATACTGTCAACCACAGCTCCGATTCAGTGGCCCTCATTACGACCCTGGCGGAAATCGAAAAACGATGGCGGAAATGCAATACCGCCATCGAATAGCGCTCGGTGCGACTATGACCCGTCACCGCAAAGTACGATGCCATTAGCGACACCGTAGTGAACGCCAACGCTAACTGCACCAAGTATGCGCGCGCGCGCCATGCCAAACCGTAAATACCACCATGGCGCAAGGGTACGTGAATTCCGACCCTAGCGGACATGTACCTAACTCCATCAAGCACGGCGAAAAGTACCATTCCGCCATGGTGAGAAGTACGGCATCGCGAATCAACCGTAAACGGCCCCACTGAGTGCCTGTACACCGCTCCCTGGCCACATAGTACAACTCCCCGTAGGTGCAATGAAGTCACAATGCAACCAGTGAAATGTACAAGTCACCCATGCATGCCAACGAACAAAAGAATCTCAAGAGGGGCCAATGGGAGCTGCAGGGCACAGATGGCACGAATACAGAAGCCATTCCAATGGACATGACCTCAGTCCCCCACCAAGAAACGCACGCAAACACAGGCACCTGTGACCAGCAATATTCCGAAAATCACATCATTCCACCAGTCCACCTGGCTGACCGGCATCTGTTACACAAAACCTAATCCCCCGCCCCTGAGCATGACATCATTCAAACAGTCATATTGGCAGCCCTCATCCCTGACCTCACTGGGCTTCGTAGGCAAACGCGCCCAGCACAGTACCACGCAACTATACTCCGAAGCTGGAACCCAATGCAGATCTCCTCACAATACATCGCTCCCCAAATAGGAATATGCCACATCACATGCAAAGAAGAACGCTACACGGCCCATATCAGAATAGAAATTTAATGCACAACAAATTCACCAAGCCCATACAGCCATTAGGCCATGAACTCCAAAACACATTTCACCATTGTGGGCTGCATCCGCAAGAAATGACCAGCTACTTCTTGTGTGACGCCCTGTTCCTTCATGGTACACAGGGCCACATTCTCGTACGAAAAGGCAACATGGAAGCGCACAGAACCGCAGGGCCGTCCCAATGGGGAGGCACTAGTCCAGCTGAAAGGCCGAAATGTAGCTCCGAGCCACTAGTACTGCGTAAGGGCATGTGGCCCATTGGCGATCGTCCCATAAGATCGTAATGCTGCTCCACTGATTAACACGAAGCAGCAGGTGTCGGGAGTAAAAGCCATCTGCAGGAGTGGCATACAGATGGCAGTGGCAAAAGGGGTGGAGATACCTGTCAACCAAAAGAAAAGAAAAAGAATAGAATGGCCATCAGAACTACATTCGAACAACTCACTTCAATGATCACACTAAATCCACAGCCATATGCATGCTAGCCCACTCCAAAGGATCATCACCACCCCAAAACCACTTGCGACTCATAACTATCTATATCGAGGTGAAAACACCATCACAAACGAGTGTACCTGTGCATGCGTCTGTGAAAACAGAATCCATCAGATGGGATTGGTAACGTGCATGGACACAAGTGTCTGAAGGCGCGTCGAGACAGGGAGGGCTCAACAAGGCCAGATAGACGATGGTCCCACTATGGCAGCCCTGCATCACATAGCGCAGGGGAGGCGGACAGATTCCAAGAAGCCCTGTACATGGCAAACACTGTATCAAATCATCTGTCCATGCATCCATTCATCATTCCCTCATCCCGTAATGATAACGCCTGTTTCCATACTCACATAACATGTGAGAATTCCATTGAGTCTGTGCGTTATGCAGCCTGCAAAATCCACTGTGCCCCAGCCCGTAATTCCAGTGTTGTGAAGTAACATGTATTTGGGAACGTCCGGCCTCATCGTCCACTTCGCTATTGCGCATCCCAAACTATTCATATCAATCATTGCATCCTCGCCATGGCCCCTGTCCCAAGGACATTGAACAATAGAACGTTATATTTGCAGTCAGACCTGTGGGCATCTCCTCGCCGCTAGCTGATAACCGATAGCGCCGCCCTTCGAATTCCTCATTTGCAACATCACGTCGAAAAGGCATCTGTGGCCGCTTGAAATCACAAATTAATCCATCTAGTGCGGCTGTGTGTGAAAATGGCAACTGCCTTCACTCACAAATGGGACGCCCCGCCCGTCGTTGCAACTCGGTACAGTGATGCATGAGGGTCCACCGTTACTCGAGTACTACGTTCCACTGACCCTTCACAAGTCTGTTCGCGACTGCAAAGATTGTATGTGAAACAATGGGACCATAGCCGAATGAACATATCAACCAATGTGACACGGCCATCGGGTACAAATACATGATTGTAATAGCAAGATGCCATTCCTCGAATTGCAGCGTTGTGTGCGGGACGTGCTCGGCCAAAGGGGAGAGCAGCTTGCACAGGTGGAATGAATCACCACAGGTGGAGGCCATACAGCCTGAAAACACATAAATTGCACACCCAGTCTCCTCCCACAACCACACCCACTCCGAAATGCTACCGGCAGGACTCGCGATGTTGGCCCTGAGGGACCTGATAGCACTGCAAGTACTCCAACTCCAAGAAGAAGACGAACACCAACTACAACCGGCTGCACGGAGGAGACGCAGGAGGAGGAGGAGGGCAAGGCAGGGCCAGCAAGGGCCGCCAGCATAGCCACTACCACCACGCAGGCAGCCCACAATCCCACGCCTCCGAGCACATCCGTTCAACCTCACTGATGAGCAGATCCACACCCTCTACCGTTTGGACCGGGACACCATAGCCGCCATTGTGGACATGACACAGGCTGACCTTGTCAGCATGATAGATAGCCCAACCGCCATCCCACCCCTACTGAAGGTGGTGTCTGTACTCCACTTCCTGGCCACAGGCACCTACCAGCACACAGTCGGACAGTTGCATGGCATTTCTCAGCCACTGTTCTCACGGACACTATTGCAAGTGCTCGATGCCCTCCTGCAGCACGCAGACGACTACATCTCTCTACCACGCTCGGAGCAGGAAATTACCAACACAAAAGTGGGATTCCATGCACTTGGCGGCATACCGGGTTGCCTTGGTGCCATCGACTGCACCCATGTGGAATTGGTCGTCCCACATGCCATGGAGGCCCAGTACCGCAACCGAAAACAATTTCATTCTCTGAATGTACAAATGGTGTGTGACTCCAACAGGATCATTACACATTGTTGTGCCCGATTCCCTGGATCAACCCATGATTCTATGGTCTTGAGGAACTCAACAATACCACGCTACATGGAGCGACACGCAGGGTACAGATCCTGGCTACTCGGTGAGTCTCATTTCATGCATGATGATGTGGGGTATGTGATGCGGCAATGACCTGGCAGGAAGGGGGGGGGTGCGTACGTAGCAATGGCATTCCACATAATTCGTTTATCGTCCACATACAGGTGATGCCGGATATCCACTGAAGAGATGGCTCCTCACACCAGTCCGGAACCCACGGGACCAGCATGAGGAGGACTACAACCATGCCCACTCACGTACCCGTGTAGTCATAGAACAGGCATTCGGCCTACTGAAGACTCGTTTCCGGTGCCTCAGCAGGTCTGGCGGGGCACTCCTGTACCGCCATGAGAAGGTTGCAAATATGGTGATGGCATGTGTCATGCTACACAACATGTGCGTACGTAGAAATGTGCCCATGCCCCCTGACGCAGAACTGCAAGCACCTGAAGATGGTCATGATTAGGGTGGGGATGTGGCAGCACCTCAAGGAGTCCGCGAGGCACAGGAGGGCCGTGACATTCGTCAGCATCTCATTGATGCATGCTTCTAGCACTCACGCCTGGTGGCTGATACATGGACACGGGACTCGTGGCACTGTGTGTGTCTGGTACATGCACAATATGGACTGTACGCCTATGATGGCCTAGTACACAAAGATCATTGTCCACACATCTCATTGGTTGATCGTGCATTGTTTATGGCATATGTGATATCATGTTGCACACCCTATCGACCCGCCACCCAAGTGAGCCCAACACACCCCCTCCACCCTCCTACCTCCCCCCCGAACACCAGTGTCCAAAGATGCTCATTGTCAGTGGGCAGTCGCTATTGCAAGCCCCCTCTGCGGGTATCAGGGGCACCCCTGCCTGTGGAGCGCAGGTTCCTCCCAGATCTACGTTGGGGGCTGCCCTGGACGGAACTTGCAACGGATGATGTCTCTGCCTGCTCACGTCCATGCATGTCCCTAAGGGTTTGTGAGAGCTCAGTGAGCACACGGCGCACTGCGGCAAGTTCGGCACATACGTCTTTGGACGTCGCATGCAGTTCCCCCCTCAGGCTCTCGGTGCTTCTCTCCATTTGGACTCTCAGGCTCTCGGTGCTACTCTCCATTTGTACTCTCAGGCACTCGGTGCTACTCTCCATTTGTGCCCTTAGTGTCTCTGTACTTCTCTCCATTTCTGCCCTAAGTGTCTCAGTTGATGTTTCTATGTCTGCCTTAGTGCCCCCACATTCATCGGCATGGTCCTTGAGGAGCGTGGCCAGTTGCTGCTGTTGCAGGATTAACTGGTCGAGGGACTGTTGCCTCTGCTGGGCCATGGCCATTTGCGGTGGTGTCACAGAGTGGCTGTTCGCCTCATGTTGCCCTGCCACAGGGCTTGTGGGGGATGGCCAGTCGTCGTCTTGTGGGTGCCCTTGCGTGGTATCCTCATGGTGTACGGGATGGAACAGACAGGGGGATTGGGACAGGTCATGGATGGATCTGACTTCGACATCCCCGTCTTCTGTGTCGGAGCATGCTGCCATTAATGGGGTGTCACCTATGGTGCTGCTGCCACCAGAGGCAGTGCCTTCTGTGGCATCCATTGGGGGGACCTGTGGTGCTGCTGTTGTGGGCATGCTGGCTGCTGGGGTGCCTGTTGATGTTCCCTCCTCTGTGCTGCCACTTGATTTGTGCTGCTGCCGTGTCTTGATGCGTGCAGCTGAGGTGGAGGGTCTTTGGCCGTTGGTCTTGGCCCTCTTTGCAGGTGTGCTGGTAGGGGTGTCCTGAAGCTCGTCGTTTGGATCGGACCCTGTGGTGGAGTAAAGGAGGGCGAGCGTTATTAATGGGTCTGTGGGAATTGGAATGGCAATGTATCACATGCATTGGGGTGGTACCTGAGGGTGATTTGGGTCGGGGCCTTGGAGGTGCTTTCATTTGTGTGTGGAGTGAGGGTGCAGTTGTTTGGCAGCCTGCAGTTAGGGTGTGCCTGCTGCACGTGTAGTGGGTGTTTTTGGGGTTTTTAATTATTTATGTATTTATTGTGAGTTTTAAAGTGCGCTATCAGGCCAATGTGTGTGGACGTTCTCCTGGCCATGTGTTGCTGTTGCGCTATGTGGACACATGTGATTCACATGATTGGACATTGTGGATTTGGCATGGTTTTATTTGGGCCACCTACCGGATTCTCCGGATGTCTGCACTCCTTTCTCCATCCCTCCGACTCCCTCTATGCTCTCCATTCCAATGGTGGAGGCACAGATTTCTTCCCAGGGGGTCAACTTGATGGGTGATTCCGATCCTCCCCCGGTGGCTGTGGCAATGTTGCGGTTGGCAGAAAGTATGCTACGGACGCGTATCCGCAGGTCGTCCCATCGCTTTCTGCATTGCTGTGGGTTGCGGGGTGCGGTCCCCACCGCACTTACCCGCTGTGCCACCAGGGCCCATATGGCCTTCTTGTTCGCAAGTGCCGTCCTGGTCATTTGCGTGGAGAAGACGGCGGCGGCATTCTCCTGGAGGGTCTCTGTAAGCACGGTGAGTTCCTCACGGGAGAAGTGGACCTGCCGCTTGCGGTCGCACGCTTTCTTCGCTACTTTTCCCATTTTTCTTGGTTTCACTAGGGTGGATGACGGGTTGGGATGTGTCTCAGGGTAGTGTTTTTAGTGGTTGTGTGGATTTTGTGGTTTTATAGGTGTACGGCGTGTTGTTTCCCGTTCCGGGCCCATGTTTTTACTTCCATTTCCGTATATTTACGGTCACCGTACTTTCCGGTTGGCGCTCACTGCGGTGTCCGCTAAGATGGGTGGCGGTATTGCACCTAGGGCGCCGTACGGCGGCGGTGTGGGCCGTTTTGGGGTCATTTCCGCCATCGCGGACTTTGCACTTCTGCCATGCCGTGGTGCTCGTGCCCGATGGGTCGGAATGGGCCGCACTTTGCTCCATCGTGCAATGGCGGAAACGCTATTTACGCTGTGGCGGTCCGGTCAGTCACTTTCCGCCAGGGTCGTAATGAGGGCCAGTGTCTTTCTGCATACAAAGGAATGGTACTCAGTCAATGGGTGATTTCAAGGGTTGCACCAATGTTGCAAATTTGACTAGTGAAGACAGACCTTTGTATGTAGGCGAACCTGTCTACTTTGTTTGAGGTAATGTAGCATTTCCATGGTTACCCAGGGATTGGCAGGGAACCTTTTATTTAGGGATTCTGTTACCCGGGGTATTCATTGCTAGCACTGTGGAAATTTCAAACGCTTGTCCACGGCAGGACGAGAATGCCGATACTTCAGCACAAGTTCTGGGTGACATAGCTAAATCCTTTGTGCCATTTTGGGGACAAATATTGAATTCAGAAGATATCGGAAGACTAGCGAGAGTACCGGAGAAGACCATCAACCGGACCACTGACATACTCTATGATATGACTTTAGAACAGAAAGCAATAAGGTTAGTGGCACTTCAGAACCGGATGGCATTAGATGTCATCCTGGCTGAACGTGGTGGGTATGTAAATTATTGGGGTCCGCTTGCTGTGTTTTCGTGCCAGATTCCTCCCTAACGATTTTTAGAGCAACACAAATCTGCACGTCCTTAGTTCAGAAGTGCATGTTCCCGAGGGAAACTGGGATCTTAGCGCTTGGTTCTGGGACTTCTTGCGATCTTGGGGATGGAAGCTACTTTCGGTCTTGCTGATTATATTAGGTATTCTGTTGTTTCTTTGTTGTTGTATACAATGCCTTCCTGGTATGTGTTCAATGTTAGGAGGATGTTGTGCACAAGCGATAGGTACATTAGGACACAAGGTGTACGCCCCAGAGAAAATATGCAATGAATTCGTGCTGATGGAAATCTCAGAGTCTGACCTCATGGCAATCAATATTTCTAAAAGTGATTCAGGATGTATAGACATTGAGATGTGGAGTTACTTGTAAAGGGACTAGAAGAAGTTTAGCACTTGGCTTAGGCCAAAAGGAGGGTTTGTTAAACGGGATATCATATTGTGCCTCCTTTATTGTATATATTGGCCTAAGCCCAGTCGCTCTGCGAAGAAATCCGCGTTGCAAAGATTCAATCTTAGATCAACTTAGCCGCCATTTTAGGTCCATCCGCCATTTTGATTTCTATGTCAAAGTCACTCTGTGTTCTAAAATGGTGGCAAGTGTTTTCCTGCTTGTAAACTAGCCGTCCTGACCTTTGCACGCAAGTTAATGTCCAAACTGCCCGTAGGCCAAATGTTAGGGTTGTGTAATAAGACCTTGTCCTACGTTTGACCTGTAGATCAAGGATCACCTGCGCCAACAAGTCCGATCCACGGACATACATCAAATACAATGTTGTTTAAATACTAAACGTGGACACTTGTTGAACTACATTGTATAGGACGTGTACGAAGGCTTAAATGTTAAATCCGAAGATACACTGTTGCCATTGTGACTTGTTGTTGTATAAACTGGAAATAATCCATATGCATATAGATGGACAAATTAGAAGTGAACTCGGCACGAACCCTAGACCGAGAATGATTAACCTGTAGGGGGGCTGGACATTATGATTGAAAATGTATAAAAAGCAGAACTGTTTAGATGTCCAGTACCTCTCACTTCTCACACAGAAAGGGCTGGTATTCACTGTGATGTACTGAGGGCCAGATAGCTATCTGATACTTTTCTTCTTTGTAAAACTGTACATTTATAGAATAAAGATCTGTGAATCTTTATAGCCCGTGTTTGGTGTATTTCCTTTTGGGTACTCAGCCTCGATATTTCCTTTTGCTTTTACAAGGGGAGACTCCATAGTGATACCGATGTGCAAGATTCCGCAAGTCATTGAGCTAGCACACCAGGGTCATCAAGGAACCGCTAAGACGAAAGCAAGGTTACGCCAGAAAGTATGGTTCCTTTACCCCGAGAGATGGGTGGAGGAGTTTCTGTCGGCCTGTGTGTGGTGCCAGGCAGCTGCTCCAGCACAAAGAGAGCCTATCATTGAGACGATACCCCAAGGAACGAGAGCCTCAAAGAACGTCCATGCTGACTTTGGGTCCACGGGCCAGGACAATAACTTGTTGGTGGATGAGTGGTCACAGTACTCCAAGGTCGAATTCATCGAATTGGTGTTGTTTGACAAGGTAGCCGTTGCCCTAGAAAAGATCTTTGCCACACGCTGGCTGCCTCAGACCCTATGCTCCACAACAGACCACCATTCCAAAGGTGACAGTTTCTCCCAGTTGATGGGAGAGTACTGCATACAACACCAACAAATTACTCCAGTCTGGCCCTGTGCTAATGGCGAAGCTGACGACTTCATGGGAACTCTGAACAAGGTGTTCCACATCACTCATGGCCAGGGCCACTGCCTGCAACGGGCGCTGTACCAGTTCATTAGGGAGTATAGAGCCACCCCTCATGCATCAACTGGAGTGGCACCATCCGAAGCAATGTGTTGGCAGCGTCCAAGGGGTCTAATCCCTGAAGTGAGGGAGCAAGAACCGGATGTGGTTGATGATGCTCAAGTGGAGCATGAAAGGAGACTCAAGACAGAGGGAGAAAACATCAGGAGAGGGCTCCAGCAGCTGAATCCCAGGGATGAAGTGCTAGAGAAGAACCAGCACCCACAAGGAAAGCTCTCACTGTCTTATGAGCCTGGTCTCATGGACGTGGTGGCGGTGCATGGATTGATGGTGACTGCATCAGACGGGACTGCACTGTTACCCAAAATGCCAGGTTTTTCAAGAAGGTGGGTAAGACTAGGTCAGGGGTGATCCTGAGAAGAGACTGTGTCGAGGTACCGGACGAGGGCAGTGGCCTGGCCCAACCTCCGAGTCCCCTGGGTCTAGGGGACACAGGTGAGGACGGCCCAATTGGGGAGGCGCGAAGGAGGTATCCCCAAAGGTACACGAGGGGGAAGCCTGCCCATCTCCGTGACTACGTATTGGACCCCTGAAATGGTGGGTCCAGCCCACGGGCTGAGTGGAGACTTGTGGGACTTGGAGAGTGTAAGCGATATTCAATCAACACTACAGCTAAGTCAATGGGCCTCATTACGACCCTGGCGGAGTGGGTTTACGCCAGCGGTATTCGCGGCGGACCCGTCCGCCCCACTACGAGTTCCCGTAGCACCATGGAGCGTTTTCCGCCTGGTTTTTCCGGGCGGAGAAATCCATGGCGCTACGGGACCGTGTTGTTAATTACGCCACCGTATTTTACGGTGGCGTAATTAACGCCTTCCCCACTCCCATTATACCCTATGGGGCAAAAATGGGAATGGGGAAGGGTAAAATGGGGAATGGGGATTTACCGCCCCGCCAACCTCGGAATGGGGCGGTAAATCCGCCAACCCCCATGGCGCTATCGGCAGCTTTCCGCCGTGCTCCATGGTGCATTTGGCGCCACGATTTCCGCCAGGGTCGTAATGAGGGCCAATGCCTAGTCTGGGATGCTGAGGAAAACCCTTATTGATGTATTTTTATATCCAGTTCAGTACTCTGGATGACAACCCTTGCATAACACCCCCCTCTTAGAATCCCCCTGACCCCACTGAGCCAAGAAGTAGGTTTGTTTTGCAAATTAAAAGGTTTATTTGAAAATTTAAACTATATATATATATATATATATATATATATATATATATATATATATATATATATATATATATATATATCACACTTCTATAAATAAATTGATAATGGATATTACAGAAGAATAAGGTGGGAAAGAATGCTTTATATGGTTCAAGGAAACGCAAGGTGGAATAAAATGCAGTACAGAAATAACTTATGATTTCACAAGAGATAATATGTTCACTTTTCCCCTGGTGGTAATTCACCCCCCCCCCTATATGGAATGCATGGAGATGGAAGTAACACACACAGTCTTCAGGAATACAATCAAATACAATACGGAGTCCAGTCCCCCCCCCCCCAGCAAGCTTAGACAACAGGTATGCTTTTTAAAACGCAGGCCCAAAATGCTTTTAAATGTGATGGCAATGGATGGGAAAATGTGCCCACTGATTTTAATTCCCTCTAGAGATTCAGGGTGAGTGGGAGATGCGTGTTGGTATTAGTTCAGGCTCACTTTAGCAATGCTCTATGAGTTATTACCAAGTTGCAAACGGATTTTAACAAAACCACGTTCCTAGCCCAAACCGTTCCAGAGATACGGACGATTTAATAAAGGTAGATTTTCGGATTTAAAGTAAAACTCAAAATGACAGGTGACAGTTGTGCAGCTTTACAAATGACAGATGACACGATTTCTAGAAGGCTGTTCTACTTATGTTAAAATAGTTTGGATTAGATTATTTTAACTAAGAGATTGGTTCTGCACAGTTCTGCTAGGTACTCACAATATCAATTTGAAATAGGCCTCGTCACGGTCTGGTCAGGTTGGATGGGACTTCCGGCGGGTGGTTCTGAAGTCCCGGCTATCTGGGTCAGCTCTGCTCTCTAGGTCTGTCAAGCACCGGATCTGCTCACAACGGTCTGGTTTGTGGTTCTCTCGGGTTCCGGATACAGCACTGCTTTCTGGATACTGCTACAGGTTCTTGCAAAAATTCTTGGCAAAAATTCAAACAGTTCGCCCGGCTGTTGAATAGTTTGGTTGGTTTTGAAGCCTGCTGAAGAGGATTCAGCTGGTGGATTCAGGCCTCTCTGCTACAAATTCTGGAGTTAATTTCTGCTACAGGTTCTGGAGATTGATGGATTTGAAGTCTGGATCTCTGGATGTGAAGTCGTCGGTCAGCATGCGCCGCAGCAAATGGAATTGAATCTCTCTACCTGTCCCAGCAGTCTCTTTTTATGTGTTTTGAAAATGGGTGTGTGCCTGGGCCTAACTAAGCCTGCCCCTCTCTACTTGTCATTGGCCCAATTCTCCCCTCTCCCATGATTGGGGGAAGGAAATGGATTGTCATCATGATGAGGTCTGTTTATGGGTTAGAGGATCCTCCCCTGGTCAAATTGCACACAAATCTATTTCTGATCCAAATACATATTTATCTATGTACCATTTTTCTCATATTATAGGTCCAGTTTACATATTTTCTGTAGCACCAAACCATCCGATCCCTGTCTTTGTACGATGTTGTGTCCACTGATGACTGAATTCTCCCCTTTTTATCCAGATAACGACCTCTAAACCTTTCCAGATTTTACACAAATGTGCACCAGGGATATGGGTTTCAGATGATAAAGTGTCAGATTTTTAACATGCAGACATTTGGAGTGAGACCCTATTTTCTGCTAACAACCCCCCCAGAATACACCACAGGGTCCTAACACCCCTTAAAACGTGCACAGAAAAATCACAAGAATAATGGTATTATTTATATAATTTTGACCAGTCCGCGCTATGAGTTATCTATCTTTTTTAAAATTATGCCCTGGTCAAAATGGGGTGTGGCTTCGCACATCACATGGTGGAAGAACTGGTTTATCCACTTCCCCCAAGCTCAGCTGCTAGCAGAGGCACTGCCCCTCCCAGTTTCCCCAAGAGGAAGCCACTTTACTGCCCCCCCAATATAACATTTGCCTGAGTCCAGGACAAGGCTTTGTTCAACCTCCTGCAGTCTGCAGGTCCCCTCCCTTAATTCAATCAGGGAGGTGTGAGCTCCTTTTGGCAGGGGCAGCAGGATGCAGCCAGGCCTGGGAAGAGTGGCTGAACAGGTTTCTCCTGTCGGGGGTAGTTGTCGGGCAGAATTCAGCTAAATGTCACCTTAGTTCCCAGTTTAAATCAAAACTTACAATGTTTACATGTACATTAAATAATTACTTCCTTCAAGTCATTTCAGAATATAGTTTTACATCGTATCCACCTCTTAGCAAGTTTTTCCTTGGCCTGGTTCGGGTTCCTTTGTTCAGATTTACACAAAAGTCTGGTGGTTATAAAACGCCGGCTTTCTGATAGTGGTGAGTACCGGTATTGCAACCATTTTTGGGATTAAGAAATGAATTCCCCACAGTTCTGAGTTGCTTTTTGGCAATCAGCATTGCCATTCCCAATGGTGTCAGGCTACTGTGTGTGTAGCCCAATGGTGGTTTTAGGCAGTGCCCTCCTGTGCTCACAACATAGGCAAAAATGGGTGGCAGCCTATTCTTCATGTTTTCCCTGTGCACTCTCTGGGGAGTTCTGGCCATCATGATGTTTTCCATGCCAGTACTGCACAGTTTTATGGTAGGGCTTGGATGCATGGGTAAAAACATCCCATAAGAGTAGCAAATAAAGCGGTGTTATTATGTGTGCAGTGTAATGTTTTTGAAGTGTATGTATTTGACTCCTTTGGTTTGTTTGTTATGAAAAAGGATGAGTGTGGTGCCTGCCCCTTTAAGGGCACATACGCAGCCGTGCATGCTCGTAATAAACAGGGCCTTGCCACAGCCACAGCATTGCTACCACGGAGCCTGGACAGCAAGCATTGCGTGCATTGTGCTATGTGGCTGGGGAGCGGGGGGTTACACAGGGTACAGAGCATACAATTAGTGTGCTCTACTCCGTATCCATGCTCGACGCCACAGTCAGCCATGGAAATGGGAGCGGGGTCTGCAGCGTCCCCGTCCTCCATTCTCATTGAGGCCATCTTGTGTATTTTTTTCTTATTCATTTTGTGAAAAAATTATTGTGGACTTCCCGTGACCCATATTGTTATATAAAAACCGATTTTCGCAATCTGGTATGGATCCCTGCGTGCTAATTGCCATACAACCCCTTTACACATGCTTTACCACAGTCGGCGAAACCAGTTACCGCTCAGTGCAGCTCATGGAATCCAGTATTATTGGTTAATACATTAAAATGTTCGTGGGTCATGGGAACTTAATACATTCCTGAAAATGAGGGCCCATTGGGGTATTTCGAAGTACATTTGTACAATTACGGTCGTGCATTGACATTTTTTGATGTTAGCAAAAAGAACAGCATACGTAATAAAGAGGCAAGGAACATGTTGCTGTTAGAAATACTGTTCAGCCAGTATAAATAATGGGACTTAGTAGTATGACCCATTAGAATATTGCCTCTGAGGACATTGTGGCACAGAACGATGAACGTATTAACATTGGCCAAGCCCAGGCCGACATAACATTGTGGCACAGAATGAGCCTCCGAATATTGCACAGCAAAATATAATAATCTTCATAGGTGCTGAAATAAAGAGGCGTTATCTGAATATCTGTAACATAAATGACAGCAGATCCTCCTTGTTTGCTTAAGGCATCTAAAGTAATATTCCGATTCACTGAGATGTCGGCTCTAAAAAACAGAATAACTCAGAAATATGCTCTTGATTACAGTCAAACTCACAAAAAAACATAATAGCAGACTGCTTTTGATAATATTCAGATTACTCAGACACTGCTCCTCGTAACAGGCAGTCTCACTCGGAGATATTCTCAACATAATACCCTGGCCTAGACTCACTCCAGGTTCGGCTACTGATAATAGCCAGACTCACTTAGAACTCTGCTCTTGATACTCAAAGAAAGCTATCACATGTTTTATGTCCTGCTGCAGAGAGATTTATTCATTTATTTAAACATTTGTAAAGTGCACCAAACCCGTAGGCATTGGGGCGCTGATCTACAGCTAATGGATAGGGGGTCAGCTTTACAAACTGCAAGACACAACTAAAGACCACCTATCATGCACGTGTGGAAAATGTAATTTGATTTGAATAGGTGCCATTCTCCTAAATAGGGTTGGTCCGTGGTACAGAATGACTTTCTAAGGGAGTGACTTGTCATCACTCCTCGGTGTAAGAATACTGATATTTAATGAATAACAAAGGAATAACCTCGGAGTGTTTAAAACAACGTAATAGGATAACAATTGACCTCATCCTAAAGGCTGCCAGGTGCCAATAAACAAACAACTGCAGTGCTTCAACCATCATATTATTTCTGAGATAACAACACTGAGGACAGACCAGTAGCAGTTACATGCTAGTCTTGGGAAGAGGACGGGTGATTACACATGCATGGTGGTCACTGTACCAGTATATCAACATATCATTGGGTGTGCCAAAAGAAAAATCAGACACCATGACTTTTGAGTCGCCAACTTCTCTTAAGACAATGGACATATATTCTTGCCCTATACTATTAAATATGAAGCACCTCAATACCTCGATCAGAGAATTGCGAGACCATCCACTGTAAGACCAACGAGAACCCCTTACACCAACCTTCTTGTAGTACCCAAGTTCAACAGAGCAAGAGACTCAAGCTTCCCCTTTATTGCTGCATCCCAAAGGAATGCCCTTCCTCCCAGGCTTAGAAACATCTCATCACACATAGCCTTCCACAAGGAAATCAAAACACGCCTGTTTATCCGAATGCCCTTATTCCTGCTCACTTCATCCCCTAGGACTGTACTGCGCATACGAATGCAGAACGTTAATGTACCATTTATGTAACCTGTCTCACTAAACCTGGAACCTCATGTAACTTTCCACAACATTGCTATGCCTAATGTAACCAGTAAGCAATGACGTGTCCATGTTACTACGTTTTTCCTTCTGTAACAGCACCTTGATGCCTTTAGGCTGCAGGTGCGCTATATAAATTCCAATAAATAAAATAAATAAATAAATGAAGCAAACCTATAGAGTTTGGTGCCACCACTGGAAGTGCCAGTACTTTCAACCAATATTTTAGCAAACCTGCTGATAAGGAATAAAGCACCAGCCAGCCTCGTGGGAGGTCCTTGGTAGAGTCCATGCTGCTTTATTAAATTGATAGCAGCACCTGTGAGGACTGTGTTTACTGCCACGTTGGCATAGGATCAGTGCTGACACTAAGGGGCCAATTCATGGAATATTTGCCCGGTTCAAAATGACTTTCCACTGCTGTAAAGTGGCTTTGCACGGCCGACACAACCCCTGATTCATGGAACCATGCAAAGTGTATTTTTGCTGTGCCGGCAGTGCAAAGTCACTTTTCACCAGTGCAAATTCATTTTGAACTGGGCAAATATTCCATGAATCAGGCCTTCCTATTAACGATATGGCGACCTTCCACTGAATAAACATATATGTTTTGCCATTACATTAATTTACATTAGGGGCAGTGTTGTGGAAACTAAAAAAATGTTTATCTACAAAAAGAAAGTCCGGAATTCAAACAGGTGTCACTAAACAGTCTTCCCACATAAAAAGTGGAAACTCAATATCACAAAATGTTATTAAGAATCTATATATTCCATCATAAAAATGATCATAGTACATAAAACATACATTATGTTAAAAACCACACAAGTAGAATACACCGTAAGTGAGTGCTATTGTGATAATTCCCTTGGATCATACACTAGGGTTGTTGGTATTGCACCTATAAGAAAGAGGCCATGAGTAGTGTGGCATAGGAATCAGAATATCTTCCTTCTCAAGCTTGCATATACTTAAGGGTACATTTTTCTGTTTGTTACAGGGTGCCCAGTCTCATACCGATTGACAGGGTTTTTGATGACAACAGCCAATCTAAGTAATAAGGATTGCTGGTGATTTTTCACCCCTCATTGAGTGGATTTAAGCATCACTGTATTGGAGCAGGTACTATTTGATTGACAGCAATTTCTGGTGCTGATACATCGATTCATGAAATAGACAGATGCTTTATTGATTTAAGCTTTTGTTGAAAATTGGCAAAAACATTTTTTTACGGTTATGAGTGAAATTGAGGTGACTAAGTGTTTCTCTATTTGATCGTTTAGTAGTGTTTGAAAAGTGTAACCCATTGCTTAAGGAAATAAGTGTATGGACTCAGAATATAAGAACAGGATATCCTCTGAAGAATGTCTGATGCAAAAAGGTCTCTTTGACAGAAACGTGTTGGGTTTGATGGATAACACAACCAACAAATCTATGTGAATGTTAAATGTTGGCATAGTTGTGTTTGTAAAAATAATTGTCTGATAGTGTTTTCTAATATACACTTGTGCATTGTATGTTTTAATTTTCTGACCTGGTGAGAGGGGTCAAAAACAACTAAAAAGGAATAAACCCTTTTCTTTAGAAAAAAAGTTTTAAAAATGTGGGGTATTACATTTTCTATGGTGTTTTGTTAAAAATAAAAGTATATATTTTTTTCTACAGAAGCAAGTAGTTGTTGAGTGTGCTTTAAGAAACTAATTATCACCTCTAATTTACAAACATTATGTGAATAGTACGCTGATCCACACCTGCCTCATATTCTACATGTGGATACCAGCTTTGATGGGCTGGGTGCCGTACTCTACCAAGAACAGCAGGGTACCATCCGACCTGTGGCTTTCGCCAGCCCTTGACTGAGCCCCTCCGAAATGGACTACTCCACCCACAAGCTGGAGTTCTTGGGCCTGAAGTGGGCAGTGTCTGAAAACTGCATTACTATCTATACAGAGCTACTTTCACAGTGAGGACAGACAACAATCCTCTGACATACCTCCTCAAGTCCGCCAAACTGGATGCTACTGGCCATCGATGGTTGACCGCATTGTCCATGTACAACGTCCAGTTAGAATATCGTCCTGGAGTCAGTAAGATAGACGCTGATGCACTGTCACAAAGACCCCCCACCGACGACAGCCCCAGGTCCATCCCTTTTGAGATGGCCTCTGTGGCCATGATGAAGGCCAGTTGTCAGAAAGGAACTTGTCAGACAGCTGAATCAGCCCACCTTATCGATTGCCTAGGGGGGACCAAAAAGGGGTCCCTGTGAGCTATTGGGATGCAACCACTCTAATGACCCCCGACCAGCCGCACATGAACCTGACGGGTCTGAGACAAAAACAGTTGCAATATTTGGAACTATGCGAAGTGCTGCGGGGCAAAGAGAATTGCGCGACAGTGCCACAAGACAGCAAAAAACTGCCAAATCACCAGATCTACCGTAAGGAATGGAAATTGCTAGTGCTGAAGGGAGGAGTGCTGTACAAGGAGAGTCATATCCAAGGTCGTCTTATACAACGACTTATGTACACTGGCCCTGTGCACACTTCATGACCAAAATAAATCTGAGAAGTGAACAGACAGAGTTAGTACGAAGCCGATTTTACTGGGCCGCGCCTAGGCCCAGAAGTAGAAGGGTATTGCCCCACCTGTGCCCAATGCATCGCCCGAAAAACCCTAAGCCATCCAGCTGCAGCACTTCAACATCTACAGAGCCCTGGCCCCATGGACTTAGTTTGTGCGGACTTCTTAAGCCTTGAAATTGCAACAGCGGGATTCAGAACATCTTGGTAGTGACTGACCATTTTGCCCGATATGCCCAAGCATATCCCACCAGAGATCAGAAAGCGACTACCGTAGCGAAAGTACTATCGGACAAATTGTTTGTGCATTATGGCTGGCCTGCTCGCCTACATTCTGATCAAGGACGAGACTTTGATCCCAAACTCATCAAAGAACTCATGCCGTTGATTGGGGAAAGAAAACCAGGACATCCCCCTACCGCCCACAAGTTGATGCGCATGCTGAACGTTTCAATCACACTTTGTTAGGTATGCTGGGGACATTGAGTGCCAAGGAGAAACTGAAGTGAAGCCAACATGTGTCCACTCTAGTTCACACCTACAACTGCACAATGAATGACAGCACTGGGTGCACCCCGTATCAGCTGCTGTTTGGAAGGGATGCCAGGCTACCCATAAACTTGAGTTTTGGGATCCCTTCTGATGGAACAGGTGTAGAAAATAACTGCAAGTATGTGAGAGAACTTCAGGACCAATTGTCACAAGCTGTCCAACTAGCGCAAGCCACTGCCAAACTGAATGTGCATCAAAACAAGAAAAGGTATGAGGACAAAATCAAGTTCCAAAACGTACAACCCAGTGAAAGGCTGCTCATCAGGAGTTTACGGAAGAGAGGGCCAAACAAGCTGGGAGACCGATGGGAATCGCAGCCACACCTAATTGAGTGACAGTTGGCTGGTTTGCCTGTGTTCAGACTGAGAAGGGAAGGCACCCTGAGGGATGTGAAGACCCTCCACTAGAATCACCTCCTACCCATAAGGGATGATGTGGAAATGGATCCGACTGCTGCTGAAGTCCCTCTTCCCCCCAGTAAGAGGATCACCAGAACCCATCCATAGGAGTCAATCCACAGGGAAGTCCTACACCCTGCAGGAACAAGTACTATACCGTCTGTTGCCTCCAACTCAAGAGAGAAGAAGAATGCGGAGCATAGAGAGTCTCCAACCACAGAAGTAGCACAAAGGCCCTCCGACATCCAGTCCCGGCAAATAGAAGAGGAAAGAGATGAAAGTTCTGGAGGGTTAGAGATAGCCTATTGGAATGGAAGTGAGGATACATCTCCAGATCCCTCAGGACAGACTGAGAACAGGAGAGAGGTATCGGTTTTTGAAGAGGTCAGACTATGTGGCTGAGGACAAGCCTCCTGCATCAATAGACTCTCAAGAAGCAGCATTTGAAGATCATTCAGAGGGATACTGCAAGCTTTGGCGATCTCAACGAGAGGTCAAGCCGGTCAGAATGCTGAGCTACAATGCTCCGGGTGCCCAATCTGAAGCTATTAGAAGGGTATTTCATGAGACAGCTACTACCTGTACAGCATCATATGCTAGTAAATCAAATTGTTATGCTCAACAATGGTGGAATATACCGTTGTTCTGACATGGAAAATGTCCCTTTTTAGTGTCTATACCTATGGATAATATAAACCCTTAGGGACAAGGGTTTTGCAGGACCGGGGGTGGTGAGTGTAAACCCGAAATCCATTGTGGGTGTTTCATTGTTGTTTATGGATTGTTTGTTCACGATCATTTTTATGACTGTGTTTTATCTCCTTCATGGGAGATCCCGGGGGGCATGGTATGCTCCGCCAGCAGGGGGAGAGGGAGTGTGGATGAGGTGATTTCTCCAAAACTCCTGTCATAGGTCCCCTGCCCATGAGCCACAGGTGGGAAGGACGAATGCAATATACAGTCGCTTTGAGGGGCGCAAGGGCGCTCTTCTCGTAAAGGAACATGCAGGGCAGCCAGGCCCTCTGCTGTGAGGAGAGTTCCTCTCTGGGCCATTGATCAGGCCAGCTTTCGCTCTCCCCTCTCCAGGGTTGAGGTAGCGAGCAGGACTGTGATAGAGGCAGCTCAACGCTGGGTGAAGATGTAATGTGGTAGCCTGCAGCTGACAGTTGGTCCAAAAAGGTATTAAATTACTTATGTATCAAATGTGAATGATCTTGCTCACAAGTGATCCCCCCTGAGGTGAATTAATCATTTATTTATCAAATCTGAATGATCTTGTTCACAAGTGATCCCACTGAAGTAAATTATGTATTTACTTATCAAATGTGAATTATCTTGCTCATAAGTGATCCCCCCTGAGGTGAATTAATCATTTATTCATCAAATGTGAATGATCTTGCTCACAAGTGACTCCACTGAGGTGAATTCATTGTTTATTTATCAAATGTGAATGATCTTGTTCCCAAGTGACCTCACAGGTGCTAATTAATGATTTAATACTGGAGGAAATGGAAGGAGGACCTGTAAGTGTTTATTTAGTGCCTGAACTAATGGAGAGTGCCTCAACTAGGGGCCCTGTGATGTAATATTACTCAGGCATACCGAGGATCTATTTTTTTCGCACTCTGTTATATAGAGACGGCGTTGCACACTTGCCAAATGACATGAGGCTGTGACTGTTTATTCAACCAGGTGAAATCAAAATACTGATAGCTACCAGGGCTGTACCAGCCATAAGGGGAGGTCCTGCAACCCACTGGGCCACCTGCACATTCAGAGGTCTGCCATAGGCCCTCATCTGAGGGTCCATCCACCATCCCCCTGGAGTTACATCCGCACATGCGTGCGGTAAGGTGTAAGTATCCCAGGCTCAGGACTCCTACAGGTTGCTCCTCACCTCTTCTTTCTGAAATCATGGGGAGTAACACCTTACACTCGCATTGAAAAGATATGTTTTTGCATTAGGGTTATTTTTGCCTCCGTGCTAAAGTCATGCAAAATAGCCATTGCACAGAACATCGCCCATGTTGCATGGCGCAAGTTCAGTGTATCAATTAGGCATAGCTCTAACCAACATAGAATGCACATGTTGCACCATACACATACACACCACGCACCAATGCAAACGCTTCAACTCACAGTACTGCACTCACTACTGTTAAAAGATGCCAGCCTAAATTCTGTCTACCCACACCCTGTACAGAGATCCGCTGCTCTCAAGCTAGGACTGCGCTGCAAACAATAACATACCAATGAAAATAAAATACACAGCAGCAAGATACCCAAAATCTACGCGGAATAGATCTGAGCTTTATTCAGCAAAAACAGTAAAGATTGCGCATTTTACATGGTTTAAATAAGTTTTCTCTCGGAAACTACATTTAAGTTTTATACATTACGGATGGATTCAAACTGGTAGCAGAACTATCTGCTATACATTATTCACCAGTCTCATTAAGTCTGTCAATTTTCTCATCGAATACACGTTCAAGGCATCTAATCCATGAGAAACCTATTATGGATTTAACACAGTATGAAAAATACATGATGTACTACTCAACCAGCGGCGCGACATAATTGTGCAGTATGCGTGATGTATCATGCATTTGAAAACTGCTGGCAGATTCCTGGTCCCTACTCAGCCGAAACTAAAATCAATTGATGTGAACGTTATATTCTGTGCTGCTTTTAAAAGTGCAAAGTTTAACATTACCTTCGCTTGCACATGTCTTCTTTTGTGGTGCCTTGTGCACTCATTTCCGTTTTGATGCTGATTTCCCCCCCCCCCATTCCAGTTGCTCCTCCATCTTTGTGGCCATGTCACCTACCCACCTGCCCCCCTCTTCCTACCACAGATGGCCATGTCACCTACCCTCCTGCCCCCCTCTTCCTACCACAGATGGCCATGTCACCTACCCTCCTGCCCCCCCTCTTCCTACCACAGATGGCCATGTCACCTACCCTCCTGCCCCCCCTCTTCCTACCACAGATGGCCATGTCACCTACCCACCTGCCCCCCTCTTCCTACCACAGATGGCCATGTCACCTACCCTCCGACCCCCCTCTTCCTACCACAGATGGCCATGTCACCTACCCTCCCCCCTTCCAACCACAGATGGCCATGTCACCTACCCTCCTGCCCCCCTCTTCCTACCACAGATGGCCATGTCACCTACCCTCCTGCCCCCCCTCTTCCTACCACAGATGGCCATGTCACCTACCCTCCCTCTTCCTACCACAGATGGCCATGTCACCTACCCTCCTGCCCCCCTCTTCCTACCATAGATGGCCATGTCACCTACCCTCCTGCCCCCCCTCTTCCTACCACAGATGGCCATGTCACCTACCCTCCTGCCCCCCCTCTTCCTACCACAGATGGCCATGTCACCTACCCTCCCTCTTCCTACCACAGATGGCCATGTCACCTACCCTCCTGCCCCCCCTTCCAACCACAGATGGCCATGTCACCTACCCTCCCTCTTCCTACCACAGATGGCCATGTCACCTACCCTCCTGCCCCCCTCTTCCTACCATAGATGGCCATGTCACCTACCCTCCTGCCCCCCCTTCCAACCACAGATGGCCATGTCACCTACCCTCCTGCCCCCCTCTTCCTACCACAGATGGCCATGTCACCTACCCTCCTGCCCCCCCCTTCCAACCACAGATGGCCATGTCACCTACCCCCCTGCCCCCCTCTTCCTACCACAGATGGCCATGTCACCTACCCTCCTGCCCCCCCTTCCTACCACAGATGGCCATGTCACCTACCCTCCTGCCCCCCCCTCTTCCTACCACAGATGGCCATGTCACCTACCCTCCTGCCCCCCCCTCTTCCTACCACAGATGGCCATGTCACCTACCCTCCTGCCCCCCCCTCTTCCTACCACAGATGGCCATGTCACCTACCCCCCTGCCCCCCCTCTTCCTACCACAGATGGCCATGTCACCTACCCCCCTGCCCCCCTGCCCCCCCCTTCCAACCACAGATGGCCATGTCACCTACCCTCCTGCCCCCCCTCTTCCTACCACAGATGGCCATGTCACCTACCCTCCTGCCCCCCCCCCTCTTCCTACCACAGATGGCCATGTCACCTACCCTCCTGCCCCCCCTCTTCCTACCACAGATGGCCATGTCACCTACCCTCCTGCCCCCCCTCTTCCTACCACTGATGGCCATGTCACCTACCCCCCTGCCCCCCTCTTCCTACCACAGATGGCCATGTCACCTACCCTCCTGCCCCCCCCTCTTCCTACCACAGATGGCCATGTCACCTACCCTCCTGCCCCCCCCTCTTCCTACCACAGATGGCCATGTCACCTACCCCCCTGCCCCCCTCTTCCTACCACAGATGGCCATGTCACCTACCCTCCTGCCCCCCCCTCTTCCTACCACAGATGGCCATGTCACCTACCCTCCTGCCCCCCCCTCTTCCTACCACAGATGGCCATGTCACCTACCCTCCTGCCCCCCCCTCTTCCTACCACAGATGGCCATGTCACCTACCCCCCTGCCCCCCCTCTTCCTACCACAGATGGCCATGTCACCTACCCCCCTGCCCCCCTGCCCCCCCCTTCCAACCACAGATGGCCATGTCACCTACCCTCCTGCCCCCCCTTCCTACCACAGATGGCCATGTCACCTACCCTCCTGCCCCCCCCTCTTCCTACCACAGATGGCCATGTCACCTACCCTCCTGCCCCCCCCTCTTCCTACCACAGATGGCCATGTCACCTACCCTCCTGCCCCCCCCCTCTTCCTACCACAGATGGCCATGTCACCTACCCCCCTGCCCCCCCTCTTCCTACCACAGATGGCCATGTCACCTACCCCCCTGCCCCCCTGCCCCCCCCTTCCAACCAGAGATGGCCATGTCACCTACCCTCCTGCCCCCCCTCTTCCTACCACAGATGGCCATGTCACCTACCCTCCTGCCCCCCCCCTCTTCCTACCACAGATGGCCATGTCACCTACCCTCCTGCCCCCCCTCTTCCTACCACAGATGGCCATGTCACCTACCCCCCTGCCCCCCTGCCCCCCCCTTCCAACCACAGATGGCCATGTCACCTACCCTCCTGCCCCCCCTTCCTACCACAGATGGCCATGTCACCTACCCTCCTGCCCCCCCCTCTTCCTACCACAGATGGCCATGTCACCTACCCTCCTGCCCCCCCCTCTTCCTACCACAGATGGCCATGTCACCTACCCTCCTGCCCCCCCCCTCTTCCTACCACAGATGGCCATGTCACCTACCCCCCTGCCCCCCCTCTTCCTACCACAGATGGCCATGTCACCTACCCCCCTGCCCCCCTGCCCCCCCCTTCCAACCAGAGATGGCCATGTCACCTACCCTCCTGCCCCCCCTCTTCCTACCACAGATGGCCATGTCACCTACCCTCCTGCCCCCCCCCTCTTCCTACCACAGATGGCCATGTCACCTACCCTCCTGCCCCCCCTCTTCCTACCACAGATGGCCATGTCACCTACCCTCCTGCCCCCCCTCTTCCTACCACAGATGGCCATGTCACCTACCCTCCTGCCCCCCCCCTCTTCCTACCACAGATGGCCATGTCACCTACCCTCCTGCCCCCCCCTCTTCCTACCACAGATGGCCATGTCACCTACCCCCCTGCCCCCCTCTTCCTACCACAGATGGCCATGTCACCTACCCCCCTGCCCCCCTCTTCCTACCACAGATGGTCATGTCACCTACCCTCCTGCCCCCCCCTCTTCCTACCACAGATGGCCATGTCACCTACCCTCCTGCCCCCCCCTCTTCCTACCACAGATGGCCATGTCACCTACCCTCCTGCCCCCCCCTCTTCCTACCACAGATGGCCATGTCACCTACCCTCCTGCCCCCCCTCTTCCTACCACAGATGGCCATGTCACCTACCCCCCTGCCCCCCCTCTTCCTACCACAGATGGCCATGTCACCTACCCTCCTGCCCCCCCTCTTCCTACCACAGATGGCCATGTCACCTACCCTCCTGCCCCCCCTCTTCCTACCACAGATGGCCATGTCACCTACCCCCCTGCCCCCCCCTTCCTACCACAGATGGCCATGTCACCTACCCCCCTGCCCCCCTCTTCCTACCACAGATGGCCATGTCACCTACCCTCCTGCCCCCCCCTCTTCCTACCACAGATGGCCATGTCACCTACCCTCCTGCCCCCCCCTCTTCCTACCACAGATGGCCATGTCACCTACCCTCCCCTCTTCCTACCACAGATGGCCATGTCACCTACCCCCCTGCCCCCCCCTTCCAACCACAGATGGCCATGTCACCTACCCCCCTGCCCCCCTGCCCCCCTCTTCCTACCACAGATGGCCATGTCACCTACCCTCCCTCTTCCTACCACAGATGGCCATGTCACCTACCCCCCTGCCCCCCCCTTCCAACCACAGATGGCCATGTCACCTACCCTCCTGCCCCCCCCTCTTCCTACCACAGATGGCCATGTCACCTACCCTCCTGCCCCCCCCCCCTCTTCCTACCACAGATGGCCATGTCACCTACCCTCCTGCCCCCCCTCTTCCTACCACAGATGGCCATGTCACCTACCCTCCTGCCCCCCCTCTTCCTACCACTGATGGCCATGTCACCTACCCTCCTGCCCCCCCCTCTTCCTACCACAGATGGCCATGTCACCTACCCTCCTGCCCCCCCCTCTTCCTACCACAGATGGCCATGTCACCTACCCTCCTGCCCCCCCTCTTCCTACCACAGATGGCCATGTCACCTACCCCCCTGCCCCCCCTCTTCCTACCACAGATGGCCATGTCACCTACCCTCCTGCCCCCCCTCTTCCTACCACAGATGGCCATGTCACCTACCCTCCTGCCCCCCCTCTTCCTACCACAGATGGCCATGTCACCTACCCCCCTGCCCCCCCCTTCCTACCACAGATGGCCATGTCACCTACCCCCCTGCCCCCCTCTTCCTACCACAGATGGCCATGTCACCTACCCTCCTGCCCCCCCCTCTTCCTACCACAGATGGCCATGTCACCTACCCTCCTGCCCCCCCCTCTTCCTACCACAGATGGCCATGTCACCTACCCCCCTGCCCCCCCCTTCCAACCACAGATGGCCATGTCACCTACCCCCCTGCCCCCCTGCCCCCCTCTTCCTACCACAGATGGCCATGTCACCTACCCTCCCTCTTCCTACCACAGATGGCCATGTCACCTACCCCCCTGCCCCCCCCTTCCAACCACAGATGGCCATGTCACCTACCCTCCTGCCCCCCCCTCTTCCTACCACAGATGGCCATGTCACCTACCCTCCTGCCCCCCCCCCCTCTTCCTACCACAGATGGCCATGTCACCTACCCTCCTGCCCCCCCTCTTCCTACCACAGATGGCCATGTCACCTACCCTCCTGCCCCCCCTCTTCCTACCACTGATGGCCATGTCACCTACCCCCCTGCCCCCCTCTTCCTACCAGGGAGTCTCAATGTGAAATGTGTTCTCAGAAACCACCTTGGTGTTGGGGTCCTTATCATTGATAAGTGTCAGGAGTTGTTCAGACACTAAAGTCTGCAAGGGGGCAGACCAGTGAATAATAATAATTATTATTTTTAAATTCATATAGCACTACGCTGTGTATTATCATCCAAGGTGTGTACTGTCATTTATCGACCTAGGAAGTTTGAAAGTCTGAGTTTGGCCCTGCTGGGATTTGAACTTGTGATGGCAAGTTCTGCACGGATGCCAAAGCGAGCGCTCTACTCGCTGTGCTATCTGACCGGCATTACAGGTTTCCTTTGAACATATGAGATAACCTGATCACTTGCTAAACTCATCCAACTAGATAGAGCAGATGGTCTGCGCTGTGCCTGATTTACCTCCGATTCTGAGCCACAATACTTTATGAATGTTTAGGTTTCTTCTATTTGTAACGCACATTAGGCCAATGGGCAAACGGGCCCACAAATAGGCAAAACCAACACGGCCAACACTACGCAACAATAACAAATCACAAAAGATAACAAATAAAAAGGTCAAATAGACAATAGAATACAAATAAAAGAACAATGGCAGCCTATATAAACGTGCTCAGCACTAACATAACAGGCCATTAAATGCTGAGCAGGGACGGTAAGATTGAATACAATCAGTGCGAGTGCGGTCTCAAGTCTAAGCTTGGTTTATATTTTTTTCCACAGGGCTGGTATTAAAATTTCAAATGCACATTTACCAGTCCTCACCAGTTTGGCCGTTTGGAGCCGCACGAAGACCACAATTACTGTAGCTTTAAGGGTGGAGGGGATTGCTTCGAACAGGCTCTTTTAGATGAGTCTGTCAGACTTTTCCCCAAAAAGTCATATGTGTGCAGGACCTGTTCAAAATTAGAAACAGTGAAAGGAAAAGAGTATTGAGTGAAACTTCCCCAAAACAAAAAAAAACAAAAAACAAACAGTAATAGGGACTTCTGGTTCATGTACTCGGGAATGCATATGAAATGAGACCACCCAGTGATGACCATCATATTCACTGGGCAAGGGCTCACAAACTTTTAAAGAAAACTAGGATTTCCTCTTAAAAGATCAGTTGCCAGGAGATGTATAAACTGCAATAGGGCGCTTACCCTGTTTGGGCAAATATGGGCATACAGGCGCTGAAAAACAACTGTCAACTTAAAAGAAAAACAAAATGATAGCCAGAGGCGTAGCCAGGATTGTCCAACAAGTGGGGCCTGAAGCTAATCTAGGTGGGCCCACCGCAGTGACATCAACATCTGTAAATACCCACACACTGCTGCAGAGTGGGCATTTACAGATTCTGAGTGGGCCTTGCCCACCCAGGCTCTGCCCGGTCTACGCCTCTGATGATAACAAATAGATGGGCATCCCCTTCATCCCGGACATGGGGGAAGCTACTGTAACATGGGTACAAGAGGGGTTAAGTCACGCGAACCCTGCAATTATTGTTATTTCATAATGGCTAATTGACTTCTAATGGTTGGTTGGGAGGTAGGCTGAGTCAAAATGACAAGGGGACAAACATATATGCAATTTTTAATTTTTATTCACATAATAAACATGAAAAACTGTCAATCTGGATGTTCTAACTATAATTCATATAAAACATAAAGTATTGATTGAAAAGCACAAGGTATCATGGAAACCAATTCCTAGAATCAAACAGTACGAACCCATTGTGCAGTCTATGCCAATATAAAGGAGGGACAGGACTCCCTCCACGTGATCCGAAGGTCACACGGAATGAGGCTGTAGCTCCCTAAGGCATCTAACAAGATATCCCGCAAATATCAAAAGATCAATCGGATCTAAAATACATTGGGCCTCATTACGAGTCCGGTGGTAACCTGCTGGTTTTTCCGGCTCGGTTACCGCTGGACTCGAATTACCATTCCGCCTCCGTGATTCCCGGGATTACCAGGGCATTGCAACCCCGGTGACCCGGGAATTCCAGAGGCGGAATTCGGTAAATCCCCATTCCCATTTGCGAATGGGGACCATGGAAACACCAGCACCATTTCATGATGGTGCCGGTGTTTCCACGTCCACCTGCAGGCGGGCGTTGTTAAACCCACCAAGTCAGACCTGGCGGGAATGACACCTCCACCTGCAGGACTCGAGATCAGGCGATCCGGAAAGTGTAAAGTGCATACAATTAAATCAAATAAAGTGCATTGAGTCTAAGACTACAAGTTATGGTGACAAAAGAGAAGTGGCAAATGTGTCACCCAAAAATCCTTAGAATGGTAGTTTCCATGAAAAGATGAATCTAGTCTGAAAGGACTGAATATCGTCTTCCTCAGGACTTGGCACTCATGGTAATTGACAAAAACAACAGAATGTATCCAGTTAGAAATGATGATTGGTACTGCTAAAATATTGCAGCAATTTATTGATGAGACAAAAACATGCATTCTACAAAAAATGCAAACACAGTGCATTTTTTGTAGAATGCATGTTTTCCTCTCATCGTTACATTGCTGCTTGAAGAACAGAGCTATATAAGAACAAGCTGTCATATGTTATGTGAGTGACACATTTACCTCTTCTCATTTGTCACCATAACTTGTAGTTTAGACTTCTAAAATCCCTGATGGAATCCAATGGACTCCAATTAATGGGGACTAGCACCATCTAATACCACTTGTAATCTGGCAGTAGCACAGCTGAACCAAGTGGCAGTAACAGTAATACAGTTTGATGGTATCTCAGTGAATGTATTGCTGAGATACAACCAAATGTACAATGAGGCCATTTCTGAATTAATGCGATTTGTGAGAGATCAGGAAATTACATGGGGACTGTGGCCAGGATGCATCACATAATTATGACATTTTGACTAACTCGCTGCAAATGGCCGCTCTTGATGATCCAACCTTGATGAATTAGCATTGCTGGGTTGTAATGTGTAAAGAGGACTTCATAATGACTATTGTTGTACTTGAAGGGTAGGGGGATGGGGGCTGAAAGCAGGGATTGTTTTCTCCAGCTGCCTTTCTGGGAGATGGTCTCCTGGGACCCACCTCACGGTTGCGGCCAAGAGTTGCCTCACGCATACAGTGTTGGCAGCGACTGATCCTGGGTTACAGTTATGTTGTTATATTGTTGGGGATGGGAAGTTTAAGGGTTAAAGTTGGTCGCTTTGAGTTGGAAGAGCAGGAGGGGGGATGCAAGGCAAGAAACAGTGTGGTGGGGCAGTTGCATTGCTGGTTTTGCACGAGGGTGGTCCAGGTCTCGATGGGCCACAGCATATTAAGGTGGGTAGTGCAGTTCTGTGTAGCAGTTTTCATTGGGAATCATTACGATTATGACATGGAAGATCAGAGGAATGGGTAGTCCCATGAAAAGGTGGAAAATTAGAGCGTACATTAAGAGGTGGATTGTCCACATCATCTTTATTCAGGAATCTCAGCTACTGAACTTAGAGCTGGACAAAATCGAGAAGGGCTGGGAAAAGGAGGTTTTCGGCACAACCTACCTATTTTATGCGAGGGGGGTTCTAAGGCGGATAGCAAATAGAAGTACTGTTCCAGGTATCGAAAGCCCTGAAAGACGGCCAGTGCAGAATGGTGATCTTAGAGGGCACACTGGATGGGAAGGATGTTAACAATAACATGTATTTGATAATAACACTGAATGTTGGAACTGGTAGTGCTTAGCAGATACTGGGATTTCATTTGGGGTGGGGATTTGAATTGTTTGTTAGACCCTGTCATGGTCAGGTGAGATACGCGAGCAACGTATAAAACATTATCAACAAGGCCCTTGAAATGGGCGGTTTAGGATCTGGAGTGGTGGAATTATAGAGGGAGCGGAACACTAAGGGCCTCATTACGATTTTGGCAGTAGCCATGCCGCTATTGGCGGCATGACTGCGGCAAAATCGGGTCCGGGTTCCCAGAATGGGGAATTACCAGGCCATTCCGAGTTCGGAGGGCCCGGTAATTCCTCCCTCCAGGAATCCGGCCCTGGACCTTCCCCATTCCCATTTCAGCCCCCATAGGGCTGAATGGGAATGGGGGAGAGAGCAAACAACAGGCCGATTACGAGTGGCCCGTTGTTTGCTCCCTCGTCCCCTCGCGGGACCCGGTAAGCACGTCTGGTTTGACCAGGCGTTACTTACCGGGTCCCGCGAGGGGAGCTTGTAATGAGGTGGAACAGGTTTAACGGGTCCGCTTCCTTTAACGTGTCCCGTTAACCCATTCTGCCTCACTTGTAATGAGGCCCAAAGGGTTTTTCATTTCATCCACCCCTCTTCATAACTTATTACAGAATTGACTATCTCTTTGTCAGGCGTGAGATGTTCCATAATTTCTGGGAAATTGAGTATATGGGGAAGGTAGTCTCATACCACTCCCCATTGATGGCCAGGTTCAGTTGGAGTAGGTATATTGCTAGGATCCGTACGTGGAGGCTGTGGGCGGAGTCGCTGCTTGATATAGCGTACAAGGGCACGGCTGTGTCATAGATGTTGGTACATTATGGGAAACATTTAAAGTCATGATAAGAGGGACATGCATAGTGACCTCTGCTGGAGTTCAGTCCATGCTCCTCAAAACACTTAACGGATCAGAGGAGTTGATCAAAACATCAGAAGAAGAGATTGTAAAAGGGAATCACTGGGGTGCGGAAGTGATCAGGGAACTTAGGTCCCGCGAGCAGACTAATGAAATGTTGGCCAGTCATGATTAGACTCAGTATACTGGCAGGTCACATGGGGAAGGGGATAAGCCCAGAACATGTATAACCTGTGTGCTGAGAAGGGTGACACCTCACAAAACCATCACCCAGATCGAGAGAGCAGACAGATAACTGGCGGTTACACAGAAGGATATTAATGACAGCTTTTAAGATTGTTTTTCACTTCTATATAGAGGAAATAGTGGCTGTTCAGGGGCAGATGTCCCGAAGGTATTAGACCAGGCTAGACTCCCCAGAGTGGCAGGAGGAGACACAAGCAGAATTGGAGGCACTGATTACTGAGACTGAAATACGAGCAACGATAGAATCGCCAAAAGGTGGAAAAACGCTAGGCATGGATGGACTGGCCGCAAAATTTTACAATGTGTACATGGATTTCTTAGTTCCATTACTGTGACAAGTATATGACTGGGCCTTTCAGGCAGGGACCATCCCACTCTCTATGAGGGAAACCATAATGGTGGTGCTGTTTAAGCAGGGTAAGCACCCTAGACATTGGTAATCGTACTGCCTGATTTCCCTGTTAAACCTGGATGCTAAGATATTGGGTAAGATAATAGCGGCTAAACATTTGAAGTGGTACCTCATTTGGAGCATATGGATCAATGCTAGTTTATACAAGATTGGAACACCGCCATGAATATCCGTAGGTTGCACCATGTGATGGTGGCAACACAGGGTAGGGGGGAGGAACTGGCTCTGGTTTCACTAGATGCAAATAAGGCATTTGATTGAGTGTCAGTCCAAGATAGATCTAGCCTGGGTGAAGCCCTCATGAAATGGGTCTGGGTGCTTTAAAACAACTCCTGCTGCCAGAGTGAAAACAGGGAGGGAGATCTCAGTGAGTTGGCCACTGGGCTGAGGGATATAGCAAGGTTGTCATGTTTTACTGCTGCTGCACGCCCTGGCCCTGGATTCTCTTTCATGTATCTTCCGTAGGGAATTTGCAGAGGCAGGAATTGAGGCAGTGGGACAGACTCATGTTTTTCTTTATATGTGGATGATGTATTACTGTATGTGCAAGACCGTCTCACACTGTTTCCATATATGATGGAAGTGCTGGAAACATGTGGCAGATTATCAGGTTTCTGGGTAAACATGAGCAAATCTGTGGTTTTCCCCTGGCGAAACTCACTGTGATACCACATGAGTAAATTGCAAATATGGGCATCCATTGGGAATTCTACTTCTTTGAATATATGGGGATCCAAATACACCATTCTATGGTTCCAGTATATAACAGGCAGAGCTCTGACTGGCATAGAGGATGAGAGTGACTTCTGGAACCAATTACTGCAATCCCTGAAGAGGAGGGTTGCCCCTTGCAAAATGGTGGTCCTTTCGATACTCCTTTACATGTTTACAAACATACCATGCATTATTAACCAGCCTTACTTTAAGCTACTCAACAGTAGAATTGCTGAACTCTTGTGGGCGGAGGGCAGATGTTGAGTGGCGCTTTCAATGCTCCACAAGAAACACCAGTTTGGGGGGCTCCCATCGCCTAATAACAAGTTGTACTTCTGCGCAGCACAACTACAATTTGCAGCTAGATGGAATCACATTCGGGATTCATCAGATGGGAGGTTACTGATGTAGAAGCAGGTTAGGATTGATGTGAGAGTAGGTGTGCAAGGCGGGGTCTCAGTTATAGTGGAGGTGGTTTAACTTGCGTGGGAGCGTACATGTGTTAAGGTAGGTCAGAAGGAGGCATATAGCTCAGATATTCCCAGGAAGGCGGGTGCACCTCTAATGGAAATCGCCAAAGAAATGGGTGTTGAGAGATGCTTTGAGCGGAACTTATCACAAGTTGGGGATTTATTTGAAGGTGATCATCTGTTAATGTCCATGAAATTGACATATGGACTTGGGCAGGGTAATTTTTGAATTATGCCAGTTTGGTCAAGAGGTTAGCAACGGTTTGGGTTCAATACCGGAGGAACCATTGACACCCCTGCTGCATTTCATTTTAAATATGGGAGACTCTACTCACGAAGTACCTGGGGCTCCAATATCCTGTGGAGGCGCCACAAGGCAAGGCAAGGGAGAAATGGGAGAGGGATCTCAGTGAATTACTGAGTGAAGAGATGTGATCCAAGATAGACTCGCAAGTTAAAACGGTGTCCCAAAATACAAGGTTTAAATTGATTCACTTCAATATCATACGTAGGGTCTATCTGATCCCCAAGGAGTTACACCTTATTCAGAATTGAATCCCTCACAACTGCCCCAGATGTTCACAGGGTGACACTGATCTCTGCCATATGGTGTGCAACGCCATTAAATGTGGATGGCAGTCGATAATTGGGTGTTGCAACTGTAAGGTCAGAGGGACGAGATGGAGCAAACAGTCCTGCAATGGAACTGGCATATGTTGTAACTTTCATCCTCCCTGGATGATAAACCCCCATGAACGATACGGGCCACCTGGGGCGACATTACAACAGAGATGTGGCTTGCCCCCCGCAGCAATCTCGGATTCCTGGATATAGAGTATGGTGGGGCATTGTCTCTCCTTGTTCAGGAAAATGTGGCTAAATGGTATTGAGCCAACAGGTGGTAGATGTGCATACTGCTAACACAATGATATGTGTCGCACAATGGGGTGGCCTAATGATAAGGTATAAATAGGGACAGATCTCGTGACTGGGCGCAGGGGCAGGGGACCACATTGGAAGGGTCATTGTGTTTGCCTTATGTTGTTTTGAAAATAATAGTCAAACATATTTTTTTAAACGTGTTGTGGCATTGCAAAACAGACACGTGGTATTGTTTATCATTTTAACTATGTTTAACGCCTAATATGCAATGCATATTTTTATACTATTCCAATAGCCGGCAAATACATAATATGTGCGAAGTATGCTATTTAAACTTGATCGGAGGCCAAATTTTCTGCAAGGGTGGTGGCCCATAGTATTGGAAGGACCCTTTAACTTGTTGCACAGGCAGGCATCTTTCCTGTTCCCCCTGTTGAATTCCTTTGGTTAGTGTCTGGCAATGGTATTGCTTCTGAAGGGGCACTGGTGTCCTTAGGGGGTGAGTTTCTCAGCCAGACAGAGGGGTGTTTTGTTTGTGGCTGGTTTGTTAGTGGTGCATGCTTGAAGGGGTAACTAGTCTCTGTCCATTAGAATGGCATTTTTAAAATAATGATAGTCCTTTGATAAAACCCCAGAAAAATGAACGCTATCAAATCGCAGCTGAATGTTAAAGGGAGTAGCCTGAAATTTTCCCTGCCCTATATAATGCTTTTTAAAAAACGAATGATATTTACCACAGCGTCCAGTTTAATGTATACATTGTCTGTATATTTTTCTTTGTTTAGACTTGTAAACATACTAATAAAGAATGAAACTGACATGAATCCCTGTCGGAGTCATGCTCCATTGGAGAATATTAGGGAGGAGTATTTGCTAACAGGAAGGTCACCTGCTCATTGAAACAGTTGCATACATTATGCCTGTGATACCTAAGAGTCAGCAACATTTGATAATGTAATGATATACTTTGTGTAGATTATCAGCATTGCATATCCAACGCAGGAATATGCTTTTAAGTGTTACTATAGGTCATTTCTGTTTGTTTTAATGGAATCCTCATGGAGCTGGTCTCATTGCCAATGTGCTCTGAACATGTCTGTAATATGTTCATACCAGTTGAATATTCTGCATATTGCGTTAATATATTACTCTTGAACAGTTTCATGGGTGAGGACACATAGTCAAATCCACTCCCTTCCTAACTAATGCCAATATATATTAAAAGAAACATGTTTAAGTTGGACAACTGACTCTTCTTATTTGCCAGACAAAAACTCAAAAGCATTTATGAAATGGTGCTCAGAGAGTTGGACACTTGCTGTGATAGCATTTTGGATCCCTTCATAGCGTCTTATTTTTGGAAATCTGTCTGAATGGCAGCAATTTAGATAGCTGTGTCAGCATGAATGAGCAAACTGGACTGCACTGTACAGAGACAGAAATTGAACTATTGTGCAAAGCCTGAAGGGTGATGGAAATAGTGATACTGGATTATGTGGGTTCAAACACGGTTCCAAAAGTCGATCTGATGCTAAAGCAAAGTGATGGAAGGTCCTTCATAATGGATTACATTTTCACTGATGGTTAAACAAGTTCATCAAGTTTGATGTTTCAATCCATTCTCCACATGGTGGACAAGGACGACTATCCTCATGTGATGATGTTAATGAAGGACGCGTTATAATGTAACTGAGTAATAGTGTATAATAAACTGGCAGAACGCCTGGAATACAACCATACGCACATATCCCTCGACACCGGTCTTCTATTTCATCCTGTTCAATGTGGACTTCTAATTGTCCCAATCCCCAGAAACTCCTCTAACAAAATGACCCCATAAAATGTACAGTTCCTACCTTGCAGACCCTCTATTTAGTTAGTTGTCAATACCTGTACCCCATTAATTCTGACATTGCAATGCACTTGTATACATTGTTTTATTTATTTTATTAGACATTTGAATGGCACCAATGCAGAGGTGTTTCCAGGTGCCACAAGACAAGGGGGTGGGAGGGCATGGGAATTCATGAGAATAACAACAAAGAAACGGTCATATTGGTCTTGTGATGGTCCTACAATGCATGACAAGGTGATAAGTGCAAGGGACAGGAGGGCTGGGGTGAGAAGTGCCAGTAACCCCTTCACATCCAGGCTTTAACTGAATGCTTTAATGGACTGTTTCGTCTACATGCACTTGCTCATCAGTGTTGTGCCTACGTGTGAACAATGTTCATTCTTGAACTTGAACAACAGATCCAGTCGTTTGGTTCCTGCCACTAGCCCTGTGTGGGCAGACAATGGAGGCGCCTCTGAAGTCCAAACACTGGTCTGCAGTTCACGCTACACACCATTGCAATATTTTTCAAGATGATGCACCTGTCACCCTTTATGGTTTAATACATCAGTAATAGAGAGTACCTGCTTCAAGACTCAAATACTCTCTCCTGAAGAGGGAGAATCAGAATGTGTCCTCCGTCCCGGAAGAGCCTTCAAGACGAAGAAGAATCTGCAACAATATGGCCATCATCCATACAAACTTGCACCCATTCCTACTGCTCTCACGATCGATAATTATCACGAGACATACCCTCCCAGCAGATCTTGCAATCCAGCAGTAGTGCGAATCTTACCAGAAGTGAACGAGGAGACTCAAGACGGAGCTGGAGATGGTTAAATGGACAGACTCGACTAAGCACCAAGAAACCAAGCCACTTGTCGGTAGAGACACCATGATGACTTAGCTACGTTAGACATGATGCCACATGTGCTATTAGCGCTCCCTGGAGACACAAACACATTCAACTACATGAAGAAGATAGGTATACAGCTTGATAGTTAGAGGACAGTGACACATAGATACTATCTGCACGTTTATTATTTTGCCATTAGGCCTGCTACAACACTGCAGTAATGCAAGAAGAGTTTATGTAAATGCTTGCAGATGCTGATATACACATAACCGCATGGTGTGGCAGGAGCACTCAAGGGACCTGACAGCCATAATGCACTAACCTACAGACTATCAGAAGAAATGTTTAGTAGAAGCCAGACCATGGCTTAAAAAATCTAGCAGGCCGTGATCGGCTTAGAACAGGGACCCCAAGCCTCACAGAATTATGTAGAAGAAGAACTACTGCGACAGGAGCAAAGTCACCACCAAGGTCACAATATTGCAAATGACGTTCCTCACCCCGAACCTAAGTAACACCGGCTGCAGAAGAGGTGTGCTCTCCGACAAAATACAGAATAATTCAGAGCCCCTGGGCTCACAGACGTGGTCTCCAAGCACGTGACCTGGCCGAGCTGAGGGGCTGCCAAGATTGAGGCCTGAGAAGAGCAACCTGTTCCGCCATCCAGACAATAGCTGCAACAAAGTTGTTACAGTCACGCTACAGTTCTACCTTGGGAACCGGGGTGCTCTCATCGCAGCTATGGGCTACACACCGTCATCAGAAAATGCCATCCAAACTGGCCTGCAAGCCAGGGTCCATTGAGAGATGTGTGGATGTTCCTCCATGTACGTGATCCCTGTGGTGCTTTAGCAATAATAAACTGCAGTAATTCCTTGGCTCTTGTGTGGACCTGACGTTCTTGATTGGGCAAAGGGAAGGAGTTAGGCCTTCCATGTGAACGCACCGCGTGCTCCCAGAGCGGCTCAGTCGGGCCAGGGGGCCCGCCCCGAACACTCCTTTTTCTCTTCTTTAGCTGAAACGAATAACATTCAAGCAGAAGACCCAGATTGCAATCAATATTCAAGATAAATGACTCTCAGACACTCAAAATAGGCAAAGAGGTGTCTTCTCAGGGCATATTGCCTTTGTTCTGCTATAAATACATATTTTTCAGGCTTGCAATCACCCAAACACAACTCCTGCCTCTTCCCTCCACCCAGACAATTTCATCAAATTTTGCATTGTCCATGAAGTATTTATTTATATTTAGATCGTTTTACGGACCCGGAACCAGACACACAGAGGCTTCAGAATGCTGCACAAGTGACATATTATAAAGGAGAAAGTCTCACAGTGTACCTGAGGAATACCACAGCAGGGGCCTGTTGTGTTTACACAGTTCTGTAAACATTTCCCCATTGTGTAATGTTCCTCATTAGCGCGTTGGAGTGCAAAAAGGAGGTGTACATGGCGGCATACATGCATGCATATTGAGTAAACTCCACTTGACATGTATGCATGGATTCCTATGGAGTCCGATGGTGTAAATACTGTAGTATTTGCTTGGCAGAGAGGAAGGGGGGAGACAGAATCATAAATGTTGATCTGCCCCTCGTCTTAACCATGCAAATAATTGAACATGAGGCGTGATATATACAAAATGCGTAGAAGTCTTACACATTTCTTTTACTCATTTGTTTCAGTACACCCCAAAGTATTTAATACATAATTAATATATACTGCACTTGTGAGCAACATTTGAAAGCATTTCTCTTTTTATCAGCTGAAATGGCCATCTCACCACCATATTTTGCCACTAATTTGGACCCAATATATTTCCCATTCATGCTGGGCACAACCTTCTGCGAAGCTGTTCGTCATTTCACCACAATGTGGAGATTGAAGCACCTATATGCACTGTCCACGACACGCAGGGTTACACCGTCCAAAAGAGAAGAGTGTGACTTAGACGTCCTTTCAAGCACACAGGCATTCAGAATCCCATCACACTGTGCTATTTTGGTGGACCCAAGTTGGAGCACTCAACTGGTTCAGCCACAAACTACTGGCAACCGTTGTTTCATCTTGGTGCAATTTACAATCACCTAGGAACTGGGTTTAAATCTCACCATGACTGAGAATTAGGTAAACATAAAGGAGTGCCATAGTGTGTGGTATGGAAAGGTGCCACTGATTTTCGAGGGGTCCACAACTTTGAGCGGTGGTCCATGGATAGGCTAACTGCCAAGGGATTGCATTTATGGCAGATGCCCTTGACTACCAAGATGTAAGGCTCATTGATGTCCAAAGAGTTCATAATCATAATCGTCACCACTATATAAACTATCTACATTTTAGCATTGTGCAAATTGGTAAACAAAAGCAACAAAAGTAAATATAGTAAATAAAATGGAAAACATGTTTATAAAGAATAAATACATTGGTGGTGAGGTTTGAACCCCACTGCCATGACTGCTCCCTTTTCAAAGGCAAGCATACAAATCATGCTGCAACCAATGCCTTTACCATGAAGCTGTTAGAAGTGTGCATTATGGATGTCATGTGATGGCTGTGAAGTATACCATATGATGCCATATGGTACACCGGACCTTCTCTTCGCTACGCTTGGAGTTGCTGTTGTGAGCCCTGGTTCAGTGGACAAAGAGGCAGGACGTGGTCACAGCAGGAAAATGGTCTATATTTTAGGAACCTATAAACAAATGTAAAACGATAGTCTGAGGGCTCAAAGTAAGGTCTTTTTAAGAGCCATGCAACCCACACTTAGTTTTAATTTTAGTTAAGTTAGTGAACATATAATAGTCATTTTCCATGCACCTAATGCCTGATTAGTACACCCAAAGCGTGCACTGGTCGGTCCATGGAGTACACGAAATACAAAAGAAGTCAACGCAACAATATATACATAGTTCATACTTAATATGTCTAATTAATCTGTAATTTATATTTGTGCTGAAGGGAAAAACAGAAAATTGTAAAACAATGTCCGAAGAGACCATAATACCTATACCTGGCCTATGAGACTACACTGTGAATAAGATATTCGTAATTAGTACAGTGTGCCACTGCTATCCAGAAAGGTGTTTGCTATACACATCACATACATTCATCCCATACATAGGTATTTGGGCAATGGAACTTGTACCATGCACATGACTACACACATGTGAGGCTAAAATATCATCATGTAACGCAATAGGCATATCAAATGGCAGTATCTTGGCACGTGTGGCTTCAGCTGGTAAATTAATTCACCAACTGGGCATTAGATACAGTATTCGTCACATGGTGATTATATCTAGAATGTAAGGCTATAACTGGCATGCGATGGTAATAACTCACCATAAGATGATGCAGCAGCATTCAAAGGCAGCATCCCTTGCCAATGGTGGGTCTGCTCGGCATGCTCCTGGTATATCTACTTCAGAGTAACCAGACTCCATACTAATAAATAAATAGAAGGTCAATCAAGTAGCATTTCCACAGCTTTTGCTACTTTTGTATACTGTTAATCTTTCACATACCGCAGTTCTTTTCCATAAGTGATGTCATATTATGGACTTATTCTCTGTCAAATGTCCAATGTATTCCGCAGAATCAAAAACAAGATAACGCGTCTTAATTAATGGAAGGATGACACCTCTTAATGAAAGGAAACAGCAGTTTGCCCTAGAGCAGAGTGAAGGCATGGTGTGAGGGCCATAGTCCCCTGCTTGTGAAGACCAAGGGTCTTGGCCCACAAAAGAGCAGCCATTTATATCTTGGGATCAGTCAAGCCCAATAGCAGGAGAAGACTTCAAACCTAGAAACGGTGAGTCTGGAGCAAGGGTGTGTATATGTTTCTGTGTGTGTGACACGCTTGCTTTGTGGTTCCGTTTCTGCTGAGTTGCATTATTATTTGTTTGGGATGCCTAGCGGTGGCATGTTTTGCTATGCGCCTTCATCAAGCTATACTGTCTTTGCCCTGCCATGTTTTGAAGTGATACAATCAGTAATTTATTTATTTTATTTATTCATTTATTGTTCGCTTGTTAGGTGCTTATACAGGAAGTAAATACTGTTTCAAAGCGCCCACAGGGCAACAGGGATGTGACAAGGGGATGTGAAACAATTAAAATACATAAGAAATATTTAAATACTGTATGAGGATTCAATTCAATACTACAGCTAAGTCAATTCCTAGTCTGGGATACTGAATGGAAACCCTTATTAATATATCTTTATGTCCAGTTCATGCGTTCTGGATGACTACCCCTATATAACACCCCTCTCTTGGAATCCCCCTGACCCCACTGAGCCAAGAAGTAGTTCTGTTTTGCAAGTTTAAAGGTTTATTTGATAATTTAAACAATATATATATATCACGCTTTATAATAAATTAATAATTGAATATCACACTGAATCTGAGCAGTAATCAATAATGGATAGTCCGGCACTAGCACACTTGTGAATAGGAACAGAAGAATAAGGTGGTAGAGAATGCTTTATATAAGTTCAGATGGATGTAATGTTGAATGAAAATGCAATACAGAAAATACTCAATATGATTTCAACAAAACAATGTAATCACTTTTCTCTGGCAATCCCCTCCCCCCTTTATGCAATGCAAGGAAATGGAAGGAAAGCACACAGTTCTCAGAAATGCAATCAAATGTAATTCAGTTCACCCCAGCAAGCTTAGACTACAGAAGTTGGAAACACAGGCCCAAAATGCTTTTATATGTGCTGGCAATGAAGTGAAAAATATGCTAAAATGCTTTTAATTCCCTCTAGAGGTTCCGGGTGATTGGTATCTAGTTAATATTAGTCCCGGCTCACTCTAGCAATGATTCAGGGATGGTTCTTAAGAGGCAAACGAATTTTTAGCAAGGAAACTGCTGTTTTCACACGTAGAGAAATGTGCAAATCGCGGTAAATTAACAAGTGCGTTTGTCGCGATTGCGGCAAAAGTGTATGGAATAGGAATGCGGTTCTAGGTTCGTTGAAAAGCCAAGATTCCAAGCTTTCAGAGGAAAGTTACTGCAAGTCTCTAAGACAAACGGTCACAGAGATTTGAGCGATATGGTAAAGGTCGTTTTTCAGATTTGAAATTTTAAAGTTCAAAAAGACAAGTGACAGCTAGCAACTAGAAATGACGAGTGACAGCTTTGCAAAATGACAGGTGACAGTTAGGAGGCAGTTCTACTTAGATTAAAATAGATTGAATTATATTATTTTAACTAAGAGATTGGTTCTGCACAGTCTGCTAGGTACTCACAATATATTTTTGAAATAAATGGGCCTCGCCACGGATCTGGTCAGGTTTTAGACTGGACTCTGGTCTGGTCTCGGCACTTCACAGTGATCTGGGTCAGCTCTCTGGTTCTGCTAACAGTGGTCTGGGTCAGCTCTGCTCTCTCTGGATCTTTCTGCACAGCTTTCCCTGGAGATTGATGGATTTGAAGTCTGGATCTCTGAATGTTGTATGGTCCGGCAGAGCGCGTTGCAGCAAATGGAATTGAATGTCCCTATCTGTCCTGACTGTCTGCTTTTATGTGTTTTGAAAATGGGTGTGTGAGCAGCATCACTAGCCAGCCCCTCTCCACTTGTCATTGGCCACTTCCTCCTCTTCCCCTTGATTGGGGGAATGAAATGAAGTGTCATCATGATGAGGTCTGTTTATGATACAGAGAACCTACCCCTGTCAAATTACACACAATCTATATTTTGATCCAAAAGACATATTTGCACATGTACACATTTGTTTAAAATTACATGCACCCATCACATATCACAGGAGGTATACCCTGTCCAAATCTGCTCTTCCTGGGAGCTTGCATTGAGAAATGGCAACATATTTCACTTTTTGGTCAGGTTACCAATATCAGATTCTTACTCAAATTTATACACATGTGCGCAAGGAGTATGGACATTACTTGATGAAGTGTCAGATTTTTAACATGCATACATTTTAAGTAATACCCTCTTAACTGCTAGTTTGCCCCCAGATCATGCCACCGGTTCTAAAAACCTCTTCAAATGTGGGCAGAAAAATCACAAGAATTATGGTATCATTTAAATAATTATGACAAGTCCGTACTATGAGTTATTCATCTTTTTCTAAAACCATATTCTGGCTACAGGGGTGTGGTTTCCCCCCAGCACAAGGTTGAATTTCTGGTTTTTCCAGTTCTGCCAAGCCAGCTTGCTCTCACAGGCAGTGCTCCTCCCCTTTCCTTCCAGGAGGAAGCCACTTTTTACGGCCCCCATAATAAAACATTTGCCTGAGTCAGGACAGGGCTTTGTTCAATTTCCTGCAGAGCCCAGGAAATTCAATCAGGGAAGTGTCATATCCCTTTTGGTGGGAGCAGCAAAAGGGCAGCTAGGCCTGGGAACACAGCTGTTGTGCAAGTCTCATCTCCTGTCGGGGGTAGCTGGTGGGCAGAATTCAGTTCCTTAAGCCAGGTTTCAGATAAAATGTCACTTTTTGTTACCCAGTTTAAGTCAAGACAATGTTTACATATGCAGCTAGAATGCTGATTCTAAGTTCAAAACTTATGGCATTACAACAGTGACAACTATGTGCCACTCAAAAGTAGGTCACTCAGTTAATTTAAACATTTAGATTTTTAGTGTCTTTCAGTCCAAATTTACTTAAACTGCTGAAATCCACAACTCAGCCAGTCTTGTTATAAACCTTCAAGTCACTTCAGAATATAACTTTAGATTGTATCCACCTCTCAGTAAGTCTTTCTTTGGCCTGCCTTCATTTATTTCATTCATTTATTCAGTTTTACACAAAAAAGAAAAAAGTCTGGTGTTGTTTTAAAACGCCGGCTTTCTGATAGTGGTGAGTACTGGTAATGCACCCATTTTTGGGATTTAAGAAAATGAATTCCCCACAATTCTAGGTTGCTTTTGGCAATCAGCATTGCCATTCCCAATGGTTTCAGACTACTGTGTGGGTAGTCCAATGGTGGTTTTAGGCAGTGCCCTTCTGTGCCCATAACATCGGCAAAATGGGTGGCAGCCTATTCTTCATGCACTTCCCTGTGCATTTTCTGGGAAGCTCTGGCCATCATGATGTTTTCCATGTCAGTACTGCACAGTTTTTGAGGTAGGGCTCGGATGTATGGGTAAAAACATCCCACAAGCCCCCCTCTTGCGATGGCCATTCTGTTTCACTGATGGGACTCGCAAGACCTGGGATGTTTCCTCATCTTCTTCCAATAGATGGCACAGTTCAGCATCTTTTCCTCCATCCGGTCGGATCGATCGGTTCTCCTCGCCGGTCCTGATGGGAGTATTGGGCGGTACACTGGGCCCCTTTGTCACTGCTCCTGGTCTCCGGATCGTCCTCTTTGGCCCGTCTCCAGGTTTTCTTTCTCCTAGGACGACAAAGGAAGAGCGGCAATACCTATTCATAGACATTTTTCCCCCACCATTGATATAGTGGGGTGGCATATAAATTTATAGTCAAAACATATGAACATGCACATTTCTTTTTGCATTCAAAAACGAAAACACCCACATTGAGAAACTCAGAATTTGATAGGCGATATGTAGGATATTTTAAGTTAGAACTGAATTAATCTGAGACAGTACCCTGTAGGATTCCAGAGGATTCCTCCAGTTGTTGCAGAGTGTGCCTGGGATGGCAACACTTCAACTGGTTTATGTGGACCCACTTGTCTTCCCTCTCTGCCAAACCGCCTTTGGGGATGCGGATCTTGTAGGCCACAGGGGAGATTTTGTCTATAATCTCAAAGGGTCCCTTCCACGTAGGCAAAAATGTTCGCTGTTTGGCCTGGTTCCTTTGGAAGTTGTATAGATAGACCCGGTCCCCCACCTGATATTCCTTCCTGGAAGTTTTCAGGTCATAGTGGGTCTTCATGCTATCAGCTGATCTTTCTAGATTCCGCTGAGCATAAGCAAAAGCATGTTGAAGGTGTTTCCTTAAATTCTCCACATACTCATGAGTTGTGGAGGCATTTATTAGTGTCTGCTCTTGGGTCCTGTAGAGCAAATGCTGAGGAAGCACCATCTTGCGCCCAGTCATCAACTCAAATGGTGACATTTTGGTTGCAGATGAAGGGGTAGATCTGATGGCCACTAGGACCAGAGGTAATCGGATATCCCAACTTGGCCCAGAATCTGCCACAAACTTCTTTAATATTCTCACAATGGTTCGGTTATATCTCTCTACTGCCCCAGAAGAAGCTGGCCGGTAAGCAATATGCAACTTCCTTTTGACCCCCAGTATCTCCCACATCTTTGTCATTACTTCACTGGTGAAGTGGCTGCCCCTGTCTGACTCAATCCTTTGAGGTAGACCAAAACGGGAAAAGATGTGGTTAATCATCAAGGCAGCTGCGGTTTCTGCCTTGCAATTTGGGGCTGGGAGACATTCCACCCACTTGGTAAACAAGCATGTCACAGTCAACATGTACTTATTCCCCCTAGCAGAGCGAATCACGGGGCCTACAAAGTCGATTTGTAAATCTGACCATGGCAGTGTCATCCCCCGCTTTTGGAGAGGCGCCCGGTGCGTGAGGGATGATGGCTGAAATTGTGCACACACAAGACACCCCTTCAAGTATTGGTCGAGGTCCTGCCCCATGTGTGGCCAGTATGCAACATCTCTTAAGATTTACAATGTTGTGTGAAACCCCCTATGACCGGCGGTGGCCGCATCATGGGCGTTACTTAACATCAGGCTTCGGAATGAGGTAGGAACCACCCACTGATCGTGGCCAGCTTTGGATTTCCTTACCAGCAAACCGTCTTGGATCCGGAACATTTTTGGACATTTCATCAACACTCTTAGGTCCTCTTTCCCAGTGCAATCGGTATCCGTCAGGGGAAAGTTCTCAGGGTCCTCAAGGTGCTGGTAAAATTTACCAATTATTGGATCCCCCTTCTGAGCTGTAATCAAATCAGCATCAGGGGTCTCCTTGCTCCATTGTGCAATTGAAAGGTCGTTGTGAGCATTTGTCTGGGACCTAGTGATAGCAGTGACCTGGATTTCCCCCAACAGGGACTCAATCTCAATTAGATCCCCTTGCATGGCCCCGGTTTTGGCCAGCTGATCAGCCAAGTCATTTCCAGTTTTGTCTGGTCCCTCTACTTTGGAATGACCCTTGATCTTTTTCCAATAGATGGTCATCTCATTCGAGGTGACCAGATCATCAATGTTTTGGATCAACTTCCCATGTTTCAAGGGTTTGTTGTTAGCAGATAACATGCCTCTGGTTTTCCAATTAACCAGGTGCTCCACGAACCCGTTCCGTACATAATCCGAATCTGTGATTATGACCAGTTCGTGGAGTTGATGCTGGACAGCAGTGAGGATGGCCTGATGCACAGCCATCAATTCTGCCACCTGACTACTTCGGGGACCAATTTTGTATCCAGCGGAGGGTTCTGGGGACTCATTCACCCATGCATTCCCTACGCCGGCCACCAGTTCTTTCTCCCCGTCGTTGTCAACATGGTAAGAGCATCCATCCACATAGACAATGGGCATTCCCTCACACTTGTCCTCTTCAAAGACTTTGTGGGGGGCATTAAGGTATGCCTCCATGTTGTCCTTTATTTTTAGACTTTCGTCCTCGAGACAGTTTTCTCTGGCACAATCATGCAAGTCAGCCAGACCTTGCGCGAGGGGACTCTTCTTGTTTTGGCCATATCTGACCTCCACAGGAAAGTCTTGCATTGACAGAATCCAGGAAGTAATTCGGGAATTACTCACATTTCCGGCCCGGATTCTATCACTTTGGAGATATTGCAGAGGCTGGTGTGGAGTCTCCACTATGATGTGTTCCCCCTGGATAAACGGGCGGTAATTCTTCAATGCCCACACCGTTGCCAGGAGTGCCTTCTCACAATCGTTGAATTTTTCCACCACAGAGGATAAAGTTTTGCTAGCATAGGAGATTACTTTATTGACCTTGTCATGCTTTTGGTATAATACTGCCGTCAAGCACGTATTAGAGAACCCCGTCTCCAGGAAGAACTCCTTGTTTCTGACAGGGTAAGCTAGGCAAGGCGCTTGTGAGAGGCTTCTTTTGAGTTGTTTTACTGCCTCGGCTTGTTCTGGACCCCATTCCAACTTGGCCCCCCCCTTCAGGAGATGAATCAGGGGTCTGGTGATCTCTGCGTAGCCCTCAATGAACTTTCTGCTGTAATTAGTCAGTCCAAGGAGGCTCCTTAGTTCCCGCAGAGTTGTGGGGTCTTTCAGTTTCTGAAGTGCTTCCACTTTCTTTTCCTGGGGACAGAGACCCTGAGAGGTAATCTCATGCCCCAAGAAATTAACATGGGTTCTACACCACTGTGCTTTCTGAAAGGAAAGTTTTGCTCCGGCGGCCCTCAACAGCGTCAGAACATAACGGATCTCCGCTATGTGTTCCTCCACAGATGAACTTTTGATGAGGACATCATCTACATAAGCCAGGTTACCCCTCGCACCCAGGTCGGGCATGGCCTTATGTAGGAAAATATTGAACTCATTACCGGAGTTAAGGTATCCGAAGGGAGTCCGGGTCCATGTGTACTGCTGGCCCCCAAAGGTAAAAGCCAGCTTGTATTGGTCCTCCCTACTGAAAGGCACAGTCCAGTATCCATTGGTCAGGTCTATTGCAGTGAATACCTGTGACCCCTGAATCTGGGCCAGCACTTGGTCAATGTAGGGCAGAGGCCATCGGGAAGTATGGACCCGTTTGTTGAGCTCCCTGAGGTCGGCGCAGAGTCTCCACTGGCCGTTTGGCTTCAATATTCCCAGCACCGGGTTATTGAAGGTGCTGTGGACTGGACGGATTATTCCCCGGGACCCAAGGTTCTTAATTATCTCAGTAAGGGACTCCATTGATGCGAGAGGCAAGCGATATTGCTTCACAAACACAGGAGTCATGCCAGGGTCCGTGGGGATTGTTGTTGTGTGGATGTCGGTGCGACCACAGTCATATGAGTCTACTGCAAAGAGATCTTGGAAATCCAAGAAAACTTGTTTCAACTTTTGCTTTTGTTCCAGAGTCACACAGGCATCAGCTAGGTTGACTCTCTCTTCCACCATCTGCCTGAAGCCTGGAAATACTTCTGGTTTGGCTATCTCAGCGGCCTCCTCCAGCTGGGTGGAGAAGTCCCTGGTCAGAGTGCTGATTTGGACTGGAGGCTTCAGGTGGGAAAGGCAGCCCTCATGGACCTGGAAAATCACCTCATCCCTTCTGAAGTCACAAGTCACATCTTCCTTACCATAGGGGCAGGAAGTGTACACCAGGAAGTTCCCCCCATGCCGGGTAAAAATCCTGTCTGGTGTTGTATTGTCATCACTGTCACTGTCAAAGCAGTCCTTGGGGATTGGCCCTAACAGTTCATTACCTAAATCTATGGAAAAATGTCGGTCATCAACTGCCATTCCAATAATGGTGCCTGCGGCTAGAGTAATACTCCTTAAGTCGCTGTTATCCACCTCTATTGGAATGGTGTCATGTTCTATGTTGACTAATGGTGTTGGGTTTACCCCTAACCCTTGCTGTTGGAGAGAAGCATTTAGATGTATGTAAGCATCAGGGTTTTGCAAATATTGTCCTCTTTTAACTTTCACTTCCAGGGAGAATTGTCGGGTACTTTCTGGGATGGTGACTTCCTCTTTGATCTGAATTTCAACTGCATAAGGTAGCAATTGAGCTGACCTAAATGCTTTTTCTGGATCATCAAAGCCCATGGGATTATCCGCTAATCGGGACCAAGCTTTGAGGTTTATTAGGTCCAAACTAATGGCAAAGCGATTGAGAATGTCACTGCCTAAGTAAAAGGAGGCAGTGACGTCTTGCACGACCCAACAATTATGGACTATGCTCTTGTTGCCAATGGAGATTTTGAGCATACACCTGCTTGGCAGGAGCTGTTTAGAATTAGGTGCTTCCAGGTCCATTTCCCATTTGTCTATCAGTTTGAATGTGGGAATGGCTGGATCTTTTGGGAGTTGGCGGAACATGGCTTCGCTGATGAAGCTCTTACCGTTGTTCACACACACTCGAGCGAGAACAGAGTCCTTCCCATCATTTAATTGGACAGGGATGAACAACTGCTCTCCAATTTGCTGAACATCAGCCAGGCTCTGAGCTGATTTCACATCTTTCTGGACTATAGGAGTGGGAGTTTCTGATTGTGGATTAGTATAGAATCTCAGAGTGTTTCCTTCCAGCGTGGAGTACCACTTTAGACTGGAAGGAAGGTTGATTTTCAGAAATAGAGAGGACCCTCCATCACCAGTCTGTTGTCCTACTGCTATTACTGTCACGTCTGGAATTTGGCTATTCTGGAAGTGAAATTCTACTTGGTCAGATTTTTGTTCAACCATGTGGCAGGTGCCGTTTAAACTAACATGGTTGACACTCTGTTTTAATTTAATTGGTCGGCTAGTCTGGGTCCAGAGGACCTTGTTTACGCAATCTATTAACGGTGACAACCTCCTCAGGAGGTCATTCCCCAGTAAACAAGGGGTGCCCTCTGGAGTCACAACTATGACTGGGTGTTTCAACTTGTGTCGCCTAATTTTAATGTCCAAGTCTGCCGTCCCCTCGACAGAAATTTCCTTCCCGTCAAAGTTCTGCAGTTGTCCAGGAAGAGAGGTGAGAGGAATTTGGTAATTCTCTCCCCTTCCTGCATTCAGTTCGTCAAAGGCCCTTCTGGACAGAATGGTAGCTTGAGATCCAGTGTCCACCAGTGCCAAAATTGTACCCTGCCCCTGTACTTGTACCGGGGCATAGTATCTTCCCTCCTTCTCCTCAAGGGGGCACAGATAATGCACATTTTTGGACAACTGGTGGGCTAACTTTCTGGTTTTGGACATCGCTAGGGAAGAGATTTGGGCAGAATTCTGTGGAGAGCCTTGGGAATCTGAAAGAAAAAGTTGGCAACTGGAGATCAGAGCCATTGTGGGTTCCCCTGGCTCCGGTTCCGGGCGGCCCCCCCTTTTTGGAGGCAGTCATCAGGATGGGTTTGAACCAGGGGATTTTTTTGCTGTTGGTTCTAGGATGAGATGGTGGGCGGCGGTAGCTCAGTCTCCACATCTCCCCAGTCTGGATTTGCATCCCTAGGGACCCATTTTTCTTTGGGAGGAGTTCCCCCCTCTCTGAAGGAGAAGATCCTTTTCCCAGGGTCCTCTGAGGATCCCTCTCCCTCAAATTGGAAGATCTGTACCTCCTCCTCAAACTGAGTCTGTTTGGGTCTTTTGTTTCTCCTACCCCCCCTCTGCTCCTTTGGAGGCAGACTTTCAGGGGCAGGGTATTTTGTTTCCGGTTCCTGGTTTTCCAGGGGCTGTTTACAAGTGAGGAAGGAAGCTTCCTCCAAGGCTTTACACCCCCCCTTCCCTTTGTGCCTCCTCCCTGGGAACTGGTGAGTTATCGGGGTGCTGCCCCCCCACTGAGCCAAGAAGTAGTTCTGTTTTGCAAGTTTAAAGGTTTATTTGATAATTTAAACAATATATATATATATATCACGCTTTATAATACATTAATAATTGAATATCACACTGAATCTGAGCAGTAATCAATAATGGATAGTCTGGCACTAGCACACTTGTGAATAGGAACAGAAGAATAAGGTGGTAGAGAATGCTTTATATAAGTTCAGATGGATGTAATGTTGAATGAAAATGCAATACAGAAAATACTCAATATGATTTCAACAAAACAATGTAATCACTTTTCTCTGGCAATCCCCTCCCCCCTTTATGCAATGCAAGGAAATGGAAGGAAAGCACACAGTTCTCAGAAATGCAATCAAATGTAATTCAGTTCACCCCAGCAAGCTTAGACTACAGAAGTTGGAAACACAGGCCCAAAATGCTTTTATATGTGCTGGCAATAAAGTGAAAAATATGCTAAAATGCTTTTAATTCCCTCTAGAGGTTCCGGGTGATTGGTATCTAGTTAATATTAGTCCCGGCTCACTCTAGCAATGATTCAGGGATGGTTCTTAAGAGGCAAACGAATTTTTAGCAAGGAAACTGCTGTTTTCACACGTAGAGAAATTTGCAAATCGCGGTAAATTCGCGAGTGCGTTTTTCGCGATTGCGGCAGAAGTGTATGGAATAGGAATGCGGTTCTAGGTTCCTTGAAAAGCCAAGATTCTAAGCTTTCAAAGGAAAGTTACTGCAAGTCTCTAAGACAAACGGTCACGGAGATATGAGCGATATGGTAAAGGTCGTTTTTCAGATTTGAAATTTTAAAGTTCAAAAAGACAAGTGACAGCTAGCAACTAGAAATGACGAGTGACAGCTTTGCAAAATGACAGGTGACAGTTAGGAGGCAGTTCTACTTAGATTAAAATAGATTGAATTATATTATTTTAACTAAGAGATTGGTTCTGCACAGTCTGCTAGGTACTCACAATATATTTTTGAAATAAATGGGCCTCGCCACGGATCTGGTCAGGTTTTAGACTTGTCTCTGGTCTGGTCTCGGCACTTCACAGTGATCTGGGTCAGCTCTCTGGTTCTGCTAACAGTGGTCTGGGTCAGCTCTGCTCTCTCTGGATCTTTCTGCACAGCTTTCCCTGGAGATTGATGGATTTGAAGTCTGGATCTCTGAATGTTGTATGGTCCGGCAGAGCGCGTTGCAGCAAATGGAATTGAATGTCCCTATCTGTCCTGACTGTCTGCTTTTATGTGTTTTGAAAATGGGTGTGTGAGCAGCATCACTAGCCAGCCCCTCTCCACTTGTCATTGGCCACTTCCTCCTCTTCCCCTTGATTGGGGGAATGAAATGAAGTGTCATCAGGATGAGGTCTGTTTATGATACAGAGAACCCACCCCTGTCAAATTACACACAATCTATATTTTGATCCAAAAGACATATTTGCACAGGTACACATTTGTTTAAAATTACATGCACCCATCACATATCACAGGAGGTATACCCTGTCCAAATCTGCTCTTCCTGGGAGCTTGCATTGAGAAATGGCAACATATTTCACTTTTTGGTCAGGTTACCAATATCAGATTCTTACTCAAATTTATACACATGTGCGCAAGGAGTATGGACATTACTTGATGAAGTGTCAGATTTTTAACATGCATACATTTTAAGTAATACCCTCTTAACTGCTAGTTTGCCCCCAGATCATGCCACCGGTTCTAAAAACCTCTTAAAATGTGGGCAGAAAAATCACAAGAATTATGGTATCATTTAAATAATTATGACAAGTCCGTACTATGAGTTATTCATCTTTTTCTAAAACCATATTCTGGCTACAGGGGTGTGGTTTCCCCCCAGCACAAGGTTGAATTTCTGGTTTTTCCAGTTCTGCCAAGCCAGCTTGCTCTCACAGGCAGTGCTCCTCCCCTTTCCTTCCAGGAGGAAGCCACTTTTTACGGCCCCCATAATAAAACATTTGCCTGAGTCAGGACAGGGCTTTGTTCAATTTCCTGCAGAGCCCAGGTAATTGTCATGATCTCTGCTTCCAAAAGGTCAGGGTTTTCCCAACTCCCTTGGAAGCAGATCCATAACCCAGGTTCCGAGTGCCAACCAGTCCCAATTGGGACCTTTTGGACCCAGTCCTGGCGCCAGTGGCACCAGGCTCATAAATATGCCCAGTCCCAGCGCTGGAAGCGCCGGGCTCATAATGCTTGGGTGGACTTACCTGCAGCAGACCATGCTGCTTACTTGCCTGCCAGTTGAGCCTCTGATCCTCTTCTGTTTGGAACTACTTTTCCTGTTGGGTGGGGCAGGAGCCACTCCCTAGATTCAGAACACTGGAATTCTTCTGGAAAGCAGGAACTCTTTTCTTACCTAGGCGTGGCTGTGGAAGGAGACACCTAAGCACTACAGGAGGCTATTTAAACCACACCCGATGGATGAATCTTGCTTTGCGTTATTCTGCATCCTCTGCAGCAGAACGCTCATTGTGTCTTCTGCATCTGATCCTGGGCCTAAGGAAAAAGGCTTACCATCCGGAATCCAGTCTTCAGCAACACCTATAAAGACAAGAAAGAACAGGTTAGCATTACGGTCTTCAGTGACAGCTCTTCACTTACCTGGTCCATCGGCTGTCACCAACGCCTCGCGCTGCATTCCGGCATCTGAAAGACAAAGGCTTACCTACTCTTCGTGCGCTCCGGAGGTCTTCACACTGCATTCCGGCATCTGAAAGACAAAAGCTCACCAACTCTTCGCACGCTCCGGAGGCATTCGGCGCTGCATCCCGCATCTGAAAGACAAAACAAGGTGCGTTTAAAGACATTGGGGAACTTTAATACTCACGTGCCATTACTCCTTTCCACATCTAACCCAGTGTGTATTCCGGCACCCTGCAGCCGCTCCGAACTTGTACCTGCAAAATAAAAAGACAGTTAGAGCGCATCGTGAAGCAGGCAACAAGCGCTTACTTACGTGCTTCCAGGCGCTTCTATTCATCACACGGGCTCCATCTTCAACTCACTTCAGCCCGTCATCCGCCATCGCCGGAACCCTGCAAAACAAGAAACATCATTACTAAAGACTTTAAAGACATTAGAATTACTCGAAACTTACCGTTCGTGCAGTAACCGACGGACAGCAGTCCTCTGAAGTCAAGAGGCCTGCTCCCCTTATCCAGTGAAGAAACTGGTTACAGCACCCTGCCCCGAGGCAGATGGAGAGCACGGCGTTCACTTACCTAAGGTGAGAGCGTTAACCTTTGGGGTTCTACAGGAGAAGAGAAAGGGAAGAAGAGAGAGACATTCAATAACCCAGTTGCTTAATCCCATATTTTCTATCTGCAGACATCTTACCCTTCGAGTCAGACATACAGTGCACAGAGGTCCAGCCCAAAGAGCCAGCCGTGTGTTACACATCACCTTTGAAGATACGGTATACGCCCAGTCAAGACCAGCGCCTCTACGGGAATCAGGTGAGCGTTACAGAACGCAAAGCCTACCACAAAACTCCCGTCCAGGCGCTATGGAAACCTCGGATACCGACCAGCTAGCCCAGTTACTTGGGGAACTAAGGGCAGAAGTGCATGCAGCCCGTCAGGAAACGAACGCTCTAAGAAGGGAACTGATTATTTCCAAGGAGCGAACAGATGATCTCGCTAGACAATTGCTACAGTCACAAGCCGGACAGACCCCTTTACCCGCATCTGGGGGAAATCTTCCTTCTACATCCTCTATGAATCCAGTGCAGATCAACCTACCTGGAAATGTACCCCTGGCTCCGCCCGAACGATTTTCTGGTGACCCAAAGAGGTTTGCAGTATTTATCAATCAGTGCCGGTTGCATTTCTTATGCCGGCCAGCAGCCTTTCCAACTGATCAAGCTAAAGTAGCTTTCGTGCTTTCGTACCTTAGTGGCAATGCGGCAGACTGGTCGATCCCTCTAGTAAATCAAGATGATCCGGTCCTCCATGATTTTCAAGCTTTTCAGCTCAGTATGGAAAAACTGTTCGCAAGACATTCACAGGGGCAGGCCTTGGACAATGAGCTTCTTTCGTTGCGACAAGGTAATCAAGACCTCTTGGCTTATATTGCGTCTTTCAACAGACTGATAGTGGAAACTCAATGGCCTGAGGACAAAAGGATTACGCTGTTTTATAGAGGTCTACGTGGAGAGCTCAAAGATGTGTTAGCCCAAGTAGTGAATCCCCCACAAGATTGTTCGGACTATATAGACTTAGTCGTTCAAATAGATCACAGACTGCAGAACAGGAAGGCCGATCGTTCCAAGTTTGATGCTCGAGTATTTTCCAAACCGCCAACTCCTTCCAAAGGAGTAGACTCCGGGGAACCCATGCAAATAGGGGGTCTGAAAGGTCCTCTAACACAAAAGGAGCGGGAAAGGAGAAAACAGTTGCAATTATGCCTCTATTGCGGAAACTCAGGGCACTTTCTTCGAGACTGTCCCGTGAAACCTGCTAAGAAGGCAGTAGGAGCTGCAGTTACCAAAGTTACAAACTCTGAGCAGGGACACGACCTTGCCCGACAAGAATAGAGGTCCTCTTGCTGAGCGTGAAAACCAGTTCCGTGACCTCGCATTTCGTGATACCTATGGTCCTCATTAGCCCTGATAATCCGGATCGATTACATGCAATTGAAGCTTACGTCGACAGCGGTGCCATCAGCAATTATGTGGATCATGAAATGGTTTTGAGGATGAATCTAACTCTTTGTCCCAAGGCTGTAAAGGACGTCATTACTACGGTGGATGGTACGGAGATAGCCTCCGGGCCAGTAACGCATACCACTCAAGAGGTGACGCTAGTAAGTCAAGATGGACACCATGAGAAGATCGTGTTCGATGTGATCAAGGCCCCTCAGTTTCAGATTATTCTAGGAATACCTTGGTTAGAGAAACACAATCCTCTGATCGATTGGCGAGCAAGAACGGTCCAGTTTCCAGAATGTGTCTCTACTTGTCACCCTCCACCTGGTGTTGCACTGGCAGCAATTTCTTCAGAGACTCCCCAGTTACCTCCCGAATACCTAGAATACCAAGATGTTTTCCGGAAGGATCAGGCTAACTCTCTACCTCCTCATAGGTCTTATGACTGCCAGATAGACCTGATACCTGGATCTACTCCTCCTTGTAGTAGAATTTATGCCCTCACCGAGCCTGAGAACCTTCACCTTCGACAATACCTGGATCAATACCTGGAAAATGGGTTTATTCGTCCTTCCAAGTCCCCTGCTTCTTCAGCTTTGTTCTTCGTTCCAAAAAAGGAAGGAGACCTTAGAACTTGTATAGATTATCGCTCCCTGAACCAGATCACCGTTAAGAATAGATATCCGTTACCTTTGATCCCTGAACTCCTGGACCAAGTCAGAAAAGCATGCATATATACAAAGCTGGATCTTAGAGGAGCTTACCACTTGGTACGAGTAAAAGAGGACGATGAATGGAAGACCGCCTTCCGCACCAAGTATGGGCTATTTGAATATCAGGTCATGACCTTCGGACTTTGCAATGCCCCGGCCGCCTTTCAATATTTTATGAACGATGTCCTCAGAGAGCTCATAGATGTGTGTGTTGTTGTTTACATTGACGACATCCTCGTTTATTCTTCATCGGAATCTGAACATCGGAAACACGTGAAAATGGTCCTCGAAAGATTGCGTCAACACAAACTTTTCGCTAAGTTGGAAAAATGTGTTTTCAACGTGACTGAAGTTGAATTCTTGGGATTCATATTATCACCTGGCGGAGTGCGTATGGATTCAAAGAAGGTCGATGCAGTTCTCAAATGGCCATCACCATCCTCCATAAAAGGTGTGCAAAGCATGTTAGGCTTCGCTAACTTTTACCGCAGGTTTATCCCCGAATTCTCTCAAATAGTCCAGCCAATCACTGCCTTGTTAAAGAAAAACAAACGTTTTGAATGGTCTACCGAGGCGGAACAAGCTTTCCAGGATTTGAAGACTAAATTTATCTCTGCACCAATCTTAAAACACCCTCGCCCCGAACTCCCCTACATCGTGGAAACTGATGCTTCAAGCCTTGCCATGGGGGCAGTTCTATCACAAAAGGACCCGGTAACCAATCAGTTGCATCCCGTGGCATTTTGGTCCCGCAAATTCTCGCCTCCTGAAATCAATTACACGATTACTGACAAGGAACTTCTGGCTATCAAGTCTGCCTTTAAGGCTTGGCGGCATTATCTGCTGGGGGCCCGACACACCGTTACTGTGATTACGGATCACCGAAACCTGCAATATTTGAAAACCGCAAAAGCCCAATCCTCTAGACAACTCCGTTGGGCATTATTCTTTGCCGAGTTTGACTTCATAATTACCTATCGACCTGGTACAAAGAACGGTAAAGCTGATGCCCTTTCTCTGATGGGAGTGGAAGAACACTTGATCAACCCTAAACCTGTACCAATCATTCCCGAACAAAGAATTCTGGGTGTAATCGCTACAGAAACCATAGAGGAAGTTAAGGATAAAGCCAGGCAACTTGTAACTCCTGCAGACATACAGAATTGGCATCTGCAGGGAAAGGACTTTGCAGTAAAGGACAACTTATTGTATTTCCAAGAACGATTATACCTACCCAGCACAGATTTACAGAAAAAAGTAATCTCTTGTTATCCCGATTCTTTAATGGAAGGACATCCCGGTATGGCCAAGACCTCAGAAAAGATCAAGCGCTACTTCTGGTGGCCGTCTTGGAAAAAAGATATCAGAGACTTTATAATGTCCTGTGGAGTATGCGCCCAAAACAAGAGTCAAAAGGAAAGGCCAGCAGGCCTCTTACGCCCTATTGACATCCCACCTCGCCCTTGGCATACGCTTTCTATGGACTTCATCACCGATCTACCTCCATGCTCCGGATACAATACGATTCTAGTAATCGTGGACTTATTCTCCAAGATGGCGCATTTCATTCCGCTCAAAGGCTTGCCAACAGCAGCAACTCTGGCCCGAGAATTTCTCGAAAACTTCGTCCGACTGCACGGTTTTCCTTCGGTTCTAATTTCGGATCGGGGTAGTCAATTTATTTCTCATTTTTGGCGAAGTTGCTGTCGGTCGGCTCAAATTGATGTGAGACTATCGACCAGTCACCACCCTCAGACCGACGGACAAACCGAGAGGACCAATCAAACTCTGGAACAGTATTTACGCTGCATGCTGCAACAAACTGAAAAAACTTGGAAAGAAATCCTTTGGATAGCCGAATATGCCTACAATAACTCTGTCCATTCGGGAACTGGGAAAACCCCGTTTTTTCTTTTGTACGGCAGTCACCCTCGAACCTCGGAGTTGGATCTCCTCCAAGATCTTGAAACACCAGCAGTAGACTACCTGCATTCTACAATCACCCAAGCCTTTAAGGAAGCTGTTTCTCACCTTCAAAGGGCTAAAGAACAATACAAGAAAGGAGCAGATCAACATCGGAAGGAAGCCCCTCAATATCAAGTAGGGGATCAAGTCTGGTTATCCACCAAATATCTACCTCTAAAAGGGCCACGCACATTCAACCCAAGATACCTTGGTCCCTATTCCATCACTACCATAGTAAACCCAGTAGCGGTCAAGTTGGACTTGCCCCCGCACATGAAGATACATCCGGTCTTCCACGTCTCTCTATTAAAACCCGTGCAACCTCAAACCCGACTAACTAAATCTCCAAAACCTATCCTAGTTGATGGAGAACTCGAGTTTGAAGTCAAAAGCATTCTGGACTCCAAGATCTCCAAATCTAAACTATTTTACCTAATTGACTGGAAAGGCTACGGCCCCCAAGAGAGATCCTGGGAACCTGCTGAATATGTCCACGCTCCTCGCCTAATCAAAAGATTTCACCGAACATTTCCTGACAAACCAAAACCCCCGGAGAAGCCCGGTTTGGAAGGGGCCTTGAGGGGGGGTACTGTCATGATCTCTGCTTCCAAAAGGTCAGGGTTTTCCCAACTCCCTTGGAAGCAGATCCATAACCCAGGTTCCGAGTGCCAACCAGTCCCAATTGGGACCTTTTGGACCCAGTCCTGGCGCCAGTGGCACCAGGCTCATAAATATGCCCAGTCCCAGCGCTGGAAGCGCCGGGCTCATAATGCTTGGGTGGACTTACCTGCAGCAGACCATGCTGCTTACTTGCCTGCCAGTTGAGCCTCTGATCCTCTTCTGTTTTGAACTACTTTTCCTGTTGGGTTGGGCAGGAGCCACTCCCTAGATGCAGAACACTGGAACTCTTCTGGAAAGCAGGAACTCTTTTCTTACCTAGGCGTGGCTGTGGAAGGAGACCCCTAAGCACTACAGGAGGCTATTTAAACCACACCCGATGGATGAATCTTGCTTTGCGTTATTCTGCATCCTCTGCAGCAGAACGCTCATCGTGTCTTCTGCATCTGATCCTGGGTCTAAGGAAAAAGGCTTACCATCCTGAATCCAGTCTTCAGCAACACCTATAAAGACAAGAAAGAACAGGTTAGCATTACGGTCTTCAGTGACAGCTCTTCACTTACCTGGTCCATCGGCTGTCACCAATGCCTCGCACTGCATTCCGGCATCTGAAAGACAAAGGCTTACCTACTCTTCGTGCGCTCCGGAGGTCTTCACACTGCATTCCGGCATCTGAAAGACAAAAGCTTACCAACTCTTCGCACGCTCCGGAGGCCTTCGGCGCTGCATCCCGCATCTGAAAGACAAAACAAGGTGCGTTTAAAGACATTGGGGAACTTTAATACTCACGTGCCATTACTCCTTTCCACATCTAACCCAGTGGGTATTCCGGCACCCTGCAGCCGCTCCGAACTTGTACCTGCATAATAAAAAGACAGTTAGAGCGCATCGTGAAGCAGGCAACAAGCGCTTATATACGTGCTTCCAGGCGCTTCTATTCATCACACGGGCTCCATCTTCAACTCACTTCAGCCCGTCATCCGCCATCGCCGGAACCCTGCAAAACAAGAAACATCATTACTAAAGACTTTAAAGACATTAGAATTACTCGAAACTTACCGTTCGTGCAGTAAACGACGGACAGCAGTCCTCTGAAGTCAAGAGGCCTGCTCCCCTTATCCAGTGAAGAAACTGGTTACAGCACCCTGCCCCGAGGCAGATGGAGAGCACGGTGTTCACTTACCTAAGGTGAGAGCGTTAACCTTTGGGGTTCTACAGGAGAAGAGAAAGGGAAGAAGAGAGAGACATTCAATAACCCAGTTCCTTAATCCCATATTTTCTATCTGCAGACATCTTACCCTTCGAGTCAGACATACAGTGCACAGAGGTCCAGTCCAAAGAGCCAGCCGTGTGTTACACATCACCTTTGAAGATACGGTATACGCCCAGTCAAGACCAGCGCCTCTACGGGAATCAGGTGAGCGTTACAGTAATTCAATCAGGGAAGTGTCATATCCCTTTTGGTGGGAGCAGCAAAAGGGCAGCTAGGCCTGGGAACACAGCTGTTGTGCAAGTCTCATCTCCTGTCGGGGGGAGCTGGTGGGCAGAATTCAGTTCCTTAAGCCAGGTTTCAGATAAAATGTCACTTTTTGTTACCCAGTTTAAGTCAAGACAATGTTTACATATGCAGCTAGAATGCTGATTCTAAGTTCAAAACTTATGGCATTTCAACAGTGACAACTATGTGCCACTCAAAAGTAGGTCACTCAGTTAATTTAAACATTTAGATTTTTAGTGTCTTTCAGTCCAAATTTACTTAAACTGCTGAAATCCACAACTCAGCCAGTCTTGTTATAAACCTTCAAGTCACTTCAGAATATAACTTTAGATTGTATCCACCTCTAAGTAAGTCTTTCTTTGGCCTGCCTTCATTTATTTCATTCATTTATTCAGTTTTACACAAAAAAGAAAAAAGTCTGGTGTTGTTTTAAAACGCCGGCTTTCTGATAGTGGTGAGTACTGGTAATGCACCCATTTTTGGGATTTAAGAAAATGAATTCCCCACAATTCTAGGTTGCTTTTGGCAATCAGCATTGCCATTCCCAATGGTTTCAGACTACTGTGTGGGTAGTCCAATGGTGGTTTTAGGCAGTGCCCTTCTGTGCCCATAACATCAGCAAAATGGGTGGCAGCCTATTCTTCATGCACTTCCCTGTGCATTTTCTGGGAAGCTCTGGCCATCATGATGTTTTCCATGTCAGTACTGCACAGTTTTTGAGGTAGGGCTCGGATGTATGGGTAAAAACATCCCACAATACAGTGGGGGGGACAGACCTACTATGCCTTGTGAGTGTTGAACATGCAAGTGGAGAAGAGAGGTGGAGTGGGATAGGTGCTGGAGTGCTCATGGGTGAGCAACAGGTAAAGTGCAATGTGAGGTAAGTGTGAGCCTCCAAGGGTGGAGGGTGAGCCAAGGCAAGTACTGAGGATAAACAGGATCTGGGGTCATTTCAGTGTGGAAGGTCAGGGTCCTGAGGATGCATAAGTGCCCTGGACACCAAACAAGCAACTGTGAGATTAGCAAAGGAGAGGGGAGGGAAGGAGGAGGTAAAGAGGAAAGTCTTGATGAGTTTCTGGAATTTAGGAAAGTCCTGCTCAAGATGCAGATTGAGGTGGAGGTTGTTCCAAAGAAGGGAGCCAACTGAGTAAAGCGTTTGACCTCCTGCCCTCTCTTTAGAGAAATGCGCAAAGAGTTTGTGCCAGAGGAGGACAGCGATCTAGAGGGCAGAGGTGTGGTTAGGGTGGGGCTGAGGGGGCACAAACCCCAGGTTTTTTGGTTGTAGACCCGGATAGAAGCTCAGGGGCTACAACCAAAAGGCTAACTAGCCCCCATTCCTGACCGTCATGACATTAGCATAGTCAGAGGCATTGCTAGGGAGGGCTGAGGGGGTTATAGCCCCGGGAATTTTGGTTGTAGTCCCAGATAGAAGCCTAGGAGCTACAACCAAAATGCTAGCTAGCCCCGGGTCCTGACAGTCACAACATTAGCATAGCCCCAGACCTATTCCAGACCTAGCAACACCCATGAGCATAGCCCCCGATCTTTTCCAGACCTAGCAACACCCCTGGTTGAGGGGGAATATTTAGTAAGAAAGATTTGCAGATAGTAAGGTCCCCGGCCCCGTCCAGCCTTGTGGATGATACAGAGGGGTTTGAATTCAATCAATTAAGGAAATGGGATCCAGTGAAGAGTGTTTAGGGCATGAGAGATAGGGTCCCTGGGCTTGAGGCCATGGATAAGTCTTGCTGCCCTTTTCTGGATTAGCTGGAGGGGTCGCAGAGTGGAAGAAGATAGATTCAGAAGGAGGCAATTGCAATAGTCAAGCCTAGAGAGAACCAGGGCTTGGGTAACATTCAGCTTCTGGAGAAGGTGAGAAAATGTAGAATTCCTTTGAGAAGGAAGAGCTGAAAGTGGGACTTCTTGACAAGGTCCTGATTGTGAGGGAGGAAGGAGAGAGAGGAGTTGAAGATGACTCCAAGGTTTCTGGCTTCAGAAGACGGAGCAGGGGGAGAGCCTCTCTGGAAGAAAGAAAGAGTGAAGGACAGAAGTCGGGAGCAGGGGTCCCAATGGGAAGGATCTTAATTTTTCTGCCATAGAGGCAGAGATCATTGGAAGTGCACCAGGCCTGGATGGCAGAAAGTCAGTCAGGGATGATGGACAGTGCAAGAGGGTCAGCAGGGAGTTTGAAGAAAAGTTGTCTGTCGTCAGCATAACACTGGAAGATGGGGAAGAAGGAGAAGATGAGGATTGTCAGTTGAGTAAGGTAGATGTTAAAGAGCCAAGGCGAGAGAATAGAGCCCTGGGTAGACCACAGGCGGAGAAGGAAGTAGGAGATGAGAAGGTGCCTCGGATGACTTGTGAAGAGTGGTCAGTTAGGAAGGAGGTCAGCCAGTCCAGTGCCCACTCCGAGATACCAAGGATGACATGGAGCCTTTGTATAAGGAAGGAGTGGTTGACAGTGTGAAATGCAGAGGAGAGATCTTGAAGGAAAAGGATAGAAGGGAGTTGGAATCCAGGGATGCAAGCAGTTCTTCATGGGTGTTTAGTAGAGCAGTTTCCATTCCTCGTGATGCTCGGAATCCAGATTGATGGTCATGGGGACCACCAACAAGTTCATTGTGAGAGTTGAGTTGGGACAGTGCCAACTTCTCCAGCAGTTTCCCAAGGAAGGAGGTGATGGAGATAGGGTGGTAGTTGGATGGATAGGAAGTTTCTGATGACTTTTTTTGAAGGAGGGGATGCACAAGGGAGTGCTTGAAGGGGGAATGGAAAGAAATAGTAGCAAAGCACTGGTTACAGAGATCAGCGAGTGCAGAGGCAAGAGAGCTAATGTTGTCCATGATAGTTCTGGATGAGCAAGATGAAACATGTTTGGGAGAGACCTTCATATAGCAGACAATTCTGGTGACTTCAACCAGTGAGACAAGGGTGATGGAGGAGAAGGAGGAGGGTGTTTGGCCAAGGGATGCAAGGGGGTGAGGGATGGGTTGGGAGAGTGAGTAACAAGGCTGTTCAGCATGTCCTGAGTTTTGGTGGTGAAGTGAGTGGCGAGTGCGTTGCAGAGGGCCTGAGAAGGAATAGGGGACAAGGATACTGCAGAATGGTTGGCTAGTTCCTTGCAGATTTTTAAAAGTATAGCCATGCTGTTGGATGCGCCAGATACCCATGCATGAATGTGGGCCATTTTCTTTGCACGGATAGAGAGTCTGTATTGCCTTTGGCGCATGTGACAGGCCAGTTTGTCAGAAGGTGAGCCTGAGGTTTGCCACTTCTGTTCTGCAGCACTGCACCTTCGTTACAGGGCGGCAAGTTCAGAGTTGTACCAAGTGTTGTGCTTAGAGGTGGCTTTCAAGCAGATGTTCATGACTGGGGCAAGATTGTCAAGAGTGTTGTTGATGGACAAGTGGAAGTTGCTGAGAGCAGTGTTGGTGGTAGAGTTTGAGTTGGGAGGGAAAGGGAGGTATAAGGTGGAAGTGAAGACAGCAGCTGACACTCATTTTATCGGGCAGATGTTAGTGAACAAGGATGGCAGGGTTTAGGTTTGGTTTGGTATGGTACACTGTGTTATGTTATGCTACACCATGTCATGCTTTAAGCCATAGTTCTGCTCAGATCAAAGTGTTCTTTTCCCTAAGATAAATGCACTTTAACTAGAATCTACTGTATGTTCTCATTAACTGCTTTCGAGAGAGGGTGAGAATACAATGTTGGTTTCCTTTTATAGTAGCTGGGTAGGTCATAATATGATGAGGTTTCATTGTAACGTTTTTCTTTAAAAGACTAATTTTCAAGGGAATTTGAAGCAACTCACTAAACATGCAAAAAAAGAAGAAATAAAACTAGAAGGGTAGACTTGGACATCGTATCTGTTATCTAGACCAACATACACCCCAGTTTTACAGTTTTCATGTAACATTTGCATGATGTCTTCTATTAACAGGGCACAGTAATTGCAGCCCAGAGTGAAAAGGCTAGTCAAAGGTTAGATTGTGTAAATTAACACCCATAACCATCCAGAATCAACTTAAGAGGATCCCTGCCTCACACACCTGTACAGCTATTACCTCAAAGGCCCTAACATACTTGTGAACCTCTAGGAAGACAGACTGGGTCTTCTGTCCCCAAGGAAACCCTAGTTGAAATCCCCCCTTCCATAAATGTGCCCATCTTTCCTTCCAGCCTTTCCATTGATAGAACCGGGCTGTTTGTGGCTATGGGAGAAATTAAAAGGATTATGTACATTGTGTTTTAAGCTCACCACCATGACATGGTGGAAGGCTTAAAAGTCTGACCAGGGCTAATACAACGACCGTAAACACTTTGCACTCAAGCAGAAACCTAGAGGTTTGAGGGTTTCTTGCTCACCTCTCATGGAACTTTGGCAAACATGGCAAATCTGGATTTCTGACATATAATCCCTCAGAATTGTTGTTGGGAGACTAAGGAAGTAAGTATAGGGGATAGGTCATCTGTGTTTCCTGGGGAAAGGGTTCAATATGCCCAGGCCCACCAGGCAGTGAGTAAATTCCAGATATTCCTCCTGGCCATGGCACAGCCAACACCTCTTCTCTGGCTCTCTCTCCTTTTGGCACTGTGCCCGTTGCCCTCCTATTGTACACATGGATCCTCCAACATTCTCTTCTCATGCCTTCCTGAGCATCTTATCTATCCCGCGGCCTCATCCCAACAATCTACGTGACTTTGCTCCTCCATACCACTACGGCTCAAGGCCTGCCTTACATTGAACCACTTATGGGTGTCTAATGCTTAACTAAAGCTCAACCCCTCCCCTCAACCTCTCTAAGACTGAACTCCTACTTATGACCAGCAACACTGAACACTGTGACATCCAGACCTGGCACTCTACTGTGCACCTCAAGGGCTTCAAATCCCAGCTGCCCACCTGAGCCAAGTCCCTAGGGTTCGACATCATCAGGCACATCTCCTTTAAATAGCATGTAGCAATGAAGGCGCAAAGGGCGTGGTACCAACGTTCTCTCCTGCATAAAATACACAGAAAACAACTTCAGATGTGCTGTCCAAGTCTTGGTACTGTTGTGTTTACAGCAAACACAGGTAAGTTTCACTAGGTACAGAAAGTCGTAGGAGCCATGGAAAGGCGTACTTTACTTCTTTATTCCTTTACATGTTCGGACCTTCCCACATCACTTCCATTTCTCCTCCCTTCTCCCTCCTCCCTCTTAAGCCCTCCTTCTTCTACATTGCCCCTTCTAGAACACAACATCTCCCCCTCTCATATCTGTCCAGTTCTATTTCTCCTCTACCCATCTGCAAGGTCTGCGGACCACTCTCCCTGACCATGCATGGCCTACCTGCAGATTAAATGTCACTCCTGATCCTTCTCCATTTGACGCACTTCTATCTTCCAACTCGTCTGCTTCTACCATGTTTACTTCTCCTCCCTGCCTCACTGTGCGACACCTATCGTGTGACCTCTGCTTTTTCCAGGGCCACTGTGACCATGGGTCATATCTGCGTCACCACGATAACTGGGTAAGTCCTGTATAGAGATTTGTCTTCCTTATTTGTCGGTGCTGCACCAGCACCTCATTTACAACCTCACATTCTTTTAGTTATGCCCTTCTACGTTGATCTGCATAGGCTTTCACTTAAACCTTCCTCTTATTGTCTTTTTCTATGATTTCTTCGTCTTCCATCCCATCTTTGTGGCTATTATGCAGTTCAGATCTTTTGTCCTGAGAGGGGGGCTATCATGAGTTTGGCGGGTGCAGCTCCTGTTGATTAGTGGGGTGTCGACCTGTATTGTTTCAGCACCTTGCTCAGCACCTGCTGTAGAGGTACATTGTCAATTTTGGCTTTATGGTCCATTCTCTTGATTGTACCCATAAACCTCTCAGCCATTCCAATGATAATAGGTGTTTCTTCTACTGGTGTTGAAAACCCAAATGTGCTGCCAACCTGACAAAATCATGACCTCGAAATGGTGGGCCATTATCCTATTTGATCATCTCTGGAATGGCCATTTCACTGAACACTTCGTACATTGCTTTAGCTGTTGTTCTGAAACTTGTCGATGGTACCAACCATGTGATGGGAAATCAGGAATACTTGTCTATAAACAGGACGACGAATGAGCCTTCCGGTGTCTGGCCTTAGGAATATACTGCTTGTTTGTGTTACACTGCCACTGGCAAGTCCTTCATCATCGAGTGGCATTGGTGTGTCGTCTTTTCACTGTCATTCGGCATGCCTTGCCATGTTCAATTACCGACTGGACCATTTTCTCAATACCCTGGAACCAGACATGATGGCATAGCAGTCATTTAGTGTTGCCCACTCTCCTTTTTCCCTTGTGTGCCTCTTCAATGACTGCTTTCTGCAAAGCCGCTAGTATGCCCAACCTCGTTCATCTCATGAGCAGCAAATCGGCCGACACAATCAGTTCTTGAATGCATTGTTGCAATCGCTTCAGGTCTCCTTTGTGGTCCACCTGCAGTCCTTTCATGTGCCATTTGTAGCCACTCCAGTCGTCACCCTTTGAGAACGTGATCACTGAACGGTATGGTAGGGTTGTTCTTGGAGGCAACCGAGACATCATTCAATGAACCTGCAGGTCGTAGCGCATTCTCCACCAGAGAACTAATGTAGGCCTCTCCCACCTCAGTCTCAGCCAAAAGTGTGCCTGGGCGGTGTATGATATAGTCAAAGTTCCTGGAACCTCATTTGCCATCATTCTATCAGGGGTGGCAAGTGCACCCAGGGGTTTCGGAGCAGTGAAGGTAGTGCCTGGTGATCTGTGACTTGCACGAAGTGCTTGCCAATGACAAAGTGGCGGAAGTGTTTTCATGCCCACACAGCCACAAGGCTCTCCTTTCAGGTTGCAAATGCACCACTTCCATCTTGGAGCGTGCTCTGCTGGCATACACCAATATGCACTTCACATGCGATTAATCCATTGTGAATTGGCTCAAGATGGCACTAAGCCCCACCGGGTTGGCATCCACTGTGACCTATATATGTTTCTTCTAGTTAAAACAGGTGAAAAGATGGGCATTAATGAGGGCGAGTTTGCTGGCCTCGAAAGCCACTTGACATGGGTGTTCCCATTGGAATGTGGCCTACAATTTCAATAGTTGTCGCAGTGGTTCAGTTGTCATAGCATTGTCCTCGAGGTAACAAAAGAAATACCCCACCATGCCCAAAAAGGTTCAAGTTCATCTAGGGTCACAGGCGGAGGGAGTTGCCTGATTGTGAGCACCTTAACAGGATCAGGGATCATCCCGTCCTTGGAAAAGATGTGGCAGAAGAATCTTTTGACCGGTTTGTTAACCTCAAAATTGTCAAAATTCAGAGTTATTCCACCTCCATAAGTGCCTGACACACCACACATTCATTTGCATCTGGTCATGTTCTACCTGGGAGAGACCAAATATCAGTATGTTGTCACTGTAGTTAAAGGATTGGTGAAACGGTACTGAACTGTACCTGATGGTATCATGAAAGATTTCAGCTGCTGACCAGATTCCAAATTAAAATGTTTGTATCAACATAACCCCTCATGGAAAGAAAAGGTTGTAATGGATCTGGAGGATGGATGGAGGGGAAGCTGATGATGTCTCTGCTTGAGGTCTAATTTGGTGTACGTAATGGCGCTGTTCAGTCTGATGATCATGTCCTCTATATTTGGACCTGGGTGTCATTCACGTTCAATGGCAGTGCTAGGGACCTGCATATCGACATAGAGCCGAATGTGCCCCCCCTTCTTTGGGCACAGTAACTATTGGTGAGACCCAGGGCATGGGACCCGTTGCACGTTCAAAGATATCAGTCGCGTGGAGTCAGCCTAATATTTCCATTACCATGTGCTGTAGGTGAAATCCAACGCATCATGTATGTTGCAGCACTGGGCAACCTGCTTTATTGATGTGTAGGACATCTGGGGACCCTTGAGTGCCCTCAATCATTCCTTTATTTTGGATTGTTTTGTTTTGCTGTTCGTGATATGATCGTGATCGTTTATTTATATAGCGCCTATACACAATGTGTTTCAAAGCGTTTCAAGGCAAGGGAGGGAACAAAATACAACCACATTCTTACAGGCCATGAACAGTAAGGATGTGAAATTAACTATCGTAATAAGCCTGACGACATTTCAGATAGTGCAAGAGCTAAAACATAGATAAGGAAGTGAGGGGGAGAGTGGGAAGGAAATGGAAACAGACAGGCGACTACCGTATTTGTCCTGACAACATTTCTGGTAGAGCCGGAGAAAATCAAAACGTGAGGGAGACGGGTGCAGAAAGGGAGGGGAGGAACAAAACAAGCAACTATCATACTAGGCCTGACGACATTTCAGATAGTGCTGGAGGGGTGGTCGGGAGCAAAAAAAACAGTAATGGGAGGGTGGAGGAAACAGACGAGGTTGCTATCATATTAGGTCCAGGGACAATTCTGATAGAGTAAGTGCATAGAAGAAAGTAAGGGGAGGAGATAGGAAAAGGGAGAAGGGAAAGGAGGAGAGAGAAGAGAGTAAGCAGTCAAAAAGAGTGGAGAAGCAAGAGTGGAGAGTGAATACAATTGCAGAAGTCAGTAGTAACACATAATGTTGCAAGCCAGGATACAAGATGAAGATGGGAACAGCATGATTCAGGGCCACCATGAGTACAAGATGCAAAGGAAGTTCAGCATGAAAGTTGAGAAAGAGGGACGCACCGTGAATGAATGAAGTCCATAAAAGTCAAATCCAGCATTGGCCACAAGACAGGAAGGCACCAGGTGGGCGGGGCTTGCTAAGTGGTGAAACAGAGCAGCAGGCAGGAAGGTACCAGGTGAGCGGAGCTTAGGCCAGGTGACCTAGATCCACTTGCACCTCCTCCCTATCTGCAAAGGAAAAGAAGCTGGAGGGCTCCTTAAGTAGGGAAAGAGAGCAGCAAGCAGGAAGGCACCAGGTAGGCGTGGCTTGCTAAGTGGTGAAAAAGAGCAGGAAGCAGGAAGGCACCAGGTGGGCGGGGCTTGCTAAGTAGTGAAAAAGAGCAGCCAGCAGGAAGGCACCAGTTGGGCGGGGCTTGCTAAGTGGTGAAAAAGAGCGGCAGGCAGGAAGGCACCAAGTGGGCGGGGCTTAGGCCAGGTGAGCGAGAGCCACTTGCACCTGCTCCCCATCTGCAAAGGAAAAGAAGCTGGAGGGCTCCTTAAGTAGAGAAACAGAGCGGCAAGCAGGAAGGCACCAGGTGGGCATGGCTTGCTAAGTGGTGAAAAAGAGCGGGAAGCAGGAAGGCACCAGGTGGGCGGGGCTTGCTAAGTGGTGAAAAAGAGCAGCAAGCAGGAAGGCACCAGGTGGGCGGGGCTTGTTAAGTGGTGAAAATGAGCGGCAGGCAGGAAGGCACCAGGTGGGAGGGGCTTGCTAAGTGGTGAAAAAGAGCGGGAAGCAGGAAGGCACCAGGTGGGCGGGGCTTGCTAAGTGGTGAAAAAGAGTGGCAGGCAGGAAGGCCAGTTGCTAATGAACCACATTCCCACCCGTCTTGAGGATATAGTCTTACCTCGACCAACGTTACCACACAATGCAAAGGAGGTATATTAATTAACCGTTGCTGATCAATTGCGTGATCACCAGAAATGAAGTTCAAAGTGAATTCTAGATCACATAAAAAACATCATCCTGTATGCCAACGTGCGTGCAGTACATGTTTATCAAAGCTAGACTGTGGCTAGATGACTTAATTTTGACCAATTGAAGAAACATGGTGGTGGTGGCCAGGGGGAGAGTTGGAGACCACCAGGAGGCCAGCCATGGGTTTACCTTTGGGAGAGGATTTGGCTGGTAACAAGGAGAGACTATAGTTATCCCAGATTGGTGGTTTTAAAAGCCAGACCTCCTGCAGAGCAACAATATCATATGAATATACGGGATTAAAGACAGTAGATGAAATGTGTTTGTGTCCTCTTGTATTCCAACAAGCAAAATTGCACTTAGAGGATTTCCTATTCTTGAATTGTTTATTTTGATAACAGGTTTTCGATTGTATAGGGACTTTTTCTACTTTACACAGTGTCTGAAACGCACCTTGCGAACAGGTTATTTTCAAAGGAATTGGTCAGGAAGCAGTATTTACCATGTCAGGATCCTTATTAGTGGACACAATTGGAGGCTGATCACCAAAATAAGGTTGCTGAGTAAGTAAGAATCCCAAGTTTTAAAGGGCCTCACGTGCATGCCTTATCATATTAAGGACAATTCCAGAATGCATCCATAGTTTGACAATGGATGAGTCGTCATCATAAAAAAAATCAATTTGAGCTATATCAGCAGAGGAAAGATCCTCAAGTATCGGAATATCTCCAAGAATATTTAGAATGCTAGTTCTGTTGAGGTCCTTTACCGGAAAGAGGCCAATTCTGCATTGCAAGATTAGATGGTGATGAGTCTTTGAGGAACAGATGCCACTTCTGGCCTTGGAAGCAGCAGTCGCATTAGTAGTTATAGAAGTGAGCAGATATTTCAGAGATTCCGGTCTTGGAAATATTGTTTTGAAAGAGATAGGGTCTCATTCCGAGTGCAGTGGTAAGGGGTTAACGGCACCGGTAAGGATGCCGGTGCTGTTAACCCCTTACTGCCGCAATCCGAGGTCTTTTAGTGGGAGCTGCTAAAGAACCAGGGAGCTAATGATGTGCCAGTAATTAACAGGCCCATTATTGGCTCCCTCCCCATTCCTACTGAGCCCTAGGGGGGCTCAAACGGGAATGGGGATGACTTCCCTGAATGGGGACTTACCGGGTCCTCCAAGGTTGGAATGACCCGGTAAGTCCTGAATCAGGGAACGCGGACCCGAGTTTGGAGGCATCCATGCTGCAAATAGCAGCATGGCTGCCTCCAAACTCGTAATAAGGACTATAGTCTTCTGCAAATCCTGTGCTGTATATGCGATATGCCGGACATTTCCAAGGACCATGATTGAGTTGGTCTGGGAACGAGCAGGAAACAGGAACAGATTTAGCGATCTCAGCTCTTCTCTCTTCCAAGGTGAGAAAATTGGGCCTCATTCCGAGTATGGCGGTAGGGGGTTAACGGCACTGGTAAGAATGCCGGTGCCGTTGACCCCCTACTGCCACATTCCGAGGTCCCTTAACGGGTTCCACCAGGTACGGCTGGTCTGACCAGCCATTCTTAGCGGGACCTGTTAAGGGACCATGGAGCTAATAACGGGTCCGCAATTTGCCGGCCCGTTATTAGCTCCTTCCCTATTCCCGTTGAGCCCAATGGGGGCTCAAATGGGAATGGGGAATGGTTTTCTGAATGGGGTCTTACCGGGTGATCCAAGGTTGGAATGACCCGGTACATCCCGATTCATGGACACCGGACCCAGTCCCTGTTTGGAGGCAGCCATGCTGCAGTTGTTATCAATTTGAGGGAAGAATCAGCAGTGCAATAGTTGCGAATGTCGGTAGTCACCAATATGGAGCGTGGACGTATCAGAGCACCGCCACTCCTAGTCAAGTTCAAAGTGTGTGATACGCGTTTGGAGAATGCTTCATTTTTAGATGTTTTGCTACTTCCTTAGCAGTGGGCATTGTGGACCCTACCAAAGTAATCTGGATTGAAAGTGGATTCCTACTGGATTTTCCCAAACATTTAAATCCTCTTTAAATCCTCTTTAAATGCAGAAACTCCCATTGTACTCAATGGATTGCTTTTGGCTTCCTTTTGGCCTAATATACCAAACATATGTTAATTAGCAATCCTCAGTGGAATGCAATCCCAAAACAATCCAAGCAATCCAATCCCCAAACAATCCACTAAAAATCCAAAAGCAATCCAATCCCCAAACAATCCACTAAAAATCCACAAGCAATGCAATCCCCAAACAATCCTCTAAAAATCCAAAAGCAATCCAATCCCCAAACAATCCAGTAAAAATCCAAAAGCAATGCAATCCCCAAACAATCCACTAAAAATCCAAAAGCAATACAATCCCCAAACAATCCACTAAAAATCCACAAGCAATCCAATCCCCAAACAAGCCACTAAAAATCCAAAAGCAATGCAATCCCCAAACAATCCACTAAAAATCCACAAGCAATCCAATCCCCAAACAAGCCACTAAAAATCCAAAAGCAATGCAATCCCCAAATAAATCCAAAAGCAATGGATTGCATTTGTTTTTTTTTGGCTTAAATGTTAATTAGAAATCCTTCCTGGTGGAAGCGAAGCAATCCCAAAACAATACTTCAAAAATGCAAAAGCAATGCAATCCCAAAACAATCCTATAAAAATCAAAAAACAATGTTAACTATAACCCTGAAAAGGAACCCTCCAAAAGTGATTACATAGGGTCTTAGTCATTTGGGCACAATGGGCCTCATTACGACCCAGGCGGTAAGTTACCGCCTGGGTAGTACCTTTACCACCATGGCGTAAACTACGTTTACGCCATGGTGGTTGGCGGACTTACCGCCCCATTCCAAGGTTGGCGGGGCGGTAAGTCCCCAATCCCCATTTACCCTTCCCCATTCCCATTTTTGCCCCATAGGGCATAATGGGAGTGGGGAAGGCGTTAATTACGCCACCGTAAATTACGGTGGCGTAATTAACATCAAGGTCCCTTAGCGCCATGGATTTTAACACCTGCTAAAAGCAGGTGTTAAAACCTCCATGGCGCTAAGGGACCTCGGAATCAGGCGGTAAGGGTCGGCGCTGTTTACGCCGCCGTAAACCCCTTACCGCCTGACTCGTAATGAGGCCCAATGACATGAAAGTAGAGCAAGGTTAATGGGATATTAAATATTTAAAAAAAAACACACACACAAACACCTGCTTTCTATTCAATTGCATTTATTAAAAGAGGCACAATGAAGTTCAACCTGAAACTGTGTACATAACACACAAGCATGACTGTAGCAATCCCAGAACTGGGTGCTTTACAATTTGTGGACATGTATGGATTAATGTGTAAATGCCCGACATTAATGATCACAAAAACTCACGTGCCGATCGGCAATGCAGTCTAGTCAGGAGTCGGAGTAATGACATGAAATACTGAAAAAACCTCACCACCAAAGCATCAAAGCAGCCAAACATCTAAACAGCACTTCTCAAAACCACTATGAAAATGCGTGCGTGCAAATGCGCATGCGCCAGTGCTTTTTTGTGGGTAAAGGGATGGAGCCAAGTGAGTTTTCTACTCTGTGGGACAAAAGAAAAGGAAAATATCAACATATTGTTGTTTTAGGGTAAGTATGATTCTCAATAAATTTTTAGCAGTCCATCCGCAAATTCCATACGAGTCCATTCAAAGTCCATTCCATCTAGATTCTTCTTCTAGCAGCACAGCCAGCATGTCAGCCAAACATCACTTCCCAAAAGCACTTATGAAAATGCATGTGCACAAATGAGCGTGCGCCTGTGCTGTTATAAGGTTTGTAGGTCAGGGGGTGGAGCCAAGTGAGTTTTCTACTCAGGTAGATTCTTCTTCTAGCATCACGGCCAGAGGGACAGCTAAACAGCACTTCCCAAAAGCACTTATGAAAATGTCCAATCATGGTTCTATACAAATGTTTACTCTAATTACACACACCCTGTACAATAATAACTAACTAGAAAAACACTACACACCACCTACCCATGAAGAACAAACACAGAATATGCAAAGATAGCAGATGTAGCACTCTAGGTAACAAGACAGTTAGAGAAAAAGCTATTAAAAGACCACAATGTTCAAAATGAATATTTCTTGAGCTTGCAAAAGGGATTTAAATGACCTATCCAGTTGCTAGGGCCCAGAAATGAACAAAGGGTGCCGTTAGCAGTCAATAGTAACTTTCTGAAGTTCTTAGTGGTCCCGGATTGCCAAACCAGATTTGTTGTCACTGTGTGAAAATCAGGAGACTGTAAAAGGCAGCACTGGAGGGTCCTGGTAGCTCAAATGTCTCAAATGGTCCTTGAAACATGGCTAGATGCAGTTCATATTGAAAAACACTATCATTCCAGCTATCTTGGATCTCTTGGTACTGTGAGTCCCAATGCAGGGACTCAGGGACAAGATGAGTCCTTTTCTCATCCCAAGAGCCATCTTAAGCAATGTTAGGGCCATGAGCACATACAACTTTGGGGCCCCCTTCTACTGGACCAAAGAAGTTACAGAATCCAAAATAGCTGGTTGCACCCCTTCTTGTCATGCTCACAACTCATAGCTTGGTATGTTGCCTCGCAGGGGTCAACATGAGCCTGCTACGCTCTTTCATTTCACTTACCTTCATCCTTGCTGGAATCAGAATTAAAAAAAAGCAAGTGGCAATTCAAGAGTAACATTAGCAGTCTAGGACATGGGTACATGTGTTCTGCAATAGGGACAGGACACATTTTAACAGCAGTACACAGATCTGTGGCTGCGTGAAAAGGTTGCACACTTCGTGGAATAGACAGAGGACTCACATTAGCAGCCTCACACAATGTAAAAGTGATCATGCAGGGCTGCAGGAGATCCACTGGAAGCAACATGAAAGGTACACATACTGTAGACGAGATAGAGATTAACACATACCAGGAGGTGCATTAAGCCGGTCATAGACTGAGAATAAGGCGATGGTTTTCAAGATGTGTTGCCATGAAAGAGTAAAGAAACAAATAGCTGTGATGTACAATATATAAATGATCACTATATTTAAATATGAAGAAACAAAAAAGTCAGTTAAACCATGAGTGAGGCTTTTGAAGGGCATACCTTGAGAACAAACTCTCCCAGGGGCTGGCAATTTTAAAATGGTTAGCTACTGGCAATGTTAACAGGCTAGGCAGCGTGAGGTTAAATGTATTGCCCAGGATCACACTTTGGTTAAGAGGTGAAGCTGGGATTTGAGCCCAAACTGCAATTTCTGTTCTTTACCACTTTCTTTGTCATTTCTTATCATAGAGCAAGGTGCAATTATTTGGTAGTATTTCACTTTTATGAACTAAAATAATCCTATTTTGAATAGATGACTTGAAAAAAACAATACAAATAGTCCAACATTATAATTCTTTAATACAAAAACGTTAGAGGAGCATGCCATGCAAAAAAGGAATAATTCTAGCTTCATTGATTCCATCATCCAGGAAACTATGCAGGTACCAGAATACTAATTTATATGAGCATAAAAGATTAAATCTGGTTATTTCTTCTGTATTTTGATGCTTTGAATAACCCAATACCAAACTTGCGGATAGTTATTTATGATGTGCAGAAGAGCCTTTCAAATTGTACAAAAAAGCAAACCCTTTTTAGCATCAAATAAGAGGACTTGAAAATATGCTTGCCAAGGCCTGTGACATTTGGTCCACTCTCTTCTGTCTAGTGGTCCCTTCTATTCAAATGGCCCACATAAAGAGAACAATCAGGCAGTGAACTAAATGATTCAAGTGACAAGGGGTGGTCACACAGGGAAATACACAATTCAATACAGCACAATAGACTCAAAACAATGGAAGGGAGAATAGGCTCAGTCAGGCAATTCAATTAATATAAGCATATTTTATTAGTCTAATAAATTACACAAATATGGCAATTTCTATACCTAGCAATGCACTAAAGGTCCGCTTTTAGAACTGTGTATGCGCATATACATTTTATGATGTTATTTTGTGAATTATGTTTATTCTATTGTAATTTTACATACTAATATAATATGCTTGTATTAATTTAATTTTCTGACTGAGCCTATTCTCCGTTCCACTGTTTTGAGTCGATCTTACAGTATTGAATTGTGTATTTCCCTGTGTGACCACCTCTTTTCACTTTCTGAACCTATTTGCTCCCCTGGTCCACGGTTTACAGGACACCCATCCATTTGAACTTTAGTGGGCTAAATGATGCCAGCAAGATGTGAGAAGGCAAACCTTTTCATGGAAGACTGTTATGTGCAATACAGTGATATTAGATCATTTGTCCAGGATTACTGAATCATACTCATAAAAAGGTAGAATAAAAGCCTGTGCACTTTGGGCCAACAGTCTCGAATTGGCTTACCTAATCCTTTCGCGACTAACACCATATAATCATCATTGTTGGTGGTGCATAGGTTTTACAAACCCTGTCTAGAGGAATCAGATTCTAGAACTTCACTATGGTGATGCTATGTTCTTTTTTTAGCTACCGCTCTGAGGTGCAGTTGAGCTGTTTTGCAGTGTAACAGGTGTTACTATCACAAAAGTACCCAATATTCCAATAGGGTAAACCCCACTGTAGGGTGTGTGATCTTCCTGCTAAGTGGGAATATGATATCTGTAATTAAACAATAGAAAGATCATTCTATAAAAGTGTAATACACGTGTACCAAAAACTCACAAAACAGGGAAAACTGACATCTACCTCAAAACAAATACAAGGAGATGGAAATTCAAAAATGATGTTCTTAGTATAAAACCATATATCAATGTTATTCATTTGGACTGTAAATAAAACCAGCTACTAATAAATCAAATAAATTAATGTACTACAATCCTAAATGTAGCTCAATGACATGGGTATAACACAACACATTAAGACATACAAAGATTGATATATTTCAATACATTTAGACAATCAAGTAAAGCCAGTCACACTGGCTGGACATGACACAATGATGGTATATTCCACCTAAGTTTTCTATTATGTCAGGCAGGGGAGAATCCTTCCAGTTATTCCTTGTGTCACTCTTCAAAGCAATCCCTGCAACTATCTGTATCCTTAAATGATCAGACACCAACGCAACTCCAAATGTAGAACAACAATTCTCTCGCAATCAGCTTGCAGCCACTCACGGTGGTCCCTTCCCTCACACAATCATAACACCAGGGTCTTGTGGCTTGCAATATTCTATGTTCAACTCTGTGGGATGATTCAACCCACTTTTGCTCTGCCATGCGGCATCACTGTGTTCTGATGGTGCCAAAAATAGTAAAATGGCCGCAAAACCCTTGTGCGTTCCAAAACCTCTGAAAATCGCACTTTGCAAAACACAAAAAGATGGCTGCCCAATCTGCTATGCATGTTGTCAGCGGTGGAACTGAGATCGCACTCCTGAAATGTGTCCCTGGGATCCACAATAAGTGAAAATTGAACACAGAATGAAAAGCAGTGTTTTGCTAACTGAAACCCCAAAATCGTGCTTTAAATCCCTTTTTCTTGGTTGCTGAAAGTGCAGAATGTTGGTACAAAACACCCTCAAACATCCAGAATTCTTGCTTGGTGCTACAATTCACTTAGTGCAAGAAATCATTGTGAACATACAATGCCCTGAAAAGCTGAAAGCATCAAGGGATTTCCATAGCAAAGGTGGCTCTGTGGATCTGTCAAAATCGGGGCACAGCACCCTCGGCCGCCTGAATGACAGCTGTCAGGGGCCTGCAGGATTAAAACTTTAAACATGTATAAACTAAATCAAATGTTTTCAAGCTAAGAGGCCTGTTATTGAGAGTAACCCATCTTGTAATTGTTTTGATTCCATGGTTTAAAATCTTGAAGAAGTATTTAGCTGTGATTTGATCCCACAAGTTTGTTTTAAGCTAAGGAAAAATACAATAAAATTAAGATTTAAATTTAAGCCTGGCTAAAGCTACCAATCAACAATAACAGCAAGGCCTCCCCCTCCAGCTCCCTCAACCAGGAAATCACACCTAAGTGATAATTATAGGGTGTGGGAAGAATCTGGTCTGCAGGCAGAAAAGAAACAATGAACACATGGAAAGCAGGAAAGGCTAAGTGTGAGGACCGTCGTAAAATGGCCTCCACCAAGAGAACAGGGAGGAGACTGCTCCTGAACTGCAGGGAGACAGAAGGAGGCAGAGACAAACAACCATCTGTGGCTAAACATTCACAAAAAACATTTTGTTTAAATACCTATAACTTGCCACTTAAAATTGTCAAACACACAAAAATAACAGAATTGTAAATCTAATTTTTGGCTGCACATTTCAAGAGGCGGCAAAATCGGGTGACATAATTCGGAGGGAAATGGCAGAAAATTTGATTTTAAACCAAATATATTTCTGCTATGAAACTGTATACACTTATGCCCACGTTATAAGCGCACACTTGTAGAAATTTGCTGATAAATGGGACATTGTGTTCCTGATGAAAAGGGCGAAATTCTGGGAACAGCAGACACAATATCCCACAGCTACGGGGTTTTGAGGAGTAGCTGCTGTACACAATATGTAATCTATATATGTGGTTGTTATAGAGGTTGCATATGTGTAAATATGTATTGTGTCAAAAATAGATTTTGTGTTCAAGAGGCTAGGGGTGGACTCTAAGCCTCATAAACCCACATCACAAAGATGACACACTGTTTTTCTCCTCCTATTAAGGTAGAGATGACATTCTGACCAATCCCTGTCAAAGGGGCGAGCTTAGGCTAAACCAGCACACACACCCCCTTTAGCATAGCATAAATAGAGACAGCAAAGGGCAGAAAAACAGACAGACAGATTCACCCACTACCCGAATGCTGGCAGAGCACCCTGTTGCAGAACTTTCCATCTTCCTTGCTCCAGACTCCAGAAACTTGGCAAAGCAGAACCCATTGCATAGCTGAACCACTTTCAGCTAGGCCTCAATTCCCAGAACCAGAACCAACCCCATAAACCTAAGAGGAAGCATCCTAATACAGCCCGGCTGCGCTGTACTGCTTGCCTGCTGAAATAATTATCATCAGAACCAAAAAGGGCAGATCCAATCCATTCCTGTGCCGTGCTGTGACCAGAGTGCATTGCAGATCCAGTCCTGTGCCATGCTGTGACCAGAGCGCCTTGCAGATCCAATCCGATGTGCCCAGCTGTCTGTCCCAGATTTTCTTCCCTAACCAGGATCTTGACGGACCTGATTCCTGATGGTTCCGTTTTGAAAAACATATCTAGTGAGTATCTATAGATAGAACTGTGTCACTAGCCTATGTACCTTGCTTAGTTAATCCCTATCTTAAACCCATCCTATCTTGTATTCAGAACCTGCATTGTTAGGAGTATTGTTGAATTGTCTAAACTCTCTATCCTATCCCTCCTACCTTCCTCCTTTGCAAGTATTGTTAAAACTATCTTTGCGCTGATCTTTTATCATCTGAAGAAGGCGAGACCACTGCAGGCAGTCACCCTGATCAAGTGGCTGTGTTCTTGTGTGGTATTCGTCTTGTTCATAGTCATCCTCGAGTGTAAGAAATCCTTTTTGTCATTTCAAAAGCGCATTCCCGTTTTCCATTCCAAATCCATACAGTTTTCCCTTTATCGCGAATATCGCATAGTGAAAAGTTTGCCACAAATTTCCTTTTTGGGAAATTCTGACACGTGTAAAACAGCTTTTGATTGCTCCCGTTTTCAATTTTAGGATTCCAAATTGTTTCTTTGCATGAATCATTGCTTGTGTTTGTGGGCAACCATCCAAAGTGGCTACCATAAGAACTGATAGCAATTTCAGCAATTTTGACCATATTAGTGTTTTTGCCCAATCCATTTTCAAGATAACTTTAAAAGCCATTCAGACAGCTTGACAGTCAATTCTGTTTTCTCTGGTGTTTGCTGGGGGAAAGGGGATTGTTAATTTGTTTGAATTCTGCCATTCCCGAATACCTGTTCTCTCCTCCAATCTCTTTACATTGCCTATAGGGGGGTTGAGGGGTGTGCAGGGGGATCCTTTAACCACAGTGCAATCTGACCTACACACACACACACAAAAACATTATTTCTGTGCTGAATTGTTTTGTTTTATTATTAATCCTTGTGTATTAAAGAGATTATTCTGTGTTACATCACCCCATTTGTGATAATTGTATATCCATTAAAACATAGTGTGATTAAATTGTGAATACCTAAATAAATATTTTAACTTTGCAAACCAGCCTGATTCCTGGTTCAGTGTGACCGTGGGGGGGGGGGGGGTTTCCAGGAGAGGGGCGTGATATGAGTGGTACATCATTCAGAATAAAAGAACTTTTAGACAAAAATAAATAAGGTTTTCAGATGTGCATTACACGCTAGGCATTGACTTGGGTGTGTGCATCACTTACAGCAGTCAGTCAGAATGCAACATTCGAGGGGAATATAAGGCACTCAACTGTATTGGTCTAAATGTGATACTTGGGGTCCTGGCTGGTTACTTGTCAAAACCCATATTCTTATAAGATTTGAGATGGACTGTGATTGTCATCCTCAGTTCACAAAACTTCCAGGCAACTTCCACAAAACTACCAGGAACCAGCCTTTGCTCAACCAAGCTGACCCACGCCATCCGTCTAATGTTAAACTAAATGTGTGGCGTGTGTGTATACTAACACCAACGTATACATACACACAGGTTAATCAACTTCAGACATAGATAATGTTGATTCATCCTTGCTGGTATTTGGTACTGTGATCTGGTATTTGAACACAAATCTCTTTAACAGGTGCTTAGCACACTGCTTGCACACTGAGCTATCTTCTGCACCATTACAGCACTCACATTTATCATTTCAACTGTGGTTATTGCACTGAATATATTTCCCCACAAAAAGGTACAATTGTGCTGTTGTGAATGAACAAACTATTTACACCACATTCAACACAGAAAGATGTTCAGCATTGTTTAATCAAACTAGAATGTACTTGTCAACAGTCAGGCAGTAGGTTTAGAGCATCAGCAAAGTTCCACGAAATATGATGACTTTTTTAATGTTTTCTGAACAATGGGCACTGACATTGTTCGATCAGACAGCTATGTGGGGGGCCCCCTCCAAGTTGGGGGTCCTGGGCATGTGCCCCTTTTGCCCTCCCCTAAAGACGCCTCTGCTCATGGTTCCAAATATGGGGGAGGCTGGCACACAATTGCAGAAGACCTTCAACCCAGAGGGCTCCTGGGTACCGCTGTGGCTGGAAGAGAGGCAGGTCTTTATCCAGCAAAGGTCTCTTCTCAAGTTGCTGTAAGTTCTCCAATGACTCAAGGACAAGATACGTCATTTTACCCAGGCTCCCAAACACGGGGGAGACACACAACTGTCGGGGTGCTTCAACAAGACCAGGTCCTGGGTAAGGCGGTCCTGGCAGAGAGGCAGATCTTGTTCCAGCAGCAGGTTCACCACCAATGTCTTGTGGTGATTGTTGGGGGACAGAGCTCACCTCTGCCTTAGAACACCTGCCTTCACCTCACTACTGGAGGACTCTGATAAGCACTCCTCTCCCAGCATGGTCGAAATGAAATCTTCTTGAAGGGTTGGAGTTGAAGCGATGATCACAAGACGATCCAAAGAAGTGGTGTGAGACTCCTTCATTTGAAGATAAAAGCCCACAGGTGATTTGACTAAAGCTAGCCTGTCTTAGTGGGCCAATCCCTGCTTGTGAAATGAGTGGGCTGTGCCATCCTGACATCACACCTAAAGTGCTTAGCTCTAGAGGATGTGGAGGGGACATGAAGGAGAGGGAGATGCAGAGTAAAACCCCTTTGTGCAGGGATATCCTTTCTACACTAACCCCAATCCTGCCCTGGTTACTAGGATGAAAGGCCTTTAGAAATGCAACAGCCTGAGGTGAGGCTACTCTCTCTGAATGGGTGTGCTCCTTGGATTCCTGGGCCCAGGTCAGCTGCCTGTTGCTGGTCAGGAGGAGGGTGTTGCCTACCCACACAAACAGATGAAAGAAGATGCATAGCCAGTCAGGTTCCTGTCCTTTCATTTTTGCAGGATCAGCCTCTCTGGCCAGAATACACATCACCTTCCAGCGAGCATGCAAGAATGGATACAAAAGAATGGTCAGGGACATAGTTTAAGGGAAGAATCCATTGAGCAAGGGTGTCATTGATGGTGAGCAAGAGAAGATATTAGCAGGAAATGACGATATCGGGGGATAAAAAGAAAGCAACGCCGTAAGAAGAAAGATGTTGCGAAAAGTAAGGGCTGCGATAAGCTGCAACCAAAATCTATGCCGGAAGGGTCATAAGAAATGTGTTTATTTATTTATATACAAGGGGAACAAAGCTCTTTTGATCATAAAAGAATGTACAAAAGATAAGAAATCAGATTTGATGGTAAGCAGTGAGTTTCTTACAATGTCTTGAGTTTGAGCGATATTCTGACCAGGATGTGGAGGGGAGTAAATTGAACATTCATGATGGACATAGATAGATTAAGGACAATGAACATTGGACATTATGTGCTAGTAGGCAGTACCTGTGACCATGATGGGTGAAGTGCTAGAGTAGAGGCAGAAGAAGGGAGGGACAGAGGCAGGTTAGGGGCAAGTGAAAAATGTTAGCTAGCAGGCAGATGAGAGGTAGGTTAAAAGGGTAACTCAGAGGTGGGGACATATGCTTTTGGTTTGGTTTTGCACAAAACCATGTGGATTGTTTCTCAGATGTCTGAAGGAAGAGAATTTCATGCACACAGAGAGTCTAACACACGCCCACCCAGTCAGTCTCACACACAGAGACTCACACACACAAACTAACACCCACAGAGTCTCACAGAAATGAAATGATATGTTATTTATTTTGTGCTTGTACACAAGTGTTTCGGAGACTCTCACACCTACACACACACAGTAAGTCAGTCACATACACAGAGACTTTCACATCTACACACACGCATATACACACGGCCAGTCAGTCTCACATTCTGAGACTCTCACACGAAAACACACGCACACACACAGAGTCAGTCCCACACACAGAGAGACACACCTACACACCAAGTCAGTATTACACAAATACACAGAGTCTCAGACCAGCATACACAAACACGTGTACAAGCTGTTATGAATGCAGGGAATTTGTCTGTTCTCACCAAGGGGGGAACACCCCATTTGGGATTAGAGAGAGGACAGGGCTCTTAAGGGACTGGGCACACACAATCCCACGGGGGCAACCACCCCCTTTGGGCTCAAGTAATCCCCAAGTAGGGCTTTCGCTACACCTCCATGCAATGCAATTATTTGTTGGCTATATGCATATTGAGCAGTACAATAAGGTAAAAGGCCCTTTAAAGGTGGATGGTTTGGTTTCTGACCTGGTCTTGGTAACATAAGGGACAGAAGCAATGAAGTCTTTCCTCTCATTTCGGGAAGGAACATAAAGAAGTTGTGATTCCTGAAGTAGGGGGACGAACTGACCTAAGGTGAGAGACAAATTCCTGGGCCACGGCACAGAGGAAGGGACATCTCACCTCCGGGAGGAGCCTGGAGGCAGGGCCACGTAGACAGCGTGGTGGGCGGAGGAATCCAGAATCCATCAACATGCTGTTAAGTCCAGGAAGCAGAAGAGCCAGAGGAGAACTGCACCACAGAGAGAGCCTGGAGGCAGGGTGAAGCAGCCAACGCTGTTGCCGGAGGAATCCAGATGGCTACAGAATGCTGCTGAGTGCAGGAAGGTGGGGTCCCGAGAAGCACTGCACTGCTGAGTAACCAAGAGACAGAGCTTCAACAGACACGGCATACCAATATCAAGGAGGAGCAAAGCTGAAGCCTTGTTGGTCACTGACAGGAGCAATTGAAACAGGAGACCCAAACCTGAGGAAGTCGGAATCGTGGTTCTGCATCGAATGGAAAAGCCACCCCACCAACCATGAGGAATGCCACTGGGAACCAGTTATAAAACTGATAAAGAGAAGAGGTAGAAGTGCAGTGAGGCACTGAAATACCCCATGAGTGTGTGAGCATACTGCAAAACCTAGATAGACTGAGAGGCCATGTAGCCCAAACGTGCTGAGCAGCAACGTAAACCAAAAGGGGTTGAACGCACTACAAAACCCAGACAGTCTGAGAGTCCAGAAAGCATACAACAGGCTGTGCAACGAGGTACCCCATGAGGGGGTTAAATGCACTACATAGCCCAGACAGCCTGAGAGGCCAGGATGCAGGCTGAGCAACGGGATACCCACAAGGGGGTGAAGACACTACAAACCCAGATGGCCTGAGAGGCCAGATAGCCTACACTGTCCGAGCAACAAGATGCATTCATAAATCCAAACACTTTATTTATTTTATTACCTTCAGATACTTCTGCTTCAGGGACTTCTTGCAATCCTGCTGTCTTAATAGTAGCCCCCTCTCACTGCTGCTGTGAATGAGTCTGCAAGTCTTTCTTGGCCTCTTTATAAGGGAATTCGGACATGCTTTCATTTTCATGGAAGCAATCCTGAATTCCCTTTAGAAAAAGACATGTGTCACAAACGATGGTGATACCTGGACTGTAGAAATTGTGGAGCTGCCAGCAGAAGCATGGGTCACTGCAGTTCCAGCTGTCTGACTAGCCAGTATCAAGGGTTCCCTCTTGCCCTGGTGCACCCACATTGTAAGACTTGCGGGGGCGGGGTCTGCTACACCAGTGAATGAGCAGGCAATGGAAGAATCATCTCACCACAATGATATGATATGATAGGTTATTTATAATGGGCTTAATACCCAGAGGTTTCTAAGTGCGGACCCAGGGATCAAACCTGTGCTGCTCCGTGTCGTCTTGCTTCCAAGGCAAGCACCCTAAGCTATCCTCCCAAACAATGCCACTACAGGGTGAAAGCATGCATTTTCCAACACAACTCCTGGCATATTGGTTTGAATTGCCAAGGGACACACACAATAGCATTCCTAATGCTTTAGATGGTAGATTAATGCCTTAACATTTCCAGTTACCACATCAACCAGATCCTACTTCTGAGCACCCAGGCTTCTTTCTTGTCTCAGCAATGCTTTGCTACATAGATGGCAAGGGCCACCTTATGCACGAGAACCAATAGAGCATCAGAATGTCAGACTACTGGAAATGCTACAAGAAAAAAATGGGGTAAAGTAACACAGGAAGTGGTGCGCTTAGTCTCCAATATAGGTAAGTGACCTCATGCAGCAGCAACAGCAAGAGGGGATACCCTAAACCCCTCTCAACATAAAAGAATTTCAAAAAAAGATTGCTGTTGCGCAGGTTAAAGGAGTGGCAATGGAAGCTAAATTTGCACCGACATTGGCTAACTTATTCATGTCTTATCATGAACAGACCTATGCGCTGGGCATTGATGAGTACAAGGAGAATGTGGTTATGCAGAGACGGTTAATTGATGATATCTTTTTAATTTGGAAAGTTCCAATCACCCATTTAAAACAATATTTCAAGTTTCTTAACAGCAATCATATTGGTGTGATACTGACAGCGAAGATTAGTCAACAGTCTATTGACTTTTTCGATCTAACGATTTATATCGAAAATGGCAATATTGAAACTAAAACATTTCACAAGCCAACGGAGGCCAACTCCACGCTACATGCAGAGAGTTGCCACAGGAGATCAACAGTAATGACTATACCTGTTGGTGAATATTTTAGAGCACGCCGTAACTGCAGCTGTGAACATTCATATGCTCAAAAATGTGCACTATTGGCTGAGCGATTCAGAAAGAGGCGTTATAATACATCATCTATTACTCAGGCACATAAAAAAGTAGCTGGAAAAAAAAGAGGGCAGATATGCTCAAAACATATGTGATTTGCCATTCAATGTGTATGCAAAATGATTTATGTTGGAAGCACTATTAGAGAACTTCTTATCAGAATACGTGAGCATATCTCTGGTCTAAACAAACCAGATCAGAGGCTTCCGCTCTTCTTACATTGGCAAGAATGCCACCAGCTAGATGATGTTAGAGACATCAGGTTAATTGGCCTAAAAAAGGTACAGCTGGGCTCAGAGGAGGAAATCTAGAGCTTACATTACAACAAATTGAAGCTAAATATATCTGCAATCTACTGTGTGTGCAATCCAGATTGAATTCTGATCACAAGACGCATGTGTTTTTGTGAGGAATGAATAAGCTCTACTTTCAGTCTATTCACTTATTGCTTTGTAATGGCTGCATGCATGGGATTCCAGGCATATACTTTTGATCTATTTAAGATCTACTATAGCCTTTTAGTGAACAATGTTTGAATGGTTGCTTTCACCCTTTATTCATTGTGCTGGTTAATATAACCTTTCGAGTATCTTTCATTTCATCGCTTATGACAGATTAGTGGTAGTGATCTTCTTTAGCTCACCTATACAATCATTCAACCCAAAGTTGGTATTACCGTATTTCTTCTGTTAAGGGACTTCAATTCAGCACTCCAACTAATCAATGCCAAGTCTGGGATGCCCAAGGGAAGCCCTCATTTATATATTTTTATGACAAGTTCATGGCACTGGATGATAAACCCTGGTATAACGCCCCTCTCTTTGAATCCCCCTGACCTCACTGAGCCAAGAAGTAGGTTTGTTTTGCAAATTGAAAGATTTATTTTACAAATTAAACAATATATATATATATATATATATATATATATATATATATATATATATATATATATATATATATATATCACACTTTTATAAATAAATTAATATTTGATAACACACTTATGAAGATAATGTTGATCAACAATGGATCCTAGCACACTTTTTTTATCAGTTAGGAGTTGGTACAGAAAGGATAAAATAGCTGAGAATGCTTTATGGTTTCAAGGAAGAGTAATGGTGGAAAGGAATGCAGTACAGAAATAAACTGATATGGTTTCAACAAGAGATAATATAATCACTTTTCCCCTTTGTGGCAATTCACTCCCCCCTATGCAATATAAAGACATGGAAGGAAAGCACACAGTTTTCAGGAATACAATCACAATATAATACGAATTTCAGTTCCCCCTAGCAAGCTCAGAACACAGGGATGATTTTAAAACACAGGCAAAATACTTAAATGTGATTTGCAAATAAGTGAAAATATGCTAAAAATGATTTTAATTCCCTATAGGCGATTCAGGGTAGGTGGCAGCTACTTTGAATTAGTTCAGGTCAACACTATCAGTGATTCATGAGGGATTATTAGGTTGAAAACGGATTTCAGCAATGCAAAGCAAAAGACAGCGATTTTTTTTTCCAAGTGATGGAATTCAGCTAGTTGCAATTCGCTGCATTTTTTCCGAATGCATCAAGCTCGATTACGGAAAAACTATAAGGAAAGTAATTTTGTTGGAAAGCTGAGGATCTTAGCTTTCAAATGAAAGTTAAATCTCGTTCCTAGCACACGCATTTCCAAAGATACGGACAATTTAGTGGAGGTAGATTTTCAGAAATTAAATTTTAAAGTTCAGAATGGCAAAATGAACTTTTACAGGTTTAATCAGAGAATGGACACGATTTCTATGATGCAGTTCTGGACAGGTTCAAATGGTTTGAATCAGATTATTTTAGACTTAGAGATTGGTTCTGGCACAGTTTTCAGGATACTCACTCCTAGTCTTGGAAGGAATGGGCCTCTGTCACGGATCTGGCAAATAGGTTTAGCTGCGGTTCTCTCGCCACGGACGGTCTCTGGAACCGGTTCTGCTCACAGCGATCTGGGTCAGTTCTGCTCTGCTGGTCTGGATCTCTGGTTCTGGCAAAAGTTCTTGGCACTGCATACAGCTCTGCTTTCTGGGTGTTTCTGGCACAAGGTTCTTGGCCAGAATCAAACAGCTTGCCCGGCTGTTGAATAGTTTGGTTAGGTTGCTGGATCCTGAGGCCTGCTGAGAAGGATTCAGCTTTTGGACTAGGCCTCCCTGCTGCAAAGTCTGAAATCTGGAGTCTGGTTTTCTAAGTTCTGGTTCTGGAGTCTTCTGGATATTGTCTGGTCCGGCAAAATGCTTCGCAAGAAATCAGTTTGAAGTGGAAAGTGAATGTCCCTACCTGGGTCCCAGTGGCTCCTTTTATGTCTTTAGAAAATGGGTGTGTGTGTGGGCATAACTAAGCCTGCCCCTCACAACTTATCATTGGCCAAGCTCTCCTCTCTCACTTGATTGGGGGAAGGAAATGGAGTGTCATCGTGATGAGGTAAGTTTATGGGTCAGAGCATCCTCCCCTTGTCAATTTGCACACAAATCTATTTTTAATCCAAATACATATTTATCTATGTACAATTTTTCTAATATTATATGTCCAGTTAACATATTTTATGTAGCACCAAATCATCCGATCCCTGTCTTTGTAAGATGTCGTGTCCACTTCTGACAGAATTCTCCCCTTTTCATCAAGAACACAACCTCTAAACCTTTCCAGAATTTACACACACATGCGCAAGGAGAATGGGCATCAGATGATAAAGTGTCAGATTTTTAACATACAGACATTTGGAGTAATACCTTATTTTCTGCTTATAACCCCCAGAACATACCACAGAGTCCTAACACCTCTTAAAATGTGCACAGAAAAATCACAAGAATAAATGATATTATTATATAATTTTGACAATTTCGTACTATGAATTATCCATTTTTTTTAATTATGCTCTGGCCCAGATGGGTGTGGTTTAGGTTCCAAAGCACATGGGGGGATTTCTGTCTGTCCCCGCCTCCAGCTCAGGTGGCTCCCAGAAGCACTGCTCCTCCCAGTTTCTTCCAAGAGGAAGCCATTTACGACCCCCCCTAATTTAACGTTTCCTGCAGCCCCAGGTACCCCACCCCTAATTCAATCAGAGAGGTGTGATCTCTTTTTGGTGGTGCAGCAGAAGGGAGGCCAGGCCTGGGAATGCAGTTGCTGGGCAAGTTTCCACTCCTGTCGGGGGTAGTTGTCAGGCAGAATTCAATCTCTTCAAGCCAGGCTTCAGCTAAATGTCACTTTTGTTCCAGTTTTCTTCATTCAAATAAAACTTACAATTTTTACACATGCAGCTAGAACGCTGGTTCTAAGTTCAAAAATATGACATTTAAACAGTTGCAACCTATGTGACACTCAAAAAGTAGGTCACTCATTTATTTTAAACATTTCGATTTTAGTGGTTTTAAGTCCAATTTCACTTAAGCTGCAGACATCCACCGCTCAGCCAGTTGTGTTATGAACATTATTTTACGCTCTTCATCTTTCCAGATTTTGTATGCACACAAGACTACATTCTGCCAAATGTCTGCTGGTGTTAAGTGAGATTTTTGAATATCTTGTAATGTTTAAAATAGGCATTTTTAGCTTGCATTTCAGAGAAACAAATATGATTTCAAAGCGCTTTTTGAGCTAACAGGCACTTCTGTTTTTCCTTTGGCACCACGTTTCACTCATGGCTTTTCTGGCCCATTACGCTCGCACTGTTGGGTGGCAGGTTAGGCGACCATTTTGGTGTGCGCAAAACTGCGCGGTTTTCCTGGATTCTGGCGCAAATGTGGGCTTTTCGCCATCTTGGATTTTTTAAGTCCACAGCACCAAATGTTGTAGCATAATAGTTCAAACGTGGGTCAAGACACCCAACAAGCCCCCCCGCCCGACTGCACTTTGATTTCGAGTCGAGGGGGAGTCGGGTGCAAAGGATGTTTTGATCCACGCGCTGGGAGGTCCGCATCATCTTCTTCTGATTCTGCAGATGGCACAGTTCAGGTGGATCGATCGGTTCTCCTCGCCGGTTCTGATGGGAGTTTTGGGTGGGACCCTGGGCCCCTCAGATCTTTGCTCTCGGTCCCCGGGTCATCCTCCTTGGTCAGTCTCCATGGTTTTATCTCTCCTAGGATGACAAAGCAAGTGGTGGGACGAACATATACATTTTATACAGCAGGAAACATTTGTATTCAAGAATCATAGAATTTTATAGGCTATATGTGGAATATTTGCGGGTTGGAACTGTATTACTCTGGAGCGGCCCCCTATAGGATTGCAGAGGAATCCTGCAGTTGCTGCAGAGTGTGCCTGGGATGGCAACACCTTAGCTGATTTATATGGACCCACTTGTCTTCCCCTTCTGCCAAACTACCTTTGGGGATGCGGATCTTGTAGGTGACTGGGGAGATCTTGTCTACAATTTCAAAAGGTCCCTTCTATGTAGGCAGAAATTTTCGCTGTTTGGCCTGGTTCCTTTGGAAATTGTATAGATAGACCCGGTCTCCCACATTGTATTCTTTCATGGTAGTCTTCAGGTCATAGTGAGTTTTCATACTCTCGGCTGATCTTTATAGATTCCGCTGAGCATAGGCAAAAGCATGTTGGAGGTGTTTCCTTAAATTCTCAACGTATTCGTGAGTTGTGGAGGCATTTATTAATGTCTGCTCTTGGGTCCTGTAGAGCAAATGCTGGGGAAGCACCATCTTGCGTCCAGTCATCAGCTCAAACAGTGACATTTTATTTGCAGATGAAGTGGTAGATCTGATGGCCATTAGGACCAGAGGTTATCGGATATCCCAACTTGGCCCAGAATCTGCCACAAACTTTTTTAAGATGCTCACAATGGTTCTGCTGTATCTCTCCACCGCACCAGAAGAGGCTGGCCGGTAAGCAATATGTAGCTTCCTTTTAACCCCCAGTATCTCCCACATCTTTGTCATTACTTCGCTGGTGAAATGGCTACCTCTGTATGACTCAATCCTTTGGGGTAGACCAAAACGTGAAAAGATGTGGTTGATCATCAGGGCAGCTGCTGTTTCTGCCTTGCAGTTTGGGGCTGGGAGACATTCCACCAATTTAGTAAATATGCATGTCATTGTCAACATGTACTTATTTCCACTGGAGGAGCGAATCACGGGGCCTATGAAGTCGACTTGCAAATCTGACCATGGCAGTGTCATCCCCCGCTTTTGGAGAGGCGCAAGGTGTGTGAGGGATGTTGGCTGAAATTGTGCACACACAAGACACCCCTTCAAGTATTGGTCGAGGTCCTGCCCCATGTGTGGCCAGTATGAAACCTCTCTTAAGATTTCAAGTGTTGTGTGAAACCCCTTATGACCGGCGGTGGCCGCATCATGGGCTGACTTAACATCAGGCTTCGGAATGAGGTAGCACCCACTGATCATTGCCAGCTTGGGATTTCCTTACCAACAAACCGTCTTGGATTCGAAACATTTTTGGACATTTCATCAACACTCTAAGGTCCTCTTTCCCAATGTAATCGGTATCCGTCAGGGGAAAGTTCTCAGGGTCATCAATGTTTTGGTAAAACTTAACAATTATTGGATCCCCTTTCTGAGCCTTAATCAAATCAGCATCTGGGGTCTCCTTACTCCATTGTGCAGTTGAAAGATCATTTTGATCATTTGTCTGGGACCTAGTGATAGCAGTGACCTAGATTTCCCCCGACAGGGACTCAATCTCTATTATATCCCCTTGGATGGCCCTGGTTTTGGCCTTTGGCCAGCTGATCAGCTAAGTCATTTCCAGTTTTGTCTGGTGCCTCTACTTTGGAATGACCCTTGATCTTCTTCCAGTAGATGGTCATCCCGTTCAAGGTGACCAGATTATCAATGTTTTGGATTAACTTCCCATGTTTCAAGGGTTTGTTATTAGCACATAACATGCCTCTGGTTTTCAAATTAACCAGGTGCTCCACGAACCCGTTCCGTACATAATCCGAATCTGTGATTATGACCAGTTTGTGGAGTTGATGTTGGACAACAGTGAGGATGGCTTGATACACAGCCATGAACTCCGCCTCCTGACTACTTCGGGGACCAATTTTGTATCCAGCGGAGGGTTCTGGGGACTCATTCACCCATGCATTCCCTACGCCGGCCACCAGTTCTTTTTCCCCGTTGTTGCCAACATGGTAAGAGAATCCATCCACATAGACAGTGGGCATTCCCTCACACTTGTCTTCTTCAAAGACTTTGTGTTTGGAATTAAGGTATGCCTCCATGTTGTCCTTGATTTTTAGACTTTCGTCCTCGAGACAGTTTTCTCTGGCACAATCATGCAAGTCAGCCAGACCTTGCGCAAGGGGACTCTTCTTGTTTTAGCCATATCTGACCTCCACAGGAAAGCCTTGCATTGACAGAATCCAGGAAGTAATTTGGGAATTACTCACATTTCCGGCCCTGTTTCTGTCACTTTGGAGATATTGCAGAGGCTGGTGTGGAGTCTCCATTATGATGTGTTCCCACTGGATAAACGGGCGGTAATTCTTCAATGCCCACACCGTTGCCAGGAGTGCCTTCTCACAGTCGTTGAATTTTTCCTCCACAGAGGATAACGTTTTGCTCGCATAGGAGATTACTTTTTGACCTTGTCATGCTTTTGATATAATACTGCAGTCAAGCATGTATTAGAGAACCCTGTCTCCAAGAAAAACTCCTTGTTTCTGACATGGTAAGCTAGGCAGGGCGCTTGTGAGAGGCTTCTTTTGAGCTGTTTTACTGCCTCGGATTGTTCTGGACCCCATTCCCACGTGACCCCCCCTTCAAGAGATGAATCAGTGGTCTGGTGATCTCTGCGTAGCCTTCAATGAACTTTCTGCTGTAATTAATCAGTCCAAGGAGGCTTCTTAGTTCCCGCAGAGTTGTGGGGTCTTTCAATTTTTGGAGGGCTTCCACTTTCTTTTCCTGGGGACAGAGACCCTGAGGAGTAATCTCATGCCCCAAGAAATTAACATGGGTTCTACACCACTGTGCTTTTTAGGAGGAAAGTTTTGCTCCGACGGCCCTCAACTGGGTCAGAACATAACGGATCTCCGCTATGTGTTCCTCCACAGATGAGTTTTTGATGAGGACATCGCCCATATAAGCCAAGTTGCCCCTCGCACCCAGGTCGGCCATGGCGTTATGTAGGAAAATATTGAATTCATTGCCGGAGTTGAGGTATCCGAAGGGAGTCCGGGTCCATGTGTTCTGCTGGCCCACAAAGGTAAAAGCCAGTTTGTATTTGTCCTCCCTAATGACAGGCACGGTCCGGTATCCATTGGTCAGGTCTATTGCAGTGAATACCTGTGACCCCTGGATCTGAGCCAGACGTTGGTCAATGTAGGGAAGAGGCTATCGGGAAGTATGGACCCGTTTGTTGAGCTCCCTAAGGTCGGCGCAGAGTCTCCACTGGCCGTTTGGCTTCAATATTCCCAGCACCGGATTATTGAAGGTACTGTGGAATGGACAGATTATTCCCTGGGACTCAAGGTTCTTAATTATTTCTGTAAGGGACTCCATTGATGCGAGAGGCAAGCAATATTGCTTCACAAACACTGGAGTCACGTCAGGGTCTGTAGGAACTGTTGTTGTGTGGATGTCGGTGCGACCACAGTCATATGAGTCTACCGCAAAGAGATCTTGAAAATCCAAGAAAACTTGTTTCAATTTTTGCTTCTGTTCCAGAGTCACACAGTCATCAGCTAGGTTGACTCTCTCTTCCACCATCTGCCTGAAGCCTGGAAAGACTTCTGGTTTTGCTATCTCAGCGGCCTCCTCCAGCTGGGTGGGGAAGTCCCTGGTCGGGTGCTGATTTGGACTGGAGGCTTCAGGTGGGAAAGGCATCCCTCATGGTCCTGTAAAATCACCCCATCCCTTCTGAAGTCACAAGTCACATCTTCCTTACCATAAGGGCAGGAAGTGTACACCAGGAGGTTCCCCCCATGCCGGGTAAAGATCCTGTCTGGTGTTGGGTTGTCATCACTGTCACTGTCAAAACAGTCCTTGGGGATTGGTCCTAACATTTCATTTCCTAAATTAATGGAAAAATGTCGGTCATCAACCGCCATTCCAATAATGGTGCCTGCGGCTAGAGTAATACTCTTTAAGTGGCTGTTATCCACCTGTATTGGAATGGTGTCATGTTCTATGTTGACTAATGGTGTTGGGGTTACCCCCAACCCTTGCTGTTGGAGAGAAGCATTTAGATGAATATAAGCATCAGAGTTTTTCAATTTTTGTCCTCTTTTAACTTTCTTTTCCAGGGAGAATTGCCAGGTATTTTCTGGGATGGTGACTTCCTCTTTAACCTGAATTTCAACTGCATAAGGTAGCAATTGAGCTAACCTAAATGCGTTTTCTGGATCATCAAAGCCCATGTGATTATCCACTAATTGGGACCAAGCTTTGAAGTTTATTAGGTCCAAACTAATGGCAAATCGATTGAGAATGTCACTGCCTAAGTAAAAGGCAGTGACTATGCTCAGGTTGCCAATGGAGAATTTGAGCATACACCTGCTTGGCTGGAGATGTTTGGAATTGGGTGTTGTGTTTACACAAAGGAGAAATAGTGTAAAACCTTAAACTATTGAATTACTCATCTGTCTGAAAAGGGATGATTAGTAATCACCCATACCTTTAAGTCCTGACAAAATGGACTAGGATTATACCATAATTTTGACATTAAATCTTTTTAATTTTTATATTCAATGCTCAATAAAACATTGTTACAACAACTTGTTTTAAAACACTTTATGTAACCCAAGATTATGACCCACATGGTTGGTATAACACCAATCTAATGGGAAAAATATACCACAAGACTTTTTTAAAACATTACAAATTTCACAAACACTTAAAAATTAACATCTGCAAGACATTTAAACAATGTGTCGATTATTAACATATCCCGACATGTTTCAGTTCTTCAGGCTTTGAAATGCTAGAATTTTCTTCAGGGGAGAACCTTATTTGATAAGTTTTCACCACCATGTGATCCTGAGTCAACAAGAATAATAATCCACGTGAGGAATCACCTAAAAAATGACACCCAAACAACAAGCATCAGACAGTGAGCCATAAGATTATCAATATCAAAAAAGCCCATCTGGACATCACAAGTACTGCCCAAAACAGCTCACCAGGGAAGGCCAAAAGCTTGGTTTTCCCCTTACAAGTACAAGCTACTGTACCTCTATAAGTGGTGGTCAGTAGCGTCGGAGACACAGTCCCATCAGATAGCAACAAACTTCTTATATCAAGTTTTTCTCAGTCAATGGGCACTTCAAGTAGCCCTTCTGGATATACAACCTGCATTTTGAGTTAAAACAAACATCACACGTAATGACTACCACCGCTGCACCTACTAGTACAACACACCAATAGGAAGAACCCACACCATGTGTTACTACAATGCCACCTCAAGAACATGTGATGCCACATATTTACACCAACTTAATTGAATCACCCATGTGTCTTCCATCACCTTAAGTCATCCACATATCATCTCTAGTCTGTTAGACTTTACTCCGGGGCCCAGCTCTTAGAGGCAACACACAGGAAACCGCAATTGTTAGCAGCATAGCTTTAGTACTACACATGGAGGAAAACAAGAAAAAACACAGACTTCAGTCACACGTTGTCCACATTGGAAAAGCTTTGTTGTCCAAATCAATAATATAGAGTCTAGTGCATTCAGAAAACACCCCTTACCTGGCAAACGGGCCCTCAGGTCGCTTAGTTCCTGGGGTCCCACTCGTGAGTCATGCGTTGTGTTCAAATCCACATCTAAGTATCATGGCAAGCTCGCTTCACCATCGTAATGCATCGTGTGACTAATGTCCGTAAACTACGTTACGTTCATGTGTGGAAACGAAGTACAGACACTAAGGTAGGACTCATAGGAGCTCACTTAGAGAGCAAGCAGCACAAAAAAGGGACTAAAACTGTCCACACTATCTCTTGCCCTGGCGAAAGCCTTACAAAACTACAGAGGAGACCAACAACCAAACTCTTACTGACTCGTTTATACATAATTATGTAACAGAAGACCCACAGCATTGCTACCATTGTATAGGACGTAGCTGATACACCTAAGCAACGTTATTCACGTGTTTGAGCAAAAGTGCAAACACCAAAGTAGGACTCATGGGTGCTTGCGTCAAACGCAAAACGCACAAACCGAGGATGGAAAACTAACACTGTCTATCTCTCGCCGCTACATGTGTCTAAAATAAACTCCATAGGCGCCCGAGATCCAGAATCTTATTGGGTCTATGTTACATGATGGTGCACCAGGCATCACACGGCATCCTAATTAGTGTATTAAGGACACAAGATGTACAATTACAAATGTCAATCCCAGGCGAGCCCTGCACGGGGCATCCTGCTGGTTCTGATCACATGGTAAGGAAGTTTCAGCAAAGACATGTCTGTTCATAGATAGTACCTCAAAAAATAAAGTCAAGCATAAAGTTGGCAGTTTCAGATGTCAAAATCTACTGTGAGTTTGAAAAACATGCAAGTTGAACATTCTACTTTTGGTTACCAGGCAAACAGAAAAGAATAGATTTGCAGGGACATATATATGGGGATGTAACAAAATATATCAGATTAATCGTATATATCACAAGTATACATGATGCCATTCCACCTCTTCATTGAGCCCTTTAATATGGCTCTGACAAATGAATATCATCTTCTGTTCGAAGGTGGAGAGTCTCCTGTCTGTCTCCTGTTTATTTGAACCATGGCTTTTTTTAAGGATCACCCATCTAAGGTCCTCATGTGTATGTCCCTTTTCTAAAAAGTGTTTCACCATTGAATTGGGTGTTTCCAGATCCATTTCCCATTTGTCTATCAGTTTGAATGTGGGAATGGCTGGATCATCATTTAACTGAACAGGGATGAACAACTGCTCTCCAATTTGCTGAATATCAGCCAGGCTCTGAGCTGATTTCACATCTTTCTGGACTATCAGAGTGGGAATGTATGATTGTGGATTGGTAAAGAATTTCAGAGAGTTCCCTTCCAGTGTGGAATACCACCTTAAACTGGAAGGAAGGTTGATTTTCAGAAATAGAGAGGACCCCCCATTACAAGTCTGTTGTCCTACTGCTATTACTGTCACGTCTGGAATTTGGTTATTCTGGAAGTGAAATTCTACTTGGTCAGATTTTTGTTCAACCATGTGGCATGTGCTGTTTAAACTAACATGGTTGACGCTCTGTTTTAATTTTATTGGTTGGCTAGTGTGGGTCCAGAGGACCTTGTTTACGCAATCTATTCGGGGTGACAACCTTCTCAGGAGGTCATTCCCTAGTAAACAAGGGGTGCCCTCTGGAGTCACTACTATGACCGGGTGTTTCATCTTGTGTCGACTAATTTCCTTCCCGTCAAAGTTCTGAAGTTGTCCAGGAAGAAAGGTGAGAGGAATTCAGTAATTCTCCCCCCTTCCTGCTTTTAGTTCATCAAAGGCCCTTTTGGACAAAAGGGTAGCTTGGGATCCAATGTCCACCAGGCTCGAGCCCCCACTCTGTTAAGGGACTTCAATTCAGCACTCCAACTAAGTCAATGCCAAGTCTGGGATGCCCAAGGTAAGCCTTTATTTATATATTTTTATGACAAATTCATGGATCTGGATGGTAAACCCTTGTATAAAGCCCCTCTCTTTGAATCCCCCTGACCTCACTGAGCCAAGAAGTAGGTTTGTTTTGCAAATTAAAAGATGTATTTTACAAATTAAACAATATATATATATATCACACTTTTATAAATAAATTAATATTTTATAACACACTTATGAAGATAATGTTGTTCAACAATGGATCCTAGCACACTTTTTTATCAGATAGGAGTTGGTACAGAAAGGATAAAATAGCTGAGAATGCTTTATGGTTTCAAGGAAGAGTAATGGTGGAAATGAATGCAGTACAGAAATAAACTGATATGGTTTCAACAAGAGATAATATAATCACTTTTCCCCTTTGTGGCAATTCACCCCCCCCCCCTATGCAATATAAAGAGATGGAAGGAAAGCACACAGTTTTCAGGAATACAATCACAATACAATATGAATTTCAGTTCCCCCCTAGCAAGCTTAGAACACAAGGATGATTTTAAAACACAGGCAAAATACTTAAAAGTGATTTGCAAAGAAGTGAAAATATGCTAAAAATGATTTGAATTCCCTAAAGGCGATTCAGGGTAGGTGACAGTTACTTTGAATTAGTTCAGGTCAACACTATCAGTGATTCATGAGGGATTATTAGGTTGAAAACGGATTTCAGCAATGCAAAGCAAAAGACAGCGATTTTTTTTTACAAGTGATAAAATTCAGCTGGTTGCAATTCGCGGCACTTTTTCCGAATGCATTGAGCGCGATTACGGAAAAACTATAAAGAATAGAAAGTCAGGTTAGGGCTTGTTGGAAAGCTGAGGATCTTACCTTTCAAATGAAAAGTTAAATCTTGTTCCTAGCACACACGGTTCCAAAGATACGGACAATTTAGTGGAGGTAGATTTTCAGAAATGAAATTTTAAAGTTTAAAATGGCAAAATGACACTTTTACAGGTTTAATCAGAGAATGGACACAATTTCTATGATGCAGTTCTGGACAGGTTCAAATGGTTTGAATCAGATTATTTTAGACTAAGAGATTGGTTCTGGCACAGTTTTCAGGATACTCACTCCTAGTCTTGGAAGGAATGGGCCTCCGTCACGGATCTGGTCAATAGGTTTAGCTGCGGTTCTCTCACCAGGGACGGTCTCTGGTACCGGTTCTGCTCACATCGATCTGGGTCAGCTCTGCTCTGCTGACCTGGATTTCTGGTTCTGGCAAAAGTTCTTGGCACTGCATACAGCTCTACTTTCTGGGTGTTTCTGGCACAAGGTTCTAGGCCAGAATCAAATAGCTCGCCCGGCTGTTGAATAGTTTGGTTAGGTTGCTGGATTCTGAGGCCTGCTGAGAAGGATTTAGCTTTTGGTCTAGGTCTCTCTGCTGCAAGTTATGAAATCTGGAGTCTGGTTTTCTAAGTTCTGGTTCTGGAGTCTTCTGGATATTGTCTGGTCCGGCAAAATGCTTCGCAAGAAATCAGTTTGAAGTGGAAAGTGAATGTCCCTACCTGGGTCCCAGTGGCTTCTTTCATGTCTTTAGAAAATGGGTGTGTGCTTGGGCATAGCTAAGCCTGCCCCTCACAACTTATCATTGGCCAAGCTCTCCTCTCTCCCTTGATTGGGGGAAGGAAATGGAGTGTCATCGTGATGAGGTAAGTTTATGGGTCAGAGGATCCTCCCCTTGTCAATTTGCGCACAAATCTATTTTTGATACAAATACATATTTATCTATGTACAATTTTTCTAATCATCCGATCCCTGTCTTTGTAAGATGTCGTGTCCACTTCTGACAGAATTCTCCCCTTTTCATCAAGAATACAACCTCTAAACCTTTCCAGAATTTACACACACATGCACAAGGAGAATGGGCATCAGATGATAAAGTGTCAGATTTTTAACATGCAGAAATTTGGAGTAATACCTTATTTTCCGCTACTACCCCCCAGAACATACCATAGAGTCCTAACACCACTTAAAATGTGCACAGAAAAATCACAAGAATAAATGATATTATTATATAATTTTGACAATTTTGTACTATGAATTATCCATCTTTTTAAAATGATGCTCTGGCCCAGATGGGTGTGGTTTAGGTTCCAAAGCACATGGGGGGAGCACATGGGGGATCCAAAGCACATGGGGGGATTTCTGTCTGTCCCCGCCTCCAGCTCAGGTGGCTCCCAGAAGCACTGCTCCTCCCAGTTTCGTCCAAGAGGAAGCCATTTACGACCCCCCTAATTTAGCATTTGCCTGAGCCAAGGAAAGCTCATTGTTCTGTTTCCTGCAGTCTCAGGTACCCCACCCCTAATTCAATCAGAGAGGTGTGATCTCCTTTTGGTGGTGCAGCAGAAGGGAGGCCTGGCATGGGAATGCAGTTGCTGGGCAAGTTTCCACTCCTGTCGGGGGTAGTTGTCAGGCAGAATTCAATCTCTTCAAGCCAGGCTTCAGCTAAATGTCACTTTTGTTCCAGTTTGCTTCATTCAAATCAAACTTACCATTTTTACACATGCAGCAAGAACACTGATTCTAAGTTCAAAACTAAGACATTTAAACAGTTGCAACCTATGTGACACTCAAAAAGTAGGTCACTCATTTATTTTAAACATTTCGATTTTAGTGGTTTTAAGTCCAATTTCACTTAAGCTGCTGACATCCACCGCTCAGCCAGTTGTGTTATGAACATTATTTTACTCTCTTCATCTTTCCAGATTTTGTATGCACACAAGACTACATTCTGCCAAATGTCTGCTGGTGTTCAGTGAGATTTTGAATATCTTGTAATGTTTAAAATAGGCATTTTTAGCTTGCATTTCAGAGAAACAAATGTGATTTCATTGCTGTTTTTTCCTTTGGCACCACTTTGTGGCAGGTTAGGCAACCATTTTGGTGTGCGCAAAACTGCGCGGTTTTCCTGGATTCTGGCGCAAATGTGGGCTTTTCGCCATCTTGGATTTTCTAAGCCCACAGCACCAAATGTTGTAGCATAATAGTTCAAACGTGGGTCAAGACACCCAACACTTCTTATAAATAAATGCACCTCTTTCTACTCAAGTCAGTAATAACAGTGATGACAATTACAAAAATTATTTTGAGCCAAATGGATTGCACTACGATGATCCAATCAGGAATATATTAATTCTTTGCTATATGGGCAACAAGCAATTAGGCAATGACGTTTTTTCGAAAAGAGACGCATGTGCGTGACGTCACACGCAACGTGTGACATCATGCGCTTTGTTTACTGTGTTTAATTTATTCAAAATAGCGCCTTATGCACGCTGATACTCATAATGCAGGATTTGTACCCGAATCCAGGTTCCTTTTAGAGGTAAGCTATAATGACTGGATCCTGATTAGATATACTGAATTCAGCCCAGACATATTAGTAACAAGTTAACTCACTAGGGTTCATTTTCTGTAGGTATTTATACCTTTTATTGGGCATACATTCTATTGCTAAACAAGTGAACACGCTCTTCACCTTGGACATAGTGCACCTGAATTGAAATATATCAGAAAACAGTCTAAGATTTGGATTTTTATTGTTCTGTATGGGATATTATCATCTGGTGTGTGGGTATCTTGCCCTACATTTGATTATATATATGCTATTTTCTGCACTCTATTCTGCAGACCCATGGGACCAGCACCGCAATAGCAAAAATTGAAGGATTGAAATATAATCAGTGTTGGTGAGACCTTAGAAATTCTTCCTTTTTTCACATAAGGGATACTACATATTGTTCATCGCTTAATTAGAGTTTTGATACATTCAATATTTTGGTTTAATTCTATTTTGAGAACAATAATGGGTGTAATATGCTATATCGGTATAAATCGGCATCCCATGCATGCTAGACCACTTAATTATACTTTATTTTATATATCTGTAGTGCTTACAATATAAGTGCTCTGTTCAGGTTGTCTTGTATCTTTGCCTATGAAAGCTATTCAGATTGGACCAGCAAATCATGTATAGACACACCTTGTTCTTCCTTTCTTTTCTCCACCTATACCACCCCAACCTGTCGGTTACTGAACAATCACTGGTATGTAATCAAAAAGATGTTTGCTTATTTAATTCTTTTTACTTTTATTCTATATTTTCCACTTTTTTGGGATTCAATTATATGGACTCTTGTGATTCGATTACATCAATATCAATATCAACTTAACCATTTGATTTATTGTACTGTATGATGCCTCAAATCAGCCTTGAGGACGACCTGCAGGTCGAAACACGTGTTGGCTGGATGAATTAATGACTTTGGGAATAAAATATACTTCCAGTAACTGAGCGGATTTATTGGACTCTCTGCATCTGAACCTATCCATTTCAGGAGTTTGAAGTTAATTGAATATTTTTTGGACTCATGCGCAGATCAACAGCAATCTTTTTTGAATTCTACTGGAAATGCTGCCCGCCATGAAGGACAACAAAGAAAGGAGTCTTTGTTCTAGTAAGCAGCAGAATATAGGGAGCAGGGAAAGGACCCCGAACAGTTAGTACTGGACTGACCTGTAGTATGTCATGAAATTCCATATAGTTGCAGGGGTGTGTAATGTGGTTACAGAACAAAGGGACCGAAAATGGGTGCACTGACTTAATGCTTAACTAGTGTCATGTGAAAAGAGCACCCTCAACATGGCACACTCACTTAATGGCCTACAGGGAATAATGCATTGCATGAAAAGCAAAATAAAAGGGGCAAGAAACGTAGAGCTGCCAGGGAAAGCCAATGGCTTGACACAACCCTCACATCATACATGCAGCCAGAAAGCAGTAGGCAGTCGGGGCAAAGAGTTTGAGGTTTTGGGGAGTGAAGGGGAGAGAGGCAGATGTACGCGGGGATATTGTGGCACCTCAGCAAATAAGACGGAACAGGATGTGACATTGTGTTTAGGGGATGGGCGAGAGAGATAAAGTATGGCAGTTTGGGGGGAATCCCTCAACCATGGAAATGGAAAGAAGTAGCTGTCGGGATACACCAACATTTGATACAACTGTTTATGCAAAAACATGGAACTCAGCACTTTTAGAGAATCGTTGTTTGGACAGCATGGTTGGCAGCCATCATCCAACAGGCGGAAAATACACAAAAAAAAAATGAACTATTTAAGCCCTCCACTGGTTGCACCATCCACAAAAGCATTAAAACATACCAAGAAGACAATCAAGACTACAGGAAAAGAATATATACCTGGATTAATGTATTAACACATCTCATGTTCCCTGTACCCCACTACCAGGTACAAACATACATGCCAGCTTGAAAACAAAGTTCCACAAAAGTGAACCACAAAGACATCAAGAGTCTGCTCTGCCCCCCTTTTTGCTCCGGTTCTGGAAGCAGCTCAAGAGTTTCGTCTTCGCTTGTGCCTTTGCCCCTTTTCTCCTCTGCTGATCTGCTTTCTCTTCTCGGTGGCGTGCACCTGGGCACCCTCTGTTCTTCAGGCCCAGGTACCTGCTCACCCTGCCACCCTTCTTGCACTGCCTCTGGGCCACCTCTGCACTGAGGTCTGTATCTGTACCCAGACAGCCCCGACTCTCCATTCTTCTGCACTTATAAAATACACCTTATCTGATTAACCCTGCACTTTGCCACTTAATGGCTGCACTACCACTGTTTATCTCCTTATTTAATTATTTATTTTACTTATTATTTTTTATTCTGTTCTCTCCTCTGTTCTGCACTTTCCACTTCTCCCCCTTTCCATGCACTTTCCCCCCATTTTACCTTCCCCATGCACTTGCGCGCTCTTAATGTCACTGGGCTTAGTAAGATAGTTATTTGGTTCTCCGTTATGCCTCTCCCTTTGCCTGGTCACGCTCTGAAACACTTGTGTATGAGCGCGATATAAATAAAATATCAATTTCAATATCAATTTCAATTACCTTCTTGCCACTCTTAGGTTGTTAGTATCCACTCCACAGTCTGGATGGGAGCTACCACAGCTTAAGCCACCAAGGAAAATATTGAAGTAGGAGTAGATGTGGTTGTTAGTTGTGAAAGAGTCCAGTTGGTGTGGAAGCTGGGATTGTGTTTTGAAGGGTGATTAATGAGGTGGAGAAAGGTGGGGTGTGGGTGCGATGGAGGAGAACATGTGAGAGAGAGTACTTCAAAGGATGTGTATGGGGTAATGGATTGCTAAGTGTGAGTGGCTCTTTATATATGAAGGCAATGCTACCACCTTGTTTGTGTGGGTGGTCACTGTGGAGGATGAGATAGTGCGAGGAAGCATGTGAGGCATGATAGGTGTGGGATGAGGTTCGAGCCATGTTTCTGTAAGGAAGAGTACATCTGGGGATTGTGTGCTAATAAGTTAATTGATTTAATTTTTGTGAGCAGGTGTAGAGTGGCAGTTGAGAAGAATGCAGGTGTGTGCAATTAGTTGTTTTAGTGTATTGTTGTGTTGCAGTTTCATTTGGATGTGGTTTGTGTGCATTGTGTGAGGCATCTTTTGTGGCAATCAGTGGTAAAAAGGGGCTAACAGGAAGCACAAATTAAAAAAAGTCAAACGATAATAGCAAGAACCCTTAGCTCTGTATGCCGTGCTCTGAACACCCACACAAGTTGAAACCCTAAAGTAAGGTTTAAATTCCCAAAGTAACCTGGTACTTTCCAGTTGAAGCCCCTTCCGAGTATGGAAACACCATCCAAAGATGGCAGTTTTGGTGTCAGGGGCCACGTGATCAGCCCATACATTGACCCTGGATGCTTAGGTCCCCTGACCTCCACAGGCAGCCTCAGGCAGCTGAAATAAGTGCCTCTAGTGATGTTGTGCTGAGCTTGATATTCAGCATTATAAGTCCTAATGAGCGGTGACCTGACAAACATCAAACACTGTGCCTAGGATAATGACATAGCAAAATGTATCCCTTCCTTCTTGGTGTGTATTCTTAATAGTCTGCCCAGACTAGATCCCCATAAAGACGCTGTAAGTGTGAAGAGCATGCTGCAGGGCATTATAATAATGTTCCAAGAATGAATAGAGATAACAAAGAAAATCTCCCTTATGTCCTCATTCTCCTCGATTTATCCTCTACTTTTGACACAGTCAAAGATGCCATCCTGCTCAATCGCCTCTGCAACAACCTTGGTATTTCTGATCAGGGCCTGGCCTAGTTGACCTCCTTTCTCACCGACCAACCCTCTCAGGAATACTTTCCTCTTTTCTCTCTCTCTCTCTCTACTTGTGGTGTTCCTCAGGTGTCTACCCTCTCTCCCTGGCTCTTAAACCACTATCTGGCATCTCTTCCCCACCGTATCGCTACTTTCTGCTCTAATTTTCAATGTTATACAGATGACACTCGGCTCTCTTTCAGGCCCCCCTCAGCCACCTCTGCTTCTTCTCTCATACCAGACTGTCTGGCCACAATTCAGGAATGGTGTGCCACCAATGATCTCTGCCTTAATGTCAGTAAGTCTGAGATCCTTTTCATTGGGACACCCGCTGCCTCTTTTCCTCTCTCTCTCTCTGGATGCCCACTTTGGGCCCTCTTCCTGCTCCTTCCTGTGAAGCTAAGAACGTTGGTGTCATCTTCGACCCCACCCTCTACTTCTCTCCTCACATCTCTGACATCTCTAAGAAGTCAAATTATCAGATGCACCTCCTCAGAGTTATTCTTCCATTCCTCTACTTACCCCAGAAGCTCACTGTCTCCAGAGCTCTGGTCTTATCTAGGCTGCACTATTGCAACAGCCTCTTTCTTAATCTTCCTGCCTCTACTCTTCGACCTTTACAACTTATCCAGAAAAGGACTGCGAGAACTGTCCTTGACCTCAAGCCCAGGGCTCGTATCTATCCAGCTCTGAAATCTCTTCACTGGCTCCCCATGGTTGCAAGGATCAAGTTCAAGATCATCTGCATCATCCAAAAGGCATTCTGGGGTCTGGCACCGCTCTCCCTGTAACTTTCTCTTCCAAAACATCTTCCTTCTTGAGCTCCCCGCTCATCCACCTCTAACTCTCTGAGGATCAGATGTTTCTCCATGCAGATAGTTGGGGGTAGATCTCTCTCATCGGTTGGGTCCGCCCTCTGGAACAGCCTCCCTACCTCTCTCAAACTTGAGCAGAACCACCTCTGGATCTGGAAGCAACTCAATACCTTCCTTTTTGCTTCTGCTTTCTCTCTTCCTCTCACCTGCTGATGCATCCGGCTGCTCCATGCAGTGGTCACCTGGTCACCCTCTGAACTCGGGTCCAGGCTCCTGCATGTCAAAATGCCCTTGCACTGCCTCCAGGCTCCCCAGTATTTAAGGATTTGTATCTGCAACCCTACAGTTCCTTCTCTCTGCACTTATAAGCCACCCACTGGCTGCACCTGTGAGTTAACGGCCCTTCCCCCTTCTCCTACCCCTGGCACTTCTCCACTTCTCCTTTCCCCGCACTTGTACGATCTGACTGACACATGGCCTAGGTAGATTGTTATTTTGTCCTCCTTTGCTATCCCCCTCCTTGTCTTATCGCACCTAAAAACACTTGCATACAGGTGGGTTAGAAATGCCACATCATATCATATCAAATCATAGCTCACAATGGTTTTCAAGTGCACAAAGCAGCAGTGTCAATTAACCTGGAATAGCCACTAGATCTTCTTCGAACATGGCCTATTCAAATCTATAGTGGGTAGGAGGAAGCAATTTCAAGCAGCAAGGTTAAAGATTAAGGCACTAATTGTCAAATACAGAGTCCACCACACTTCCTTGCTGAAGATGCCTGGACAGAAATATATCATCATTTGAAGATAGGAAGATACTCTGTGAATTCATCATGAGGGTGAAGACAGAAGAGATAGAGGTATAAGTGCCAGAGTGAACTGTGAATTTCTTCATTTTGGGCTTAGCTTTTTGGAGGTTGGTGGGGCGTGGCGGGTTTGCACTGTTTGTCGGATACATGTAAGATAGTGGAAATACTGGTTTTCTGGGTTTTCAGGTGCTCCAAGTGTATTTGTGGTTATTTCCCCTAGTATGTCTGTTTGATGTCATTTTTGATTTGTGAAGGCCTGGGACTGGGAGTGAAGAAGTCGTAAATCCTTGTTCAAAGTGAACCTGTCTTTCATCTAGTTAGATTGACACTATGTACTAACCAAGAAGGTTGTAGGTCCATTGGTTAAATGTAGTCAGCTGCAATTTCCAAGGGCCAGGGAGCCCAATCAAGAGCTTGAAGTTGTTGTTGCTTCTACATAATTTAGTGTAGTCCAGGGTTTTCATCCAAGAGACACTATGAGTCAACCAGTGGGTAGTTTTTTTCTCATGTGCAGCTTAGGAGAAAAGCGGTGTTTAGATTTTACTTTATAAGGGCCATCAGAAGATGTGATGTAGTCAGTAATACAGGAATATGCATATTATTGGCATGAAAAATGGAAGGAGTCATGTTAGCTTGTTAAACCTCTAAGGGCCACACAATACAGCCAAGAGATATTGTGCTCCCTTAGGCTGACCTTTCTAAATAGGAAATTGTTTAATTTGATAGTGAGTGAAGATTTTAATCAACCATTGGACATGTCACATGATGGGCAAAACCTAGGTACATCCAGTCAATATATATAAAGAGTACTTTATGTTCATCAAGTATTCTGGGGCTTTCTATCCCTGGCAGCGATGCCACCCTTAGATTCCCTAAAAATATTTCTGTACATGTTAAGGAGTTGTGTGTGCATCATGAAGTAAGACACAGACAACAGATTCACTGTTCTAAAATAGAGGTTTTATTTCTCAAATGTCAGGATGGAGTAAGACCTAATTTGCCCTTTGCTAAGGTGGGATTTCGCTTCTTAAAGAAACTCAGGATAGTCTGTGTCAAAGTTCAACACAAAGGGCAGTCTGTGTCCCAAACCGATGCTTGCCCTCAAAACTAAATTTATACAATGTGTAGGGATGTCAGCAACCAAAGAAACAGTGTTCAAAGTAAAGTTCAGAGTGTCTTCCAGCTCCTGGCTAATTTTCAGCTTCTTCTTTCTCAGGTTCAAAACTGGTCCACAAAAAGGTCTTGGAGCTCTCTTCCCAAAGCTCAACACAGTTCCAAGCAACCTCGGGGTTCCCTTCCCCAACTTCAACACAGTTCACAGTAATTCAACTTTGTCAGCTCTCTTAAGGAATAGTAATCTTTAAGACTTTCCAACCATTCACTTGGCTTTCCTTTTCTTTCATCACGTTCAGACAGATGAGGCAAAATAACTTCAATCTCTTTATTTTCCTTGGCTCACTCCAGGTAGGCGTTACTCGGTCTCAGCACAGTTGCCGGAACACGCAGTCCACCCATTGCAGGTCACTTAACCAATAACCCTGATTTCCTTGGCTATTTTCAAGTAGGGGTTACTCAGTCTAGGCGCAGTTTCTGGACCACACAGTCCACCCATTACAGGTCACGCAACCGATAACCCTTGGCACTTTGTAACGTTCAGTAATCCTCATTGGACTACTTTTACACCATATGTTTCCTTTCTGCACTTGTGACATTAGTTCACCTGCACTTTTGACTCTGCCAATATGTGCCTTTCATACAGTTTGCTTCGTGGTGTTTACTCCTTGTCACCACCTTGCTTTCACACTAACCAATAGTGTTTCTCATTTGCCTTTACTTGCTTCATCAACTGGTTTTCACTTGGCTTTGCATTTTCACAATGTTTAAAAATGCTTTTTTCTTTATTTTCATTCCATTCATGAATACACATCACTTTCTCTCCACTTGTCCAGTATTTTCATATATTGTGCATAGCTTTTCTTTAGTTCGGTATTCAATATTTTTAACTACTTGCCAACTTTCTCAGTACTCAATAATGTCAATCTGTTCTCCAGACCATTTGCTATATGCGTTCATTTGTTTGGCAACTTCCATGGCCCTTATTAAGCCCCAAGAGCACCCCAGTCTGAGTGCTCTCTGCCTGTCACTCACCGGTATGCTGTAGCTCCTCAGGTTGCTTGAGTGATCCTTTTCTGAGTTCCTTCACTCCCTTCTCTCACATCAGGAGCACCAGCGATCCATGTTTGCCGCTTCCGGACGTTTTTATTGCCTCCTGGATCATAGTGGAGACACAGGGCTCAGAGCTCTACAGGGCTCTTGACACTCTTGTGGCTCTTTCCAGCCTCGGCACCCTTCCTGCTCTCCTGCAGTCATCGCTGTCCTTTCCACCGGCTCCTCCTCTCCAGTATGCTTTATGGCACCCTGGCATCCAAGGCAGTTCCCCTCCTGCATGTGGGTCTCGCATTTGTATATGTCCATGTAGCCTCGCAAGAGGCTGCAGGGGCAAGTCATTTTCCTGACTACAATTACTTACATCACTGGGACATGCATGGCCTTTAGAATGATGTTCTACAGTCCTCTTCCTCATCCCAGTACCAAAGTGGTGTTCACAGGTGGAAGTGTGCATTACTCCTAGTCGCCTCTTCCTCGTCCCAGTCTTAAAAGGGAAGTGAATGGGATACAGCTGGAGTGTGTGACAGTGGGCAGGAGTGGTAATAACCTAAGGAGGTTGGTGAAGGGAAGGATGTATTTTGACAAGGGGAAAGGGGGATACCAAGCCTCACCTAAAGGCTCTTTCCTCGACTCCCCAAGGTCCCTCCACCCAGGTGATCCTCCCTCTCATATCCACCCTCAAGGTTGGGATCCAAAAGTGATGGCCCTCCCTGGCCACCTGAGAGGAAGATGCAAGGGGAGTAGATGGGAGGATGCCTTCAGGTCCCTCACATACCCTTCCCATATGTGGTATGGACCTGGGTGTGTCACAGTGAAACCAGTAGAGATAGTCAACATTGCCCTAATCTTGACCCTTTCGGTGTTCCACAATAGGGTTGAAGGTCCAGGAACCACTGCACATCCCTAGGATTAGACTCATTGCGCTGACTGATCCCAACCAAGGGTGAGTGGTGTGTGATACTATGATGCTACAGAAGCCCAGTGGACAAGAAAATGATGTCCGAGATGATCATCGAACACTTGGAACTCAACCAAACTTCACCATCATAATGAGTAGCTTTCAAAGCTTGTGTCTGCTATAGATGGAAGCCACATACAAAAAATCAGGGATTCAAGAACAAGGCAAGGAGATTAATATTCAGACACTAATGAGGAAATACACCAGACTAAGGGTATCATATACCTGGATGTCTAGTGGCCACGTCTACGAAAACACAGAGATGGAAAAGCCTATCTTCTCTAAACATCATAAACCACCTAATTGGAACATTGAGGTTGATGATTCTTGGGACACAAGTCCAGGTAAATATCTTTTGGGAAAGAAAAATCCTGTAGATGTCTTCTTATTTTGTGGTGCCAGGAATAGTGGGAATATAGGTAGTACAGACTTCCAGGAATTGCAGGAAAACAGATAGGTAAAGGCTCCCAGTAAATAGTAAGAATACAGGCAAGTATAAGCTTCAAGGATTAGCAGAAGAAAGAAGATCAGGCTTCAAGGTATTGCTGGAGAATAGATAAGCAAGCTCCCTATGGATGACCGGCAAAGCAGGACTCATTGGGCAATAATAGAGTGGATAATGATGAGCAAGAACAGAATGGAGATGGCCAAAGGCATCTAGGAGGCTGAAAGAATACAGGTACTCACGGGGAAGTGTCAAAACAGGCGGCCTCCTGCGTTTTGCAATGCAGGAGGAAAGCAGCCAGCCCGAACTATAACAGTCCTGAGCCTTCACTCTCAAATGCCATGGCATGTGTAGGAGGTACACGTCCAGCAGCCATCTATGGAGAAGCACGAAGAGATCCTGCGGTGGCTGCCTTCTTGGGATGGGCCTGAGCCTTGATGGTAGGTGCAATGCACAAATGGAGTGGATGTCTTCAGAGCCACTGTGTATAAACGCTGTGTCTATGGTATGCGTTTAAGCATACTATAGACAATATAAGCTAAGAGATTGCGAAAAATAAAATATGAAACCAACAAAATGTTCTTGAAATAAGAAGACTATTCATTATGATATGATATGATATGGCATTCATAACGCACCTATACACAAGTGTTTCAAGGCGCGACAAGGCAATGGAGGGGGATCAGAGGGAAGACAGACAATGATCCCACTAGGCCAGATGTCATTCAAATAGCGCAAGTGCATGGGAAGGGGAAGGAGGGAAGTCCGGATTGGGAGGCGGAGGGGACAGTGCAGTACATGGGATAATAAGATAAATACAAAGTAAAAGTACAGCCAGCAGGTGTCAAGTGCTGGTAATTCGATAGAGACATTTGCAAAAGGAAGAGAAAGTGAGGAGATTATGGATCACTCAATTGAGCCAGTGAAAACAGTTGGAGGCATGCCATTTCTGATAAATGTGGCAGGAAACACAATTAACACATTTATATACATCATATAGTTGGACAATCTTTATCAGATACTGGTGTAATTTGGAGCCAAAATAATACTTACAAATTCAAGCTACCTCAAATAGATCATTTTGCCACTGATTTACCACTCATGGTGCATGATGGACTTCAAATTGTCCAAAGAGCATTACCACCACCTTGGCCTCACACAACACCCCAGCCCATTTAGGCTGATCTTCCTATCTTCCTCCCACACCCACTCATTCTCTTCCATTGGACCATCACCATCCAATCACTTTCTCGTGCACTTAGTCAGTACCGGCACTCCTCCTCCACCACCACCTTCCCCGCCCCCCCTCCTCTCCATTACCAAACCTGTCCCTCTTGCTCCACATCTTGATGAAGTCAAGTCTTCTTCTCAATCTCTTGCTCCACCCACACCATCTCCATTGAGAAATCCTTTGCAGAGTTTAACTAAACTTTAGCTTCACCCTTTAAATGTTTATATTCTTCACGTTTGTTCACTCCATCGTGCTCCCATCTCAAAACGTGTATTCTTGATTTATCTGACAGGCATGTAAAACCATCCACTTCCAACTTCATCACTGGCAGAAATCACACTTTGCATATTTCCTTTTTACTGATAACATATCTCTCCTGACTCTTTCTTTTACCATAGATTCCACCAAATCGTTTTACTATACCAACATTGTAGCATTCCTCCTCTCCTATACAAGCTATCTTTGACCTTCAAAGTCCTCCTGCCCTTCCCTCTGTCCCATATCCACCTCACTCTTTCATAATGACCTCTCATCAAAAATCTCCAAGGCCAGAGATGTCTCCACTGCTCTCCTATCCCTCCTAACTTCTGTCTCGCTAAAATCAACCAACACATCTACCCTCCTATAATGCTGCTTCTTCCCTGCCCAAGGCTCATCCATACGTGGTGAGCCCATCCTATCCTCTGGGTCACATTTTTGCTTCTCAGATGAATTAGTCGCTAGCAGCACTTCCTTGGTCCTTCCTACGTCTCTTCTTCAACATCTTTCTTGCCTGAGCGACCATCACATCCAGGTCACATCCTGAAACAAATATCGGCTAGCACCAACAACTCAGCCAATTATTGGCCTCCCGCAATGCACGCCCCAGCTCAGCATTCTGATTTCCAGCAGCAAACACTCTACTAAATAGGGTACTGAACACAACCCCATAACCTTTGCTCCCTTCTCCATACCCTACTCCTTCCACATTGTACTTGATCCCTCTGGCAAATTCGACACTGCTGACCATCCATATCTCCATTAGGTATTTTTTCGTCTTTGCTTTGAGGATTCGGCTCGCAAATGGATTACCTTCTAAGTGTCTGACTATTTCTTCTCCATCTCTTAGAACAACTCTACATCCTCTGCCATCCCACTCAGAGTGGGTATTCCACTGGGATCATGGTCCTCTTCTCTTTACACTCTCAATCTCTTCCCTATGAAAGCTAATACGCTCCTTCAGATTCCCCTATTTCCTGTTGCAGAAAATACCAATATAGTTTTCACATTTACCTCATCCATTCCTGAACTATCCAATCATATATCCACCTACCTCTCAAGCATACATCTCTGGGAGGTACTATGGCCACTAAAGCAGCACTTTCAAACCATATCTATCTTCTTCCTAGCCCATACCAGCTGTCCATTTCTCTCCTCGCCAATCTCATTTCAGGTGTATCACCTCAACCCATCACCCAAGGGTCTCAACATTGCATTCTCTTGGATAACAATGTTACACCCCAGCTGTTAATCACCCCCGTTGCCACATCAGCCAGTCTTAACTTACTTAAAATCTGAAAATATCACCCCAATCTCACCTTTCACTTTTCTGTTTCCCTGATCTCCATTCCGATACTTAGTAGACTTGCCTACTACCACAGCCTTCTAGAGGGATGTCCACTGTCCTCATTTAAACATTAATATAGTGCTCAACTCCACTACCATGTTCCCATCATTGCTACACAGGCCGGCTTTCTCTTCTGCACAAATCACTCTTCAAGTTATTTCGCCTGGTCTTTAAATTCACCCACGGGGTATTGCCGAAAATATCGAAAAATGTTTCTGAATGTGCATGTACTGCGCATTCGACAAAACATAAAATGCTGAAAACCCATATACCGAACAAGGGGAGCAGAGGTTACAGAGGTGTCCTCCGCTCCCTTTGAAGGGTATAATGGGTCTGGAGGTTACATGGAAAGCAGAGGACAATAAAGGGAAAAAAAGATCCCTGCGGCGGCAGTTCCCACCCACTATTGGGAAAGGGAACTGATGTTGCAGGGAGAGGACCACGACAAGGGAGAGAAAAAAAGGTAGGCACGGTGCACACGTGTATTTAGGAGCAAACAGGTAATTGGAAGGGGGATGGAGGAAATACTGATCTAAGTGATCCCTGCACGGCACCATTTTCGTTTTTGAAATTTTCTGACAAGGAATTATGGGGTTTGCAGTGATCGTGTAGATCACACCCAAGGTCTGGATCATTGATAGGAACATGGTTATCAATCATGCTACTCCCCTACTTGCACCCTACTCAAAGCCTGCAACCTCAGCCCCCCTTAACTCTCTGCTCCCAGACTGCCCTAAGCTGACCATCGCGTCCATGCCTTATCCATGCTGGCTCCATAACAATGGAATTCTCTCCCTCCTTCTGGATCATCACCATTCATGGCTTTAGGGTTGCCCTAAAAATGCCCAACCTGTCTCTGAGTTCCTGAAGCCAACATGGCTCGGCTACTGTGACCATATTCCTCATTGCTTATCCTATCATACATATAATATGCTTCAAGATGTCTGTGCAAAATCAGTTCACACCTTTCCCATAAGAAGACAGCAAAGTTACACCACCAGAGAGAAGCCCAAGTGTGGAGCAAAGACACACTGTTTGAAGCCTTTGCAAGAGGGACAGAAGTAGATGGAGGAAAACCTACCACTTTGCCCTTTCGAGAGAAAGTGAGACGAAGAGAGGAGTGAGGGAAAGGGTGAGAGAGATGGTTATGAGTGCAACACGTTCACATTCCAGCTACAGCAGAGAGAAAGAGCAACGCCAGAGACATACTGCATGTCACTGTGTGGCACAGGATCAACCTGTGCCACACAGTGAATGCTAGTCTTTCCCCTCATTATGAAATAAATGTCAAAGCACCCACCATTTGCAACCCCACAGCACCACTGCCGCCAGCATTAAGCAAGTAAATCTCAAAGCACGCCTGCGGGCTCCTGAAAAATAGTGTAACTCTGACCTGTACTACACAGGAACGTGACGCACATCTATATTAAAAACACAGGCCCTGTGCACCCTATTCTCCAAGATACCTCTTCCACAGCCCATACGTTCAGCTACCCACCCCTACCCCCATCAACCTCCAGCCAGACACACTCAGCTCGCCTGCCTCAGGCCATAGCAGGCCATGGCCAAAACAGATCAGAGAACACCTGTTCAAATAGTGTTTGCAGTTTCCCCAAGTCAAAGAGAAGGGGAACACTAGTCTTCAGAAGACCCTTTGAGGCCCACGGGTGTACGGCACTATATAGGAACATGATAGATAGATAGATAGATAGATAGATAGATAGATAGATAGATAGATAGATAGATAGATAGATAGATAGATAGAATTACACTCAATAAAGAGAGCAGATGAAAGCAAGAGCCCAGATAAAGATTACCTCAATCTAATACTAAATGTACAAAAATCAGCAAGTGAAACATCAGAATAAAGTAACCAGCCATTGCACTCAGTAGAGTGGGGAAGGAATCCAAATGGAAACTGATGAAGGTCTCGGGCTGATAATGAAGAGCTATGCCCACCTGCACACTGAACATGGCATTGGTAGATGTCTGTCGCTGCAAGTGAATGTAACCTTTGTTAGGCAAAATATAGGACTGCTCAAATAAACACACTGAAGAAATAGACCAAGGGCCTCGTCAGGGGTTGGGCGGAGGGCAAAAATGTGGCAGTAACGCTATTCCCGCCGCATTATTGCTCTGTCCAATCCTGGACAGAAAGTAGCATATTTACCTCCATCGCCGAGCTGGAGGTAAATCTGCTACTTTTCGGCCATTTCCGTGGATAATAGCTCCATTACTGCCCCATAGAGTCCTATGGACTCTTCATAACATGGGGAGTACAGCCTTATCACTACTCGGGAACCAGCGGTAATTGTGCCGGACCTAGTAGCGGTAACGCTATTTGCGTTGGCGGTATCCCGGCAGAATTACTGCCGGGATACCGCCATGGCAGTGATGAGGCCACAAGTGCTGCTCTGATGAGGCCGTTTTTTTTGGGGTGTACAAAAGAATCCCTTACCCTAATAGCAGAATATCTATGTATATGGGAGAAGAAGCAAAGCCACCCACGTGACATGGACTTTACTATTTTTTAAGAAAACACATGGGAGCGCATTTTCGAGTGTGCCGTAATTCAGCACTTTTCAGTGAAAAGATCCATGCCGCCGAAGTTTCCTTATTTGCATGGCAGAGTGCAAAAGGGGGGTGGAAAAAGGCAGCATACACGCTTGTACGCCACCATTTTGCACTACCCCATGCACATGAAGTAAAGACCACGTGCGCATGCTTTTTGCTGGTGCAAAATGCAGGCTGGCTCCCATTGGAATTCACAGCATTTGCATGAAAATGCATTCTGGCACAAATGCTGCAGTAATTGATGTAGTGGGAGGGGGGCGTTAGAATCGTAAGTTACAGCCCACCCATCATCTCACGACATTACGTCACATTTTCATTTACATGTTTATAAAAATATGGCGTGGCGTGAATGAGTGGAGTAAAAGTCTTAGTGGAAGATTGTATCCCTGGCATTTACTTTACGCCATGGACCCTAATGAGCGCCATGGTGTCTGCATTATACAGTAGGCCCTGGAGCCATGATCAAATCCACTCCGTCATTAAATCAAGGGGACTGGTGGGCAGCAAGGCCGATCGGAAGTAAGGTGTGCAGTTTCAGTGCTGTGGTGAACTATATAAATGAGATCTCGAAAAAGGTGGGGCTGCAGTGACACAAACTGGATCAACCGAGAGCAAAAAAAAAATATGTGATCGGAAATTCCAGGAGTAAATAAACATTGAATGTGTTCCTGACCGGTGCAGAAGATGTTTTGTAAAAGTTTATTTTAAAATAACACAATAAAAAAATTAAAAAAATAAAAAAGCATCAAGCATACCAGGATATGGGCACTTCTGCATTTGTATATTTTTGACACAATAGCAACAACTACAAAGTGGCTAAAGAATAACAAAAATGGTGGGGGAAACAGGGTATCTAGTGAGGGAGCAATGGAAAAACTGGGCGAAAAGTTTCAAACAACAAACCCATTCGCCAAATTCTACAATTCACGAAACAACCCAGATCAATTCAAACATGATAATAAAAATGGTACAAATGGGATCATCCTCAAAAAGACCAAAGAAGACAGTATGCATGTCAAGAATGAAATTGCAGCCATTGCAGCTGAGATGGTGGGCAACAGAATGCCCTTAAGATGTCACTTTCACAGCCAGAGCATCATCATACATGAACTGTGGCACAAAGGTTTATCCATAACCAGATCCATAAGGTGAACATTGGTGATTAAAGGAACAAAAGTTACAAATAGCACTTATTTTTTTTACAAATAACCTTTCAGACCAACAAGCTATAAGCATGCTTCTCTGTGTACAGTTGGTATTGTATATATTCTAAATGAAAGTGCATTCAGAACATGGCTTTGTGCTCATTTTTACATGGACCAAAAGAATACTATCCCCAGGTCCTTAGAGACAGCTGTAACAGAGGAAATAATACTCAAGTTACCCAATTATTTCGGGAAACCTATTGTTCGGCGGCTATGCCTCCAAGCATTATGCTTTCTCTCTCAAAGGGAAAATCCGGAATGGGCCCAGGAGAGTCCGCTATGGTTTTAGAAGAGAGAGGTCTATGGTGAAACCTTTTGTGGTGGCTGAAGCCAGGGAGGATACTTGAGAGTATGTCCTAATCATAACATAAAGTGACCTGGCTAAAAAACCTAACAGGGAACTACACTTCAAATGAAGCCATTCCTGCGCAGAGGAACAGCCCAGAATGTATTGGGCAAACACAGTTTTGAAATCAGCAGCAGGAAGGATATGGTGAGGACCTAAACACCCCACACATATCTGCACCCTGAAGAAGAAATAAGTTGTAACTTGCAACACTCTACCATTTGATACCTGGTGGAACAGAGAGGAGTACAGCTCTTCCTCCTGCAGCAACCAATATTCCAAAAGAAGCTTTGCCTCCTCTCTGCCCTATATGATGACCCAGAGAAAGGAAAACGCATGTCTCCATCATAGCTGTAACCACATGAAAGAAAGAGTCCAATGTAACCACTCTGTCCTTTGGAAACAATTGGAAAAATGTTATTTATAGCGCTCTACATCCATCAAAAGGACTGAACAACACACACACACACACTGAACTGATGTCTAGAGAGAACATCCAAATGAACCCCAAGCAAGGGAATCCTCCAGCAAGAGGCAAGGAGAGAGCAACAGAACCAGAATACCTTGTTACAAGCATAGAAAATAAGAAATAGTGACTGGACTATTAAAAGACTTTTGGCATCGCTCCGGGAAACCCTTCAGACTATCGTTCTTCTCCCCTCCAAGCCATTAAAGAAAGAGGAAATACCACATGCAATATCAGGCTTGGTTATATCCCCAAAAATGCACCCCAGCCTGAACCACTTGGACACATCCTCTCTGCAGGAGACCACAAGCAACTCCAGACATGTTTCGACCTATTTGGGCGACATCAGTGAGGTGTATCTTGGGTCCTTAGGCCCAGTAGGCATGGAACCCATGGCTGAGCTTACCCGTCCCACTTGGGGTCACTACAGCAAAAACAAAGATGTGTTCACTGGAAGTGAGGGGATATCACACGATCGCAGGAGCGTGTTCTCGCGAGATCGCACATAACGTGATGTCGCGAGCCCACACTCCGCAGGAAAAGGTTTCCCGCCTCAGAACTGGCAGCCCGCCAGATGAAGCGGTCGCACCACAACGCTGCTCCTGATGAGGAGCTCAGAAAGTGAGAACTTGCAGCAGCCGTACAGCGCAGCTTCTAGGGTGTAACACCACAGCCACAGGAGGTTACCTGGGGGCCCTAGAAGCTTACAGCGTGCCATAATAGTGTACACACTTCCCTCAGTGATCCAACTGGGGAAGTCCTGAACTTAACTGAACTGTGAGTACGTGCTTGATTTGAACTTGGACACATAAGGGTCCACACCAGTTGTCATTTAATAAAGTCGGGTAAAACCCACTACAGCGTCCTGTCGTCCCTTAAGGCCACAACATAATTGGCGACGAGGATACCGAAAAACCCACGGCCCCACCATGCAAGGCGCCACACCGCCCCCTGCCTTTCTCCCGTCACCAGGGACACCAGCAATTCCATGCATGCAGTGGGAGCCCCTGTTCTCCACCTATCTGGAAGCAATGGGCGGCACGCGGTATGCCCCTGTGAGGAAGAGGGCGATGCTGTTAAATGCTTTGGGGGTTGAAGGACAGCGCATTTTTGCTGGTTTGAAGGAAATACCTGCGGCCCATGATGACGACGTCTACAAGGAAGCGACCCGTCGCATTGTGAAAAGGTTCACCAACAAGGAGAACGTTGTACTGCACAGGCTGAGGTTCTACACCCGCAAACAAGAAGGGAGCGAACCCGTGGACGACTACATCACCACGATGAGGGAGCTGGCTTCCCTTTGCGCCTTTGGCGAAAACGCAGAACAAATCATCTGCGACATGCTCGTCGTTCACACTAACTCTAGGAAAGTGCAGGACAAGTTCATACAAGAAAAGGAGGTCACCCTTGACAAGGCCATCCAAATTGCCAGGGCGGAGGAGGAAACATCCAGCAGACGCAAAGAGGCGGGGAGTCACCTGCCCGTGCCCGAACTTACGGCACTACAATGGAGAGGGCGCAGAGACAAGCAGTCCCACGACGGCCCCAGAGACAAAGGTCCCAGGCAAAAGGAGGCACCCAAATGCTATAGATGCGCCAGCACCAAGCACATGGCGAATGATCGTGACTGCCCCGCCAGGAATAAAGAGTGCTCTAAGTGCGGACGCATTGGCCACGTGGCTCCGGCATGCACGTGGCGGAAGAAGGCGGTTTCCCGTGTCGATGGTGACTGCGCTTCAAGCGATGATGACGATCAGCAGGACAGACCCATGGTCGTCATGGTCAACGCCCCCCATGCTAGGAGGGAAAAGCCCCACTGCACCATTAAGGTCGACGGAATGGAAACGCGCGTCCTGGCAGACTCGGGGTCCGACCTCACCATCCTCCCCATCAACACGTATAAGGAGATGATGGGACAAGCAAAAGTGGAGATCAGATCGACCAGGCAAAAGCCGACGGTGTTCGGTGGTGCAACTGTCGACCTTTTAGGCTACATCAAAGCCCGGATCGATTTCAAAGGGAGGTCTACCACCACCAAAGTGTATTTCTCACCCAAAGGCCCAGCCGTACTGGGATGGGACGATCAACACAAACTCAGCATGAAGCTAGATCCCAGCACTCCGGAACAGGTACTCATGGTCTCCTCAGGAGCAGCGCTGAACTTCAAGGAGATGTTCCCGGACCTGTTTTCTGAGAACCCAGGGAAGGTGAGAAACTTTGTCCACAAGATTCGCCTGAAACCCAACGCGATTTCGGTGAAACACAAGGTCAGGGCAGTACCTGCCACAGCGAGACCCGCATTGGATGCCCACCTTCGGAAGATGGTCAAAGAAGGAACCATTGAGACCGTGGAATCCTCAGAGTGGTTGAGTCCAGTAGTTTTGGTCAAAAAGAAATCCAGCAGCGACCTTAGGATCTGCATCGACTTAAGAAGCCTCAATCTAGAGGTAATCACAGATAGCTTTCCACTCCCCAGCATCAACGAAATCGCCCTCATGATGAAAGAGGCGGCAATCTTCTCTAAGCTGGACATGCGTGTTGCCTATCACCAGATTCCCCTGCACAAAGCCTCTCGCCCCCTTACAGCGTTCATCACGCCCTTCGGCACCTTTCAATATACCCGCATGCCATTTGGGTTGTCGTCGGCGGCATCTGCATTTCAGAGGATGATGAACTCCTTACTCAAAGGACTCACAAATGTTTCCTTCTTTCAAGATGATATCCTTGTGTATGACAAAGACAAGGAGACCCATAACAAGGCACTCAGGGCGGTTTTGAGCAGGATTCAAGAGGAGGGCATTCACCTACGCCATGAAAAATGCATCTTCGGAGTGAACAAGGTAGAATACCTTGGGTACTGCATCTCAAGTGACGGCGTCAGTCCCAAGAAGGACCTCATGCAGGCCATAACAGAAGCCCCGGCTCCGATGTCCAAAGAGGAGCTACGCTCATTCCTGGGCCTAGCGGAGTACTATGCCAAATTCGTCCCCAGATTCTCCGAGACCACGTCTCCCATGAGGGAGCTTCTGAAGAAGGGGGCAGCCTACTCCTGGGGTCCGGCACAGAACGAAGCGTTCTGTGAAATCAAAAAGAGAATCCTACACGCGCCGTGCCTGAAACCATACAACCCTGAATGGGACACCTGCATTACCACAGACGCCAGCGCGTATGGCCTGGGGGCCACCCTGACCCAGAAGAAGGGAGACACTGAGAATATTGTGGCGTTTGCATCCAAAGCGCTATCATCATCGGAGAAGAATTACTCCACGGTTGAGAAGGAAATGTTGGCATGCGCATGGGCCGTCGACTACTTCAGATCGTACGTATGGGGGACGAGATTCAAGCTGATCACCGACCACAAACCCCTCATCCACATGTTGAGCCCGGGCGGCACCAAGACGGCCACCCCGAGGCTGGCCAGGATCGCTGCAAAGCTTCAAGAATACACATACGAGATAGCACACATTGCGGGTTGGAAAAACGCACAAGCGGACTGCATGTCCAGACTCCTGAGCCAAAGCGCCCCCGGTACCACATTCTTGGAAGATGAGTGTGTCGTAGCCTCCATCAGTGACTTAAGGAACGGCGAGTACATGGACCTGAGTGAGCGCCACTGGCAGGAGGAGTTCGAACAGGACGATGCCCTACGGCACGTTAGTACCTGGGTCCGCGAAGGATGGCCCAACGAGAGAGCGATCACCGAAGGCCTTCGTCCCTACTGGAAAGTGAACGAGGAAATCACCACCATGAACGGTCTCATCCTCAGAGGCGATCAAATCACCCCGCCCAGCGGCATCCGCAAAGTGATAATGTGCAGGGCACACTCGGGCCACCTGGGATGCAACATGACCAGACGCAGGATACGCGACGCCTACTGGAGGCCAGGCATGGACCAGGACATAAGACAAATGGTCGAAAGGTGCCATGAGTGCACCAACAGTGACAAGCGCCTAGCCGCGAGGCAAGCCCCCATGCTGCCCACCGAAGTCCCCAAGGGGGTGTGGTGAAAACGAGGTTTGGATTTCATTGGGCCCCTGGACAACATGCCCCCAGAACACAAATATGGGATAGTCATGGTCGACGACTTCTCCAAATGGGTGGAAGCTGACTTCACTTCAGACATCACCACAAGCACAGTCATTGAAGCACTCACCGCCGTATTCCAGCGGGAAGGTCTACCAGAAGAACTCGTCACAGACAACGGAGTCCAGCTAGTCTCCCGAGAAATGGAGAAGTTTCTCGAGCTCAACAACATTCGACAACGGAGAGCAAGCCTATACCACCCACAGGCCAATGGCCTCGTTGAGCGAGCAAACTGCTTCATCAAAGGGGCACTACAACTGGCTCATGCCTCGGGCTCAGACCCGTACAAGACAGTCAAGGAAGCAGTAGCGGCCCACCGCCTCACACCCAACGCCGTCACTGGTGTCTCCCCATTCCATCTGCTGAGGGGGAGAAGGGCAGCATCCTCACTGGTACCACCCTGGCTCCATCAAGAGAGGGCTGATGAAGACGTGAACATGGACGACGTGGCGCTTCGCATGCGGCGCAACAAAGAAGCCATGAAGGCCCAAGGGGACTTGCGTTAAGCCGCTCGACACACAGCAGTTAACAGAGGTGACCTGGTGAAAATACGCCTTCCCCACAAAGACACTTCGACCGGCTCCAAGTACAGCAGTCCCATAGAAGTCATGGAGAGAGGGTCAAACCACATTTGCACCAGCGACGGAAGGAAATGGAATCTAGTGAGAGTGGCCATGTACCGCAGGAAGGAAGACAGGGAACAACCACACTGGGATACCGGAGAAGATCAAGACCGCCAGGGGACATCCGAAAACCCTCGCCGCTCAGAGAGAGGTGTCTTGGAGCCACACCACGGCAACGAGTTATCAAGCCCCAACTCTCCAACTACACCCAGGGAGTCACAGTGAAGAACAAGGGAAGGAGAACTCGAATCACCCGCATCTCCTCAAGGGTACTCCAGCAATCCTGCCCGATATACAGATCTAAGCAGACCTCAGAGAGAGAGAAGAAAACCCAGCAGGTTTGCAGACTTCGTCATGGAACGACCACCCATCCTTTTTCCCAGCAAAGGAGGTGTGTGGGGATATCACACGATCGCGGGAGCGTGTTCTCGCGAGATCGCACATAACGTGATCTCGCGAGCCCACGCTCCGCGGGAATAGGTTTCCCGCCTCAGAACTGGCAGCCCACCAGATGAAGCGGTCGCACCACAGCGCTGCTCCTGATGAGGAGCCCAGAAAGTGAGAACTTGCAGCAGCCGTACAGCGCAGCTTCTAGGGTGTAACACCACAGCCACAGGAGGTTACCTGGGGGCCCTAGAAGCTTACAGCGTGCCATCATAGTGCACACACTTCCCTCAGTGATCCAACTGGGGAAGTCCTGAACTTAACTGAACTGTGAGTATGTGCTTGATTTGAACTTGGACACATAAGGGTCCACACCAGTTGTCATTTAATAAAGTCGGGTAAAACCCACTACAGCGTCCTGTCGTCCATTAAGGCCACAACAGGAAGGTTTAGAATTAAACGTAACCTCCGTCCGACATTGCTCTGTGTGGAGGAGACCTGGCCTAGAAGTTCAGGCTGAACTACCATTGTTGATAGTACCTGACTAATCGTCCCGGGAGGATAGCTCAGCGGCAGCGTGCGTGTCTTGGAAGCAAGACGACACGAAGCAACACAGGTTCGATCCCCGTGTCCGCGCTTAGAAACCTCTGGGTGTTTAAGCGCGTTATAAATACGTAACTAAGACAAAACAAAACACAATTACGCAACTAAGAAAAACAAGCAATGCCTGTAACAGCGCCTCGATGCCTGCGGGCTGTGTGAGCGCTTTATAAATATAAAAAAAATGTGCATATGGCTTGGCAGCTTTTGCATTGGTGAAGAGGAGCTAAAAAACTGTGGTGTGGAAGTGGTTAAGACTTATTCAACACCTTCCACCCAATTGTCTCCCTATATGTGAGTGTGTCTAGCTGGAACTGGGTCCATTGCTCTCTTCCCCATAGGGAACCAAGCTGCATCTCACTGATGAGGCCCAACAAGGCCAACACTTGTCTGTGGTTGCTTGTGTTTCTGTGCAGAGAGCTCCTGGCCCAGCAGGATGGACCGGTGCCATTAGTGGCAGTGCCTGGCTGATTTGCATATGGCCGGACCCCTTTTGCATTTGTGCAGATGATCTAAATAACAGGGGTGTGGAAGGTTGCCAACAACTATGCCATTTGTTAAGATTAATTCAACAAATTCCACCCATTACTTTATTAGTTACTATTTAAAGACTTGCCCAGGTAAAGAAACTGAGCAAGAGGTTCAACTGCTTGTAATCATTGCTTTATACCATCTAGCTATACACATTAAAGACTCCAGGCAGTGCCCTGATCATTCTGCAAGCTACTACTGTTATTATCAACTGTAGTTAAAGTTAACTTTAACTCATGTGGTGAATCTAGTGATTTCATTGCTCCCTCTCTGGGGAAACTCTCTTCCCCTATGGCTAGGGAAGGGCAGCTGCTAACCGATCACGACCCAGGGGGTGGCTGCCTGAGAGGGGACCATATGGGGGGGGCAACACCCAGGGGAGGGAAGGAGACTCACTGGCAGGAACATGGTATCCCCCTTCCCACTCAGGGTGTGACACCAACCCCTTAAATTCCCAAACCTGTATGGCCTATTGTGATATAGATCTAGTCCATCCACTTTGCACTGACAGTAGGCCTCTCTCCTATACTTTTTGCAAAAGGACTGAGACAAGGAAGAGCACGAGAGCAGTGCTGAGCATTGAAGTTGCAGGATCAGAGATGCACTCCAGTGGTTGGATGGATCCAATAGCAACCGAGACATTTGAAAACCCTGGCACCATGAGGAAGATGGAGAACCAGTACACCCAACGAGGGTCAAGAAGTGAGGAAGAAGCCAGATGTATTGGGGAGCAGGAAATCTCCAGCCGGCACTGTCAAAAGAAGCTCATAGGTCGAAGGTACACCACATAGAGGCCTGCAGCAGGAGATGCTGTGGTGAGGCGTCCAAGATATAGCAGGTACCGGAGACCAGACGGTATACCAACAGAATGAGTAATTGCCCTGCTGGAGAAACAAAAGAGCGCAGAGAACGCCGAAGCTGCCACAAGAGACCGGTGAGCACAGATAGGGGAATTGGGACCCGAGGGTGCTTTGCAACGTGTACCGCATGCCAAGGAGAGACACTGATTTTCACAGGGTGAACCTGAACAAGGAAGACGCTCAGTGCATTACAGAATGAAACAAATGAAAGGGGCCCAAAGATCCGGTGGCTGAGTGAGTCAGACTGTTACATGTGGAAGAAGTCCTGGCAGGAGAGTATACCAGGCAACTGTTGCGAGTCTGGGACATGCACCTAATCATAAAGTGTACATTGTAAAATTCCTGGCAGGAGAGTAAACCAGTCAATGTGATTATGAGTCTGGGACCTACACCTCAATTGCAAATAAACTGTGAGAGTCAAGAAGCGTAAAGACACCTCTTAGCTGTGTGAAACCATGCGCCCTAGACTTGGAAGTTGAATAAATTGTAAAAGCCAAGGAGATGAACAGACCCTCTTGACTGTGTGAAATCCAGGGGAAGAGAACATGGCCCCAGGACTGTAAAACTGCATAGTTTAGTAAATATATCTATGGTTGTTAACTGTAAGGAGCCTGAGAAACTCAGGGCAAGGGGACCTCCTACTGAGGATTCTGGAACTCTGAATATGTGTTTATTTTTGCACCTTTTGTAACTTTGAGTTGGTACTTTGAAAAACTCTACAGATGGCCAGTTCAAAGTTTATATCCCTTTGCACTTTATTTTGAGTTTATCATGTAAAGGTCAGGTTAGGATTTTGGACACAGGACAGAGAACTCTTAACTTTTGGACATTCTGACATGACATCCTTTAGTTTTGTTAGCAATAGGGCGAGATAGGTCTTTCTACAACCCTCCTGTTTTCTGTGTGCAAATCTTGCTGCTGATTCTTTATACTTAGTAGAGACATTTTGCTTTTTTCTTCAGTGATGGATATTAATTCCATTAGAAAAATCCATTAATGTATAATCAAATAGCATGTTTATTCTGAACTATTAAAAATGCAAGCAGTTAATAAAAAAAACATACCTTTGAGTGTCTCCCTCCGATGAAAAGATTGTTATACATGATCTGAAGAATATATGAAATTCTAGAAAAAAACAAAATATTTTTGTATAAAATAAGCAGACCTGAAAATATACTAGTCATCAGTAACACTTAAGGCCTATTGGCCAACAATATGCTCTCTCTGACTCCCAATAAATGATCTGAGAACACCAAAAAGAGAGGAAGGATATCAATTTTATAACCTGAGAACCTAGGTAACTGTCCCTGCAAAACACTAGTGTGGGTTGGGGACCACCTGTCTAGGTGAGGGATAGAGGGGGAAATCTTGCCCTCTCTAAGCTTTTAATCATCATTTGTATGTTAATGAAACACACAAAATATAATAAAAATGAAATGTATGCCTGGACTGGTATTTACACTAATCTCACAACAGCTAACCCCACGGTGGGGGATTCACAGCCTTCCAACCTTGTGAGTACTCAAACTTAGCTAGACAAAAGGAAGGTTGAAAAGTGTGTGTCACGACTTCTTGTTACAGAAAGACCTATACAACAATGGACTATTACCCAAAATACAATAAATAACACTAAAAATAACACTAAAAATAATGCATAAAACCACAAAGTAACACAAACATGTAAACACAATTAATGCAGTACAGAGCACAACTTTGTGTCTGACTCTACACTGGATTATAACCACTTGAATGTGTCAACCATGCCTATTCTCATCGCGTTCAAAGCCCAAAATCAAATGAGACTAGGCATGATTGACACATTGCAGTGGTTATTACTTTGTGGTTTTATGCATTCTTTCTTGTGTTTTAAGGCAGTATTATTTTGTGTGTGAAATGTATAAATGCTTGTATTTTACTCAGAATTAGTTTCCTCAGGACTGGCAAAAAAATAGAATGATTGAAGGATAATCTTCACTTTCAAGGAATGTCTGTTTTCATTCTATTAGGGGGTGCTGTTGTCATTAGGCCCATCCTCACTAGCTGACGGGTTTCGGTGGAACTTTCGTTTTCCACCTTATTCAGGACGGATCACTTCCGAACCTTCTTGTTGCTCATTCTGTTGCCAGAACGATCTAATGATTACATAGTCTCTTGCAGTGGTCAATCCACTGATTGTGGGGACATAGAAAAGAGAACCACTGATAGGTGCTTCAACAAATCACTATGTTGAGGTAATGCAGATCTCAATATATTCTAAGTACAATATGCAGTCATATTACATGGCTCAACAATCATACTTATACTCATCAGTAAAGAACCTCTACTGTGTTACTAGCCATGGCTTGTTGGGTTGGCAAAACTCTCTGAATCCACTGAGTTGTATATTACTTTCTTTTACAACTTCTTGGCTTGTTTCTATTGGAGAATCAGAACATATTACTTAAGGATTGTTTCTAAATATGCGCCTGTCAAAATATGAGACTAGAGTGACTGCAGGTTATTGTCCCTTTGGGCTTAATTTACTCATCCAGAATTGCATCACCTTTGTGCTGATATCCCTGCCCTGGATGCTGCTATGGAGGCAAAATTAAATCAGGATGTTGGATACTGTTCAACGGGCCTGCTTCCATAGCAGCCTATCATTCCCTGATGCCAATTAAATACCTCACTTTCACTCAACTGGATTTTGGTCATCCGAAATTCTTTTGTTCATGATAGAGCTATATCATAGAGCTCAGCTACCTCCAAGTCTCTAAGGTAGAGAGTGGAGGGCAGAACTCTCTCCTCTGCAGGTGCCTCCCTCTGGAACAGCCTCTCTGCCCCTCTGAAACTTGAGCCTGACCACCTGATGTTTCGGAAGCAGCTGAAAACTTCCTCTTCTCTGCTTTCTCTCGTTCGCTCCCCTGCTGACCTACCTATCTGCTGTACCCACTGGTTGCTTGACTATCCTCAGTGTCTCAATGGGTACCAGGCTCTTTATCAGTCACCCTTGCACTGCCTCCGGGCCTACCATGCACTTAGGGGCTCTAACTGTAAACCTATAGCCCTGGTCTCCTTGAAATACCCAGAGCCGCAGGGCCCTGGCTGCACTTACTCAGAGCATTGCTGCCCTGCTACCCCCCTCTCCCTTTCACTTCCCCCTCCTTCCTTTTCCCCATTTGCACTTCTCTTTCTCGCACTTGCATGATCTGAATGATGCATGGCCTAGTTAGATCGTTTGTCTTGTCCTCCCTCCGTCTTCCCTTCCTTGTCTTGTTGCGCCGCTAAACACCTGTGTAGAGGCGCGTTATAAATTACTTATCATATCATGGCACATCATATTCGTCTCAGTCACCCAAAATGGGGCTATTTCGAATAAGGCCTTTCTATACAATCACATACAAATAGATATACATGGTAAAAGAAAAATGCTCACAAAGGTCCAGTCACGTGTACAACATATTTACAATTAAATGACAGCTTATTACAAAATTATAAATTGCATAAAGGTACATTTCTATAAAAGTTAAAGCGTCACTAAACCTTCCATTTGAACTGCAGATATGATAGAAGTTAAATGGACAAAACGTCTCCCTCCTGCACACGCGGCTCCCAGATAATTGGCCTGGGTAAGTGTACATGGTTGGAAAACCTGCATAAAAAACGCAGCTTCCTGGACTCGTCGGACACACATTAATCTTAAAAGTGGTTTAATTCAGCAAGCCTGGGCCCTTTCATAGAGCTGAGAGAAAAAGCAAGAACTGCTCAATGCTTCATTTCACTGTCTTGGGAGGATAGCTCAGGGGCAATGTGCTCGCCTTGGAAGCAAGAGGACACTGAGCAACATAGGTTCAATCACCTGGTCCGCGCTTAAAAATCTCTGTGTATTAAGCATGTTATAAATAACCTATCATATCAAAAAGTGTCCTCAATGTTTCCTTTATTAGTTATTGCCCAGAAAGGTGTATTAGACAAGTGGGCAGGCATCTGATCAAAATCCTGAAAGCAAAGTTTTTACTGCAAACAATCTTATTGGACCAAGGTATTCTTAAGGTCATTTAGATAGTTCCACAGTACATTTGGTCAGTATACCTTCTGGCATCCATTGTTGTTAAGCCCTTCTAATACTTGTGTAGCCATGAACTTACATTTGATGCCAGAATTATGTGTCCGTTAAGTGCAGTTTCAGATTCCTAATCCAAGGTCGGTTTGCTCCCTTCCCCCTCACCCTTCTCCTGGGAGTGGAGTATATCACAGAGGGCTTCTCTACTCCTCACTCTTCTCCCGGGAGTGGAGTATATCACAGAGGGCTTCTCTACCCCTCACCCTTCTCCCGGGAGTGGAGTATATCACAGAGGGCTTCTCTACTCCTCACTCTTCTCCCGGGAGTGGAGTATATCACAGAGGGCTTCTCTACTCCTCACCGTTCTCCCGGGAGTGGAGTATATAACAGAGGGCTTCTCTACTCCTCACTCTTCTCCCGGTAGTGGAGTATATCACAGAGGGCTTCTCCACTCCTCACCCTTCTCCCGGAAGTGGAGTATATCACAGAGGGCTTCTCTACTGCTCACCCTTCTCCCGGGAGTGGAGTATATCGCAGAGGGCTTCTCTACTCCTCACTCTTCTCCTGGGAGTGGAGTATATCACAGAGGGCTTCTCTACTCCTCACTCTTCTCCCGGGAGTGGAGTATATCACAGAGGGCTTCTCTGAGGGCTTCTCTACTCCTCACCCTTCTCCCGGGAGTGGAGTATATCGCAGAGGGCTTCTCTACTCCTCACTCTTCTCCCGGGAGTGGAGTATATCACAGAGGGCTTCTCTACTGCTCACCCTTCTCCTGGGAGTGGAGTATATCACAGAGGGCTTCTCTACTGCTCACCCTTCTCCCGGGAGTGGAGTATATCACAGAGGGCTTCTCTACTCCTCACCCTTCTCCCGGGAGTGGAGTATATCACAGATGGCTTCTCTACTCCTCACCCTTCTCCCGGGAGTGGAGTATATCACAGAGGGCTTCTCTACTGCTCACCCTTCTCCCGGGAGTGGAGTATATCACAGAGGGCTTCTCTACTGCTCACCCTTCTCCCGGGAGTGGAGTATATCACAGAGGGCTTCTCTACGCCTCACCCTTCTCCCGGGAGTGGAGTATATCACAGAGGGCTTCTCTACTGCTCACCCTTCTCCCGGGAGTGGAGTATATCACAGAGGGCTTCTCTACCCCTCACCCTTCTCCCGGGAGTGGAGTATATTACAGAGGCTTCTCTACCCCTCACTCTTCTCCCAGGAGTGGAGTATATCACAGACAGCTTCTCTACCCTTGGAGCATCGGTTCCAAAGTTGATAGCCATGCACTGGCCACCTGAGAGAGAGATCATCAGTCACTAGCAGGTGAGACACTCTTTGGGTTCTAACAATGGGGAATACTAGGTCAGGATGAAGAAATGGTTTCCTTCACATTACTCCGTTCAAGCAGCAGAACTAGAGGCACTTATAGAGGCACTGGAAATGAATAAGGGGAAGGCAGTCACTATTAATTCTGACTCTGTGTATGTAAACTCCACTGTACATTCAGGATTGTGAAGGTGGCAGAGATGAGGGTTTAGGAGATTTGACTGGACCCTGTTCATCATCCTGAACTGTTATCCAGATTAACTGAAGTGCTAACACTGTCCACAGAGGTAGGAATTGTCAAAGATGCCACGCAGACTAACCATACTAACCCATTAGCACTTGAAAAAGATGCCGCAGCCAGAGGCAAAAGAAGCCACATATTTACCATTTACAGATTCCCAGAAAATGGAAACCGTTTATTTGCCATTTACAGATTCCTAGAAAATAGAAACTGTGTCCCAGCAGGCACAGTTGCCAGCCACGTACAGTGCGGTCCTTTTGCTTCAAATTATAGAAATGCAGGCGAAAGCACCTAAGGGTGAAAAGGAGCTCTGGGAAAAGAGGTGGAGTGCCCTCGTGCCCACGATTTGCAGTGCAGACAGGAGCTTACAGGACAGGTAGTAATGCATGTAGAGCTGCTTACAGTGGACCTAGAGCAACTACATTACCTGTCGCACACTTCTCATTGACAAATTACAGCAAAGCTCCAGGAGGAATGGTTCATATCAAACCCCCAAGAACAGGTAAGTAGATTTGTAGGGAATTGTATAGTTTGTAGGGAACTCAACCATCGAAATACCATGAGGATGGTAAGAGCAGGGTCGGACTGGGACAAGAAATAGGCCCGGACAACCCAAAAAAGTGGCTCACCCCTCGCCTCAAAAAAGTGGCCCACCCTGCGCCTCATAAAAAGTGGCCCTCAAACCATCATCCGTGAATCGCGTCAATTCATGACTTTACAGAAATTGCTACTTATGGAGGATTCATGTGTCTGTTACATTACAACACAACTCATAAAATAACATAACCCTGCATACAGTTCTGTGACAGGGTCCACAGCTCTGAGCAGGAGTTGCATGAGTACAACCTTTCACCCCTTGACAAAACAAGAAGTGGCATCAAATAGCATTGCTCCTAAGTACACTACAAAACATATGGTTATGATTTCACTAATGTGATATACATTTCATACAAGAATGGATCACCATATGTACCATTAATATCTCTGTGTATAGATCTGTATTGTCAAATTACTGTGAATGCAAGCAGACATCCAAGGACAAATGATAATATGTTATTGTATAGCACCTGTGTTGGTACTCATTTATTGACCTCAGAAGGATGAAAGGCTGAGATGGCCCTGCTGGGATTTGAACTTGCAACCTACAAATCACACAGAAATCGCAGCAGCGAGCGCTGAACCCACTGAGCTATCATATCAGCAATAGTAAAATGAGCAATTATTATGCAGTGGATACCATTAAACTGGTAACTGAGATTTAACAGCAGACCAGTGAGCTAAGTTCATCTGCAGTTCTGGTGCAAATTTGGCTGCATTTCAAGCCTGCATCACGTGCATCTACGTTTCAGGCTTCAGAGGTTGGCAAATTAGGGAAAGCAGCGCATCACAGGCATGGCGTTTCTCCCACAAAATGAAGGGACTTCTGGCAATCATGTCATTGGATGTGGCAGGGAAGAAGTAGTGGAGGAACCCATGGAATAAGGAGGCCTTATGCTGTGAAGGATTCACGCATGTGCGTTATGGGATCCCTTATTAATTCATCTAACCCAACGGCCTGAAAGACATAGAACCGCTGAACTGCAGATTGTCCTTTGTGGCATTACCACTGCAGGCGTAAAATACCTACTGAACTCTGCCTTAGTGTACATTCAGCAAAGATTGAGGAGTTTCTTGATGGCAGTTACGCCATCGCAGCCAAGTCCACAGTGCCATATGCTGAGGGCAAACAAATACAAGGGGAAAGCAAAGAAGTGAGGCTAGGTGTAGAGTGGCAACGCCAATGGCACCACACAAGCCCTACTCTATGGCTTCATGACTGCATCAGGGACACTGTTCTGATAATAAAACCAGGAAGGCTGAAATTAAATTGTATGTGCATCAGCTTTAATCATCTAAAATATTATGGACTAGCACAATGTTTACATCACAGCTGTGGGAACCTTAACCATGAACACTTCAGACTCTCTCTCTCTCTCTCTCTCTCTCTCTCTCTCTCTCGCTCTCTCGCTCTCTCTCAATTTATATGCCCTCAATAATAATAATTATAATCAATGCATGATCTTTAAATAACATTCTGTGCACATGTAAAAAAAAGTGATGGATTTGACTAAGGTGATGGCCTTGTCAAAGAAGATTTAAAAACACTGTGTTCTAAGAGCTCTAGCACTGCAGGTACAGGGGCAGGGTAGAGACACACTTGTCTAAGCAGAGACCCACTTAAAAAATGGAAGCGAAGAATAATTAGTCTTCAGATTATGGCCCTGCATTGCTAATAAACAGTGCTTAATGGGATTTCAACATCCACAATGTACTATAATAAGCTGGACAAATACCTACAATGATTTACCTAACCTTTTTCTGCAGTCATAGACCGGGAACCATCTTCTATTTACAGTGTAGGTGTCTATTTAATGTCATATTAATATGCACATTTGTAATCATTATAGTCTTGAAATGTCGCTTTTATAAACAGAAAGCAGTCTTGGAAAGTCAAAAACTGCATCGATTTGCTCAAGAAATCCACAAACACGACGTCACCTCAGTAGGCTGCAGTGATTGCCTTGACTTTCAAGTAGTGTGCTAGTTTGCAATTGCAAAGCCACCGATGCCCAAAGGGACAGGTTTTGGGCCCGCCAAGTAGTGTTACGAATTTGTAAAGGAGCCATTAACAGGAACCCACATTATAACTCTTTGGATTGAGAGCCCTGTGGTTCGCACGATATAACAAACCTCTGGAGCTACTCAGGAAGTCACAATGCATTGCACCATTATTTCCTGACAATGACCTTGCAAGTCCTTTGTGGAGGAGTGCATGTACCTAGTTGCCACCAGATTAGTAACATTGCCAGTATTATGTGCATGAGGCACTCTGCCTTTGGGTGTTGAAATCTGCCTTCCCATTTGCAGAATAACCATGACCGATAGCTAGAGTCCCTGTCCCAAACACCAGCTCTCAGGGCAGGGAAGACAGAGGATGTAGAGGCAGGACGGGAACAACCAGGAATACAGAGTGGGAAAGTCAACACACCGACATCACTCTGCTATGCCACAGGAGCAACATTGAGGAGCGCGTAAGCTGCTGCAACCAGAAAGATATTTGAGAGGGTATGCTCCTTACAAATGGTCACAGTGAAAGTGCAAAGCTGTGGCTTGAGGTGACAAATCTGCAATATTTTTTAAAGTACTGCTGGTGAAAGTATACTGTTGCATTTTCCCTAGCAAGCCAGCTATAACCTAGGGGCACATTTCTTAGGTGCCGCCAAAATGGCTATGACTCTACTTTCTAAGCCTACCACAATGCCATCAGACCATGTACCATAGGTTTCACTACAGGCCCCCACAGGGCCGCACAGCACCGGAGGAGCTCCCTGGTTATGTGGTTACTAAGATAGATGCAGATTTGTCTAGTCTAATGTGCGTAAGCAGGCAGACACGACATTGTTCTGAAGTCTGCACACCTAGATCCCGGGGACCAGCTGCACTGCACACAAAGCCGCTCTGTGCCTGGCTGGCCATCGGCCGATGCTCACCCTGGACATCAACCTACCGTAAGAGCGCTTGCATCATGCCATGATACTCCTGGTGATGATGCATAATAGAATATACAGCAAAAGTACTTTTGCTATCCCGCCCGGGCGTACAATGCAGCGCTTCCCGTAGTTTGTTGTGTGCACCCACCTCACCTCTACTTAACGAATTTCCCTGGCGACCTGTAAAAAAAGGATGACTTTTAAGACCATATTCCTGACCCATATGTGCCTTTTTGGCCTTCTTTCTTTCATGTATAATCTTGGCTTTAAACTACAAAGTAGGAACCCAGGTCACCAGTCGGCCACTCGTGACGGTACCGACTGGTATTCTGTTCACTTGCCCCCAAACAGTGGGCATTCCTCTCAAAGAGGGAAGGGGCAGAGTAGGGCGAACATTACACTGGGCCAGGGGCCCTGACATCTTCCAGGGGTCCTGACTATGCCATGTCTGGTAAAGTTCTGCAGCTGTCACTGCCAAAATAGTGACTAGTCTTGAGAAGCGAGCAGGCCCCTAAGCTGCTTCATGAAGAATCATGAAATTATTTAAAATAAAGAAAATGTATTGTGTTCTGGACCAGTAGCACACATGAACCAGGTCAAAGGCCGTGGTGAGATGTGTGTCTGCTGAAGGCCCCAACTCTTGATCAGGCGGTCATGCATGGGTACATTAACGGTGACTACAAGAATTAGAACAAAACGTAATCACTCTTAAAAGGTGCACGGTAATGCAAAACATTGGTACATGTACCCTGGTGGTCAATCTTACCTGTGATTTTGTCACAAGTCTCTCACTATAAAAGCTGTGTAGCCACTAGCCTCCTCCGGTCAACACCTGCTGCTGCTGGGGTCTACTCTTTCGAGCCGGGGCTGGCCGGGGGAGGGAAAGCCGGGTCTGCTGCTGGCTCTCCTCTTACAGTGCTGCGTGCGTGTTGTTGTCACTCGTGGCACTGCTGCTGGCTGGCTGCCTCGTCGCGATGGCCAAAAAATAATGCCCAGGGTCAGGAGGGGTCCAAATATCCTTTCAGACTAGAGTCAGAGTCACGTGCTCCTGTGTCCAACACTCCAGAATTGTGGCGGCACGCAGTCTGTGTCGGCCCCCAGCCACAGGCGCAAGTTGCTTTCAACTTTGCAGGGCAACAAATTCGTTATTGTTACTTCCTGCAAAGTTTGAAAGCAACTTGTTGTGAACTTGGGGGCAGCCCCGTCCCCAGCCCAGCCCTGTAGACAGGAGGAGCCGGAGCGAGCAGTCAGCCAGCCTCCTGCTGCAAAGGTGTTTGTATTAGTAATTCACACATCAATCAGGAGTGCGGCCAGTCGGCCACAGCAGCCCTGAAGTGGGTGCACGACTGCCGGCCTGTTTGGCGGCGGCCCTGAGGGCCGGCCCTCTACAAACATATGCATGATTCTGCATCATGCATGCATCATAATTATGATGCATGCAATTCGCAAATCATCAAAGCAAGGTAACAACATGTGTGTTGTTTTTACCTTGCTTTGATGCATAGTTATGCTCCAGGAACATCTCTGCAAGGCAGCCCCTGGCCCCCTGCTGCCAGAGAGAGTGTCAGTTTCCTCCAGTGCTGCTGCGGAGCTGCTCGGACCACGCCCAGTCCCACGGCACACACACTGACACTGTCGGCTCGGCAGCAGGCAGCGGCAGCCTGAGCATCTTGTGACTCAAAGTGAAAGCATCAATACAAAACGCGGACCGCAGCAGAGTGGACACACTGTGAGTGAGTCTGCAGTGCAAATGTTTTAATAAACATTAAAAAAAATGGGCCAGTGGGGCCTCATAAAAGACCGGCCCCCAGGTCCTCAAATGTCATCGGCCAGTGGCCGATGGGCCGATGCCGCCAGTCCAACCCTGGGTAAGAGGAATTTTGCCCAGGCTGTTGGGGCCATTTTGGGAGCTCCATATTGATTTCATAGATATGATTCAGAGATGTAATCATTTTCACTATCTTATTGTCTTTGCCTGCCCATTTTCCCATTGGCTCAAGGTTGTTCCCTGCGTACACCCTAATGTTAAGTCTGCACAAACATTTTTGGTGAGGGAGGTATTTCTACGGTAGGCAATTTGTGAGGTCCTGAAGTCTGACAATGGGACCAACTTCTTTAAGGCCTTGTTCTCAGAAATCACTTTGCTCTTGGAGATCAAGAAGAGGTTGTATTCATTGTATCATACTCAGGCCAACAGATTAGTAGAGAGGCTAAACAGAGTCCTTAACCCCTTAAGTGCCAAGGACTAGCTATCGCGTCCTTGGCAACAGGGAGGTAATCCCAAGGACGAGATACCTCATCCTTGGCACTTAAGGGGTTAAGGTTCATTTATCTAAGATATGTAGTGATTTGAATACAAATTGGCACTATTGTTTACCAATCTTTCTGTTTTATTTGTGAAATGAGCCAGGGAAAGACCATAATTTCCGCCCACATGATATTGTAACTGAACCTAGGTTGCACACACCATTCTCACCTCTATGCACACCATCAGATGTACATAAATCAGCAGAGACTCTTGGTGAGGAGTTTAGGGAATACTTTAGGGCTTTAACAAAATGTGTCAGACTTATATCTTCACAGGTTGTGTCTTTTCATCAACAGTCTACAGAAGAAAGCGCAAGTAATCTGTTGATCCACACAGGTCCCAGGGAACACAGATCAAAGGTTCATCCAAACCTTTGTTCAAAACTGAAATGAGCAATGTTTCCATGGGCAAGTGGAGGACAGCAACAGCTGGGTCCACATCATTGACGTGCAAAGGAATACCGGCATCCCTACACTGGCACAGGAGCAGAAGCAGGCTCAAAGTTAAGTATGCCCTAAGAATTCACAGCTTGTTCAAGTAGAAAAGAGGGGAGAGAACGAAAACCAGTAATTGTTATTTTACAGTATAAAGGGTACATGTGAATTTAAAATGAATATTAGGAGGGTTGATTATATGTTTTTCAAATGTTTCTTGTTATTATATTCTGGTATGATGGACAGTATGAATGTGAATATTTTACATTCATCCAGTACTGTAGAATTTGATGAAATATTATGAAGATCACAGAGAAGTATGGATTATGACATCATGAGTAATGATGATTATGTAAATTCAGATCTGATAGTAGATGCACATGGTTTTGCAGCAGATAACATATGTTACAGCCATATGGGGAGAGAGGCGAGAGAGATCTGTAGGATTTAGCTACATCTGCTCTTTTATGCCCCATCAATCTGGTGTCACCAGGATGTTTATCACAGATGAAATAGAGTTAGCAGAGGTACTGTGTCTAGTGCTTCTAGCTCTGTGCAGGGTCCAAGGGCAGATTCAAGTGCAATCAGTCACAGCATCTATCCTACCTGTTGACAAGGAATGTTCGACCACAGATTGTAAAGAGCAGAAGAATGTGCATTGTACACAAAGGTCTTCATCATGAGTTGGGCTGTAGCCCTTAAATGCAGCAGTAAAGATATTACCGCCACAGTTGAGGGCTGGACCTATCACGAGTTGAGTGCTAAATGGGCTGTTTTACCTTCAGCTTAGTTCTGGCAATAAAAATCCCATTTAGCACCCTGTTTTCATCACAATTACCACTGGCTGTATTAGCATGCAGTATTTGCACCGGAATTGCCCCATTGCATCCAATGAATCCAATGCGGAATGGGGTTTTACTATTAATGACCAACACGTGAACCAGCGGTAATAGTGCCGGACCGGTTCGCACTAACCCTATTACAGTGGGCTGATGTTACAGCCGGTATGCCGCCCATCACGTGATGTGGCCCAAAGAGTCCAATTGAATTTAAAAGGGTCCATCATAATGAACAAGCGATGGGAGCAAGGAGTGAAGAGTTGCAGAGCTGGAGGCACGAGGGGATTCTCAGAAGAAGGGATGGCATAAGTTAACCAATGATGTGTAAATGTATGGAAGAAGTATCTAAAATATCGGACATAGCCCAAAGAGCCAGAGGAACCTCACACATGTGTTTCTGTGCTTTAAGGGCTGCGTTTCTTGATGTGTTTTGGTCTTGTGGACAATATGGTAAGAGATGATTAGCTCCAGCCTGTTGAGGTGTGTGCAGTCTCACTACGCTACATGTGCCTGTCCTTGTTATTCCTGAGGAACATTTGTTACTTGCCCACTTGGTGCCCAAAGTAACAACTGTACCCCATTTATCCCCTGTGTCATCATATATGGACAAACCAATGACTTTGCCAGATCATGAAGAAGAGGAATCATTGCAAGGGACCACGTGGTCTAATTACATTTTGGCAGCATTTTCAAAAGCTCTGATGAACATTCCTGAGGAGTATTGACTGCTTACTCAGACTGAGATGATATTCTCTTCTCTCTTGGCCCTGGGTGTTCAAGCCACCCTTATTGTTTGGAAATTCTTCTGAGTCAGCATTTAGTGCAATTAAAGAAGAACTATGGGCCAGGAGGCTCATCGCCTAGCAGAATAGGCACATTCTTGACATAACAGCTATGGAGGGGGGTGTCTGCCAGAAAATTGGGAGCACATATTGTACATGTGTGCCTCCTAATGATTCTGATGGTATCATCACAAGTTGGGCGCTAATCCGGGCGGTTTTACCGCCGGGACTATTAGCCGTACTGCCAAAACCTCTGGCATTATTAGTGCCGGATCACGGGTTTGGCAGAACGGCAAGTCCCCATTCCCCATTGGGCCCATTCGGGAATTTCCCATTCCCCATTGCGCCCAATGGGGAATGGTCGGCGCTATTACCGCCAGCGGTATTAGCAGCGGTGGCAATAGCACTGAAAATTGGCAGAATCATGGCAGATATACCCCAAGCTCAGAGCTGGTGGAAAATCTGCCAAGCCCATGATTTGGTGGACCCTTAAATGCAGCGGAAAAAGCATTACCGCTGCATTTAAGGGTTACTGCCAAACACATGATGAGGCCCTGAGAATAGAACTCTAACTCAGAAAAGGTCTGCTTTGCAAATGCTTAGAGTGGCCATGGAGATTGAAGCAGGAATCACAAATGATCCTTGGTGGGGCTCTCTTTTTTCTTGGGTGCTGGCTTGGGGTATCTGCAGAAATGGTCGAATGCAAAAACACCTAATGAGAAATTACTGCATTATTTGGGTCAAACTCATTAGGTATTTTTGTTTATTTGTATTATAAATAGATGTGGGGTGGGGTAAGGGGATAGATTAAGGTAGGGGGAGTGGGGGATAGTGGGGGATTCCCCCCTGATTATTAAAAAACATGTGATCAAAATACATTCAGTCATTTCTCAGTAGGTCATTTTTTAAAATCATTTCACATTAATCCCTGTCTTGGATGAGCCTAGCTGTCAAAATCCTAATGACAATATTTGTCTTTTTTTCTTATTATCTTTTGTTCTTGTCAAATGTTCTTACGATGTTGTTCTACCCAGGTACCGAAAACAGTTGCCATGATGACTGTGCCCCTGGATCAAGCTAGAACCACTACTATTTCATATCAGTTGTGTGCTACCACGGTAGCTGTTTTGTGTCCTCCACCAAATTGTGATTATGTGGAGCAGCAGGTAGATTGCAGAAATAGTGGGGGGACGAGTTGGGTTTGTTCAGTGGAGGAGATTGTCCATAGTGGGACCAATGTGAGAGATGGTTGTAGGGTTTTATTTCCCAGAGAAGATAGTTTGAGAGAACAAGAAATTGGTTTATTAGTTAATGAGAAAGAGGGGTTCATGTTGCGCACGCCATATTGGTTACTTGGGGAATGGCGATGTTGAACCAATGTTGCAATTTAACTTGTGTCTAGTGTAGTAAATAGGAATGGAATACATTTTACTTTAATGCTACTTTGTGTTTAAATTGATGCATTTTAGATTCACATGCATGCAGCAAGATAAATGTCAAAACTGCAGATGCAATATAAACATAATAAACATAATATAGGTGTGGCCCCACCCCCCTGTATATCTGCTGTGTTGTTACCTCTGAAAAGCACTCCATTATGCATCTGTACTGTTGTGTACATCTGTAAAGCGCTTTGTTGCTTCTCGAAGCTATGTCTGCGCTCAATAAATAGCACCAACATATTAATAATAATAATAATAATAAAAATAATAAACACAGAAGTCTTGAAAATACATGCACAGACATGCATACATGGGGATCTTTAGGGATATGTGTTTTGAACAGTTAGGGTACATTGTGAATATACAATCTGTATGCTGCAGATCCTCTCATAGCCAGAGACTGTGCAGTCCCTGTAGCCTGTGTTGGTAAGATGAGCTCTGTGTGACTGGGAAAGCTAGTTTAGCAAGGTTGTAGGCTGAAGAAGGGGAGTGGGCAGCTGCAACAATATCAGATGGTCAGTTACAGCCAGGCTCAGGTTTTTATGACTTGGCACTTTTGTGGAAAGCAGATGCAATCTTTTAAAGTACTTTGGAGCCTCGTATTCATTGTACAGGGATGTCTGGACATCTTTTTGTGACAAAGTAATAAACTTGGGTACAATGGCCACTTAAGGGCAGTTCTAGTGCAGGTGACGCCTAAGGGTGGGATGCAGAGCTGCCAAGCAGGGGCCCACAAAGGCAGTGCCTTGAGCGTGGGGGTGCTTGTATCGCCTGGGAAGAAGGGCCTGGAATCCTGTGAGCTTCACGAGGGTCAGGCCACCAGCCACAGTGGCAGCGGGATGATTATCAGGGAAGGGAAAGAGGGGAATAGAGAAGAGTGCTGAGCAGTTTCCAGAACTTGAGGAGGTCCGACTGAAGTCTGAGATGGGAAGGGAAGCTGTTCCAAAGGGAGGCACCAGCCAATGAGAGAGACCTGCCCCCCACTCTCTGCTTGGAGAAGTGTTTGACAAAGAGTTAGAGTTAGAATAGAGTAGGACTCTAGCAGCAGAGTATTTAGGGAGGGAAAGTTGGGGATAGCGTGGTCCCTGGCTGAATATATACGGTCCCTGAGCCTGAGGCCAAAGATAGGTCTTGCAACCCTATTCTGGACTAGCTGGAGGGGGCATAGGGAGGAAAGAGGGAGACTGAGAAAGAAGCTGCTGCAATAGTCAAGCCTGGAGAGGCCCAGAGCTCTGGAGACATTGAGCTTCTGGGGGAAGGTGAGACAAGGAAGTATTCCTCTGAGGAGGTGGAGCTGGAAGTGGGACTTCTTAGTAAGGTAAGAATGATTTATGGATTTTGATTAGTTTCTCAGGATGTACCCAGAGGCCACGGGCGTTGAATTGGTTGTCGAGTAGATTAGATTGGAAGAAGGATGCCAGCAAGCCTGGGCAGGTAAGCTATTTGTCACCAGTACATAGGGAATTTGTTATTTCTCCCCATCCTATCATTATAAGTGTCCTTGCAAACCATGTGTACCACGTCTGGGGTTAGTGGTCCAAGGTCAGCTGGGACTTGTATTGAATTATGTTTGTTTGTTTGTTTGTTTGTTTTATTACTTATATTGCGCACCAGACCCAAGGGTAACCGGGCGCATTTTATACGACAGCTCAAAACTTTGTTACAAGATCACATGGCAAAAATAGCAAAAATAGAGCAACAAGAATAATATACAACAAAATATACAGGAGTATACACAAAATATACAGAAATATACAGCATGTGGAGTGTAAAAGCATGTGTTTACGGTCCTAGGCAGAGATTCCTAGGCTTGAATATGTCCAGGCAGTAGATGATCTAAAGTGTGTCTGCATTTTTGATCCACGTTATAAGGTTGTGTCGGAAGGTGGGGTAGGGTTGGGCAGTCTTCAAGGTGGATGGTAGGGCGTTCCAGAGTTGAGCTGCTTTCACCTGAAAGCTGCAGCCGCCGACTTTAGTCAATTTGACTCTAGGTATGGATAGGTTATTGGAGTTAGCAGATCTAGTAAGTCTTGTTGGTTTTAGTTTGGTGAATCTGGCAGAGAGGTACTGCGGTGCAGCGTTGTTGAGGCATTTGTGGACCAAAGAGGCAACTTTTAGTTGGATTTTCTCCTGAGTAGAGAGCCAGTTGTTAGCTCGTCTGAGTGCGGTGATGTGGGCTCTCCTGGGAATGCAAAGTGCTGCTCTAAGCGCGTTGTTCTGCAGAATTTGGATTCTTTTGATGACTTCCTTGTTAGCCCCAATATAGAGCGAATTGCAGTAGTCCAGTTTTGATAACACGAGCGCTCTAGCGAGTGTGATGCAGCTATCGTTAGATAGGAAGGGTTTGCCTGCTCTTATCAATTTGCAGGTGTAGGCGGTTGCTGAAGCCATCGCATTGACATGCTTGTTGAAAGAAAGGGTGGAGTCCAGGTAGAAACCAAGAGTTTTAACCGCGTGGGCGGTTGTGATTTGGTTGTTGTCGATATTGAAGGAGGAGTAGTTGGGGCCCAGTTTTTTGAGGGTGGGTGATGTGCCCAGGATGATGATTTCAGTTTTGTCATCATTCAGGCATAGACCGGGTTTGGCCATCCATGCCTGGATGATGAGATACACTCTGTTCACCAAGGCCAAATCCTTGTCGTAATCACCGGTAAGTGGTAGGAGAATCTGGGTATCATCTGCATAATTAGTGTAGGTGATACCAAGAAGGTCCAGATTATCGAAAAGGGGCTTAGTAAAGATGTTATAGAGTGTAGGCGAAACACAGGATCCTTGGGGCACACCACATGTAATGGGGATGGAGTCTGCTGCCGCAGTGGTGGAGAAGACTCTCATTGTCCTGTTATTGAGGAAGGATTGGATCCATTTTGTGGCTTCTTCTGAGAAGTGCGCGGCTGTATCCAGGTGCCTGCAGAGGACCTTGTGGTCAACAAGGTCAAATGCGGCCGATAAATCAAATTGTGTGTGAATGTGTAACTTTGGGATGACATCATGAGCTACCATGGAAAGTTCCCAAAAAAGGGTGTACTGATGTAAGGATATGTTGAAAGGGGATGATAGATAAATAAATGTGTCCTTTGAGAGTGTGGGAATTAAGCCGGTTTAGATTTCTTTTGTATAGGCTTGACCAATCATGTGTGCGGGGAGATTTGTAATAAAATATGTGGCATTCTGCAATGCTAGTCTTCCTACAGCTAGATTCAGACTTAAATCCGATTTCATTGGTCAAGCCCTTTGAGTTATCCCTTTGTGCAAAATCTACTGAGAAAATTGGCTTAAATTAGGAGCAAATGGGCAGGGAATCATAGATCACTAATACACGGGAATTAGTGATGGCAATCAATTAATTACTGAATCACCGATTTCTATCATTGAGAATTACAAATCTGTGATTTGAGCAAAGCTAGCTATTCTCACTGCTGTGCTCCAAACATGAATGTTTCCTGATGGTAATAGCTCAGCAGTGCACCCTTAACAATCTACAATGACTGATTGGGCCACTGGTAGGTTTCATTCGACACCTGTCTATGAATATACAGACTAAGGCAAGATAACTCCTCGCTTTGTTTGCCAGGGTAAGGATATTCCACATCTTTTGTCCACATTAAAATTCAAGTCCTTTCTGTAATAAAGAAAAAACACAATTTGGATGTAAAAGCAGCCCGGTAAAGTTAAGTAAGTCAGGCTCAAACAGTGGTTGTGGGTATCCAACTGAGGCCCACGAACACAAGTGGTGTGGCAAGAACCATTATATTTAGCAAAACAGGTCAGTAAGCCAAAATAGTAGCCATTTGCACTAAGTGAGCAGCCAACAAGGAATAGCTGGAGGCCACAATGAATGTTGGGAGCATGGGACAATAACATGATCTTGTGAGCTCCCAAGTGATGTCAGCGGCCACTAAGACATATTCAAATGACCGTTCCCATAACGAAATTTGACGTGACTTTCTTTTCTGTGAATCACCCTCATTTAAAATTCACAGATGCTCTTTACTCCCATGTGCATTTGACAAATGCAAGTAAGGAAATTGATTTGACAATTAGGTCCAATCTGCGTTGGTCCCTGGACATCACCATAGAAAGAGAAGCTGCCAGAAAACACTGCTTAAGAGTTCTGCAGCACTCCGACATAGCACATCTTATTCCTTGCTCCGACCAAAATGTTGGATCTCACATATAACATCCTTAGTGAGTCTCTAGACCAGTTAGCTGGTTGGATGCAGCATGGATGCTCCACACGATGATGGAAATTTGTGGATACCTGTGAAGAGGTGAACTTTAACCCTACATTGTGAATTAATGAACTGACCTGGCCAATTTATTTATTTAATTTATTTATATACAGGAGGAACAATGCTCTTTGATCACAAAAGAATGTACAATAGATAAGAAAACAGATTTGACATGAAGCAGTGAGCTTCTTACAATTGGATGAGTTCTGACCAACTTGTAAATAGAAGTCACCGGGGACAATACATAAATGGACATACATAGATTAAGGACAATGAACATTGGCATTTATAAGTGCAGACAGGCGATATGGCCCATTGTGCTTGGGATGTGACTGTGATGGGTGAAGTGCTAGAGTGGAGGCAGAGGAAGTGACAGGCAGAGGCAGGCTAGAGGCGAGGGAAAAAATGTTAGCTAGCAGGCAGATGAAAGGTAGGTTAAGAGGGTAATTTGGCCACCAGGAGGTAGGCCTTTAGTTTGGTTTTGAAGAAATCTGTGTGGATTGTTTCTCCGATGTTCAGTGGAAGAGAATTTCATGCAAGTAGAGGGAGCACAGGAAGGGCAACAAACCACAAGGGGAGTCAAGGAGGCAGAGCAGAGATTACGAGAAGGTTTGTAAAGTTGGATAGAAGAAGATAGATACAGTGTGGCCTTATTGTGAATATATATTTGTGAACCAGGTGCATAAATTCAAATCTGACCTTGTTTTGCGTCATCAGCCATCCAGCCTAGTGGCAGCACGAAGAAGTAGGTGTGAAGTGAGGGAGTTCAAAGAGAGTCCTGGTACCAAAGTTAATGATCTTGTTGAGAGGACAGAAATCATAGTTGGCGAGACCAAAGAGGATGCTGGCACAGTAGTCCAGTTTAGAGAATACAAGAGTGGTTAAGAGATGCTTGGCAGTGTTGAAAGGAAGGAGGTGCCTGATTTTCCTGATATTTAGGATCTTGAGGTGAACTGCTGTTACAGTTTTGGAGATGACATTAGAGAAGTTGTGAGAAGAGTCATAGATGACACTGAGGTTTCTAGCTGAACAAGAGTATGGGAGAGGGTCAGATGTGAACTGGGTAGACAGAGGAAGAGATGAGAGAGAGCTTTTGTCAGGGAAGAAGACAACCCCTGTTTTGGTAGAGTTCAACATCAGATTGTGCGATGCCGTCCAATATTTAATGGCAGAGAAACAGTTGGAAATTGTGATAGCGATATCATAGGAGAGTTCAGGAAAAGAGAAGAATATTTGGGTGTGGTCCGTGAAGTGTTGGTAGGAGAACCCAAAGGAGGAGATGAGTGCCCCAAGAGCAGAGATGTAGAGTGTAAAAATGAGCGGACCAAAGACAGAGCCTTGAGGAATACCAAAAGTTAGAGGAGTGAGTTGAGAGGTGTTGTTGCTCCACGAGACAGAGATTTGGAGAGGTGCAAGTTACGATTCAAACCAGACAAGGGTTTGATCGCAAATCCCTTGAAGAAAGAGAGTATTAAAGAAATCAGAGTGATCGACAGAGGCAGCAGACAGGTCAAAAAGAATTAGGATAGATGATAAGTTGGAGGGCTTAGCAGAGGCGATGAAATTGGACACATTCATGAGCAGGGGTGGGCCACTCCACCCGGACCTCTTTTGTGTGGTAACCTCTTTTGTTTCCAAATGTTCTCATATGAAAAGGGTTGGGCTTGCTGAAAATGTGTAATATGGGCTACTTTGAACATTGTTTCTAGGGCCTCTTTTGGTTCCCAGTCCACCCGTGTTCATGAGAGCGGTTTCCGTGGAGTGAGTAGAGTGGAAACCTGCTTGTAGTTGGTCCCGAAGGTTGTGGATGCCTAAGAAATTGGTGAACAAGAACCGATGAAGACACGGCATACACAGGGGAACCATTAAGTGCCCCCTGTACAATCTCCAAACGCAGAGGAACTGTTCCTGAACCTACACACAAACCAGAGTCACAGTGAAGACAGACTCCATTGTGAAACACAACACAAGAAACAAGCAGGCACTGCTCCACTGTAGCAAGACGATATAGAAAATCCACCGCCAGTACTAGGGTACAGGATCAAGGGAATGACCTACTAGCTCTGTGGATACCCGAAGATATCCTCGTAGAATTGCATGATTTGGAGACTGTTTATAGAACACTACAAAATCAATGCACCTGTCCTGAAGAAAGCGGCTAAAGACTTAATCCCGCTGAAACCGGTTGACTCATTCTTAAGTAGCTTTGCACTGATAATCCAGGCTCCGATACCCCACATATAAAAATTAAAGGGCTCGTCGCAAAATATTACAGCAATATACAACTGAACAACTAACTGTTGAACATAAAAATTAGCTCTTTATGCTATTTTAATCCTTTGTCTGATTATTTCAGGCACATTTTTTGTTTTTTGTTTTTCTTTTATAAGACATACACATTGGAGGCAGTACTATTAAAGACAACACCGACCCCCACTAGGTATGCACTTGCACTGTAGAATTTAGGAAAGTAGTGAGAGAGGAAAGGGCCAGGACCTCTACATCCCACTTGTAATCGGCACACCAGCACTGACTAGGGCTGGTTTAGACTGCGTTTTTATTGTAGGAGATACCTTACACAGGGCCAATTAACTATCGCTAGGGTCTCAGCGACAGGAATAACTTTTATTAATCATCCTTCTGTCATTTATGTGCTAAAAAACTTGGGTATAGACAGGAGGCGACCACCTTCTGACTCCAATTTGTTGTTAATTAAGAAATTGGTAAGAAAGATGAACACAATACTTTCAAGCACTTTAGAGTAGTGTGGAAGGAGAGACACAGGGCGAAAGTTAGCCGGTTGGTTCGGGTCAGCCACTTGCTTTTTTAGGAAAGGGATGACAGTGGCTGTTTTGAAAATGGTGCAAAAGTAATCAGAGTCGAAGGACAAGTTGAAGAAGTCAGTGATGTGAGAGGCTATTAAAGGGGCAATAGGCTTAATACAGACTTTGTCAGTATTAGTTTGACTAAAGTGGGAAATAGAGGTAAAGGACGATGTTGGAGAAGACAAAGGAGGGAATGTGAATAAGGTCAGGAAAGAGTCGCTGATTTTGAAAACATTTACAATAAAGTATTGGGCTGGGTCATTAGCTGTGAGATTGGAGTTGATTGTCATCGATTTATGAGGAGTGAGTTGAAGGTTCCGTGTAGCTAGCGAGGATGGCTGAAGTGAGAGTAAATGAGGGTTAGAAAGAATTCCCTTTTTCGCTCTCTTAAGAGTGGACTTGAGAGAGTTCAAGGCAGAAATGTAGAGTTGCAGGTCCTCATGCAAATGGGTACACCTACATTTGTACAGCAGCCGACGCATGTCTGTGCGAATCATGTATGTACCAATTGCTATCAACAAGTCTTTGCCACAGTGAATTCTCAAAATGATGTCAGAGGATACTGAATCCATCACACAATTCTGTTAATATAGAGAGTTGGGAGTCACTGTGTGCACATTTAGAAGGTGCACTGGTATACCACATTTTGATGCTGGAGAAAGTCATGTTTTGTTTTCCTGGAACCGTACGGCTGTTCATAAACGTCTATGATCAAAGGGGATGAAAGGAGAGGCAAGTGTGCCAAGTCTAAGGTGATGATAAAATATTATAGTCTGATCTGGTAGGAGGTCTTACCGCCTTTTCTTAGTACTCCTGAGATTCCATTGTGTCAATGTTGTAGTGGAAACACTTTGGTTTACAATATGCAGGATGACGTTTCTGAAATCTGGTGGAAACAAAATGGCTAATGTCAAATGAAGTCTGCCCAAATAGTGGGACCTGCGTGGACTGATGAACGCAATATGTAAGGAGTGCAAACAGAAGAAGAGTTATCTAGAAGAGCCAGGAGAAAAATTGGGATGGCAAGGATGCCCTAGATAATTGATGCTATTGTGAAAAATATTTATTATAAGCAGTGAAATGGCAGAAAATTCCATCCTTCAAAAATACAACTTACAGCATACATCGAAGAAGCTGTGCAAAAACAGCATGATATGCTCCTCCCCTGCACTGCAAATACCTCAAGCACAGCAGGTAAAATGTATTCATGGAACAAGTTGAACTTAGCACAAGGCAACAATCCATCGATCTGTTTATGAGACAAGCTCAGTCGGTCTGCAGCATGTTGATTGTGATGGTCCCATGAGAGGCTGTGAAAATTCAATATTTGAAAGTTGATAAGGTGGACTATGAAAATAATGCTATTTAGTAATAATGTATAACATTTTTGCAGATTTAAGCAGAGACGTATGAAGAAATGTTTGTAATTGTTTCTGAAAAATTAAGATATCTGCTTTTAACATGAGAGTTACCTACATTAACTGGTTACATGAAATCGAATTTCTAAAGCTTGTGCCAATATCGACAATTAAAAATGAAGTGATGCATGTCAATATATAGCAGTAGAATTACAGGCAACACACGTGTCTCACTTGCAATAGGTGTGAATGAACATCAATAGCTGGATGTTCATCAACGTGTAATCACGACTTATTTCTTATATGTTTGGCCAGGTTCCAAACCATAGCAGCGTTAACAATGACAGTGTAAAAGCAAAGTCACAACCCAGGTCTGTCTGCTATCAATGGAACTGGTCATCTAGCAGGGATCGTTCAACAGTGGACTAAATAACTATCAAGCTTGCCATGCCGTTGGCAATTCCATGCCCTGTGACCAGAACATGGTCAGGAAGCATGCTGACAGTCTCAGGGGAGCAGGGAGGCTGTTCCAAAGAGAGGCACCAGCCGAAGAGAGAGACCTGCCTCCCACACTCTGTTTGGAGAAACGTTTAACAAGCAGAGAGTTGGAGTTAGAGGAGCAGAAGGCTCTAGCAGCTGTGTCTTTAGGGAGAGAGAGTTGGCAATAGCGTGATCCGAGGCCACCGAAAGCCTCATGGATGATGCAGAAGGGCCTGAATTTGATCATTGGGCCTACGCAAGCCAGTGGAGAGATTTTAGGGCTTGAGAGATACGGTCCCTGGACATGAGGCCAAGGATAACTCTTACATCCCTATGATTGATTAGCTGAGGGGGGCGTAGGGAGCAAAGGGGGAGATTGAGGAAGAGGCTATTGCAGTAGTCCAGCCTAGAGACGACCAAAGCTCTGGAGACATTGAGCTTCTGGGGGAAGGTTAGGAAAGTGAGAATGCCCCTGAGAAGGTGAAGCTGGAAGTGGCAGAGAGGAGATAACGATTACCAAAAGGTTTTTGGCATCACAGGATGGTGAAGGTAGAAGCCCCAAGGAGGGCTGAAGAAGGTGAAGAAGGTGAAGCTGGAAGTGGCAGAGAGGAGATACGATTACCAAAAGGTTTTTGGCATCACAGGATGGTGAAGGTAGAAGCCCCAAGGAGGGCGGCCAGAGGGTTGGATAAAAACAGGGTGGAGGTGTTCCAACAAGAAGGATCTATGTCTTACTGGCATTGAAACAGAGATCATTAGCTGCACACCATACCTGGATGGTGGTCAGACAATCAGGGATGAGAGAGGAGGAGGAAGACATAGTAGAGTGAAGTTTAAAGGAAAGCTGTGTGTCATCAGAGTAACAGTGGAAATTAGGAGAGAAGGGGTGCTCAGGTGAGCCAGAGGGGCAAGATAGATGTTGTAGAGCCACAATGACAGGATAGAACCCTGGCAGACACTGCAGACACTGCAGGTAGAGCGTGAGGTGGTGGGGGAGAAGGCCTTGACCAGGTATTGTTGAATATGCCATATTTTCAGAGATTTTAATGATTGATGATTTGTGGTGTATTCCAAGCTGATACAGCGATTGAGTTCCAGATAATGGGAGTGTGAAAAGGGAAGGATTATTTGCAGGTCCTCCCTTTGTGGGATTTAAGTCAGCTGGTGGATTTGCTGCACAAGTAGCATGCACCAACAGATGTGTGGAGCTCAACTCCAAGGAGCCACTTTCTCACTTTCAGTAGAAGGTATGCTTTTAAATCAGTCGTTCCACTCTGTTTAACTTTGGGAAGACAATTTTCTCCCCCAGCTGACACACCCAGGTATTCACTTAATCATTTGGAACCCTCTATTTTAAGTCAGGGTTCAGGGGAATGGGAAGCAGTAGGGAATTTGGTTTTGAATGCACCCCTCCCTTAAAGGAATTGTGGGGTTGGCAAAAAGAAATACGAGTACCCACTTACTTTACATACTAAATTTGTGTTCGCACTGGATGCGATATTGTTGATCTTGAATTTCAACAAATTCACCTTGTGTTAGTTGGCCACAGCAGAATTAATTCGATTATTATATAGTTAGACAATGTTAGGGATCTAATTAGGTCTGCCCACTTAATGAATAAAGGGAACAATTACATCACACAGATCCCCACAAGACTCGGTTTGGTTGGGAATGTTAACTTTCATAAATATCTCTGGGTTTGTGCTCAGGAAAGGACATCATGCCTCAGGTCATCTCTCGGGTTCAGGGCAAGGACTTGGTCAGAATCCATTATCAGTCATGGTTATTCTCCATTCTTAATCCCTCTATTTTGCCAACTTGGTCAAATTTCGCATCCTCTGTCTCTTTTTCTGTTTTCCTACAGCAGTTTTATCAGCAGCTCCAATCCAGGGGATTTCAGGCTGTTACCCACAATTACCATTGTATGTCTCCTTATGAATCTTTCACCATTGCCACAAAAATGTCTAAATTATGAGATGGCAATTGTTTGGCCCTTGATAGGGATTGGACAACTATTTTCCATTCCATTACCCAAGTCTGAACTTCTTTTCTTTGATTGGTCCTTTCAGCTACCAAGCCCAAATTCTGGGAGGGATAAGGCCACCCACTTGAATTTACATTTCTACACATTTCAGTTTTGCACTTAAAAGTACATCATGGTAACTATTTTTAATTTATAGTTAAGCATAATAATATATATGCCTGAAACGGTAATGCAATGTTTCTTGTCTCTGGACTAGGTTGCAGGTTGAAATGGGAGTTTTTCACGTTTTAGTCAAAAAGGATAAAAGTCAGTGTCACAAATGTGTACATGCAGTTAAACACTACGCTAAGCTACTATTTATCCAAATGTCTGCTTCGTGACATTTTCTGGGACGCTATCATCACATGTCAGCTTATAATTTTAGTTTAGTTTTTAAGGCCACATTAATTGAACAGTAAAATATTGGATGGACCTTTGCAATAGCTTTTTATAGATATTTGAATGATTTCTGTGCGACTTATGGCTCCTGGGAAAATGAACAAAATATGACTTCTGGCAATCTCTAGATATATATCTATCTAAATATACATTTGTGAAGTGTTTTTTTTTGTGTTCGGGGTTGGCTCCATCCCCATAACAGTTGCGGAGTTCAAATATTTGGGCCAATGTCGGAATACCAGTCTAGGGTGCACTGGCGATAGTGAAATTTGACCATCCCTACCCATTTGCTCTGCACAGGGAAGGGTCCAGCCCTGTGCTATCAATATAGGGGATTTCAGAGATTGATGATTGTACGACTGTTGGCTGCAGCCCCACAACAGTTGGTGGGCTGAACATTTGGTAGGAGGTCGGCATACCATTTTGGGGTGTACTGTCAATAGTGACATTTAATCAACTCCACCGTGCTATCAGCATAGGCAATTTTGGCATATCGATGATTTTGCAATTTTTCACAAATTGGATATTATGACACAATAAAACATACACAAGGCTATAGCAGATGCCCACGTGTGTCAGCTACATTCCTGTGAAACGCTTAGTGGTACCGCTAGTATATGCATATTCTGACTTCAATTGTACATTACATTTTATTTCCCCACTTAACGTGGGATCTGGGCCATCTGCTTCTTAGTTGATTCTGCCTGCAATTAATCCATTACCATTCTTTCTACCAGGACAAATGGCTCATCTTTTGCTTATCTTTGAGAACAGAGAGGCCAACTCCACCTCCGTGCTCATTGGTCATTTTCTGTAACCCACCTCTTGTCAGGTCTTGGCCCAGACCACAAATCACCTTTTTAATACAATACGTGGGTTTTAAAGAGTACAACCCATTAAGGTCTTACTTTATTTACTCAGATGTTTAGTACCTCAACCACAAAAATTCCTTCCTGGTCACTGGTGTGTCTTCAAAGAAATGTCTGCATGAAAAGCAGAAGGTCACTGTCTCAGTTTTCAGCACAGTGCGAAAGCAATTCTTTTGAACAGAAACTGTTTTTAAACAGCCTTTTATTCCTATCTTAATGTGTGCAGCTTCTTAAAAAAACATTTAGTTATATCCACCAGTGTCCTTACTGTGTGCCTTTGCATTCACTCCACAGTGCAGTTTCATATCTACCAATGCTCCAGTTTACATTATAGTATATAGTTTAATGGTTCAGTCTAGAGAGTCTCACTGGTTAACAGTTCTTTTCCTCCCAGTCTGCAGAATTGCCACATTTCTCCATGGCATCTTTCTTTTGGGAAAATGCACTTCGAGCCTCAGTCACGTACACTGAAAAGTAGGCCTCTGGTTTTGGGTTTAGATAATTGTACGCACTCTTGATTTTCAACGTAAACTATTTTGATGTGTGGCAGCTGATAATGAAAGCTGCTTTTTTTTCTTTTTTCTTTTAGTCTAACAATCACATCTTGCTATATATATTTCTGCACATTTTGGGCCTAACAGGGCAGTTCATATGTCTTGGGGACGAATTCCCTGATGGTCACCCCCCCCCCTGCTCTTTTATCATGATTACCATCTTGGGAAAGAGCTGGAAAAGTGGGGCTTTTCTCAGAATTTAAATTCTACGATGTTGCTCGTCCCACTCTTTTCTTCCTCTGGGAGCGGGAGATCTGGTCTCCACCTCCTGATTTTGGGGACCAGGGGTATCTTTCCCCTTGGTTCCTCTCCTGGGTTACAGGGGTCCTCCTAGGACTCTTACGGTCCTCGGGCTGGAATGGAAGTATGTTAATGCTTCTAAAGAGAAGAGAAGAAAGAGCTGTTAAGTTTTTTTGATTATACTTTAATTCCCCTGATAACATTGCATGTAAAATGTGACACATTAACTGTATTTCACATTTCTATAAACACTTTTTTCTTACAAACATTTTAGATGACTATTTAAATTAATTACTCTCCTGTTATATATGTTCTGTTATATATGTTTAGTTTCCATCTAGGGTTTTGATCTCACCTTCATTCCTTAGATGGTTCCTTCTGCTCTAAATTCAGTGGGGTCCTCAATCACATTTAAAGCTTATCTGGGATGACAGCTTTTTAACTGATTCATATGGACCCATTGATCTCCCAACTGTTCTCCTTTTGGGATGGAGATCTTGTTGACAACATATGATATTTTGTCCACAATTTAAAAACTACTGTGCCAAGATGGAAGACATTTTCGGTTCCTTGGTCTGGTTGCTCTGGAAATTCACAGGCAAACCTTGTCACCTACCTCATACTTCTTTTTTGTAGTCTTTATATTGTAATATGATTTCATCCCTTCAGCCGACTTCTCCAAGTTGCTCTGGGCATAAGAAAAAGTGTGCTGGTGGTGCCTCAGTGTACTCGTGAGTAGTGGACGCATTAATCAGAATCTGCTAATGAGTTCTATAGAGAAGATGCTGAGGTAACACCATTCTTTGTCCAGTCTGAAGCTCAAATGGTGACATTTTAGTTGCAGAAGATGGTACAGACCTAATTGGCATCAGGACAAGCGACAATTGAATGTCCCAACTGGGTCCAGAGTCTGACACAGACTTCTTCAGTATGAATACAATTGTCTTATTGTATCTCTTAACCCCTCCGCTTGATGCCCGCAGTAGGCAATGTGGAATATTCTTTTAACCTCTAGAATCTTCGACATCTTAATCATCACCTCACTCATAAAATGAATTGATCTTTAGGGCAGAAGCTGTCCCCACCTTACAATTTGGGGCAGGAAGATATTCTACCCACTTGGTAAACAAGCATTTTACAGTCATTGGGTATCATGACAGGTGTGGCAGTCCGGAAACAAGGGTGCTGGTAAGCTCACCGGCACCCTTGTTTCCGGACTGCCACACTACGAGTCTGCCTGCTGAGGCCGACAAATCTGATCCTGGTGGGTGCAGCGTCCTGGGTAGGAAGATTCGTCATCGAAGCACCAGTACCATTAGATGGCGCTTCCATCCCCCCACTCCATAGAATCCTATGTGAATCAATAGGAACAGGGACTTACAATATCTTGCGCATGACTTCCCACGCCACTGGGATTTGCAATGTCCCAGTGGCACTGGGAAGTCAGGTGCCGGATTCAGTGTTATGGGGTTGATGGCAACCCCCAGGTGGCATTGGCGGGTTACCGCCAACCTCGTAATGAGGGCCATTATGTACTTGTTTCCTCAAGAGGAGCGAATCACTGGCCCAATGAAATTGACTTGCCAATCTGACCACGTCAGTGTCATTCCCCTTTTTTGTGTAGGAGTGTTGTGTATGGGGGAATTTGGCTGAAAATGTGCACACACAAGACACCCCTTTAGATATATGTTGAGGTCCTGGCCCATGTATGGCATCATGGGTCTGATTCAACATCAGGCTCCGGAATAAGTTAGGTACTACCCACTCGTCACAATCAGACTGTGATCTCTGTACCAACACATGATCTTGGATTCAAACATCCAGAGATCCTCTTTACCGGTATAATCTGAAAACTCACAGGGTCTTCAACGTGTTGATAGAATTTTCCAATTATAGGGTCTTCCACTGAGCAGTTCAGAGTTCCCTTTTGGTATGAGTTTGAGAACTGGTTACAGCTGTGACTTGGAGTTCACCCAGCAGAGATTCCATATCTATGAAGTCCCCCTGTAGGGCTCCAGTTTTAGCCAACGGGTCCACCAGGTCGTGGTCAGATACTGCTGGCTAGAGCTGGGAAAAGATGTAAAGGAGTATATTGATAATTGCTGAACATGTTTGCAGACAACAGTAGATCATACCTGTAAGCTAAAAGAATGTCCTCTATTCAAGGAAACAATACCATTTTAAAACATGTCCATGGATCACATTGGTCCTGTGGTGGCAGTTAACAAATACACATACTTGTTAATTGTTGTAGACTTGTGCACTAGTTTGGCCTGGATTATTCCTGAGAGGAAAGCAGATTGTAGGGAACTCATGAAATATTTGAGATCCCAGGTAGCTACAGTACATAGAACACTGCACGTTTACAATGGATGAGCCTTTTCTGGCAAAGCCTTAAGAGAACCCCTATCACACTGGTGCTGGTGATGCTTGCAATTCACAAACTAATTTTGTCTGCAGACAAATGGGATCATTTAAATTATGAATAGGATCTTAAAAGGGACCTTGATAACATGAATCCTTTCAATTGGGGTAACTTGATTAATCACTTATCTTTAGTTATTGGAGGTATAAAAAATGTCCCACCCCTGTCACAATGTGATGGTAAAATGCCCTATGAAATGTTTTTCGGCACGCCAATGTACATTCCAGGCTGCTCAAAGGTTTGTCACCATGCTACTAAGATATTCTTTGCAGGTGGAGAAAGATCTCCTGGCTGAAGAGAGTGTCATAAATTCAGGAACCTAGCTTTCTGACAAACTGCACCAAACAGAAACTGCTGGTCCTAAATAGGGGTGAGCAAAATGTTCACCCACAAAGCCAAAGGTACAGAATCCACACTGAAATCCGCTACCGCCTGTTATGCGAAATCAGCATTACGGTCCCACTGCCTCTGAAATTTTGTCCGGTTGCGCTCGGAACATGGTGTTTTGTTCCCATGTTAGTTTCATTTAGCGATGAGATGAAGGATTTACAGGATAGAGTCCATGCAAATATAATCATTCACCCACTTCCTTTGGGTCAGTTCTAGGTAAAACAATGCAGAACATACAGTGGGACTATGATGCAACTTCAAGTACACACACTATCAAATAGTTTATGGTTCAATATTTTTGTTCTCCTAATGTGCCTGTTTCAGAAGTCTATAAAGACATATAAAGGGGCTCAGCTAATTCCTGAAATTGACATGGAAGAAATGTGGAAAATGGTGGCTCATATCTGTTTCTTTAGATAGTTTAGCTTGTTTTTAAAAATACATGTTTCATTGATTTAGGTGATGTTATATCAACCTTTCAGTTTTTAAAAATGAAAGATAATAGTTTTTAAAACATCAAAATAGTTAACATAAAGGAAGACATAAAAAATATATCACAGGTAGCAGTAGAAGGTTTATGAGGAAGGAAATTTGCCTTTAATTTTAGGGTTAAAGCACTTTGCACTTTATTGTGGATTAATTAGTTGACTATTCTTCAGCCGTCCATGGATGCACGGTTTTGTGCCATTTATTTTTTCATAGTGAGCAGGGTTATTTTTAAATATTTGACACTTTATGTCATCTTATATATTTAATGATTTTTAAATTGATCTTTGCTTACCTTGTGTATGGTCTTATGCTTTGAAATATCAGTATATTTAGATAGATATGAGTGCATCCATGGACGTAGAGCACTGTGCACATTATAATTACTGTCGAATTTGCAACTCTTATCCCTTTTATTATTCTCCCTCTTGATTCCCTTATCCTGGCTGCTATGCACTCTTGCACCTTGTTGACTGCTAATGCACTATGCGCTTTATACTGCCCACATACTGCTGCATTTGCCTGAAATGTCCCATTTTTACCCTTGTGCATGTATGATGTAACTTATATGTTTAGGCATTTAGAGACTATAGAATTTATTGGGGCATACCTATATGTCAAACAATCAATTACATGTCTGAAACTCACACTGTGGGACTGTGTTGAGGGGATGGCAATATAACTTTGTGTGTGCTAATGTCTAGCGCTATTTTTTATTCTTATTTCTATCTTTTTTCTCTTGCCGGCATTTTCAGACTGGGCTTCTTTTTTATCCATATTAATGTTTATATTGTTTAGAGGCAAGTTCCAGTCTGTCTAGCCCCCGTAGAATGTTTACACTGTGGGAGTACCTTATACATTTTTTTTATTAGGTTCCTTTTATACAGCGGTGACTTCATCAACTGGTTACCTCCCGTGGTTATGATTTCCCTTCCTTTTTTCTCACGCGTTATATACCGTCTCTTCCACAGTCCCTACTCTGTTGACTTTCGTGACACGTGTGGCAGCATTTTTGATTTCAAGATGTTATTCAATGTCCAGATTACTATGATGTGTACTCTATTTTGTTGTACATTAATGAATGTGTTTCCTTTGGTACACCACAACATGGCCGCCTTGTGTACAATGTATTGCATTGACTTGTGCAATGTGACGCTCTATGCATTGTTACCATAGAGTTTGAATTACGTTTAAGGTGTCCCTTGTCTGTGTTTTCCCTACCTACGTGAACAAGCGGTCTGAGTACCGCGAAACGCATCGTTGTGTTATTTCAGGTTCCTCTTTCCTATGCACTTTTGATGAATAAAGAACATTTGGTGCTGCCTGATTTTGCCATCAAGCCTTTCATTTTGCTGAAGATTGGATTCTCTTTATTCAGCTGCTCTCGGGAGTGCAACCCACTGGTTTTGCCCTGTCCAGGGGCTCAATTTTCATTGGAATATATATATATATATATATATATATATATATATATATATATATATATATATATATATATATATATATATATATATATATATATATATATATATATGAGCTAAATCAGGTAAAGGAGGAGGCTCATTTAGCGGCGTCTTTGGAATGAACAATGTGGTACGGTGACAAAGGGCATTATTACGAGTTTGGAGACAGCCATGCCCTTCACAAGGGCGTGGCTGCCTCCAAACCTGGGTCCAGGTCCGTGGTCCCTGAATGGAGAAATACCGGGCCATTCCGACTTTGGAAAGCCCGGTATTTCCCCATTCAGGGAACCCGGACCATCCCCATTCCCATTTGAGCCCACATAGGGCTCAATGGGAATGGGGAGCATGCTAACAACAGGCCTGTTAATGACAAGCCCGTTGCTAGCATGCTGATCCCCATGCGGGACCCGCAAAGGACGTCTGGTCTGACCAGATGTCCAGAGCAGGTCCAGCGAGGGGACCTCGTAATGAGGCGGTACGGGGTTAACGGCGTCGGCACCTTTACCTGTAATGAGGCCCAAATAGTCTAAATTGAAATCGTCAACCACTATGGTGTCGGTGATATCTGAGGTCTGTACAATTAGCTCGAACAATCAACATAATCCTGAGTCAAAGGCATCATTGGTAAAACCAGCTGGATTACGATATATGTTTAGAAGGGCAATAATAGAATAGAGAATTCGAACCAAAAGTATAAATGAATTTACGGAATCCCATGCTGATATCATGACACCACAATTCTAGTTTACCACAACTAGTAGGCCCGCCGAGGGTCAGCCTTTCTCTTGAGAAATTGCTGGTAAAATAATCGTGTCATAGTTATCCCCAATAGGGGACTCATATAGCCACGTTTCCTAAAGTGTATCATGTCATAGCTGGACAGAAAGTTGCGGAAAGAGGCCTGCAAATGGGAAAATCCCTGAGTGTTCCAGCTGGCCAACGTAAATGAGGTTTGACACGAGGGAACTAATGGTTACTGGCGTGTGTCCAACAAAGGATCAATGTCAGATTGTGCGCAAGTGTAGATGTTTGCTGTGGGAACCTGATGATGTGATCTGAATGTGTGCCTTTCTGGATCTTGAGCCACTAAAAACCCCATGTCAAATAATTTCATCTTCGATTGCCAGATTGTATTGAGAACAACTCCTGAGGGTAACCATAATCTAATGACTGAGGCAACTTTGTCTGAGATGAATTCATTTTGGCTTTTTAAAAAATTATTTACAATCAGATCTCGGAATAGTGGATAAACAGAACCAACTGGGAACAATGAGCAGTTTCATTTTCAGATTTCCCTCTTTAAAGCACAGTTTCCCTATATAACGTTGGAACATCATCAAATCAGACAGGAACGAATTTTAGGGAGCAGGCTCAGATTTTATGCGGATATTCAGAAGAACCTTACTTCGATCGAGTCTGGACAAGACGAGAGCCTGTACTACAGGATATAGGGGCTTTGGGAATATAACGCTGACAAAGGAGAATTTGGGCTGCTTTCGCTAAGGAACTTTGTTCAGAGCGCTACTTTTGTCGAGATGCAAAATGTTTTAAGGGGAAAAGCCTTGACTTTATTGGAAGCATAGAGTAGGATGTAGTGAGAAGAGGGAATGTCCTTTGCCATGTGTTGAGTATTAAGTATGTATTACCTGTCTAAAATACAGTGGTGTTTCATCCACACATTGGTGAATCGACATATTAATTTCTTAATATGAATTTGTGTTTTTAAATTGCGCATGATAGTGGATTTCTTCCTCCTCTACGCACCGTAATAACTGGTGCTCTTTCCACCCAAATAGATGTGGGATTCACAAGTTGTAGACTTGCCTAATTGTACAAGGCGCTTCACTGGTATCTGGCGGACACTGCACTAGCCTGACCAGTCTCTCTGGACAGTTCATTGCTGGACTCACTCCAACTTTCCCAGATCAGCCCTATAAACTCTTTCACCTCACAAGTTTCCCAAAAGCCTGAAAGAGCCCCTATCCCTTGTCAGGTCAGACACTTCCCTTGCATCAGTGAGTGAAGAGAAACACAATGTTGATATGGTATTTTACCCAAACCTTGCTACACTGGTCTCCAGGAGTGAAATGCCTAACAAATGAATTGTTGCAACACCTATCAAGTGGCCTTTGAGAGGTAACATTCGAAACTGTGGATGCCTATACCACCATGATCTTGCAAAGGGACCAGCTTGACATATACCAGCATCATTTAGCAAGACTACCCCTACTATGACTGACTCTATCCCATTCCTTCATGACTTCTGTAGGGATACTAACACTGGTGAATGCCTCCCAGTAGAAACTGCACATCAGGATTGCATACAGGCAGAGATAAGGAACTCTAGAAATCTGTGGTTGATTGGGAATGTGTTTTGAATGCTTCATTCCATCTCTGCCTGAAGAACGCGTGCAAATAAATGAACAGAGCTTTGTTAGCCTAGCTAACTGGCGCTTCAAATTGTTCTTTTCTTTTTCTTTGGATCAATCATATACATAAAATGTACCCTTCCTGCCAGTCAGTCAGTCACCTTTTCACACATATAAATAGGTAGCCCATCTCCGAACACATCATTATCTCCTTGAAGACAGACACAGCCTCATTCCAGCACTCCTAAACTCCTTACTTCACTGATTTGCTCTCACATCCCAGGAACTCTCCAATGCTTTGCTTTCTGGAATTGAAAGAATTCCAATCACGTACCCATATTTTCAGTCACCTTTTTTACCCTCTCATCATCTACTATTCTAGCCCAAATTTCAAAGTCATCTGAGTTGCATATTCCCTATTACTCAGCAATGTTTGATGGACAAAGCAACAGATACTACATCTCGCTCTAGGCCGAGTGCTTAGTTCTTTAGGGCTATGCACACAACCTGTCCACGTTGCTCAATTTAAGCAGGAATGATCAAGGAGAGGCTGAATGTAATTTACCTTAGTGGGAGGAGGATGCACGTGAAGTGCAGCGTGCCGAAGGGACTTCCAGGAATGAAGCAGCAGGTCATGGGCCAAACTGGAGCTCACAGATTACAAACTGAAGCATGAGGTGAACCAAGTGGTGTGGCGTGGCAATAGAGGCAGACACAGATCTCTTCAATGATGAGCAGCCTTAGAACCCAGGCATTTCTGCTATCTCAGACCACCAACAATCAATCCACTGTTTTGGCATATGAAAATTGGAGTTCTAATACAGAGTTGACCCAACCTTTTGGTGGGTGGATGGATACATATCAGTCACGGAGGCCCTTTCCTGTTTTTTGCCATCTTGATACCGCCACTTAATGGAACAAATTATATATGGCCATGAGAAGTGAGACATCCCACATCTTTGTTGAACTGCCAAGAAGAGCCTGAAAAAGGCCAGGGGAAGGAGCAGATCCCCCACCTTTGTTGTAATGCCAAGAAAAGCTTGAGAAAGCCCAGGGGAAGGGAGTGATCGCCCCCTGGTATATGGAACTGTACGGTGTCCAGTCATAATTTCGAAAACATAATTTCGAAAGTAAAAAAAGTCGAATCAAAAATGTCGAAAAGAAAAATGTCGAATTTTTTTTTTCGATATTTTTTTTTGGCTCTAGTTTCTGTGAAAAAAATAGGTAAAAATAAAAAAAAAGGGGGGTTGGGGGGAACCCCCCATTTCGAAAAAAAAACGTCATTAAAAAAAATTCGACATTTTTTTTTCGACTTTTTTTTCGACTTTTTGACTTTCGAATATTTTGTATTCGAAATTATGTCTATGAACCGAACTGTACATGTCCAGAAGAATGGAGTAATTTTTTTTAATTATTTGTGTCCGTTTATATGAAGCTTTACAAAATAAGATATGCAATTTAAGTGTTGCAAACAAGCAAAAAAAACAGAATTTAAAGAAAATGTACAATTAATCATTTCATAAATAAAATGTATCACCGATAATATCATTTAAAGAATTGTTTACATAAACTCATTAGACAGCTGACCAATTTTGCAAACATACTTTTTTTTTAATTTAAACTTTTGGTTTTTATTCGCTTTTTTAAACAATACAAACAGGTTTGATGCAAAAACTGGTTAACCCTTGCCCCGCCATCCCTCTTTCCCCCCTCCCCAACACCGGCCAAACCCCCATCCCCGTGTCCGGACCGGAGTTTTCATCTAGGGAGACTCTGAATGTTCTCTCCGTATCCTGTGCTTAGGAGATGATGCGATTAGTGACCATGTCTCCGACTGGCTTGGAGCCGCCTTTCCCTGGTTCGTGGGTCCCCAGGTCAATTACCACACGTCTCAGGACTGGACCCGCTCCGCTCGGGCAGGGAACTTTGCCTCGGAATCAGTGAACGTCCCATCCCCAGGACTGTTACACTCCATACGAGTTTGTAAGGAATGAGCCAGTGCCCTTGATCACCATAGCAGTCAGCTTGTCCATCATTTTCACCTTTTTCATCTTCCTTGGAAGGGGTTTCCGGGCTCGTCCATTTCTGTGCTAGAGCTACTCTGCCCGCCCTCAGCATTGTCTCCCACATGTTCCATGTTTGAGGTGAATAAGTTCCTATGGAATGCTATTTTGAATATTCTTGACTAGGCATCCTCTGAAATCTCTTCTCCTGCTAGGTCATTCCAGAACGCACGGAAACTCCTCCTTCCCTGGAGGTCGTAAGTATTTAAAATTTTGTACATACTAGATACCGCTCCCTTCCTCGAAGTCGCCGCATCTAGGAGCTTCTCGAAGGGGGTCAACTGTCTCCTCAGGTTTAGACCCCATGACTGGTCGCAGAGGATGCCCTTAAGGCAGAGGTATTTGAAGATGGAAAGAGACCCTTGTCCAAGAGCGTCCCTCAGCTCCTCGTAGGTTAAGAATTCGCCCTCTCTGAACATCTGCCCTGCCCATTCCATTCCCATGTCTGACCAGGTCTGGGAGTGCCGGAACCCCTTACTAACCCGATTGAGAGGGTGGCCCGAGAGGGAGGTAATTGGGGACGGCCATGTGGAGAGGTATGCGGTCTGCGGGCCCTCTTTCCAGATGTCCCAGAGAACCCCCAAGGTCGGGTGAGTTTTCAAGTGTCTCGGTATTGTCTTGCGTGGCTCCCATAAGAGGTCACAGACCTTTAGGGGGTGGGCGTCCATGTCCTCTAGATATGACCAATACGTGCACAATCCTTCTTTCATGTGTTCCAGGAGGACACGCAACTGGGCGGCGTGGAAATAGAGGTGAAAATCCGGCAACCCAAATCCTCCTTCCTCCCTTGGCAGAGTCAGGGTGGCCCTCCCAGTCCTCGGGGTTTTCCCCTGCCATATAAAGTATTTTACTGCGTTTCATAGGTCTCTAAAAGTCTGTTCTGGGACACTAGTTGGGAGCGCTGTGAAAAGGTACAGAAGCCATGGTAATACGTCATCCGGCCATACCAAGAAAGAATCATCTTACCCCATCTCCTCAAATCGGATGTGATACCGGCCATTATGGGATCATAGTTAGTGGTGGCCAGTTTCGATATGTCCCTGGTAAGAAGTACACCCAAGTATCGTATAGCGTCCTTCCCCACTGCAATCCCATGAAACCTGTCCAGGGGGTCTAGTTCTGGGTCACGTATCCTCGTTGGGAGCAAGACTGATTTCGTAGTGTTGATTTTCAGGCCCGAGAAGCACCCAAACGCAGCCACCAGGGCCAGGAAGGGGGGAGCGGGGAGCCAGGGTCTGCCAGGTAGGCTAGAATGTCATCCGCAAACAGGGAAAGTTTGAATTCAACATCACCTCTTCTAATCCCCCTGATGTCCGTGTGAGCTCTGATCGCTATGGCTAATGGTTCCATCGTAAGGACATATATTAGGGGGGAGAGTGGGCAACCCTGTCTTGTTCCTCGTGATAGGGGGAATGGTTCTGACAGCTTCCCGTTCACTTGAACCTTTGCTGTGGGGGCTCTATAGAGGGCAGTTACCCAGCTCATAATGTGGGTCCCGAAGCCCATTTTTTGGAGGAGGAGTTCCATGTCGAAGGCCTTCTCTGAGTCTACGGAGAGGACGCATGCATTGAGCTCTGAATTCTGGGCAAAGTGAAACAGATCTATTGTTTTCTGAATGTAATCTGACCCCTGCCTTCCCCTAATGAAGCCCACGTGGTCCCCATGGACTAGCTTCGGCATTATCCCCTCCATCCGCCTCCCCACCACCTTGGCCATGATCTTCACATCAATATTTAACAACGATATGGAGCGGTAGGAGGAACATTCTGCGGGTTCCTTCCCTTCCTTGGGCAACACTGCTAGTATGACCCCCATCATGGATTCAGGGAGGATGCCCCCTTCCAACACGGAGTTGAAAACTCTCACTAGATACGGAGCTAGGGAGGAGCGGAATATTTTGTAAAAGTAGACAGTAAAGCCATCTTCCCCGGGGGAAGTTCCCACCTTCATCCCACTAATCACCTTCTCTCCCTCATCCTCGGTCAACGGGCCCTCCAACCCCTCCGCCATCTCCCTCAACAGGGACGGGATTTGGATGGAGTTCAGGAAGTCTTCTATCTGGGCATCGCCCCGTCATATTCCGAGGAATATAATGTCTCATAGTATTGGCGGAAAGCCTCTCCGATATGGAGAGAGTCGTAGCCAAGAGACCCTTGGGCATTCCTTACCTCTTTCACCATTCTGCTTCTCTGGACCACCCTCAACATCCAAGCTAGGATCCTATCCGCTTTGTCCCCTTTATCATAATATTTTTGCTTGACCATCTGGAGACTCCTCTCCGTTTTGTGAAGGAGTAGGTCTTTTAGCTGGAGCCTGAGATCCTCCAGGGAGGCCAACCTGGCGCGCTCAAGGGTCTGACCTGGGGGGACCCTCGGCTGGAGACGGGCTATTTTTTCTCGCAGGGTTTTCTCCTGGGCCTCCCTCACCCTCTTCTTTAGAGCCCCTATTTTGATGAGGGGTCCTCGTAAGGTTGCCTTGAAGGTGTCCCAGGGTGTGTGTGTGCCCACCTCCCCGTTATAATTAAGCTCAAAGAATTCTGTTATGGCATCTAGGACTTCCTGGGCGTGGACCTCGTCCTTTAATAGGGCAGCATTACATTTCCAGCGTCCTCTATGCTCTCTACACCATCCCTCCTCTATGGTGACACGGACCATGTCGTGGTCTGCCCAGGGGACAGGGTCTACCCTATAGCCTGTCACATATGGTCGGAGGGTCTCGTCCACCAGAATGTAATCTATCCTAGAGAACAAGGTGTGGATGGCCGAATAGTACGTAAATGAGGGGACATCTGTTCTGGGGGTCGGGGTTGTGTCAACCAGGCCCAGTTCCTCATTCACCCTCTGGAAGGTTTGCACCATGGCTTCGTCTGAGGGCCTGGTGCTTTGGGGGTCTACCCGCTTTCTGTCTATGGATGGGTCCAGAACCATGATGAAATCCACCACCACCGTGCCTTGTACAAATAGCTTGAGCCTCTCCCTCACTTCTTCCCAGAATTGGGCTTGACCTTCGTTCGGGCCATATACTACTGCAAGGGTCAGGGGGGAGCCCTGCAGTGAGCCCCTTACCATCAAGTTGCGGCAATCCAGGTCCTTCAGAGTGGCCTCTTTGTCAAAGCCTTCGTCCCTTGCTACTAAGATGGCCACCTCTCTTTTCTTCACTTTATGGGATGCGTGGAAAACCTCTCCAATTCCACCCCCTCGCATTGTGGGTTCTTTCCCCCGCGCCCAGTGTGTCTCTTGCAAGAAAAGCAGGTCTAATTTCACCCTCCTGAATTCTCTACAAACCAGAGACCTCTTAGCGGGGGTGTTCAGACCCGGCATGTTCAGGGTACCCACTCCCAGGGCCGGCAGGCTGTCAGCCATAATCTAGGTTTCCTTCTCTTTTGGTCAACAGCATCGCATTGTTACTCCCTTCCCGCTCCCTTTGTCTCATCGCTTGGACACTTTTTAAACATTTCCCCAAATGCCCCCTAAAACCCAACCATAACTGAACAACCCCAACTAACTCGTGTGCCCCCAACCCCCTTCCCGGCGTCCAGCCAGTTAGTTCCACCATTGCTGGCATTTGGCCGGACCACTAGCCTACCCTCCTCGGCCAGGCGATCATTTAAAGCTCATTTTTTATGAGCACCCCCCCTCTAAGTCGTCCCCTCGATTGCCCCCACTTTACTTACTGTTCAAGGGGACTCCGCCTTCGGCGTAACCTCCAATTCCAATGTTCCAATTCCCGATCTGCAAGTGGTCGGGTCACCACAGTCTTCAGTCTTCCGAATCATTACGTTCTCTTTCACTTGCGGACGGAAGGGTATTCAGCTTTCTGTATTTCCTCAAACTGGTTTTCCTTCTCCTGGCACCCGACGGGCCAGAGACACCTTTGCCAATCGCTGCTGGGCCAACTGGGCCCCTCCCGAGGGTCGGCTCCGTCACATAGTCCTGAATGCCCCCCCCTTATATCTTCTTCTGTAATTAGCATTGTCCGTTGACCCATGTATTCGAATGCCAGGGAGAAGGGGTACCGCCACCTGTAGCGCACACCCTTCTCCTTTAATAGTTGTTTTAGGGGGCAGCACATTCTGCGTTTCGCCAACGTGTAGGCGGAGAGCTCTTGAAAGATCGAGATCTCAGTGTTGTTGTAGGTGATCACACCCGCCTTCCTCGCTTCTTCCAGTACCTTTGCCTTTTCCGTGTAGTAATGTAACCGGGCCAGGACCGAACGGGGGCTCCCGGCCTTTCCGCCAGCCCTGTGCACGCGGTCGAATGTAAGTTCTGTAGTCATCTCCTCAGCGAACAGGAGGGTGATGATGTCTCTCACCACACGGGTTAAGTCTCTCTCCGTTTATCCCTCTGCTTCAGGGATTCCAAAAAATTGAAGATTGTTCCTCTTTTCCCTGTTTTCATAGTCATCCATCTGCCTGGCCCTCTCCTTGTCCCTCTTCTCCAGGGCCGCCAGCCGCATGCCCATCTGCACCTCCTGGGTTGCGGATGTCGACTGGTTGGTCTCCACTTGCAGAAGCCTATCCTCGACCTTGTCCACCCTGTGGTCCATTTTCTCAAATGTATGTGCGATGTATGATCGCATGTCCCCAATTTCCTGAAGGATGGAGGCGAAGCCCCTTTCCATTGCTGTTGTGGACTGCGCCGGGGCCATGTCCCCCGTGCGGTTAGGGACCTTGATATTGCGCCTCGCCTCCTTTTAGTGATAAGCCTGCAGCGTCTCCAGCCAGTTCATTTGGTTGTGCGGTGTGCCCACTGTGGGGGCCACCGTAGGCCTGAGGTGTTGGGGGTCCCCACCAGGACCCGCTTAGCAGTGACCAAGATGAGTTGCACAAATGAGGCTGTTGGGAGGGGTGAGCCCTCTGTGGGGAGGATTCCTCTGGGTGGGCACACGCACCACCGGGTCCAGGTGGGGGCCACACACCCGGGTCTCTCCCCCGAGATCAGCTGTGTGTCCCTTGTTGTGTATGGGGGAGGGGGAAAAGTTTTTCGGGGCTCAGTTGGTCAGCCCCCCCGGGGGGATCGCTGTCACTGTTCCTTTTTCAAATTCCGACGCTCCCCGACCCTTCCTGGGTGGTAGTAGGCGGGCACACGCCCTGCGAGCGAGCCCAGGAGCCACCACCTACTGTGGTCCAGCGCTTTTATCACAGTCTCCTCAGTGGTGGTGGGGCGGGAAAGCTCCTAGGTCCTTCAGGGGAGGGGGCTTCCGCTCGCCCGCGGGGGTAGGCGTGCAACATTTCTGTTGGGCCCGCTCTGGGAGGGGGGCCGTGTCCCAGGGGGGCCTGCTCCTCCCAGGTCTATCGCGGGGTATGTCACAGGGTGTCTCTGCTCCCAGGCCTGCCTCCCCGCGGCCCGATTACTCTCGCAGGCGCCGCAGGGGTGCTAGACCCGGCCCCCACGCTGGCAGGTTATGGATGCCGGGTCCCGGGTTGCGTGATGAATTCCTGCCGCCGGCCCGTCTCCACTGGGTGCGCTCCCCGGCTCGGGGGTGGGCAGCGGTGGGAGCCCGCCTCTCGCTCCTGTGCCTCAGCCCCACATCCGGATGTTTTCTCCGCGAGGGCAGGGAGTTGGGTGGCGGAGGGGGCTGTGCTCTCCGGCGTGGTTCTCCTGCTGCGCTGGGATGCATCTTCTCCGTATGAGTCACGGCCGGTGGTTTGCCCCGCAGCTCAGCCCTTGTGGGCCACGAGGCCCGATCTCCGTCTCCGCAGGGTCCCCGAGAGTCGCTCTTTCGAGCGGGTGATACCCGGGGGGGTCTCCAAGTCGGGCCGGCCTCGTGTGTCCGCCTGGGAGTCCAGGGGGGGGCTCAATCCCAACAAATGTCCCAGCTTCGGCGGGAGCACAGCGTTCAGGCAGCCATTACCTGTGCACCCCCTGGTGGCTTCCCTGCAAACATACTTTAAAAATTTCAAAACCTGTTAAAATCAATGATACTTATTTCCCATGCATAATTTTCAACCAAAACAAATTCAAAAGAACTAGTAGCTGGAACAAATTTACCAAAATATTCTATCCTTTGCACTCCAGAAACAAAAGCAACAGGCGAAGCAATGTTTCCACTTCAAAGATGTCTTTACAATTTCTGCAACAAGCTTTAGTATCCCCAGACTTTTCTCTTATAATTAAAATCTCATTTGCTAAAAAAACATTGGATCTAAACTGCATAAATTAATTTCTGTCTCCCTTGTTAAGAAAACACGGTAAGTACGGTTCCATAGTACCTGGTTCATTGTACCCGGATACTAACTGGGTGTAAAGATTGGTGCATAACACCTTCCCTACTGTATCCGCCCAGTCTCCAGTTTAAAAAATATTTTTAACCTTTACCGGGTTTGCCAGAAATAATTGCAGAGATAGGTCTGCTGCATTTAGGGCCTGCATACATTCCTCATGAAGATCAAAAACAAAACCCTTTTTAAGTTTACCAACTTTTACATGCTTACTCAGTAAATGATAGATGGAACCGTCTAAGTAATCATACAATTTCCGCATCAGGTTTAATCTCTTCCATACTACTATACTCTGTACAGAATGCAGACCTAGTTTATAACGCAGAACAGCAAAAGCCACACATTTAGATATATATATACATACATACATACATACATACATACATACATACATACATACATACATACTTACAGGCCGATTCATGGAATAATTAGCGCGGCGCAAGTGGCCAAAAACGTGCGAATCGCAGTGGAATAGCGAAAATCGCACGAAAAACAGCGCACATCGATTCATGGAAGGCCGTGCGCGAGAAAACCATCGGATGTGCGATAAAAAATTGCGCGGCGCACGTTGGCGCACAGGCCATCTAACTGCGTGCGCCAGGTCACAGCGAAAATCGCACAGGCCACAGCGAAAATCGCACATAGCGCGGCGCACGCAACAAAAGTAGGCGGAACACGGGGCGGAACACTCGGAATGGGGAACAACTTGCCAAAATGTGGGCGTCATGGTGGAAGTACAGGGCACAAGTGCGCGGAACGCCCACACGCTCGCCTACAACACGTATTCATGGAATAGAATAGGGCAAAAAAGCGCACGCTCAAACCAGCGCACAGGCACAAACACGACCGCCACAAGAAAGCAGGCGGTAGCGTCTCTGCGCCTGTAAGAAATGTGCGCCAAAAGGTGCGCCAACAAATAGCACCTATATACTGCCATGATGAATGTCCTATACTGTGGCCCTCCAGGACAAATGACGTGCAAAGGGGTACCCACAAACACGGACACCCGCTGACAAAAAATACGTGTGCGTGTATACCGGGGTGCGCGGGAAGTCTCACACGCGATTTGGCCGTGTACGTGGATTTCAGGGGTGCGCGGGAAGTTCTACACGCGATTTGGCCGGGTATGTGGATTTCAGGGGTGCGCGGGAATTTCCACACGCGATTTGGCCGGGTACGTGGATTTCAGGGGTGCGAGGGAAGTTCCACACGTGATTTGGCCGGGTACGTGGTTTTCAGGGGTGCACGGGAAAATCTACACGCAATTTGGCTGTGTGCTCCCAGGTATTCCCTGTACACCCTCCACGGCCCCTGCAGGCAGCACACACCACAGGGGACTACCCTGCACACCTGCTCATGTCGCCCAGCACCCCCACCACCCAGCCACCAGGGGCAGCCTCCACCAGGCCCCCACTCATGTCTCCCACCACCCCCACCCCCCAGCCACCAGGGGCAGCCTCCACCAGGCCCCCACTCATGTCTCCCACCACCCCCACCCCCCAGCCACCAGGGGCACCCACCACCAGGCCCCCACCCATGTCTCCCACCACCCCCACCCCCCAGCAGTGCAGGGGCACCATCCACCAGGCCCCCACCCATGTCTCCCACCACCCCCACCCCCCAGCAGTGCAGGGGCACCCTCCACCAGGCCCCCACTCCTGTCTCCCACCACCCCCACCCCCCAGCAGTGCAGGGGCACCCTCCACCAGGCCATCACTCATGTCTCCCACCACCCCCACCCCCCAGCAGTGCAGGGGCACCCTCCACCAGGCCCCCACCCATGTCTCCCACCACCCCCACCCCCCAGCAGTGCAGGGGCACCCTCCACCAGGCCCCCACTCATGTCTCCCACCACCCCCACCCCCCAGTAGTGCAGGGGCACCCTCCACCAGGCCCCCACTCATGTCTCCCACCACCCCCACCCCCCAGCAGTGCAGGAGCACCCTCCACCAGGCCCCCACTCATGTCTCCCACCACCCCCACCCCCCAGCCATCAGGGGCACCCTCCACCAGGCCCCCACTCATGTCTCCCACCACCCCCAGCCACCAGGGGCAGCCTCCACCAGGCCCCCACCCATGTCTCCCACCACCCCCACCCCCCAGCAGTGCAGGGGCACCCTCCACCAGGCCCCCACTCATGTCTCCCACCACCCCCACCCCCCAGCAGTGCAGGGGCACCCTCCACCAGGCCCCCACTCATGTCTCCCACCACCCCCACCCCCCAGCCACCAGGGGCAGCCTCCACCAGGCCACCACCCATGTCCCCTATCACCACCACCCCCAGCAGTGCAGGGGCACCCTCCACCAGGCCCCCATCATGTCTCCCACCACCCCCACCCCCCAGCAGTGCAGGGGCACCCTCCACCAGGCCCCCACTCATGTCTCCCACCACCCCCACCCCCCAGCCATCAGGGGCACCCTCCACCAGGACCCCACTCATGTCTCCCACCACCCCCACCCCCCAGCCACCAGGGGCAGCCTCCACCAGGCCCGCACCCATGTCTCCCACCACCCCCACCCCCCAGCCATCAGGGGCACCCTCCACCAGGCCCCCACTCATGTCGACCACCACCCCCACCCCCCTAGCAGTGCAGGGGCACCCTCCACCAGGCCCCCACTCATGTCTCCCACCACCCCCACCCCCCAGCCACCAGGGGCAGCCTCCACCAGGCCCCCACTAAATGTCTCCCACCACCCCCACCCCCCAGCAGTGCAGGGGCACCCTCCACCAGGCCCCCACTCATGTCTCCGACCACCCCCACCCCCCAGCAGTGCAGGGGCACCCTCCATCAGGCCTCCACTCATGTCTCCCACCACCCCCACCCCCCAGCCATCAGGGGCACCCTCCACCAGGACCCCACTCATGTCTCCCACCACCCCCACCCCCAAGCCACCAGGGGCAGCCTCCACCAGGCCACCACCCATGTCCCCTATCACCACCACCCCCCAGCAGTGCAGGGGCACCCTCCACCAGGCTCCCACTCATGTCTCCCACCACCCCCACCCCCCAGCAGTGCAGGGGCACCCTCCACCAGTCCCCCACTCATGTCTCCCACCACCCCCACCCCCCAGCCATCAGGGGCACCCTCCACCAGGACCCCACTCATGTCTCCCACCACCCCCACCCCCCAGCCACCAGGGGCAGCCTCCACCAGGCCCCCACCCATGTCTCCCACCACCCCCACCCCCCAGCAGTGCAGGGGCACCCTCCACCAGGCCCCCACTCATGTCTCCCACCACCCCCACCCCCCAGCAGTGCAGGGGCACCCTCCACCAGGCCCCCACTCATGTCTCCCACCACCCCCACCCCCCAGCCATCAGGGGCACCCTCCACCAGGCCCCCACTCATGTCTCCCACCACCCCCACCCCCCAGCCACCAGGGGCAGCCTCCACCAGGCCCCCACCCATGTCTCCCACCACCCCCACCCCCCAGCAGTGCAGGGGCACCCTCCACCAGGCCCCCACTCATGTCTCCCACCACCCCCACCCCCCAGCAGTGCAGGGGCACCCTCCACCAGGCCCCCACTCATGTCTCCCACCACCCCCACCCCCAGCAGTGCAGGGGCACCCTCCACCAGGCCCCCACTCATGTCTCCCACCACCCCCACCCCCCAGCCACCAGGGGCAGCCTCCACCAGGCCACCACCCATGTCTCCCACCACCCCCACCCCCCAGCAGTGCAGCGGCACCCTCCACCAGGCCCCCACTCATGTCTCCCACCACCCCCACCCCCCAGCCACCAGGGGCAGCTTCCACCAGGCCACCACCCATGTCCCCTATCACCACCACCCCCCAGCAGTGCAGGGGCACCCTCCACCAGGCACCCACCCATGTCTCCCACCACCCCAACCCCCCAGCAGTGCAGGGGCACCCTCCACCAGGACCCCACTCATGTCTCCCACCACCCCCACCCCCCAGCCTTCAGGGGCACCCTCCACCAGGCCCCCACTCATGTCTCCCACCACCCCCACCACCCAGCCACCAGGGGCAGCCTCCACCAGGCCCCCACTCATGTCTCCCACCACCCCCACCCCCCAGCAGTGCAGGGGCACCCTCCACCAGGCCACCACTCATGTCTCCAACCACCCCCACCCCCCAGCCACCAGGGGCAGCCTCCACCAGGCCACCACCCATGTCCCCTATCACCACCACCCCCCAGCAGTGCAGGGGCACCCTCCACCAGGCCCCCACTCATGTCTCCCACCACCCCCACCCCCCAGCAGTGCAGGGGCACCCTCCACCAGGCCCCCACTCATGTCTCCCACCACCCCCACCCCCCAGCCATCAGGGGCACCCTCCACCAGGCCCCCACTCATGTCTCCCACCACCCCCACCCCCCAGCCACCAGGGGCAGCCTCCACCAGGCCCCCACCCATGTCTCCCACCACCCCCACCCCCCAGCAGTGCAGGGGCACCCTCCACCAGGCCCCCACTCATGTCTCCCACCACCCCCACCCCCCAGCAGTGCAGGGGCACCCTCCACCAGGCCCCCACTCATGTCTCCCACCACCCCCACCCCCCAGCAGTGCAGGGGCACCCTACACCAGGCCCCCACTCATGTCTCCCACCACCCCCACCCCCCAGCCACCAGGGGCAGCCTCCACCAGGCCACCACCCATGTCTCCCACCACCCCCACCCCCCAGCCACCAGGGGCAGCTTCCACCAGGCCACCACCCATGTCCCCTATCACCACCACCCCCCAGCAGTGCAGGGGCACCCTCCACCAGGCACCCACCCATGTCTCCCACCACCCCAACCCCCCAGCAGTGCAGGGGCACCCTCCACCAGGACCCCACTCATGTCTCCCACCACCCCCACCCCCCAGCCTTCAGGGGCACCCTCCACCAGGCCCCCACTCATGTCTCCCACCACCCCCACCACCCAGCCACCAGGGGCAGCCTCCACCAGGCCCCCACTCATGTCTCCCACCACCCCCACCCCCCAGCAGTGCAGGGGCACCCTCCACCAGGCCACCACTCATGTCTCCAACCACCCCCACCCCCCAGCCACCAGGGGCAGCCTCCACCAGGCCACCACCCATGTCCCCTATCACCACCACCCCCCAGCAGTGCAGGGGCACCCTCCACCAGGCCCCCACTCATGTCTCCCACCACCCCCACCCCCCAGCAGTGCAGGGGCACCCTCCACCAGGCCCCCACTCATGTCTCCCACCACCCCCACCCCCCAGCCATCAGGGGCACCCTCCACCAGGCCCCCACTCATGTCTCCCACCACCCCCACCCCCCAGCCACCAGGGGCAGCCTCCACCAGGCCCCCACCCATGTCTCCCACCACCCCCACCCCCCAGCAGTGCAGGGGCACCCTCCACCAGGCCCCCACTCATGTCTCCCACCACCCCCACCCCCCAGCAGTGCAGGGGCACCCTCCACCAGGCCCCCACTCATGTCTCCCACCACCCCCACCCCCCAGCAGTGCAGGGGCACCCTACACCAGGCCCCCACTCATGTCTCCCACCACCCCCACCCCCCAGCCACCAGGGGCAGCCTCCACCAGGCCACCACCCATGTCTCCCACCACCCCCACCCCCCAGCCACCAGGGCAGCCTCAACCAGGCCACCACCCATGTCCCCTATCACCACCACCCCCCAGCAGTGCAGGGGCACCCTCCACCAGGCCCCCACTCATGTCTCCCACCACCCCCACCCCCCAGCAGTGCAGGGGCACCCTCCACCAGGCCCCCACCCATGTCTCCCACCACCCCCACCCCCCAGCAGTGCAGGGGCACCCTCCACCAGGCCCCCACCCATGTCTCCCACCACCCCCACCCCCCAGCAGTACAGGGGCACCCTCCACCAGGCCCCCACTCATGTCTCCCACCATCCCCACCCCCCAGCCACCATGGGCAGCCTCCACCAGGTCCTCACAATCCCCAATCATGTGCGTCATAGTCAGCCTCCACAGCCAAAAAGCCCAATCAAGTAACCCATTCACCCACATGGAAAAGGAAATTACATGTTACACCCCCAATGTACATAAAGCTAATGAACCCATGTCCGTCACACACAATGGTTGCAATTGAATGGGAAAACACCCAACATGACATGCATGAAAGCAATGAGATGATACCACACAGTGAAGTATGAAAACAAAATTGTATTAAAAAAAAAGAATGCAAATGAAATGAAACAAACTACAATGGGAATGAAAAAAAGATAAGCTGCATGTCCGTGTAAAAAAATAAAAACACCAAATCCTAATCCAAAAAAACGTAGTCCAAAGTCAAATGAAAAATAAAATCAATCCAATGAAGAACTATGTACAAAACATCCAAGGGTCCATGAGCCCAACTGAACAAAGGAAACCTACAAAAAACCCTAACTAAAATGCAACTATATACAAAAAGTGGAGCAGTGTCTGTCGACTCCAAATCATAAGAACTAACAAAGGAAACCTAAAATAAAGAACTATATACAAAGGCGGCGGGCAAGTCCAGCGGCTCACTCCGTGGTGTTCCGGGCCAGGGCATCATCGAACTCCTGTTCGATGTCCCGGAGGCGGTCCTGTTCCATGGCCCTGAGGGTCCGCAGGGACGACGCCGTGTCCTCCTCCAACCCCCTGCGGATTGCCTCGAGGCACTCGGCCCGCCTCAGGGCCCTCAGCATGGAGTTCTCCGCCCTGACCATTGTGAGCCGCGCCTCTTCTGCCCGCCGCCGCTCCGCACCTATCTGCTGGCCCAACCGCTGCCACACAGAAGACACACCCCGTCATGGGTCAACCTGCCCTCCGGCCGATGCCTGCCCCTCCGATGTTGAAGGCCCCGAGCCTTCATGGCTCCCACCAAGTTGCTGCTGCTGCTGTGCCTCTGCCCGTGCACTGCCTCCTGCTGCCTGCACATCCTCCGCCGGCTGGGGTGCAGTTGTTGATGTGGCCACCCCTGCTGGACGTCCGACTCCCGACTGTGGCAGGGATGCCTCCTCCACCAGCCTGGCCGCACCGTCAGAGGCAGCTCCACAGGGCACCCAGGTGACTGATGGGTGGGAAGATGGCACAGAGGATGACTGGTGCGTAGGGGGTCCAGTTGAGGAGGGGGTCGGAGCAAGCCCCACCAGAAGGAGGAATCCGGCCTGGGTGACCTGTCCCAGCAGGCTGACGTGGTCAACGAGCCATTCGAGATGACGTGCAGTCTCTCCATGAAAAGACTGCAGGTCACCTCGCATGTCCCGTTGACGCAGCGCCACACCAGCCAGGTAAGGCTCAACCCGGACCTGGATAGCCACGTCCGCAGGCAGAGGAAGGCCAGTTGACGTCAGCTCATCCCCTGCCTGAAAACGGGTCTGGACGTAGGCATCCCTGCTGGTGCAAGATGATGCAGGGACAGGATCGGGGACAGGATTGCACACAGGCACCTCCGCGGCCGCCTGTGCTGCCTCCTGTCCCTGGTCCTGCACTGCACCACTAGCACCAGTGGGATCCCCACCTCCAGACCCCGTCTCTGGTGCTTGCACGGCCTCCTCCTCCACCAAACCCCCCACCAACCTGGATGACTCAGTGCCATCTTCCCCTGTTGGGCCCTGTGGGGTCCCAGCTGCCCCTTCTGCTGCCTAGGAGTCCAACTCCAACCTCCGCCTCTTAGACCTCCCCCCGGCAGCTGCGGCCTGGGACGCGGCACCGGACTCCTCACTCCCCGACGAGATGACAACACGGGAGGGGAGCCGGGCCTTGCGTCTCCGGCTGGCGGTGGGATCCCCGCCGCTGTGCTCCACAGCACCTTCTCCGCCCTCTTCATCAGTTGACGCTGCAGACAGGGAGAAACAAAACACAGGCATCAGGGCACTGTACAATGGACACATACACACATGACAGTTGCACATGAGTGGCATTGGCAAACCTCAGACATGTCATCACAATCCCCAACACACATGTCATTACAACTCGCACACATGAGCCATACCACAGCCATATCGCAACGGCCACCACCATCCCTACACATACAACTGCATGAGCAGCCAAAGGGGAGCCAGACATCACATGCAACACAGGAAGTGCACCACACATGTACACACACCACCACACTTGCATGCATGTGTACACCTCTGCCAAGTGTCGCACTGTTCAGACGGGCATCCATGTCACATCTGCCAATCAGGCTTCCACATACCGCTGTCACATGCATCCATGTTGCATCACTGTTGCACCCTTGTCAAATACACACACATGCACATGTACACAGTGCTCATACATGCAGCCGAAAAAAACATACATGCGTGACATCACGGACATGTCTACTTACATACACATTCATCCAAACATGTGTGCACACACAACTGCATTTGGCATGCAAGCCTACACACACAAGCACCATCCATGTCTCACACATCACAGCCCTCGCATGTGTCAGCCCCATGGCCCTGTACACCCCCACCCATACTCGACCCCATACAAACAGATGTGCAACCTGCACACTACCGAATAATCACCACACACACTGCTCACAATCAGGATGCATGTACACTCACCGCTCGACTCCAGACGGGTCTGCTTCTCTAGGACCTGGACGTGGAGCGCTGGGGATATGCGTTCCAGGACCCTCATCTGTTCTTCCGACAAGTGGCCCCGGCGCCCCTTGGCATCCGCTGCCTTCAAGAGGCGCCGGGCCTTGTTCAGGGTCCTGGACCTGAAGTCCTCCCAGCGCTTCCTGACATGTTGTAAGTCCCGGACTGCCACCCCCTCCGCGTTGATGGCAGTCACAATGTCAGTCCAGATCCTTCCTTGTCGGCGCGGGAACTTCCAAAGAGGGCATCATACTGCCCCAGGACTTGCTCCACCAGGACACCAACTTCGGTGGCACTGAAGCTGGTGCCCCTCTGCCTCTCTGGCCGGGGGTTGTCAGTGGTCACAGATGGTGTTTGCCCCGACATGACAACCCCAGAGGCAGGAGTGGGTGGGCAACTGGGTCCTGGGGCTGGGCTGTGGAGCGATGGAATCCCAGTCGGGAGTCTTCAGTTCCAGCAGGGGTGGTCACAGCAACAGCACCCCTGGCTGATGTGCAGGCAGCAAATGGCAGTGCACGTGGGCAGCAGGCAGTCAGGCAGCAGCAGATGGCAGGTGGGAGCGTGCTCGGGGCTCTGGGGGGCAGTAGTTCGGCCTTCTGGGCAGGAGCGTGGTCTTCCGTGTGCTTACGCGTGGCCAGCTTGATACGGAGTGATTTGGCACGTGAAAATCCTGCACGTCAGCGTGAAATTCGAGGAAAGGCCCTTAGCGCGTAAGCGCGTCAGCACGCATACGCGATTCTATTGGACCAAAGGCCCACAGCGCGTAAGCACGTCTGTGACGTGACCCGCACGGGTGTTTCCCACACAGCACATGATGACAGAGCACACGTGGAAAGACTGCACGTCAGAGTGTCATCGCGTGTAATTGGACAGCACGTCAGAGTGTCATTGCGTGTAATTGGACAAAAGTGCGCGTACACGCGATTGGCCTATGTACGTGTATATCAGGGGTGCGCGGGCACTTACACATGCAAGTACGTCAGCGCACCTGTATCCCGGGGTGCGCGGGAATTTCCACACGCTATTGGACTGGGTACTGGATTTCAGGGGTGCGCGGGTCACACGCTCGCCTACAACACGCGCAACGCATAAATTTGTGCGCTAACAAAATAACAAGCTCAGACCCAGGATGAACATACCGTTCCTAGCAGCAGTGGGCGTGGGCTACCAAAGGAGGAGGAGGAGGATAGTCAGGGCCAGAATATTCACACCCAGAACCAGCCTTTTCGGGATGCCTGATGACCAGGTGTATGGGAGGTACAGGTTTCCACCACACATAATACTGGACCTGGTGAGTGAGTGGGAGGATGACCTCACATCACCCACCCTGTGCTCCCAAGCACTTAGCCCCCTGGAGAAGGTCCTCAATGTACTGCACTTCTTAGCCACTGGATCATTTCAGCGGACAAGTGCCATAGTGGGTGGGGTATCACAGGCCACCCAGTCACGCTGCCTACACCAGGTCTTGAACATCATCACTGCACGCCCATCAGTCCGCAGGCACATATACCTGCCCAGAACACCTGCAGAAAGGCATGCTGCCGCCCTGGATTTTTACGGGGTGGCACGATTCCCCAAAGTGCTAGGTGCCATCGACTGCACCCATGTGGCTCTACGTCCCCCCAGGGCATCAGAGCACATCTATAGGAACCGCAAGCACTGGCATTCCATCAACGTGCAGGTAGTATGTAATGCCAAGGGAATAATCACCTCAGTATATGCCAACTATCCCGGGTCCACCCACGACAGCTTCATTTACCGAATGTCCACCCTAAGCCGGGATCTAGAAGCTGGGCGGCATGGCGATACATGGCTGCTTGGTGAGTATGAATGCCACTGCACATGCATGCATGTCAGATACTGAGCAAGGTCACAACCTCACGAATGATACCAATCACCACCTCCACAGGGGACAGTGCCTACCCTCTCAGCCCCCACATGATGATGCCAATTCGGAACCCCATCACGCCACCCCAGGTAAGATATAACACAGCCCACATTACAACCCGGGGCATAGTGGAGCACACATTCGGAGTGCTAAAGTCACGCTTTCGCTCCCTTGACAGTTCTGGCGGGCAGCTGTTGTACGCTCCCCCAGTAGTGTGCAGGATCATAGTGGCAGCATGTGTCCTGCACAACGTTGCAACACGCCGGGGCCTGGCCGTGGACATGGTGGTGGCCCCACATCCCCAACCACATGCACAGCCGCTGCGCATGGGAGGGGAAAGGGCACGGGGGGAGGCAGCCCGTACACAGCTAGTGGCTAATTACTTCACATAGTAATCACACCCCTGTGGAGTGCACACTGCCCTGGCACATTCCATTTGACAATCAATGATGACTCAACCTGACACTGATCCTGAATGTCTGGAGAATCAACCGTGAAAACCATATCAGCCTGAGATTGTTCACCTGGAAGTGTTACAATGTGTGCATCCCTACCCACACAGACACCACCAATGCAGTTTTGTGAAGAAACACATCCAAGCAGCTAAAATGAATACCCACTTGCAAAATGCAACAAGAGGACAGTGCCATGTCAGCCAACCCATCCCCAGCACCGCCACACGACACACCATGCCATGTCATGCCATTTGCAGGTAAACAAAGTAATCCCCACAACATGACACTAGTGTCACAATGTACAGTGTCCCTAATTGAAACTTGCAACACCGGAAATGCTCACAGTAATGCAGGACCGACAACAAACTTGAGCAGGTACTACCATCAACATGACATCACAAATGTAACAAATTAGTAGTCTCACCACCTGGAAATGCCTGCACTCCCACCACTACCAACTGTGCAGTGTTGGCGCCATGTAGAGTAGTAGGTGCACTGCTGCCAACATGGACCCCATCTCCAAACTAGAGGGCCTTGTGTAGACATGAGGAAGGGACCTGCAAATTGGGAGGTAGACACAGATGATGAGTTACACATCAATGCAACATGCAGTGTACAACACAACAGCAATATGCACTAGGAATGTATACACAGTATTGACTAGACTACCCACACATGTAGTGGGAGTCCAATGTCACCATGTACGTCAATGTCACTTGGGCACACCCTTTGCAAGCCCATGGAAACGGGAAGCAGGAGGGGTGTGTGAGACTCAAACCCAAGCATCTGAACCAAATACATGACAAGCCTGCATGTGCCCAGCAACAATGCAGCGTATGCCCACAGGAACCACGGAAGGCAACAAATTGTCCCAAAAAAATTGGGAAAAATAAACGAAAAATAAAAATAAAAATAAAAATAAAAATCAAAAATGGCCATTGATGGGCCCGGGGGGGGTTTGGGAGGCCACCCAGGAGGTCCGAGGACAGGGTGCACACCAAAACCCACCTGTGTGGATCCTGGGAAAAAAAAACACCTCCATGGGCTCATGCCCACACGGCTACCCTATTGTGGGATTATCACTGCTGTCGCTATTATTTCTCTGTGCAGCTGCATCCGGAGGTGGTTGCACTATGGGAGGCAGCCCACGCAAGGCCCTAGTCTGCTCCTCCATGGCTGCAAGCATGCGGGTGTGGTAGGTCTGGTTCTGGAGGATGAGTGTGCGGAGGTCCCCATGCAACAACTCATGGGATGCCCGGACCTCCGCCCTCGTTGCCTGCATCTCAGCTGAGAGCGTACTGGTGAGACGCTCCAGCTGCTGTTCTGTCCTTTGGTGTGTTGAAGCCTCAAGCTCAACAAGACTCGTCCTGAGGTGAAGGAGCTCCTGCCTCAGGGCTTCCCTGTGGCCCTGGGACTCTATGGAGATGGCCTCCTGCAGAGTCGCCAGTGCCGCCCGCCTGTCCCTGTTGGACGCCAACATGTCCTCCCTGTTTGACTGGCAGATGGAGTCGGTTGCCTGCTGTAGTCGCTCCATCAGCTTTTCAGGGGCGACAATGGAAGTGGCCACCCTATCCATGGCCTGAGCCATCATCTCGGATGATGCTGCCTTTTGGGTTGCCATACCGTAAATGGATTGCTCTCATGCGGTATTTCCAGGTGGCGTACTTCCACCACGTCGGCGGGCACCACACCTGTCTGGGGCAAGGCGAAGTGCGCCTTGCTGTGCCGGCACTGCCTGAGGCTGCAGGACTGCATTCCCCCTCTGATCTGCTGGCCCAGGAACAGGATCAGATGTCGCGGAGTGTGACCCTGCATCCGTAACCACCAAAGGCGTAGCTGCCAACACTGACATCCCCATTGAGGGTTCTGACCCTGGTGCAGGTGGGTGGGACAGAACAGAATCCCTCCCTGGAACACTCACCTGCGACGGCTCGTAGGTCTCATCATCCAAATCAACACCTGAGTACAGCTCGGGGGAGGTGCAGCCAGAGACACCCCTTGAGAGCACGACCTGCAGCACTTGTGGGTTCTCACCCACCACCACACCACGTCCCTCACTGGTGGTTGGTCGGCCCTCGGACCCCTCCTGGGTCTGCACCATCTCCACAACCCCAGCAGTATCAGGTGCGTCTTCCCCTGCAAAGACATAAAAACAAAGAAATGGAAACAGGCATTAGCACCATGGCACACAATGAGGGCTGAGAAGCAAGAGAACCAGTACTTGATTGACACATGTCCCACATGACTAAAACCCTCCCATGCATGCACCCTCACTGCATATGAAGGGCAGGCAAATGGCACACACTGATGACACCAAGATGGAAGATGAACACATTTTCTGCATGCTGCCTGGCAGTGGCATCACACATTGGCCTGTGATTGCCAGGTGAAACACACATGCCATCACACAGATGGCATGTACCATTGCTATTGAGTGAAGATGGAGAGGAGGGCAGCACATATTCATTCAGTCCAGTTCCCGCATGTAGTAGCTTGTCTAATTCAAACCGGTCAGATTTTTCACCTGGAGCTGCCAGTCCAAAATGGTCCAATTGCACAGGGACATGTGTGAACAAATGATATCCAGGTACCAAAGTCACTCCACTTTACCATAGCCATGTCAGACATGTGACTAGAGGACTGCGAAATGCCTAGTAAAAGTGGTGGAATGCAAACAATCTGCCTGAATGAACAGTGAAAAATAAGCAACAATGTTGTGGCAAGGTGACACTTCAAGGGCAACTGGCGTGCAGTTGGGCTAGATGTCTACTGTTGGCAGAAGGGATACTGCTATGGCCTAATGCAGCTGCGCAGGATGTATTGCATGAAGCACATGGCTGACCCATACGACTCAGGCGCACACACTCTCACCTGGCACACAAACAGAAGCCCTCACACACACACCATGCACATGGATGACACACACATGCATGTGCACTCACCGGACAATGCCTTGTAATCAGGCAGATCTCCCTGGATCTGTTCCTCCGTGACGTAGGTCCCAGCGACTGACTCATGTGGAGTGAGTTCCATGTCTACTACTGGAGACCCACCTCCAGTCACTAGAGTTGCGGCATGACTTGAGGCCAGCTTACTCTTTGCCCTGCGCTTTAGGTCATTCCAGCGCTTATAGCAATCATTGGCTGTGCGCCTCACGATTCCAAGGGCACTTACGATGTCCGCAACGGTCTGCCAGTGTGCCTGGCGTTGTGCAGGTGTGGTCTTGGATCCTGCAACAATGACCATCTCGTTATCATGTGCGGACACATAATCGACAAGTGCATTCAGTTCGTCATCCGTGAAGCTGGGCTTCCTGGACGGGCCGGACTGTGTAGCCGTGTCTGGGGCATCAGCCTGTGCCGGACGAGCACTCTTCCTCTTCCGCTTGGAAGGTGGTGGTGATCCTGAGTGTCCTGCGCCGCTCTGGACACTAGGGGCAGGAGCCCTGGTGGACTCTGTATCAGGAGTGTGGGATTGCACACTCAGCATGGGAGTTGGTGCAGGCATTGGCTCAAGTGTAATGGTGTCAGGGGGAATGGCAGCAGGATGGACTAGGACTGACACTGTCCTGGCTGGGTGTGTGAGAGCTGGGGTGGATGGAGCCGCAGCTGCCCCTGCAGCCTCTCCGCCCTGCCTACTTGGGGCAGCAGATGACCTTGCTGTCCCAGATGCACGTGGCATGATGACATCAACGTGCACCAGCGCACGTGTCATAGGCCTGCTGACCTGGAAGTCAGCCATGGAGTCAGCCAGGTCTGGTGCCACAATGGGCTGGTCCAACAAGGGCTGAGCATGGATGGTGTCAGCCACATCAGCCTCAACGGGAGGGAGGGGGATTATGGGTGCCCTTGACTGGACCTCCACACATGGGGGGACAGGCTCACCCTGCAAGTAACGACCATGTCCCCTACCGGATCCACCACGGCCACCACTTGTGGCTCTTCCACCTTTGCCACCCTTACGGAATCCTCGCCTCCCAGCCATGGCACTGATGTTAATGCGCGTATGGGAGTGGCTGTAAACTATTGTCCTGGGCAATTGGGGGTCAAAGGGGTTGGGTACCAGATGGTAATTGTACCCTAGTGCTCTAGCAAGGCTGAATGTAACCCCTGGGGAAAGATGACGGGTCACGCTACGCACAGGAGCCCCAAAAAAGGGAGATAACGTGCACGCAACCCCTCCTAGACCACGTGTGCAGAAAGAAAAACCTGCACTACGCTGTGGCACCCAGTAACACAAGAATGAATGTATGCGTGTCACACGCAGCCTAGAATGACCTCTGAAGGGGTAGGCTACACACGGGGCAAGCACAGATGTTAGATACGTGCGTGACTCACCGTCTGCCAGGTAAAAGAGCGTGAAAAAGGAGCGCGTTTGGTTGGCAACACTCCCGCCAAAAGAAGATTTGTACGCTGTCTGAGGAGACAGGACAACAGTAGAAGGGAACACTGTTTGAGGGAACAGGCCAGGTAAACCAGTAGAAGAGAAAAAAGTGAAAAAGCTGTCAGAGGTAACAGGGAATACGAACTTGAAACGCCGTGAAGTAAATCGCGTGTGAAACGACAAGAAGTACAGAATTCACCCACTCGCTCTCCACGAAAAGCACGGACCTTTTATACAGGCCCATACGTCCAGCGTCACTTACGCGGCGTGTACGCGCTAGGGCCATTTCCACCAATTACACGCTTTGTCACTTCTGCGTGTAGGGCCATTTCCACCAATTACACGCTTTGACACTCGGACGTGTCTTTCATTTTTTTCACACACAACATTTTCAAACGTGTGCCCAATTCAACGTGCACGTGACTTCATAGACGCGCATACGCTGGCGATGCGTTTACGCGCTGAGTGCCTTTGGTCCAATAGAATCGCGTATGCGTGCTGACGCGCTTACGCGCTAAGGTCCTTTCCTCGATTTTCACGCTGACGTGCAGGATTTTCACGTGCCAAATCACTCCGTATCAAGCTGGCCACGCGTAAGCACACGGAAGACCACGCTCCTGCCCAGAAGGCCGAACTACTGCCCCCCAGAGCCCTGAGCACGCTCCCACCTGCCATCTGCTGCTGCCTGACTGCCTGCTGCCCACGTGCACTGCCATTTGCTGCCTGCACATCAGCCAGGGGTGCTGTTGCTGTGACCACCCCTGCTGGAACTGAAGACTCCCGACTGGGATTCCATCGCTCCACAGCCCAGCCCCAGGACCCAGTTGCCCACCCACTCCTGCCTCTGGGGTTGTCATGTCGGGGCAAACACCATCTGTGACCACTGACAACCCCCGGCCAGAGAGGCAGAGGGGCACCAGCTTCAGTGCCACCGAAGTTGGTGTCATGGTGGAGCAAGTCCTGGGGCAGTATGATGCCCTCTTTGGAAGTTCCCGCACCGACAAGGAAGGACGGACTCGGATCTGGACTGACATCGTGACTGCCATCAACGCGGAGGGGGTGGCAGTCCGGGACTTACAACATGTCAGGAAGCGCTGGGAGGACTTCAGGTCCAGGACCCTTAACATGGCCCGGCGCCTCTTGAAGGCAGCGGATGCCAAGGGGCGCCGGGGCCACTTGTCGGAAGAACAGATGAGGGTCCTGGAACGCATATCCCCAGCGCTCCACGTCCAGGTCCTAGAGAAGCAGACCCGTCTGGAGTCGAGCGGTGAGTGTACATGCATCCTGATTGTGAGCAGTGCGTGTGGTGATTATTCGGTAGTGTGCAGGTTGCACATCTGTTTGTATGGGGTCGAGTATGGGTGGGGGTGTACAGGGCCGTGGGGCTGACACATGCGAGGGCTGTGATGTGTGAGACATGGATGGTGCTTGTGTGTGTAGGCTTGCATGCCAAATGCAGTTGTGTGTGCACACATGTTTGGATGAATGTGTATGTAAGTAGACATGTCCGGATGTCACGCATGTATGTTGTTTTTGGCTGCATGTATGAGCACTGTGTACATATGCATGTGTGTGTATTTGACAAGGGTGCAACAGTGATGCAACATGGATGCATGTGACAGCGGTATGTGGAAGCCTGATTGGCAGATGTGACATGGATGCCCGTCTGAACAGTGCGACACTTGGCAGAGGTGTACACATGCATGCAAGTGTGGTGGTGTGTGTACATGTGTGGTGCACTTCCTGTGTTGCATGTGATGTCTGGCTCCCCTTTGGCTGCTCATGCAGTTGTATGTGTAGGGATGGTGGTGGCCGTTGCGATATGGCTGTGGTATGGCTCATGTGTGCGAGTTTTAATGACATGTGTGTTGGGGATTGTGATGACATGTCTGAGGTTTGCCAATGCCACTCATGTGCAACTGTCATGTGTGTATGTGTCCATTGTACAGTGCCCTGATGCCTGTGTTTTGTTTCTCCCTGTCTGCAGCGTCAACTGATGAAGAGGGCGGAGAAGGTGCTGTGGAGCACAGCGGCGGGGATCCCACCGCCAGCCGGAGACGCAAGGCCCGGCTCCCCTCCCGTGTTGTCATCTCGTCGGGGAGTGAGGAGTCCGGTGCCGCGTCCCAGGCCGCAGCTGCCGGGGGGAGGTCCAAGAGGCGGAGGTTGGAGTTGGACTCCTCGGCAGCAGAAGGGGCAGCTGGGACCCCACAGGGCCCAACAGGGGAAGATGGCACGGAGTCATCCAGGTTGGTGGGGGGTTTGGTGGAGGAGGAGGCCGTGCAAGCACCAGAGACGGGGTCTGGAGGTGGGGATCCCACTGGTGCTAGTGGTGCAGTGCAGGACCAGGGACAGGAGGCAGCACAGGCGGCCGCGGAGGTGCCTGTGTGCAATCCTGTCCCCGATCCTGTCCCTGCATCATCTTGCACCAGCAGGGATGCCTACGTCCAGACCCGTTTTCAGGCAGGGGATGAGCTGACGTCAACTGGCCTTCCTCTGCCTGCGGACGTGGCTATCCAGGTCCGGGTTGAGCCTGTGCTGGCTGGTGTGGCGTTGCGTCAACGGGCTATGCGAGGTGACCTGCAGTCTTTTCATGGAGAGACTGCACGTCATCTCGAATGGCTCGTTGACCACGTCAGCCTGCTGGGACAGGTCACCCAGGCCGGATTCCTCCGTCTGATGGGGCTTGCTCCGACCCCCTCCTCAACTGGACCCCCTACGCGCCAGTCGTCCTCTGTGCCATCTTCCCACCCATCAGTCACCTGGGTACCCTGTGGAGCTGCCTCTGACGGTGCGGCCAGGCTGGTGGAGGAGGCATCCCTGCCACAGTCGGGAGTCGGACGTCCAGCAGGGGTGGCCACATCAACAACTGCACCCCACCCGGCGGAGGATGTGCAGGCAGCAGGAGGCAGTGCACGGGCAGAGGCACAGCAGCAGCAGCAACGTGGTGGGAGCCATGAAGGCTCGGGGCCTTCAACATCGGAGGGGCAGGCATCGGCCGGAGGGCAGGTTGACCCCGGACGGGGTGTGTCTTCTGTGTGGCAGCGGTTGGGCCAGCAGATAGGTGCGGAGCGGCGGCGGGCGGAAGAGGCGCGGCTCACAATGGTCAGGGCGGAGAACTCCATGCGGAGGGCCCTGAGGCGGGCCGAGTGCCTCGAGGCAATCCGCAGGGGGTTGGAGGAGGACACGGCGTCGTCCCTGCGGACCATCGGGGCCATGGAACAGGACAGCCTCCAGGACATCGAACAGGAGTTCGATGATGCCCTGGCCCGGAACACCACGGAGTGAGCCGCTGGACTTGCCCGCCGCCTTTGTATATAGTTATTTAGTTTTAGGTTTCCTTTGTTTGTTCTTATGATTTGGAGTCGACGGACACTGCTCCACTTTTTGTATATAGTTGCATTTTAGTTAGGGTTTTTTGTAGGTTTCCTTTGTTCAGTTGGGCTCATGGACCCTTGGATGTTTTGTACATAGTTCTTCATTGGATTGATTTTATTTTTCATTTGACTTTGGACTACATTTTTTTGGAATAGGATTTGGTGTTTTTATTTTTTTTACACGGACATGCAGCTTATCTTTTTTTCATTCCCATTGTAGTTTGTTTCATTTCATTTGCATTTTTTTTTTAATACAATTTTGTTTTCATACTTCACTGTGTGGTATCATCTCATTGCTTTCATGCATGTCATGTTGGGTGTTTTCCCATTCAATTGCGTGTGACGGACATGGGTTCATTAGCTTTATGTACATTGGGGGTGTAACATGTAATTTCCTTTTCCATGTGGGTGAATGGGTTACTTGGTTGGGCTTTTTGGCTGTGGAGGCTGACCATGACGCACATGATTGGGGATTGTGAGGACCTGGTGGAGGGTGCCCCTGCACTGCTGGGGTGTAGGGGTGGTGGGAGACATGAGTGGGGGCCTGGTGGAGGCTGCCCCTGGTGGCTGGGGGGTGGGGGTGGTGGGAGACATGAGTGGGGGCCTGGTGGAGGGTGCCCCTGCACTGCTGGGGGGTGGTGGTGATAGGGGACATGGGTGGTGGCCTGGTGGAGGGTGCCCCTGATGGCTGGGGGGTGGGGGTGGTGGGAGACATGAGTGGGGGCCTGGTGGAGGGTGCCCCTGCACTGCTGGGGGGTGGGGGTGGTGGGAGACATGGGTGGGGGCCTGGTGGAGGCTGCCCCTGGTGGCTGGGGGGTGGGGGTGGTGGGAGACATGAGTGGGGGCCTGGTGGAGGGTGCCCCTGCACTGCTGGGGGGGTGGTGATAGGGGACATGGGTGGTGGCCTGGTGGAGGGTGCCCCTGATGGCTGGGGGGTGGGGGTGGTGGGAGACATGAGTGGGGGCCTGGTGGAGGGTGCCCCTGCACTGCTGGGGGTGGGGGTGGTGGGAGACATGGGTGGTGGCCTGGTGGAGGGTGCCCCTGCACTGCTGGGGGGTGGGGGTGGTGGGAGACATGAGTGGGGGCCTGGTGGAGGCTGCCCCTGGTGGCTGGGGGGTGGTGGTGATAGGGGACATGGGTGGGGGCCTGGTGGAGGCTGCCCCTGGTGGCTGGGGGGTGGGGGTGGTGGGAGACATGAGTGGGGGCCTGGTGGAGGGTGCCCCTGCACTGCTGGGGGGTGGGGGTGGTGGGAGACATGGGTGGTGGCCTGGTGGAGGGTGCCCCTGCACTGCTGGGGGGTGGGGGTGGTGGGAGACATGAGTGGGGGCCTGGTGGAGGCTGCCCCTGGTGGCTGGGGGGTGGTGGTGATAGGGGACATGGGTGGGGGCCTGGTGGAGGCTGCCCCTGGTGGCTGGGGGTGGTGGGAGACGTGAGTGGGGGCCTGGTGGAGGCTGCCCCTGGTGGCTGGGGGGTGGTGGTGATAGGGGACATGGGTGGTGGCCTGGTGGAGGGTGCCCCTGGTGGCTGGGGGGTGGGGGTGGTGGGAGACATGGGTGGGTGCCTGGTGGAGGCTGCCCCTGGTGGCTGGGGGGTGGTGGTGATAGGGGCATGGGTGGGGGCCTGGTGGAGGCTGCCCCTGGTGGCTGGGGGGTGGGGGTGGTGGGAGACTTGAGTGGGGGCCTGGTGGAGGCTGCCCCTGGTGGCTGGGGGGTGGTGGTGATAGGGGACATGGGTGGTGGCCTGGTGGAGGGTGCCCCTGGTGGCTGGGGGGTGGGGGTGGTGGGAGACAAGGGTGGTGGCCTGGTGGAGGGTGCCCCTGCACTGCTGGGGGGTGGGGGTGGTGGGAGACATGGGTGGGGGCCTGGTGGAGGCTGCCCCTGGTGGCTGGGGGGTGGTGGGAGACATGAGTGGGGGCCTGGTGGAGGGTGCCCCTGCACTGCTGGGGGGGGTGGTGATAGGGGACATGGGTGGTGGCCTGGTGGAGGGTGCCCCTGATGGCTGGGGGGTGGGGGTGGTGGGAGACATGAGTTGGGGCCTTGTGGAGGGTGCCCCTGCACTGCTGGGGGGTGGGGGTGGTGGGAGACATGGGTGGTGGCCTGGTGGAGGGTGCCCCTGCACTGCTGGGGGGTGGGGGTGGTGGGAGACATGAGTGGGGGCCTGGTGGAGGCTGCCCCTGGTGGCTGGGGTGTGGTGGTGATAGGGGACATGGGTGGGGGCCTGGTGGAGGCTGCCCCTCGTGGCTGGGGGGTGGGGGTGGTGGGAGACATGAGTGGGGGCCTGGTGGAGGGTGCCCCTGCACTGCTGGGGGGTGGGGGTGGTGGGAGACATGGGTGGTGGCCTGGTGGAGGGTGCCCCTGCACTGCTGGGGGGTGGGGGTGGTGGGAGACATGAGTGGGGGCCTGGTGGAGGCTGCCCCTGGTGGCTGGGGGGTGGTGGTGATAGGGGACATGGGTGGGGGCCTGGTGGAGCCTGCCCCTGGTGGCTGGGGGGTGGGGGTGGTGGGAGACGTGAGTGGGGGCCTGGTGGAGGCTGCCCCTGGTGGCTGGGGGGTGGTGGTGATAGGGGACATGGGTGGTGGCCTGGTGGAGGGTGCCCCTGGTGGCTGGGGGGTGGGGGTGGTGGGAGACATGGGTGGTGGCCTGGTGGAGGGTGCCCCTGCACTGCTGGGGGGTGGGGGTGGTGGGAGACATGAGTGGGGGCCTGGTGGAGGGTGCCCCTGGTGTCTGGGGGGTGGGGGTGGGGGTGGTGGGAGACATGAGTGGGGGCCTGGTGGAGGGTGCCCCTGCACTGCTGGGGGGTGGGGGTGGTGGGAGACATGAGTGGGGGCCTGGTGGAGGGTGCCCCTGCACTGCTGTGGGTGGGGGTGGTGGGAGACATGGGTGGGGGCCTGGTGGAGGCTGCCCCTGGTGGCTGGGGGGTGGGGGTGGTGGGAGACATGAGTGGGGTCCTGGTGGAGGGTGCCCCTGCACTGCTGGGGGGTGGGGGTGGTGGGAGACATGGGTGGGGGCCTGGTGGAGGATGCCCCTGGTGGCTGGGGGGTGGGGGTGGTGGGAGACATGAGTGGGAGCCTGGTGGAGGGTGCCCCTGGTGGCTGGGGGGTGGGGTGGTGGGAGACATGAGTGGGGGCCTGGTGGAGGGTGCCCCTGCACTGCTGGGGGGTGGTGGTGATAGGGGACATGGTGGTGGCCTGGTGGAGGGTGCCCCTGATGGCTGGGGGGTGGGGGTGGTGGGAGACATGAGTGGGGGCCTGGTGGAGGGTGCCCCTGCACTGCTGGGGGGTGGGGGTGGTGGGAGACATGGGTGGGGGCCTGGTGGCGGCTGCCCCTGGTGGCTGGGGGGTGGGGGTTGTGGGAGACATGAGTGGGGGCCTGGTGGAGGGTGCCCCTGCACTGCTGGGGGGGTGGTGATAGGGGACATGGGTGGTGGCCTGGTGGAGGGTTCCCCTGATGGCTGGGGGGTGGGGGTGGTGGGAGACATGAGTGGGGGCCTGGTGGAGGGTGCCCCTGCACTGCTGGGGGGTGGGGGTGGTGGGAGACATGGGTGGTGGCCTGGTGGAGGGTGCCCCTGCACTGCTGGGGGGTGGGGGTGGTGGGAGACATGAGTGGGGGCCTGGTGGAGGGTGCCCCTGGTGGCTGGGGGGTGGGGGTGGTGGGAGACATGAGTTATGGCCTGGTGGAGGCTGCCCCTGGTGGCTGGGGGGTGGGGGTGGTGGGAGACATGAGTGGGGGCCTGGTGGAGGGTGCCCCTGGTGGCTGGGGGGTGGGGGTGGTGGGAGACATGAGTGGGGGCCTGGTGGAGGGTGCCCCTGGTGGCTGGGGATGGGGGTGGTGGGAGACATGAGTGGGGGCCTGGTGGAGGCTGCCCCTGGTGGCTGGGGGGTGGTGGTGATAGGGGACATGGGTGGGGGCCTGGTGGAGGCTGCCCCTGGTGGCTTGGGGGTGGGGGTGGTGGGAGACATGAGTGGGGGCCTGGTGGAGGCTGCCCCTGGTGGCTGGGGGGTGGTGGTGATAGGGGACATGGGTGGTGGCCTGGTGGAGGGTGCCCCTGGTGGCTGGGGGGTGGGGGTGGTGGGAGACATGGGTGGTGGCCTGGTGGGGGCTACCCCTGCACTGCTGGGGGGTGGGGGTGGTGGGAGACATGAGTGGGGGCCTGGTGGAGGGTGCCCCTGGTGGCTGGGGGGTGGGGGTGGTGGGAGACATGAGTGGGGGCCTGGTGGAGGGTGCCCCTGCACTGCTGGGGGGTGGGGGTGGTGGGAGACATGAGTGGGGGCCTGGTGGAGGCTGCCCCTGGTGGCTGGGGGGTGGGGGTGGTGGGAGACATGAGTGGGGTCCTGGTGGAGGGTGCCCCTGCACTGCTTTGGGGTGGTGGGAGACATGAGTGGGGGCCTGGTGGAGGGTGCCCCTGCACTGCTGGGGTGTGGGGGTGGTGGGAGACATGTGTGGGGGCCTGGTGGAGGGTGCCCCTGGTAGCTGGGGGGTGGGGGTGGTGGGAGACATGAGTGTGGTCCTGGTGGAGGGTGCCCCTGCACTGCTGGGGGGTGGGTGTGGTGGGAGACATGAGTGGGGGCCTGGTGGAGGCTGCCCCTGCACTGCTGGGGCGTGGGGGTGGTGGGAGACATGCATTGTTGATCAGTAGTGCAAGGTGACATGTGGGTTGGCTGTTGGGCATGCCCATGGTGGATGGGCTGCCTGCGGGACATGAGCAGGGGTGCAGGGTAGTCCCCCGTGGTGTGGGCTGCCTGCAGGGGCTTTGGAGGTTTTGGAGCGTACACCTGGGAGGACCCACACGGCCAATTCACGTGTAGTACTCACCAGAACCCCTGAAATACACGTACCCTGCCGAAATCGCATGTGGAACTTCCCGCGCACCCCTGAAATACACGTACCCTGCTCGCACTGGGCCAATCGCGTGTGGAACTTCCCGCGCACCCCTGAAATACACGTACCCTGCTCGCACTGGGCCAATCGCGTGTGGAACTTCCCGCGCACCCCTGAAATACACGTACCCTGCTCGCACTGGGCCAATCGCGTGTGGAACTTCCCGCGCACACCTGAAATACACGTACCCTGCTTGCACGGGGCCAATCGCGTGTGGAACATCCCGCGCACCCCTGAAATACACGTTCCCCGCTTGGCGTTTGCTGTTTGCCAGCCCGGTGAACTGGTCCAGGGTTAGCGCAGCCCTTTGCGATGATTTAGCGATTTTGATGGCTTTTCCTTGCGCGAGGGCGTTCTTGGGGGTGTTACTGGCGCTGCTGCAGGGTCGCTGCGATTCTCTGCGCCACGGCTGGTTTGGGAGCCTAAAATCCATGAATACGCTGTGCGCGGAAATCGGTTTTAGCGCACGTGCCTGGCGCAGATAATCGCACGCGGACACTCTGTGCCAGCCGCTTGCGACACTTTTCTGCGAAATTCTATGAATTACCCTGATAATTGGTTGCCATATCAATGCCTCATAGTACTCCAGCGTTCATTATCTAAAACATAAAATATCTCAAGACCTTAACATAGTTAGGGCAAAATCTTAGCGATGTAATACTTTACTGCCGGTATGACAGAGAACTTGCCATACTTATTATCTACGTATCTCAGCTGTATCGTGACTTTAGTTGCTTTTTACTTCAGATAGTTCCTATAAAAGGATTTCAGGGGATAAATAATAATTGGGTATCCTAGATAAACCATGTTTGAATATGTTTCTAGTTTAGAAAAAACAACGAACCATTTTGTTTCAATCTTATTTGGATGCCTAGTTTTGCACAACTTGAGGATGACAGTTTTAGATGGATTTATGTTCAGTTTGTTTGCTGACATGAAAGATTCAAATGTGTCCAAATATTTTTGCAGAACAATAGGAGTTTGACCCATGCAATTTTTGTCCCACCAGTGTTAGGAGAGATGAAAGAGGCTTCCAAGAGACATCTCCCCACGTCCACCACATACAAATTAAATAATGTGTGTGCAAAAATGCATGCCTGTCTGAGCCCATTGGCTGTACCAATGTTTCTTATAAGGAGGCCTTCTGTATTAAGCCTAACCTGTATCTTAGTATCAGCGTGTAGGTGGATCAAAATACTTAAGAGGCCCTGGAGCATACCCAACCTGTCCATTTTAAACCATAACCTTTGGCGATCAACACAGTCGAAGGCCAACGTTAAGTCCATGGCGGCCACATAATAGGAGTAGAGTTTTTGTCCCATGCCAGTATTTGCAAACTACAGATCGGAAGCCCTCCAATGTTTATCCCCACAGACCGCCTAAAACCAATTTGATGGATGTCCAAAATGTTGTTCTTTACGCACCAGACTTCAATGTGTTCCAAAACTACAGAAGCAACAATCTCAGAGTCAGCATCCATGATTGCGATTGGTCTATAGTAAACAGGGTTACTTCTCAGTTCTTTTTTATAAATTGGGAATACATATGACAGTTTCCAACTTTCCGGCACATTCAGGGATACCCCAAAGTCTGCAAATAGCATATACAAAATTTTGGACTACAGGTCTACATTTTCATTTAACAGGCCATTTGATAATTGGTTGGGTTCCCTTGCTCTAGAGACACTACCTCTAGATATTAACCGCCTAATGATTTCCACAGATAGTTCGAGATCCCATCGTTAGTCTCTGATCTCTTGCAAATTACAGGCCTCAGATGCTTTACAGTACATAACCCTGTGCTGAGCAGGAATAAGGTTAGTTTGTATTGCACAATGTCTATTTTCCAGCTGGTTTATAATCAACCAAAAACAATAGACTATAGAATATACTAGACTTATCCCTCAAAGCGACCATCATGGCTTTGCCATCCCTTTGATACATCTGATGGCGATACGATATATCCAATTTGTTTGTTTTTGTTTCACTTCTTGTATCAGCAACATAGCCGCTCCCCCTCCTGATGTTCTTTCTTAATGTCCCTGAGCTTTTTACGGGTCTTCCGCTTATTTCTTTGAAACATAGAATCTGACTTATGTGTATGGGAGCACCACTTTCTATCTGATGCAGAACTGTTACTGCTACACAATAATTTGGACACCATGCGCCTCATTAGGACCCAGGCGCTAATTGGTTAACAGCGCCGTAAAAGGCTGCGGCGCCGTTAACCTATTAGCGCCTAATTACGAAGTCCCTTTGCGGGACCCGACCTTAACGGCTGGTTTTACCAGCCGTTAAAGTAGGGACCCGCAAAGGGACCTTGGTGCTAAGTATGGTGCCGCAATTTGCGCCACCGTACTTAGCGCCTTCCCCATTCCTATTGAGCCCTATGGGGCAAAAATGGGAACGGGGAAGGGCCATGGCGGCATGGGGAATTACCGCCACACCAACCTCGGAATGGGGTGGTAATTCCCCATTCCGCCATGGCGGACTCCGGCATCGACCATGGTGCTAATAGCACCATGGTCTTCCGCCAGGGTCGTAATGAGGCCCCATGACCTTCAAGTGCTCTTGTATGTGGCATATAGAGTTCACTTCCAAAGTAGAGTCTTGAAAATCATGCAGCAAGAAAGTGAACCTATAGCTGTTGTTTTAGATCCAACTCAGCCCGTTTCCCCTGATATTAGTTTCTACACACATATAGACTACATTCTCTGTAAACACTGCTTTCTCCCATGAGAAAGACAAGTTCAAAATTGCATGATCACTTTCAGTATTCACTTATACATTGAAATTAATGGACCTCTCCACTAAAATTTCACTGACAAATATGTAATCAATAGTAGAGGATAAACGCCTCGCCAACCAGGTGACATCATCCCCTCCCATTCTGCATAGGCCTCAACCTTCAAGTGCTTTACACCATTTTGCTCCGTGTAGTATCTTGCGTTTATTAGAACCCACCACAGGAGTCATTGCACCCTCATTACCCAAAATCAGATCAATACCAGTTACCTTGCCACTCCCGTATTACATTCTGCCTTAAAATCTCTGGCAAAAATAATTTTACCACCGGATATGTTACCAACCAATCTTCCACCTTCACATTAAGACATGAAAGGATATTATCTAGGTTATCAACGGGGTTCCAGTAAATATTAATCAGTAATAGAGGTCCAGTGTGTACAAAGGATTCAACACCCAGCATAACTGCTATAATACATCTTGTGATCCTCCATTCATCCAGCTTTAAAAAAACCTGACCATTTTTGATTGCAATAGTAAGACCACCACTGCTCTCCCCCTAGTCCTATTACCTTGCACTCAACTTGATTTGTGGTATCATAACCATCAAAAGATAGAAGCCTAGCATTCCAGGTTTCCAGCAGAAATATTATGTGAAATGAGCGCAGATAATTACATAACTTCTTTTCAGTGGTAAAGCAGGCAGATCCATGTATATTCCAGATATACATGCAAGGCTATCATCTTGACTAAAGATGTTGTTTTAGGTATTTTAGTGGAAGTATCATGTCCTACAGAGTTATTGCAAGCCAGCGCCAATTAATGTCATCTTGAATAGGTTTATTGTCCACTCTCTTAACTGTCTCACATACATCTGATGGGGCTTTTCCTGATTTAACATACTTGTCTCCTTTTGCTTCTGCTCGCAAAAAAGAAATAGGTCATACCAAAATGTGTATAAGCTCTCCCTTTCATTAGACAGCAAGTCAAAGACAAGCCTTGACGGAATGAGTAGTCTCACAAAATCCTAACACAAAGAGTGGATAAAATCTACAAGTTTAATATCTCTCGAGGTTATTAATCTAGAGCCTGGTAACTCATTGAATAGTCCTAAAATGTTTATTGGATTTAAGGAGTCAGGGCCAGCGTACTTGAACGTGAAGTGAAGGATCAGACTCACTTCCTCTGGATATATTGGATTTCTCAAGTTCCTTGTGTATATTACTCTGTCCGAGGATGTCTTAACACTGGGCACTGAGTTGGTCTCAGCAGGCTCAAGTTCCTTATCTCGATTACTGTAATTTCCTCTAAAAGGGAAGTCATGATTCGGAGATCGCCAAAACTCTATCTTGCAGCTTTTCCAGATAATGTGGCGTACTTCCCTAAGTGGCTCGCCTCCTACGTCCATATTTCCAACAGTCATACCCTCATTCCTTTCAATACTTCTGTGCACCTCCTAATGATTCAAGATATCCGTTTTGCTCAGCTTCTTTCTTTTTAGGAGGTCTAATGAGATTTTAGTTAAGTCATTCCCATTCATCATAGGTTCAGGAGCTCGTTCTCCTTCAACTGATTATCCTCTTTGATAATACTTCTAATTATCCTACTGGTTTCTTCTTCAATAATGGAGAAACTTTTTTGGGTACCAATCATGTGAGGGGAAGGTGTCTCCCGTTGTTCGTTGACTAGAATAGTACTTTTACCCTGTCTTGATCCTTCTGTGATAAGTTCAGATGTAGTTATCTCGTCATTCAGAGCGACGGAGCCCTCCCTCGCCATTACCACTGGTGTTCTACTCGTACCCACTGCCCCTCTCTCCCTCTGTATATTCCTAGGTGGGAATTGAATTGTATGTTTCAGTTTGAAGATATTGGGCCTCATTACACGGACGGCGGTAAGGGTTAACGGTCACCGTTAATGGCAACGGTGACCGTTAACCCTTACCGCCGTACTACGAGGTCCCTTTGCGGGTTGGAGGAATCAACGCCTGCTTCTTGCAGGCGTTAAGTACCAACCCGCTAAGGGACCTCGGAGCTAATTACGGCACCGCAAAATTGCGGTGCCGTAATTAGCGCCTTCCCCATTCCCATAGAGCCCTATGGGGCAGAAATGGGAATGGGGAAGGGCAATGGCGGAAAGGGGATTTACCGCCCCTCCAACCTTGGAATGGGGCGCTAAATCCCCTTTCCGCCAAGGCGGTGCCGGTAATTTACCGGCATGGTCCAGGGTGCTAATAGCACCCTGGATAACCGCCTTCCGTGTAATGAGGCCCATTGTATAGCATAAATTTAGATTGGCCACACATTCTGTTAAGCCATTTCTGTTTTGGGTTTTTATGCTTGAGTGCGCCTGCCAATTTATTAATTACATCTCTTGTACAACACTTGCATGTCTTCTTTGTCCCCCCTTTTGGACTCCTCAACATCACTCGTGGTCACCCTGGGCAGTTCACAGGGTTGTTTGTTTGCGTTCTCAGCTAGACCGGGCCACCCAGATTCGTTATCGGCCTTGAAAAAACGTAAGATCGTGTTCAGCCAGCGAACAAAGACATTTTCGAAACATGTTTTTAGATATCCTCAGTTAGGGTAAAGTTTAGTGCTAATTATTATTATTATTTTTTGTTTGTTGGGTATTATTCATAACCGACTCAATGGTCATGCCCTCTACTTCAGTGGCAATACTTGAGGTCATATCCAGCTCTATTTTTTGGGAATGTTCAAAGTTGTCTTCCACGTTAATGATTTCATCTATGTTACTTGCATGGTTGAGGGATTTCTTTAGCTCCATTGTTTTATCGATTGCTTTAAGCGAGGCCGAAATCTCCAATAGTTGGGCAGTGTGTCTTTTTAGCTCACTATTTTGGTGTTCCCGTAAATTACTGATTGTGTCAATTAAATCTTGCATTTTATCCTCACACACCCCTAGCACTACTGCTGATTTTTGGCCAGAGGAGAGACTATTATTGTTGACCTTTGCTTCCAATGGGTACTGAAACAAGGCTAAGAGTGTTATCTCGCCACTCATAAAAATGGGGGTCATGTCCAGGAAGGACTGACTAGGGTCTTTGCCAGTTAGCTTAATATTTTCATCCGTCATGGGCTTGGGCTGATTGACATCTAAAGAAGTGGTGTACCCCTCTTCCCCGAATAGATGCTGGGAAGACTTCTAAAGGCCTACCTTTGCCCCCTTAGGCCAGTCGCTCACTGGCCACCCCACAGCGTTCAAAATTGAACACGTTGCAGGCAGGGAAGGGGGAGAGGGAGAGTCATTGCACGCAAAAGGCTATCACACCTTTTGGAGGATACCAATGGGCCAATGAGATCTGCAGCGAACCCTTTCCTCAGGGACATTGATCTTTCGATCTTTTCCATCTATTTTATTTTCTCCTCATTCTCTACCTGTTCTCTGCCCAATGATTTATGATCAGCACAATGGTTCACAATCTAAGTATCAGATGCTTACCCCTCCCTGCCACCAAGCCAGCGAACAGCAAACAGCACTCAGTTTGCACTCCAGAATGCACACACACAAATGCGCGTGGCTCGGAAATAAATACTAAGGCGCAGCACGTGGGGGTGGGGGGAGCTTAAACAGTCGCAGTGTTTTATCTGCAGTAAATGAGATAAACGCAGTAAAAAGTAGGCAAACAGTGTCCCAGTATATATATTCTTCAGCGCATGTGGTCCTAATGATATTTTAGTGATCCAAGTGGTTGTACCTCCGGTTGTAGAAAGGAGTACTTTAGGGTAATGCCAATGGCCAAGACAGTGAACAGCACTCAGTTTGCACTCCGGAATGCATGCACGTGAATGCGCGTGGCCCGGAAATAAGTACTGAGGTGCAGCTGATGGGGCGGGACGTACAAGAGTCGAGTTGTAGAAAGGAGTCCTTCAGGGTAACGCTAACAGCCAAGACAGTGTTTTTCTGGACCCAGAGGACCACAAACCATTTTAGTCTTCTATCAAGTGTAAGAGATAGAAGTAGGATTTTGACGCTGGACAGTGGACTCTTTATTTTCGGACATTCTGACATTTTCTTTAGTATTTGCTTGAAGCAGGGAAACCCCTCTTATAGTTAGGAAAAGATAGGTATTCCTTTTGGTTTCTTTGAGAATAAAAGTCGTTGCCCAAAACCATGCCACTCGTGTGTCAGTCCACACCCTTACCGGTGTCATTGAGTAATGCCATGCTACTATCTCCTGTCATAGATGTATGCAACAGCAGCAACCTGTTTAAATGTATTTTTCGGATGCATACACAGGTTGACACAGTGGCTGTGTATTTTTATTTCATCAGTCTGAGGGCTCTAGTCTCCCATGTTGAGAGCTGAACTAGTGTCTGTCTTGAATCCCTCCATTCATTTGGAATACGAAATTGTAACTTATGCAGTGCTACCTACATGCTTACCATGGAAACCACCAACTCCTGGTGCAGGCTACTACTGATATAACCCAGTTAGTGTTATATGTGAAGTGCAAGTTTACTGTAATGGCTTTTGAGAGGAACAATGGTTACTCCTAAATGCCTCTTCAGACTAGAGTGCAGTTACATAAGTGGGCAATGCACTGTCTCTGCATTAAGATACACCCCAACAATGTCTCAAATCCGAAATTTTTACAGGCAGGCTTTTATTTTTTTTAAATATTCATGTGTGTATTTACTTCTGTGTTTTGTTGCTGCTTCAGTCCGGGACACTAACGCTAAAGGAAATAAATAGAAATTGAATTAATGAAGGTATGAAGAGAGCTCCAGAGAGTAGCTCTCTTGAACCAGAGACGTAAAGCCTTTTTTTAGTGTCTAATCCATGTTTTATATCCACTAAATGGTTAGTCTTAGCAAAATCCTATTGGGAAAACTTTGTGGAACAGAGGTAATTAATGTGGAGAGGGGCCAAAGATTGACTTGCATAGTAAGCAGGCTGTTTTGATTTGCACGCCGCTGCATTCCACCACAAAACATGAATAAATTGTCATCCGTGGAAAACAGAATCCATTCTTCTTAGTTTGGGAACTTTACTTATCAATGGATGAATGTGTTCCTTTGATTCACTGTAGTTTATAAGGAAGGTAACAACACTAAGGAGTACCGGTCTGCATAGTGATCTTTGAAAGTAACTAGTATATAAGATATTATTTTGATTTCTCTGTGCAAATAACTAAGTGTAGTTTCTCTGCTAAGAAAGGCTCTAAAGCTTGTTTTCAGGTATCACAGACAATAGGGTTCGGGGGGGGATCTATTTGACATTACTCCTCATCAACATCCTGGTAGTAGGTAACATTTTGTAAACATGGCCCAGATTCTTAAAACCTTTCAGGGGTAGGGTGGGGCGCGAGTCATAGGAGCCATACAAGAATGGGAGCAACCACAGGTGAGGCATTGGGGGGGGACCAATATTGGCAGGCGTAAATTTAGGATTGCAGCATTGGAGTGGTTTAGCAGCAGTGGTTCACCAAACTACTGCATAGTCACTGTTGCAAAGCAAATTAGCTGCATACAGTGACAACATGGTTGCAGTGTGCAGGAAAGAACAAAGGGCCTGTCAGCTGCAGGAAGGAAGGTTTCAGTGAGGACTGCCGTTCAGCTTTTACCTGTGGAAAGCATGCGCTAAGGGGATTCATCAAGGCCCATAGACCGTTGCCCGACATTTTGAGGGACTCCAGGAGTTTGCCAATGGATAGAGAATTGTCACTTATCCCAAGAACAAAACACAACATTCCAAATGTTAGATTCTGGACATTGTGGGTCATTACGACCCAGGCGGTAAGTACGCCAACTTTACCACCATGGTGTAAATTATGTTTACACCATGGTGGATGGCGGATTTACCGCCCCATTCCAAGGTGAGTGGGGCGGTAAATCCCCATTTCCCATTTTACCCTTCCCCATTCCCATTTTTGCCCCATAGGGCATAATGGGAGTGGGGAAGGCACTAATTACGCCACCGTAAATTACGGTGGCGTAATTAGCACCAAGGCGGTTTAGTGCCATGGTTTTTAACGGCTGCTAAAAGCAGCCGTTAAAATCGGAATCAGGCGTTAAGGGTTAACGACGGCGTTAACCCTTAACGCCTGAGTTGTAATCTCCCTCGTATCAAGAAAGGGTACCACAAATGTACCCATTGAGTAAAGGGATCAGGGGAATTGCCAGTTTTATAGAGCCCTGAAGGATGGATGTTGCTACGCATTCAAAAGAAAGAGAATCTGCGCCATGTAGGAAGGGTTTATTCTGGGAATTTGCTCCAAAAACACAGTTTTCTTTGTAGGAAGTAGAGATTCTGGGGATTCACCCATGGACATAGGTCTTATCAGCAATGGGAAGGGTAATTTTGGGAGAGTTGGCCATGGACAAAGACCCTGCTGCATGCCTCTGGGGAACCTTTCATTGAAAGGTGAAACTGTGCCTACGAGAGATATGCAAACACATTTTTATTGGTTTGCTGGAAGAATAGGTTCTGATGATAAGCAAAGGGCTGGCAAGCCAGTCACCTATAGAAAATATTGGTTCTGGGGATTTCCCAGGATAATCAGCAAGTTTACTTGTGGGAGGAATGGGTTTGAGGAATTCACCAGAAACATAGAAATGTATCACTTGCAGGAAGGATTGTTTCTGGGGATTTAGTCCGAAATCAAGAACCTCTGGGAACAAATTGAGTATGGTGGTATGATTCGAGCGGTGCTCCAGCAACATCCTATTCAACTAACCATAATCAGAAACAGATTGAATACCTCCACAAAATACAGGGGGGGGGCGTCAAAAGCCCAGCCAAAATGGCTACTCGCATGTGATCTCCCAATACACTCTCTATATATCCTGCAATTTTATAATTGGACCGGTAGGATTACAGTGCCCCTTAACACCCCTCAGGACCCAGAAAACATTTGTAAGGAGCCAGGAGCTGGGTGGACAGCCTCAGATCATCGGGTGCTGTTACTGCTGCGGTGTGCTGCCCAGGAGGCAGTTTGGAGGAGGGGCTGAGGTGGCTGACAGAGCCAGGAGACGTCACGCCGAGAAGCAGAACCCTGCGGGAGAAGCAGGAAGGAGAGGCAGGCCCAACTCACCACAGTCGATGGAGAGAGATGGCTGCCTTTTGCGGGGTGCAGGGACGAGGCTGGCAGCAGGGAGGGTCAATGTAGCATGGGCCCGGATGGTCCAGGTCTCACCTGGGAAGACCCAGCGGGACCTCCTGTCTGGACTGCTGCAGAAGAGATGGACCTGCTCCTCTCTCTTCGTGGGTGGATCGGAGCAGCAGGGTCTTAGCCTGGGGGTCGGGAACCATGGCCTGGTTTCTGGCATTCCACCGTTAGCCCTTGATGTGAGCAAGGTCTTGAGGCTCTAGAGAAGTAGAGGTTGCAGAGAGTTCAGAGTCAGGCTGGCCATCTACTGCCAGCCAGTCAGCACCATCTGTGAGCAGTGGGTCCCTCAGCTGCCAGACGGAAGGAGAGATTGTTGCTTCCAATTTGGAGGGGCACCACCACTCAAGGATGATCAGCCTGGTTTGTGTTGGTGGCACCACTAGTCAGTGAGTGCCTGGTGAGCAGTGGGGACGAGAGCTGGGCAGGTGTAGGCTGGCATGCAGTCATCAGCGGAGACATTACCCCCATCAGAGTATCAGGAGCCTTACTGCAGTGCTCCGCATGGCATCCCCTCCCATCAGTAAGACATAAACTATTTTCCTGATCAGTGGTCGGTTGCAGGTTGGAGAAGATATCCGGTTGCTCTAATATCTGTAAGCACATCCCCCTTTGAATGGCCCTCACCATCACTGATTCATTACTAGACTGGCTCACAGGCCGTCTCTGCTGATCTGAACAAGCGCCTCGAGTTAAAGAATACGCGCCTTGAGGGCCTGCAATCGTGGGGAGGAGGGGGCGACAAAGTCTTATTTTATTCATTTGAGCCCATCCATGCCCTGGAGGGTCTGCCACTTCCCGCAATGGGCAAGGACAATAAGAGTCAGGCTAAACTCACCTTTCAGGCAGGATCTACCAGCAAAAAGATAAGAGCTATGGCTCCCATTCCCTAGGATAAAGGACATAATCAGAAGACCCAGAGGGGGCCATAGTGGAGGTAGGAGACATTAAGAAAATGTTTATGCAGTTACAGTCTGTATACATACCTTGTATACAAAAATGTGGACCACATGAAGGCTCACCTGGACAAGCATGGGGAAGGTTAGAAATAGCAGAATAGCGAACATTGCTGGTGGAGGACGTGATGACCACAGTGTCTTCAGAGATGGAAAGAGTCAGCAAAACCTAGAAAATCCTCTCAGATAAACACAATGACCTAGAATCCAAGTTCTGAAGAAATAACATTTGTATCATTGGTGCTCGATAGAAATGCATGTGGAGCATATCCGGAAAAAGGTACTAGACCTAGAATGCTTCAAAGCTACCTTTATTATTGAGCATGCGCCCAGGATCCCAGGCCAGCGGCCAGTCCCGGGAGCCCCTGAAAGCCGATTATTGCTTGCCTGCTTAATTATCGAGATTGTAACACTGTGTTGAGGCTGGCTTGAGAAAAAGGACATCTGAGCGATAAGGCAGATCAAATACATATCTTTACAGACTTCTCTGCCAAGATCCAATCTTTGAGGAAATCATTTGTAGAGATGAAGCGGGCCATGGCATCTAAGGGTATTAAATATTCCATGATGTTCTCTGTGAAGCTCAGTGTCGAGTATAAGGGGAAGACCCTCTTCTTTACCATGCCGGATGCTGCCAGAGACTTTATAGACTCCCTGCTGTCCTTGCCTTCAGGTCTTCCAGACCGTGCTGGAGGGGATCAGTCTTTATCCTCCGGAGGGCTGGGCTGAGGTACCTGGCGGAGGGGGGGATCCCTAGGTGAAAATAGGGGGAGGTGATGGCATTTTTCTTTTGCTGCAGGTTACTCAATGCATAGTGGAGGGTGCTTGCTTGGAGCTCTGGGCGGCCTTCCCATGAAGCACACACAGATCAGAATTGTTTATTGGGCAGGGGTTGTGGGGCGGCATGTTGCGGTTGCCATTTGGGGTGGGGGCGGGTTGGTGGGAATGCTGTCAGAACTGTGTCAGTATGAGTTTGGTAGTTTTAAAACGTATGACAGCCTGTGCGTTACATTTTGCTACAATGGATGAGGTTGGGGGAGGGATATACAATCAAGGATCTCAACTGGGAAATGGGCCAAAGCAGTTCCTATTCTGGGGCATTCAGGGAGTTAGACACCTATGCATATAACTAAATGGATCCACTAGAGCTAATGGAATATCTGGTGGCGTAACAGTTACTCCAAGAACAGGAAGAGACCTTGCTCTATGCAGACACCAAACAGACATCACCTTCCTACAGGGCCCTTACCTGCTCCCAGAGGGGTAGTGCCATTTCGTAAGGAACTGAGGCTGTCATAGGTACTACTCCTCACACTCCTCATGCTGTGGGGGTTATTTTGCTCCATAGGTCACTTGAATTTCAACTCATAATGGCTGTGGCGTACTTCGAGGGTAGAGCACTGGTGGTCACCAGGCTCCGTTCATGGCTGCGCATTTAATATGGTTAATTGTTATGCCCCAAACACCACCTCATTGGAGTATCTAGAGTGGATTGCTCAGCAGCACAAGGATAATGTCATTTGTGGAGGGGACATCAACACAGTGCTAGACTCAGGGGAGATAGATCAGCCGTGAGCCCAAAGCCATCCTTTAAAGTGGCAAGCAAAATCAAGCAAATTGCTGATCTGAATGGCATGATGGATGTATGTCAGGACAGGCCCCCGTTAGAGCGAGAATACACGTTTTACTCCTCAGTACATCACTCAGCATTCTATGTTGACTTCATCCTTATGTCACATAGTAGTTTGAAACGGGGAACTTACTGTATGATCCTGTGATCCTGGCTCGCACATTGTCAGATCATTCCCCAGTAAGCTTGCACTTTGAGTTTCTGGGTAGACTGACAGGTGGCTCCGGTAGAGGTTTAAAAAGGGGGAATTTGCTGATCTGTTTTCAAGGCTGCTATTAAAGAGATTGATCATTTCTTCAGGGAGAACAAGAGCTCTGTAACCTCCCCCGTGGTGCTGTGGGAGACATTTAAATGTGTCATCAGGAGAGCCTGCATCTCCAAGGAGTGTGGCATTCTCAAGACAATTAGGCCCGAACTGAATGGTTGCGAGAGTACACTTTCAGACATGCAACATGATTAAGAGGCTCTTCAGTTGATTCCCGAATCAGCTACAGACAACACCGATGTTGCATGAGGTCACAGAAGTGGAAGGTGGGATAGCCTGACATCTAGCCTGTATGCCAGGCTCCAGGAGAAATCCAAGGTGTGGTCAGAGACAGCTCATGGAGTGTTGGAGGGAGTACTGCAACAGTCTATACCAGACGAAATGTGGAGATATTACTGTGCACAGAAAAAATGTGGCTCCATCAATAGTTGGTTTATACTCCGGCATTTCAAATTCCTACACCAGATATATTACACACCTGCATAACATCAGAGGTTCTAACCGGATACATTGAATGCATGCAAGAGATGTGCCTATGCTCCAGCCACCTTTTTGCACCTGGCTTGGGAATGTAATGTAGTGACAGCTTTTTGGTCCACGGTCTTCCAGAGAACCAGTGAGATAGTTGGTGAGCCGGCAGAGATTTCCTCCATGATTGCACTTCTGGGCTACACAAAGGAGGCTCCAGGGTGTATGAGATGATTGGTGGGTTTATTGTTGGTACTGGCCAAGCGTTGCATTGCAAGGGTATGGGGGAGGAGTCCGCTGTCGTCTGTACAGACATGTATGCGGGACATTATATATTGCTATGACATGCAGTAGTAATATAGGAACCCAGGGCCGGTCTCCTCCCGACCCAGGGATATATGGGTTTCTTACCAGAACTACTTATTAAATAGACCCCCGGTGATAACCCCTGGTCAGAAATCTGACAATGGATCCCCTGGTAGGAATCAGTGAGTGAACTCAGTTGTTAGGAGCCAAAGGGTTATGGAATGAAAGAGGGTGGCCCACATATAGGCATGCAAGTAGATTCCATGTCAATTTTTTGCTTTCTGATAGTTGCACTTAAAAAAGACTGATTTATTTTGGTCGATTTTGTGCAACCTCTAGGGACACTGGGATCAATGAAGTGCAGGGGTTCTTGTATAGGTGGTGGTAAAGGATTTATGTAGAAAATGCAACCATCATAAATGGACAGTGTGTGCATCAGATGGAAATACACACATTATTGCAGTGAGCGTGTGTTAAAATTAGTTCATTTCAGGGAAATGTTCCATTTGACTGAATTTGCACCAAATGTAATAACGAATGTACATTAACAATATACTAACTTAACATCCCATTTTAACAAACTGAATTCCCCATCCTTAACATGGAGTGCAAATCAGTTCACATGAAATAAAATGGAAATGATTTTGAAATGCTTTACTGCAATGAGTTATGAGCTGGCTGGTTTCAATCAGCATAGCAGAGGCTGCAAATTCGCTGCTAAAAAGGTCATTGTGTTTTTGCAGGAAGCAAAAGGAAGTGAGATGATACATTTATAGTTTAGAAGGCGTTGGAAAAATACTGGGCTGTACGGATGGGATGACATGATCTAGTTAAGGCGGAAGGATTCTGTTTGAGTGGCAGTAGGAGGCTTTAAAAGTAAGAGGAAGAGGGGGTGTGGGTCAGACGTGCAGTGCAGATGTTCAGAAACCTACTGGCAGACAGGCAGACTGACTTGCAAGGAGACGTGCAGGGATGCTGTGCTGGGGCTGGGCTGTGGCAGACAGTCTGAGAGGCTTTGCTGGCTGAGGCAGTGGTGACGAGTTTGCTGAGATCATGACATTGCTTATCGGTGCCGTTCCCAGAAAGAGGGGTTTTCCAGAGATAGCAGTGCAAGAACCTATCCAACGCCTAAGGTGAATATGGGTCATAAGTGAGGTTCGGATGCATGGATGCATTTTCTTATAGTTAGTCAGGGCCAGCAGGTTTCTTTCATGCATAATGTTCATTAATGAGAAACTAACACAGCTTTGAAAGTTCATTGAAAAGGGTTTGCTTTGCTGTTATTCTTTTTCTTTCTTTTTCTCAAGCTGCATATGCTGCCAACTTTACTCGTCTTCAAGGACATTGGTAAGATAAAACCAAAGGAGCCTCTTGATGAGGGTGAGCTGTGCAATGTGACATAATTTAGATGTTTTCTTTTGTACACAAGTTTTACACTGCATGAAATGTTTTATCTGAATAGCTCTCTGCATCATTGCATATACAACTATCATAAATCTAAAACTGATTGAGTCGAGTTTTCTGTGCATGAATGTGCTCACTGGTACAGAGGTTGCGAGTATACAGGGACTGGCCCCATTTTAGTGCAGGTGGTAATTCATTTTACCACAAGTGGTAAATTCTGAAGTGACTTTTGGTTTTCATAGTAAGTAAGTTTAGAAGTGTGTGATGTATGTCTATCTAATGAATTGTTCATAATGGAAGATGTTTTGTGATTTGGCAGCTAGAGCATAGCTCAGCATCGTAGATAAGTTGCTGAGAAAAAAAGGAATACTGTCACATATAAGTGTAATACGTCCGGTAGCTATTATTTAGAAAGACCCAGGGATGAAGGACAGGTGTTAGGGTATATTCTGAGGGGAGCGTTACCACTATAAATAGGGAAGCCACCATTGCGTTCACACAATAAAATATACCACCATTTTACCACAATAACAAAATGCCACAATATTAGGTGTATCTGCTTCAGAAAATATATCTAACAGACCCTCAGAAATAAAAAAAAGGACAATAGCCAGGCTTTAAAAAAAATAAAAAAATCAGGGAGTTTCACCCCCGACAGCCCTCTTGCTGCTTGCTGCCCCGCTCCCCCACCACATACACACACAAACACAGATATATTTTCAGATCCCCTTTTCTCATATGTACATGCACACACGCACACAACACACACTAAAACACACACAACACACTCACCTGACACTCCTGCATCCTCTCTTTCTCATCATGCCTGTCAGCCCCTGCAAACACTTGTGTGCAGCAGGGGCATGACAGTTCAATTTAGAAAGACCACTCTGTGCGGTCATGGAGTGGTCTTTCTAAATCGATCTTTTTGCAAAAGATCTTTTGAAAAAGTTCTTTTCACTTAGTACCATGCAAGTGACCATGCTGGTTAGGGATTGTCCTTTAAACATTTTAAACCCCGTGAATACAGGGAGAAATGTTACCTTTTCTGTTGAATTATTGATTGGATATGTTTTTGGATGGTCATTGTTATGTTTACTTTGAATTAAAGAAAATAAATTTACAAAAAATAAAATTATAAAGTGCCTCCGCAAAGTACTCCAAGTTTACAAATGGGCAGGATATGGAAAACGCAAATGTTACCTCTACCAGATGTCCACTGGGATGAATCACTCACAATTACATTGCAATTAAGAATTACAAAATCATAGGAATTAAAATAGGATCAAAAGAAGGAATTCGGTCACACGTAGGAAGGATGGTTTATGGTACTCAGAGGAACAACATATTCTCTTTCTTCAACTAAGGACAGGCAGCATACCACCTCTAGTAAGGTCATGTTCTGGGGAGTCGCCCATTGATTGAAGACAGGTCATCTGTATCAAGGTGGTTTCACACAGTTGTGTACAACGTTGACCCTACAAAAGATGGGTTCATGCAAGAAGGAAAATCTTTTATATGCAGAATGATTGCGTCTGGCCAATCTTCCAGAGACTGGGGAATTTGCCTGTGGTAAAGGAGGCTGTCTGAGAATTCACTCAGGGGAAATAGAACTGGTTGCATGCAGAAAGGATGGATTCTGCTGAAGTCTATAAAATAGTTTGGCAAGTGAAGTCTTTGCCTTAGACATTCATCTTTAGTCCTGAGTACAGAGGTTCAAAACGCGGCAATGCAAACTCAACCCTACACCAGTATATTTAAATTGAGCACCATTCCATTGGCTATTAACACCATCTATTATTACAGGGCTTAGAAGCAGAAGGAAACCATCATGAAGCACTACACAAAAAAACATATTTTTTATTCAAGTAGCAGAGAACCTGTCAAAACAGTTCAGACCTCAGGAATTAGCCCATGGGTTCAGGCTGGAGTACTTTCACAGGGATTGAAAGGCCACAAAGGCACCAAGGCAGGATGGACTGAAAAGGTGAGCCAAGAGGACCAAAGCGGGTAGACAAAATTGAACACCACAAATATTCGATAGGTCCAAAAAATCTGGAAGATACAAAGGATTTAACAAAGAAAAAGAACTTCCTCTTTCTGAGGCCCAATAGATTCAAAGCTGTTCCCAGGAAAAATGTGGTTAAGGAACTGGCTAGGGATTGAGATCCTTATCAGCACCACCCTTATTTGAGAGTGGACACATTCATGTGAATTGCACCTCACCCATGACAAGTTTCATGTCAGAGACTGGCCCGTCATGTTCCCTTGGTCTCTTTCCGGAGGTCTTGAATTGAGGTTGTTGAGATTACCTAGATTATTTGGCTTCTCTCTAAAGGTGTTAACTCTTGGAATGACTTTGGATGCTACACTGATGCAGTAATAGCCTATTGCAGCAAATGTTCCTCCAGAGTAGAGGTGTTCTGTATTCATGCCTATTCTGGCCTTGCCCTCTCTCTGGACTGGAGAGATCTCATCCCAATGTTAGGCATGCACTCTATTTCCACATATATATCCCCTTGTATCAATATACGTCTAGTCAGTGGGTCATTTTCCCTGACCGCTTTGAGGTCAGGGAACTGGCCGTGGTCTGCTATCTGCCTGCCCCCTCCCATGATCCCCTTCCATTGATCCATAAGCATTACATTCCATGCACTTCCTGGCTCATCCTCGCTAAGTGTTTACGGTAAAATGACTGCAGCACTTTATCATCTTAACAGTATTAGATTTTGAGCTCTTCAATTTTAGGGCCTGTGAGAAATCACATGTGAAAAGAATACAAAGACAATCATACTGCAGTGAGGAACTTCATCTCACGAGAAGCCCCAAAGCATTTCATCTTGACTCATCGTTTTTCCATGAGCACTGATCTAGTAAAAGGGATGCAGGGCTCAGACAGTGCTTTGTAAGGTACTCCATTTGGAATGTGTTTCTTTCAACTGGAGGTGATATAATGTTCACTGTGCTGGGGCTGTGGATAGCGCAGCACTATTCTGCCTCAGTCTAATATCGAATACTGCATCTCTATATGGGTGAGTGGCCTGGCACTGAGGCGGCACCACAGAAGGCCTCTGCTCAGGTTGCTGTGTGTTGAGATTGTAAAGCAACAGTCAGCTGCAGCAGTGGAAGTCCAAGAAATGAAACAATCATCATAAGTCAAACACAGGCAGCAGTACACTGAAATGAAATGAGCGGATGTGGGCCAGCGCATGACTTTAATTAGTGGTAAAATCTGTGTGCCAGTAACATAAAAGAAAGTGAGCAGCCTTCCAAGCTCCTCGAAGAAGTACATGCCATGCCACTCACTCCTGGGCTGGCCTTGTATTACAAGTTTGCAGATAGTAAGTCATGGGAACAGCACATGTTGCCACCCAAGAATCCATTGGTGGGCCACAAAACACCCCGAATGGTAATGTATACATGTCCAGATCATTCACAGACCGGGAATATGGGTCTCCAGGCTTTTTCGGGTCCATGTACCCGCTGAAATGTCAGTGTATGTCTAGGTGAACGTAAAAAGTAGCAATAATACTAACATATTATATACAACTCGCAAGTAGTTCAGAAAACCAGACAACAACTCCTATCAATGGCGAAGCCAAAAAATAAAGTAGCCACCAGCTTTTGAATGACATTAGGCCTGTCTGCTGACACACCACATGACCCTATAGACCAGCCCCTGCAGTCCATGTCTAAGCAATGCTGCCATACGTCAGCCAATTGGATGATAAACTGGTCTTTAAAAAGCAGCCACAGCAAGCAGGGATTGTCAGTCCATGGAAGAGCTTCCGGCAAGAAGACTGACCACACTGGGAGAGCCTAAGCGTGAAGACTTGGCAAGAAGACAGTCCAACGAAAGAGTCTTTGCAACAGGTACTGGTGTGTGGCTACATGAGAGAAGTGTGGGGAATATTGGAACTTTTAAAGCTAAGTGTATTGACGTTTGTGGAGGGAGAGGGCTTTGTTGGGAAACTAATAGGTGTGGTTGGGAATATGTTTGTTAATGTGGGAAAAGAAGAGAAATTGGTGTTAGGGATAGAATGAGAAAGTCATTTAGAAACAGATTATGGCTGGAAGGAAACCCCAAAGTCAGAACCCGAGCAGAAAGGAGGTGTACATCTAGTTTGGAGGGGAGACTCTGATTTGGGAAGTGAGGAGAAGTTAGAGTCAAGGATAAAGAGAGAAGTTTGTTTGCTGCAGTGGAATACAGTTACTACCTGTAAGAGAGGCATGAGGAGTATCAGCTGGAAAGAGGACGAAAGGACAGGGGGACAGATGGCAGAGAATGTTAGTACAGAGGCAGATCGCAGTTGTTGATTCGAGGGGGAAGGTAACAGCTTGGAGAGGGAGAAGAGCGACATTGAGCAAGAGGAGGTGGAGGTAGATGCTAGACGGGAGAAGTGTGAGAGAGACTAGAAGATATGATATGATATGGCATTTATAAAACACCTATACACAAGTGCTTCAAAGCCCTACGAGGCAAGCGAGGGAAGACAGAGAATACAATCTTACTAGGCCATGTGACATTGAGATCGCACAAGTGCAGGGGAAGGGGGAATGGGAAAAGTGCGGGGGAGTGGGAGGAGGCAGTGCAGTACATGGGATTGAGAGTTAAAAAAAATAGAATAAATAAAAGCAATAAATAAGAAGTGCGGCCAGCTGGTGACAAGTGCGCGGGTAAGTGCAGACATCAGGTGTCAAGTGCTGGTAAGAGACTGTAGGGATACATAATACAGTCCCCAAGTGCAGGGGTTCCAGAGGGGAAGTGCAGGTGTGCAACTGGTGGGGAGGGAACCTGGGCCAGAGATCAGAGGGTGGCCACGTGACCAGTGCAGTTTTAGTTTCAACCAGGAGTTCAGCAGGGGAGAGTAGGAGAGAAAGCAGAAGCAAAGAGGAAGGTTTTGAGGTACTTCTGGAACCAGAGATGTTTCACCTCAGGTTTCAGGGAGGTAGGGAGGCTGTTCTAGAGGGAGGCCTCAGCAGAAGAAAGAGATCTACCACCAACTCGTTGCTTGGAGATGCGACTGACCCTGAGGGAGTTGGAGGCAGATGAGAGAAGAGCTCAAGAAGGAAGATATTTAGGAAGAGCGAGTTAAAGGTATTGCGGTCTCAGGCCCCAAAAGGCCTTGTGGACAATGCAGATGGTTTTGAACTTAATCCTTGCAGCCACTGGGAGCCAGTGCAAAGATTTCAGTCCTGGAGAGATACAATCCCTGGGCTTGAGGCCAAGGACAAGTCTCACAGTCCTGTTCTGGATGAGTTGCAGTGGGCGGAGAGTAGAAGCAGGCAGATTTAGAAAGAGGCTCCTGTTGCAGTAGTCCAGCCTAGAGAGAACCAGAGATCTGGAGAAAGTGAGCCTCTGGGGAAAGGAGAGGAAAGGAAGAATACCTCTGAGGAGGTACAGCTGGTATTGTGACTTCTTAGAGACATCAGAGATGTGAGATGTGAGGAGAGAAAGAGAGTGTGGAGTCGAAGATGACCCTGAAGTTTTTAGCCTCACAGGTGGGAGCAGGAGAGGCCAGCCAGAGAGTGACAGGAAAGGAGGGAGCAGGTGTGCCAATGAGGAGAATCTCAGTCTTACTGGCATTAAGGCAGAGATCATTGGTGGTGCACCACTCCTGGAAAGCAGAAAGACAGCCAGAGATGACAGAAGGAGAAGAAGTGACAGAAGCGAGCCTGAAAATGAGTTGAGTTTCATCCGTATAGCACTGAAAGTTGGGGCAGAGAGCAGCAATGCCGTGGACAAGAAGTGCCAGGCATTGGTTGAACAGGCAGGGAGAGAGGTTAGACCTCGGGAGAACACCACAGGTAGAGATAGAGATAAAGGAGAGGAAGGACCCCAATTGGACATGGGCCGATTGGAGAGGAAAGAGGTCAGCCAAGCCAGGGCCTGATCGGTGTTACCCAGGTTATCGCGGAGACGGTTGAGCAGGATGGCATGGTTGACCGTGTCAAAGGAAGACGAGAGATCAAGTAAGATGAGGACACAGGGGGGGTTGGAATCGAGGGTGGAGAGCAGGTCTTCACGGATGTTCAGGAAAGCAGTTTCCGTGCTTCTGGCAGCTCTAAAGCCAGACTGATGGCCATGGAGACAACTAACAGATTCAGTGTGAAGATTAATCTGGGAGATGGCCAGCTTTTCCAGGAGTTTGCCCGGGAAAGGAGTGATGGAGATTGGGCAATAGTTAGCCGGGCAGGACGGGTCGGCAGAGGGTTTCTTAAGAAGAGCGTGCACAAGGGAGTGCTTCTGGGGTGAGGCGAAGACCCCAGTGGCGAAGGAGTGGATGCGGAAGTCAGCCAGAGCAGGGGCCAAGGTGGCAATGTGGTCCTTGATGGTTTTGGAGGAACAGGGGTGAACCTGTTTTGACAAGACTTTCATAGATCAAGCTTGTCTAGAAACCTCGTCTGGGGAGAACAAGGGAAAGGCAGAGAAGGAGGGAGGAGAGGTGGCCGAAGAAGGGCCAAAGCAGGGGGTAGAATGGGATAAGGGGAGAGGAAGAGACAGAGGACAGGATGTCCTGAGTTTTAGAGATGAAATGAGAAGACAGGGCCATGCAGAGGGCCAGGGAGGGGACAGGAGAGGTAGAGACTGCAGCAGGATTGGCCAGCTCCTTGCAGATTTTAAAGAGTTTGGCCGAGTTGTTAGTTACCGCAGATACACAGACTTGGATTTGGGCTCTCTTGTTGGTGCAGAGAGAGAGCCGGTATTGCCTTTGGAGCAGGTGGCAGGCCAGTTTGTCAGAGGATGTACTGGAAGCACGCCATTTCCTCTCAGCCACCCTGCACTTGCTTTTAAGGGTGGGGAAGTCTGACTCATACCAGGAGTTGCACTTGGCTTTGGGCTTCAAACGGATCCTCATGACAGGGGCAAGAAAACCAAGAGTATCAGAGATAGCAGAGTGGAGCTATGTCAGGGTGTGAGTCAGCCACAGGAGGAGAGGGGCTAAGAAGGTGGGGGCAAAATCGTCAACCGACACACGCTTCATGGGTCGGATAACCTAGAAGGTAGGTGGCAGTGCTGGCGTTGGCATGGCCTGAGGGGTGGAGAGCGTGAGCTGGGAGGGAAGGAGAAAGTGATCACTCCAGGAGAGAGGAGTGGTGAGAGGCATAGAAAGGGGAAGGTCTGTAGAGATCAGAACATCCAGAGTGTTCACTACAGAGTGAGTCGGGCCAGAGTGGAGGATAGAGTGAGAGAGAGAGTCACAGAAGTCACGAAACGACAGGAAGTCTCCAAGAAGGAGAAGTTGAGTGGTCGAGGCCAGGAGGGAAGAGGAGAGGTCCACCCACTCAGAGAGGAAGGAGAAGATCTGACCAAGTGGCCGATAGATGGGAGCCACAGTAAGGGAATTGCTAGGAGAGAGAGATAACCTGCAGACGAGGCAATCAAAAGAAGAGTAGGCCTGTGTAGGAATGACAGAGACAGGAATCCACTAAGGGAAGATCAGGGCTTCACCCACTCTGGAACGGTTGGACCAGGACATGCAGAGGATCTTGACGGCTATGGAGGAGAGTGCCAAAGCTCATAACAGAGCTGGCCATGAACCATGTATTGGTGAGACCGAGACCATTGAGGTTGAAACTTCATCCTACCAGATTTAGTGAGGAGAGCAGGATAGTCACTAGAGAAGCAGTTAGAAAAGATAGGAGAGACAGAGAGCACTATGGAGTAGGTAGGGAGAAGAGAGAAGAGGAAAAGGGGCGGGGAGAACACTAGGGAAGGACGCAGGAAGGGGTGCAACCAGATGAGACAATAGTAGAAGATTGAACAAAACGACAGGGCCTCAGACAGTAGAAGCTAGGTGAACGCTTTGCTAAGAAGACAAGAAGACAAGAACCAAAGACAGCACTACTTTCACAATGTAGTTTCACAACAGAGACAGCACACCTAGGTCTGAGAGTCCTGTAAGTGGGAGATAGGCCTAGGTTTCACAATGAAATTTAAATACTTTCACAATGCAATTAAATAAATAACATATTCCTAGGTCTGAGAGTCCTGTAAGTGGCGAGAAAGGCCTAGGTTTCACAATGCAGTTTAAATACTGTCCCAATGTGATTAAATAAAATCACACCTAGGTCTGAGAGGCCTGTAAGTGGAAGAAAGGCCTAGGTTTCACAATGCAGTTTAAATACTGTCCCTATGTGATTAAATAAAAACACACCTAGGTCTGAGAGGCCTGTAAGTGTAAGAAAGGCCTAGGTTTCTCAAAGCAATGTAAATACTGTCACAATCCAATTAAATAAAAACACACCTAGGTCTGACAGTCCTGTAAGTGGCAAAAAGGCCTAAGTTTCACAATGCAATTTAAATATTTTCACAAATGTCAAAGCGCTATTTCAGCATGGCACAGGCTAATAATCACAGTAATTAGTCAAGTGTAAGTAAGGTTGCTATGTGGTAGGGTATCCAGGGTAGAGTGTAGCTCTATCCCTAACCCGGGCCACTCCTACCGTACTTGTGGCTGCTGGTTGATGGCTGGCCGCTTGCTTCCCCTGCTGACATCTGCAGACACGATAGGGAGCTGCCTCTGTGGGAGCCGCCCTTTGCCTAGTGGCCCTTAGCCGCAGGGACTGCATGGGCAGAGGGTTGCCCTGGGAGGGTCAGTATGTTATGTTATGTTTCTATAAGGGTAGGGATGGTCAGTAATGACAGAATGGATGGCAAATCAGGGGTGGTGGGCGGATTGGGAGTTGGGAGGGAGGGGGACAGAAGCGGAAGGAAGGCGAGGGAACCGGGAAGGGAGAATTGAACAGCAGGGCAAAGAGGCTCAGAAAACTGCCAGATTTAAATTAACAAGGCCCAGGAGGGTCTAACGAGGAGGAATCACACTCACCTGCTCAGCTGTGGAGAAATGGTGAGCATGGTGCACTGCGGGTCACTAGACCCCACAGAAACAGAATGAATGCCCAATCAGGGGTGGTGGGCGGGCTGGGAGCTGGGAGGTAGGGGAACAGAAGCGGAAGGAAGGTGAGTAAACCGGGAAGGGGGAAGTGAACAGCAGGGCAAGGAGGCTCAGAAAACTTCCACATTTTAATGAATAAGGCCCAGGGGGGTCTAACGAGGTGGAATCACACTCACAAGCACAGCCGAGGAGAAATGGCATGCATGGTGCACTGCGGGTCACTAGACCCAACAGAAACAGAATGGATGGCCAATCAGGGGTGGCGGGGTGCTGGGAGGCGGGAGGGGAATAGAAGCAGAAGGAAGGCAAGAGAACCGGGAAGCGAGACGTGAACAGTGGGGCAAGGGGGCTCAGAAAACTGCCAAATTTAAGTGAATAAGAACCAGGAAGGTCTAACGAGGTGGAATCACACTCACCTGCCCAGCCAAGGAGAAATGGCGAGCACGGTACACTGCCGGTCACTAACTCTGACAGAAACCAAATGGATGGACAATCAGTGGTAGTGGGTGGGCTGGGAGGTGGGAGGGAGAGGAACAGAAGGGGAAGGAAGGCGAGGGAACTGGGAAGGGAGAAGTGAACAGCAGGGCAAGGGGGCTCAGAAGAGGAGCAAGAGGCATGGATACCTTATCGGAAAAGTGGAAAAGGCACGATATTCAAAGAGAATAGGGTTGTTTTGAGGATGAGAGGAAGTTGGAAGAGAGTTTGGAGACAGGTACCATACATTGAGGCAATGAAGGGTTGAAGGCCTAGAGAGCAAGAGAGGCTCAGACCCTCAGAAAGTAAACAGGGAAGAAGAGAGCATCATCCAAGATAGGGAAGACAGGGAAGTCACATAGAACCACATTGAAACAAGAGGAAGTGAAAAGGAGAATGAAAGAAAAGATGCAGCCTGTTTATGCTGGGGGATAGGAAGAATGGCACAAGAGTAGACAGGGCAGGAAAGGGGTCCATGGTTAACCCCAAGAATAGCAGTGGAAGACACAGGAGATTAGTGCCATGCTTTGCCATTGAACCCCACCAGGATGCAATAACACTTGCTGAGGCGCCTACCTAACAACCAGCCTGGTAGGAAGTCTTTGCCAGTCTGTCAGAGGATTGCCCCAGCAAAACTGCTTAACTGGCAGCTTGCAGGAGGATACCACAGCACCTGCATACCCAAGCTCCATTAGTCACCCGTAGAAGAATATTTACACTCCCATCCAAAGAATGGAGAACTAGAAGGAGCTCACCCCTTCGACCTTGCATAAAGTAATGTCACCCACCATTAGGAATAAACCTTGTGTTTTGATGTTTTGTATGTTAAGACTTACAGAACCTTTGTAGAATTTTGTTTTGTTTTGACTTTTCTGTTTGTTAGGACTTTAGGATCACTTTTTTTGGAATAATCGCAAATGTTTGATGCAACTTAGGAAAGACTGCCCCTTGTGTTGAGGAAATATTGGCATCAATAAGGGGAACCGTGCTTTGTTGAAAGACTCGTCCTTGTTTTCTCCTATTACCCTGAGGTTTGACGCATACCATTCTATCACTTGTAGACCATAACATCCTGACACTGATAAAACCTATGATCCTGACACTTAGGGACACGAGCGTCATGAAACTTCTGAATTGTATATGAACAGGTAATAAAACATCTTCACGTCTTTCCTGTGGCAGAGGCCGATTTTTGTGCCGGGGGGCAAGTGTTACCTGAGCAGGCACTGGCATTGTAAATGATGTAATGTCAGTGGCAACATATGAATCTTTTTAGTGGAGAAACATTAATATTTCCCATGCATTAGAACAAGTGACTGATCACAGAGAAGATACCCTGTGTCATGTAGAGAGTCTGTTCAAAATAATATGTTGAAATTATCCATTTTACAGCACAGTATTTGAGAAAATTGGGTAAAAGCCATTCAAATTACTATTGTTTTTCTAGGTAACACACACAAAGGTGTAGATGCAAAATTGAGGCCAGGATCTAACAAGGAGGGATGGTGTAAAAGGGTGGTGGGTGTTGCTAAAGGGGAGGAGGATGCATGCAACAAACAATAAATCCTGAGACCCTGAAAACATGCGTTTGGGTCACCAGGCATGGTCGTGGGTGGTCTTGCTTGCACCCAATATACATATTGTAAACAATGTGGAACAATCAATACACAGAAATTCCACCCAAAAAATATTGCTGTCTTTAATAGCACACTCTCTCACTCAGTAATTAAACAATTAAGTTAGTTAATTTTGTTGAAAGTTAAAACTGCTTATGGTGGTCCACCAACAGAAGCACTCACATGCTGGTGTGTGTCCTCCATGCAGTTTTCATCTTTTGCAAACAGAAGTGCAAAAAAGGAAAGAGTAAATACCGGTAAAATTATTTTACTCTTTAATTGGTTTCTTTATTTTGACGAACGAAAAGTCGGCGAGCACATTACCTTTTCTAGATGGCATTTACAATGGAAACCTATGGAATGCACCTGGCTTTAGCATTTACTAAATGCAGGTAGATTAAGTAGGAATCCATTAGTTGTATGGCTGTATGAAAATCACATGCAGGCGTAAAATTAGGTGGATATGCGTGCATAGCAGGAATGAGCAGGAGAAACGGTATTTCCGCTCCTGCCTCTCAATCTGACTTTAATAGATTTGTTTCTATTACAAAAACTGGTGGATGGAACTGCGGGGCACAAAAGGCCTTGCTTGATATTTTGAGGGGGTCAAGACACACTTAACCCCCCTGATGGTAGCACATATGCATACAGTAAAGTTAGACTTGACTTTGCAGACATTAGCACCTGAACCTTCAAACATCAGTTCTGGGGCTATAAGAGTATGTTTACTGTGATTGGAAATAACTTATTACCCTTCCCCTTGTGTTGAGGAATACAGTAACGGGAAAGAGAAAGAGAGGGGGTATCCAAGTGCCGATGTAATATGAAGTCAATAGTGTTTAAGTTAATGCCAAGCCTGTGAACGTTTGGATGTAGTTCTATGTTCAACATGGGGTTGCATCCCGAGTCTTACTCTCAAAAGGATTTCCCTTACAGTATTCTAAATCACACATATTTATTTATTCATTAAGAATTCCTATAACACCTTGCCACATGCCCGTAGGCCTCAGGGGGTATCAAGCGAAACTCCAGTTTGCGTTGCAACTGTTTCTGAAACTCTGAAGTTGGCCATCCATACTCCATATGCATACATTGGATATTAAAATATAATATTTGTCCACTTTCTGTGTAGTTAAATCTGTTTTTTTTTAAATTTATTTTGTATTTTTTAAAATTGTTAGACACAGAACAGCATATATGATATATGTACAATGCATTCCAAAAATGCATACCAGCACTATGTGCCACATCTTTATAAAAGCCCTCTATAAAAATAACCACCTACAAGCTATAATGCATTATAGAATGGCAATGATTCGTAAATCCCATCCCTATACATTACTTTAAACAACATTCAAAACATAATTCAGCAAATTAATAAATCTTTTCCTAAAATCAAAGAATTTGCTATGCTATTATCCCCTAATTGACATTTCATTGGTCTAATATAGCAATTCACTAAATACAATTTAAAAACTCTAACCTAATATAAAACGCTGTGTGGTGGGACCAAAGACTCCACTGAAAAAAACCATACTCCATAATGGGTCTGAATCAATATTGTCTAATTTATATACAAAACCATTATATTCCTTTACATAATTAACTAATAAATGATGGTAGTTGGTTAAATCATGGCGTACTGTTTCGATATTCTTCTTACATAGCTGTTGTTTACAAGGTATGCCCTGCCAGGCCCATATAGCCTCTTTTGTTTGGAGTTGATTCTCATATGCAGAATAAAATCGTGCTCTGTTGTTACATTTTATTAAACAACCAAAAGGTTGGGGAAAGCGAAAACCTTGGGTCACATACTCAGGGAACCTTGTTTTTCTAGCTAGTTTCATTAACAGTTTGCTTCTGTCCCATAGCTCAGTTTTGTATTTCATTGTTTTAATAGCCACCAGGAGAATAAAGGGATCCACAATATTGTTATCAGTTTGATCAAAGAAACTGAGGATCTCATCTTCCCAACTGCTAAAGATCTTTGGTTTAGCTTTCCTGCCCATGGCCTTATCGGAAAAACTTCTCAATAGTGAAACTGCATCCTACTCCATATTTCATCATTTGAAATAAAATATGCCATGCATGATAAACTAAAAAGTTTGAAGAGACATGAGGACAGTCTCACAGCAAACAATGTCTGCAGTAACACAATTAGGAAAGCCCAAAACCGATCTCCAAATGTTACCCTTAAGACAATGTAACCACTGTGTTTCTTGAAAGGCCTCCAACCCATATAGGATTCCTTGCACAATGCAGCTTTTATATAATGTTATCCTTTCTGATATGGAACATCGACCTTTATGGTGATAAAAGCTTTAGGGACTCATTACGACCCAGGCGCTAAGTGGTTAACGGCGCCGTAAAAGGCTGTGGCGCCGTTAACCACTTAGCGCCTTACTACGAGGTCCCTTTGCGGGACCTGACCTGGTCTCGACCAGCCGTTAAAGTAGGGACCCGCAAAGGGACCTCACAGGCAATTACGGTACTGCAATTTGCAGTACCGTAATTGCCGCCTTCCCCAGTCCCATTATGCCCTATCTCAATAGGTGTTTCACTATTTTCCAAATGAACCGTCGGATCTTCTTCCTACGTTCACTGATTACCATTATTTTGGTTTTTGGCACATTTATATCCAGGCCATTCACTTTTGAATATATACTAAGGGCACAAATGCTTGGTTGCAGACCCACTGCAATTTTGTCCAACAATAAAGTATCATCGGCTTAGGAGATCCAGGCCAGAGGTTTTATTCCAGCTTTTGGCAGAAAGTTCTTACAGTTGTTCATATCTAAGACAAATAGGTTGTAGAGCAGGGGTGCTAACACAGAAGTGTGTTTTATCCCAGAATTAGTCTGTGCCATCAAAAGTCATTTAATTTGCATCCAGTCTTATGCTTACAGAAGTCCCTTGATAAAGTTGCTTAATCACATTCAACATTGATCTATTACTATTGAGTGCCAATAACTTCTGCCATAGTAGGACTCATGAAGAAACTGAGTCAAATGCCTTTGAGTAATCGATGTAGAAAATGTATAGTATAGGGAGGCTCCTGCCAAGGAGAGAGATCCACCCCCCCCCACTCTTTGTTTGGAGAAGCATCTGATTTGCATATAGTTGGAGCTGCAGACCAAACGGCTCTAGCAGGGAGGTATTTAGGGAGAGCGATTTGGGTGTAGTGGAGTCCCAGGCCCAAGGAAGCCTTGTGGATGATGTAGAGGGTTTTGAATTTTATCCTGCATCAACCAGGAACCAGTGTAGAGAAATTGGTTTAGAGAGGTGCGGTCCCTGGGGTTGAGGCCAAGGATAAGTCTTGCAGTCCTATTCTGGATTAGTTGAAGGGGGCGAAGGGAGGAAGAAGGACGATTGAGAATGAGGCTTTACCCAGGAATTTGAGTTTAACAGTATATTCTGGCCATTTCTGGTGTTTCAAAAATGACTGAAATCCCAGAGAATTCCATGAAATGAGTCATAGTAATTTACAATTCGGCTCAGGGTTATAGTTTTTCTCCTCCTATCAGCTTTTTTTGCAAAAAAGCCACCTGTAGCCATCTCCAATTCTCTTGTTCTTCTTCAAGTTTCAAGTACTTTGCATTAGATTGGAGTTGTTTGATCTCACACCCTGTATCCAATTTGACTATCTTTAGGTTATTTAATCCTTTAAGACGCCAGGTGGAATACGCTTCCAGGTCCGCTTTTATTGTCTGGGATTTTTGGCTTTGCAAAATCTGCTATAGCATCCACTACCTTCCCATCTCCCAGTGGGAGAGAAGTGAAGTTTCTAAACTTTGGGAATGCCGACTCCTTCGATTAGGCTTTGCAATCTCCATTACTCTTGGGCTAGACCCTCGTCAAATAATAACTTATCAGGTTTCTTCTGATCTAAATATAGAACTAAAATGTTTTTAATGGCTTCCATCTGCCTTACACACTTGTCAGTCTTGGGTAAGGTGGGAGGGTTGTGATCATTGTGATAAGGGTGACGACCCAGTGTAATGGAAATTACAGTGCATAATCAAAGCATTACCTCAGGATCATCAACCCTCACTACAATTCTCACTAACGTGGCAACTAACATACAAGTCACAAACACCTATGTCTATTATAAAACCTAGTAGGTTTTGGCTCTTTGCTCAGAGGAAAAATGTGAAGCCAGCATCTCTGTGTTTACTATCCTTATATCATAATGAATACTCACGTACATCTTGTAACGAGTGATGACCTGGTAGACATGGCCTGTATCGAAGATCTGCACACATTAACTGATGCGACACCTAATGCCTCGCCATGAGGCTGCTGTGCCCTTTGTGGACAACCCTAATATTGTCAGGGGTAAGGTGGTTTCCATAATTGTATAGGCTTTCATAATGGATATGTGACATGGCTTGCTGGGCCGGGGCGGCAGAAGCTTTAATTCCCCTGTTCTTTGTTCTCTTTTCTATCAAATATGTTTCATATGGGTCAGATTTGTCTTTGCTTTTCTAATGCTGCTCTAACAGGTGTTCCCGTAACATAGAGAACCTCATTCCCCAATGCTAGAAGGCTCACCTCTTGAGCAAGGTTGAATGTATAGCATTTGAATGGCTAGAACCATGTCCATGGACATAATATTAGCACATAAGAAAGTATTTCAAAACAGGGTTTGTTGCTGTACAAAGCTGTAAATCCCTCAAGCCCTTAATGGAGTAGATGGCAACTAGAAACTGTGGTTTACACATAAATCATTCTAGATCCACACATCCAAATGGATACAATAGTTACTAAAGGTCCTGGTGTAGGTCCCACAGTGCTGAATGTATCTTACAAGGAGGGTTTAATAACATAAATCCCTTCACCATCCTTGTAAGCAATGATGCTGAAAGGATGTATGTTATTAAACCCTCCTTGTAAGATACATTCAGCACTGTGAGACCTACACCCGGCCCTTAAGACACTAATAAGGTAACTATTTAACACTATAGATTCTCAGCTACTGCACGCCCATTATGCAAACCTTCTAGTCAAGTCTGTATTGACTGATATGTGAGTGAGTGAAGACCTCAATTATGGAAAGATACTGAATGTCTAGCATATATCTTTCTAAAAGAAAGCCATCTTGGGCTCTAGATCGTACCTGCCTTTTCCTCCGAAACCACATTGTTGACTAAACCCTGTTTTTCAATTGCTGTGCCTCTAAGTTGACCTGAGAGAGAATCCTGTGAGACTGTTTCTTTTTGATTAGTGGAGAGGTTTTGAAGCCCAAAGTCATAGTGGGCGCCTATGGCCAATTGATTATGGTTGAGAACCAGGTGTTTCTCACTCTCATGGGTGTTACAAGAATCATTGAAGCATGTACCCTTTGTAATAACTCCATAACTGATTGAATTATGGTTATCGGATGTAAGAGCATGCAAGAGCATTTCTGTCCAATATAAATTCAGAACATCTGTCCCCCATGCTGAAAGGTCCAGGTGTCTGGAGCTGCATTTCAGCAATTTGGCATCCACCTTGTCTGAAAATACAGAGATTTTGTGTGTTCTGTGTTCAGCGATACATGTGTTTCATGTGTGAAAATCGTGCACATTTCCTAGAAAGTCTAATTGGTTAAGCTGAATGACAGCAATGACAGGAACTTCCTGGCAGATTGAGCTTCTTGAATATTGCATATTTCCTGAATGTGGATGTCTTGGGTTGAGAGCAGGAGCTTCTTGGTCCTGCTCATCAGGTTTGTGGCTATAAGGCCCTGGAGTGAATCTTTGAAACCCTGTGCCTGTTGATGTATGCGTTTCATATGGTTTTAACCTTTTTCACAAGTACCGCTTTCCCTCTTAGTGTTGTTGCAAATGTTTCAGTGCTAGCATAACATCACAGGGATCTTTCCAGTTTGAAGAATCTTTAGCTTTAACCTACTCCGATCTTTCCTGTGCTGTCTCCCTAAACAATTCTTTTATCTGTTATTAGAATCCCTGGTTTTGTGGGTTTGAGAGGAATACCCTCCAGCAGATTTTCTGAACTCAACAACCTTTGCAGGTCTTTCGTTATGGCTAGATCTTCTGGTCAAGGTCCTCTCAAGAGTGCCTCCATCTCTTGTTTAGATGTTTTACTAATGGCTTCAAGTGCTCTCTCGCCATAGGTCTATGAATTCAGAGCCTGACATCTCTCCATGGACCAAAATCCATTCGCTGGATATGGCCTCTCTTAATTCCAGGTGTTACCTGCATCTGGATTGCAATTTCTTTTCTCTTGCTATAGATAAAATCATATTTCCCACCTCAGTCTGAAGTGAAGCACTGAGAAATTTCAGGTTGCGAGAAAAGATGAGCAGTGATTTATTTTGGTGACCACAAGTAATGCAGAAGATCTCAGTACCTCATGCACCTTCTAATGTGTCCATGTGACTGATGAGTGTGCATCCTTTTTTGGTCCTGATGAAGTTTTCACACAATGAGAGCCATTATCTTGGTCAAAAACGGGAATAGACACTAAACTGAAGTAGAGTATGGTTTGTTTTGAGCAAACCATAAATATAGCCAGAATCTCCTGTTTATCTGAATGTGCAGATACGGGTATTGGAACACAATATTGTTATTATATTTTTTTTATTTGTTTGGCTGAATTTCAACCTTTCAAATATTACATACAAAATAATTGAAAAAAAGCAAATTTTCATCACCACAATTATAGTTAAAATTACAGTTACAAAAATTTAAAATGAAGAAAGAATACATGCAATTTTCTTATGAGAAGAGTTTCACTTTGGCAGAAGAGCAGACATAAATTGAACCAGTGCAATGTGTATTGATGTTCTACAACTATTTACTACATAACCCCAAATCTCTTCTTCTGATCGATAACAGAAGAGATGTAGTGAGTTCTTAAAGTATTTTTGTCATAGAAAGTTTAACACAGGACAGCTAATTACTAGGTGAGATAAGGACTCTGTCTGCTTATTGTTCTTGCAAAAATGACACCACTTTTGACTTTTTGGTACAATTCCACATCTAGCAAGAATTTTGTTAGTTAGAAATAAATGTAACCGTATTCTCAACATTTGTGATCTAACATAGCTTGAAGGACAATTTTGCAGATATTTTTCCATTGCTCCTAAGTTTTTATGACCAAATGTTAAGATAGAATAGTCAGCATACTTTTTACATGAGTGTTGCGTGTCAATTTAATCTTGTCGATAAACTGCTAACTTCGCCTTAGCTGGATTTAGAATCAACAATTCTAGCGCTATATTGGCATCATCCAGTGCAGTTAGGACAACTTATACCAAGTATTGGGAAACTTATCTAATGAGGCCAGCAGATAATGTACTATGGAATTTAAAACATTTTTCGCGGAAGCACCTACCAGGCATTTTCTAAAGAAGCTACACATTTTCCAAATTGCCTGACAATAGATTGAGATAACACCTTATTCAAATCGCAAGAGTGAGGTAGGTGTGCAGCCTGGTAATTTGAAGATTGACTTCCAGAATTTTCCTTCATATCGATTCCAATAGTTTCCTACTTTGGGCAGTTGTGTTTCAGAGCCATAGGAAACTATCAGAATCACTTTTTGTTTATAGAAAGTCATCACATGGTTGGTGGTAAACTTGCCATATTTACGCATCAAAATGGATGCCTGCGAGGCCAGCGTTCGAATTTTAGCATCTAAAGTCAGTGACTCCATAGAGTTTCCTAAGCTTCCTGAAAACGGCAAGCCTAGGTATTTATAACTATCTACAACAGTAAGGTTGTGCTTGCCCAAAGACCACCTTAAATTTGTAGTACGTTTGTTGATTTTCTTTTGGACAGATTACCACTTATCTGTATTAATGGTCAGATTGTTTTTGACACTGTAGTTGTCTAGACAGTTAAGCAGGATCTGCAAACCTTGGGGAGTTTGAGATACAAGCACCAATTCATCGGCATACAAAATCCACATTATTTTTTGAGAGCCTAGCTTCGGGGCATTACTTTTGATGTCATTGAACGCATTTCCCATGTCTAGAATGAATAGGTTAAATAGAGTCGACGCCAAGATGCACCCCTTCTTAACACCTATTTACGTCTTGATGTAAGAGGAAAGAAGCCCTTCTAATGAGAGCCTTATTTGGATGGTTGTATCAGAATGTAATTTCTCAATTAAGGTTTGCAACAATTGAGGGCAACTGTACATTCTCAACTTGTGGAATAACAATTGGCGATCGACCGAATCGAAAGCACAGCGAAAGTCAACAAATGCCATATAGAGATTCTGGTTGCGAGTAATGTATTTTGACTTTAGCATGTTGAGAGTTATCATGTTAGGCACAGTGCCAAGACCAGCAACGAACCCTGTTTGAAATGGATCTCTTATATTATAGGTATTCATGCATACATTTAGTTCCTTCAACACTATTCGTGAGTAGATTTTTCCAGGCGCATCCAAAAGGGAAATGAGCCTGTAACTTTCTGTTTTTTAATGATTTCCTTTTTTGAAGAGAGGCAATATTATACTGTTTCCAGGATAATGGAATAGTTTGTGAATGATTAATTTGCTCAAAGATAGAAAATAGAATGTTCGTCCAGAGTTCAGGGTGTTGTTTGAAGATGTTATTCGACAGGCTGTCAGGGCCAGGGCTTTGGATTGACTAACTATATTGATAAAGTACAGTATGTCCGATTTGTCTATGTTAAGATGAAATTGGCCAGACCCATTGTCTATTTGGGCAGCGCATACTACATCTGGACGTGCAAAGATTTTTCCAAAGTACTCCACCCAAACCACTTCCGAGACATTCTGAGTCTGCTTCAACATTTGGGGAGAAGAGGTTGTATTGTTAATTACTTGCCACATTCGAGCTGTATTCTTATCTCTCATAATTTCTAGCATTTTTTCAACGTAAGATTCTATCATATGAGCTTTTTAAGTATGTATCCAGTTTTTATAGGTTGTTTTTATGTGCTTTAGGGTTTTATATCGCACACTTATAGGAAGATTTACTGCCTTGCATTTTTCACGGTGAAATAGTGATGTCCTATTCTTTATTACTGAGTCATAAGTCTGATTTCTTTGAACAAAAACTTTTCATTTAGTATCATAGGATCCCAATTTCTGTATGATGTCATAATAAATGGATGCACTGGAAACCTGATCAGATTTAGAGTTGTTGAATGCTTCATTTAGCAGATGGCCTAGCTGTGAGATAGATTTTTCAGTCCATCTTACTCGATTGACACTATTATTAGCAATTAGGGTACCCAACCATTTCTATTTTGTATTTGTTAATTGTCATGCTGTTCAGGCCACTGTAGACATAGCATTCTGTGGTCGCTGCATACTGTTCTTTCAATTTTAAACAGATCAACTTTTGAAAATAACTCACTGTCTACATATGTGTAGTCAATAATTCCTACAGAGCCTCTTTGTAACCAAGTTTCCTGCGGAGGACAATCATGAGGGCCAGACCCATTTAACATAATTAACCCTCGTGATTTCATCAAATGATCCCAAGGAATTGTTCTAGTCTATTCAGATGTCTTGATGTCTCTATGTGATCGAGACAGTGTAGCTTTAAATCTCCAGCTATTATCGTGTGGGCAATCTTAGGAACAGAAGCAATACAGTCTAACATGGTTGACACATTGTTAACAAATTCTTGACTTTCAATCCCTGCCGGATTCCAGTATAAGTTGACTAGAGCATATAAGATGGTGTCGATGGAAACAATTGTCAATTGAGAATAAGGATTCGGTGAATACATGTGGATCATTGATATATTTGCACTGATTTTTGTGCATGTAATGAGGCCAGCCATTGGACGTCCTCTTGTGCCCTTTAAAGCGGGGGTAAGATGTATTTCATGATCATTCCACAATAATGAATCTGTGATCCATGTCTCCTGTAACATAACTATACTATATTTTAATAGTTGACAGTTTTTATTGTTGATTAGGTGACGGAAGCCACAGGTATTCCAGGAGACTAAAGAGATTACTACACTCTCATCCATATGCTCTAGTTAACTTCTGAGCTCCAAACAATTACATGAGCAATTCTGGTTTGTATGACTCCATGTTTCCTGACTACTATTATTTAGACACCATGACACAGTTTTTTTGCCCAACTCTTTCGTTAGTGGAGTCTCATTCGCCATTTCTTGTGGACCAGATAGCACAATAAAACCCATTTGGAACAGTTTGTCTTTAGACTGCCATATATACGATTTCTGACCACTCTTGAGCAAAACTATAATCTCACGGTACTTAGAAAATTAGTATTAATGAATATCATCAAGCAATGTGACATCTGAGAATAGTTCCATGATACTATGACGATTTAAATCATATTGCAGATAAGGGTCAGGCCGACATCCAAGAATTAGAGATGTTAGATTTTTATAGTTTACATTAGTTTGGTTCAACTTCTTTAAGATAGGGGAACTTTTGGTAGGCTTTGCAGATGACACTTTTTCACTCTCTTTCTCAGACTTTTTTGGCAGCAAGGCTTGCAACATGCGAGCTATTTCCGCACCAGGATTCTCAGATTGAGATATAGGTCTGTTTTGACGAAGATTGCTGCAATCTCGAGTGTTGGTAGGCAAGCTGGAGTTCGCAGATGTCTTGTTACCGGGTGGATTTTTCGTAGGGCTATGTAGCTTGCTTGGTTCAATCACAGCTTGTCTCGAAGTTACAGATAAAGGATTCTGTCTATTACATACATTCGTTGTACCTTCATTTGAGACAAAACATCTAGAATCTGAATGCCCCCCATTGGAGATAACAGGTGCCTTTAAAGCTTAGAGAATTGAGACATGTATGCATCAACTTCTCTTTTTATCGCCCTGCGACGTAAGTCGTTTTTTGTTTTGTTCGTCGCACTGCAGTGTAATCAGGGGCTGAGAAAGGAGGCTTTAGGCACCTTAATCAATTGACTTAGGTTTGGTAGAATGAGTATGTAGTTGAACAGCTTTGACTAAGTCATCTAACGGCTCGTAAGGAGCAGCCACTGGTTCCGGAATTCCTAGGACACTTAGCTTTAATTTTCGCGCTTGTGCCACCAGCATTTATTTTTTGGAGATAGCAGTCGACGCTATTTGACAAGTGGTGACTGGAGCCTTAAGAATCTTTATAAATTGTTTGGAGGCAGCTGTCATGGGTTGTTTCCCTCCTTTGATGTTTTTAGTTTTTTTTACCATTTTACTAGGCCCTTTTTTAGGCTATGTTGCTTTTCCACATGATCTGCTTTAGAAAAGATTGCCTATGCAGTTGTTGCATTCATTGCTTTTGTAATTACTTCACTGCCATTCTCATCCAACACCATAGTCTCTATTTGAGTTTTCTGCGGTCGATCGGTAATGATGTTAGGGACGCATGGTAGCGAAGGTGCAGCCAGAGAGTTAGTAGTGTTCAAGCATTCTGTAAGATTTTTTATGGGTGAAGAGGCTGTATCAACACACTTTATGTTACCCGGTTTTCTACATGGGTTTGTTGGCAATACACAACTTGAAGGGGGTATTACATCATGGGTTGCCTGCCACGCCATTATAGAATTATGTTGGCTGCTTTGTGCATTCAGTGAAGTAGGGGCCAGAAACGAGGATACTACACTTCGGTTTCGATGAGTAATTTCTGATATATTCGGCGAAAAAGATAGTTTTTCCATTATTGATCGATTAGAGGACTCTAAGTTTGATGCATTTAGGTCAATGATCACACTAGCATCAACACTTGGTGAATGTTGCCCCACAGTATCGGCATTAATAGGAGCCAGAGATTCCCCTCTTAGAACATTACTATCAGACAGAGAAATATTACATGCAGTTACTTCAATTACATCTTGTTCATCAGATACAACATAGGGAATCACTCTCTCATTTGTACTAGTCTTTGTAGAAGAGCCTTGTAATCTGGCATTATCTATAATTGGCTCACTGGGCACAGTGGAGTTACAATCATTGTCATAGTTCCTACCTCACTTTTTGCTGTACGAGTGAGCTCTAGGCATTGAACAGGCTGGCAATGTGTTTGTTACGTTCTTCCCAGCGTTTCCAGCATTTTCTGTGTCTGAGACAGTCCGCCAAGCAATCTGTGGCGGCGGCATGTTAGTTCTTAAGGTATACAGGTTTCGCTCGCCTTGAAGCTCCAATCACTTAGTTTAAGAACAAAAATCCAAGACTCACGCCACACTACAGACGAGGCTCTGCTTCTCAGAACATCAAGGCTTAATTACTTGCCACCTTTCAGCAAGGTATTCGAGACTAAAGCAAGTTGGAAAACAAAAGCCAGAAAGGGGAGGGGGAGGCAGTAGCACTATGGATAGACGAGCACTCGGAAAGCACTGCGACCCCGCGACGCTGCGGCAAAGCGGCAAAGCAGTGCTTTCCAGATGCTTTGTGCTCGGTGCGCGTGCGCTGGTGCGCGCGGCTGCCTCCTTTTATAGGTTGAAACAGAAAAGGGGCAGAGCAATAGCTCGCACGATGCAAGTAATCTAAAATAAGTGAAAAATAAGTATAATGACTCAATATATAGTCACTTTGTCCCAAAGGAGCAAGCCTTGGGTTATTTGGGATGGTTTATAACAGATAGGAACTATACCCAAATCGCTTCCACAAAACAGCATCAAAGCAGTAGCAGATTTGGGTGCAAATTCGGTGCTTTCCAGGTGCTTTGTGCTCGGTGCATGCATGCTGTTGCATGCAGCTGCCTCCTTTTGTAGGTTGAAACAGAAAAGGGGTGGAGCAATAGCTTGCACGATGCAAGTAATCCAAATCGCTTCCACAAAACAGCGTCCAAGCAGTAGCAGAGTTCGGTGCAAAGCGGTGCTTTCCAGGTGCGTTGTGCTCAGTGCACGATATTATTTGACATCCATGACTTCTCTTGAGAAAATTGATGATCTTCAAATTCTTTTCATTTTGAACTTGTTGTTCTTTGCCTCTTTGTTCAGTATATTCAGGAAGAGAACCAACCATTTTCTACACGATTGGTTGATTACCAAGAAATCTCTAGAGTATGTAAACTTGTCCTATCTTGATACTTTTTTCCTGTATGAACTTGACTTTGATACCCTTCATTGTGTGTAATGTATACTTACTCGGAGTTCAGAGAGGGACAAGAGAATTCTATTTTATAGTATGCTAAACTGACCACGAGTTTGCAATTACTCTGTTCCTGGTGTCTTTCAATTTATGTAACCAATTTCTCACACATCCTTCCATACCTGGAGGAGAAGCAAGCCGTTCTGACTAGGGTGCTCCTCTTGAGCTTTTGAGGTTGTCTCTTTGTTTGTAGGGAAACTTGACCCCACTGAGGACTACATTTTTCCAGTACCATCCAATCTACCAAGTAATCCCTGGCCATCATGTTACAAATATATCCATCAACCTGAAATGGGCATTCTCCTGCTTTTTTCTGTCACAAAACAGGACAAATGGGACTGTCAGGCAGTGGGGCATGTCAGAGCATTAAAGATTCGAGGTCCTGCAGTGTTTTTGATCAACCCCCCTTGATGGCTGTTCTTGTTACTAGAGCAAACCTGGATACTCTCAGGTTAGAATCCTAGAAGTGCCACTCTGCCGTTCACCTTTCAGAGATTGATACAATTAGTAAACTTGAGCTGGGTAACAATAGCCATCTGTTATCTGTTTATGGTGAAAAGATAACCCAATCAGTGTGAGCGTTCTTGTGAGTGTTCACTATACGTATACACCTGTTAAGTTATGGTATTAGAAGAATCATAGATACAAATTAAGTTGATTTCAAGTGGGGTGAGACTCAGTGGGAGAAAGAGAGAGGGGGAAAAAAGAAACAGCAAGAGCATGAGATTGGTATGTAATATGCTGGGTGCAACTATTATGTTATAATACAGCATCGCTGCACTATAGTTAAGGTGATTGCCTAGATTGATAGGAAATCCGAAATTCTATTATAATAATTTTTGACTTGCATGACGGAGTTAGCTGATCTTATCCAAATAAAAAGATTGTCACACCCCACCCTGTCCCCCAGATTAGAGATTTTCAGAAAGATTTGTTAAGAAATAAAAATGTTATTAAGAAAGTTAAAAAAACCAAGGGAATTGGACCAAATAAGAAAGAACTTGAGCACAAAGTGTTGACTTAATTTCTGGGGCAGGTTTGGGGCTATTCCGTCCAGTAGATTTTAAAATAGTTGACGAATAGTCTTCCAAAACTATAGCTATATCTCCCATGGTGCTTTGCAGGAGAGAGACCTTTCAGAAATGAAAAGCAGCTATTCATTTTGTTTTGCTCGATCCAAGCAATTACTGCGATAATGTGGGAGAATGCAAAAATGAAAGTGCAAAAAAAGCTGTATGGAGGAGGAACCAGGTTGAAATCGCATCAGGCTAGAGGAGTTGAGGGTGAAAGAGGACATCATGTGAAGTTGGGAAGTAGGGGGTGGTCTGGGGATCCAGTTAAAGTTCACACACTTTTGCATTATTGGGGGAATTTCAGGGGAATCTTGGAAGATTACCGTGGCAATAACGGAAGTCACGCTCGGAAACAAAAATGTGTCACATGAAGCTAAGGGAGATATGGGAGGGGGCCAGGTAGGTGTGGGTGGGAGGACCTAGGGAACAGGACGGAGGGCACATGGGGAGCATCTGTGAGGTCTTCGTCATTTCTTAGCATCACATTAAATGGCACGAGATTACAATGGTAATTATCGGGGGAATGGAAACGGAAGAAAATACATAAATGGGAGGCCATCTGTTGTGATCACATCTACTAGGCGGGGGGATGGGTGCTTGTGCCAGTCGCCCTAGTGCACCCCTACCTCCAAAGAAATCGATTGGTGCAAAATTTACAGCCGACATGGTCATCGCCAAAGTCCATGATAAGTGGGCTTGAAAGAAACCTAGTGTGTTACAATATACAGTGGGCACAAACACAGTCCATGCTCACTGGCTAGGCCATGGCTAGTGGGCCCCAAGGAAACCTATAGGTGGAACATGTACATTTGTAACTGCCCAGGGATATGGCTAGTTGGCCTTAAAGAAAGGTATTGGTGCAACATGTACAGGAATGGATTAGGGATTGGCAGTATACATGCAGTAATACCATCTGCACCATTACTGTGACTGGGAAAGGAGGTAATACATCCACTCACAATCAGGGGCCAGATTACCAAAACTTTGCACTGGGACATATTAGAAAAATGTTGCACCATGACAATTGCACTTTGGTGTGCCATAAGGACCTGGGTACAAATTTCCCTATTGCAAAAAATATATACATTTTCAATAAACGTTATCATGAGGGCAAGGGTTGCCCTAGGGCTATTATGAAATGGTTATAGCCCTAGGACAAACTGAGTCCTTGTGCATTACTGTATCTTTTTTGAACTTGTTCTATTTTGCCCTGAAGTTAAGATATTGATATGGAACACATGTGACTATTTCAGTGGCACTCTTTGTCCGCCGACTGGAGGGTGGGGGCGTCTCACGCATGCGCACAAAATCGGGCCACGAGAAGCTGGAATGCTAATGTTGGCAATTAGACCCGTCGGCGCGGCTGATTTGTACCCTTATTGCCTCAATGATGGTATCTCAATTGAATTACCGCGAGAGATTGATTTCACGTGCGCGAGGTGCTCTGCTGAAATGAAGGTCCTTCTGCGGGCTATTATGGTTTTCAAACTAACAATGAATCCCGGGTGGAGTTGTTGTAAAAGAGGCCAGAGAGACACCGATGCTAATGAGTTCTAGAGATGGTAGGACGGGCAGTAATAATAACGGTATCAATATTGTCAATATATTGTTCACAAAAATACTATCATGACAGTCTAAAAAGCACAGTGCACACGCAGTGTTACCTCGTAGCACTTGGATATTGGGAGTTATTAGTACATTACGCGCACTCATTAAATTAACCTGAACAGTAGGCTGGTTAGGCTTGCCATAGTCCACCAACGCAGCCTACGCATTTCCTGCCTGCAGATTCAGCAAACTCGCAATCCAGTGAGGAAAAATAGCTCGTATTCTAGTGCCCACTAGCACCCAGTTTAAGCTTAAGCTACCATGGCAGGAGGGAAATGCAGTGCCGGGCTGGGGTATACAATTGACTCGAAACCCAATGGAAAAGTGGCCCACAGTTTCAAATGGCAATTCATTCCTTTTGTGACAGACTGTTTGAATAGTACACGAGGTTTTTTTTTTTTTGTTGATGAAATGTGAAGCAAATTATGCGTTTTCAAGATATTTGCTCGGCAACACTGGTCAACACTACTAGCCGCATAGTGAAGTAACTCATCAAACTGGCCCACATTGGCCAAAAAACGGTCAAACTTTGATCCAAAACACGGTCCCACACCAGCATTTTGTGTTTTCGGTTTGGGACTTGCCCTAATGCTAATGTCCACCATGTGTTTCTCTATGTACATCCTTTGTAATGTATTCATGCAACGACATAAATGTCCATTAGAAGAGAGACACATGGTTGTCATTAGCATGGCACTCTTGCACCAACATAGCCAGAGCAATAACTGGCTCCCGGCTAGACTACTGTAATGTTCTCTTCCTAGGGGCCTCCAACAAAAACCTTGAGAAGCTGCAAGTAATTCAGAATAGCGCCCTGCGTGCTACACAAGGCATTGCCAAGAGAGAGCACATCACAGCTGCCAGGAAAGCGTCCCATTGGCTCCCCATAAAGGAAAGGATTATATTCAAAGCGCTAGGCATCACCCACAAATGTGTCCATCTCTCAGCCCCAGCGTACCTATCCCAGAGAATCCACCCGATCGCATCCACAAGACCCACCAGGACACCCTATGCCAATATGCTCTCCGTACCCAGGGTAAAAAGAGCTAGAGCAGGTGGCGCCAGCTTTCCTTACCTTGCTGCTCTACACTGGAACACCCTTCCCACCTCACTGCGAGCTGAACCCTCACTGACTGCTTTCCGCAAAGCCATGAAAACTACCCTGTTCACCTAACCAACCTCACATGTTTAAACTTTAATGACTAACATGTATGATGCACTATGGTGTATGATGTACCTTGTTGTATGATTCTCCTTATTGCTTAACACAGGGTCCTGCCTCACTGTAACCCAAGGCACAACATGCACCTGTACCTGTAACTAAGTTCCCTTACAAGTAACAGCGCCACAATGCTCCTGGGCTGCCTGCGCGCTATATAAATGTAATAAATAAATAATTAAATAAATGGTGCCTTAAGCATAAATGGAGGTAGCACTCGAATGCTAAAGATTTTTCAGCAATTTCATAATGCTTTTTATTACAGGTATGTTACAGAATATCAGACAGTACTACAGTAGCCACAGTCCCCTTAATGAGGCCGAACTGTGTGCAGCAACGGATGCTGTTGAGCAGGTAATAATGCTCAGAGCGGTCTGATGGCATTCATTATGGATTTTTACTATGAGAAAAGCTTATCGACAGAGTGGGTTTTCACCATCAGTTGAAAGAATGATCACTGTAGCTACTATTAGTTACAGAATAAACCACAGTCAGAAATTGCACCCCAGAGCAATCTTACTAGATCACCAAATACCTAAAGTATGGTGGCGAGAAATCGTGCAACAGCATTAATCAGTACTCTAGGAACCCATCAAAACATACATTTGTATGTAATAATGGAGACACCTCCCATAACCCCAGGCATTGCAATTGCCTGATGCCCGGGGTTAGGGCATGATATGCTTTAACGATGCCTTCGGTGTTCCTAGCATCCAATCAACCCACCAGGCTGTAATAGCAGAGACAACACCCTCGTTCTCGGCATCCCAAAAGCAAGTCTGCAAGAGCTCAGTCAAATTACATGATGTAGAAACCTCAAATGGTGGCGATGATTACGTTCAAAACCCTCTGCATTGTCCACAAGGCCTTCTGGGGCCTGGGACCTCAATACCTTCAACTCTCTCTTCCTAAATATCTTCCTTCTCGAGCTCTTTGCTCATCCACCTCCAACTCCCTCAGGGGCAGTCGCTTCTCCAAGCAGCGAGTTGGTGGTAGATCTCTTTCTTCGGCTGGGGCTTCACTCTGGAACAGCCTACTTGCCTCTCTGCTGAAACTTGAGGACAACCACCTCCGGTTCCGGAAGCACATCAAGACCTTCCTCTTTGCTTCTGCTTTCTCTCCTCCTCTCCCCTGCTGATCTCCTAGCTGAATCTGTAATTGCGCTGGTTAGCGGGCTACCCTCTGATCTCAGGCCCAGGTCCCTTCCCCGCCAGTTACACACCTGCACTACCCCTTGGGCAACCTTTGCACTCTGGGACTGTTTCTGCATCCCTACAGCCCCTACTAGCACTTGACACCTGATGTCTGCACCTACCCTTGCATTGGCCTCCAGCTGGACGTACTTTAATTTATTGTCTTTATTTATTTTCTTTATTTACTTACTGTTATACTATGTACTACACTGCACGTTCCCTCCACCCCTACACTTGCACAATCTCAATGTCACCGGTCCTAGTAGGATCCTTGTCTATCTTCCCCCTGTATCCACTCCCTTGCCTCAGCATGCCTTGAAACACTTGTGTATAGGCGCGTTATAAATGCTGTATCATATCATATCAAATCAAGTGTTGTGTTGAGTTCACTTATCCCATTTAGCAGCTAGACTCTGCAGTAGTGCAAAGTATAGAGGTCGTTCTTTACATGCAGTCCAATCCAGCAAAGTGTTACTGCAATGAATTTCCATCTGGCGAGTGTGTAGAAGCCCTGGCTAGTTTATAAAAGTTTATTAGTTTAATAAAAATAATATTTTTATTAAACTAATACCATGTTAAGGGCCATTCTATTTCAGGAAGCACAATCTGTTAATCAGATCTCCATTCATAAGCTAAATGCCAAAAACGTAATGTACACCTGTGCCCTGCTGTGGCAGTACCCGACTCTACAGTGCCTGCTCTCCAATGCACAGAGCAGGTTCAGGGGTCACTGGTGGCCTCTTGACATCTGCAGTGACGGCCAAGCCACCAGCGTTGTTATCCTGGTGGCTTTGGTAAACTTTGAATATATGCTATATGTTAGTTTAAGGTATGGTGGCTAGTATCTCTCATAATTATCCAAGTCATATCAATTTCATATAACACATGTGTCAGCTGTGTGAGCCCAGCTGTGCAAAGGTTATGTTATTCCCCCAAGCCAGGCTGTCTGAGCTGTCCCCAGCAAGACTGGCACCCTGGGGTGGCCTCTCTTTCATCCTTTGTGAGGGCAGGTAACACCCTCCCCAGTAAGGCCTCCACTCAAAAGGACGCTGTCCCAGGAACAGGAATCAAAGGGAACATCCATCACAAAAGGACTAGGTTTACACCAGGGTGCTGCATACCAAAATTGTCTTTGATGCAATTAACATGAGAGGTGTGTGGGGTAAGTGCAATGAGAGGAAACTCAAACCAGCTGCAGGAAGTTTCAACAATCCTGTTTTCTCTCTTTATCTCTCTTCCTTCCAGTCAGCTCCACTTCATTAAGACAAAGATCTTTGGGTCTGATGTCAGAAGTCAAAGTCTCCTTGTTCCAAGAAAGAGGATTGGACTCTTAAAGCAGGCTTGCTTTTGTCCAATTACCTGTAGAATCCTAAGGAAGAATTATGTTGCGATAGTTCATTTTCCAAAGCACTCTGCCAGCTGTGAAGACTTAGTGTCCAAAGCAGAGGCAAGCTCTGCCCCCAAACCATCCCCTGAAGGGCATCTGGAAGTGTGTGCCAGTCTCCCCCATGTTGGGAGCATAGAACAAAGACAAAACATATCCTTGCATCCCTGGCTTGAGACTCAAAGCAATCTGAGACTCCGGTAACCAAGATTTCTGTTATTATTATGTTTTATTATTATGGTATTTATTGAGCGCGGACCTAGCTTCGAGAAGCAATGGAGCGTTTTACAGAGGTATACAACAATACAGATACCCAACAGAGCACTTTACAGTACAGATGCATAATGGAGCGTTTTTCAGAGGTAACAACAGAACAGATATACAGCGGTGGTAGGAAACAGAGGGGCACAGAGGAGGGGTAGAGCTGTACAGGCCTGTGGGGAGGAGAGGGACGTACGGCATCTAGCGGGTCAAATGGCTCAGGATCGACATGGTGGACTAGGTGTTGAGGAGCAGAGACTCCTTGAAGAGGTGGGTCTTGAGTTATTTTCTAAATTTGTAGGAACATGGGGACGAGCCTGATGCTGACAGTGTTGTCACTGTCAAAATCTGAAAGCCGTAAATTACGTTGTGTGACCTCATTTGAACCAAAAGGACAGGTTATGGGACAGGATCCAGGGTATTGACTTTCTTGCCATGAAACGAAGATACAATGAGTATTTGCACCAAACGTTTGACTCTAACTGCCTTAGCCTGTATCTCAAAAATGATGCTCACAGGATCTGAGGCGCCTCATATTGTATCCCAGGCCAAATTTCTTGCCAACCTGAGAATACCATAGTTCCTGGCAAGGCATTCCACGAGCAGGCCGACTATGCGGATGGTGGAAATCTGATATTGAGACATGCCGGCATGTGCTGACTGGGTGCTCAGCCTTAAAACCACAATACATAAGAGGCTACAGCTCATTATAAATAGGCATGAGAACATTGAATTGAAACAATTCTGGGCAACTGTATTTGGAGCAAACTCAGTGGTCATAACTGCTGCAGCACACAATGTTTGGAAGGTGGCATTGAAATTACTGTAACAGAAGCAACAGAATGATTTATAGATTGGGTTTTATACTTTTAACAGATTAAGTTTTTATTGTTGACTACATTTTATGGTGAATTTTAAAACTTAACGTTTTCTCTCCTTCTTTTTTAACTCTTTTTGAAATGTGTTGTAATTATTTTCGTGCTTAAGGTTTGTTAAAACTAACCAGATGCACAATAAAGAAAAAAAAAAAGAAGTATAATCTGGAGCTACCTTTGGCACTCGATTGATCTTTAAACCGCTGTTCTGCACTCTCGAACTAGTTTACTGCTGGACTCTTCAATGTTCAATGCACCATTGCCTTGGCTCGAACTTGAAGCGCATTGTTGCACCACCGCCTTTGAACTGCCAGCCTCTTCATTGCTGATCTTCAAGGCCAGTGGAACCGACCCTGGGTGTCATTAAACTGCAATCCTCATCACTGCATCAGACCACCCACCTCTAACTGCGCATCCAGTCATCAGCATCTTTCCCATCTAACCGACCGTTGAACCGACGCTGGTGGTCCTCACCATCTGAAATTCTTGAACTAAAAAGAACTTCTGTTTGTCCTCAGCTTAACAATTGCTCTTTATCTATAAAAATATGACCGACACATTCAAAGATGGTTCGGACTATACTGACAATACAGAGGAGCGTAATTTGATGTCGTTGAACCACCAAAACCTACAGACATGTTTAATTGACTGCTTACTTGACCCCTTGCTCCATCATTGGCCCAAAGAGACTAGTTACTCCCTTTTTGCACCAGAACATAATCCTTTTACACACATTGTGGTTATTACTTGCCTTTCACTCCTGATTCCTTACCCGGAGTGCTGCATCTGTCTATCCTTGCATATTCAGTGTTGTTTACTTATGAGTGGGCTTTGTATAGTTTGTTTCTATTTAATTATTTTTGCAGATGGTGTGTTTAATAGGAGTATGTTTATTTGTATAGATCCTTGATTGGACATACCCTTTATTTTGGACTGTTGGATGTTGCTGTTTGGGGGTGCTGCTGATACACTTTGAGACCCCTCTTAAGAGAAAAGCCTCCCCTCAGCCATGTTACCATAAAGGCAAAGGCGGTATATCGCTTAAGTGCGCCTGATGTATCTTTATGATGGGGCTCACCCTTGTTTTGTAGAAGTCTCAGAGCTAAGTAGGCGCTTTAGTCACTACTCACCCTATACAGTCCAACAGTCATTTCACCACAGTTACATGCAGCAGGGTTCACCAGTGTCCGACTTGTGTGGAATAAGTGATATGTCAGATGTGACCCTTAAAAGCACTTTCGCCTACCGCATGTCTCATATCGGAGTACGCCAGGTGCGAACCATGTACAATACTTGCTAGAGTGGGGGAACTATGCTGCTTCTAGGTACAAGGAAGGCACAACTCTCCTCACAGCTGATTACAGTGCAGTCGAAGTCACTGAAGCTTTTTTGGGTCCAAAGCATCATTACAAGAGTGCCCAACATGAGTGAAAAACCATCATTCATGTCCAGATCATTATCGGCAGGGCCCCAATGAAACATGTTACTCTGACAAATTATGCTAAAATAGGGGCCTCAAAAGAAGGGTGCGGGCAACTTACTGCAATGTTATCAGCTTTAAGAAAAGAGAATGGGCCTCATTACAAGTTTGGCGGTAGAGTTGCCGGTAAAACCGGCAGACCTCTGCCAAACTTGCAAATTTTCCTGGCCCCAGGCAATGGGGAAATACAGGGACATTACAACCCTGGCGGACCCTGTATTTACCCATTGCCAGGGGCTGGAAACTTTTACTCCCCATTCCCACTTGAACCTGATAGGGCTCATTGGGAATGGGGAGGCCGGTAGCACCGGCACCATTCAGAATGGTGGCAGTGCTACCAGCCGAGACTGCTCGCGGGTGCCGGTATGCCCGCCAGGTCAGACCTGGTGGGGGGGAAGGCACCCACGAGCAGAACTCTTACTTTGCCGTTCCGGTAACAACGGTACCGGCAAGGCTACCAGTACCGTTGTTACCGGGACAGCAAACTTGTAATGAGGCCGAATATGGCTTTATGTGCTGGACACTCATTAATGTTATCTTTAAAATGGCAAGTAATTCATCCATAAAAACACAAAAGCTCAGAATTAATATCATTTGCCCAAGATCACATGCTTATGGTGCGCTGCAGTCCTTCCACCCAGCCATGAATATTGTAACTGCTTTGGTACAAACTCTGCATGAAAATACTGGCACTACTTCACTCACCCTCCACAATATGATGTTTGCAAAAGTGTCCAACTCTATTTCCTACTTGAGTGTATATTTTTACTTCAAATGATGAATACCAGGTGAGCCTGTGGCACAGTTTGTATACTTTACTCAAAACCTGGGTTCGTCAATGCACATTGATGTCTCCTAATTAGTATATGAATGGCTGAAATGCATCTGTCTCGACCTTAAAAGTCCATGCTCCATTAACTTGCTCAACGTTGTTGAAACTTCTGATCTTCCTCAGTTTTGACTCCAGAGAGTCGGTGTAGAGGAATACTGGCAGGTTCTACAGTAGGCACACTTGTAATATACAAAGAAAATTGGGGTTTCACAACCTGCAACTTGATTACCCCATTCTCCAGAAGCTACACAGGCTGCAGTCTTAAAGCCAGAGCATCAGAGTTGGCGTGACCCACTAAGATCGCCTGCAGAGCCATGGTTCTCAGCACAGAACCTGGTATGTTTAAAGTTTACTGTATCAGGTGGTACTGCATAGTATTTCTGTCTGTCTGTCTGTCTCCCACTCTATCTCTTTATCTCTCTCTTTATCTCTCTCTCTCTCTTTCAGTCTCTCAATCTCTCTCTCCTCATTTCTTTTCTTCCATTCTCCAACTGTTTCTCTCACTTCCATGGGAAATCTAACATATGTAGTGTTTCCTTTTGCAGAAACACCTGGCCAACGTGCTGGACTCTTCACCGCCATCCTGTTAAGGGTTTCAATCAGGCAATACACCGGGGTCTCACCTAGCATGTAATGCACAGAGTAAATACTTATTTATTATATACCAGTCATATCACACCCTTCTCAAAATTCTCCCCAGGTCACAGTGGACCAGGAATCAGGCTGGTTGGTAAAGGTACATATTTATTTATTTAATTAAAATTCAAATCAAACACACATTTTAATATATATATATATATATATATATATATATATATATATATATATATATATATATATATATATATATATATATATATATATATATATGGGGCAGCAATCACCAATGTGGTGACAAAACAATTCAGAAAGTAAGTAAAGCAATTGAATTCACTTATAGTAATAATAATAATAATATCTTTAATGTGATATAGTTTAAAAATTCAAACTTTACACATATACATCTTAATTACTTTCAGTACAAAATTCAAAGCACCATAAACATAAAATTAAAATAAATAAAATTCTTCGTAAAATAGCACACCATAGTTACACATGCGCATAGTTTTGATTATTTCTTATCATGTCGGCAGTTAAAATACATATACTGGTCAGTATTATCCCATAATTCTATCCAGTACGATGGCTAGCTCTCCTCATATGGATATACCCAGCTCATCTTCCACTCTTAACCAAATGGAATAGAGTGCAGTTAGCAGACGCATATAGTAATACAGAATAGAAAACACAGGAAAAGAACAGTTTTGGTTTGTGAAAAGGTAGTGCTTAGGTTAAGGTTTCTCCCTGCAAAGTTCTCAATTCACAAATGAGCAATTCTACACAGATGTAAGTAAGCAGCAGGTATTCAGGAATAAGAACAGAGTACTGTGTTTGAATATAATCTTCCCTCCCCAAACAAGAGAGAAAAGCGTTTTTGGGAAATTTGAACTTTTTAAAATGACAGTAGAAAATGGCTTTGTGAAACAATGAAAATTGTGCAAAAATCCTTAAATTGATAGAAATTCCTATGAGAGCAACACTAAACAGGTTCTAACAAACATAAGCTACAAGATGAGCAACTGAACACACTTTAAATCAGAATGGAAGTTAAGAAACACTTTGAATGGGAAAAAGAAACGTGAAAACCTTTGCAAAAATGAGAATTTGCGCCTAAATTTCACTATGCAATTTTGAATAAAAACAGGTAAAATATACTGCTTCGCAATGCGTTTAAGTGAGAGTTGAAATTAAGGGGTCGATTCATGGAACAAACGTGCGCCGAAAATCCTAGCGCAAGCAGGAGCAAGAAGGCGCAAGCGTGAGAAATCAAGCGCATGCGCACGCGTGCGATACAAGGAAGGCGCTGCACTACTTTCCCGCTGGTCGTGCGCCAAATCCATGCATGTCGCACACAGGCACACACGTCATCAAACGGCGTGAGCTAAGCGCACAGCAAAAGCGCACATAGCGCGGCGCAAACAACAAAAGTGGGCGGAACAGTGGGCGTAACACGCGTAATGGGGAACAACGCGTGAAAAAGAAGGCGTAACTGGGGAAGTACTGCAGGGAACTACACGGAATGCCCACACGCACGCGAACAACCCATATTCATGGATTCGAATACGGGAAACTCGCGCACGGCATAAGACATGCACAGGCGTCAACGCATCCGCCACACGAAGGCAGGCGGAAGTGTCCCCGTGCACGGTATAAAAGTGTGCACAAACAACAAACACGTATATACAGCTACGATGAATGCCCCATTTGTCGCAGCACTGATCGTAGGACGCCGCATGAGGGGGAGAATAGCCAGGGCATGCATTTTCTCAACAGGACAAGCCTTTTTGGGATGCCTGACGACCAGGTCTACAGCAGGTATAGGTTTCCACCCCACATCATCCTAGACCTGGTCAGGGAGTGGGAAGATGACCTTACATCCCCCACCCTTTGCTCCCAAGCATTGAGCCCCTTGGAGAAGGTGCTCAATGTCCTGCATTTTTTGGCCACTGGGTCATTTCAGCAGACCACTGCCATAGTGGGGGGGGTCTCACAGGCCACGCAGTCACGCTGCCTACACCAGGTCTTGGCAATCATGACAGCGCGCCCCTCAGTCCGCAGGCACATATACATGCCCAGAACACCCGCAGAAAGGCAGGCCGGGGTCCTGGATTTTTACAGGGTGGCACACTTCCCCAAAGTGCTTGGTGCCATAGATTGCACCCATGTGGCCCTACGTCCACCTAGGGCCACTGAGCACATCTACCGAAACTGCAAGCACTGGCATTCCATCAACGTACAGGTGGTATGCGATGCAAAGGGAATCATCACCTCTGTCTATGCAAACTACCCTGGCTCCACCCATGACAGTTTCATATACAGAATGTCCGCCCTGAGCCGGGCCCTGGAAGCTGGGCAGCATGGTGACACATGGCTCCTAGGTGAGTACAAATGCCTGTGCACATGCATGCAAGTCACACAGACAAATACCCAAACCCTAATAATCTCAACTATTATCACCTCCCCAGGGAACAGTGCCTACCCTCTGAGCAACCACATGATGATGCCAATCAGGAACCCCACCACACCACCCCAGGTAAGATACAACGCAGCCCATATTGCAACCAGGGCCATAGTGGAGCGCACGTTCGGAGTGCTCAAGTCACGCTTCCACTCCCTTGACCGCTCTGGCGGGCAGCTACTCTATGCACCCCTAGTAGTGTGCAGGATCATTGTGGCAGCATGTGTCCTGCACAATGTTGCAACACGGCAGGGCGTACCGGTGGACATGGTGGTGCCCCCACATCTCCAACCACAGGCACAGGCACTGCCCATGGGAGGGGATAGGGCACGTGGCGAGGAAGCCCGGACCCAACTTGTGGCCACATTTTTCACCTAAACTCCCACCCCTGCGGAGTGCACACAGGCCTGGCACATACCAGGTGACAATCGATGATGACAAAGAGACAGTCAACTGTCACAACCTTACCACCCTGCGATTGTTGCCATGGAAGTGCCACATTGTGTGCATCCCTAGCTACTTTAACACAAGCTATCCTGTGTGACCAAAAGGCACACATATGATATATGATATGATATGATATGGCATTTGTAATGCGCCTATACACAAGTGTTGCAAGGAGCAACGAGGCAGGGAGGGGGGAACAAGGGAAGACAGACAACGATCCTACTAGGCCAGGTGTCATTTAGATCGCGCAAGTGCAGGGGTAGGTGGAAGGGAAAAGTGCAAGGGGAAGGGGACGGGGGGAGTGCAGTACAGGGTAAGTAGAATAAAAAATAAATAAATAGGCCAGCTGGTGGCAAGTGCAAAGGTAAGTGCAGACAAGTGCTGGGAAGGGGGGGCTGTGGGGATACAGAGACAGTCCCGCAGTGCAGGGGTTGCCAGGGAGGCAGTGCAAGTGGAGAGTGGCTGGGCCAGGGACCGAGGTCGGTGAGAGTGGCCCAGTTGCAGATTCAGTGCAGTTTCAGTGAAGAAATTAGCAAGGGAGAGGGAGCGAGAAAGCAGAAGCAAAGAGGAAGGTGTTGAGGTGCTTCCTGAAGTGGTGATGGTTCTCCTCAAGTTTGAGGGAGGCAGGAAGGCCTTTCCAGAGGGAGGCCCCTGCCGCAGAGAGAGATCTACCCCCAGCTTGTTGCTTCGAGAAGCGGCTGGCCCTGACATGCAAGGTGTGAATCACACACACCTGCAAAACAGGCCATGACCATCACTGTTATGTCACTCAAACCCTCCCAAACCACAACATGACATGGCAAGAAATAGCCATACACCAACACAGTACCAATAAGGTAAACATTTCCATGTGAAAAATGTAAATTGGCATGAGAAAATGATGCCTGACATGGAATCAGATGAAATGACTGACCAACAACCTCCCACCCAAAATAAGTCATTCCCAAATGCATCACAAAAGTATTAGCCGCAACATAACAAAGAATGCCTGTCTACATGCACATTGTGCATTGCAAAATCAACACTGCAGCTTCTGTGTGCTGTGTCCAACTCCTGGAAACACACTGCTCAGCGCACAGCACAGTGAACAGCCATTGTGTGTGATGCACACTCTGAGCATCACATCTAAGCGACAAACCAAATCAAAAAGCAAAATAGGCATGTACAGGATCCATAATTGGTCACAGAACATGTGCTGCAGGGACACAGCGGGCAGCAGAAGGCAAACAGAGTGTACATGTGGATATCGAAGGGTGGTTGTACATGTAGTGCATCATAGTGCGAGTGTGCGGGTCAGCAAGGACATGCACTTAACATATGCATGTGCAATCAATTGACCATCAGTGTCCTCTACACATCACATGTGAACATTCACCATGTGTACACCCCAGCATGTCAAACCACAACTATCCCCTCACACCTGAAAGGTAAATACAACACATGAACATGCATTGATCAGCAGAACACATCATGTACATAGGATACCACTATTACAATGTCAGGGTTCCCATCACACTGCAGGGCAAGGCAACTATCAACAACAAAACACCCCCCTCCCTGACAAATGACCATGACCCACTGAACAACTGCACCTGGGTCCTTCAACCCTCAATTTCACCTGGCCACAGGATCACCATTCCCCTTCGTCAACATCTTCCACCTTGTGTGTCAAAAGTTGCCTGCACCCTCAGAGTCCACCTTCATTTGCAAAGACACAAAATCCAAGGCAGAAAAATGAACCAGAATAGCCTCCAGTATATGACTTGAAGTAGCAGTACCTCACAAAGTCCAAGTACTACCACAATGATGTAACAACCAAGGTAGCACAGTAAAACAATGTCACAACAGGATGTGAACCATGTGAGGTACATAACATGGAATGATGCACCACGAACGGAGGTGTACTGTCACAACCTCTGTGTACAAGTGCAGGAGTGGCACGAAACAACCAACCCCCACCGTGGCCTGGGTGCCTGCAAGGTCAAACTCACACAGGCCTCTGAGACCCTGGTGGGGAAGGAGGGTCAGGGATATGCAGTTGGGACAGCCGTTGGCATACTGGATAACTGGAATGATGGGCAGGAGAGGGGAGTATGAATGACACGTGAAAGTAGGGAATGCACTAAAATGGAGTACTTGCATTAACACATACACAATCATAACAAACTTGTACATCATTGTCAGGGCCTTCCAGAGTCCAGGCGCAGGAGTGGCACGAATCAACCACCCCCTCTAGGGTTTTGGCGCCTGCAATCTTGGGGCTTATACAGGCATCCGCAACCCCAGCGTGGAAAGAGAGTTAGGGAACGTTGGTTGGATAGATACGGGAAGCAGGAACACCGGGTAGAGGGTACAGGGTTTAGAATTGGATAGGACTTGGGGTGATTATGGAAAAAAAACATACCAAATTGAATTACACATTCATCCATGCAACAGTGCACCCCCCAGCAAGCCTATGTAGAGCAGTTTGAAAGAAAAACAAGACACTCAGCTCTGGTTTTGAGTGCTGGCCTCCTGCCTGCGCACTCTCAGGTCCGGTTACAGGAGCACTTCAATGCTGCAAAGAGAGCCACAGTTAATAATCTGTGTGTGCCCATAACACACAAACACACCACCAAATATGCCCCATAGCAACAAACTACTCTACAAACAGACAATCTGATGTGGATGCTTCGTACCCATACGTAACATTCCCCCTGTGATGGTTCATACACAGTCAATGCAGTAAGTCAGGCGCCGGTGGGTGCGTGGCAAATGGAACACCAATGTGTCACGATTCACACAACATGCAATGTTCCCTGTGTAAGCAGACAGACGCATATAGCAAGGTATGACTTCAGAAAAAGTTGTGTCCCACCATGACCGTAAAAAAATAGGCAGTGCATGTTTCAAAATGTACATGGAAATGAAATGCACTGCACCCGAGTCTGTCCCTTGCTGTATGTCCCTGTGAGCTGCTCCTTTCTATGTCTCGGAAGGCAGCATGGGTGATACAAGTGCCTCAATGGCCCATGGTGGACCGGAGGGTATGTGTCACTGCCCCTGCAGGTGCCCCAGACAACTTTACAATCAACTAGCCATCAGTCCACCAACACATCTGAGCTCTATTGTGTTCTTCAACACCAATATTCGTCCAATCTCACCCTCAGTGCTGCTACTAAGCCTGCATGTGCAACTGGCCTGGTGGAAGCTTTGCTGTGTTGTGGCCCACCTGTGCTGCTCACCTTGCCTGGAGTTTTTTGGAACACGTCAGCAGTTCTAGGATGTATGTCTGCAATCCTTGTGCCTCTGCTTGCGCGCACATGTGCATGTGGGAACCAACAAACATGTCCCGAATCCAGACGTCCAATGGGCCATGTCTGCTGGCAAAGGTGGTCTGGAGGCTCATCCCCCTGCAGAAAGGGCATGAAACACATGATTAATGCTTTAGAGTAATCTGTATGTGTCTCTTCAGGCACCTCATTACTGGACCATGTCAGAGATGTACATCAGAAATCACACCATCAGTCCATCTTTCACATCCAAAGTGTGGAACACACTATCTACGGCATGAATTGCAACAAGTACGTGTACAGTAAAGATAAGAAACATACTACACAATGCATAGCAATGAATGTACACATTAATCATGAAACACCCCATCTAGCAAAAGCAGAACAGTGGTCAATAACACCGCAATCATCCCCACTAGGGGTGTTAACACAAGTTACACAACACCAGACATGTCACAGATATGACAGTCCAAAGCCCTTGTGTAATAGGCTGTTACACCGAACCATCCTTGCGAGCCCATGGATAAGGGAGGCAGGAGTGGCATATGTGAGTCAAGGACCCCAAGCAGCAAACACATACATGTTATGACCCGGTCTGGGTCATAGTGATATAATCAGGATACAGTTGTAGGTATGCTTAATGGTTGCTTTATTCAGGTTCTTCAGTTACAGGTACAAATCAGGTCTCATCAAGTCCATAAGGAGATAGGAACAAATCATGAGGGAAAACCTCCTGGCTCCCACCACCCAGGCTTCCTTAGATCAACTGCCTGGGTTAGAACCCATTCATACACAAACACTCCAAGATACCTCATACATTCCACAATTGACATCACCACATACATACAGCATTCAGAAGGTGAAACCATAAGAAAGGAAGGCTGATCCTAACACCTCCTTCCCTTATAAACCATAGAAGGGAAGGCTAATCCTAACACCTCCTTCCCATACAATCCCAACCAGTCCAGTGTCACACCTCAAACACACCATGACCTGAAGCCGTCATCACACCTAACCATCAAAAGGCCTCAAGCACGAATACTCTGCCAGTCACTCTGAAAGACCAAGAATATAACAGCTGGACAACCAGGCGTAACTAACAATCCAGTAACGGCACCCCACCATCTAAACAACAACAACTTCTGTCCTTCAAAAAATCACGCATCACCTTCCACCCGTCGCCGCCACCAACGGGTCACCAGCCTGCCACGCTGGAGCACAGACCTGCCCCTCTGGGCTACTAACCAGCATGCCATACGCAACCTGAGGAAAACAAACCACCTCCCGTCCACCACTGCCACTGGTAGACCTCAGGGCTGCCACGCCTGAGCACAAACAGCCACCTATACGGGCTGGCACGAAGTCCGCTACACACCTACAAGGAACATGTCTAACCTACTACACCAGACCATAGACTCATGGCAACTGAAGAGACAGGCGCCTCCAATCAATTAAAACACACTCACCTGACTCATCCTCCACCACTCAACATTCATAGCAACACTCACAACAGAGGCAACTGGTGGGGAACCAGTCAACCATACCACCATACTTCCTCGATGTGTTGGCCAGACACCTCGAGCCCTCATTGCTACTAAAAACCACCAGGTAACCCCACTACCAAGATGTTCTGTTGCCAAGGTCCCAGAACCACCCAGAAGAAAATCCAGGATGACCCCAGAAACAACACTTCAAGTAAAAACAATAATAAGGAATCACTCACCATCATGGCTCAGCACAAAATACTATCATGACTCCTCTGAGCCACACAAATCACTACCCTGACTCCTCTGAGCCACGCAAATTACTATCATAACTCCGCAGAGCCACACCAATCACTATCAAGACTCCTCTGAGCCGCTTGACCAGACTACCACTGGTCACACAATTCACTACCACAACTCCGCAGAGCCGCTTGACCAGACTACCACTAGTCATACAATTCACTACCATGACTCCTCTGAGCCGCTTGACCAGACTACCACTGGTCACACAATTCACTACCATGACTCCTCTGAGCCGCTTGACCAGACTACCACTAGTCATACAATTCACTACCATGACTCCGCAGAGCCGCTTGACCAGACTGCCACTGGTCACACAATTCACTACCATGACTCCTCTGAGCCGCTTGACCAGACTACCACTAGTCATACAATTGACTACCATGACTCCGCAGAGCCGCTTGACCAGACTACCACTAGTCATACAAATTCACTACCTTGACTCCGCAGAGCCTCTTGACTAGCCACAACCAGTCCACACGTCACACAGGTTACATGCATGCCATGCATCTTCAAACAGTTTTGCAACATGACCACTCAATACTTAAGAAAAGACATGTTGATACTAATAGGTGGAAATAGTGGGGTGTGGGCAGGGCCCTACCCACACTCCACATCAAAGAACATGTCCTTAAAATATTTTTGGCAAAACTAAACGCATGGATATGACATTGCTCAGAAATTATTTCTATGGTGTCAAAATCTATAAGTCCATGTTGTCCATTGCAGGAAACAACGCTACAAGCTGCTAAATCCTCAAAATGGTTAAGAACTAGAGAGATCATGAAACATAGGATTAACAGACATGGATTGCAACATACTTCATTACTCACATACTGCAAAATTGTCAACATTATTATGAATGTTAGTGAGATATGTCAAACTAACCCTCCATGCCTAAAACTGAACAGTTTTAATGCAACCTTTTCTGAAACATTCCTGGTGACATTTTAACAGTTCACGTTGCCACCTTTGCCACCAATCCTAGCTGCAAAGCCTCAAAATTGGTTAAGCTCAATATTCAACTTAACTGCAGTATTCTATACATGTCATACATGCATGCGATCTAATCCAATCATCCACGAACACCTCATCAACCTTCCATCCCAAAATAACATCACCAGTATTCCGGAATAGTAACGAAAAATACATCAATTCAATCACTGCATAGTGTCCATTAGTAAAAACATTGCCGTGCATATGGCATTACATGGGTGATGTTGAAACAAGAAATACCCGATTCCCACACCATCGTGAAACATTCCGATGTGGCGTTTAGTTTCTCTTTACCCCAGCGAATCACATGCTTCATAGCTGCAGTGCCAACAGTGTACATAAGTTCAACCTTGCTTGATTCATGCAGCATTTCAAAACCGAAACTGGACTTCACGCACGTCATCACGCTCCAGGCGCATCGACTGAAAAATCAACTATTTCCTGGTCACGTTTTAACGCGTTGGTAGGTGCTTTACTTTAAGGACGTTCTCGCCGTCATCCCACTCAGCTGAGCTGACGGCATCCAGATTTTCAGTGACGCCAACAGCTAGTGCGCAATCAACATTCCGAATTCCACTCCATTGCTGAATCCACCAGCCACCATGCCTACGTCATCATTGCAGCAAAGTAGACAGAGCAGCACAGAGCTCCGCTGTCCCAAAACGGCCGCCTCACTCGCACAGAAGAACAGATGAGGGCACACGCACGTCCATCAGCAGTTTTTTGTGAGTCATACGCTTTCTTTGATTACGGTAACTGTAAGATGTCGCTGCACTTTCAGCAGAATGCGATCGATCACGCTCTCCTAAGCATCTTCCATGGCGCACACATACATCCCCAAGACACCGGCAAGGTTCACACTGTTCTCATTGCGCAGCTACCAGAACGGCCACAGCTCCCAGGGTGCCCAAGTCCTGGACAGCCTCTTACACTCACCGGAGCGCTCTGCCAGGGCTCTCCTCTCTGGCCCACTGCTGGTGAGCCAGTGGCAGTTGGCAGGACAATCACCTCTGCTCCTAGGTACTTAGCAGGGCACTGGCTTTGTTGCTAATGAGGTGATCGCTTTACTGCCTCCTGGGTGCCTCTCTTTGCTTCTTGCAGGCCCCTGCGTGCCTACCAGGGCTTCCACATTTCCTTAGCCCTGGGTGCTTCTATGCGCCTACCAAGGCACTGTCACTTTCTCAGCCCTGGGTGGTGGGACTCTTCTTGGACCATGGGGGCAGTGGGTTCCCTCTACTTGTACAGTCTCTCACTTGAGCTTCGCTCCTGCTCTGCACCCCCCGCAGCAGTATCTCCTTACTCCTTATCCTGGACCACTCCTTACACACCACACACACACAGGTACCTGTTGCCTTGTAGCCTTCAGAGTCCATCCAACCAGTCCTGTTGGAGACCATTCCTCGTCGCCAATTGTTATGACCCGGTCTGGGTCATAGTGATATAATCAGGATACAGTTGTAGGTATGCTTAATGGTTGCTTTATTCAGGTTCTTCAGTTACAGGTACAAATCAGGTCTCATCAAGTCCATAAGGAGATAGGAACAAATCATGAGGGAAAACCTCCTGGCTCCCACCACCCAGGCTTCCTTAGATCAACTACCTGGGTTAGAACCCATTCATACACAAACACTCCAAGATACCTCATACATTCCACAATTGACATCACCACATACATACAGCATTCAGAAGGTGAAACCATAAGAAAGGAAGGCTGATCCTAACAATACACAAGACAAGCCTGAAGGGCCCAGCTGGAACAGACAGTGGATGCTTTCAAAAGCCACAAAGCACAGCACTGTCACATGAAAGCACAATAGACAAGCATTTTTAAACTATATTAACTAATTACACTAACTATGAAAAACCTACATTACCTAATTAAACTAACTATCAAACAGAAACTTAACAAACTAAACTAAAAGAAATGGCCACATACGACCCGGGGGGAGGGGAGGCACCCAGGTGGAGGGAGGTACAGGGTGCTGCTCAACACCCACATGCGATGATGCTGAGCCAAAAAAAAAAACCTCCATGGGCTCAACGCCTGCACAGCCCGACCTATGTGGGAGATAGATGGTCGTCCGAGTCTGGCTCATCCTGGAAAGGAGGACGTGGCACAGTAGCCTGGTCACACCTAGCCGCAGCTTGCCCCTCGATGGCAGCAAGTCTGCCGGACGGGTGAGCCTGGTTCTGTGAGGCGATGTGACGTAGGTCTGCATGCAGAACCTCACGTGATACATGTGCTTCCTCTTGCAAGGTAGCACGTGTAACATGGAGTTCATCCTGCAAGGCCTGGCTGGACAACCTCTGCACCTCCCGGCAAGCCTGTAGCTCAGCCGAGATGGTATACTCAAGCTGTGCAAACCTCTCCTCTGCCCGCTGCCTCTGGGACATCATAAGGACACCCAGAGTGGATTTGAGGGAAGCATACTCCTCCCTCAGGGCATCCATGTGCACCGCTGTGTGAGCAGCAATTGCTTGACGCAGAGACGACATTTCAGCCTGGCGTGCCCTGTCTGAGGCCGCCATGCCCAGCCTGAGCGAGGGGGCCGTGGACCGTGCCGCCTGCTGCTGGAGAAGCACCTGCCTAGCAGGGGGGAGCACAGATCAGGCCACACGCTCCATGCTCTCAGCGATGTTCTCCATTGCTGCCCCCTGCCATTCTGAATTGCCAGTCATGTCTTGCTCCCACTCAGTATACTGCGGTTGCGTGCGGCAACTGCGTTGCTGGGCTAGACCCCTGCGGGACCCAAGGACCGGGTGTCCTCGCTGTGTTGGCACCGCCCGCGGCTGCACGACTGCATGCCCCCATCAACGTGATGTCCCAGGCACATCAGTGACTGGTGTGGAGGGTACCCTGCATCCCGATCCACCACGTGCGGAGGAACCAAGACTGTCTGACCCCTCGGTCCAGGTGTGGCGGACAGAGGAGTGTCCACATCAGAATCACTCACCCCTGACACATCCAACTCGACATGGACGTCAGAGTCGTCAATCAGGGCTGGACTCATAGGCAGCCAGAGACAAGATGGACTGTAGCACTTGGGGGTTTTCGTGGCCTACCACCCCACGACCCCCACTTGTGCCGGGTTGATGTAGTGGTAACAACCCTGTGTCTGACATGACAACACCATCCTCCGCCTCCATTGCGTCATCACCTGAAAAATAGAGAGAAAAAAGGTCACTACACATGTCAGAAGCACACAACACACACACACACCAACAACAAACACGTCAGGCAGACATGTGACACACAAAATAGAACCTGGCATGCATGCTGGGTCAACTTTGAATTGCTTCTGTGATCAGAACTGTTGAAAGGTGGCAGTTTGCATAGAAGTGGGTCTATGCAGTGCAGCAAATGTGTATGTCGCTCACTACCTACATGTACAAGGACTCCATGGTGTGTGTCAGGAAATGTGAAGGCAGTGCAAGGTCAAATTCAGGCATCACGTGCACTGTGCATTCAATGGGTAGCATATCTACAAGCAAAGCACCCCTCCACCCAAGTACAAAAGCAGGGATGCCTAGCATGGTATCAAAAGGCTGACCATAGACCTGTGTTGACAGGCAGTGTTGACTGGCACCAACAGCTTAATGTGATTCAAGTGACAACACTGCAAATGATGATGGGACAGTAAGCAGGACACATGATGAAAAAGACACTACAACAGTCGGACAGAGTCATTGGCCATTAAACAGGCTGAGGCCTGTGACCCACACAGATTGTCAGACCCTAAACATGTGTGCAACGCAGTACTGAGCCACAGTTGACATGGGAAGGCTGATGAGATGCCATGCAATGTATGTCACCCAGGACTTGTATTACAGTGATCATCCAGTCAAGGACACATAGGGGCATGCGTGCAATGCACATGGAGCATGAATGGGCACTCATGTCCCTGCGGGGCATCTGACCTATGCACAGTACAAGTGAGATACCCTGCATCAAGTACTAAGGCTGTACCACACAGCATATGTCTGTCAGATTGTACGCTGGAAGTTAGCATGTACACAGGACGCATGAACAGGAAAGTACACAATGGCAAGATTGAAGCAGACCAGTGCAAAGGTGGAACTGGGGTGCAGAGTGGCGGAGGAGGGGCAAGGGAGCATGCCTACATGGAGTACCCACATGCAGGCAGAGGACACATGCACGTCAGTCATGCTATGGCATTGTGCCTGGGCTGAGAGAAAGGTCACCCCACGCCACATGCAGAAGGGCCAGTGAGCTGGAACATGGACCGGAGGGGTCTACTGGTAACCAGCATGTGAGTAGGGTGCAATAATGGTGATGCGGATAGTCCCCGTCTGCTCCACATGTCCACCATCCAGCAGAGCAGACATGCATCACGGAAGCATTGCATTACTTGCACATCAGAACCATGTACACGTCACATGTAGTGGCAATCATGCACGACACATCCCACAAGTAAAACGCATACGTCCTCAACAAACACGCATCAACACTCACTGGACTGGGCATCAAAGTCCAGCATCTCTCCCACTCCTTCGACCGATTCAGGTGGTATGAACTCCGCAATGAGTGACTCATGCGGAGTGAGCTCTTCCTCCTCTGGTGCAGGCCCACCGCCAGTCACCAGAGTCAAGTTGTAATTTGAGGCACGCTTAGCCTTAGCGCTGTGTTTGAGGTCATTCCAACGCTTTTTGCACTCTTGCGCCGTGCGCACCTCATGGCCGAATGAACTGACATGTTCCGCAACATGCTTCCAGTGGGTGTCACGGTGGGCAGCTGTAGTATGACTATTGGCACCCACTACCATGTCACGGCTGTGGCCCCGCACGTAGTCCACGAGGAAGTCCAGTTCCTGCTTGCAGAAAGGCTTCTTCCTCGACGTGCAGGAGGTCGTGGCTGTGTGTGGGGTCCCAGCCTGTGCTGCAGGTGCAACCTTCCTCCTCTTGGACTGTGACGCAGACCCTGGCTGGCTAATGCCGCCCTGACCAGTATGGCCAGTGGGTTCAGTGGATTGAGCCAAGGGAGTGGCAGGTGGAGGGACGACCAAAGGCCTGACTTGTGTCAGTGGCAGCTGGGTGCCCTCTAATGGACCCTGCGCAGCAACAGCCGCTGTTGCTGCGCAGGGTCCATTAGAGGGCACCCAGGGTCCATTGATCGCAACGGTCCTGGTCCTGGTTGGCAGACTCACAACCGGGGTGTTGTTGGGTGCATCTGCCCCTGCACTTGCCAACACCCGGCTGTTCAGGGCAGCAGATGACATAACTGCCCCAGGGACACGTGTCTTGGTCAGAGCAGCCCTGCATGCCCCTAAAGTTTCCCGTTGTAAATCTTCCAAGCGCTCCTCAAGTGCCAACGCAGCCTGCGCTGGCGGACCCTGAGCCTGGGTGGCGGTGTCCACAGCTGCACCTGCAGCTACCACTACCCTTGGGCCCATGGCAGTCGATGGAACGGACTGCCGGGTCACACGGGCACCAGTGCCAGATGCAGAAGCTGCATCTCCCGAAACCACAGGGGGTGGTGGCATGACTGCACCGACACATGGCACAACATTGTGCTCAAGTGGCGCACCCCTGCCTCTTCCCCCTCTGTGGCCGCCCTGGACACCCTGGAGTCCCCCTACTCCCTGGTCACCACGGCCACGCCCCGAACACGCCCGCCACGAGTAGTACGCCCAGCTAAGGCGCCCCTCACCTTTGCTGGCCTCCCACACACGGAAGACCACGCTCCTGCCCAAAAGGCTGAATCACTGCCCCCCAGAGCCCTGAGCACGCTCCCACCTGACATCTGCTGCTGCCTGACTGCCTGCTGCCCACGTGCCCTGCTATTTTCTGCCTGCACATCAGCCAGGGGTGCAGTTGCTGTGTCCACCCCTGCTGGAACAGAAGACTCCCGACTGGGATACCATCGCTCCACAGCCCAGCCCCAGGACCCAGTTGCCCACCCACTCCTGCCTCTGGGGTTGCCATGTCGGGCACTACACCATCTGGCACCACTGGCAACCCCCAACCAGAGAGGCAGAGGGCCACCAGTTTCACTGCCACTGAAGTTGGTGTCCTGGTGGAGCAAGTCCTGGGCCAGTATGATGCCCTCTTCGGAAGTTTGCGCGCCGACAAGGAAGGACGGACTCGGATCTGGACGGACATCGTGACTGCCATCAACACGGAGGGGGTGGCAGTCCACGACTTCCAACATGTCAAGAAGTGCTGGGAGGACTTCAGGTCCAGGACCCTCAACAAGGCCCGGCACCTCGCGGAGGGGCGCCGGGCACGCCTCAGTGCCATCCAGATGAGGGTCCTGGGACGCGTAGGCCCAGCGCTCCACGCCCAGATCCTTGGGAGGCAGACCCGTCTGGAGTTGAGCGGTGAGTGACCAAGCATTGCTGTGTGAGACAGGGCATGTTTCAGTGTGCTGGTAGTCTGATGCTTGCCTGTATGTGTGACATAGGCCGTGTATGGATGTGTGTGTGTGCAGGGACATCATGGTCATGCATGTGAGACCAGTTATGTGTGAGCCACATGGTTGGTGCATGTGTGTTAAAGCAACATGGGGAGCTCTATGTGGAATGCACACATGAATGCATGGCTGTCTCTGTTCCTGTACATGGAGGGAGGGTGAGGAATGGGTGCTGATGTCATGTACATGTATGGTGCACATGTGCGTGTGTGTGCCTGAGAAGTGTGTGTGTTACTTTGAAACGCCATATATGCATGTGACTTTGAAGGCAACATCTTGGTTTACAGGGGCCCTTCTACATAGATGTTGATGTTGATAGCAGGCGCCCGGACTGTTTCTGCATGTGTGTTGTGTGCATTCACCCATGTGTTGTGGAATGACAGGATGGAAGTGACATTTGACAGTGCCACTCAGGTGTTATTGCTTCCTGTCTAGGGTATCTTGTACTGTGCCCTGATGCTTGTGTTCTATGTCTCCCTCTATGCAGCGTCAAGTGAAGAAGAGGGCGGAGACGGCGCTGTGGAGCCAAGCGCCGGGGATGCCTCCGCTGGGCGGCGACGCAAGGCCCAGCCACCCTCCCAGGAATTTCCATCATCCGGGAGCGAGGGGGCTGGTGCTGCGTCTGCCTCAATGGCTGTGGTGGAAGGGCTGGGTGAGCCCCCACAGGGGCTTCCAACGGCGGAAGACGGTGTGCAGACATCCTGGTTGGTGGTCTCCACAGAGGAGGAGGAGCCCGCTACTGAGCCGCACATGGGCCTGGTGGGGGTAGTACCACTGGTGCAAGTGGTGCAGTCCAGGGCCAGGGTCAGGAGGCAGCACAGGTCACCGCGGAGGGGCCTGTGCATGTCGCTGTCCTTGACCCTGTGACTGCACCATCATGCACCAGCAGGGAGGCCCCGTCCCAGGCCCGTCCGCAGGTAGGGGAGAGTGCAATATCACCTGCCTCTCCACTACCTGGGGACGATGGGTCCCGCGACCGTATGGGATCGGTGCTTGTGGGTGTCGCGTTGCGCATGCGTGTCATTCGTGATGATGTGCGTTCTTCCTGGGTGGAGAACGCACGCCATCACGAAGAGCAGCGTCGTGACATGGCACTGCTGGGAGGGGCCCTGTTCGGAGGGTTCCTACATGTGACGCGCACTCTGGCGGACCTCTCCTCCTCTGTGCGGGCTATGCGCCAGTCGTTCTCCACATCGTCTTCCAGCCCAGATTCCACAAGGGACCCCTGTGGACCTGGCCTGACCAACACAGCAAGCTTGGTGGAGATCCCATCCCTACCACAGTCGGGAGTTGGCAGTCCAGCAGGGGTGGACACCACAACTGGAGACCAGCAGATGGAGGATGTGCAGGCACCATCAGACAGGGCACATGGACAGCAGCAGCAGCAGGAGCAGGCTGTAGGTGGAGCAAAGATGGCTCGGGGCCATCAACATCGGAGGGGCAGGCATCAGCCGGAGGGCAGGAGGACCCTGGATGGGAAGTGTCTTCCGTGTGGCAGCGGTTGGGCCATGCAATAGATGCGGAGCGGCAGCGGGTGGAAGAGGGACGGCTCATGATGGTCAGGGCGGAGAACTCCATGCGTAGGGCCCTGAGGCGGGCCGAGTGCCTCGAGGCCATTCGCAGGGACCTGGAGTTCCAGATGTCATTGTCCCTGCGAATCATCAGGCCATGGAAGAGGACCGCCTCCGGGACATCGAGCAGGAGTTCGATGATGCCCTGGCCCGGGACATCAACATGTGAGCTGTTGGACTTGCCCGCTGCCCTTGTAAATAGTTGGATAGTATTAGGTTTCCTTTAGTTTTTTCTTTATTTTGGACCTTTAGGACAATGGACCACATTTTTGTATATAATTTATTTTTATTAGGTAGGAGTTTTTGATAGGTTTCATTTCTTCAGTTGGGATAATGGACCCTGGATTGTTCATCTGTATATAGTTCACTGTTGGATTCTACTTTTTTCTTTGGATTTCCACATGGAGAAATGGTTTTCACTTTTGTTTTTCCTTTGGATTTCATTTTTGGAACTGTGACTTTGGACACCTTTCCTTTGGATTATGATTTGTTGTTTTTCATTATTTTACAGACATGCAGCTTTTCTTTTTTAATTTCCATTGTCGTTTGTTTGATTTTAATTCCATTCATGTTGCTTTTAATACATTTTTTTATCCAACTTCGATGTATGGTATCATCTCATTGCTTTCATGCATGTCATGATATGGGTTTTGACATTCACTTGCACCCATTGTGTGTGTGTGAGGGACATGTCTTCATTTACATACTTGCCATTGGGGTTGTGTCATGTAATTGGCATTTCTATGTGGGTGGATGAAATACTTGGGTGGGTGTTTGGCATGTGGAGGCTGCCCATAAGGGCCAGGGATCGAGATTGTGATGACGTGTTGCCTGGGGGACATGTGTCGGGGCCTGTTGGCAGGTGCCCCGCACTGCTGGGGGGTGGGGGTGCAAGCGGACATTAGTGGGGGCCTGCTGGCAGGTGCCCTGCACTGCTGGGAGGTGGGAGTGCAGGGGGACATGAGTGGGACATGAGTGGGGGCCTGCTGGCAGGTGTCCCGCACTGCTGGGGGTGGGTGTGCAAGGGGACATGGGTGGGGGCCTGCTGGCAGGTGCGCTGCACTGCTGGGGGGTGGGGGTGCAGGGGGACATGAGTGGGACATGAGTGGGGGCCTGCTGGCAGGTGTCCCACACTGCTGGGGGGTGGGTGTGCAAGGGGACATGAGTGGGGGCCTGCTGGCAGGTGCCCTGCACTACTGGGGGGTGGGGGTGCAGGGGTCATGAGTGGGGGCCTGCTGGCAGGTGCCCCGCACTGCTGGGGGGTGGGTGTGCAAGGGGACATGAGTGGGGGCCTGCTGGCAGGTGCCCTGCACTGCTGGGGGGTGGGGGTGCAGGGTGACATGAGTGGACATGAGTGGGGGCCTGCTGGCAGGTGCCCCACACTGCTGCAGGGTGGGGGTGCAAGGGGACATGAGTGGGGGCCTGCTGGCAGGTGCCCCACACTGCTGCAGGGTGGGGGTGCAAGGGGACATGAGTGGGGGCCTGCAGGCAGGTGCCCCTGACTGCTGGGGGGTGGGGGTGCTGGGGGACATGAGTGGGGGCCTGCAGGCAGGTGCCCCACACTGCTGGCGGGTGGGGGCGCAAGGGGACATGAGTGGGGGCCTGCAGGCAGGTGCCCCTGACTGCTGGTGGGTGGGGGTGCAAGGGGACATGAGTGGGGGCCTGCAGGCAGGTGCCCCGCACTGCTGGGGGGTGGGGGCGCAAGGGGGTAATGCGTTGGTGATCATTAGTGCAAGGTGACATGTGGCTTGAATGGGGGGGCATGCTCATGGTTGTTGGGCTGCCTGCGGGACATGCCCAGGGGTGCAGGGTAGTGCCCTGTGGTGGGGTCTGCCTGCAGGGGCCGTGGAGGGTGTAGAGGGAACACCTGGGAGGACCCACACTGCCAATTCACGTGTAGGAATCCCCTGCACCCCCGAAATACACGTACCCCACTCGCACAGGCCCTATCGCGTGTGGAACTTCCCACGCACCCCAGAACTACACGTACCCTGCTGAAATCGCGTGGTAAACTTGCCCCCACCCCAGAAATACACATACCCTGATGCAATCGCGTGTGGAAATTCCCACGCACCCCAGAAATACATGTACCCTGCTGAAATAAATCACGTGTTAAACTTCCCGCGCACCACAGAAATACACATACCCTGCTGCAATCGCGTGTGGGACTTCCCGCGCACCCCAGAAATACACGTACCCTGCTGAAATTGCGTGTTAAACTTGCCTGTACCCCAGAAATACACGTACCCTTCGAAATCGCGTGTTTGACTTCCCCGCACCCCAGGTATACATGTACCCTGCTGAAATCACGGGTGAAACTTCCCGCGAACCCCAGGAATACACGTTCCCCGCTTGCCGTGTGCTGTGTGGCGGCCCTATATACTGGTCCAGGGTTAGCGCAGCCCTTTGCGCTGGATTGGGGATTTTGATGGCTTTTCCTTGCGCGAGGGCGTTCTTGGGGGCGTTACTGGCGCTGCTACAGGGTCGCTGCGCCACTCTGTGCCGCGGCTGCTTTTGGTGGCTGAAATCCATGAATACGCTGTGCGCCAAAATGGATTTTGGCACATGCGGCTGGCACAGACTATTACATGAGCACACTGTGCGCCAGCCGTGTGCGCCACTTGTGCGCTTAATTCTATGAATTACCCCCTAAGTCTCTAGCTATAAAATTGAAGAAGTTATGCGAGTTTTAATGAGAGGCGTTTTGAAAAAATAGGACAGAGAAAAGCAGAAATGTGGTTTTAAATTGACAGATTGGTTTTATTTAAACTATATTAATGACTAAGAAAAAGAGAATGCCACCCGTGAAGCTCCACAGTTACGCACGACCGATTGTAACCCTTCACGTGGCGGATACTCTGTTTTTTGTTTATGGGAATTACTTTATTTAATCCAAATCACTAATGGCTTATGGTCTAGTAAAACAAATGAGACAAATTCAGCGTTAACACTAGGGATTACAAACAGGGTGGCAAGAATGATTCTGACAATATTAGAGGTTCTTAAGTTAAATATGGAATAGGTTGAGAGATGGAATAGGACAAGGCAACTATACTCTGGGTCACTAGGTTTCCTATTGATACTTAGAGTCCACTGTAAATTAAGATTGGATTGTCAGGTTCTGGTCATCACGGATCAGGTCTACAGGCAGCAGGGCACTTCTGGCGGAATTAGATCAGCTGGGCAGTTCTGGTCAATTGGACTGCACCTCAGGCTGGATTGCATTGGATTGGCCCTTCTGGTCACTGGACACTGTAGATCAGTAGTATAGTGAGTTTCAGCAGGTAAGCCTGAGTAGTAGCAAGCCAAACTGGATCAGAATTATTTCCCTGAAGTTTGTTTGGGATGGTTTCAGGATTTGGGCCTAGCTGAAAGTAGTTCAGCAAATGATGGGCCTTGGCTTTGCAAAGTAGTCTGGAATCAGGACAAGATGAAAAGTTCTGGGACAGGATGAAGAAGTCAGGAGCAGGGCGTCATGCGGAAATCAGGATATAGTCAGGAATCAGAGAGTGTGTGTGTGGTGAAGTTCCTATATTTATCATGCCAAGTGACATCATTCAGTTTATGGTAGGGTCAGAATTTCAAACCACACCCCCACGGCTGTGATAGGTCAAAGGTGCTTGCTTTTTTCTGGTTGGAAGCCAGAAAGAGCTGTCATATTTTATGATGTTTTTAGAAGTGCCCAATAGCCTCTCTGAAAGTTGAATTTAGAAGTGCCCAATAGCCTCTCTGAAAGTTGAATTTAGAAGTGTGCCCAATAGCCTCTCTGAAATTTGAATGTAGAAGTGTGCCCAATATCCTCTCTGTGAAAAGTTAAATTTAGAAGTGCGCCCAATAGCCTCTCTGTGAATGTTGAATTTAGAAGTGCGCCCAATAGCCTCTCTGTGAATGTTGAATTTAGGAGTGTGCCCAATATCCTCTCTGTGAAAAGTTGAATTTTGAAGTACACCCAATAGCATCTCTGTGAAAGTTGAATCTAGAAGTGCACCCAATAGCCTCTCTGTGAAAGTTGAAGTTAGAAGTGTGCCCAATATCCTCTCTGTGGATCTTGAACTTAGAGGTGTGCCCAATATCCTCCCTGTGAAAGTTGAATCTAGAAGTGTGCCCAATAGCCTCTCTGTAAAAAGTTGAATTTAGAAGTGCACTCAATATCTTCTCTGTGAAAGCTGAATTTAGAAAGGTGCCCAACTTCCCCTCTGTGAAAAACTGAATTTAGAAGTGCACCCAATGGCCTCTCTGCGGAAAGTTGAACAAAAAAGTGTGCCCAATATCCCCTCTGTGAAAAATTGAATTTAGAATTTTGCCCATATCCTCTCTGTGAAAAGCTGAATTTAGAAGTGTGCCCGATAGCCTCTCTGTGGAAATTGAATTTTGAAGTGCGCCCAATAGCCTCTCTGTGAAAGTTGAATCTAGAAGTGTGCCCAATAGCCTCTATGTGAAAAGTTGAATTTAGAAGTGCACTCAATAGCTTCTCTGTGAAAGCTGAATTTAGAAGTGTGCCCAACCTCCCCTCTGTGAAAAATTGAATTTAGAAGTGCACCCAATAGCCTCTCTGCGGAAAGTTGAACCAAAATGTGTGCCCAATAGCCCCTGTGTGGAAAATTGAATTTAGAATTTTGCCCATATCCTCTCTGTGAAAAGCTGAATTTAGAAGTGTGCCCAATAGCCTCTCTGTGGAAATTGAATTTTGAAGTGCGCCCAATAGCCTCTCTGTGAATGTTGAATTTAGAAGTGTGCCCAATAGCCTTTCTGTGAATGTTGAATTTAGAAGTGTGCCCAATATCCTCCCTGTGAAAGTTGAATCTAGAAGTATGCCCAATATCCTCCCTGTAAAAGTTGAATCTAGAAGTGTGCTCAATAGCCTCTCTGAAAATTGAATATAGAAGTGTGCCCAATATCCTCTCTGTGAAAAAGTTGAATTTAGAAGTGCGCCGAATAGCCTCTCTGTGAATGTTGAATTTCGAAGTGTGCACAATATCCTCCCAGTGAAAGTTGAATCTAGAAGTGTGCCCAATAGCCTCTCTGCAGAAAGTTGAATTTAGCATTGTGCCCAATATCCTCTCTGTGAAAAGCTGAATTTAGAAGTGTGCCCAATAGCCTCTCTGTGAAAATTGAATTTTGAAGTGCGCCCAATAGCCTCTCTGTGAAAGTTGAATCTAGAAGTGTGCCTCATAGCCTCTCTGTGAAAGTTGAAGTTAGAAGTGTGCCCAATAGCCTCTCTGTGGATGTTGAATTTAGAAGTGTGCCCAATATCCTCCCTATGAAAGTTGATCTAGAAGTATGCCCAATAGCCTCTCTGTGAAAAGTTGAATCTAGAAGTGCGTTCAATAGCTTCGCTGTGAAAGCTGGATTTAGAAGTGCGCCCAACTTCTCCTTTGTGAAAAATTGAATTTAGAAGTGTGCCCAATAGCCTCTCTGCGGAAAGTTTAATCTAGAAGTGTGCCTAATATCCTCTCTGTGAAAATTTTAATTTAGAAGTGTGTCCAATGTCCTCTCTGTGAAAATTGGTAATAGAAGTGGACCTAACATCCTCTCTGTGAAAAGTTGCATTTAGAAGTGTCCCTAATATCCTCCCAGTGCAAATCTGATTTTAGAAGTGCTCCTAATATCCTCTCTGTGCAAACCTGAACCGAAAGTGTACCCAATATCCCCCCCCATACAATGCTGAACTTAGAACTGTGCAAAGTTTAACTCAGAGGTGTGTCTAACTGCCTGCCTGGTTGAATCTAGAAATGCACCTAACAGCCTCTCTGTGCAAGACTTGTATTTAGAAGTGCCCCTAACATCCTCTCTGAGTAAAGTTGATTTTAGAATTGTGCCTAATAACCACTCTGTGCAAAGTTGACTCTAGGATTATTAGGCACTCTAGGATTGTGCTTAACAGCCTCTCTGCGTAAAGTTGAATTGAGAACTGTGCCTAATAGCGTGCCCCAGTTGAACTGACTAGTGTCCCTAATAACCACTCTGTGCAAAGTTGATTTAAAATTATGCCTAATACCCCCTCTGTGTAAAGTTGAATTGAGAACTGTGCCTAATAGCGTGCCCCAGTTGAACTGACTAGTGTCCCTAATAGTCTCGCTGCACATAGTTCAATTTAGAAGTGTACCTAACAGCGTGCCCTGGTGAAGTTAGAAATGTGCCTAATAGCTTCTCTGTGCAAGACTTGCATTTAAAAGTGCACCTAAATATCCCCTCTGTGCAAAGCTGAATTTAGAACTGCCCTAATATCCTCTATGTGTAAAGCTGAATTTAGAACTGCGCCTAATTTCCTCTCTGTGAAAAATTGAATTAGAAGTGTGCCTACTAACGTGCCCTAGCTGAATTCAGAAGTGTCCTTAATACCCTCCCTGTGCAAATTGAATTTATAATAATATCACTTGAATAATATCACCCTACTTAGTGCCTAATAACGTGCCCTAGCTGAATTCAGAAGTATCCTTAATACCCTCTCTGTGCAAATTGAACTTATAATAATATCACTTGAATAATATCACCCTACTTAGTGGAACCCTGAAACCAAGACTAATCTCACCCAGTGATATAGCCGAACTTATAAAGTCCAATAAAGTGTAAGTTGCACCTGAAACTACACCTAATCGCTCGTACTAACCATGGTTGCACCCACTCCACCAGGGTTTCCCGGAAACAACCACAGTGGACTGTCTCCACTCTCCGGTCTACCTTGCCTCCCGGCCCCCCCTTCCCAAATCATCCCACTCTCCTTCACATCCCCTAGCCTTCCCCTTTCCAAACACCAAGCCAGAGGGGCACGATGGCGAGCCAACCACCCTAAGAACACTGCTCCCCCGAACCCCACCACCGACCAGCCTACGTTGATCATGCCCGCTCCCCTCACTATAATACTGGGCACACCCCGCCCTGCAATCATCCACCCCCGCCTTTCCCATAAACCCCCACCATCTTCCCCCCAACCACACCCTTTCCCCTCCCTAAAAACTGCACGCCTAGCCCTAGCAAGAACAGAAGCCTCATCCCTCTCCCCCTCCAACCCCCTTACTCTCTCCCACACACCGATCACAACAAAGACAGTAAAGAGGAAACGTACCTGGTCCCCCTCAATCTCTCAGCACTCTTCGCCTCCCCTGGCTTGACCCACCACCTATTTCCCCAATCACCACATTCTCCCCTCGCTTCACCCTTCCTGAAACCCCTCTCCCTCGATTTCTTACAACTGCAACTGAAACTCCTAACCGCGCACACCCCACCTACAAATCCCCCGGGCCAAACCCAATCATCCTAGCACACGCACCCACCCTCTCCCACCCGAAACCCGCCAACCTTTCTGCTCGTCCACTTTTCGATTATCAACCACCCTACCCCTCTTCCTCTCCAGCTTCCACTCTCTCCCCACCCACTCCCTTCTGCTCTAGCTCCAACACCATCCTCACCTACCGAAGTGAAGTGCATCCTATTTAATGCCCGATCCGTAGCAAAAAACAGACACTGCATCTTTGACCTCCTTGCCTCTGACAAACCAGACCTGGTTTTCATCACCGAAACCTGGTTCTCTGATGACTTTGCCCCAATCGCCAATGAAGCCTTCCCCCCTGACTACTCCCTCATCCCACTGAACTGTCCCTCTAGAGGTGGGGGAAGAGCATTCGTCTTCAAGTCTTACTTCCATGCCTCAATCATAGACAACCAACCCTACATTCCTTCCTGCGAATCACTCCTCGTTAAACTATCCCTCTCCCTGTCGTTCTCACACAGCTTCCTAACAATCTACAGACCCCCTTGCTACGATAGACAATTCTCAAACAACCTCTGTGACTCTATTGCCACTCTTCAACTAAACCATCCCAACCTCACCCTCCTTGGAGACTTCAACATATGACTGGACATCCCCACCAACCCTATGACACACTCTCTGGTTGACGGTCTAGACGCAATAAACCTCCAACCCCACATAAACAGCCCGACTCACTATAAAGGACACACTCTTGACACCATCTTTAGCTCCCACAACTGGATACATCTAAACCCCTCCACCCCTATCATCTGGTCCGATCACCTCTTTGTTTCTTTCGCCATTCGCTCAACTGACCCCCTTCCCATACTCGAATCTGAACCTCCGAAGATACGCAAATGCTGGAAAAAACTAATAATCGTTCCTGACCTAGCCGACGTACTCCTCCAGTCTCCACCACCTACCTGCCAACTCAACAAACAACTATCACCCAACGTCTTTGACTCGTGGCTCAACACCTCACTAATACGGCTCAAACCCTCTTGCAAACCATCAACCCTCCGTAGCCTGCTCCCTAGAGGGTTCACGCCTGAGTTGAAGACCACAAAACAACTATATAAATAACTAGAATGCAAATGGTAGAAAGACAATACCCAGGAGAGCAGAGCCACCTTGGCCCGACACCTTTAACAGTACAAGGCCAAAATCCGGAAAGCAAAAAAAGCCCATTACAACTTGCGAATCCTAAACTGCAAAAACCCCAGCAAAGAACTTTATAAAATCATCTCGGAATTCACCAAACCGGCATGCACTAAGACCATCCCGACTCCCTCACAATCACTGTGCGACTCTCTCTCTCTCCACTTTTATGCCACGGCTCTCGAAAGAACAAATGCTCTAACCACCAAACTGGCTCTCTTACATCCACCAGGCAACCCTCCCCCCATTTGGCCAACCCACCGCCTGCGATCACTACGCAACCAACCTTTGAATCCTTTAGTCCAATATCACCAGACCAATTTCTCAAACTTCTATCTGCCCGCAAACCATCCGGCTCTCCGCTAGACCCTTGCCCGGCCACAACCCTCAAAGAAATGTTCGCTTCCACCTGCGCAGGAGAAAATGCAAGATCCATCATAAATGACTCCCTTTCCTCTGGTATCTTTCCGGACACATTCAAAATGATTCATGTCAAACCTCTAGTAAAAGAATCTTCCCTCGACCCTCTCAAGCCCAAAAACTACCGCCCCATCTCAAACACCAGGTTCCTTGCCAAACTCATTGACCGAACCGCCTACTCCAAACTAAATGCCTTTGTCGAAGCCAACAATCTCCTAGACCCCACACAATCAGGTTTCAGAGCCCGTCACAGAACTGAAACCACCCTGACCTCAATCTGGGATGACCTTAAAATGACCGCATTAATCCTTCTTGACCTATCCGCCGCCTTCGACACAATCAATCACTCAATCCTCCTTGACCGCCTCCACTTCCTAGGAATTTGTGGAATCGCTCTTAAATGGATAGCTTCATTCCTCAAAGATAGGTACCAAATAACGATACTCTCCACCTATTCTTTCCAAGCCCGACCAGTCGACACGGGAGTCCCACAAGGAGCATGCCTATCCGCCCTCCTGTTCAATCTCTACTTGATCACCCTCCCACCAATAATTTGTTCACACAACATCCTGTGTTACAACTACACTGATGACACTCAACTAATTCTAAAACTCCTAAACTCAAAACCCAACTGCCGACCTGACCTCGCCTCCTGCCTCCTTGACATTGAGCTCTGGATGACCCAAAGCCACCTCTTGTTAAACCCCTCCAAAACTGAAATCATGGTATGTGGCAACTCCGAACTTCTTCCACACCCACTACCATGGCCATCCGCCATGGGCAACTCACCAACTGCCTCTAACTCAGTGAAAAACCTTGGTTACACCCTTGACTCTGACCTAACGCTCTCGCGCCAAGTCAACAACGTCTCAAAGTCCTGCCACTACCACCTTAAAACCCTTAGGCGCATCTTTCCATATCTCTCATTTCCCATCAGACTCTCCGCCATCCAATCAATTGTTATATCAAGACTGGACTACGCAAACTCCCTCTACCTCGGAGTCCACGCTTACCAACTGAATAAACTTCAAAGGGCACAAAATGCTGCAGTCAAACTGCTACTTGCACTCGGCCCAAGAGACCACATCTCCCCAGCCCTCAAGACTCTACACTGGCTTCCAGTAACCCGAAGGGTGACTTTCAAAACCTTATGCATCTCCCATCGAGCATTGCATAAAACCGGACCTCAATATCTTCAAGACAAGCGAAAACCCTATCACCCTCCACGCACTCTAAGATCAAGCTCAGCCGGCCTCCTAGTTATACCTAAGACAAACTCAGTCAGGTTAGGCGGATCATCATTCTCAGCCTTGGCCCTCACCTCACATCCGCCTAACTGAAGATCTAATGTCTTTCCGCAAACTACTGAAAACCTGGCTCTTTCCTTAAAACCAACCCGTACACAAACTAACCGAAACAGAATAACAGCATCTCAGTGATACAAACCCTACAAACTACTAGATGCGAGAAATTAACATCTAATAACCGCTAATATGAAATAAAAGGACAAACAGAATAGAACAAATAAAATAGATCAACGCAGTGAAGTGGACAATAAGAATAAATCGTACAAAAACAGTAACATAACAAGATTTAAATTAATGAAATGGCTGAAATGCATGATAAATGAATGAAGTGAATAGAGCAGATGAAATCATTAAAATGGATGAAACATGTGGAACGGATGAATGCGCTGAGGGGATGAATGCATTGAGCAGATGAGTGTGTAGATTGGATGAATGTGCAGAACGGATGAGTGTATAGAGTGGATGAGTGGATGAGTGTATAGAGTGGAGGAGTGTATAAAGTGAATGAGTTTATAGAACGGATGAGTATGTTTAGTGGATGAATGTGTAGAACGGATGAATATGTAGAGCGGATGAGGGTGTAAAACAGGTGAGTGCGGAAGTGAGAAAGAATGTGTAGAATGCTGGAGCAGACCAGATGAGTGTATAGAGCGGATGAGTTTATAAAGCGGATGAGTGTATAGAGTGGATGAGTATGTTGAGCAGATGACTACGTATGAGCGAACGACTTTGTAGAGCTGATGAGTACATATAGCAGATGAAGGCGTGGAAAGATCGAGTGCATAGAGGGGTTGAGTGCGTGGAGCGGATGAGTGTGCGGAGTGGATGAGTGCGTGGAGTGGATGAATGCGTGGAGTGGATGAGTGCGTGGAGTGGATGAGTGCGTGGAGTGGATGAGTGAAGGGAGCGGATGAGTGCGGGGAGCGAATAGGTGAGCAGAGGAATGGGAGAGCAGAGCGTGATGGGCGAGCAGAGGGGAAGAGTGCGCCGGGCAGAACAGTGTGCCGAGCAGAAGAGTGCACTGAGCGGAAGAGTGCACAGTCTGGAGGAGTGTGTAAGAATGGAGGAGCGTGTAGAGCAGATGAGTGCGTAGAACAGACTAGTAGGTAGAGCCGATGAGTGTATGGAGCAAATGAGTGCATATGAGTGAATGAGTGCGTAAGAAAGGAGGGGTGCGTAAGAGCGAGTGAGTGCATAGAGCGGATGAGTGCATAGAGCGGGTGAGTGCGTAGAGTGTGCGAGTGCATAGAGCGGGTGAGTGAGTGGAGTGGGTGAGTGAGTAGAGCAGGTGAATACGTAGAGCGTGCGAGTGCCTAGAGCGGACGAGTGCCTAGAGCGGACGAGTGCCTATCGCGGACGAGTACCTAGAACGGACGAGTGCCTAGAGCGGACGAGTACCTAGAGCGGATGAGTGCCTAGAGCAGACGAGTGCCTAAAGCGAATGTGTTGCGTAGAGCGGATGAGTGCATAGAACCGCTGAATGCGTAGAGCGGATGGAACGGGCAAAGTATGTGGATGGAATGAGTGACTTTATATGGATAGAACGAGTGATGTATGTGAATAGAACAGATAGAACAGATGACGTATGTCGATCGAACGGGTGACGTATGTGGATGAAACGGGTGACAGATGTAGATGGATGATGAAAGTGGATGGAAAGAGCAACGTATGTGGATGGAACGGGTGATGTTTGTAGATGAAATCAGCGACGTAGGTAGAAGAAACAGGTGACGTATGTAGATGGAACATGCGAAAATGTGGATGGAATGGATGAAGTATGTAGATGGTACAGATGAAATATGTGGATAAACTGCATAAAACAACTTAGAATACACGGAAAGGAACAGATTTGAAAGCATGAAACGGATTGTAGTGCGTGTAACAGATTGGAATACGTGGAACGTATTGGAGTGAGTGGAAAGGATTGGAGTGTGTGGAACGGATTGGAGTGTGTGGAGCAGATTGGAGTGTGTGGAGCAGATTGGAGTGTGTGGAGCGGATTGGAGTGTGTGGAGTGGACAGGAGTGCGGGGAGTGGAGGTGAGACGGACGGGAGTGCGTGGGGCGGACGGGAGTCCGTGTAGCGGACTAGAGTGTGTGTAGCGGATTGGAGTGCGTGTGGCGGACTGGAGTGTGTGGAACGGGCTGGAGTGCGTGGAGCGGGCTGGAGTGTGTGGAGCGGACTAGAGTGCGTGGAGCGGACTGGAGTGCATGGAGCAGACTGGAGTGCGTTGAGTGGACTGGAATGCATAGAGCGAATTGGAGCGCATAGAATTGCATGACTTACATGGAATGGTTTGGAGTGCATGGAACATTTGAAAGAGCATGTAACCCATCATATCACATCACAACGCTTACTCTCTTCTTTACACCACCATTCAACTAGAACACAGAGATACTATGACACCATTCGGTATAACTGTTCTCATACTAACATCTGCTGCATACTTCCCATCACTCTAAGTAAACACTGCTGGTTACACCCCCCCCAGCCAGGTGTTCTCCTCAGGCCTAACGCAGCCACATTTGGTCTGGATAAATCCTGCCAGAACGAACACATACTCCTGATCTCTCAACCACCACACCTACTGCTAAGAAGCACCTATTACACGAATGCTGCACCAGCTGCACACATATCCGGTGCTCACACGCACCTTTGATTCTCTCAACTCTCTCTACTGACACGAACTCCGGTTCCCAAGAACAACCTACCAGCGCCTTCAGACCATACCAATGGTACATAAGGTGCTATATAAATGCAAAGTAACATAACATAACATAAAATGTGATGTGATTTGGGAACTCCCACATTGATTTGGACCACAATTTAACTTTTGTACAAATACACATTTTGATAATTATGCCCTCTAATAAAATCAGACAAATACATTACATATTGTGTGGGTTATCCTTACATCTAACGACCATCTCAGTGATAGCTGGCTTTGTCGTTCTGTGGAATTTTGTCAATTTTAATCATAACGGTATGGCCTAACAATTCCTAATTCAGTACATATCTGTGCAATTACCCCTAGCACACAGGTATACAATATTATATTTGCAGCATCAATAGTTTTGCAACAATTATTCTTTTTGTGTAACTTTGTCCTTATGTAGTACAGGGTTCACTTATGTCTTCTCAGAAAGAGCATAAAATTAGATTTACAACTACCAATTTTTAAATTTGTCCTCCTTCATGTTGCAAAGTTAAAGGTTTTCAAAGCTTAATCATAAATAGGCATTTTAAACAACGCATGTCTTTTAGCAGCTTTTTTTTCTTCTTTCAACTGGCAACAGCTTTGTAATTACTTTGATCAGGCTGTGGGTCCAGAGGGAAGTTTCCTGCCCATGTCCTGAAAGTATCAGTGTTCAGCCTGCCATTATCTTTGGCTGGGCCCCAGACAAATGTCTAATGTGTTCATTGTTCTAAATATGCAAGAACCTGCTGCAGCAATTAAGCATTCCTGCTAGCAATGGAGTGTGAACCTGAAGTGTCAATCTTTCCCTGGCTGGGGACTGTCAAGTCAGAATTAATTATTTAATTAACTCAATGACTGGTTTTTGACTTTAAGATTCACCTAAATCTTTCATTTAAAACATATAAAAATGAACACAGTTTAAAGGGGATTCTGACATTTAAAGAATTTGGCCTTTCACAAAAACATGCGTTTAAACAGGTTATTTTGCACTTCTTCATGGAAAAAGCACATTTAAACTGAATCCTTTACATCAGAGTTTCCTCCGCAGAAAACCCATTTTATTCAGCACCAGTTCTTCTCTTAAGTGCTGAGATTTGTTTGCAGTCTGGAAGTAAGTATCCAGCCTTTGCTTGGAGTTTTCGATGCACTGCTGAAATTGTTACATGTTTTACATTTTTCCTGTGGAGCTGAAAGAAATGTTGCTGGCGTGCCTTTTTCGTGAGATACATTTCTTAGCTGCTGTCAGTCAATGAGGCCCAGCTTCTCTGGCCACACTGGATGATCTGTAATTCTTTTACTCTCAATGATTCACTGAAAAATGAATGGATCTAGCGCCAAACAGCACTTTGAAGGTTGCAAAAGCTGCATTTGTAAAGGCATTTTCGGTTTTAAGCCCAATTCTGTGCTTCTTGCTTCATGTTAAGTGTGACAGCACCCACTGGCATGCTCCTGCAGTGAGAATTATGTTTTCTCCCCCACTTTGACTGTGTGTGGCAGGGGTGTGCAGCTTTTGTGATTGTGACCCATACGCAGTTTTGCAGATTTTTGTGTGCACAGGGGTTAGCACATCCATTTTTGGCTGTTTCTTTCCCATTTGTAAATTGATGTAGTGGGGCACATCGGCATGGGTAAAAATATCCCACAATCCTCATGGAAGGATATCCTGGACTAGACCACTAAGTGGGTCTCTGAAGGTACTGATGGTGTGCAGGCTTTAATGCAGGAGGGAATTTAAGGCCTGCCCATAAGCAAAGAGATATGGGATGGTGAAAATGGTTGGTCCAGATACTGAGCTATGCTCTGAGCTATCCTGGAATTACAGTTAACACAGAACGAGCCAAGGGTTGGCTGGGTTACTATACTTTGCTGTACAATGTGTCTCACTATGTCTTATTATTATTCTAGAATCCCTCCATTTCCCCCAGGACAGCACCAAGCAACGTGAGAGTGCCCAGATGACAAATGAATATCAATACAGGCTCTGGACCATAGCATCTCAAATGACCGCCCCAGTGTTTCTGCTAATGGCACTGCACAGTACAGAGCTGCTGTGTACTTCAAACATGTTTATCAGCGGCCAACATGAGTTGTGAATGAGAATAACAAATACAGTGTGTGATGTTGGAGGATGGTGCTTCGCTCTGACATACAATCCTGCATTGATGACAAACCAATAACTGTATTTTGGGAAGCAAAGACATAAATAAATCACTTAAGTGCTAGATATATGGCACTAATAAAAACACACCCAACTTGCCTTGATAAGAAATGGGCAGGTTTCTTCAAATGTGGCACTTATTCATGACCTAGATCACCATGTTTAAATCTGAGAGGGCCAAAGAAAAAAGCATTAGACATGTTATTAACTGTGATAGCATCTTTGCAATTTAGGTAATCATATGGACATACAAGAAAATGTACACAGGCATTACAAAGAAGAAGCTTCATATCAGAGAACATTAGAGTTCATTAAAAACAATGGACCCTCATCACTTTATGTCAAGAGCATGCAATGGGCAACATGGAAGACATCCTATTCCTGGGAATAGTAACAGGCCATTCCACAGAAAGAGGTGGAAATAGAGAAATATGGATGAGCCAAATAGAGGTCAAGGTTATCTTCAATCTGAGGATGACCAAAACAGGTCTTAATACGGTCCATGAATTTAGCATTGGTAATGGGACGGGGGATTTGAGTCCTTCACAATGCGGCTACAGAATCTGACTTGAAGACCTGATGTTGCAGGAGAAGGTGGGAATATTAATCAAGCTTGAGGATAGTACAGAATGAGGAAGAGCTGAACTAAGGATGGAGGGTGTTGTAGCTGAATAGAATGTGGAATGTAGGCAAGGAAGCCTGGAGAATGGAATGTGGAATGTAGAGCTAGGGACATCTGGAAGTCAGTTAAGATGAGACATTAAAAGAAGTAAGACCTACTCCCTGTCTCAGAGTCATCATTTATGTTATGGATGATATATATGGGACTTGTGTCACAACAATTGGTGACAAGGAGATGACTGACCCACGCACCTGATGCAGAAAAAAAAGAAAATATGGCACAAGGAGCTGGAAAAAGAAACTAATGGTCATCCTATGGAGGTTGCTGGAAGGACAATAAGGAACTAATGATCAGCCTATGGAGGTGGCTGAAAGGACACTAATGAGCCTATGGAGGTGGCTGGAAAAAGAAAAAAAAGAAAAGGAAATGTTGCCCAAGGAGGGGGCCAAAGAAAAGATTGCCCAAGGAGGTGGCCAAAGAAAAGGAAAGGTTGCCCAAGGAGGGGGTCAAAGGAAATGTTGCCCAAGGAGGGGGACAAAGGAAATATTGCCCAAAGAGGGGCCAAAGAGACCTATGGAGGTGGTCGCAAGATGAACATGCACAATAAAGAAAAACAGCCTGAGGAGGTGGCCTACTGGACATTAGGATATGGACAAATGGATTGAGTGACCTGAGGAGGAGGTTGCACAAAAGAAAAAAAAATACAAACAAGAAACAAGGAGCAAGCAAAATAAAGGTAACATGGGGAAATTTGAAAGCAACATCATTTGGGAAAAGAAACTGCAGTTGCTAAAAGGCGCTGCACTTTTAAGTTTATAAAGTAAACAAACTTCAGGGACAGGATGAATGAACTTGTATTGCAGCGTATGTGTATATGATATGAACATTGAGGACTGTTAGTAGTTGGTAATTAACACAATGGTGTTAATAAGTATGTTTATTTGTGAGGCGAGCTGGTGCATCAGAAAGGCATTTTTTGAGATAAGGATTGGATGTAACGGATCTCACCAGAGCACGAGGCGCAGGGTTCAGGAGCGGTGAAGAGTCACTGCGTGGCATCGCAGGTCTTGACGAATGGAAACAAATGATGTACGGAAATGAATGTGATTTCGGTGTTGCGGCAGTGCGCAGCCGACTTGGACATTATAATATGAGGCACTGTACAAAACAGTTGAAAAAATGCTCTGCTCACCAGACATAGGCTGGACTGCTGTGTATGCAACGGGGGACAAAATGAACAATTGTAAAAGAGGCATTTTACGAAAACGTAGAGGGTTGGGTTACTAACTGAGGTGCTGGCTCCAGGATTCTAAAGCTGGTAACAGAGCTGCCGCATATAGCCAGCACATTAGAGGAAAGGACCTAGGAGTGGAAGAATATGTGCAGCCATTTTGTTGAACAACACATTTAAAGGTTGCAATACAACACGGCAAGTGCAAATACACACAATGCCACATTATGAGCAACACAAAACAAAATAAACAAAGATATGAATCGAATATGCGATGCTGCTGTAATCTGAATGTACGGTGGAACTAGTCAAATGCTATAGATGCTGTGATGGTTGAATGTGCACAGCAACGTTAAGGCTGGAAGCTGATAACAGAGTGCAGCATATGCATGGCTAGTAGAAACTTCGAGGTGTTAAAGTTAGTAATAGTGAACGAATAAAAGCACAAGTTAATTACATTATAAATGGTGTTATGGTAGTGCAGTGAATGCAGACATGAAGACACACAAGATGACACACAAACGGAAATGCTTTTCAATATTGCAGTGCAATGTTAAGGATATATGTGAATAGAAGTACTGCACAGCAAAGCCAGCAATGCCACGATATCTCAACTCAGAACAATAGATAGAAGAAATGATTGCTAAAGCGGTATTGCAAATACCAGGAAGTAAGGGGATGAAGACGACAGATGCAAACAAATGCTGCAGATATGACCCGTCAACAGGAAAAGGGGGAAATAATGCTGGAGTAGATGTGACACGCCCTAGGCACCATTTCGCGCTGGGCACCATTTCGTGCTGGTCACCATTTCGCTCTGGGCACCATTTCAACACAAGGCCCACTGGACTCGATCATCTGCCAAATACAAAAATATGTCCGCACGGAATAACAGTGATGAAGGGTCAGAAGGTGAAGAACAATAATGATAATGACAGGGATCACATGAGTAGACCATGTAATGGCTTTATTTTTAGCTTTTTAAAGAAGGGAATGGTCTGCAGTAATACAATATGGAAACATGCAACAGGATCAACAAGATATCACAATGAAGCAGCCAGTGCTCCAGATAAGATTTTGAGGTGGGAGTATTTTAGTCTCTATTTTTAAACTTTGAGAGTAAATGTGATTTTAGGAGAGTAAAAATGACTTTTCTCCTTCGCAAGAGAGTAAAATGTATGCAACATCCAGCTGACGTGTGGAAAAACTGTATGGAAATCATTACTATGCGGCAGCTTTCCACATTGTGACAGAATGCATCTGTCATTATTTCTGGCCATTTGATCTCTCCTGTATATATTTAAATGTTGAAATCACCAAAACCTAGCCAATTATATAGTAAAGCAAACATGAATTTGTATTGTGTGTTTTGAGATTCGATAGCAGAATTGTCTTTTGATGTTTAATGAAAGTCCTAATTTCCTGGAGCTATTACTACCTACTGGTATGCCAGTGTTATGACAGAACAGTGCAGAGAGGCAAGAACGCCATGCTAAAATCTATATCTAATCTAGTGGTCAAATGGTTATTGATATAGCTCTTTTGGCAAAGCGCTGTACATAGAACATATTTATCACAATTACCACCAAACCAAAGTCGGTTTTCCTTTATCAACCTCGAAAGGATGAAAGGCTGAGTTGGACTTGCCGGGATTCGAGCCCGCAACCCACAGATGCAGAGATTGCAGCAGCGAGTGCTCAACTGGCTGAACTACCTTATTGGCTAACATCCTTCAGAGGTAACTGAGTATCGACTGATGTAAAATGATCACAGTGCCTAGATGTATAACGAACCATTCATGAAGCGCTACATAAAGTTAAATACCTATCTGGATTATCACAGGGACAGGTTTTGCTGAATTTCTATTTCAATAACCAATGTAACTTTCATTTGTTTGTTTTTGAATAGCGCTTGCACTTTCTTGAGAGTCAGGTTTTGGATGTTTTATTTGTAGTCTTGAAGATTTGAGAGGCTAGAACACCTGTGATCAGTGTAATGACAATTACTCACCCTTGAGCAAAGACTCTGCTGCCACTGACCATTTATAGTAATGTACCCCATTGACTGCAAGGTTGAATGGATGTAAACTAGACTGTGCATAGTCATCATTTTAAACACTGTTTTTATAATTAGACTGTAAATTAAATTAGAAGTGTAAACATTATCTGCCTCTGCATGATCATGCACACAGCACCAGAACACTGAAAAATACAATTGTGCAATACTGGTTTGCTTCACTGGCCAAAAAGCATTACTTTTTTAAAAAAAAATAATAATAATAATTCTCAATTGCAACTTAGTTTTCCATCTTATTAATTATACAATCCTAAAATTCTAGGAAAACATGCTCAGTGCTTCTGAAGCTGAATGGAAATAAACCATTCCTTTTATCAGTGTGCAGTTTATTTTTTTTGAAAGGCTTCAGAGAAATACATTCTGTTTCAGAGATGGCTTGCAATTACATCCATGTAGATAAAAATCACAAGAAGCCTTCTGGTTTCTGTCAAGTAACCTGACCTTTGTACTGCCCTCTGCTCTAAACCTGTGGGTAAATGTACCCAGGAAAATAATAAAGCTGGCGTATTTAAAAGATTTTCATGCGTAAAAAGGGCTAGTACTCGCCTTATCTGGTGCCCTGGAAGCAGCCAAGTCAAGTCTCAATTAATACTCAACAGAAGTAGCTCAAGCTGACTGAAAATAGTGAAGGGATATGAATAGCAAGCAACATCCTTCAATCTACCTTCATGAATACAAGACATTCGGCACAGGTTGGAGGCAAAAAAAAACAAAAAAACAGAAAGGGGAGATATGTCAAATGACATGGCGAGGAGGAGATATGACATGTGGATATGACATGTGGAAAATGTAGTGGAAAGTGTGCAGTGGGAATGCGATAAAAGCCAGGCTTGAACTGCATGAGTGAAAATAAAATGCAAACAGTACTGGAAACAAGCAGTATTTTAGCACAGTACATGTTGAAAAGCACACTGGCTATGCTGTACCATAAAAGGACACCAAGTAAAAAGGGATGCCAAGGTGAAAGTGTACAGGCTGGGCATATTGTCAGTGGAAGCAGGATGAGAGACAGACACATGCACTGTTCTTAGAAGAGGACTACCACTGTAGCTGGGCACGGGTTCACATAATAGAGATCAGGGAAACTGTGCTAAATTGGTTGACTGTCACGGCATTGACTGTACATCACAATGTGCATGGTGATGAAGGAACATTCATAAGAGAATAACGGAAGAGAAGAGATCCATGGACACAGGAAGGTGATAGGCCAGTATGATATTCTATTTGCAGAGTACAACCCGTATATTGTCGAACAGACTATTAGTGAACAGAAGTATACTGTGAACTGTGGACACATTGAAAAGATGTGTATGATGAGCTCAGGTGATAAGTAAGAGGGGGGGTGTTGCAGTTGAATAGAATGTGGAATGTAGGGAAGGGAGCCTGGAGAATGGAATGTGGAATGGAGGACTGGGGACAGCTGTAAGGTAGTTAATATGAGACATTAAAAGAAGAAAGACCTACTCCCTGTCTCAGCACCATCATTAATGTTATGGATGATATATATGGAACTTGGATCACAACAGAGGGGTGACAGAAAAGTGCTGCCAGTTGTCCATTAAGGGTAGGGAGAGAGGAACATAGGGTGATGCAGTGGCAAAGAGTATTAGAAAACAGTTTCTTCAGAAAGGAGGCCTTTGAGGTTGGATTTAAATAGTGGTAGAGTTGGACTAGTATGTAGAGTGTGAGGAAGAACATTCCAGAGTAGGGAGCGATGATAGTGAGAAAGCGGAAATGAGAGGGAGCACAGGAGGCTCGAGTGATGGCAAGGAGGTGAGCTGAGAATGACCTTAACAAGAGAGCAGGAGAGTAGGGCATGAGATGAGAAGATAGGTAGGTTGGGGCGAGTCCATGGATAGTTTTGAAGATGAAGAGAAGATGTTTACACTAAACCATTTGTTTCCATGCCAGCCAGCCAATCTGGCGATGGAAAGAGGAGGTAGAGATAAAGTACGAAAAGTTTAAAAGTGTGCAGACTGCAAATTAGATGACTTTGTCCAGAGGTAAACAAGCATAGTTGTTAAGGACATAGAGGAGGCTGGCACAGTAGTCAGATCTAGAAAGGACTAAGGGGGAGAATAGCTGTTTAGCAGTATTGAAAGGAAAAAGATGATGAGATGATTCTGGCTGCAGTGGCAGATTTGGAGAGGAAGAATGAGATTACCTTGACAACTTAATTATCACCTTTTAAAGACACTTTGGACTGAAGATCAATTTTAAAACCACCATGAAATGTGTTTCAACATATCACATCAATTTTTATTGCCGTTTTTAAAATAATTACTGTTTATCAGTCAACTTACGCCTGTGGTCTCCTTTATTTCCCCATAAAACGTGTTTATCTTGCGCCAACCAACAAGAAATCATCAGGAACAAACCTTGACACTCATTTTCTCAGGTGGATGATGAGATATTTAATTCTCATTTAAGGTACAGAATGAGCTATTGATTCTCTTATCTAATACAAACGTGTTGTATAGTGTCCTGCTGCAAGTGTTGTTTATTTATGAAACATCCACACTGCTTGGGGGCATGGATGAAAACATATACATAGTGGAATAGTGTTGTGAGTTCCAACATGGAAGGGAGTAAAAAAGGAATGTTTTAACGGCTCAGTTGGATAAGGGTGGAAGGAGGGCAAGCAGAGGGCTGAAGCCGGAGGCTACAATACCCATTACTTGTGCGTGCTAATTTGAAGAATAAGCCTATGCTGTAACACAACACACATCATAATAGTGGCAAGTGGCGACAAGCTGATCAAGCCCTCAGAGTCCGCTGCACTTTGCCTGGACATCTGCAGTTCAGGAGGGAGAACCGCTGGCTAACTTCAATGTGTACACAGGTCCCTTCAGTGTGACCCAAAAGGAGTGAGCCCACATCACTCAACCACCAAGTCGGTGTGGCTTCATCGTCCAGCAAGGACTGGGCAAGTATGTTACAGCGGGAATCTGTCACTGACGCATCGGGTACACCGCAGCAACCCGAATGGACCACTGTACTGAGTCTGTCTACTGGTCTACTGCACAAAGCCCAAAGCACAGCAAGCAGGGGTGCCGTTGCGGCATTGGAGGGCAAGCGTTTGGGGTCCACAGAGCATGCAAGCACAACCACTCCATCCGTGGTGCCTCAAGCCGATTTGTATTAGAAGAAACAACCACAAACCATCAGGTGCTTGCCACGTCATTTCCTTCACTGTTGCGAGGAAATGTGGACACCATTGTCCTCGTAGGTGTATGCCTCAATCAAATGATGTTTCACTTGGGATTGAAGCCTCAATGAACTGGGTTTCTGAATGGAATTGAGGTTTTCTGTTTATTTTAAAAAGGGAAAGAAAAAAATTAGGAAGGGGCATTACTCAAATAAGTATCCACTGCATGGATGCAATTGAGCATAAGCGACAGTTTGGTGTTTATTGCGGCTCTTGGAAAGCAGCCGCAGAAGCACTGCAATAGTGTCCATACAAGGAGTATCCACTCTACTGCAGCAATAACTTTCTTGTATGACAATGAGGAATTTACCAGCCCCATTTCTGCCCAGTGCAGTGACACCCACTGTAAAGTGGGAAACATCGAAGGAGTACTTTAAAGACTACATCCTTGCCATATATGGGCATGGGCCTTCTTACAGCACTGACCACCATCGCCCACTCCCTGTGCACTGCCTGGGATTTGAGGGCAGGAGAATTTTGAAGAGCCTCACAGAACCCACCCAGGCTGGAGTGAGAGTGGATGGAGATGAAGGTGGTAGTGGGGAATTGCTCAATCCACATGAAATTATATTGGGGAAGCTTGACATACATTTTTAGAAGAATTTAAGCATCAAACTGGAAAGGTACTATTTTGGAATTAGGGGACAAGGATCAGGACAATCCATGGAGAATTCTATAACAGGATTGAGGGAACTTGCAAACACATGTAACTTTGGGGCATCACACGATGAACGCTTCCATTAGCAGTTCATGTTGAAGATAAAGGAGATAAACATGTGTGAAGTTATTTGGACAAAGATGACCAAAGCCTCACTGAGGTTCTAGAATTTTCAAAGAAAATGGAACACAAGATGGTGTGTGAAAGAGGAAATATCTTGACAAGAAGGACTACAAGCCAGGGGACAAATCATGTGCCACTGTGATAGGAAAAAAGGAGCAAAGCAAAGTGATGCATAGGAAGGGTGCTGCCTCAAAGAAGGAGTGGGCTAAGAAAGTGGTATCTGGGAATGGTCCCGAGGGTCGCAGAGAGTCTGCAATAAAACGATGTTTCAGGTACAGTAGCACGTTCTACTTTGAAAGCAATGATGCTTGTCCAAGGCTCAAGGCACTATGCCATGAATGGTGGAAACATGTACATTTTGCCAGATGCTGTAAGCATTTCTCTAAGAGTGGTGTTAGTGAAATTAATGTAGAGAATTAAGATGATGATGAAGCTGATGATGATGTGAAGCGCTTTGATGGGGTGAGAGAGAAGCCACATGCTTGGTGCTAGTAAATGGTATCAGGGTGTCAGTGTCGGTGTACATTGGTTGTGATTACACCATTCTGGGAATCCGTATATGGGAAGAGAAATACAAATAAACTAAGCTCAATCGCCCTCAAGTGATGGCAAATGCTTATGGGGTTTCAGATGTCCAGATACTAAAAGTCTTAAAATCAAAGCTGGAATGTAAGGGGAGGGCTACTGTGGCAGTTGTTTATGTCTCAAAGAAAGGGGGATGCTAACTGTGGAGAACAGAGTGAGATGGGTATTGTTGTGAACCCTAGTTTTTCAGGTCACAATTCAGTGGTAAGTAAGGATCTGACACATACACCAGAATAAGTGTATAAGGGATTGTTCAGAGAAGGTTTGGGGTGACTGAACGGGCACCATCACTATATCAAGTTGAAGGATCGTGCTAGGCAAACAGTGGCAAAGGTCAGGACTGTGATGATTTCCATGAGGAAGGAGGTTGTCTTAGAAATAAAGAGGCTAGAGAGTGAAGGGGTGATTGAACCTGTAGAGGCTTCTGAGTGGGTCTCCATCGTTGTTGTAGTATGGGACCCCAGTGGCCAAGTGTGCCCGTGCATAGATCTCAGAGGATACAATAGGGATGTTGTGAATTGGTTCACCCTGCTGATTATAGGTGAAATGGTGAACAAGGCTGCTGGTGTCGAGTTGTTCAGTATGCTGGTCTTAGACCCCATGTAGTACCAGGAGAGACTACATCTGGACTGTAGGGATCTTACCACATTTGTGATGCTAGAAGGGACTTTTAGGAGCAAGAGAATGCCATTTTTACTGGTGTCCATGTCAGCGATTTTTCAGAGAGTGATGCATCAGATGTGGAAAAGGATGACATTTTGGTGACAGGGAAGAACATGACCAGAAACTTAGTGATATGATATGAAATGCATTTAAAACGCTCCATACGTGTTTCAATGCATGATGAGGCAAGGGAAGGGAAACAGAGGGAAGACAGAGACAACGGTCCGACTAGGCCCGGTGACATATGAGATTGTGCAAGTACAGAGGAGGGGGAAGGGGAAAAATGCAGGGGGAAAGGGGAGTGGGCAGTGCAGTACATAGGATAACAATAAAATAAATAAAGACATTAAATAAAAGTGCGGCCAGCAGGTGGCAAGTGCAAGGGTATGTGCAGCCATCAGGTGCCAAGTGCTAGTAGGGGCTGTAGGGATACAGAAACAGTCCCAGAGTGCAAGGGTTGCCAGGGGGGCAGTGCAGGTATGCAACTGGGAGGGAGGGGACCAGGGCCCGAGATCAGAGGGTAGCCAGGCAACCAGTGCCGTTTCAGATTCAGCCAGGAGATTAGCAGGGGAGAGGAAGAGAGAAAACAGAATCAAAGAGGAAGGTCTTGAGGTGCTTTCTTGAACTGGAGATGGTTCTCCTCAAGTTTCAGAGAGGCAATGAGGCTGTTCCAGTGGGAGGCCACATCAGAAGAAAGAGATCTACCACTAGCTTGCTGCTTGGAGAAGCGACTAACCCTAAAGGAGTTGGAGGCAGATGAGCAAAGAGTTTGAGGAGGAAGCTATTTAGGAAGATATAGTTGAAGGTATTGAGGTCACAGGCCCCAGACGCCCTTGTGGACAATGCAGAGGGTTTTGAACTTAATCCTCGCCTCCACTGGGAGCCAGTCCAGAGATTTCAGTCATGGAGAGATACGATACCTGGGCTTGAGGCCAAGGACAAGTCTTGCAGTCCTGTTTTGGATGAGTTGCAGAGGGCGGACAGTAGAAGCAGGGAGATTTAGAAAGAGACTGCATTAGTCCAGCCTAGAGAGAACCAGAGTTATGGAGACAGTGAACTTCTGGGGGGATGTGAGAAAGGGAAGAATACGTCTGAGGAGGTGCAGCTGGTAGTATGACTTCTTGGAGATGTCAGAGATGTGAGGAGAGAAGGAAAGTGTGGAGTTGAAGATTACCCCGAGGTTTCTGGCCTCACAGGTGGGAGCAGGAAGAGGGCCAAGATAGGCCGGCCAGAGAGTGACAGGAAAGGAGGGAGCTGGTGTGCCGATGAGGAGAATCTCGGTCTTACTGGCAATAAGGCAGAGAGCATTTGTGGCACACCACTCCTGGATGGCGGATAGAGAGTCAGAGATGCGAGAAGGAGAAGAGGTGACAGAAGGCAGCCTGAAAATGAGTTGAGTGTCATCCGCATAGCACTGAAAGTTGGGGCAGAGAGTGGTAATGCGGTGGGCAAGAAGTGCCAAGTATTAGTTGAACAACCAGGGAGAGAGGTTAGACCCCTGGGGAACACCACAGGTAGAGGTAGAGATAGAGGAGAGGAAGGACCCAAGTTGGACCTGGGAGGGTCGATCGGAGAGGAAGGAGGTCAGCCAAGCCAGGGCCTGATTGGTGATACCCAGGTTATCACAGAGGTGGTTGAGCATTGTTGGGGTGTTGGTAGTGTTGTCGGAGGCTGGCATGATGCTTCGAAAGGAAAAGTGTATGTTTTGGGAGAGCTCAGTTGAATATTTTGGGCACAAACTCAGTGAGAAGGGGTTGAAATCGAGGAGTGAGTTTGTGAAAGTCATAATGGATGTGGAAGCCTCAACGAACATTCAACAGGTTTTGTCATTTTTGGGTCTTGCTGAATACTACACAAAGTTTGTGCCATTTTTGCAGATAGGTGTAGTACCAAAGGGGACTATGCAAGAAAGGTTCACCATTTGTCTGGTGTGGAGAAATGTCAGAGAGAATTTCAGTATCAGGGCTCCAGGAGTCCAGGCGCAGGAGTGGCACGAACCAACCACCCCCTCCAAGGTCTTGGCGCCTGCAAGCGAAAGCTTACGCAGACGTCCGCAACCCCAGCGGGGAAAGAGGGTTAGGGAACGCTGGTTGGATGGGTACGGGGAAGTAGGAACACCGGATTGAGGTTGCAGGAAATAGTATTGGATAGGACACGGGAAACATAGGGAAAAAATCATTCAAAACCAAATCATGACATTACATACATCCATGCATTGCCACACCCATTTGGGGAGTGACTCCAAATAAACAAAAACAATTGGGCACTTAGCTCTGGGTTGAGTGCTGGCCACCTGCCTGCGCACTCCAGGTCCAGTCGGTATCAGAAGCGATCGATCGCTGCAAAAAGAGCAAGAATTAGGCAATGCTCCCTATAGCTCTGAATTACAGCGACACAGCACCATTTTACTCATGCATGCACATTGTCCTTTTTTTTCAGGACACGAAAGTTAGTGAGTAAGCCACGCGGGGCCCCTGCCGTGTCTTGGTTCCCCCCTGACTCTCACACCAGAATAGGGCTCATAAGGTTGAAGCGTCCTCACGCCTCAACGAGTACTGTTTTGAGCCGGCTATGTTTCCTGGTCCTCAACCCGTGCGTTTAAAAAGAACCGCACATGGTTAAAGACGCTCCGGCATTGTTTTGGGGTTCTGGGCGTGACATGCGGGAGCCGCACGTGGCCTACAATTTAACCGCAAGCGCCGTTAGTTCCCACTGGTATGGGTTAATGTGCAAACTCAAAAGAAATAACGTTGCTTTCAGGATTAAATGTCATCCAGTGCAACTGTGCACAGAACTTAACTTAGCCGTACGCAGGGGGGCTTAAGAGTGTGGGCGTTAACCCCCTGCGCGTGATTCCCCATTAATTCTCTCTCCCACAGCTGGGCATGCATGCATCACTTATCTGAGAGCCTCGAGGGGCCTGGCTGAAAGGTCCGTGGGGCGTGGCCCCTCGCGTAATCCCCTCAGGCTGGAGCTCCGGAAGATGCGACTGCTCGCGATGAAGTTCTGAGCACAAGCCCCGTGCTTGGAGCTTCGCGCATGCGCGCCGGCTCGCCACACCCCATGTGGCTTGCGAAGTGTAGTTCTTGCCGCCGGGTGTGCTGGGAAATGTGGTCCTGGAAGGCTTCTTACTATGGAAAGGATGAAGAAGCCTTCTGTAGGGCAAAACACTATCCCCTCGCACGCTGGGCAGTCTGTACTGCTGCCTGGCACTTCTGGTACCCTGACAGTACTCCCCCCCCTTCCGAAGGGTTTGAGGATTGGCTTTCCCCGGATAAGCAGTATGAAAGAGTTTCACAAGTTTCGGAGCATGGATATTACAAGCTGGTTCCCAGGAGCGGTCTTCAGGCCCATACCCAACCCACTCTACCAAATAATACACCTGGCCATCCTTTCGCAGTCGTGAGTTCAAGATAGCTTGCACCTCATATTCGGGGTGACCTTGCACCAACACGGGTGGTGGTTTCTTAGTGCGAATAGTGGGTCTAGCTGGTTTGAGTAAAGACACATGAAACGTGGGATGGATTTTCATTTGAGTTGGCAAGGCTAAACGAACAGCCACCGGATTTATCATCTCTGTGATTGTAAAAGGCCCAAGATACCGGGGCTGTAATTTACGAGGACCCTGTAAACGTATATGCTGGGTGGACAACCATACCCGATCCCCCTGGTGGTAAACAGGACTAGGGCGCCTTTTCTTATCCGCATAAGATTTATAGGTCTCTTTGGCTTGTTGTAGGTTGTGCTGTATATCCCCCCATACTTGTTTCACGTGTGCATGCCGTCCTACAAGCGTGGGTAAATCTACTGAAGGGGCTATCGGCGACATGGGCATGGTCCGTGGATGATAACCGTACATGCCGAAAAACGGCGTATACTTTGTTGAGCTGTGCACAGAATTGTTGTAGGCAATCTCGGCCAACCAGACATATTGCACCCAGGAAGTTTCGGCAGTGGTGGCATAACAGCGCAAATATTGCTCTAGACCTTGGTTGACCTTCTCAGTCTGACCATCGGTCTCAGGATGGTACCCAGACGACAGACTGACTTCCATATTGATTAGCTTGCAGAACGCCCGCCAGAATCGGGATGTAAACTGAGGTCCCCTATCTGTAATAACACGAGAGGGAAGACCATGTAGACGTACTACATTATTAAGGAATAACTCAGCTACCTCCCCCGCAGTGGGCACGCCCTTGCAAGGGACAAAGTGACCCATCTTAGTGAGGGAATCTACAATGACTAGGATCGAAGTGTGTTTATCCACTGGTGGTAAATCCACAATTAGATCCATTGTTACGGTGTGCCATGGAGCTGATGGCGTGGGTAAGGGTTGCAGTAATCCTGCTGGTTTTTGATGGCCAGCCTTTTGTCGACTGCATGTGTCACAATCGGATACGTAAACTCGAGTATCTCGCAACATAGTGGGCCACCAAAAATGTCGCGCTACATTTCTTTGGGTTTTTGCTATACCTGGGTGCCCAGCTAGTGTGGAATCATGACACCACTGCATTACCTCAGTCCGCAACTTTGACGTGGGCAAATACAAAGCCTTTTCATAATAGGGAAGGCCATTCACAATAGTATGTTTGGGCCCTCTAGTGCTCCATTCTTCTAACTCTGAAGCTGACATATTTTCTAGCACATCCTCAAAGATGTTAGGTCTACCCACCACGCCTATAATCTGGTGTGGGGGTATTATTGGTCGGGTCTCACTCGCTTGCTTCTCCTCAGGCTCGGGATACCGAGACAAGATATCAGCTTTACGATTGTCGGTCCCAGGCCGATACGTAATAAGGAAGTCGTAATCGGCAAAGAACAGAGCCCACCGTAATTGGCGGTGGCTGAGTGTCTTAGCGGTTTTTATAAACTGCAAATTGCGGTGGTCAGTCATGACGGTTATTTTCTGACGGGCCCCTAACAGATAATGCCTCCATTCTGCAAAGGCGGACTTCACTGCCAACAGTTCCCTGTCGGCTATGGTATAGTTTATTTCTGCCGAGAGCAGCTTCCTGGAATGGTAGGCTACTGGGTGTAGAAGGCCAGTTTTAGGATCACGCTGGGAGAGGATTGCTCCCAGAGCATAACTAGACGCGTCTGTTTCTATCACGAATGGTATTGACAGATCTGGATGCCTTAACACTGGTGCAGACGTGAATGCCGACTTGAGTTGTTGAAAGCCACGCTCGGCAGATTCGTCCCAACGAAATGCTCGACCCTTCCGTAATAGCGTAGTTATTGGGGTTACCAGTTCTGAGAAATTTTTAATGAACCGCCGATAGAAATTAGCAAAGCCAAGAAAGGCCTGCACTTCCTTCACGGAAGTGGGTGCTGGCCAATCCAAGATTGCTTGGACCTTTCTTTTGTCCATTTGTACTCCTGACGGGGTCAAAAAGTACCCAAGGAATTCAACCGTGGTGCAGTGAAATTCGCACTTTTCAAGCTTGGCGAACAAGTTGTACTCTCTAAGGCGTTGTAAAATTGCCTTCACATGCTGAACATGCTCTTGCATATTTCGTGAGTAAATTAAGATGTCGTCTATGTACACGACAGCGAACACATCAAGATACTCACGAAGTACTTCGTCAAGGAAGTGTTGGAAGGCTGCAGGGGCGTTACAGAGACCAAACGGCATTACTTGGTATTCGTATAAACCAAATTTTGTTCGAAAAGCCGTTTTCCACTCGTCCCCAGCTCTGACTCGCACCAAGTGGTAAGCCCCTCTTAGATCCAGTTTAGTGTAGACTGTGGCGTCTCGCACCTGATCTAATAGAACTGGTATTAGGGGTAGTGGGTATCGATTTTTTATTGTGATGCTGTTAACCCCGCGATAGTGATACAAGTTCTTAATTCACCAGACTTTTTGGGGACAAAAAAGAGCGGTGACGAGACTGGCGAGTTGGAGTGCCTAATAAACCCACTGCGTAGGTTATCATCGATGTATTTTTTAAGGTGGGCCGTTTCCGCCTCGGTAAGGGCGTAAATACGGCTACACGGGAGTACTGCCCCGGGTTCCAGATCTATACGGCAATCGAAAGACCTATGTGGTGGTAATGTCTCAGCTGCTTGTTTGTCAAACACGTCCTTGAACCCATGGTATTCTGTGGGCAAACGCTGGAGGTCTTGCATCTCCGTCAGCATTACAATGGGCCGTAGAGGGGAGTCATGATCGTTCCGAGGAACTATACAACCTTTTTGACAATAGTCTGATGAAAAGGTAACTGTGCCTGTTGACCAGGACACCTGTGGGTCATGCCTCCTGAGCCAGGGAAGCCCCAAGATCAGGCGGAACTGTGGCGCAGCTATAAGGTCAAATTGCACCTTCTCGAGATGAGTTCCCGAGCAACGCAGTTCCAGCACTTGGGTTCTATGGGTTATGGGCCCGGAACTTAGGACTGTGCCATCTACTGCACGTACTGCCTCTGGATTTTCCCTTCGGCATACCGGTATGTTTAATTTGGCAGCATAAGCTATGTCTATGAAATTACCAGTTGCTCCTGAGTCCAGAAACAGCGTAACCTGGGTTTCTTGGTCTAGAAAACTCAAGCACCCTTGCAGAGAAATATGTGGTGCGTTACTTGTACTGTTGTTCCTTGGGGCCATTAAAACGTCCTGGCTCGACTGTATGACCCTTACTGTCGAGCTGACGCGTTTCCCTGCACCCTGGGTTTCGAGGGACATTCTCGGACAAAGTGTCCTGAGGTTCCGCAATACATGCAAAGACCCTCCTTTCGTCGGCGATCTCTTTCTTCCTTAACAAGGGGTCCCCGGGCAGCACCAATCTGCATGGGCTCTTCCCCACTCGCTTTCTCGGGTGTTCGAGTAGAGCGTGACTGATCTAGACGGGCGAACGGGCGTAAATCCCGCGTCGCTTATCTCCCCGTCGCTCTGCCTGACGGTGATCCAACCGCAGAGCTGGATCGATCATAGCTGGGCAGCTAATGGGTTGTGGGTCCACCTGGGGCGATTAAGTCCTTTAATTCATCCCGCAAACCCTGGTAAAAAAGAGACATCCTTTTTTCCCTAGGCCAATCAGCCTCAGCCACTAGACGATTGAACTGAGTCACGTACGTGATCAGCTCCCTGTTGCCTTGTCGTAAGGTCAATAGCTCTCGGTCCCTACACAATGCTGCAGCTCTTCGATCGAATATTTTTTCAAATTCAGCCAAAAACTCGTCCCAATCATATAGGACACCATCATCCCGTTGTATCAACGGATTTGCCCATGCCGCCGCATCACCACTAAGATAAGAAATCACGAAGGCTGTTCGTGCCTGTACAGAGCGAAAGGCGGCAGGCTTAGTGAGGAAATGTAGCCTACATTGTGTAATGAATGTCTGAAACTTATGGGGGTCTCCTGAATACCTCTCCGGAGGGGCCAAGGGAACCACAGATTCAGGAGTGACATGAACCTGCACTGGGGTCGGGGCTGGTATTCCTCCACTGGGCAGGGGGGCCGCCTGAGCACTAAGGCTGCGCACCTGAGCAGCCAAGGTAGCATAATCCTGTCTAGAGGCGGCTAACTCGGCCTGCAAATCCTGTAACACTTTAGTAAGCTCTTCCATAGTGGGGATGGGTCGTGCCACTCGGGCGCCTGCCACACGTGGGCTTGTGCTACTATCAGGGCTCCAGGAGTCCAGGCGCAGGAGTGGCACGAACCAACCACCCCCTCCAAGGTCTTGGCGCCTGCAAGCGAAAGCTTACGCAGACGTCCGCAACCCCAGCGGGGAAAGAGGGTTAGGGAACGCTGGTTGGATGGGTACGGGGAAGTAGGAACACCGGATTGAGGTTGCAGGAAATAGTATTGGATAGGACACGGGAAACATAGGGAAAAAATCATTCAAAACCAAATCATGACATTACATACATCCATGCATTGCCACACCCATTTGGGGAGTGACTCCAAATAAACAAAAACAATTGGGCACTTAGCTCTGGGTTGAGTGCTGGCCACCTGCCTGCGCACTCCAGGTCCAGTCGGTATCAGAAGCGATCGATCGCTGCAAAAAGAGCAAGAATTAGGCAATGCTCCCTATAGCTCTGAATTACAGCGACACAGCACCATTTTACTCATGCATGCACATTGTCCTTTTTTTTCAGGACACGAAAGTTAGTGAGTAAGCCACGCGGGGCCCCTGCCGTGTCTTGGTTCCCCCCTGACTCTCACACCAGAATAGGGCTCATAAGGTTGAAGCGTCCTCACGCCTCAACGAGTACTGTTTTGAGCCGGCTATGTTTCCTGGTCCTCAACCCGTGCGTTTAAAAAGAACCGCACATGGTTAAAGACGCTCCGGCATTGTTTTGGGGTTCTGGGCGTGACATGCGGGAGCCGCACGTGGCCTACAATTTAACCGCAAGCGCCGTTAGTTCCCACTGGTATGGGTTAATGTGCAAACTCAAAAGAAATAACGTTGCTTTCAGGATTAAATGTCATCCAGTGCAACTGTGCACAGAACTTAACTTAGCCGTACGCAGGGGGGCTTAAGAGTGTGGGCGTTAACCCCCTGCGCGTGATTCCCCATTAATTCTCTCTCCCACAGCTGGGCATGCATGCATCACTTATCTGAGAGCCTCGAGGGGCCTGGCTGAAAGGTCCGTGGGGCGTGGCCCCTCGCGTAATCCCCTCAGGCTGGAGCTCCGGAAGATGCGACTGCTCGCGATGAAGTTCTGAGCACAAGCCCCGTGCTTGGAGCTTCGCGCATGCGCGCCGGCTCGCCACACCCCATGTGGCTTGCGAAGTGTAGTTCTTGCCGCCGGGTGTGCTGGGAAATGTGGTCCTGGAAGGCTTCTTCCTATGGAAAGGATGAAGAAGCCTTCTGTAGGGCAAAACACTATCCCCTCGCACGCTGGGCAGTCTGTACTGCTGCCTGGCACTTCTGGTACCCTGACATTCAGGATATAAAGTAGGTAATTGCCAGTGCACCAGACATGGTGAACCTTGACACAGAATGTGAGATCATTGTGATGACTGATGCCAGCGATAAAGGACTAGGGGCTGTACTTATGCCCAAGCAAGGAGGTATGGAGAACATAATTGCATTTGCCTCCAGCGTCCTGAGAGGAGCAGACACATGATTTTTAGTGATTGAGATGGAAGCACTTAGTGTTGCATGGGCAATCAAGAGGTTTAAGGCTTTTCTTTGGGGGAGAGGATGTGTTGTGCACACAGAAAACAATCCATTAATGGGGACATTGTGGGTTAAAGTTTGGATAGAATGTCAAGAAGGATTGTCCGATGGGTGACTTCACTACAAGGACATACATTTGTAGTGGAGCATGTGTCGGGGAAGGACAATACTTTTTCAGACTATCTATCGAGGGTGACCCAAATGGAGGATAAAACTGTTTCTGTGGTGTTGGATTCCGATGTAAAGGATCAAGTTTGTGCTGTGTGAAGCTACAGTAGGGAGCCAATAGTGGATAGATGCTGTTGCCGAGGATAATGAACTCAGGTATGTCAAGATATATTTTGAGACAGGATGGAGGGATTGGACAGAAGCTTTAGGAGATTTCCACAAAGTGAGAGATGAATTATGCATTGAGGGGTTTTGTTGTGTAAAGCTGGTCACATTATTCCACCATTGGGTGTAAGGAGGAGACTCATAGAAGTGGGACATGAAGGCCATTTGGGCTTGATGAAGATGAAAGGGAGGCATATGCCTGATTATTGGTGTCCTGGCCTAGACACACAGGTTGGGTAGATGATTAAGGAGTGTGTGTTGTATGGGGAGATGGAGAAGATGCTTCTGAATCATAACATAACATAACATAATAGGTGTATTTGTAAAGCACACGATAACCCCCAAAGGGGCATGTTGGCACTAATAACAGATGTTAAGTGTTGCTCAACTTAAAAGTGCTCCTTTTATCGACCTCTCAAGGTTGAAGGGCTCAGTGGATCTGCTGGGATTCGGACCAGTGACCATGAGGTAAAACATATGCACCTATAGTGGATGCATTAGTCACTGAGCCACAGACAATTATGTTCAGCCTTTTAGGCCATTGGAGTTGCCTAGTATGCCGTGGGAATTTGGTGCCTTGGAATTGTCAGGGCCCAATGGGGGTGAGAGAAGGAGGAGAAAATATGTGATTACATATTGATGGATTTGTACTCCAAGTGGGTAGAAGTGGGAATTGCATTTAATGCAGACACACACGCCGTGATAGACTTCCTTGATGGTGTGTTCCAGAGAGATAGTTACCCAAGGAAAATCCTAACGGATAATGGGGTGAAGTTCACTTTTAGAATGATGGTGGAGTTTATAGAGGGTATTGGAATGGTGCAACAAAAAACCTCTTTGTACCATCCCAAGACCAACAGGGCATTTGAGAGGTTCAACCACACTCTAATGCATGGGATTAGGATGGCTGAGGCTGCTGGAATTGGTTGGGAGGAATAAGTAAGAAAAAGGGCCTCTGTATGCAGGTTGGCACCAAATGCCACCACAGAGCTGCTACCTTTTGAAGTATTGAGGAGGAGGAAAGCCCACACATTGTTTTGGCAACCATGGTTAGGGAGATCTGGATATGTTTAGTGGGATCAACAGAGATTGAGAGTAAATTGTCAAGTAGAAGACCCAAGACATGAGAGAGAGGTAGGATGAGTTGACAAGGATAAAGAGGTGTGAGGTGTCAGAGGAAGAGAGAGTCTGTGTGAAGAAGCCATGGATGGTCAAGAAGGGGCAAAATAGGTATCGAGATCCACAATAAGTCAGGAAAGTTCTTGATGATGCTGTTGTGCTGGAGGATGGTAGAGTGTGGAACAAAACAGGGGTTGCCAAGTGTGAAGTAGTCCACCCATGATATCATGGTAGGAAATTGGTGATAAATGTAGAGAGGTGGGAAGTGTGTAATAGTGTCCTGCTGCAAGTGTTGCTTATGTATTACACATCTAAACATCCCCACTTCGTTGGGGGATGGATATAAACATGTATTTAGTTGAATAGTATTCTGAGATCCAATATTGAGTGGTGTTAAAAGATTATGTTGTAAAGGGTAAGTTGGAGAAGGGAGGAAGGAGTGTGAGCAGGGTAGTGAAGCTTGGGTCTTGAATTCCCATTACTTGTGCATGCTACTTTGAAGAATAAACCTGTGCTGTAACACCACAAGAGTATGGCTTACTTCATCATAAATAGCCAATCAGGGCCCCACTATCTACCTAAATTAATCTCTTTTCTATGTTTCACAGATTCCCAAATGTATTTTGCCTTCAAATAGTCCATATTTATCCCTTGTCTTGCTTCCTGACTACGTATATGTCCCAACATTGATTTCCTGTTACTTTCAAAATGTCAGTTATACTAATTAAATATTCCTTTTCTTTATCTCTTTTATGTTATCTCTCCAATATTATTTTCTGTTCTTGAGATTACATCTAACTTTGGAATTATCGCTCTCTTAATGTCTGTGGAAATGTGTATTTTGAATTTTTGTTTTTATTTTTACGTTTACATGCATTCTAAAATAACTTTCTTACACAATGGCTTATAGGACTTAGAATAGAACTGGTCTAGCTACAAGATAGAGGAAATGTATTTATTTACTTCTAGGGGGCCGAAAACCCGCAGGTATCAGGGTGCTTACACAAACACTAAAGAGACCAGCATAGTGATGAGACAAGGGTAATCAGAGCCCCATTACTTCAAGTCAGAGTCAGCGGCAGAGTAGTTACAATTAGCAGAAGAGGTATGTCTTGAAGGTTTTTCTGAAGCAATTCCAATCAGAAATCCTTCTCATGGACAACGGGAGGGAATTCCAGAAAGCTGGTACCAAGGCCCGGAAGGATCTGCCTAGGCCTCTAGTTCTTTAGGTTCTGATTCCCTGTAACAGGGTCAGCTCAAATGATCGTAGATCTCTGACCGGTTTGTAGGGTACAACCATATTTTTATGTACTTCGGGGCTTTTCCATAAAGTGAGCAGTGAATTATTGAGCCCATTTTGTAATTACTACATTGTTGTACTGGTAACCAGTGTATGTCTTATCTAGTATTACTAAAGTGAGTTCTCCTTGGGATGGTCATGGCAATGCGAATAGCATCATTTTGAATAACCTGACATATCTGAATATTAGACTTTGATGCCGCATATAATAAGATGTTACAATAGTCCAGTCTTGATAGAATCATAGCCCGTGCAATTGTCACAGTGTTCTTGTTGTTAATGTAGGGGCATATGGTACGTAGAAGCCTCAGATGGTAGCTTCATGTTTTTCGGAGGTACATGGGAATCTGAGTTCCGTGAGGCCTTTAGTATGACCCAAAGTGTTTTAACCTTATCTTGAGTTTTTATCTTATTAACTTGCAACAAGAAATTAGAGTAATCAGGGCAAAGTTTGGACCTAGCCTGTAGGAAGCCAAACATGAGAAGCTCAGTCTTATTACCGTTCAGGCAGAGCCAATTCAAGGACATCCAATATTCAATGGCATTGTAGATGTTTTCAAGAGTTAAGGAAACTTGATGGTAATCTCCACTTAGCTCGATGACCAATTGCGTGTCATTGGCATAGTTCGTAAAAAGACTCCAAGTTTCTCTAGTAAGGTACGTAAGGCGCACATATATAGGTTGAAAAGAAGCAGCAATACATTTGCCTCTCACTGGACTTCCAGACTAAACTGTTGTAAAGGGGCGCCCTCTGCACTTCATCAGCTTTGACATCTGTGGACTCTGGCACTGGAGACTGGACAAAGGAATGGACGCCTGGATGAATATTCACATCCATCTTTAATATAGGTTTAAAAGGACATTCTCCCAGCTCAATCTCCACACTGAATCTGTTGGTTGTCTTCATGACCATCAGTCTGGCTTCAGAGCTGCCAGAAGCAGGGAAACTGCTCTTGTGAACATCCGTGAAGACCTGCTCTCCAACCTTACTCCAACACTCCGTGTGTCCTCATCTTGTTTGATCTCTCTCCTGCCTTTGATACTGTCAACCATGCCATCAGGCTCAACTGTCTCAGTGAGAACCTTGGTAAGCCCTCAGGAGCAAGGGCGAGGAACATCTGTTTGGCTGTGGCGAGTGAGTGAGGACTGAGCTCCTTCCTTCAAAACTACTCTATTATTTGTGTTTCCAAGTATCCAGTCTGTGGCACCTGGAGGTGCCTGGAGGTGCGTGTGCCTTTAATTCCATCAGTGGGTCAGCCCACATAAGGCTGCCTACCACGCCCTTGCGGCGTAAGCCCTCAGGAGCAAGGGCGAGGAGCATCTGTTTGGCTGTGTGGCGTGGGGTGTCCCCCCTAGGACCCACAGAAGGATGGAGTCTGCTATTCCATCTTCAAGGACTAGAGCGCAACTAAAACGTATGGCCTTACAAGAGGAGCATCCAGTTAAGTGGGCACGTCAACATCAGGTGAGCCAGTACTTTTCTTGCGGTTCCATAACCAACATAACTGAGGAACCAGATACTCCTAGGGCAGAAGACATCTTTGAAGCTATTTCAACAACTGCCTCCCCATTGCTGATAGACTTAACACCACAAGTGAAGTCACATGCAAACATTAAGTCTGCTATAACACCCCGTTCACCCCAAACATCAACGAACATGGAACATGGTGAAAGTGGAGAAACTATAGCTTGTGAGCCCATTCGTACCGTTGTGGCTGGTATGGGCCACCCGACGGAGGCTGGGGCTGGCTCGCCTGGGTTGCAGCGGTGTGGTGGGGACCCGCGGTCTCATGGTCTCCCATTCCTGGGGGCTCCGGCGCTCGCGTCTCCGCCGTGGTAGTGGCTGATGCCACCGTGGCCGCGGTCCCGCCTGATAACGCTGATGGGCGGGGCAGTGACGTGGTCGCTGTGAGTCCCGACGAGGAAACCTCTGTGCTGCAACAGCAGCTGGACTTGGAGGAGGCACGACAGGTTAGCCGACTGAAAAGTTTGGCCGTGCCCGTGGATTCCTCCGCAGCCGTGAGCTCAGGAGTCGAGGTGGACGCGGCTGCCACAGTCAGAGCGGGTGCGGAGGAGAACGAGGTAAGAGCGAAGGCCTCTCCGGCTCTGAGTCCAAACACAAGTGATATCATAAACCTGTCTAAACTGTCTAAATTGTCTAAACTACAAAAGCACGATGATGGACATACAAGTGATTTCACCGGAAGGAGCCGGTATAGCCGCAATTCCGACGGCCCCAAACTTTGACATAATAATGCTTAGTGAGGCAGCAAATCTGCAAGGTGAATGTGAGTTGGAGGAAGAAACGTTTATTGCTCCCAACACAGGCCGAAGAAACTCCTTAGAGGTGGTTTCAACGGTACTACAAAACTTAATTGAATTAAACAAAACACGTGCTTGCAAACAGACGTCCGTGTGTACTCCTGTACTCAACCTGATGCCACAAATCCCACAGAAAAGGCAGTGCAATAATGTGACTAACTTCAATCGGGACATGTGGGGGTCTGGAAATTATAAAAGACCAAGGACCTTAGAGGCTGTGTCTTCTGATGAGTCCTCCCAGTCATCATGTGGAAAGGTGGTTGACTCTCAGAAAAGACTGTCATCCTATAATAAGGCAACCCACTATTCAAAAACGTGCCAACCAACTCAATTGTTGCAAAATGCAAACAGTGATGATTCTCTGGATGACTCAACGCCCAGGGACTCATCGTTTGTAGAACAAGATTTTCCGAAAGTTAGAAGAGAGAACGGTCTGCCATTAGTCATGCTGCACGTGATGCAAGAAGGGAAGTAAGAGGTGCCCCGCTGGCCCCTTGTGTACACGTGCCCTCAAATGACTTATTAATAGCTGTGACCTCTGTGATGGCAATCTCCCTGGAACTGTTTACTAAACTTTATGAAACAATAAGTGAAAATGTGAAAGATGTTACAAGGTTATTGGCCCTAATGAATTCAAAACTCTTGCATCTAGAGGCAATGCACAGCGGTCATAGAACCAAACCAGAAGATGTAAATCAGAATTTATTGGCAGGACTTGCATCAGTTAAGGATGGCAAACGCAATGATATGATTGACAAAAAGCTGCTTGCAGAGGTTGCAAAGGAAGCGCTGTCTCTGTTTCGTAAATTCCACTCTAAATCAAGAAGCGGAGAGCCATTTGGAGTTTGCACCGGGTCTCATATGCCAATGAAAGAGCAACTGTCCGCATTTCCGCATCCACTTAATAGTGTCACTGCAACAGAGACCGTATCCTCACAAAGACAGCCTGGGCACCTTGAAAACAATATTGCCCAAATCCCCTCCGACTCCGAATTTAAGGGTCCCACTCTCCAGGTGGCAACTGATATCGAGAGTGTTACAAATACTAGTGTCATATGCTGTGAAGGCGCGGGTCAGGACAATATACTGGACACCTCTTTTCATACGGCATTTTTACAAGCCAGAGTTCAGCTAATCTGGCCCTGTTGGACAGCCAAAGTGCGTCTGACTCAACTCCTCAATTACCAGCTGTAGACCAAACCTCTGGACCCAAAGTGGTAGCTGGGGTCATCGCAAAGTCAGCAAGTCTGTTTCCAATCTTTGGAGGTCCGGATGTAGAACAACAAAAAAGTGTGGAAATCAAAAAATGTAATACACCGCAAACTAAAAAACAAAAAAACATGACGGGATGAAAAAAGATCCATCAAAGAGGTGCCCGGAAATTTCTTTGCAATATCAACATGTTACAATTTGTGGATAAAGCGATTACCGCACAATTGAAATTAGGTGAAAACAACTAAGGAGAGCCAAATGTTCCAGCAGAATCTACGACAATTAATTTAAATGCAGCTAGTGGTCGACTAAGTGAAGCCACAAAGGCTAATCAAGATGAGCTGCTGGAATTATCAGTTTACGAGGATTTTGTTGAGGAAGAAGGGGCACCAGTGAACCAACCTCTTGATGCTTCAGTCATCATAAAAGTCGTTACTTTACCTACTAGACATACAGAAACCAGTTGTCCCAAGAATGCTGAAGCAGGCCAATTGAATCCTAAAATGGCTGGGCCGCAGGAGCCTTTAGATAAATTAAAGATCACAGCATCCGTGAAAGGGGGCATGACCTGTTCTATAATTCCGACTGAAGTAGCGGACGCCAATAGGGAATTGACTCTGGTGAGCCCTGTGTTTTCTACCTTACAAGAAAAAAGGGAACGTCTAAGACTTATTTTTGAAACAAAGCATCCGGAGTGCGGGAGCAAGAGTCAGCTCCCTACGAACGGCCCAAATTTCAAAGGCGAACGCTTTTCACCTAGGGTCGATTCAACGACCGCTGCTGTATCTAACTCACGGAAAGTCGAGTATCATCATCTGGGAGTGCGAGAGAACAGACAGAAGAGCAGCAAAGGGCATGTAACAGCTCGCCCCTCGGACTTTACCTTGATGATCAAATGGATGTTGGAAAGGTTGGAGTCTGGTGACAAACTGATTTTGAACCGAGCAAACGTATTAAGATTGCTCCATCATGTACCTCGCCTACGATCATTGGGTTCTAAAGACTTAAAAATCGTGGAAATCCCGGATGAAACATGCAACGACAAGGTGATATTGCATGTTGACTCGGCCTCCCAAGAGATCAACCTAAGTTCCAGCGAGATGTCACATAAAACTGCACCGAAGGAACAGATCCCGAAAGAACAGTTGTGCAGGAAAGAGTCGGCTCCCAAAACAGACTCAGTTGAATTAGCAGAACACAGAGTGATGTCAGTCGGGCAAGAAGTGGTGCCCAGAACCAATCAAATGGAGAAAATCCAAATTACTATAAATAGTGTCAGAACAATTAATAAGAGTGCCACGACCTTAGAAAGTAGCCCATTGGATAAAGAAAACATCCAAGACTGGAATTGGTTGGCTACTGCTCTGAATGACAAAACCTCAAGCTAATGCCCAAAGGCCAACGAAGCACAGTCCTGCTCATTTGCTTCATGGAACACGCATGGCTTTATGCATTTGATAAATAATGACTGGCTGCACAATTTGCAATTGGTTTGTCTTCAAAAAACATGGATGTCAGAAATACCAGTTATCTCAGAGTTTGAATGTGCACTGAATCCAGCTATCAAGGCAGAAAAGGGGCGGCCTATAGCTGGCCTCCTAACCTTGATTAAGCGGTCTTCAGGCTATCGGTTGTTAAACTCTAAGAACTATACACCATACATTCAAGTCTCTGAGATAGGCAAGATTAATCGGGAGCTGGACATAATTCAGCTAATGAACCTGTATTGGAATCATCGATGGACAGGTTCTTACCCGTTCATCGATCAAGTAACAACAATCATTGATAACTTGCTCGAAGCAAATAGAGGGGTTGGAATCATATTATGTGGTGATCTAAATATCGATTTCTTCAAGCCACAGAATTCTGCTAAATCACAACTGGCGAAAGATTTGTCGGAAGAATTGAACGCAAGAGGTTTAATGATGCTAAATGGTTGCACGCAAGGTGATATTCCGGCAAAGTCCACATGGCACTGGGATGGTCAATCGTCAACTATTGATTATATCTTCATATCGGACGCTATGCATGTCAGGATAAATTCTTTGAAAGTTTGTGCAATAGTGATCAAGAATTGTTGGAGTTAAAATTTCAAAATTCGACAGCTGAGCAACCACGGCAATGGAAACCAAAGGTCCGGGTTGAATCTAACCGATTAAGAGTGAGACTGGATGAGCATGAGGTGTTGAACCTATGTAACCAGTTTAAGATCAGTTCTGAGGAGGTCGAATACGCCTCGTTACTGACCCAATTCAAAGCAAAAAACATCGGACTAAAACATCGGTCATTTCAAAACAAGCATTGTTTCGCGTTAATGGTGATGCAGTGCAAAAGATTGATGCGAGCCGAAATTCGTAGAAACAAGCAAGGGCCAATGTATGAAATAGCATTAAAAATAGAGTTACAAAACAATCCTATAAGAATTGGCTAAAAAGCCACAAATTCTTACTACATCAGCAAGACGCTGAGGCCATGCTGAAGACCCTAATAACCAAAAACAGTGGAGAGTTTTAGCGAATCTTCAATCGCATGGAAACACCACAGGAAGCTTTGCAAGTGTGCTTGGTAACAGAGTTTGAGTGCGTGAAGCACTTTACAACACTATATAACAAAAATGTTGTGTCAAATCCACCAACAGTGCTTGATCCTACACCATGAGACTTACAATTCCCGAGAGAAGATATTCGCGAGGTTATTAGGAAAGCCAAAAACTCTAGGGCTCCTGGTCCTGACGGATTGTCGAACTTTATGATTAAACAGTTTCCTGAACTCTGGGCTGATTTATGCTTTGATTTATTTGCTAGAATAAATATGCACCATCAGTGGCCAAGCTCATGGAAAACAGGGATAATTGTCCCAATTAGAAAGAAAGGCGACAGAATTTCACCAAAAAATTTTCGGCCAGTGGCATTGCTGGATGTCTTAGGCAAGATTTAAGCCTCCTTGCTCCAAACAAAACTGATCAACTGGGCCCAAGCAGCTAACAGAGTTGATGAAAGACAGGCAGGTTTCGTGAAAAATGTTGGGTGCTCCTTGAACCTGCTTGTCCTAAACGTATTGAAAATGGAAGCACTGAGTACAAACACCAAAGTCTATCTTGCCTTTGTGGATTTTTCTTGCACCTTCGATATGATCGACGGAGAGCTACTCTGGCAAAAGCTAGGGTTATGGGGCTGCCCTGCTGGTTTCCTAGAGGGTATCAAAGAACTCCACATAGACACATCCATTGCAATCTGTCTAGACCAGTCAAGTTCCTTATCTGCACAGATCAAGACGTATAAGGGGGTCAAGCAAGATTGTCTGTTTGCAGCTGCAATCTTTAGTCTTTTCATCTCAGACATCGGTGACGCAATTACCTCAGTGAGGGCTTTTCCACCTTAGCTCCATTCATCTCCAATAAATTGGATGTTGTATGCTGACGACCTTGTTATTCTGGATTTAACCCCGATCGGTTTACAGCGTAAATTCGAGGCAGTCCAAAAGTATGTGAACACAAACAATTTGAAAATAAACGCAGCCAAGAGTGAGAATCTGGTGTTCCATAACTTAAGCGTAACACAGAGGTCAATGGAGTCAAAGTTTGTGTGGAAACTTGGGCAAGACAAACTACATTTACTTGGGCATGATATTAAACTTGAGCATTTGTGACGACCCCTGGACGCGTGAATCTAAGAGGAAATGTGACCAGTTAGCATGTCAGGGTCTATTGCTACACAGAAAGTTCGGAAGATTCGCAATGCGACCCTTGAGAAATTTCTATGAACATAAAGTGTTGCCAATTCTAACATACGGAGCGGACAATGCGTTTGGATGCAAATCACTGGGCATCACTCGAGCACATGTTCTGGTCTAAAGCCTTAAGCTTACCAATTGGAATTTCGACAGCCTGCATAAGGTACGAACTTGCGCTCATTTCGTTGCATGCTCGGATTAGCTGGAACCAATTGGCCTTATTTCGGGAAATCCAGAGCTCAGGAAAGAATCCTGCAATTCCGAATACTTCACAACGTGTCTTTGAATGGAATTGATATTGTCTCCTTATGGATAAAACATTGTGAAGATCTCCTACTTGCATACAACATTAGCCTGGACACCCTTCATTCAAATCTCACAGCAGCAAAAGTAAAGATCTGGGGAGCAGATTGGGAAGTCACGTGCAGTGAGCGTCTCACCGCTAGAGCAATGACAAACTCACCTGCAGAAGCAAGAGGCTTTAACGTGCTACAAAAACATCTGCACTTATTTCCAAGCCCGAAAGCACGTAGACTTTTTATGCTGTTCCGCTTGAACGCCTTTAAAACCAAAGAGCGGCACAGCCACTGGGCATGCAACGAAGGATTGAATCTCTCTTGCCGTTTCTGCGATAAAGAAGTGGAATCACCTAATCATCTTGTGCTGTTTTGCCCATAGTTAAAAGATGTCCGATCAATTGATCTGGGCCGCTGGAATGATGATCATCTGACTGTGAGTTCGGAAGAATGGTGGATGAGAATGTGGAATGGCACTGACATGAAATTAATCATGCAACTAACATCCTTTTTGGCCTCAATCGAGGAGAGGTTAAACATGTGTGTCCAGCAGCAGAACGATTAACCCTAAACAAATCCAAACTGACTCATGTATGTTGAATAGGCTGGATCCTTATGACAATGGAGGATGGGAGGGAGGAGGTGTTTTGGGTTTTGTATTTGTATTTGGGTTGATTGTTTTGTTTTGTGTAAAAGAACCTGGGTATCACTGGTCAGGCTCTGGCGTGGCTGACCTCTTTCCTCTCTGACTGACCCTTCCAGGTCCAACTTGGGTCCTTCCTCTCTGATATCTTTTTCTCTACCTGTGGTGTCTCCAGGGATCTAACCTCTCTCCCTGGCTGTTTAACCAACACCTGGCACTCCTAGCCCACCGCATTGCCACCTTCTGCCACAATTTTCAGTGCTATGTGGATGATACCCAGCTCATTTTCAGGCTACCCTCGGCCTCCTCCTCGTCTTCCCTCATCTCTGACTGTCTGTCTGCTATCCAGGAGTGGTGTGCCGCCAATGACCTCTGCCTTAATGCCAGTAAGACTGAACTTTTACTCATTGGCACACCCACTCCCTCCTTCCCTGCAGCTCTCTGGCCTGCCTCTCTTGGCCCTCTTCCTGCTCCCACCTGCAAGGCTCAAAACCTCAGGGTCACCCTGACGTCTATAAGAAGCCACACTACCAGCACCACCTCCTCAGAGGTATTCTTCCTTTCCTCTCCTTCCCTTAGAAGCTTGCCATCTCCAGAGCCCTGTTTCTCTCTAGGCTGGACTATTGTAAAAGCCTGCCTCTACGCTCCGCCCTCTTCAACTTATCCAGAACAAGACTGCAAGACTTGTCCTTGGCTTCATGCCCAGGGATCGTATCTCTCCAGGACTGAAATCTCTGCACTGGCTCCCAGTGGCGGCGAGAATTAAGTTCGAAACCCTCTGCATTGTCCACAAAGCCTTCTGGGGCTTGGGGCCACAAAACCTTCAACTATCTTCCCAAATATCTTCTTTCTCGAGCTCTTCGCTCATCCTCCTCCAACTCCCCCAGGGTCAGTCGCTTCTCCAAGCAACGAGTTGATGGTAGATCCCTCTCTTCGGCAGGGGCCTCCCTCTGGAACAGCCATCCGCCTCCCTGAAACCTGAGGAGAACCATCTCTGGTTCCGGAAGCACCTCAAAACCTTCCTGTTTGCTTCTACCTTCTCTCCCCCTCTCCTCTGTTGAATTCCTGGATGAAACTGCACTGGATACCTGGCCACCCTTTCTGATCTCGGGCCCAGGCCATGCCAATTGCACACCTCTACTGCCTCCCTGGCAACCCCTGCACCTGGGGACTGCTATTCTGTATCCCTACAGTCCCCCTACCAGCACTTATGTCTGTGCCTACCTTGCACTTGCCACCATCTGGCCATTTAGTACCTTATTATTCTACTACCCCATGTACTGCACTTTCCCCCTCCATTCCCCCACTCACTTTTCCCTTTCCCCCTTCCCATGTATTTGCGTGATCTGAATGACACCTGGCCTAGTAAGATCGTTGTCTGTCTTCCCCCTGTTTCCCCTCCCTTTCCTCGTCGTGCCTCGAAACACTTGTGTATAGGTGTGTAATAAATGCCATATCATATCATACCTCTTACACAATGTGAACAACCTGTTTCTGCAAAAGCTCTTACAAGATGTCATTAGATTTCAGTGCATTGCCTTAAAAAAGGGCTTCAGTGCAAAACACTATCAACATTTTGCAGCATTTTGATAACATTTCTATTGTAATAAATATCTAAATAACATTCTAAATTACCAATCACAATTGTCTTTGCATAGTATTGAAGTGATTAGCACAGCTAAAAGTACCCTTTAAGAATATATTTTTACATTCTAAACTCATGATTGATGGAGACTTCGCATACTGGTTTGCTTAACCGGGACAATGCTCACCTCACATGTCCCTCTGCAAAAGGACTTGATGGAGACCCCGCAAAAAGGCAGAGAGTGGTAAGCATGCTGCAGTCAAACCTATGAGCTGGTGTTTGCCCATTTGAGGCCATAGCATCTACAAACATTGAAAATGGCCAATAAAGAGGTAGTATATCACTTCATAGAACACAGCTGTTAAATGTATTACATGTGATTGGTTGTGTTATAGTTTAAGGAACCATGAATAGTTTCAACTAATTGTGGTCATTATGTTGTTATTTCATTTACTCAACATTTCTTTTATATAGATTGGTGATAGTGATCTCCAAAAAGTTTATTCCATCCTAGACCAGTTGATTTATTCCTTCAACTCTAAATAGATCGGACAGATAAAAGCATAACAAAGTAGATGTGACAATGCATTTCTTAAAAATACACAGGGAAAAGTAATGTACTAAAGTTAAAACATATATCCCACGGTTTCCTAGTAAGGCCTATCATTGGATTGATCCCTATTAGTTCTGTCGGAAATCCTCCATAAATAAATTGATGAACTTGTACTACCCCATTAAAAAGTGCCCGGGATATAAGGCCTCGCTCTGTACAGATCTTACTGTGTCACCTACGCATGACAGAACTGAAACCTTTAAACAATCAAAAATCTTTAATCAATCTGACAAACAGCATGACGAATCCAAGGAGTTCATCACCTCTCCCTAACAGGGACTACCCTCTTTGGGACTGGGGAGGGAAGCCAGTGCCACTTAAAATCCACTAGGGGCTAGGGTAAGTGGGATCCCTCTGGAGGGGATGGGAAACCCCCCAGAAAGGGACTTAAAGCACTTTTCTTCCCCCAAAAACAGTAACAACTGTGTGGGGTGTGTAGGAGTTAAGGTGCATGAAGCCCAAAGCCAAGTGCAACTCGTGGTATGACTCAGACCTCGTCACCCTCAAACGCAAGTACACGATGGCGGAGAGGAAATGGTGGGCTTCCTCCGCATCCTCTGACAAACTGGCCTGCCACCTGTTCCAAAGGCAATACGGGCTCTCTGCCCGCACCAAGAAGAGAGCCCACATCCAAGCCCGTGTTTCTGTGGCATCTAACAACTCTGCTGAACTTTTTAAAATCTGCAAGGAGCTGGCCAATCCTGCTGCAGCCTCTACCTCTCCTGTCCCCTTCCAGGCCCTCTACATGGCCCTGGCTTCTCATTTCATCTCTAAAAACTCAGGACATCCTGGCCTCTCTCTTTCCCACCCCCCCTTCTAATTCCTGCTCTTCCCCTGGCCCTTCTGTGGCATCATCTCCTCCCTCCTTCTCTGCCTTTCCCCTGTTCTCCCTGACAAGGTTTCTAGACAAGTCTGATCTATGAAAGTCTTGTCAAAACAGATTCACCCCTGTTCCTCCAAAACCATCAAGGACCACATTGCCATCCTGGCTCCTGCTCTGGCTGATATCTGAAACCACTCCTTTGCCACTGGAGTCTTCCCCTCCCACTGAAGCACTGCCTTGTGCACCCTCTTCTTAAGAAACCCTCTGCCAACCCTTCCTGCCTGGCTAACTGTCGTCCAATCTCCATCACCCCCTTCCTGGCAAACTCCTGGAAAAGCTGGACATATCTCAGCTCAGCCTTCACACTGAATCTGCTGGTCGTCTCCATGACCATCAGTCTGGCTTCAGAGCTGCCAGAAGTACGGAAACTGCTCTTCTGAACATCCGTGAAGACCTGCCATCCAATCTCGGCTTCAACACCCCTGTGTCCTCATCTTACTTGATCTCTCTTCTGCATTTGACACTGACAACCACGCCATCCTACTCAACCGTCTCCGTGACAACCTGGGTATCACTAATTAGGCCCTGGCTTGGCTGACCTCCTTCCTCTCCGATCAACCCTCCCAAGTCCAACTTGGGTGCTTCCTGTCCTCTATCTCTATTTCTACCTGTGGTGTTCCCCAGGGGTCTAACCTCTCTCCATGGCTGTTCAACCAATACCTGGCACTTCTTGCCCACCGCATTGCCGCTCTCTGCCCCAACTTTCAGTGCTATGCGGATGACACCCAACTTATTTTCAGGCTCGCCTCCGTCACTTCTTCTCCTTCTCTCATCTCTGAATGTCTTTCTGACATCCAGGAGTGGTGTGCCGCCAATGATCTCTGCCTTAATCCAATAAGACCAAGATTCTCCTCATTGGCACTCCGGCTCCCTCCTCTCCTGTCACTCTCTGGCCGGCCTCCCTTGGGCCTCTTCCCGCTGCCACTTGTGAGGCTAAAAATCTAGGGGTTACCTTTGACTCCACACTTTGCTTCTCTTCTCACATCTCTGACGTCTCTAAAAAAGTCACACTACCAGCTGCACATCGTCAAAGGTATTCTTTCTTCTCTCACCTTCCCCCAGAAGCTCACTGTACCCAGAGCTCTGGTTATTTCTAGGCTGGACCACTGGCACAGCCTCTTTCTCAATCTGCCTGCCTCTACTCTCCGCCCTCTGCAACTCATCGAAAGCAGGACTGCAAGACTTGTCTTTGGCCTCAAGCCCAGGGATTGTATCTCTCCAGGATTGAAATCTCTGCACTGGCTCCCAGTGGCGGCGAGGATTAAGTTCAAAACCCTCTGCATTGTCCACAAGGCCTTCTGGGTTCTGGGACCTCAATACCTTCAACTTGCTCTTCCTAAATATCTTCCCTCTCAAGCTCTTCGCTCAACTACCTCCAACTCCCTCAGGGTCAGTAGTGGTAGATCTCTTTCTTCGGCTGGGGCGTCCCTCTGTAACAGCCTCCTGGCCCCTCTGAAACTTGAGGAGAACCATCTCTGGTCCAGGAAGCACCTCAATACCTTCCTCTTTGCTTCTGCTTTCTCTCCTCCTCTCCCCTGCTGATCTCCTGACTGAATCTGAAACTGCATTGGTTACCTAGCTACCCTCTGATCTCTGGCCCAGGTCCTCACCCCACCAGTTGCAAACCTGCTCCCCCCCCACCGCAACCTTCCACTCAGGGACTGTTCTGTATCCCTACAGCCCGAATAGCATGCCTCCTTGTTTATCGCCTGATTCTGACTTACCAGAGAAGTCACTTGGAGCTTAGTACCTTACTAAGGCAACTTGTGAGTAGATTCATCAGATCATTCACATAAATTAGGGTCTAGGTATAGGTGTACCTCTTGTGAAAACTAAGACATTAACTCTGTGTGAACCAATATATCCCACTTCCACTGAAATTGTATGGGTGTACAAACATTTAATCTTCTCTTCTAGACCACACCGTGTGAGTTACTGGATCTTTCAGAATGTATTTTCTCAATGCCGGCTGTTTCATGACCCTGGCTCTTTCCCATTGTATTCCATGTGAGGGTAGTCAATTAGTGAATACGGTACTCGCACCATTAACAGGGATTGCTATAAATTGCCCAGGTACTGATGGTATCCCTGTTGTTTCCACAAAGTAAACTACTTAGTTGAAATGTACTTTGTGGGTATTACTTTCAAACTATTTCAAATTTGTATATGTATTTGTGGGGTAAGTGGAAAAGGGGGTGGGGAGGGTTTCAGGGTGGGACTGGTAATAAAGTAAAATCTAAGTAACATTTTGTAGTAATACCCACGAAGTAAATTACAACAAAGTAACCTCATTCACTGAAATGACATGGTACTGTACTAAATGCTATTATGTCACAATGTGCTTCCTTCTCGCACCACTTTGGGTGTTTGGCAGCCAGTATGCTTCTTTATTCAAACAATTATGCTGTTTTATCTCCACTCTAGCAGGACACGGTTGGATGGAATGCAAGCAATCCCCATGGCTGTCAGGTGCTAGCAAACACCCTACTTGAGCATGTGATCATTAGTCAGCCTTAAGAAACTCAGTTTGCTTCATTCGAGCTCTGGTCATTGGCGCAGAGATCTTGTTTTGGCCGGTCCTTGTTCCTGGTTCTTTAATCTAAGTTCTAGTTCCTGTGTGCTTGTTTCTTGTTCTTGGATCCCTGTATTTTAAATTTAGTGTGCTTAGTAGTATTTTCTGCAATCTTGAATCCTTTTCCTGCTTCCTCTATTTTGCAATCAGGACTTTGCCATGCTTTGCTGTTCCTGTGCAGCCCACTTTGTCTGTGTTCTATAGTTCTTTGACCTTGCTCTGATAGGCAGTGTAAACTCAATCCTTTAGCCACCCCTCATTGAGAGTATTCCTATTCCTGTACTCTTTTTCCTTTACTTCTCTAGCCGTCAACAGGTCTTCCTTCTTCACTACTAAGATCGACAGCATCCGAAACCCTACACAGGCACCATTCTCTCACTCATTACCATATGGTAGAAAAGTGATTATCATCTTTCTGGACATTGTAACTCCTTGCTCTAGATGACACACCGAATATCAAAAAGATGATTGTCACCTTGCTCAGCCCAGCTGACATTTTATCTGTCTACTCTGGGAAATCCCATTTAGGCCCTATGCACAGCATCCCTTTCTACTAGTATCCTACCTTTGTCCCTCTAAACAGTGTTTATCAAGCCCCTGTTCAAGAAACCAGAGACAGGCCCAACTTCCATGGCCAACTACAATCCGATCTCAACCTTTTCTCTGAAGGCTAAAATCTATGTTTTCCCCAAATGAACTGTTTGTTTGAATTTGTACATAATCTGTTGTTTCTGTTTGTGTGCATTCTATCTGTTAAAGGTTATTTAATGATGATGTGGGGGGGGAGGATAATAACATTAGTTTTATTATTTTGGGCCGCACATAATGTTATTAATGCATTGTCCTGAAAAGTGTTTCTTTGTGGTGCAGCATTCTGTTAATAATAACTTAAGTACTCTATACATTTCGCAAATGAAATAATGCCAAAAATAAAACAATGCATTACCACACAATTTCAAAAATAGAGAGAGCACTGTGAGGTCCACGACAAACTCTCTGGCACAAGATTTACTGTACAGAACCAATTCTTCTCGACACCACAGAAAATGTCCTACAAAACGTCAACTCAGATTGGTCTATGGTTATCCTCCTACTGGATCTAATTGTGGATTATCACACACTAGATTAATCTGTTCAGCTGCCCAGGCTAATATCTTCCATGGATATCAAGGGTACCGGCCACAAATGGATTGCATGCTTCCTGAAAGACATCCGAACCAGACTAAAAGGAGGCCATTTGTCTTCCGAACTGATGAACCTCACCTGATGAGTCCCACAGGATTCATCACTCTGCCGGTGGCTTTTTAATTAATACAACCACCCCCAAACAGCACTGCTATACTGTCACTTTCAATATATGCACTAACAACCTTCAACTCAGAGTTCTGATTGATCCCAAGTCCACGTCTACTTCCAATTCCACTAGCATCGCTCCTTTCTTTTCAGCCTTCCAATCCTGCATGTCCGAGAGCCGACTCTGGCTCAACAGAGGAAAAGTAGGAATCCATCTTTGCAGATCTGATCGGCTCTGCTCGAGGCAACTTAAATGCCCAGGTAGTGGTCACAGCATTCAGGAGCAGCCCCGATCTCTGGAATAAAGCCAGAATCATCGGGAGCTTCCCAACCAACATTCACTAAAGTGAGCAAGGGTCATCTCCAGCTCAATATCCAATGCAGGACCATCAAAGCACTAGAGATGGATTACAAAATACACATGGCACTAGTGGCATGTAGGCTGGGGTACTGGAATATCCCATCCTGGGTCGCTCTAAGAAAGATATAGTAAGACTACTGGGGATCTAAAATGGGGCAGTACGCTGCTCTTTGATCATGTCACAGGGGCAATCCAACATCTTCATTGGTTCCTGGTACAGTTCCAAATTGATTTCAAGGTCCTGGGTACCGGAAGGACAGCACCGTCGCCAGATACCACTCCGGCCTTTGTGTGAAATACACTGGTCAAGGTTTACCCCCTGTCCAGGGCATCTCATAGTCTGATCTTGGTTACTTTCTAAATTATATCGTTTGGGAAGAGACAACTCGTAGTGGCTGGTACAGAACAGAGGAACTTGTTGCCTAGAAAACTAAGGATATAACCAGATGACCTTAAAAGGAAAACTTTTAAAACTCTGCCTTCGCTGCGAGCTGCCCATCACAGTGAAAAGCTCCTTCAGTATATAATCTTAAGTGCGATTTCAGTTACTAAAAATGTTGTGTTGTAAAGATGGGAATGCGCACTACTTATAAAGCCCTGAAACATTCCTCTTCTATATTCTGCCTTCCACTTCCAGGCACTTTTTCTAGGCGCTCTGAATTGCCTTGCATAGAATGAAACACTTTATGAAACACTGAATAACGAAAGAAAATAATGAACTTCCTAGTAATTGAAATGAATCTAAATTGCACTCTTCTCAATATACAAGAGAGGATGAATAATTGCTGATGCCCCCTGGCCATAAACAGTTAATATTTTTTAAGAAATTATTTTGACTAAAGAAGATATAGATGAGAAATGTATACGTGTGGGCATGGGGGCTGTATGTATGCAAGGACTACTAACTCCTACTCCACTATTCAGCTGTAGTATACAGAGACATGGCACAGCTGTATTGATATGACTTGGGAAGAATATGAAATAAAACATTGCCTTTTCATCTATGTTTGCCTATTTGAGCCTTCTGTTTTATGCACAAATTCAGATGAAGGATTAACTAGGATGTGACATGGAGCGGTGGTGGAGGATGCTATGCAGTGCTGTGCGGCTATGCTCTTAAGTGAAAAGACTTTAGATCAACATGTACGCTAAATTGCTTTCAGTAAGCAGAGTGTACTGATACCTTAAGGTTAATTGACTTTTTGATCTTTGATAGAGCAGCTTTCTTTTATGTTCTCGGATGCGTTTTTATTACCACTGTAAACACTGGGCCTGGACTGGTCTCTTATGCAAATGAAGGACTAGAGGTCAGCAGAGGTCACTTCATCTTCCTCACTCAAACACAGATGCGGAATAGTAAACAGCCCTATGCTTTGATTGTTAATGCCTGCTTGCATTCCTATTCTTCAGATAGGGTAATTTCATACCCAATTAAATTCTGAGGCAGAGCATTAATTAGGGAATTGTTGGATGTCATTTCTTTTAGAACTGAGGATTTTAATTGGTGGTTAGTCTGGCCAATGATAGTCCTCCTCATATTTAAGAAATTCCAACTGTGGTACAAATAATCACGAAATTCAGTCCAGAAAATGTCTTTTCTGAAAGACCAACAGAACATAAACGTCTGAGATGTTTGAATAATAGTACAGAATTAGATTGCCCTGCTAGAGCACAGAATTGTGCTCTGCCACACAACATGTGTTGCCCTCTACATGACACGCATCCGGTTTAGGCATGTTTGAACTTTCACCCTTTCACCTATTGGCAGGCGCCTGCCTCAAAAGCCCTTCAAAGCTTGTCAGACTGCCCTCTCTTCCCCCAGGTACCTCGATGTGGCCGCCCTGGGCGGAAGCCCCTCTGTTTGAAGAAAACCTTCTCTGCCCTGAAACGCGCTAAAGTCTGCTGACCCTTGCTGGAGTGCCCGAGTCATGCTGACACATCCTCTCGCCCGATCTAATGTTAGCTACAGAAGAGTGTCGGATTGTATTGCCCAGCACGACATTAAATTCCAGAGCAGTCATTCTGGGACTGTCAGGCCAAGTAGCCAGGAGTGGCCATGTAAAGGGTAGGCCCTGAAAAAGGCAAATGCTGACGGTTTTACTGTTACCTACATTATCACACTACTCGGTTTACCAGCTTCGAAGCAGTGAATGTCACAGTCCATTCTGGCGAGATTTGAATCTGTGTCCTGCAGAGTGAACTCAGATATCTCAAGTGCATTTAACATTTAACTTGATGAAAAGCCATGCACATCTTGTTAGTTTTGGCTATAAAGTGCCACCTACAAGCCAGAACTATTGTCTTAGATTATGGCAAGGAAGAAATGTCATATGAGGGGTAACACACGGCTTGTAGGTGTTGTTTAGATCTTTACCCACCCACCAATGGACTGCCCACGGCCATGCTAATTCATATTGATATCCCCAGACCCCGCTTCTTGCCGCTCCCCCCAAAACATATCCTCCTAGGATCTCTATGAGCTAGCTGTTTCAAGCTTACCATTAAACGTTGTTTCTGAAGTGAATGCCAGTGTTTTTTCAACACTGAAAGTTAATGACTTAATTGGAACTGTAAAAGTGCTATGGGTGCAATAAAAATGCCAACCAGTTCTGCCTTCAGCCACTAGATTTATAAGCAATGTTGTAAGATCAAGCAAGGAATATCGAGGCTTAGTACCATCCAAAATTGGATCTGCCAGTCACAAAGTCAAAAATGTATTCTGTACAGATTCAAATATCAAAGCAGATAACTATCTGGCTCCCAACACATCGCTGTGTGTACCAGAAAACACTGTGAGGGGAGTGAGTACTAGTCATCACAAAACATGCAGTATTTATACACAGTCCTGGGCATAGCCCAGGCCATCTCCAAACTAATAGGTTACAAATTTGGGTTTGTGCCCAGTTCACATAACAAATATACAATATTGGTTTGTACTTTTGCCATGTTGTCCCATCCTTGAAGATTCAATGGTGTTGTTGGTTCTCCAGCTTAGGTTGATCCTAGTTTCAAAAACAAATTCAATAGCTTATTGCTAAGGCACATAGTTCTAGTTTGTCTACCATTCAGTTTGTATGTTTGAATATGGCTGAGGTTATTGATGCAGCCAACACTTTAAATTGAAGTTCCCTTTGGTACCAAGGATCCTTAAACATACTGACAAACTTTGTTTTAGTCAGCTGTGTGGATCTTTAGTTTTTAGAATAACCCCTGTTTCAATAAATGTACACAGGATTCCTTCAAAAGCACGCAGCATTAGTTTACATGCATTGTATATCACTGTTTGAGGGAGGATGAGTTTTATAGATATAAATAACACTTTGAATGAGAGTTCAATCTGACTACAAGGTCTGCTTGCACCGGACAAATAGTCTGCTCTGCCAGCCCCAGTGTTGGCATAGGCTCAAAGGTCGTTTCTGCTATGGCAGCTGAAAACATGGTTAACCATTACTGAACATAGAGCAGAAGTTAGAATCAAGATGGAGGATATTTTCCAAAATGGCGTTTGAAGTCAATTCTAATTAACTGCAGGATTTAATACAAATGTGAAATGTCTTAGGACAATATTCATAATCAGACGGTATTTATGCGCATATGGTTTAACAAACCCTTCTTTTGGCCTATGCCAAGAGCATAACTCAAACATTCTGACCGTATGATGACCATGTGTCATAATCAGAACACTCTGAGTTGTTGGGTTCAAAAACATCAATTGCCATTAACTCTTTAATAGTTATTTCCTGCATTACTAAGGCATTGGTTGATTTTTCAGGCATTTGTATCCTAGGTCCTAATGTACCTACTGCTTGTGTACAACATACTCCTATCATGGAACATATGAAAGGGAGGCATTGTACACAACAACAACAAAGCAGGAGAATACCAAGAATCACCAGTAAGATTGCAAAGATCTTCCAACCCCATGATCGTAATAAGTCCCAGAATCAAGTACTAAGATTCCAGTTTCACTCTGGGACATGTACTCCAGTACTCAAGGTATGTAGATTTTGAATTGCCTTGAATATGGTAGGGGAGGAGTCAGGTGCGAAAACACAACAAAATGGTACAAAGGATTTCGCTACATCACCCATGACCTGTGAAGGAGTATCACCACGCTCGTCCCGCCTTGGACGAGCTCTAGAGACCTCAGAGGTGCTTGCTACATATACCCCTGGTAACAGGATACCCAAATAACAAGTTCCCTGCCAATCCCTAGGAAGCCATGGACAAGCTTCATTACCGCAAACAAAGTAGACAGGTTTGCCTATATACAAAGGTCTGTTCTCAATGGTCAAGTTTGCAACATTGGTACAACCCTTGAAGTCGCCCATTGAATGGTTAACCATTCCTTTGTATGCAGAAAGAGACAGAGTTGGGGCTATGGTTAACAGTATAGGAAGCTGCCGTGGCATCCCTGTTGCCTACAGGAGCCATCTTGAAAGAAATCAGTGATTGGAAAGGTCTAGAAAGCAACGTTAAGCTTGCTCCTATTTGCAAAGTGTGAGCATCCCAGAGGCGTCAGGACCCGGCTTTCAAATTCATTCAAATTAGTCCTTTCAAAGTTCCCTGAGATGCTATCATTCCAACAACCAAAGAATAGTGCCCTTAGAGAGGCATAACATGCAGTAATCAAAGGAAGAGGATGATTATATCAGCCCAACCCTTTTTCCCGGTGCTGTGGCAAATGCGAACATTCCAACAGTTTGTTCTATTAAAAAACGCATGAGTTGCATTAATTATTAACAGTTGTGTATTGTTATGATAGCTCTGTCTATGTTGGGAGTCCCTAGGAGATTGAGTGTGCAGGTGCATGAAAGGTGTAGACATAGTAGGAACACTCTCAGTAGGCAAGAATGTTTCAAGTGGGTGCACTTCTTCTATATACCAGAACCCAAAGGCAATCAATACTGTAAGACTGGTTAACACAATTACAAGCAGACAATACGTCTTTAAAGACCATGGGGGTCATTACGAGTGGGGCGGTAAGGGATACCGGGCACTGGTAAGGAGACCGGTGCCGGTAATCCCTTACTGCCCTACTACAAGGTCTCTTTGCGGGTCCCTCCAGTAACGCCTAGTCTGACCAGGTGTTATGGACGGGACCCGTTAAGGGACTAGGGCGCAAATAACGAACTTGACATACACAAGCCCGTTATTTGCGCCCTCCCCATTCCCATTGAGCCCTATGGGGGCTCAAATGGGAATGGGGAATGGCATTTTCAATGGGGACTTACCGGTCCCACAAAGGTCGGTCTTCACTGGTAAGTCCCCATTGAACTAGACCGGTGCCGGACCCGTTATTGGTGGCAGTCATGGCGCAAATAGCGCCATGACTACCACCAATCTCGGAATGAGGCCCCATGTATTTGATTGTCCACTGTCTTTGTTGGCCACATGATTGATCGATTGTTCCGCATGAGTAGGGACGATGTCAGGCATTGTTCCTTGAAGCTCTTTTCCGAACAGTCCCTGTGAAAAACTCTGTAGTCCATTTGCTTGTGATCTCCTGATCACGTGGTTTCCTGATTGTAGATAGTCTTTTTTTCCCAGTCCCCAGCCACCTTACTTCTTCTTCAGTGCAAAAAGGTGGCAAAAGACAAGCTCTATGATCGTTCCCCCGTGGGCACAGTCGTATTTGTGCATTGAGACTAGTGCCATGGACGCAGATTGTAACTTGTGACTCCTGGTACCGTGTGATCTGCGAACAGTGTGTCATTGCTTCCTGATGGAAGTGATGAAATGACAACAGAACTGTGCAAGGGTTCATAAGGATCTGCAGAAGCGTTTGGAGACAAAGCAGCAATCTCCCCTGGCTCCACGGGCTCAGGAAGTGTCTCCAGAACACTCTTGGTGCTGTTCAAGGCTGATTGATCGTTGGGAATAGAGCAAGTAGGTTTCTTCTTATCTTCTTCGTTGTGTGGTAAAGGGAAAGGTATTTTCATGATGTGTGTCAATCCAGTGTCTTTTCCCATCTACTCGTACAGCTGTGTGGCCAACTGGACCTGGAGCGGTTCTCTTCAGCTTGGTGCGAGACTGGATGCCCTCTCAAATGCTTTAGTTAGCACCCAGTCGCCGGGTCGAAGTCGGTGACCTTGCCCCTCGTATTTTACTGGGAGGGCTTCTCGCACCTGTTGATAAATCAAATACAAGTTTTGAGTTAACTGATCACAGCATTCAGTAAGAAGCAAATACTCCACTTAATTTAACACCCTAGGTTTTTGTCACACTTCAAACTTCAGCGGGCTTCCCCTACATTATTTCATCCGGGGGGGATTCCAGTTCTAGTCTGTGGGATCGCCCATATGGACAGTAGAGCTATACATAAATGTCTAGTTATTCAATTTTACTGAGATGTTTTGCATTTACCCAGACAGGTTCTAACAATTTACAAATCTTTTTGGCACATATATGAGTTGGACCATCAGCCATTGTCACCATAGCGGTAACATAAGCATTGGGCAGCATCCATTTATATTGTTCAGTGTCTACCCAACAATCCTCATCATCTAAACTTGCTGGACCCTCAGCCCACTGTTTGATTTCGTCTGGGGTAGCGTCAGCCTGAATTTCTTTTATGCAACCAATCCCTTCATCTATCACACAAGTTTTAGTGACCCCTTTTGTAGGGTCCAGTACATACATCTTAGAATGTAAATGAGTAGCAGTTTGTTTGGCTATTCTATCAGCAAAAGCATTTCCTTTCCCCATATCATCTGTAACTTTCTGATGTGCGGTGCACTTCATGATTGCTGGTTGAGTAGGAAGCGCAAGTGCTGAGAGTAGCCGAACTATCAAGGTACCATGTTAAAATATTTTTTCCTGTGCGAGGTCAAGGAACCTCGCTCTGCCCATAGTCAACCCAAGTTATGAACCACCCCAAAGGTATACCGGTTATCTGTAAATATATTAACTCTAAGCTTTCTGAAAGTTCACAAGCCTAAATCAGTGCAATAATCTCTGCGGCCTGCCTGCGTGGAGTTATGCGAAATTCTCTTGGGTTCCACAATCGTGCTTATTGTAGTGATGGCATAAGCAGCGGTGGATGTACCATCCAGAAGTTTGAAGCAGGAGCCATCGAAAAACAGCTCCCCTTGTGGATCATTCAAAGGTGCATCATTTAAATCAATCCTGCCTTTAATTTCTTACTCTGTGGAATAAAGGCAGTCATGTGACATTTTGTCACTGCAAGCAATATCTTGCGGAAGAGGAATGAATTCAGCCAAATTCAATACGCAACACCTTTCAATTTGAATATTCTGTGCAAATAGGATCAGTTCATATTTAGTTGATTGTGCGGAACTAAGGTGTTGCGTATGGCGTTCCACTTAATAGAACATCTACAGAGTGAGGTGACATGCCAGTTAAAGCATGGCCTAGAACAATTCCCTCACTCTGCTTTGCGAACGCAGCAGCGACAGCTCTCAGACATCGCAAAAAAAGTGCATGCAACACGATCAAGTGTGGAGAAAAAAATAACCCCATGGTCTATTCTTCCCCCCGTGTTCCTGTGTTAACACAGTCAAAGCACATCTATCACATTCATGCACATATAACATAAAGGCCTTTTCATAATTTGGTGTGCCCAAAACCGGTGCTGAACACAGTGCAGTCTTGAGCAGAACAAAAGCTTTCTGGTGTTCCAAGTTCCACGGTAGTGGAAAAGAAATGCCCTTCTTTGTCAATGCCAACATTGTTTTTATCACTAGTGAAAAGTTTGGGATCGACTGTCTACAGTAAGAAGCCATTCCTATCAAGGCTCTAACCTCTTACACTGTATTTGGGACCGACATGCTAGAGATGCTTTTTATCCATTCTGTCCTTTGACAGGAGATAGCCTAAATAGGCGACCTCCTGTCGACAATATTGAAACTTTTTCAATGAAGCTTTATGCCCATGCTCTGCTAGATGAATAAGCAACAACACAGTGCCTGCCTTGCAAGCACTTTCTGAATCTGCAGCTAAAAGAAGGTCATCAACATACTGCAATAATGTACAAGTGGGAGACAACTCAAGTGTATCAAGCTGCTCTTTCAAAGCCCTACTGTAAATGCTGGGACTCTCCGTATACACTTGTGGCACACGAGTAAATGTAAACGAGCGTCCCCCTAAGGTGAACGCAAACAAATATCTACTATCCACATGTACGGGAATACTAAAGAAGGCATTCTTAGGATCCACTACACTGAAATGAGTAGAAGAAGCTGGTATAATTGTTAATATCGGGGTTACATCAGGCACAATTGGAAATTGTGGAGCAACAATCTTATTGATAGCACGCAAATCAATGATAAAACGGAAGGGAATCGCATTATTCCCTTTCTTATACTCCAGTAAAATCGGGCTATTGCACAAACTTCCTGCAATTTCCTCAATTACTCCACGATGGACAAAATCAGAAACTATGCTCTTCAGAGCTTGCTCACCATCAACTGAAATCTTATATTGTGGAGTATGCGGCAACTTAACTCTGGCTTCAAAATGATTCTGACAGGCTCAATTTGTAAAACACCAATATCATTATCATCAATCACTCATAAACACTTCGGAACTTCACAAAATTCCGGTGGCAGAAGTTTAGTCAGAAACTCTTAGGCAGAAAATTGCTGTGGTGAAATCGTCAAACACACTCCATCAGAAGAACAATGAATTACCGCATTTAATTCCTTCAACAAATTCTCTCCACAGTTCGTTGTCAAAAGAAATGGACAGTGATCCGTAAATGGACCCAGCGAAATCGGTACCGGCAAAGAAACTGGACTAACCACTGCCGTACCAGAAAACCCTACAAAAACGTTAGTCTGCCCTGACAGTGGAAAGTCTAGAACCCATGAATGGCCAATGGAACACTTCTGTGGCCCTGTGTCTATCAAAAATAGATGCTTCCTATTCCCTACCATCATCTCAATGGAGGGACCTTTCTGATTAACGGGAATAGGTGTTGGTGCCAGACCCTGCTTTGGGCTGTCCTAACAAAACAATATATCGTCAAAGGTAAGATTTGGAGCAAACTAGCTTCTACCAGGACCCCCTACCCCAGGGCGGCCTCTGGATCATCTACCCATGACACCAAATGTGTTATTTGATATCTGCTGAAGGATCTGGCATTGTGCTTGCCAATAACCTTCTTGTCTGCAATAAACACATTGGTTCATGTGTACAGGACCCAACTGTGCGTTACTCTGTGGAGCAAACTGGCCTCTAAACTGTGTACTCCCACCTCTAGTCCCTCTAACCTTCTGAATCTCAACTTTGTCGGAGGACCCTCCCTCATAGGCAACTGAGAAGTAGGCAACTCCGAACATTTGTTGAGCAATAAAGCCAGATCGAGCGCTAAAGTGGTAGGAACAGTATCGGGTGCAAAAGGCTCTCTTATAAACAATCATCAATTCTGCAGAACAACAAATCTTTTTTTCTTTATACACTCATCCTCAGGTATTCTACCATTACCTGTTAAACTTAGCTCTGCATTTCTGGAGTATACTGACTATACGTAGCATATACTTCTATGGGAGATATCAACACATGCAAAATCCATCTAAGCACATCCCTTCACTCATTGACTTACAAGGAGGAAGGAACCGTTTCTGTGCATACAGAGCGTCCAAACTATCACCATCTCTTTCATCATTCTGTAACCATTCTAACTCCCTTCTTAACTCAAAAACCCTCTCGACATGCTCTTTTACTTTCTCTGCAGAATCCCTTGAATAGGCTAAAACATTCAAATCCCTCAACCCTTGTGGGACATCTGTGTCCATCAATTCATTCCACATTACAGCCAAATGTATTCCCATCCCCTCAATAAAGACATTCTGTTTGGGAACACTTTCTAAATTAAGGAGTGGAGCTAAGTGTAAGAAGATTCAATTCAACACTACAGCTAAATCAATGCCTAGTCTGGGATACTGAATGGAAACCCTTATTGATATATCTTTATGTCCAGTTCATGAGTTCTGGATGACTACCCCTATATAACACCCTTCTCTTAGAATCCCCCTGACCCCACTTAGCCAAGAAGTAGTTCTGTTTTGCAAGTTTAAAAGGTTTATTTGAGAAATAAGACAAAATATAGATACCACGCTTTTATAATAAATTAATAATCAATATCGCCCTCATAAATATAATGTTAATCAACAATGGGTAATCTGACACTAGCACAATTCTTTATAATCAATGAGGAGTTAGTATAGGATGGATCAAGTAGCAAAAATACTTTTATGATTTCAAGGGAAAAGCAATGAGGAATAAAATGCAGTACAGAAATACTTGAGATGATTTTAGCAAAAGATAATATAATCACTTGTTCTCTGGCAATTCACCCCCCTCCCCTATGCAATGTAAGACATGGAAGTAGATGGAAAGAGGAGCGCACAGTTCTCAGGAATGCAATACAATACGAAATTCAGTTCCCCCCCAGCAAGCTTAGAGAAAACCGGTATGAGTGCTTTGAATGTGGTGGCAATGAAGTGAGAAATATGCTGAAAATGCTTTTAATTCCCTTTAGGAGGTTCATGGTGAGTGAGAGATACTTGGGATGAGTTCAGGCTCACTTTAGCAATGATTCAGAGATGGTGATTAAGAGGCAAACAAATTTTTAGCAAGGAAAGAAATGACTGCTGATGGTTACACGTGGCTGGATTTTTAACCAAATCGCAAATCACGGTAAAATTTGCGAGTGCGTGAATCGTGATTACGGCAGAAGTATAAGGAGTAGCAAGTCGGTTCTAGGTTCCTTGGAAAGCTGAGATTTTAAGCTTTCAGAGGAAAGTTAAATTCCGTTCCTATCCCAAACGGTTCCAGAGATACGGACGATTAAATAAAGGCAGTTTTTTCGGATTTAAAGTAAACTCAAAATGACAAGTGACAGCTTGCAGCTTCAGAATTGACAGGTGACAGTTGTGCAGCTTTACAAATGACAGATGACATGATTTCTAGGAGGCTGTTCTACTTAGGATAAAATAGTTTGGATTAGATTATTTTAACTAAGAGATTGGTTCTGCACAGTTCTGCTAGGTACTCACAATATAAATTTGAAATAGGCCTCGCCACGGATCTGGTCAGGTTTTGGACTGGACTCCGGTTCTGGTCTCGGCACTTCACAGTGATCTGTGTCAGCTCTCTGGTTCTGCTCACAGCGGTCTGGGTCACTCTGGATCTCTGGTCTGGTCTGTCCGGACACAGCGGTCTCTGCACGGCTCCTAGATCTCTGCACTGGTCCTGGCAAAAGTCCTTGGCAAGGGATTCAAGAAGCTCGCCCGGCTGTGAGTAGCTTGCAATGATTTGAGGCCTGCTGCAGAGAACTCAGCTTGTGGTTTTAGGACTCTGATTTAGGTTCTAAAGTATAAGTTCTAGGTTCTGGAGTATGTAGCTGGAGTCAGTCTGGAACTGGTATCTTCTGGATGTTGTGTGGTCCGGCAAAACGCTCCGCAGCAACTGTATTTGAATGTCTCTACCTGTCCCAGCAGTCTCTTTTTATGTGTTTTGAAAATGGGTGTGTGCCTGGGCCTAGCTAAGCCTGCCCCTCTCTACTTGTCATTGGCCCAATTCTCCCCTCTCCCATGATTGGGGAAAGGAAATGTGAGTCAGAGAAATGCTGTAGGTTTTATGGTCAGAGGAACCTCCCCTTGTCAGTTTGCCCACAAATCTATATTTGATTCAAATACATCCTTCCCAGATATACAATTTGTTGAAATTACATGTGCACATTATATATTCCTTATGGTCCATGCTTGTCCACCTCTGATCTTCCTGGGGGCTTGCATTCAAAAATGACAACATTTTGCGCTTTTTAACTGGTTTTGCAATATTAGACATTTACCCAAATTTACACACATGTGTGCAAGGAGTATGGACATTAATTGATGAAGTGTCAGATTTTTAACATGCAGACATTTGGAGTGAGACCCTATTTTCCGCTAGCAACCCCCCAGAATACACCACAGGGTCCTAACGCATCTCAAAATGTTCACAGAAAAATCCCAAAAATAATGATATTACTTATATAATTCTAACAAGTCCGCACTATGAGTTATCTATCTTTTTAAAATTATGCTCTGGTCAAAAAAGGGGTGTGGCTTCCCACATCACAGGGTGAAATAACTGGTTTATCCACTTCCCCCAAGCTCAGCTGCTATCAGAGGCACTGCCCCTCCCAGTTTCCCCTAAGAGGAAGCCACTTTACGGCCCCCCAATATAACATTTGCCTGAGTCCAGGACAGGCCTTTGTTCAACTCCCTGTAGTCCCCAGCTGCTCCACCCCTAATCTAATCAACAGGGCCATGTGACCTCAGGATACAGCCAGGCCTGGGAACACAGCTGTTGATCCAGTATCAACTCCTGTCGGGGGTAGTTGTCAGGCAGAATTCAGTTTCATTAAGCCAGGTTTCAGCTAAATGTCACTTTTTGTTCCCAGTTTTCTACATTCAAATCAAACTGACAATTTTTAATATACATTAAATAATTACTTCCTTCAAGTCATTTCAGAATATAGTTTTACATTGTATCCACCTCTTAGCAAGTCTTTCCTTGGTCTGGTTTTGTTTCATTTGTTCAGTTTTACACAAAAGTCTGCTGGTTTTAAAACGCCGCTTTCTGATAGTGGTGAGTACTGGTAATGCAACCATTTTTGGGATTAAGAAAATGAATTCCCCACAAGAAGGTTGTATCTTTGGAGTGGTCTCGTGCCAACTGCGCAGTTCTCCTATTCTGGCGTGAATGTGGGCGGCGATAGCTCATCCCCACATCCACCCAGTCTATTGATTCAACATGGGTCAAAACCCATGACAAATCCCCCCGCCCGACTGTGCTTTGATTCAAGTCGAGGGGAAGTCGGGTGCTAAGGAGGTTTGAGCCCTTGCGCTGGTATGTCCCCATTATCTTCTTCCAATCCTGTAGGTGGCACAGTTCAGCATCTTTTCCTCCCTCCAGTTGATCAATCAGTTCTCCTTGCTGGTCCTGATGGAAGGATTGGGCAGTACCCTGGGACCCTCGGGTCTCGGCTCCCGGTCCCCGGTCGTCCTCCTTGGTCAGTCTCCAGGTTTTCTTTCTCCTAGGACGACAAAGGAAAAGCGGCAATACCTATTCGTAGACATTTATCCCCCACTATTAATGGTGTGGCAGACATATACATTTTATACTTTAACATACCTAACATTTTACTTTTCAGATACAAGTTATCATTCAAAGACAGTGGCTTACAAGAGTATAATATTTTAGAGACTATATGTGGGATATTTTAGGGTTGGAACTGAATTAATCTGGAGCAGTCCGCTCTGGTATTGCAGAGGACTCCTCCAGTTGCTGCAGAGTGTGCCTGGGATGGCAACACTTTAGCTGATTTATATGTACCCACTTGTCTTCCCCCTCTGCAAAACCGCCTTTGGGGATGCGGATCTTGTAGGCCAGAGGGGAGATCTTGTCTATAATTTCAAAGGGTCCCTTCCATGTAGGCAAAAATTTGCGCTGTCTTGCCTGGTTTCTTTAGAAGTTGTATAAATAGACCCGGTCCCCCACCTGATATTCCTTCCTGGAAGTTTTCAGGTCATAGTGGGTCTTCATACTCTCAGCTGATCTTTCTAGATTCCGCTGAGCATAGGCAAAAGCATGTTGAAGGTGTTTCCTTAAATTCTCCACATACTCATGAGTTGTGGAGGCATTTATCAGTGTCTGCTCTTGGGTCCTGTAGAGCAAATGCTGGGGAAGCACCATCTTGCGCCCGGTCATCAACTCAAATGGTGACATTTTGGTTGCAGATGAAGGGGTAGATCTGATGGCAATTAGGACCAGAGGTAATCGGATATCCCAACTTGGCCCAGAATCTGCCACAAACATTTTTAATATGCTCACAATGGTTCATTTGTATCTCTCCACTGCTCCAGAAGAAGCTGGCCTGTAAGCAATGTGTAGCTTCCTTTTAACCCCCAGTATCTCCAACATCTTTGTCATTACTTCACTGGTGAAATGGCTACCTCTGTCTGACTCAATCCTTTGAGGTAGACCAAAACGGGAAAAGATGTGGTTAATCATCAGGGCAGCTGCAGTTTCTGCCTTGCAATTTGGGGCTGGGAGACATTCCACCCACTTGGTAAACACGCATGTCACCGTCAACATGTACTTATTCCCCCTAGCAGAGCGAATCACGGGGCCTACAAAGTCAATTTGCAAATCTGAACATGGGAGTGTCATTCCCCTCTTTTGGAGAGGTGCCCGGTGTGTGAGGGATGTTGGCTGAAATTGTGCACACACAAGACAACCCTTCAAATATTGGTTGAGGTCCTGGCCCAAGTGTGGCCAGTATGCAACCTCTCTTAAGATTTCCAGTGTTGTGTAAAACCCCCTATGACCGGCGGTGCCCGCATCATGGGCTTGACTTAACATCAGGCTTCGGAATGAGGTAGGAACCACCCACTGATCATGGCCAGCTTGGGATTTCCTTACCAACAAACCGTCTTGGATTCGGAACATTTTTGGACATTTCATCAACACTCTTAGGTCCTCTTTCCCAATGTAATCGGTATACGTCAGGGGAAAGTTCTCAGGGTCGTCAAGGTGTTGGTAAAACTTACCAATAATTTGATCCCCCTTCTGAGCTGTAATCAAATCAGCATCAGGGGTCTCCTTGCTCCATTGGGCAGTTGAAAGATCATTGTGAGCATTTGTCTGGGATCTAGTGATAGCAGTGACCTGGATTTCCCCCAACAGGGACTCTATTTCGATTAGATCCCCTTGGATGGCCCCGGTTTTGGCCGGCTGATCAGCTAAGTCATTTCCAGTTTTGTCTGGTCCCTCTACTTTGGAATGACCCTTGATATTTTTCCAGTAGATGGTCATCCCATTAGATGTGACCAGATCATCAATGTTTTGGATTAACTTCCCATGTTTCAAGGGTTTGTTATTAGCACATAACATGCCTCTGGTTTTCCAATTAACCAGGTGCTGCACGAACCCGTTCCGTACATAATCCGAATCAGTGATTATGACCAGTTCGTGGAGTTGATGTTGGACAGCAGTGAGGATGGCCTGATACACAGCCATCAATTCTGCCACCTGACTACTTCGGGGACCAATTTTGTATCCAACAGAGGGTTCTGGGAATTCCTTAACCCATGCATTCCCTACGCCAGCCACCAGTTCTTTCTCCCCGTCGTTGTCAACATGGTAAGAGCATCCATCCACATAGACAGTGGGCATTCCCTCACACTTGTCTTCTTCAAAGAATTTGTGTGGGGAATTAAGGTATGCCTCCATGTTGTCCTTGATTTTTAGACTTTCGTCCTCGAGACAGCTTTCTCCAGCACAATCATGCAAGTCAGCCAGACCTTGCGCGAGGGGACTCTTCTTGTTTTGGCCATATCTGACCTCCACAGGAAAGCCTTGCATTGACATAATCCAGGAAGTAATTCGGCAATTACTCACATTTCCGGCCCGGATTCTGTCACTTTGGAGATATTGCAGAGGCTGGTGTGGCGTCTCCACTATGATGTGTTCCCCTGGATAAACGGGCGGTAATTCCTCAATGCCCACACCGTTGCCAGGAGTGCCTTCTCACAATCGTTGAATTTTTCCTCCACAGAGGATAAAGTTTTGCTCGCATAGGAAATTACTTTATTGACCTTGTCATGCTTTTGGTATAATACTGCCATCAAGCACGTATTAGAGAACCCCGTCTCCAGGAAGAACTCCTTGTTTCTGACAGGGTAAGCTAGGCAAGGCGCTTGTGAGAGGCTTCTTTTGAGTTGTCTTACCGCCTCAGATTGTTCTGGACCCCATTCCCACTTGACCCCCCCTTCAAGAGATGAATGAGGGGTCTAGTGATCTCTGCGTAGCCTTCAATGAACTTCCTGCTGTAATTAGTCAGTCCAAGGAGGCTCCTTAGTTCCCGCAGAGTGGTGGGGTCTTTCAGTTTCTGGAGTGCTTCCACTTTCTTTTCTTGGGGACAGAGACCCTGAGGAGTAATCTCATGCCCCAAGAAATTAACACGGGTTCTACACCACTGTGCTTTCTGAAAGGAAAGTTTTGCTTCGGCGGCCCTCAACTGTGTCAGAACATAATGGATCTCTGCAATGTGTTCCTCCACAGATGAACTTTTGATGAGGACATCATCTACATAAGCCAGGTTACCCATCGCACCCAGGTCGGGCATGGCCTTATGTAGGAAAATGTTGAATTCATTGCCGGAGTTGAGGTATTCAAAGGGAGTCCGGGTCTAGGTGTACTGCTGACCACAAAGGTAAAAGCCAGCTTGTATTGGTCCTCCCTACTGACAGGCACAGTCCAGTATCCATTGGTCAGGTCTATTGAAGTGAATACCTTTGACCCCTGGATCTGGGCCAGCCCTTGGTCAATGTAGGGCAGAGGCCATCGGGAAGTATGGACCCATTTGTTGAGCTCCCTGAGGTCGGGGCAGAGTCTCCACTGGCCGTTTGGCTTCAATATTCCCAGCACCGGGTTATTGAAGGTGCTGTGAACTGGACGGATTATTCCCCGGGACTCCAGGTTCTTAATTATTTCAGTAAGGGACTCCATTGATGCGAGAGGCAAGCGATATTGCTTCACAAACACTGGAGTCATGCCAGGGTCCGTGGGGATTGTTGTTGTGTGGATGTCGGTGCGGCCACAGTCATATGAGTCTACCGCAAAGAGATCTTGGAAATCCAAGAAAACTTGTTTCAACTTTTGCTTTTGTTTCAGAGTCACATAAGCATCAGCTAGGTTGACTCTCTCTTCCACCATCTGCCTGAAGCCTGGAAAGACTTCTGGTTTTGCTATCTCAGCGGCCTCCTCCAGCTGGGTGGAGAAGTCCCTGGTCAGAGTGCTGATTTGGACTGGAGGCCTCAGGTGGGAAAGGCAACCCTCATGTTCCTGGAAAATCACCTCATCCCTCCTGAAGTCACAAGTCACATCTTCCTTACCATAGGGGCAGGAAGTGTAAACCAGGAAGTTCCCCCCATGCCGGGTAAAAATCCTGTCTGGTGTTGTATTGTCATCACTGTCAATGTCAAAACAGTCCTTGGGGATTGGTCCTAACAGTTAATTTCCTAAATCAATGGAAAAATGTCGGTCATCAACCGCCATTCCGATAATGGTGCCTGCGGCTAGAGTAATACTCTTTAAGTCGCTGTTATCCACCTCTATTGGAATGGTGTCATGTTCTATGTTGACTAATGGTGTTGGATTTACCCCTAACCCTTGCTGTTGGAGAGAAGCATTTAGATGGATATAAGCATCAGGGTTTTCCAATTTTTGTCCTCTTTTAACTTTCACTCCCAAGGAGAATTGTCGGGTCCTTTCTGGGATGGTGACTTCCTCTTTAATCTGAATTTCAACTGCATAAGGTAGAAATTGAGCGGACCTAAATGCTTTTTCTGGATCATCAAAGCCCATGGGATTATCCGCTAATCGGGACCAAGCTTTGAAGTTTATTAGGTCCAAACTAATGGCAAAGCGATTGAGAATGTCTTTTTTACTGCCTAAGTAAAAGGCGGCAGTGACGTCTCGCACGACCCAACAATTATGGACTATGCTCTTTTTGCCAATGGAGATTTTGAGCATACACCTGCTTGGCAGGAGATGTTTGGAATTAGGTGCTTCCAGGTCCATTTCCCATTTGTCTATCAGTTTGAATGTGGGAATGGCTGGAACTTTCGGGAGTTGGCGGAAAATGGCTTCGCTGATGAAGTTCTTACCGTTGTTCGCACACACTCGAGTGAGAACAGAGTCCTTCCCATCATTTAATTGAACAGGGATGAACAACTGCTCTCCAATTTGCTGAATATCAGCCAGGCTCTGAGCTGATTTCACATCTTTCTGGACTATAGGAGTGGGAGTTTCTGATTGTGGATTAGTAAAGAATTTCAGGGTGTTTCCTTCCAGTGTGGAATACCACCTTAAACTGGAAGTAAGGTTGATTTTCAGAAATAGAGAGGACCCCCCATCATCAGTCTGTTGTCCTACTGCTATTACTGTCACGACTGTAGTTTGGTTGTTTTGGAAGTGAAATTCTACTTGGTCAGATTTTTGTTCAACCATGTGGCAGGTGCAGTATAAACTAACATGGTTGACACTCTGTTTTAATTTTTTTGGTCGGCTAGTCTGGGACCAGAGGACCTTGTTTACGCAATCTATTAGGGGTGACAACCTTCTCAGGAGGTCATTCCCTAGTAAACAAGGGGTGCCCTCTGGAGTCACTACTATGACCGGGTGTTTCACCTTGTGTCGCCCAATTTTGATGTCCAAATCTACAGTCCCCTCGACAGGAATCTCCTTCCCGTCAAAGTTCTGCAGTTGTCCAGGAAGAGAGGTGAGAGGAATATGGTAATTCTCCCCCCTTCCTGCATTTAGTTCCTCAAAGGCCCTTTTGGACAGAAGGGTAGCTTGGGATCCAGTGTCCACCAGTGCCAAAATTGTACCCTGCCCCTGTACTTGTACCGGGGCATAGTATCTTCCCTCCTTCTCCTCAAGGGGGCACAGATAATGGACATTTCTGGACAAATGGTGGGCTAATTTTCTGGTTTTGGACAAGGCGAGAGAAGAGATTTGGGCAGAATTCTGTGGAGAGTCTTGGGAATCTGAAAGACAAAGTTGGCAACTGGAGATCAGAGCCATTGTGGGTTCCCCTGGTTCCGGTTCTGGGCCGCCCCCCCCTTTTTGGAGGCAGTCACCAGGATGGGTTTGAACCAGGGGATTTCGGTATTGTGGGTTCTGGGATGAGATGATGGGTGGCGGTATATCAGTCTCCATATCTCCCCAGTCTGGATTGGAATCCCTTGGGACCCATTTTTCTTTGGGATGAGTTCCCCCATCTCTGAAGGAAAAGATCCTTTTCCCAGGATCTTCTGAGGATCCCTCTCCCTCAAATTGGAGGACCTGTACCTCCTCCACAAAGTGGGTCTGTTTGGGTCCTTTGTTTCTCCTACCCCCCCCCCCCTCTGCTCCTTGGGAGGCAGGCTTTCAGGGGCAGGAGATTTTGTTTCCGGTTCCTGGTTTTCCAGGGGCTGTTTACAAGTTGGGAAGGAAGCTTCCTCCAAGGCTTTACACCCCCCTTCCCCTTGTGCCTCCTCCCTGGGAACTGGTGGGTTATCGGGGTGCTGCCCCCGTCATTGTTCTGGAGGACCAGGTCCCGAGTTTGGGGCATTCTGCGGTGGCATGCTCATCTGAGGGTTCTGTTGAGCCCTCAGTATGTGACCCAGATCTCGTTTCATATTTTGGACCTGGCGCTCAAGTTGTGAAACCCGCTCAGGCTGATACGGGGCTCTATTTTCTCCCCTGGGCTGCTCCCGGGAAGGGTAGCTATCCCTTCTCTGGTAGTACCCTGGTTGGGAAGATTTTGGCACCCCTCCACCCTTGGCCTCCCCTCTCCCGGATTCGGTTGTCTGGACTCAGGGAATTGGGGAAAGAAGGATGGATGATTTTGGGGCTGGAAATTGGGTGGATACCTGGGGAAAAAGTTCTGCCCAGGATTTGGAGAATTTCTGCCCTCCTGTGGGAAGTTGGGAGGGAAGTTCCCTGGGTTAGGTGCTTGGCCGGATCCCCCCCTTGGGCTGGAGGAGTCCACACATAACCCAGGATGGGTCGGTTTCCCTTGTAGAGGGGACTTACATAGTCAGGGGAGCGGGGGACCCCATTTGTGGGACTACCTCCTTGACTCCCTGTCTGTGACTGGCACGAGGGCCTTCTGGGCTGTGAATTATTTGGTGCAGGCAGGTTTTTAGGCCCCCCCCATCTCCAAATCTAAAACGGGGCAACCTTTACCTCTGCCACCTTGGCAGCAGCAGGGGTGCTGTTGGTTTTGGGGTTTTTCGGTGCGTTATTTTTATTTTTGCTAGGCTTCTGCACCTCATAGATCCGGGTAGCCTGTTCAATGACCCAGTCTAAAGATATTTTCTCATGAAAATCTCTCACGAGCTGGGTCATTATATACTTAGGGAGAGCATGGAAAAATGTATTGACAAACTCTTTGCTGTCTGTGCGCACCCTTCTGGTGGTCTGCGCAAAAGCACGCTTTAATTCTTGCACAAACTCTTGTGGGGCCTGATCCTCCCCACATTGCAAATTGTAGGCTGCCTTGCGAGCCTCTTGGGGATTTCTGTGCACAGAAAAATGTTTCAAGATGGCCGCCCTGTATGTGGACCACCTTGAATGATTTTGGTCCTCCAGCCCCGCAAAGAAACTGGAGTACTCTGGTGAGAAAGTCCACTTTACATATTGAATACAGCTTTGGCTGTCCTTCAAATGAAAAGTCTCCATCATTTGCTCAAACAGCTCTAAGTGCTCCCAAACAGAATACTTGGCGTTCTTATGATAAGGCGTGATAACACTCCTTATTGCCTTTATTTGCTTCAATGGGTCCTTAAGCAAGGCCCTTTTTGCCTTATTGGCCTTTTTGGTTCGGGTAACCCTGGTCCATTCATCCTCTGACTCAGAGGCACTGCTCCCAGAGGTTCCTGTCTGATCTTCCAGGTTTTCCCGGATTCTGCGAGCCTGGGAATGGCTGGCAGAACGTGGGGACCTGGTCTCCTGTGTCCTGCGCCGTTCAGAGGAGTCTTCAGATTCCTCCTTTCTGCCAGGATTTGATGGGTACCCCCCCCCCCACTGACCTAACTGGGCAGAAGTTTTCAGGATGCCCTTAACGGGCCTACTCTCCTGGGGTTCCCCACTAAATTGCACTGTGCTTCGGTGCCCATACCCGGATGCCCGCCCCTCCATTCCTGGGAGGTACTGGCCTATGAGCCCATACTTCTGGTTGGATAGTAATCTGCCAACCCTGTGGCCCGGTGTTCATGTGCGCCAGGGGACATGGGGTTGGCAGAGTCCAGGGACTGAGAGATATGAAGGCCTCTGGTACTAGGGCTCCTGAGGTCATGCTCAGGAGTCTCCCTCTCCCAGCGAACCTGGTCTCTATCCGCCCCTGCTCCCTGTTGCAATGCAAGAGCCTGCGCTTTCAGTTCCTCAGTTAAGGCCTTACTAGACTCTATTAGTCTCTCCTGCATCGCTACCTGTTGCTGGAGCCTATCATTATGGTGACAGAGAGCCTCATTTTATCTCTGTGCCTCCTGATTGGTCCTGGAGTACTGGGCCAGTCTCTGCTGCAGGAGGGTTACCTCCTGAGCTGTGTCCCTATTGGCCTGCTCCTTTCTTGCCAGAGCATCCTCCACCCTCATGGTGTGCTCTACCAAGTTCTGGTGTTCTTTTTGGAGGTCACCCAGTCCCTGGAGGGCCAGGTGATTTTCTTCCATTTTCCTTTTTGAGTGGCAGACTTCCTGGCCTAAGGTATCCCTTTCCTGACTAAGAGTCTGCATCTGTGCCGCCAGGTCGTCCCTTTGCCTTTGGAAGGCACCAGCTTTCTGGTGTTCTTCATCAAACTCTGCCTGGGTATCCAGGTCTTTCAAAATCAATTTATTGCTTTCCTCTTTCTCTCTGTGTAGTTGGATTTGCAGGGTGGCTACCTGCTCTGTGCATGCCCTGTTGAAATTGATCTGTTGCTCCAGCTTTTTCTGGCTCTGCAGTAAGGAGTCCAGACTGTCTTGGTGCTCCTTCTGCAAAGCCAGAATTCTGGTATCCTGGTCCGTCCTTTCCTGTTGCAGGATATCCATATCCTTCTTTATTTTAATGATGTACTGTCTACTCTCATTTTCGGACTCCTGGCTTCTGTGCAGCCTCTGCTCAGAAGAGTCTAGATCAGATTGGGCCTTCTGTAATGCCAGCAGTTGCCTACTCGCCAGATCTTGGCCTTCAGCACATTTGTCCTGCATGGCTCCCATATGTAAATATAAATATGCCGCTACCCTGGCAATCTTATTGTGCTCATCCTTGCCCTTAGGGGCCATATAGTTCACTCAGGGCCACATGTAAGGGACCCTGGTCTCTCCATTTATCTGACCCTGTTTCAGTGATCTGAGGTGCGATTGCCTGCAACCAGACCGTCTGGTCCTGATGAGTCCACTCACCTCTCACAAAGAGCTTATGTAAGAAGTGCTCTCTGGCTATTTTCATATCTACCAAGGTTGTCATTCTGGAATTTGAGTTCCTTCCTGGCTTACAGAAGTTTGTATTTTATTTTTGCAAAACAGACCTTTTCCTTAGAGCGTCCTTTTGAGGAGTGCTTTACAGCGTAACACAGCGTGGTGATCCGACCGGATGTATGTATCTTGTCAGTTAGCACACTGTATTAATCTGCACAAGTGATAGTTCTAATCCGGAATACCGGACGAGCACCCAATTTGTAAGAAGATTCAATAAAACACTACAGCTAAGTCAATGCCTAGTCTGGGATACTGAATGGAAACCCTTATTGATATATCTTTATGTCCAGTTCATGAGTTCTGGATGACTACCCCTATATAACACCCCTCCCTTAGAATCCCCCTGACCCCACTGATCCAAGAAGTAGTTCTGTTTTGCAAGTTTAAAAGGTTTATTTGAGAAATAAGACAAAATATAGATACCACGCTTTTATAATAAATTAATAATCAATATCGCCCTTATAAATATAATGTTAATCAACAATGGGTAATCTGACACTAGCACACTTCTTTATAATCAATGAGGAGTTAGTATAGGATGGATCAAGTAGCAAAAACACTTTTATGATTTCAAGGGAAAAGCAATGAGGAATAAAATGCAGTACAGAAATACTTGAGATGATTTTAGCAAAAGATAATATAATCACTTTTTCTCTGGCAATTCACCCCCCTCCCCTATGCAATGTAAGACATGGAAGTAGATGGAAAGAGGAGCACACAGTTCTCAGGAATGCAATCAAATACAATATGAAATTCAGTTCCCCCCCAGCAAGCTTAGAGAAAACTGGTATGAGTTTTAAAACACAGGCCCAAGTGCTTTGAATGTGGTGGCAATGAAGTGAGAAATATGCTGAAAATGCTTTTAATTCCCTTTAGGAGGTTCAGGGTGAGTGAGAGATACTTGGGATGAGTTCAGGCTCACTTTAGCAATGATTCAGAGATGGTGATTAAGAGGCAAACAAATTTTTAGCAAGGAAAGAAATGACTGCTGATGGTTACACGTGGCTGGATTTTTAACCAAATCGCAAATCACGGTAAAATTCGCGCCTGCGTGAATCGTGATTACGGCAGAAGTTCCGTTCCTATCCCAAACGGTTCCAGAGATACGGACGATTAAATAAAGGTAGTTTTTCGGATTTAAAGTAAACTCAAAATGACAGGGGACAGCTTGCAGCTTCAGAATTGACAGGTGACAGTTGTGCAGCTTTACAAATGACAGATGACACGATTTCTAGGAGGCTGTTCTACTTAGGTTAAAATAGTTTGGATTGGATTATTTTAACTAAGAGATTGGTTCTGCACAGTTCTGCTAGGTACTCACAATATAAATTTGAAATAGGCCTCGCCACGGATCTGGTCAGGTTTTGGACTGGACTGCGGTTCTGGTCTCGGCACTTCACAGTGATCTGGGTCAGCTCTCTGGTTTTGCTCACAGCGATCTGGGTCACTCTGGATCTCTGGTCTGGTCTGTCCGGACACAGCGGTCTCTGCACGGCTCCTGGATCTCTGGACTGGTCCTGCCAAAAGTTCTTGGCAAGGGATTCAAGCAGCTCGCCCGGCTGTGAGTAGCTTGCAATGATTTGAGGCCTGCTGCAGAGAACTCAGCTTGTGGTTTTAGGCCTCTAAAGTATAAGTTCTAGGTTCTGGAGTATGTAGCTGGAGTCAGTCTGGAACTGGTATCTTCTGGATGTTGTGTGGTCCGGCAAAACGCTCCACAGCAACTGGATTTGAATGTCTCTACCTGTCCCAGCAGTCTCTTTTTATGTGTTTTGAAAATGGGTGTGTGCCTGGGCCTAGCTAAGCCTGCCCCTCTCTACTTGTCATTGGCCCAATTCTCCCCTCTCCCATGATTGGGGGAAGGAAATGTGAGGCAGAGTGATGCTGTAGGTTTTATGGTCAGAGGAACCTCCCCTTGTCAGTTTGCCCACAAATCTATATTTGATTCAAATACATCCTTCCCAGATATACAATTTGTTGAAATTACATGTGCACGTTATGTATTCCTTATGGTACATGCTTGTCCACCTCTGATCTTCCTGGGGGCTTGCATTAAAAAATGACAACATTTTGCGCTTTTTAACTGGTTTTGCAATATCGGACATTTACCCAAATTTACACACATGTGCAGAAGGAGTATGGACATTAATTGATGAAGTGTCAGATTTTTAACATGCAGACATTTGGAGTGAGACCCTATTTTCCGCTAGCAACCCCCCAGAATACACCACAGGGTCCTAACGCATCTCAAAATGTTCACAGAAAAATCCCAAAAATAATGATATTACTTATATAATTCTGACAAGTCCGCACTTTGAGTTATCTATCTTTTTAAAATTATGCTCTGGTCAAAAAAGGGGTGTGGCTTCCCACATCACAGGGTGAAATAACTGGTTTATCCACTTCCCCCAAGCTCAGCTGCTAGCAGAGGCACTGCCCCTCCCAGTTTCCCCTAAGAGGAAGCCACTTTACGGCACCCCAATATAACATTTGCCTGAGTCCAGGACAGGCCTTTGTTCAACTCCCTGTAGTCCCCAGCTGCTCCACCCCTAATCTAATCAACAGGGCCATGTGACCTCAGGATGCAGCCAGGCCTGGCAGCCAGGCCTGGGAACACAGCTGTTGATCCAGTATCAACTCCTGTCAGGGGTAGTTGTCAGGTAGAATTCAGTTTCATTAAGCCAGGTTTCAGCTAAATGTCACTTTTTGTTCCCAGTTTTCTACATTCAAATCAAACTGACAATTTTTACATATACATTAAATAATTACTTCCTTCAAGTCATTTCAGAAAAAAGTTTTACATTGTATCCACCTCTTAGCAAGTCTTTCCTTGGTCTGGTTTTGTTTTATTTGTTCAGTTTTACACAAAAGTCTGGTGGTTTTAAAACGCCGGCTTTCTGATAGTGGTGAGTACTGGTAATGCAACCATTTTTGGGATTAAGAAAATGAATTCCCCACAAGAAGGTTGTATCTTTGGAGTGGTCTTGTGCCAACTGCGCAGTTCTCCTATTCTGGCGTGAATGTGGGCGGCGATAGCTCATCCCCACATCCACCCAGTCTATTGATTTAACATGGGTCAAAACCCATGAAATAAGACAGTAGATTTTTTTTCACCTTTCTCTATACATTGCTTAGCCCATGCATACAATTCTCTCTTCTTATCTTTAGAAAACTGTACTTTGAGTCACTACAGTTGATTCATAAGCTACAAGCGGAGCAGAACCGATTGGGAAAGAGAGAGTAGACAGATCCTGTACAACAGGTAGTGGAGACACTATCGCTGGTAACAAAGACAGAATTACTGGAATAGTAACAATCGGAAAAGGTGGAGGTACAGGCAGAGGAACAATAATAGGAAGAGGAGCAATAACTGGCAGCGGAGGAGCAACAGGGAAAACAGGAATTGCTACCGGAGGAGGTGCGACAGCGGGAAGAGGTAAGACAACAGGAACAGGTACTTAAGGAGGTGGTGTAGTGGCACCAGGCCTATGTTCATTTAAGAGTTTATCAATGCGTTCATCTGAGACATGAACATCTTTAGACAGATATATTTTCTGTACACCAAGTTAAAAAGCCCTACCCATGTTTCTAACAGACTCTGACTGTTTATGTTGATCATACAATGATGCTTTTTCTGAATTTTGAAATATGACGACGTGTATGCTTCTAATTACTCTTAAGTTGCTACATAGCTTCTCTTTTCCAATTCTGAATCACATCAAATGCTGTAGGTCTAGCTTTTTTTTTCCTTTAACAATATAGTTTCTAAATGCTCTATTCGGGCAATATCAAAACTACCATTTACTGGCCACTGAAATTCAGAAGTATGTCTAGTTTGTCTGTGCCAAATATCATTGAATACTATACTACCAAATGCCATTCTTACAGTACATAGACATGCCGGCGAACACTCCTGTGGCGCCGGTCAGCCAAATATCAAAGATTGTCTGTCTCTGCAGAATAACGCTCTGGAACAGGCAGACAATTTCCCAGGCATGTCAGATCACTGGTGTTACCTGGCATCATTTGAACTTGCGAGTGCAAAACTGCAACAAAATATCAGGATACTTAGGAATCGTGGCACAACTCACTTGATTACAAAGGACAAAGGAGGTCCGATTGGATTACAAAGGATCATTGTGGCTGATGATTCTGGCAAAAATACCTGCCCCAAAATGGGAACCCTTGTCAAGATGTCCTCTTGAACCGCTCACTCACCGTTCAGGGATCAGATTGTGCAGTACTGTCGAGGTGTCGCGTCTCATACACAAAGGGGCCCCCTTTCTCACACTCCCATCCCAGTCCGTTAGCCGCGTCCATAATCAGCGAGGTGATATCAATGTTGAGGGTGCCTATTCTGGTGCCATCTTGTAAGATCAAGCAAGGAATATCGAGGCTTAGTACCACCAAAAATTGTATCTGCCAGTCACGAAGTCAAAAATGTATTCTGTACAGATTCAAATATCAAAGCAAATAGCTATCTGGCTCCCAACACATCACAGTGTGTACCAGAAAACACTGTGAGGGGAGTGAGTACTGGTCATCACAAAACATGCAGTATTTATACACAGACCTGGGCATAGCCCAGTCCTTCTCCAAACTAAAAGGTTACAAATATGGGTTTGTGCCCAGTTCACATAACAAATATACAATATTGGTTTGTACTTTTGACATGTTGTCCCATCCTTGAAGATTCAATGGTGTTGTTGGCTCTCCAGCTTAGGTTGATCCTGGTTTCAAGAAACAAATTCAATAGTTTATTGCTAAGGCACATAGTTCTAGTTTGTCTACCATTCAGTTCTTATGTTTGAATATGGCTGAGGCTATTGATGTAGACAACACTTTAAATTGAAGTTCACTTTGGCTCCAAGGTTCCTTAAACATACTGACAAACTTTGTTGTAGTCATCTGTGGATCTTTAGTTTTTAGACTAAGTCCTGTTTCAAGAAATGTACAAAGGATTCCTTCAAAAGCACACACATTAGTTTACATGCATTGTATACCACTGTTTGAGGAAGGATGAGTTTGGTAGACATTGATAACACTTTGAATGAGAGTTCATTCTGAATACAAGGTCGGTTTGCACAGGACAAATAGTCTGCTCTGCCAGCCCCAGTGTTAACATAGGCTCAAAGGTTGTTTCTGCTCTGGCAGCTGAAAACATGGTTAATCATTTCTGAACAGAGAGCAGAAGTTGGAATCAAGATGGAGTATATTTTCAAAAATGGCGTTTTAAGTCAATTCGAATTAACAGCAGGTTTTAATACAAATGCGAAATGGCTTAGGACAATATTCATAATCAGACGATATTTATGCAAATATGGTTTAACACTGTGTGTGTGTGTGTCCCTCACTGATTCCTGTTAAAAAAAAGGATTGGCAATGACAACCGTTTTAGCTTGTGTATACATATCAGCAAATTGCCATGTACTGCTGTTATATGCCCAGGTACTCACACCATTTTGCAGCTGCTGCTATCAATGACCAGGTGAAACCATTACAGTAGTGGCTGGCAAAAGCCTTTCCCATGCCAACACAAAAGCCAAAACTCTTGACATTGGCAATACTTTTTGTTATTGTTTTCTTGCTGTCCTATTTGTTGCTTGTGATGTGTCTTGGCGTTTAAGTCTGATTTTTTCTTTCCCACCAATAAAGCATTCCTTTCCTAGCAGCATTTGGGGAAATAAGTCTCCCAGGTGGTTTTGTAAGGGCAGACAGTTCATTAGGGTAAGTATTCTTCTGCCACGCACGTGCCCAGTCTACACTGTTGCTGATTCCATACTCTTTGGGCCACTGCTTTGATCTTTGTTGGCTGTCACTCCGCATTTGGTGAACCTGTACCTGTGCTTTGTGGTATTTGACACATGGACTTGCCTTGCAAGTATAATGGGCCTCATTACAACCTTGCCATTATCCTGCCGCTAGAGATGCCAGGATACCGTCAACGTATATTATTGTTTCCTGCACATGGTCCACTGGATCTTGAGTGCCAGCAGTGCAGTGTAAATCCCCATTCATGGGGTCCCATTGGACTCCATGTGGGCATTTGCCATCATTACATGAGGGCTTCTTTTGCTGGTAGGGTGCCTGGGTTACATCCAGCTTTTAGCTGACCCGTAATCAAGCGGTCTGGTAAAGTGCTGGTATCCGCGGATACCGGCACTTTTTTACCAGACCGCCCGATTCGGAATGAGCCCCAATGTTTCTACCGATTGACATGTTCCAAATCCAGAAATGAGAGCCGTTGCAATCTTTGTAAATTCGGATTTCTGATGTACAAGTCCTCTCAAATGTTGTTGGGGCCCTAGGGATGTAAGTAGAAGGTCTTTGCAGTCTTTGTTCTCTTGGACATGTCTTCAAGATGCCTCGGCTCACCCTGAGGTAAGAGAGTGCCAGACATAACCTGTGGCACAGTGATCACCTCTCTCCAGCTATCTCTCCCTCCTGCGCTGCAGCCCATAGAATGCAGTTTAGTCCCACCCTAAATGTGGTCTATTTCTACACATAGATCCTCCACTTTTTCCTTCTCATACCTTCCTGAGCATATTATCTGTCCTCTGCCCTCATCCCGAATATCTACCTGCCGTTTCTCCTTCCTACCGATACTGCATGTTCTGTCACACTCCTCCTTTGCATCTCTGACAGGCAAAGTGCTGCAACGCCTTAACCGATGACAGGAGGCAGGAGACGCTATACGAATGCAAGAGAACATGACATGAGCAGCCTGCGCCTAACCTCAGCAGGAATTTCTTCACTATCAGATGTGTGTAATACCCTAATAAGGTGCATAAAGGATTCCAATTTGAATGCAATATTCGTCCCTGCCTCCTCCGTTCACGGTGTTGCAGACCACCCATGAAACTGAGGACTTTTGAAACCCTGTGTCCTGGAAACCAATAAATAGCACTTTCCCTGCACGTGGATGGGTGTGAAGAACATGTATTTCTTCTCTTCTCATCTGCGCAGATAGTGGGAGCTGCGGTATAATGGGTATTACCCAAATTGACCTTTTACAAGTGACCTTTTGCACAATTGACCTAATTATATGTACCTTCTAAATTAGGTCAATTCTCCTGAGGTCAATTCTCATGAGGTCAATTATCAAAAGGTCAATTAGTATCCAACCATATAATTTGTAATGTATTTTCTTAATGCTGGCTCACTCATGAACTTGACTCTTTGCCCTTCATACGATTGCATTCTGCAGAATCCTTTAGCGAAGATGATACTCACACCATTACTAGGGATTGCCAAGCATTACTCAGGTACTACATTTCATTAGTAGGTATGTCCATGAAGTCCCAGGCTCTCTCACTCTTTCTTCGGGTTGCTATCAAATGCCCAGTTACTTACACATTGCTACATACTTTTGTGAATGGAGGATAGCACAGGGGCAACGTGCCGGTTTTAGAAACAAGACTTTGCAGAACAACAGAGGTTCGAATCCCAGATCCACGTTTAGAAAAAGGTATTAGGTGCGTAATAAAAAACAATGAAATAAATAAACTGCAAGCAAACTCCAGTTTTACCATCACCTGAACTGCTACTCACACAATGTAACAGGGATTGCCATCAAATGCCCAGGGTTTTAAAGCATTTGCCATCATTTGACTAGATACTGACATGATTTCAAAGGTATTACTGTTAATTAAACAAGTACTGAAGCTATGCTAAGGATTGGTATCAAAAGCCCAGACCAGGCATCGCCATCAAATCCCCAAACACCTTCACCATTTCAAGGTCATACTATTAACTATTGCTTTGTCGTCCATTCCTCAATGTAAAATAAACAGGCAACAGATTCCTGCCGCTCAGGGAGGCCTTTACATAGGGTGTCTGGACACCACCCAAGCTGACACTTCTATTGGCGTCCCACCCCCTGTCACACAAATAATATGGGTAGGGAATCAGTCGGTAGATGGTAGAGCAATGGCATTTCTTTTTCCTCTAAACAATGTCACCCAGACCCTGTTAAACAGCCCGAATAGAGGTACTCTATTGCACAGGGAACAATCATAGGCTCTGGGTTTGCCATCAGATCTGGACACTGAGAATTAGGGGTTCTCTGCTGGTAGTCCTCGTTTGTTTCCTCCACCCTCCCATTACTGTTTTTTTTCCTCCCCACCACCCTTCCAGCACTATCTGAAATGTCGTCAGGCCTAGTATGATAGTCACTTGTTTTGTTCCTCCCCTCCCTTTCTGCACCCCTCTCCCTCACCTTTTGTTTTTCTCTGGCTCTACCAGAAATGTTGTCAGGGATAGTAGGGTAGTCGCATGTCTGTTTCCATTTCCTTCCCACTCTCCCCCTCCCTTCCTTATCTATGTCTTAGCTCTTGCACTATCTGAAATGTCGTCAGCCCGAGTACGATAGTTAATTTCACATCCTTACTGTTCGTGGCCTGTAAGAATTTCATTCTATTGTTCCCTCCCTTGCCTTGAAGAGCTTTGAAACACATTGTGTATAGGCGCTATAAAATTAAACGATCATATCATACCATATTCTGAATCTTTTCGTAAGATGCATGTGTGGGTTTGTGAAGCTGGGCAAAGACCTTGTGATATAACATCAATCAGCGGGGATACAGGTCCATGGACGTCATTTAGGGGTCACCAGGGGTCGCAACTGCAACCCCTGAGGCCTCCCTTGCTACCCCTGTGGTCTCCCTTGCTATTCCTAAAAAAACCAAAATGTTATTTTTTTTATTAAATGCATGATCCTGGGCTGTGGCCAGACCCATGTGGCTCTTTGCTTCTGGAGTGGCTGGCTTTCCTCTTTAAATAAAATGAACTGTATGGTTCAACAAGTCTAACACTTTCAGCAGTGACCCTAAATAAGAAATAATAGGAATACCAAATAATGTGTCTTTCTGGAATTGTATGCAATAATTGCTAGACTCATTAAAGTTTTACTTCAGTCACACTTCAGGGGGTGAGTCACTGAATTAGTCTGTTCTTAAACACCTCAACTCAGCCTTTCATCCTTCTGAGGTCGATAAATGAGTAGAAACACAGGCTGGGTGATATTGTATGTATATTTATTTTTTATATAAAGCGCTTATGCGCAAGTGGTATATAATACATCATTATCATTTGGTCATGTACGTCTGCTTGCATTCACAGTAATGTGGTAATATGGGCTATACACACTGATCTTAACGATACATATGGCGATGGTATGAAATGTATATCATATTCTAGTGATATCGTAACCATATTTTTCGTAGTGTACTTAGGAACAGTACTATATGATGCCACTACTTGTTTTGTCAAGGGGTGAAAGTTCGTATTCCATTGCTTCCTACGATATCACTTTGGGGTGCGGTGAAATGACATCACTTCCTGTGATGTCATCAGAGGTCAAGGGTCATGTGATGTCACTTCTGCTACCCCTGGCATTTTGGTGAAATTATGTCCTGTAGTCTTCAGTTGATGCCCCACACAGTTTGTTATCGCAGGATATGTTTTGTAAATATATTCACTAGAGATGTCCCAATAAGCGAATGGGGGAGAGTATGACATTCTTTACATTTGTATTTGACAAATCACACCCCCACCGATGTTGGCCGAAAAGCACCCTGGGAAAGGGGTGTTGGGTCTTCCCATAGAAATGCTGCAATGCTCGACAAAAACTGGTCGACTTGCAAAAGTAGTTTGTCTGCATGACTGGTCACCTTGTCTACTGATGCTGTTTTAAAATAAAAAAATGTTACACAGAGAAGGACAAATATTGTTACATTGTCCTTCCATTTGTATTTAAAATATCCCACCCCAATCCATAAATCACACTCGTTGGATTTTTGGTAGAGGATTCCATAGCGGGCGGGGCAAGAGGTACACATGTGCGTCAGAGCGGACCATGCTAGTGGCTTGGGGCACACGAGTGCATGCATCACTTGTAGCAGCATGCAGGTAAGGCAGAGCGTGTTTGTTTGGGGGTGCAGCTCATGGTGGACGCAGTACACTAATGGGAAAACAACCAATACGAAAAACCACCCTATTGGAGTAGGTTAGGCCCCGAATTGGGGAGTAGAGACAGGGCGGGGTATCAGGAAGGCTGGGACCCACATGGTGTTGTCTACATGGCAGGATGTGGCGCAACAAGCATGTCTTTTTGGGGGGGCTCCCTCATTAGCATCACATTCCAAATTGAAGGTTAATTAATTTTTAGACCATGAAGGTTACCTTTCTGGTGATGACCAGTTAGTGTCAACTGGGAAGGCGGTTTCCTTTTATTTTCAATGAGTCAGATATAGAGAACAGTTTATGTCACCCAGTTGGTATGGTGACACAAATCTGGAGATGAATAAACAGAAAAGGGTGATGTGTTCAACCTGGGAGTTCCACATATCAGTGTAACATTGAGATGGCATCGTCTGGGAGTAGGTGGGCATTGAATGCCACCCAAAATGCTTTTGCACTCAATACACGCCGTCAACTGTTGATTACTTATTGGTCAACCAACAACCGAGACCAAGCACAGTTTTGTTCACCTATGTGAGCACCACACACCGTGGGTAATAATAAGCAGTGCTCAGATACCTGACGGTTCGTAGCGCTATATAAATGCTAAATTATTATTATTATTATTATTATTATTATTATTATTATTATTATTATTATTACTATTATTATTATCATCATCATCATATGTCAAAAAGATAAGGCAGGCATTTTTAGTTGCATTATGTATCCCGTTCACAGTAGTTATTTTGGCATGGAAAAAGAGATATACACCTTGTTGCAATATTCGAAAATATCGTTAAAGATAAAACATTTAGTTGCACTTTTAGATGCACAGGTACATGTCTTTCCCAAAATAATTCAACATTTGATTTTGAGTCCCTTGTACGGTTTCACTTCCTCATTGATTCTGCGGGTTCCCTCTTATTTACATGCTCTAATAGCATTAGTCAATCAAAGCTGTTTTTTTTTCATTGTAATAGACTCTGTTGTAATTTAAACAATTGTATTTGTCAGTTCTGTATACATCTATAGTATATTCTATAGTGCTCGATAAACATTAAAGAATAGCTGGTGTACAGTGTATCTTGATTTGAGGAGTCTCCCTCTTGTAGCTCATTAAACCACATTGTGGGTAATGGCTCCTAAATACAAATTTACGATCGTATGCACAATCACCATTAGACAGGAGCTGGGGCTGACCTCGTTAAAGCACAGGGCCTCGTGGCGTCAGCTGTTATGCAATTCAAAGTTCTTGTGTCTCCCAGTCAATTCACTGTATAGCGACCTCGGGTGAAATATTACTAGCAGAATCCACAGACTCCTTAAACATCCTCAGGGGCACAATGACAATGCTTGTGTGTGATATTCAGTCATCAGAAGAACTTACTTCTAGGCCTGCTATGATGAAGTAATTGTTCAGGCTAGTCTGGTCCGACACCAGACACCAGCTAGACTCTTACAGGACTTACACAGAGTATGCTAAGTTTCCAAGAAAGAAAGATGATATATTTATTTATTTTGCATTTTTATAAAGCACCACACGCCCGTAGGCCTCAGAGCGCACAGATTAACAAGACAAACAAACACAGAGGAATCGGCAAAGAGAAGCCAGAGATCAGCAAGGAGAGTTGAACAATAGGGTTTTCAGTTTTGAGGGTGTCCAGGAATCTGCGAAGGATGATGCTGAGGAGTACTTGGAGCTTGTCAATTGTTTAATGATGGAGGCCGGAATTATATCGTCAGAAGTAGGTTTGAGGGTGGCAATCATTTTTAGGAGATCCAGGGGAACGAGAGGAGAGAATTCATCCCAGAGTGGCAGTGTTTGTGCCATGGTGCAGGGGATGCTAATGCTGTGAGGGGCTGATTCTACGCTCTCTCAGATTTTGGCTATTTTTTCAATAGAAAGACGTGGTGATTCTGTAACATTTTTCCTGAGTTGCTGGCACCTCGGGTCGGGTGAGGGTTTGTACAATACTTTACTACTTCAAAGAGGTCTTTGATTCTGGTAGAGGCTGCCCCTGTAGTGGTGGAGTACTAAGCATTTTTGACCTCGGTAATCAGAATCCTGGGTTTGCACACAGAGATTTGAGGTTGGTGAGGTCTCCTGAGTTATGGTTTTTGCACCATCATTTCTATAGGGCTCCGATTGAGCGTTTGTTGGAGACTATCTCAGGGTTGTACCATGGGGAAGATGGTGTGGTGTTAGCCCAGCTGTACTTTAGGTGGGGCATGAGTGTCTACCAGTTTCATAGCAGAGTTGCTGAATAATTCCGGGAAGCCTGGGACATGCCCTGTGACGGAGAAATCTGCAAAGTTTGCTTCCAGTTCATTGACTGATAAGGTTTTTAATGAGTAGCGTTGAGTGAGTGGGCATTTATCCTGACCTCTGTTAGCCATAGTAGAAATGGTAGACTGATAATGGGATGAAATGACGTGGTCAAACCAGTCAAGTGGGATAGGGTCTGCACAGGTGATGCAGGGGGATGATGTGAAGACTAAGTCTAGGGTGTTGCCTTTGTTGTGTATGTGGGAGAGCACAATTTAATTAAGGTCCAAGGAAGTGGTCAGTGCAAAATTCATGCTTCAAATGTGTGGTCAGCCTGTGACTCAGAGACCTTCAAATCACAGAGAAAGACATTATTTGAATGTGCTTATTGGGCAGAAGAGAGTACGTTGCAGATGTCTGCAATGAAAGAGTCACTCCTGAGAGTTGGTTTGTAGATGAGGTGGAAGGTCATGGATGCATTGAGGGATAATGGGAACCGGCAGGCGAGTGATTCAAATGAGCTTGTTCTGGGAGAGGGGATGATGGAGCATGGCCATTCGCTCCTGTGGATGATTGCCACTCCACCTCCTGCCCTTCCTTGCCGGTCAGCATGTTTGATGTAGTAGCCTTGGGGTAGGAGAATGTCAAAAGCATGTGGGGAGGATAGGGTAAACCATGCTTCATTATAGTACAGGGCATCAAGGTTGTTGTAGGAGATGAGGTCAGCGAGTTCTGCAGTATGAGCGACTGCTGAGCGAGCATTGATCAACATGACAGGGCATGTGCCTGTGGTCCATGGGTGTTGGATGGGGTCATGGGTAATATTGATGAGGTTTGCTAGTGTAGCTTGCCGGGGCTGCCCAGGACACTTGGCCATTTGAACCCTAGTTACAGTGGGGATGGTCTGTGAAGGGAGGAGACACATGGTGATGTATTTTGGTGAGTAGCAGTAGTAGTGATTAGTTTGTAGGTGAAATGCCGGATAGCAGGTCAGGCCCTTGGCCCTATCAGGCCGGAACATTTACAAACTGGTGAGGAATTTGCATGTCCTTTGCTGAGGATGCTGGCAATGAGGACGCCTAAGGAGAACAGATGAATTGGTGGAGGGCGGAGCAACTGAGTGGCCAGTTGCCTACTCAGTGCTGCCTGCTTAGAGTCCATAAGTAGAGTCCCGGGAGGTGTGAAAAATGGGGGGTGGGCGGAGCAACTGAGTGACAGTGCATGGTTATGAGACCTGCAGCCTACTCAATTCTGTCTGCCTTGAGCTGGCTTACAGTCCGTAAGTAGAGGTTTGGAAGGTGCTAAAACATGAGATGTACATTGCAACGGAGTGGCAGGGCCTGGTCACGTAACCAACAGCATACTCAATGCTGTCTGTCTGGAGCTGGCCTACAGTCCTTAAGTTGAGGCTTGAAAGGCACAAAAGCTGGAGGTGGGTGGAGCAACTGAGTGGCAGGACATGGTCACGTGACCAGCAGCCTTCTCTTTGCTGTCTGCCTGGAGCTTGCCTACAGTCCTTAAGCATCAATTGACAAAGCATTTTGGATTAGTCAGTCCCTTTGATAGGTTCCATTCCCATTTTCCTACCCACTAGGGCCCCCTCCTTTCTTCTAATTACCCTTTGAATTTTATGTAGCATTATCCATGCCCTCAAACACGATGAAACCATTCAAATGAAATTATCTCTCCGTCTATTAAACACCAGAGTGTTAATGGCAGACAACCTGATGTAAATACCTCATACACCCATCATTAGGCGCATGATGAAAATAGGTGGTTGGGAAGGTGACTACTGCCCTTTTATTGTTACCCCTCATTTCTAAATTATGTTGTTATCTTTACTCATAATGACTCCTTCATTTGAAATATAGCTTTAGCTTTCTAAAATCTTTTTTTGGCTGACATAATTAATTGCCAGTAATCCAGTTTCTGTAGGCAAGTAACGAGGCATATGCATTGATCAGCAAGATAAAGTGTTCTCTGCAGGTGCGGTTCTATCCCTCTCCACAATCAGCTGCACCCGAAGAACAAATTAGGCTAACTTTATCTGGATAAAGTACCAGTTCTGCCCAACATTTTAATATGCATGTATATGTGAGTTTAGAATTGAACAAGTGTTTGAGATCATTTATAACAGTGTCATCTTAAACCCACATTTTTATAAAGAGTTGCAAAACTGCTAAATGTTATGGCCCTGCCATGGACTATTTTTTGATTTATAAATGGATTTAGGTTTACTCACCCTATGTTTCCTAGGGTAATCCAGATGTGGACCCCTTGCTCACTGTGCTCACTCAGAGAGGCACAGCTCCACCTCACTGATGAGGCCCAACAAGGCTGAAACACGTGTATGGGGTTGCTGCTGGTACTCTTGTTCAGAAGGGAATTGCCATGGCATTTCTGTGCTGGACCAGTCAATTTGATTCCAAGGGTAAGTGCCACAAAGTTGTCAAAGGATTCCTGTGATCCCTTCCACACAATCAAAATGTTGTCTATGAACCTTTTCCAAGCAATATGATTCTTACCATAAGCTTCCTGATTTTAAATATGTGTTTCCTTGTACTGAGCCATAAATAGGTTAGTCAAGGTGTGTGCGAATTTAGCACCCATGGCAACTCCCTTTACTTGCACATAATATTGATCATTAAAAAGAAATGCATTATTGGTCAGAGTAAATTGCAAGAAACGTTTCAAGATATCAATATGTGTCAAATAAGAGGATGATACATTCCGAAAAGTATAGTCGATGGTTCCTATTGCCAGTTCGTTGTCTATGCTAGTATATAAAGACGTAACATCAAGGGTGGCTAACATATAGGGCCTCATTACATGGAAGGCGGTAAACCATGGTGCTACTAGCACCATGGTTGCTGCCGGTACCATACCGGCACCACCATGGAGAAAAGGGGAATTACCACCCCATTCCAAGGTTGGCGGGCGGTAATTCCCCCTTTCTCCATGGCCCTTCCCCATTCCCATTTTTGCCCCATAGGGCATAATGGGAATGGGGAAGGAGCTAATTATGGTACCGCAAATTGCAGTACCGTAATTAGCACCAAGATCCCTTTGCGGGACCCAAATTTAACGGCTGGTCTACACCAGGCGTTAAGGTCGGGTCCCGCAAAGGGACCTCGTAGTAAGGCGGTAAGGGTGACCGTTTACCCTTACCGCCTTCCGTGTAATGAGGCCCATAGTCTGCTTCCCATATGAGAGATTTCAGAAACTGCAAAACCTAAATGCTGTCTCTAATGTGAGATCTCATTTTTAAAACATAGGGCCTCATTACACGGAAGGCGGTAATGGTTAACGGCCACCGTTAATGGTAACGGTGACCGTTAACCATTACCGCCTTACTACGAGGTCCCTTAGCGGGTTGGTGCTTTAACGCCTGCTTTTTGCAGGCGTTAAAAACCAACCCGCTAAGGGACCTCGGAGCTAATTACGGCACCGAAAAATTGCGGTGCCGTAATTAGCGCCTTCCCCATTCCCATAGAGCCCTATGGGGCAGAAATGGGAAGGGCAATGGCAGAAGGGGGATTTACCGCCCCACCAACCTTGGAATGGGGCGGTAAATCCCCTTTCCGCCAAGGCGGTGCCAGTATTTTACCGGCATGAGCCATGGCGCTAATAGCGCCATGGCTCACCGCCTTCCGTGTAATGAGGCACATAAAGTTACGGGCCTCATCCAAGTACTGGGATATGCTTTCCGTAGCCCAGCCAATGCCACTCATAATAGGTCTCACTTGCGGTAGCTTGACAAAAGGTTTATTGATCTTCGGTAGAAAATATAATGTAGGCATTGTCGGGTTTGCAATAATCAACCACAATCTTGTTTCTATAGAACTGTGTGAAATTATATTTTGGTTACTGTACAGTTATCAGTCAGAGCAGGAACCTTTACTAACCTTTTTATGGCTCAGTACGAGGAAATACATATTTATAATCAGGAAGCTTATGGTAAGAATCTTATTGCTTGGAAAAGGCTCATAGATGACATTTTGATTGTGTGGAAGGGATCACAGGAATCCTTTGACAATTTTGCGATACATACCAATAAAAATACCTTTGGAATCAAATTGACTGGTCAGTCCAGCCCTACACACATTGATTATCTAGATCTCAATATCTTTATTCTAGATGATGCACTTCCGACCAAAACCTTTCGGAAACCAACAGAGGTGAATTCTGTTTTGTTCGCTCACAGTAGTCATCGTAGAAGCACCATTTACAACATACCGAGTGGGGAATTTTATAGGGCTAGGAGGAACTGTAGTTTGGATACCGATTATGCCAAAGAATGTCACACACTCACACAACAATTTAAGAACAGGGGGTATCACCCCAAGGTAATAAGTAAAGCCTGTGATAAATAAGCTAAAATTGAGCAATCAAAACATTTGGAGGAAAACAGTAATGTGGAAAATCAACTACGACATATTGCAATTATTACCCAATACTCCAAGGACTCGTCCATACTATACCAATTGCCGATGAAATATTGGTATTTACTGAAACTGGAAAAGAACATATTACCTTATGTATCTGATAAACCTAAATTTACATTTACGAAAGCCACAATTATTAAACAGAACGTTTGCCCATCATTTCTCAACACTACTAAAGGAGGAAGTGAGAAATGGTTTAAAACTCTAAAAGGTTCCTATAAATGTGGGAACTGCAATTTCTGTAGATATGCACATGCTAACTGTCAATCATTTATTGACAAGTCTGGCGTTTCTGGGAAAATTGAGGATTTTATTAACTATAAAACCTGTTTTGTCATCTATGCGATTATTTGTGTGTGCGGCAAGTTATACATGGGCAGCACAATCAGGCAGCTGAAAGTGCGGATCAGAGAACACTTGGCTAACCTGAAACGTGCAGACCCCAAATTGCCACTTGCCTCACATTGGCACTAGGAACATCAGTTAGCTAACAAAGATGATTTAAGATTTATTGGCTTGATGAAAACTAAGAAGGGAAGGAGAGAAGGCGACAGTCAACTTAAATTGAGGCAATCAGAGTGCAAACCTATTTGCTTTCTCAGACGTACTGTCAATGGTCTTAACAGTGACCATGAGATGAATGTGTTTCTGTAATTATTAATTGACTATTTAAATTTCTGTCCGATCTTGGAAAGGATGGCATGCTGTGGGAATGTGGGTCCTCAGTGGACACAAATAATAGATTTGATGAGACCCGGGAAGGGGATTTATAGGGCTTTTACAATGTACCAACACAATCAGTGTATGTGCCTAGACATAATGATCATATCAAGTATATAATGTATGTATCTCCAATATCATGAGTAAGAATAAATCATTGGTGCCAGTTAATATGGATATAATATTGAACGTTGGGGTTATGCAAAACCATTCTCATCTTTTAATTTAATACTAATTTATATGTTTTGGAACATGTATTTGTTGAATGTCTGGTCTCTTGCCCATATATTTAAGGCACTACTTTATAACATATTGAAATTGAACTTTGGTGTAACACTGAAAACATAAAAAATGTTGGGGTTATTCAAATCTACACTCCGAACTGTAACCCAATTTATTATTGAAACACCTATTTGTTGAATTACCGGCTCATGGCACATTCAACAAAGTATTTTGTAGCACAACAAGATCTGATCCATGCATGACGTTGACGTAATGTGTTTACATGTGATGTCACGCGCAACGCAATGCGTGACGTCATCGCGTTGACGTTGCTGGACGGACTGCAGCACAGGCATTTCCTTCTACATAATTCATTGCTTCCACAGACCCGCGGGCTGCCTTATTCAGTTTTTGGGATTAATCCTGTGATATTTTATAGTGAGCCTATTACAGGTAAGATACAGCGGCAACAATGGTTGTGTTTTTGGGGACATTAGATTTAAAATAAGTGATTGGTATACCATAAACATTTTGAATAGCTATGGTACATAAAACCATCAGATTGATTGTGACTTAAAGTCAGCTGAGTTCCAATACATATATATGGTGTTAGGAAAGATTTCATTTTAAATGTAATTTTCCCTCCAGTTATACACCCCCAACTTTTGTGCTGCTGTTTTAACACCATAGACTGACTTTGCCAGAGAAGCACAGACTCCTGCTGCACTATTCGGGGCTTTCGCTCACTTTTTATGGGGAATCTGACATGCCCTTAAGACAGTCAGTACTGGGAGATTTTGTTTCCCTTAGACCTTTTCCAATGTTGCAACTTTTCTGCAACATGTAGCAAGTGCACAATATACCTTACAATACAGTGCACTTGGGTCTCATAGTCATTTCCAAAGACCATAGATACTCTCGTAGGACTTTTCAGAAGATGTGCAGAAGTGTCATGGACAGGGCTGGTGGCAGCTTATCGTTTCATGTAATTTTCACCCTTTCCTGCCATTTTAAACGTGCTTACTGCATTTGGCACAAATAGGTGGCCTGGTTCCAAAATGGCCATGCCACGAGGTTCTTTGTCCTGTCCTTTGGCCATCTTGCCCCTTTGCCTTCCCCAGGTCGAGCCGACCCGTGTCAGTCCTTATTTGGTCATGCAGTTTCCTGCGAAAATGTCAAGCTTTTGCGGGCTTCTGCATGCCTTGTGTGTGTGCCTCCAGGATCTGGGCTGGGGTGTCTGTCCCCAATAGACATCCTGGGTGCCAGAGAGTCTGGAGTGTGGTGAATGCCTGGGACCACGGTGGTCCATGATTGGTCCACATATGGAGTGTATGTTTGTAAGCAGATCTCCCATTGGGTCCTCTCTCTTTTTGGCATGAAGGGAACTTTGGATAAGAGGAGGCTGAAAACACACATACAATGTCGATCTCTGGAGTTCTCACTGAACGAAGGATAGGATCCAAGTATCCTGAAACTAAGAAGCCAAGTCGAGGAACCGCTGGTGAACCGCTGGAAGGTTTGGCACCCTGAGCCCGCTGTCATTCCGTGGAACCCCTCTGCATCTGGTTGTCATAGAAGGTCTGCGAAGATGCTTCGACCCATTGCAATAGTGGGACCAACTATTCTCGGCACCTTAAACAAAACCTGTAAGTAAGCCTTCTCGGAAGTGTCCCTGGGCCAATCAGTGCACCTTACGCAGGACCTTTGCTCTGTGTCCGCCGCCCTTTTGAGGAGGCCCTTGAAACATGGTATACTGCTAGCTCTGTGTCCCCGGCACCCTCAGACTGAATTTCGAACACTTGGTACTCCCAGGTCTAAAGTGAGACGAGTGTGCCAGGACCGGAGTAAATGCGGTTTCCGTGTTTCCCAGCCGCAGCAAAGATCTTTGCAGGTGTGCTGCATTTGTGACTCTATTGCCCCTGAAGCCTGCTGCAGAGAAACTGGCCTGATCCATCCATCAGAACCGGAGAAATCGCCACTGCCCCATTTGGGAATCATTGCTGTATCGCCGGAACTGAAAGCTGCAGAGACGTCCTTTTTGTCGTATTTGAACCTGCAGCCCTAGTGGACTCAACTGCTGAAGTTTGGTCCGGAGTGCCCCTGGGGCCTGTGAGTAATCCTAATCTTAACCGGTGGCCCCTAAAGCCTCCATCTGTTTTTACGCACGAGTGGCCTTTGGGGGGTCCCTCTCCTTTCCACTGCCAATGCAAACTAGTGACCTATTCCTGAACCTTGGAATCCCCTCTGCCTTCAAGTGGAGGCCCTCCTCTAATAGTGGGAATCTATTCTTCATTGCCTTACCCATCTTCCTGAGCTGCTAGAGACCTCTGAAGAGATCCCGTTTTGCCCATTGGAACAATCGCGTGCACCTGCACTACATGTACTATTGAGCATAAGGCTCCTCTGTTCTTGAGGTTTGGACTGCCTCTTAGTTAGGTGTGTGTTTGATGTTGAAATGGACTAAACACTATCTGCACTGACTATGTTCCTTCTCCTCTAGGTTGTGAACATATTTCGTGCTTTTAACCCTTTAGACCCCAATGATCTTGTATATATCTTGTATTGATTTTGTTGTGTTTGTTTAGTAGTATTGCTGTGAGTCTTTTACTATGTGTTGAGTTACAAAGGCCTTGTAATAAATGTGTTTATATTTTTGATATATACACCTGTCTGGGAGTAATTTGTAAGAGTCTTTGCTCTGTGTGCTCATTGAGGTCCTTCAGTCACCCTCACCCCTCCTGAGACCAAGGGCCTCATTACACGGTAGGCGTTATGGATTTAACGTTACCGGTAACAGAATACCGGTAACGTTAAATCCCCATGCGGATTACGACCCGGCTCACCGCTATTAGCGGCACCGCTAATTACGGTGCCACTAATAGCGGGCAGGCCGCGTGCGCGCGAACCTCCATCCCGTAAATTACGCCATGCCGCTATTAGCACAGCATCACAAGGCTAGTGGACATGCTAACAGCGGCATGGTAAAGCCCCCAAAACCCCTTAACGCCATAGTGCTAATACCGGCATCGCGAACCACCCGTTAAAAGAACTGAGCAGTGTTCCCACCTGCCACAGGTGGACACAATCAGCAAAGGTGGAGGCAATGGAGACTGTGGCAGCACAAAAGGAGCACACCACACCCCTTCCCACACCCCTTCCCACACCAAGATGGTTCTAATACTGGCAGCATTACAGGGCCTGGAGGACCTCATTGCAGCGCAGCTGCAACAACAACAGGCAGCACAAAGGAGACGCAGGAAGAGTAGGAGGAGTAGGAGAAGGAGGAGGAGGAGGAGGAAGAGGAGGGCAAGACAGGCACAGCAAGCACCACCACGGCACTTAATCATACCACAGAGGCACCCACCAAACCCCAGGATCAGAGCCAGTCAATTTAACCTAACCCCTGAGCAGATACACACCCTGTACCGTCGGGACCCGGATACCATCACCAGCATCGTGGACATGATACACAACGACATTGTGAGCCTCATAGACATCAGAACTGCCATCCCCCCGCTACTGAAGGTGGTGAGTGTGCTCCACTTCCTGGCCACAGGCACCTACCAGCATACAGTGGAACAGATGCATGGCATCTCACAACCAGTATTCTCCCGCACGCTGAACCAGGTACTCGATGCCCTCCTGAACCATGCACCAGAACACATAACCATGCCACGGACTGCACAGGAGATTGCAAACACAAAAGTTGGTTTCTATTCACTGGCAGGCATACCAAGTTGCATCGGGGCCATCGACTGTACCCATGTGGAATTGGTGGTCCCACATCACAATGAAGTAGTCTACCGAAACAGGAAGCAATTCCACTCCATCAATGTCCAAATGGTATGTGACGCCAACAAGCTAATCACACATTGCTGTGCCCGATTTCCCGGATCAACCCATGATTCCATGGTCCTGCGGAACTCAACTATCCCACGCTACATGGAGCGACAAACCGCACAACGTTCGTGGCTACTTGGTGAGTAGCAGGGCAAGCACATGGCAGTGTGATTGGGGGGGGATACATACTCCAACTGGGTGTGTTTTGGGGGGGAGAGATACATACTCCAACTGGGTGTGTATTGGGGGGAGAGATACATGCTCCAACTGGGTGTGTTTTGGGGGGGAGAGATACATACTCCAACTGGGTGTGTTTTGTGGGGGAGAGATACATACTCCCACTGGGTGTGTTTTGGGGGGGGAGAGATACATACTCCAACTGGGTGTATATTGGGGGGAGAGATACATACTCCAACTGGGTGTGTTTTGGGGGGGAGAGAAGATACATACTCCAACTGGGTGTGTATTGGGGGGGGATACATACTCCAACTGGGTGTGTTTTGGGGGGGAGAGATACATACTCCAACTGGGTGTGTTTTGGGGGGGGGGAGATACATACTCCAACTGGGTGTGTATTGGGGGGGAGATACATACTCCAACTGGGTGTGTTTTGGGGGGAGAGATACATACTCCAACTGGGTGTGTATTGGGGGGGAGATACATACTCAAACTGTGTGTTTTGGGGGGGAGAGATACATACTCAAAATGGGTGTTACTTGTCGTCCGCCGGACAAATGCACATACAGATGTACGGCAATGTCCATCTGGGAAGGCCGCAACGTACTTGAGATTAACCGACATGCAGGTATAAGCTACACAACATAGATAACAATCCAGGTCTAGAAACATTAACCATCCATCCACATACACATTGCACAACATTCCACGCCACAAAATATTACATTTTACACATGCCATCAGGAGAGCCATCCTGAATTAGTCCACCCCAACATCAAATATGCAATGTGCCCCATAATGCATGCAAATGGATCAACCCTAGCCATAGCATTTCACCACGCACCTATACCACCACTGAAGCGATGCCTCTCTGCATGGCAATATCAATGTTGGTAATGCAGTACACCAGCAGTGCAGAACTACATCTGCCTGGCCCCAGGGACACCAGAGACCTCGCCTCACCCAGGACATGTCAATTACTGCTGGAGGCATTGGTGGGGCATGTCCACTTGCAGGGTGTAGCTCCCCCTTGCACATTGCTGTCACACAAACCATCTGCATGTATGCTGTCAATTGTGTACGTGAATCACAATGCAATGCCAATTTGTGTCATTTGAACAGATCGCTCTTGAGGTGAACAGTGACAGGACCTCGTTCCCTCCCCCATACAGGTGATGCGGGCTATCCCCTGAAGAGCTGTCTCCTCACACCTGTACGGAACCCACAGAACAGGCACGAGGAGGAATACAACCGTGCACATACCCGGACCCGCATCGTGATCGAGCAGACCTTTGGCCTTCTGAAGTCACGTTTTAGGTGCATTAGCAGGTCTGGTGGCGCTCTCCTGTATGGACATGAGAAGGTGTCCAAGATCACCATGGCATGTGTCATGTTGCACAATATGTGTATCAGACGGAATGTGCCACTGCCCCCTGACGTTGAAATAGAAGCACCTGATGAGGATGATGATGGTGATGAGGACGGAGGTGAAGGGGATGCAGGTCTTGCAAGAGGGGATGGGCAGGAGGGACGTGCTGTGAGACAGCATCTCATCAACCAAATATTCTGAGGAATATGTTTTCGTACTGCCACATGGATATTGTTAGTAATGCACTGGTGTATGTTTGTGAGCACGCAATGGACCCTGTTGCCAATAAAGTACACAGACACAATGAGGATGTCCAGGCCTGTGTTTTGAACATAAACCAGTGTATTGAGTAATGAAAAGGTGAAAAAGTACAAGTCCCTGAACATCCCAACACCCTTCCCCCCACCCCCCACAACACACCTATAACACCCTTCCCCTCACCCCCCACAACACACCCATAATACCCTTCCCCCAACCCCCACAACACACCCATAACACCCTTCCCCCCACCCCCCACAACACACCCATAACACTCTTCCCCCCCACCCCCCACAACACACCCATAACACCCTTCCCCCCACCCCCCACAACACACCCATAACACCCTACCCCCCAACCCCCCACAACAGTTACTCATGTGCCTGCCATGCATGCATTTGGCCATGCACGCAGTGGAATTTCCATCAACCCCCTATTTGTCATTGTCTGTGGCAGCATTTTGAGAATGGGCAGACGTGCGCCTGGTGGTGCGTGTTGAGCGCCGGAGGGGGCTTGTCTGTCTTAATCCTGATGATGATGATGGGGCAGACTGTCCTTGTTGCAAGAAGTGGCGGTCCATGGCGTCAGCCATGCGAGATAGGACCTCCCTGAGCCTTGAAATCTCAGTACACAGCCTGTCAGTGTTGGCGTCCATCCTGTCAGTAGAGTGCCTCGCCGTCTCCACAATGTTTTCCCTGAGATGGGCAACCTCCTCAACATGCTGCCCAACCAGCACAGTCAATTCTCGTTGACGCTCCAGGATGGTGGTCAGTTGGAGGGCAGTGCTGGGTGATTGTGCACTGGATGCAGTGCCCTCAGAAGCAGCCACTGCAGCTGGTGAAGCCACCATGGGGGACATGATGGCAGGATTGTTCTCTTCAACAGTCACATCAGACCCTGGGGTCTGGAATGGTGCAGGCTCTGCGGTTCTAGGGGGGCTTGGGGTGTGCATCCCCATTGGGTCAACTATGGTGTCCTCTGGATCAGACAGGGCGGCAGTGGCAGCTGCCTCACCAGCAGAGCTTGCCGCAGCTGATGGTGGGCCCTCGGTGGCTGCTATTGGTGCCTGTGGGATCTCCTCCAGTGGTGTGGCTGCAGTTTGTGGTACAGCTACTGCTGCCCTGACAGTGGCACTTCGTCGGTGTTTCATGGTCATCAGGTGTGACCTTCCCACCTTGCCCCTGGAAGTTGTGGGGGTGTCCTCCGATTCCTGGGCTCTTGGCCTCTTCCTAGTCGCTGGTGCCAGGGATGCATCAGCGGCATCCTCGCCATCTGTGTGTGAGCCTGTCAGGGACAAGAAGGGGGATGGCATTGGTTGATTTTCAATATACTTAATCCAGTTAACATCAATGATGCAGTTGTGGCCATTGGGACTTAGTACTTGTGGATGCAGGGGATGTGCCAGTTCAGTGACTCATCCATGCATTGTTGTATTTGGGACTTGTGAGTGATGATGTGCGCATGTGTGCGTGTTTGGGTCTGACGTGGGGAGGGATGGATGCATGTGTGGATGTGTTTCCATTCATGAGAGGAGTCTGTGCTGACATATGGGTCAAACAGTACATTCACATTGCATTCTGTCATGTGTACACTCACCTGCATCCGAAGTGGTACCCACGCCGACCTCCATGCTGCCTACTCCCTCGATGGATTCAACTGCAATGAGGTTCCCACAGGTCTCCTCCCATTCTTTGAGTCGGATGGGGGAACCAGCTCCTCCTTCACTGGCAATCCGGTGGTTCTCCGCAAGGATGCCCCTCACCCGCAGCCTGAGGTCGTCCCACCTTTTCCGGCACTCACGCACTCTGTGGGTGCTGGTGCCGACTGCACTGACTTTTACAGCCACTTGTTCCCAGATGGCTTTCTTCTTCATTATTGTGGGCCGCCGCATGTCATTAGCAAAGACGACATCAGCATTCTCTGCCAAGGTCTGTGTGAGCATGTTCAATTCTTCAGGAGTGAATTTCTCCTTGCGCTGCCTGTCAGCGCTTTTTTTGAAGGCTTTGGGCATGATGCAGGTGTACAGGATGATTTCCAACTCTGAGCAACTCGTAACAGGTCCAGGGGGCAGAGAATGGCAATGGATTGTGTTTTTGAAGATGGCCGCCGTGCTATTTCCCGTTCCTGTGCGATGACGCTATTTCCGGTTCCGCAAAATAACGGTCACCGCTAATAGCGGTGACCGATATTTCCATGCAGCAGGAGGGCGGAGGTGCAATCAGCACATTGGTCGAGGGCGGTAGGTGACTTTATTGGGTCTTTAGTGCCATGGCGGTAGGGGGTTTACCGGCATGGCGCTTTGCTCGTGTCCGCGAACTCGTAATGGTACGCTATTGCCGCCCTCTTCTAAGGGCGTACACGTTAATAGCGCCATGCCGGTAAATTCCATTTTTTACCGCGTACCGTGTAATGAGGCCCCTAGTCTTGACAGCCTGCCATAGCTACCTTGGTTGGTCTGGCTTTTCCAGAGGTTACCCTGTTCCAAGAAACTAGGCTGGCCTTCTGAACCTCTGCCCACCAGGTCAGAGTTCAGAAATCCGTCTTAACATACAGGGACACTTTTTATTAGAGGATGAGTTAACGCATACATCTAATTGTTACAGACTAAGTGTGCTCTTGGTGATACCTCACTCTATTTCTTGAATACGCCTTTTGTTTTGAATTTTAGGCCATGAATTGAATGACTTGAGCATCTATGCTCTAATTGTGATAGAAAATTCTAGTAGCTGCAAATTATTCACCGTAGTCGAATTGCGACGTATTCAAACTATCTGAAATTATCTTCAGGTAGGATTTGATTATAGCATATCATTACACTGGTTAACAGAACTGTGTTCATTCTGGAATCTGATTATAATTAATGGTCATTTTGTAGGTGAGAATGGTATTTGAACCTAATCTGCAGGATAACGCAGTGTAACATTGCTTTCACCGTCTAACGACAGAGTGTTCCAATAAGGTACGTGGCCATTAACATGCCACTCATTATTAGAAATCCAATGATATCTGGTTACCATTGTCTTTCCCGGTTTGATACATTGAATTTGTCATTCTTTCAGGTGAAACACTTTGATAAGCACAGAACAGGGTAAGCATGAACTCTAATATCTTGTGCACTTCAGTCATCTAGCTTTATTGACAAGACCACACTCCACAATTAGAATTCCCAGTAGACACATGTTTGTTTATAGATCAGAGCTTGACATAATCCGAAATTGAATAAGAATGATTGTCACAAAATAGGGTGCTCAAGTTAAGGGAAGGTCCTCTGGGTTCCACATCATTATGGCATGTCTAATCACTCACTTTTGTACTCTTATCATGAAACTTAAATGAAGTGAATTTAAATGACGGAATATTGAATTCAGAGCATCTGTTCATTGTGGTATTTTTATTTTTATTTTGAATTATATATTTGAATCTTCAACCCTCCTCTATCCTGATATGTGGTATGTTTGGTTTTGGTTCATATATACATATGTTCTTTCTCATTGTATTAATTTACCAATTAATGTATGTTTACATATGAATTATGGACATTAATACTGTATGACCATGGGAACATTTGTGGTCTATGTTCTGTTAGAATCACTATATACATTATTGTAATGCAATTATGAACAGCCTTGGAAAAGCCCAGGAGGTTGAAACATGTGTCGGCTGTACTGCTGCACCGATATGTGGAATAAATCACAATCTTGTTTCTATAGAACTGTGTGAAATGATATTTTGGTTACTTTACAATTCTCAAACAGAACGTGAGTTGGCATGCCAGATCCTTAATTCTCTTGCAAATGGATATTTCCCATCTGTGAAAGGAAGAGTGAACTAAAGTGTGGCTGCAGACTCTCGAGTGGGTACCTTCCCATAGAACAGGTCAATAGGCCATGTTCGTTCTCGCAGAGGGGCGCCTATGGACTATTTTTTGATTTATTAAGAGACTTACGTTTAGTCACCCTAAGTTTCCTAGGGTCATCCAGACGTGGACCCCATGCTCACTGTGCTCAAAGAGGCACAGCTCCACCTCACTGATGAGGCCCAACAAGGCTGAAACACGTGTATGGGGTTGCTGTTGGTACTCTTGTTCAGAAGGGAATTGCCATAGCATTTCAGTGGTGAACTGCCCTTGTGGGCGGGACAAAGACTGTTAGGCAAATGGATATTTTCCATCTGTGAAAGGTACAGTGAGCTTAAGTGTGCCTGCAGACTCTCGAGTGGGTGCTTTCCCATAGAACAGGTCATGGGGCCAGGTTCGTTCTCACAGAGGGGCGGCTATGGACTATTTTTTGATTTATTAAGGGACTTAGGTTTAGTTACCCTAAGTTTCCTAGGGTCATCCAGACATGGACCCCTTGCTCACTGTGCCTAAGGACTATTTTGTTTTTTTTCATTCTATAGTTGTCGTGGGGTCATCTTGAAATAGTACAAGATCATCACAATTTCCAGTCAACTAATCAGGAACTCATCATAGTGTAGTTATTGTGATTACTCTAGAGTAATCTCATTTGAATAATTTGGCCTATAAACATACTTCAGGATGGCTTTTGATGATCTCCCAGAATTAGCTATGGATAACTACAGAATTATCCCTGGAAGATCTTCCTTTTTGACTGGGGCTCTCTTCTCCAGCACCACAAGAATAATTTGAAATGTTTTCTGTTTCCAGCTCAGGAGCACTGCAATTAGGCAATTAGGCAAAGCATACAACAGACCCCATATTCCTGCAGAGGCATGTGATTGAGCACAGGGTGGGTTGTGGTGGAGAGACATGGCTGCAACAGCCCTCCTTTTTATGCCTGGCTAACTTCTAACTTTCCCCAGATGAATCTGAGAAACGTTCTTTGCTTACACGAAAAAGAGGCAAAATGCATGTGATTCTGCACATTATACATTTGCCTTTTCATCTTTTTAAGTTTTAGGTTTCTAATGTTGGTAATAAACGGCCTGATATTTTTTTTTTCTTTTTGTAGTGTGTTTTTAAAATGCCCTTGCAAAACTGAGGACATATCTCCTACTGCCTTCCATTCTAAAACTTTCACTCCTCTCTTCAGTCAGCCCCCACACCCTTTTCCTGCTCCTCCTCACCTCCCACTGGTTGCACTGCATCAAATCTGAGCAAGTAAGGCTACCCTATAAATGCTGTCCTACTCTCCACCCGCACCCATCACGGTGAAGACCCTGTGAAACCAGCCTTACTCCACACAGACCACGAAGAAATCCAACCCACGACTACACACAAAACCTGAGAGGATGGAGTCATGAGGCTCACGCCTTGGTATCCAATAATCACAGCTGATGGTGAAAAGCTGTCAGCAAGAAGAAGGAAGAAGCAGGGGTTTTGCTAGGTCTGGAAAACATCTGGGTTATGCTAATTTTGGGACTGTCAGGACTTGGGGCTAGCTAGCCATTTTGGTTGTAACCACTGAGCTTCTATCCGGGGCTACGACCAAAAGACCCGGGGCTAAAGCCCCTTCAGCCCCCCAACCCCTAGCAACGCCTATGGGAAGAAGCCTCCTTTCATAGTTGTCCTGTGCAGCGTCACATGCTATCTGTGTCTTGGGTATCAGAATCTACTTTTAATACAAGAGACAGGGAAAAAGGGATCCCAGTTTTGTGCAAGTGGGAGTGCAATACATTGATATTGCCCGATGAATGATGGCTGATCTCTATCATGGCTTGTGGATAACGTTATGTTGATCTGCCTGTGATTGCCTCCTGTATTATTTCCTCTTCTCACGGTGCCCATTCGTTTGGTGGCCAGAGGCGGCATGGCATGTGTGTTTCTGTTTCTCAGACTCACCACACATTGCTTGTTATTCGGCGTCGGTTCCACTCTGCACAGGGAAGACGATGATTCCTTGTAGGTATTATTTTAATCTCCTTTTGTTGCTTGTGAGTGTATGTACTGTGAAGGGCTTTCAACATGTGCCCCTCCTCTATATTCGCCCCCTTCTCCCTGGCGTGCTGTTCTTCTTTCTCATTTCACATTCATCCGTGTTCTTTTCCAGGACCGGAAACGTGGACCGCACTTCCGTTTACAACATGTCCAGCCGCCTCTGCTTTGATCATTTTTAATATTAAAATGAAATCCTATCTTCCTTTCTGCAGTCTTTTCAACTTTACTTCCTTAAACTCTCCTCTGCAGTTATGTGCGGCAGAGTCAACTTAGACATCACATATTCTATTGCACTGGGGTTTGTAATATGTATGCAAATGTCTTTGAGCAAGAGAGCAATATAAAATGGTATGAAATAAAAATTAATCAAAGAGATGACAATTTAGAGAACCTTTACCCTCGACATGTCTGATTACGCATGTTTCTTGTGAGAGCTAACACTTTTGTATGAATGTCGATTATTATAAACAAGCAATATTAGCGAGAGTACCATTGTGTTTCCAACAAGTAATCCGTAGCTTGCAAACCCCGGATATGATGAAACGAGTACCACTAACACAAATATTATTTATTTAAGAGTAATGGTAATACTACTAAAATCAATATCAGTTCTCCTTCTGCTGTGACTAATTTTACTAGTACTACCGTTATCATTATGAGCAAAAATAACAATAATAATACTACTTATTATTATTTGTATTATTATTATTAATAACAATAATAATAATACTTATTATTATTTGTATTATTATTAATAATAATAATAATAATAATAATAATAATAATAATAATAATAATAATAATAATAATAATAATAATGTCTAATTATAGCACACCTTACCATACACTGTGTTCAGGTGTTTTACAAAGACAGCACTTTAAATACATCCAAGGCATAAAATAAGCAATATGACATAGCAATGTGCATTGCAATTATGTGTGTTTGCTAAATAAATTGACCCTTGTGTAGCAGAGTTAGCTATTTACATTTCCCTGTTCAATGAAAGCACAGGTCATGCTGCATTCCTCTCTTGACCTCAGGGATCTCTCCAGCAGCTTCTCTCTACAAGTTCATAGAGTGAGTAATGCAGATATAATTTCCTCCACTAAAAGAGCCATATGCATGTGTGAATTGCTAGGCAAGAAAAGTGATTTCTGTTTCAAACAACTGCAAATCACAAGTAATCCAGAAGATACTTTTATTAAGCTAACTATATCCTGTTTGTCAAAGATCAGTATGTGTTAACTTTATTTTTTCACACGGCAGTCCTGCAATTCCATTCCTAAAAATGTAAGTTGACACATAATGCAGTATTGCAACTATAAAACACTGCATTGTCTTTTTGTCAGTGATGTTTAGGTTAGTGTATCTAAATCTCATACTGTCAACTATTTTTTATTTTGTTGGGGAAGGTGCATCATATTGATGAGTGAATACTTTTGAAAATGTACATGTTCACAGAACCAAATGCTTATGATGGCAAAACTAGTTCTTTGACCGGCGTGTTGCATTTATCTGTACAACAGGTGCTGAACCCAGGAGCTGATCCCAAACTCTTTGACATTGTGACTAATCACCCCCCTGTTGCTTTATACCAGCAACCCCAAAAGTGTGATGGCCGCAAACTACAATATGCCAACTAGTTTGCCCATGTATCTGCCTACTATGCCATCCACTCTGCTTAGGGCCTGATCCATGGAATTTTTTGCATGGTGCAAAGTGACTTTTCACTGGTGCAAAGTGACTTTGCACTGCCAACAAACACTTTGATTCATGGAACGCTGCAACGTGTATTTTTGCCATGCAGATTCACGGAACAGTGCACATTTTATTTTTTGCTGTGCAAAGTGAATTTGCATGGCAAAAGGACACGTTGCACTATTCCATGAATCGTGGTGTTTGTTGGCAGTGCAAAGTCACTTTGCACCAGTGAAAAATCACTTTGCACTGTGCAAATAATTCCATGAATCAGGCCCTATGTCTCGTACTTTCCTTCCTCTTGCATAATGAATACACATGGCTAACTAGATGTTTACGCAAAGTAGTGATCAGAAGTTCCATCCAGACTATACACCTACAGATCTATTGCAATAACATACACTGTAGATGGCCTCCAAAGCTTGCTTTTCTGTCCGATTATAATTTGCATTATATACTGGCACCTGAGAGCTGGCCAATCCGAAGGCCTGGAACACAAGCAGAATCTGCAAGTAACTGCACAAATGTCATGCCGGGATGCTGGGCTTTGCCCAGCCGTCACCCTGTTCTTGGAGGTGGTGCCAAAGGCAGTGTCCATGGAAGTGTTACATCTTGATACTTACTCCCCCTACCCCATCCACTCCTCACCTGACGTCTCCTGGTTCACATCCAAGTCCTGGAAATAGTTATTTTCCATTGTGGACATCTGTGCAATTTCTTTTTAAGGGAAGACTGAAATGCATAAAGCCTGGTTCACTTAAGAAGGAATCCAAAAAAGTATAATTCTATGCAGAATAGTAATGGATCATTCCATCCAGTCTGTACATCTACAGATCTACTGCAATGCAATGCACTGTAGGTAGCCTACACAGCTCACTTTGCTCTATGGTTAGAATTACATTGCATAGTACCACCTGCGGGAGAGGCCGGAAACACAAGCGGAATCTGCATCTAGCTGCCTGCGTTACATGCCTACACCATGCCCTTGGAGGCCATGCCCCAGGACAAGTTCCAATGGAGTGCCACACCTCGACTCCTCCTCCACCCTTGCCCACTAACCTGCACATCTCCTTACTCACATCCAGATCCTGGCAATTGCGGCCATGTGCAATTTCTTTTCAAGGGAAGCACATGACCTGCAAAGCCTGGTAGCTTAAAAACTAGCAAAATATTTTCAGCAATGCTGATGGGGCTCAGAGTGCTAATGGCGATAAATACTGGTTTCATGGGTGCGCAGGGCGGGAATTTTGTGCTTGGGCTTAAATGACTCAGGCTTGAGGACCTTTTTGAGACCCTTCCCTCCCTCGAAAGTGGTATTTAACGCTATATTGAAAACCATGGATATTAATTAAAGGCAAGGTCCATCTTGTTCACCTAAATTTGAAAATTACCCAGCCAGCTTCAACACCATACTACATACTTAATCTGAGATTATGACTTTCCTTTAACACTGTGAACCTTTTTGATTTACAAAACTTGAGAACTTTTCCTTGCATAGGAAATGATGGATCAAGCATGCAATACACAGACACAGCCCTGTGTAACACAGACTGAACCAAGGTGCACAGAGCCTTTCACTGAAAACTGCTTTCAGAGCTTTTTTTCATATCTTATTTATTTGTGTCCATTCATGCAGCTAGCATTGACATTTTACATATGCTCATCTCACTTATGTCTTACTTTAGCGGTATTCAAAAATGCAATATTTTGCTCATTTTTTCTCTTGGTAACAAATGACATCTGGTGACATATTAAAAATATCAGTACAAAATTGCTAATCAAATAAGTTTGTTTGCTAATCAATAACATTTTAATTAGCAAACTCTGCTAATCAATATTTGAAAATGAATGTATGCCTTGACATTGTTCCTACTTTTTAAAAAATGTATTTGTATTTATTTTTTAAGGGCTCTGGTGCTTTATCACAGGAACACTCACAACAACAACCAAACATATGGCCAATTCGTAGGTGCCTTACATGAGAGGGGATGATCTTAATTGATTAGGCAGTAGATGTCTGGTAGTCCAAGATCCACAAATCAGGAGCAAGGCATGACACAGGACAGCAGGACAGGGTATTCACAAGATCTAGAGCTCACAGCACCTTCAAGGGTCAAGGAGTGGAAATTGGTGGCGTTGTTGACCTGGGAAGGTAGTGCATTCCCATGGCAAGGAGCTAAAAATAGATAAAGTGGGAGGAAGCGCAGGCTGTTCAAGGAAGAGAGAGATTAGGAAGGGTGTCAGGATGGAGATTGCGTTGAGGCAAGACAGTGTCAGAAAGGTACGGGTGGATCAAGCCCAGGAATGGAGGGTTGGAAAAAACCTAGTTTAACGTTATACCACAAAGACCGGACATCATTCTTGGTCAAAAGCCCGTTTTGAAAACTCATTGCTCTCTGGTCAAAGCCGAAACCCTGTCCAAGGCCTATCTGCTTCCGCTTTGATCCTAATTCTCCTCAATGCCTCAACAACTGCGTCCTTTGTAGCTCCACAGCTTTAATTGAGGGTTTCATCTCCTTTGGTCCAGCTGCATCCTCTCGTATCATCCTGTTCATGCGAGTTACCAACTGTCCAGCCTTCAGTACCTGCAGAGATTCCACTCCAGCTTCCTCCTGATAAATATCACTATTCTCCTCCCAATACTCAGCTCGCACCTCCTCCTGCTGCTGTTTCTTCACTACCTGACCCACCACCTCAACTCTGCCCTTCTCCGCCTGATTTTCCTTGACAACCTCCTCCTGCTCCTTCTCCCTCTTACTTCCAATCCCCTGCACTCTCAGCTCCCTGTTCAATCTTTCCCATGCACTGCCAACTTTTTCCAAACTCCTTCTGCAGTGGTGACTTCCAAACACCCAAAGACAGTCCTTTTTAGACCCCGGCTGTCCCTCCCCGTTTTGCAAATTGAGTTTGATGTTTACATCAAATTGTATTGATTAGTGAGGACACAGATTTGGTTTGCCATGGGTTTGTGATATGAAGCACATGTTTCTGATTGATGATCAGTGAAGCAATGAGATAGGCATACTGCAGCTTGAAAAAGCTGATTCACCATCTTGGAATCAGTATTTGCTCTTCTCCACCCCTGCTTGCCAGCACCGGCATTCACCACAGTGCCGTATCTCTCCCTGAACTAGTAATGAAGTTAACAAGTGTCTATGTAAGTTTCTCCCAGCAATAGTATATGCAGGGGACTTTCTGGTCACATGGAGATTCGGCATGCAATGCTTTGGGTCTGCCTAGGTTGCTCTTAAAGGGCCAATGTGTTCCTTAAATGCAGCGATTGACTGTGTGCTGCCCTATATCACGGATTAAGTGAGGATCAGCAGAGCATCTTCCCCATACTTTTCCCAGATCCATCGGCCGACCCCTGTCCTCCGTGGTCAACTAACTAGATATCCCAATAATTAGGCAGAGTACCTTATCACAGCCCTCTATTCAACTGTGGGCATTGGCTTTGAAGGAGAAGTCAGCCTTGAAGTTAATTTATATTTAATGTAATACGAAGATGGCGCTCATTCCTTGTTCTTTTGGCAGCCTCTAGGTAAGGGCAGCTGCTGCTTGATGATTTTCATTATTTGCATGTGAAAATAAGGGCCTTTTGAGAATGCTTGTAGTAAAGTGTGCAAATGAAGGAGGGGCTTGGTGATATAATTTGTGCTGAGTTAATCAAAGAACTTTCAGTGGAGGTCCTGAAAGGGTTTACGATTCTTGTGAACATGTGTTACAAAAGATGTTGGAATGAGCGAGGAGTTGGTCCGGCCGAACAGTGGAGGATTTCTGATGATTGTGCACCCATTTCTTGATAGAGGATCTGTTGTTCTAATCAATGCAGGATCCTGAGGACAACAAGCAAAATAATACTTGGGGTGTCTTTGGAAGTGTTCTAGGTAGCTCTTGGTTTTCTGGATACTCCTTTTCTGTTGTTATCCTTAGCGGTGTGCACCATAATCTCCTGTAGGCAGTACTCTGGCAAAGGCAATATCAGTTTGGAGGCCAGGATGAAAAGCATATCTGAGGGGCAAAGTTGGGCCAGGCGGTGCTGTCTGTTAAAATGTAAGACAGAGGCCAGTGGTGAGGATTTGATATCCCTTCACTGGACGGGAAGCCCTGATTTGGAAAGTGATAGGTGGTGTACCTTGCTGCAAGCAGGCAGTAGGTCAAGTGTTGACGTGGTGCTAAGATACATGTGTACCAATTAGATATCTCAGCAAGTTAAGTGCCTGTGATGCTGGAAATGCATTGGAGGACAGGGCCTCCCTGTCCTTGTCCTGTAGTCCTTTTTCATTTGTGTTCTGTATTGTTTTCTACCCAGGAGTCCATGTGGGACTCCTGGCAGTGCAGCTCTTCCTGTTTTTGGTTTTGTCTACAGACCCATGGGATACCCTTATGGCACCCATGGGTGGGGGGTACAACCCTGTGCCCCTTGTGTATAATTTTGGGCACCTGTGTGTGGCCCACAGAGCAGGGTATGGGCTGGTGGCAGCTCCATCCTGAATTTGAATTTGACAGGTGCTCTGAGTATCCTCCATTTTGGGATACCCAGGCCCTGCCATTGGAATCAGTTGATTACTGATAGGAAACAAGATGGCCCCTGTGGCCTCTTGCTTTCTATTGCTGTTACCTTGTTTTCCCAAAGAGCTGGGAAGCCCTGACTCTGTCCCTTCCCCCTGACTGGCTGTTGGGTGGAAGTTCCATATATGGTGTTGTTGTGAAGTCCAGGCCAGACTGGCTGGAGCCTACCCAGTGACTGTATGTTGTGGGTACACCCTGTGGGTGGGGCCTGGGTGAATGGAGTGTGTGACCAATATGCACTTCTTGTTGTGGATATCTGGTTTCTGTTGTTTGACAGAGACAGCCCTGCCCGAAACTAGTATGAATGCAGTGTGTATTGTTGAATGTCTGGGTACTTGTCCCAATACACATTCCTTGTTGTGAGTGTCAGAGAGGGAGGAGTATGGCCTGAATGCACTGTATGCCTGATTGGCTGACTGACTGCTGAATGCCTTTCTGAGTGATTGGTTGCCTGTGTGTGACCCAGCAGATTGAATGGGAGATCAACTAGTATATCTGGGGGCCTCTCACTGCTAAAAATAATTCAGAAGCTGAAGTTGAAACTGACGCTTAATCTCGAAGCCGAGCCTGAAGAAGAAGGTTGACTGCTGTCTCCCTTTGCCGAAATCCGAAAGCCGAAAGCCGTTGAGACTGATCCAAGAGAGGGCCTGGTTAGGAGCCCTCTTCCCATGCTCCAAGGGACCATCGAGCACCGCTAACCTTTGCCAAAGCGCCCTGGAAGTCAGACCCTCGAAAGGCTGCGGACCAGAGACTAGGACCGCCAAGGAGAACGAAGATCAGCACCGGACATTCCGTCCACCGTCGTCGACCAGGGTTCGCAAGTCTGCCGTAACCGCTGGAGGCCCGTCGAAGCCATGTTGCCCAGAAGCGGGGACCGCTTGACTCCGTTCCACTGATGACCAGAGCAGCACGCTCCTTTGCCTAAGACTTTTGATTCACGGACGCTCTTGTCCGCACTGCCGCCTGCCTTATCCCGCCAGAGAAGGCCAGACAACCGGCATGTTGAGGAGCATCCGTCGGTGGGCGCCACCCAACGACCATAGAGACGCCGGACGACTCGACGTCCTTGCTGGGTCACAGTTCTTCACAATCTCTTTGAGGTCCTGAACTATCAACATCGAGGTGCCCCAGGACACCTACGCTCCATCGTCGATGATCACCGGTGGGACCGAAGCTGCCGCCTCAACGCCGAGTTCACTTTCTTCAAGGGATCTTGACGATTCGTGGCTCCTGCTTAAAGGGAGCCGCTCAAGAAGGATATGTCGATGACCCGACGTCGAACTCTGCTATTCCAGATACACTGGGGTGGTAGAAACATTATAGAAGGAAATAAGACTTATAGGACAATATATGGACTGGGCTTGTGCTATATCTTTATTTTACAGGTTGCCCAAGTGGGGGGATCTCCACAAAGAACTGTGTCTAGGTAATGGGGCCAGTATTCTGCCAATTGTTCTAACCAACTGCTTTCCTCCTATGTCTATTGTTGGTTACCTTTATTAAGTGATTTGTGTGACATTTAACCAGAGTACAGTTGATGCACTTTAATGCAATCTGATAATAATTGTGGTACCACTTAGAACTGTATATATTTGCCATTCATTACTGAATGATAGTGGCCTAATACCTCCACGGATAGGTTCAACCAAAATTAATTGGTTAGCCTATGCAGATTTTGTGGTGGTACTGGACCACTCACAGGTCGGCCTTCAGAGATTGCTGCAATACACTTGACCTATATGCCTAAAAGAATGATCTTAAGATTAATCCGGAGAAATCAAGGATCCTTATATTTAAACATCTGAAAAAAATAATCAATAACTACTCGTGGGAATTGGATGATAGAAACATTGAGATAGTCTCTGAGGTAACATATTTGGGAGCCACAATTAAATCCTACTCGACTAAGAGTCATTTATTAGAAATTATTAATTTAAAGACCCTTAAGTTGGGGGCACAGATAAAAAGGATAAAAATGAAATTCTGCAAATTTTCGATACTCCCATTGATAAAATTCTATATAGGAAAGGTGGTCCCGATCATTCTGTATAGTATGGATACAAATTTACTCGCATTGGATGTGAATTGGGACTTGATTGAATCAAAACTCTGGAAATCAATGCTATCTCTTCCAAATTGTGTTCCAATTGCCTCTGTGAGGTATGAATTGGGGCTATCCTCTTTAAGATCGTGGCTGGAGTGGAAATGGATTTCCCTAAATAGGTCCCTGTTGGTTCCTATAAAGGATTCTCTAAACGAGGATCTGTCCATCCTGCTCCATGATAAAACTAATATATTTCTTGAAAAGTTAAGATCTATTAAACAGTTCAGACTGTACAACAGATATGTTGATCCAAAACCCAATGAAAGTGAAAGGTAGTCTGAAAAGGTGGGATTGGGTGACCACCGGAGAAAGGATGAGGATGACAAAATTATCACAATCGTTTTCCAGTATGGGTAGAAAAAGGACAAGTCTTCCCCCATATCTGGAAAAATATCCAGATCCATGCTACAGGGATATCTTTCTGAGGTTTAGACTTAATTTACTACCTACCCTGGAAATCCAATCAGCCAGAGAGCTGATTCAATCTGGGAACTGTTGTATGAAATGTGATGCCAACGAATGTCAAACACTAAAACATCTGGTAATTAAGTGTACTGGTACAAGGGAGATGGGAATTTCGAGATTGAGAAGATTTGTACACGATATCAGCTGGTTAGATACGGAGGAATTTTGGTCCAGAGCTTCTTCTGGTACTGAAACTTTCCTAACAGCAGAAATGGTAAGACTAATGAGAGATCTAAAGCTAGATAACTATCAAAGGGAACCGGGATGAGAGATATACGTTTTATTAATGTTTTAGTTCTAATCTTTTTTCAATATTTTTTTTTCTCGTTATTTATCTTTTAGATATTGGTTCAAATGTTTTTAGATAAAATATGCCTTGTTGTCTGTTTTTTTGGAATTTTCTTTTTGTGAAATGTTTTATATGTAAAGAACAATGTAATAAAAATATTTGCCATTGTAGATTTACTGAGCACACAGTGAGTTATTGTGATTATCTGTATAACTTTGAACCTTTAATAATATAAAGACTGCGTTTTAACTAATACAGTGTGTGGCCATTCCTTTGTGGGGCCTTGGGGACTACATTGTACTTAAGAACCAGCCTGCATCACCTCCTGAGAAGCTAGGTCTTGGTTGCTCGTCCATTGCTACCGTAATAGAGAATCTTGGCTGTGGTCCTCGGTGCCTCTCCTCTACCATATAGAGAGCAAAAGTACAGACCCCCCCCTCCAGTCTTTACAGTGACTACTTGGACCATCTGTGTACAGAATGGAGGGCTTAGGTTTGCAACCCCCCATGACCAGCTCAGACCTTCATCTTTCTACATTTTGTAAATTGCGTACCCTCCTCCCCCGCACTTGCCACCTTCCCATGCACTTGCGCGATCTGAATGATACCTGGCCTAGTAGGACTGTTGTCTGTTCTCCCTGTGTTCCCCCTCCCTTTGCCGCGTCACGGCTTGAAACACATGTGTATAGGTTCATTATAAATGCCATATCATATCATATTTCCTAGCATGAGAAACAGGCTAATATTAACACCAATTATTACACTTTGAAACAGGACAAAGCCAGCATTGAGAGTGACCCTAAACTTGGAAATTGTCTTGGTCACATAGTGTGATGAGCTAGTAGTCACATGGGAGTCTGCGGACGGAGGTCCTTGAGAGTCTAGTTGCAAAGGTATGTCACCTAGAGTGTTGGTCATCTGGATATAGTCTGTGGCATGTGGTCCACCTCAAGAACAGTAGTATGTATCCCCTAGGAGGCTCTTTGTGAAGGGCTTATTCTTGAAAACTGTATTGGCATGTTTTTGCAGATCAAACATTCAGGATAGGTTATTTCAAAAGAGGCAAAGGAGGAGTCTGCCCGTGGGAACGTTTGTACCGGCATCATTCCGCCGGCGTGAATAGTCTCTGCTACAGGCACGCCACAGGTTTGAGGGGACACTGGACAGAAAATAACAAGGTGGCCATCTTGGAATGGTGCAATATGCGGGGTATTTCGTGTAGGAGAGAGGTGTCTGGGGAACAAGCACAGGGTTAATCCGGTGGCGAGAAGTTTGGCCAAAGAGAAGAACGGAAGGGGAGCACCCAAAAAGGAAGGGAATGCACGAGGGGTCCAGGTCAAAACAAGGGGGTGCTCCAAGAAAGGCCAATATCCATTTGCAGAGGGAAACAAGGGTATGGAGTTGTCAGAGGAATAATGTTGCCACAAGGGGCAGCCAGTGATAGTAGGGAGACAGATGGTGATGCGTCCCTGTTTCTAGAAGAGAATTGGCAAGGTGTTGCCAGCCTGTGATGAGGGATTTAGGTAACCTTTAGTGACTGTTTGTCTCATGGTATGGGGTAAGAAAGCGAGGACTCTGCAGGTTTGTAAAACACGATTTGGCTAAGTCAATTGCTCTGGTCCTGCTCTAAGCACATCTGTCGTGTAGTTGACTGTATAAACAGGTATGTGGTTTTATTCATAAAGCGCGAACAGTCACATCATCAGTGTAGTTTTAAAGTACTGGAATACACATGTTTACACAATTTGAATGGTACATAATGGGTTTAAAGGTTTTTTTTTGTGTATCACTTCTGCTGTTGAGAGTATGATTTGTATACGTTTGATTGCATGAGTGTGTGTGCGTATGCTAAGAGGGTTGTATAGGTGTAGAGTGTTGTATAGGCATGTGAGTGCTGCAGTTTAGGAATTGCATCATATGCTCAGCTGGTCTGATAATATGAAACGGTGTAATGCTTACCTGGCAAATATTGGAACATTATGCCTATGCTATAGAGGTAGCCACATAACATATCATGTATTGCCATCATATGGTAATATAGTCAAAACATACATAATTTATTGGCAAGTTTCATAATAACTAGCATACAGGACTTAATCCCTGGGCAAACCAAATCGTCAACCACCCCTGCAAGGCTAGAGACAAAGGCAAAAGTCGCCCTCACAGTCTTCAGTCCCATATCTATTGAAGATTTCATCTCAATGGCAAGGACACCTTAAGGAATTTAGGGGACCGGGACATGAAAGTCTTTCATCCAACAAACCAAAGAAATTAAGCGATCCAGAATGTCTGGTTAGCCCCCTCCTTGCAATCAAAACTCATAGCTTGGAAATCTGCCTGAAGCAATCAATGTGTGCACGGATACTCACTTCCTGTCCCCTCACCCTCATTAGATTTGCTGGAAACAGAACAATAAGCAAGTGGCCTTACAATGGCAACATTAGCGGTCCATGTCGAGCGTATTTGTGCTCTTGCATAGGTAGAGGACACATGTTAACAATAGTCGCAAAGAAGAAGTTGTTGTATAGATGCAGGATACAGATAATTATTATAATTGTTCTTTTATAACATGCTTAATACCAACGAGTGGTTTCTAAGCATGGGATGGGATAAACAAAAAAGTAATTTAACTTCAGAATAGTTAAGAAATGCTTTTCTTGGAACTCTTTTCACCTGTTAAAATAGGGAGTTAAAATAGCAGATGCCAGAAGCCCTGGCATCTTGGGGAAAGAAAGTAGTAGCTTCTGAAAGAAAATTGTATCATTGAAAAGCATGTTTATTTAGAATTCATGCATAATGCAAACTTTAAGAATGTTTTCAAAAAAATATTTTTTGCTTCAAATTATTTTCAGACAAAAGTACTTGGAATATTTTTGAAAAAGAGCCGGAAAATAAGGAAAAAAAAGTTAATTATAATATACATAAGAATTCTGAGAGATCTACACTTACAACAAAAAAGAATTCTAATTTAGGTGAGTGAACCAAACAGGCCACATAACCTGATAAGCTTATTCTCCCACCCCACCACTTCATTTATTTATTCTGACTTAATCACTGAACCTCATTCTATTCTTTTTCCATACTTTTTCCTTAGTATCTCTCCTGAAGAACCACAGGCACATACCGTGGGGAAACACGAGTTGAGAGAAACAAAAGTGAACATAAGGAAGTCAATGCATTTGAGAAAAAATTGACCAATATGTGAATTGAAAATCAGAGTTGCATGAAAATTAATGCAAATGAGAAAATTCAAATTTGGACTTGCATGAAAGTCAATGCAATAGAGATAGAAATTGCCAATTGTGTAATGAAAATATGAGCAAGAAGACACAAAAGAATAAATAAAATGTATGGAAAAACAACAAATCTGGTATCTATTTTTTTCTTTTTCTACCAGAAGCACATCCCATAAAAATGCTTTCCTAAAAAGAAAATGTATTCATGATATTGCTGCAGTCGCAATATAAGCACTTAGGGTGCAGAATCTAGGTAAACCCATTAGCTTTCTTGGCACATAAAAGATATTGCCGTAATAGGAAAACAAAGCCGACAAGGACTGCAATCTGTTAATCAAAGCATAGTTTTCAAGTGTTATCGCTATTAGCAAAGGAGCACATACATTTGTGTTATGCAGTATATGAATGGTCACTGTTTAAATACTCGAAGCAACACAAAAGCCAGAACTAAATAACTCTTAGTGGCTGGGCAATTTAGAAAAGTTTAGCGATTAGCAATTTTGTCAGGTTATGCACTATGAGAGTAAATTAATTGTCCAAGAACATACACGTTGGTTGAAAGGTGAAGTTGAGACTTGAGCCCAAATTGCAATTTCTGCACTTGTGAAGGCAAGACTCCCAATTACGCACACTCCAGAGTAAAGACAACCCGCTAGGGAAATAGGTCAGGAGAGAGCGTTGCAAGGATAACAAGGTTTAATTCCACCAGATACAAATATCAGCAATGGACTGTGGCAAAAACATCTATTTTTCAGAACTTTCTGCCAGTGATGGAAGGACTGGCTGCAGGTCATGTGTGTACTATCTGCCAGAGAATGGTGTCTTGCAATAGAAGAACCATTGAAAAAACATTTGAGGACATTTGGTTTTGATCAGGCAACCTGAAGCCCTGCGTTCTATGCCACTGTGATGCTTCATTGTTGCTATGATTGCGCTAGCCAATGGGAGTTGTAGCCCAAAATATCTGGAGATTTCCAACCAGGTGTTGGTCTACTTTCGCCGTCTCCTGTTTAGCCCGGTATCTCCATTGCACTGATTATACGATTTCCAAATCATACGTTTACATTTCAATATGTAATTTGTGTTTTCTAAGAGGCTTGTACAGATGCAGGTTGAATGTTACTGCACTGCAGCATATGTTTCAGGTTTACACTTGCAATGTCTGTTTCGAGAACCGTGATATGTGGAAGCAATGGATTTTGATTTTAATTTCAATGAGGTAAATTATATTCAAATGACTGGTCTGCGACCGTTGATGAAGCAACGTGCTTTGGTTGGTAAATTTGCTGGGCATGGCAGAAGAAACATTCTAGAGACATTGGGCCATTCCCATTCGCGGGACCCGGTACGTCCCCATTCCCATTTGAGCACCCATAGGGCTCAATGGGAATGGGGAGGATAGTAGCAACGGGCCCGTTAATAACGGGACCGTTGCTACCATCCTGTTCTGATATTAGGTGCCGCTCTGCATGTCTGGTCGGACCAGGCGTACAGAGCGGCCCCGCGAGCAGAACTCGTAATGTGGCGTTAGAGTGATAACAGCACCAACAGCACTACCAGCGCCATTATCACTCTACCGCCAGGGTCGTAATGAGGCTGGGCCTCATTATAAGTTTGCCGGTACGGGAACTACGGTACCGGTAAGCTTGCCGGTACTGTATTTCCCCGACCGGCAAACTACAAGTTGTGCTCGAGAGTGCTTTTCTGGGACCTGGCGGGCAGAAAGGCACCCGCGAGCACAGCGTGTCAGATGCACACTACGTTATAAACAGTGTCTGTGCATCTGACCTCCCCATTCCCATTCAGCTCTATGGGGCCGAATGGGAATGGGCAGCATCTTTTTTCCGGCACCCGCGAATGGGCAATTAACGGGTCCGGCGGAGCCGGACTACCCCGGTAATTGCCCATTCGCGGGCACTGGAAAATATTGCAAGTTTGGCGGCAGGCTGCTGTGTTTACCGGCAAGGCTACCGCTAAACTTGTAATGAGCCTCATTGATGTGTTTGTGGAAAAGGTGTTAAATTATGCTTATCTAAGACCTTAGCATGACACAGGGTGTAAAATATTCATCTTGTACAGCTGCCAGTGTAGATTTCTATATATTTAATTAGTCATTCAGGAATGCTAATTTGACCACAATCATACGTCAAGCCTTTACAATGAATGGTCATTATCATTGTCCAAGGTAGGCAACTGTCAGGTTGCCCCGGGCAAGTCGTGCAATTATAAACCCTAGTTATATTTAATGACAGACTTAAAGGACTTATAAAATGGAATATTGCAGTACATCTTCATGCATTTTGTCTTTTTTTTTTTTTAACCATGTCCACTCTCTTTGTGAGGATGGAAATAGATTGTGTACAGCAGCAGATCACACCGCACATGCCAGTTGCTCATGTTCCACGAAAAGGTGGCGAAGAATTAACCCTTGTATGCATTACATTGTAAATGGGGTGAGAAGGTACGCATCAAGTGTTCTCACCTTCTTAAACTCTTTGGGTTGGAATTGGTTTCTGCAGGAATGTGCAAATCATCATGAAGCAGTGTTTGCCTCCTGCTGTATTCTTCGGGAAACAGTGTGGAGTAATTATCCCACACGTCATAATTTGCCAGGTCGTAGATACAGTCAGTATTTGAAATAATGCCAATTTTCACCATTACCACCATGCTCATAATAGAGCCAAAGAAGCACTAGTAATGTGGCAGCAAAACTGAAAACACTGAACATGCAGAAACTCCGGCCACTGTATATTACGGCAGATTACACAGGACTTGCGGTTATGTGGAATTCATTTCTGTTTACAAACATAAGTAGTTAGTGGTGCAAATTGTGACTTTGTGTTGTAATGAAGACGCCCAGGAGTCAGTAGGTACGTTCACACAGGTTCCTTATTCATGACGTTACAAGTTGATAGCTCAGTTAAGGGGCATAACCCCAGAGGGGACCCACTGGCACCCACCAGCCAGGCTAGCTCTGACAAACTGACAAACTGCCTGAGCTAAACACAGGTCTCGTGCAAAGATTCCAGGCACTCATCGACATTCTCACAGTGACTTCAGATGATGAACGGATGGGAAGGAGCAAAACAAAGCAGGCTTTCCAAGTAATGCTCAACCCAAATTACAGCTTAAGTCAATCGTCAGCGATCCAACTGTATAATAGACCAAAAATTACTGCTGACCAAACAACTTTCATTCTTCTGAAAACCAAACTGAGTCCTGCACTCCGCTACAGGTCAGCTCACAAAAACCAGAGGTGCATGCAAGAAGGAAAACATACTTGCACACCCTAACTGCATAGGATGCAGAACTATCCTATTTGCCTTTCCCAAAGAGAAAAAAGAAGGTGTTGCAAAATACACATAACAATACAACTACAAGTGTGGAAGGCTTCGCGACCCAACACTAAACTACCATATGTGACAATGGACATGCTACAAACATACACACATGCTACGTAAAAACAGTTATGACGGCATATCTCTCACACTACACATAACTAAAATACTCTTGATCATATGCTCCAAGCAGCAACCAGGCATGCATGTTCATATGTTTTCACAATAAACATGTGATCTATTTCTTTTAGTGACACACAACATGTATCCAATAAATAAGAGACTTGACTCACTAGTAGAGTGAGGTTATACAATTCATGTTGGGAGCATTAAAAGTCAATAAAAGACAATATTGTGCAGCAGATAACCTAACGATTTATAGAGTCTTTGGCTAGTGGCTACAACCTGAAATATGTTTCATCTTTTACCCTTGGTTGCTTACAGGTGCTTGATAACAAAGCTATTCTTATACTGGTTTAGCTGCTGGTTTAGCTCCTAGATCCTCAGGTAAGAGTCAAGCTGTGATGAAAGCGATTCATTTAAGGGTGCTGTATGCAGTGCCTTAAGTGGCACTACAAATCGAGCCGGGGCTCATCGAGGGGGCGTGGCGTAACAATGGGGGCCTTGATGGACACGAGCGAGAGCTTCAGGCTGTAGAAAAAAATGCCTTTTCGTGTAGTGGCTGGGGCTGCCAGGGGAGATTAGTGGGCCCCGGCAGGGCCCAGCCTCAAAACGAAATTTCGGAGCCTGCCAGGGCCCAGCCCCGGCAGGCCCCAGCCCACTTAAAGCCCTGGCTGTATGCATTAATCATCTCTCACAAGTATGTAAGGTTTTCCTGTGTTTGTTGTATCAGTCATGAGCAAGGAAGCAAGGAAGTTGGATGTGCCTGCCTGTGAGTACCATCATTTCATGTAAAGTCCCACTCCATGACGGATATGAAATCACATGTGGTTAGCTAGAGGCAAGTAATCATTTACTGATCAACTCAGTGTGCATTGCTTTTCAGGGAGGGACTACTTCAGCAAGTGCCCCCTTACAATGAGTGAGAAAATGACATTCTGATTTAGAAGTTGCCTTGTAAACTGGGGTCATTAATGTGATCTGAACCTTTTTGTGTAGGATGGCAGAAGAAGGTCATGGTGGAATTAATGATGCAGAACCAGGGAGTCAACCGTGCGGTTAGGAATATCAGATCATGGGAAACTCACAGGAATGTAGTATTAATCAGTGAACAGCAGGCAGATTAATCAAGAGTGAGCCCACTTGACCCTCTCCCTATACCGTCCTTCGAAGTGTACCCTTAATAGTCTATCCATCGAATTGTATTGATGTTGTTGTTCCCTATTTCTCTATCCCCTTGTTGTATAGGGCTTTGTTGACTCATAGCTACGTTTGTCCTATTTTATCCCCCGCACAATCATTCATGGAGAACACCACACATAATTAAATGGACCACCTCTGATTATGATCAGCTGACAATGGGCCTCATTACGAGCATGGCGGTAGCCGTACCTGTATGGCAGGCACGGCTACCGCCATGTTCGCTACCGGCACCGACTCCCGCGATTGGCAATAACCGGCCCATTACGAGATGAAGGGGCTGGTAATTGCCCGTTTGCAGGAGGCGGTAATGCCGGGCTCCCGATCCCCATTCTGCCCCATAGGGCACAATGGGGGTGGGGAGCATGGTTGCACTGGCAACGTTGACAATGGTGCCGGTGCAATCACGAATTCTGCTCGCGGGTGCCGCACAGCCCGCCAGGTAATACCTGGTGGCCTGTCAGGAACCCGCAAGCAGAACTCATAATGCAGCAGCCCGGTATGAACGGTGCCGGTGCCATTGCCTTACCAGCGCCGTTCATACCGTGGTCACCAATGAGGCCCAATGTCTCTTATCATGGCATTTTAGACTGACCGCTTGAAAATGGACAGCATGTTCTGATTCGGACAGCTGAGCTGTCTACCGAAGTTCTTTTGAAAGCGTTCTAGTTGATTATAATTGCTATATGAGCTGGATATTTGTCGTTGATGTTGACAATTGGGTTCATTTGGTATTTCTTCATTTGGTTTCTCCTCTTCCTTTTTCCTCATTTGCTCTGACAACACTTGACAGTATCTCTAGTCCAATCTATGAAAGTGTTGTCCAAACAGGTAGTCCCCTGCTCCTCCAGAACCATCAAGGAGCACATTGTCACCCTCATTCCAGCCTTGGCCGAACTCTGCAATCACTCTTTCACTCTGGATCTTTCCCCTCACTCCACAAGCACCCCTCCTAAAAACGGCTTCTGCCGATCCTGCATGTCCAGCAAACTATTGCCCAATTTCTATCACTCCATTCCTAGGCAAACTCCTGGAAAAGCTGGCCATCTCCTAGCTTACCTTCCGTTCTGAACCTTTTTGCTGCCTCCATGACCATCAGTCTGGCATCAGAGCATCCAGAGGCCTGGAAACTGCTCTGCTGAACACCCTTGAAGGTCTGCTCTCTTGCCGCGACTCCAGCTCTCCCTCCTGTCCTCATCCTCCTTGGCCTTTCCTCTGCTTTCGTCACAGTCAATCATGCCACCCTGAACAACAGACTTCATGTGAACCTGGGAATCATGGATCTGGACCTGGCGTGGCTGACCTCCTTCCTCCTGGTCCGTCCCTGCTAGGTCGAATTTGGGTCAGTTCTCGCCACCATCTCACTCCCCACAAGTAGTGTCCCAAACTGCTCTATTCTCTCACCCTAACTCTTCAATGTCTATCTGGCCCCTTTGGCCCACCTCTTCTCCACCTTCTCTCCTAACTTTCAGTGTTGTGTGGATGACATGCAGCTCTCCTTCAGGCTTCCTTCAGCCTCCTCTCTTTGCTTGCTCATTCCTGACTGTCTATCCGCCATTCAGTATTGGTGTGCCTCCAACGATCTTTGCCTTAATGCCAGTAAGACGGAGATCCTTCTCATTGGGCCCCCTGCTTCCACTTGCCCTCTCTCACTCTGGCTGCCCTCCTTGGCCCCTCTACCCTAGCCTTCCTGTGAGGCAAAAAAACATGGTGTCATTTTTGACTCCACTCTCTCCTTCTCTCCTCAAATAACAGACCTTGCCATAAAGGCACACTTCCAGCTGCACCTCCTCCGAGGTATTCTACCTTTCCTCACTTTCCCCCAGAAGCTCACTGTCTCCAGACCCCTGTTTCTCTCCAGGCTGGACTACTGCAACAGTCTCTTTCTCAATCTGCCTTCCTCTACTCTTCGTCCCCAGCAACTAATCCAGAACAGGACTGCAAGACTTAGCCTTGACCTCAAGCCCAGGGATCATATCTCTCCAGCCCTGAAATCTCTCCATTGGCTCACTGTGGCTGCAAGGATCAGGTTCAAGACCCTCTGCATCATCCACGAGTCCTTCAAGGGCCAGGCCTGCACTACATCCAACTCTCTCTTCTGAAATGTCTTCCTTCTAGAGTGATTCACTCAGCTACCTTCAACTCTCTGAGGGTCAGACGCTTCTCCAGGCTGAGAGTGGGGGGGAAGATATCTCTCCTCCGCAGGTGCTTCCCTCTGGAACAGCCTTCCTGCCACTCTTAGACCTGAGCTGCACCGACTGATATCCGGAAGCAGCCCAAGACTCTCCTTTTCTCGTCTGCCTTCTCTCTCTTGCTCCCTTGCTAACTTACCTGTCTGCTGCTCCAACTGGTTGCTTGGTTCCGTCAGAGTCTCACTGGGTACCAGGCTCCTCCATGAGCAGTCTTCCTTGCACTGCCTCCTCACTTAGGGGCTGTAACCCCTACAGCCCCCGTGCCTCCTTGAGCTTACCCAGAGACATGCTGCCCTGGCTGTACTTACTCAGAGCCTTGCTGCCCTGATCTCACTTCCCCCTTTTCCTCTGCCTTGCACTTCCCCTCTCCTTCCCCTTGCACTTCTACTGGCACACTTGCACGATCCGAATAGAACACATTAAATGAAATGTCCATCACCATTCGAGATTAGATTATATAAACTATTTATTATCAAAAATAGAAATTCAATATATCATTTTATTTATTTTCAAATGAAAATGTTTTTTCTGCATTTGTCATATGAGCCACCAGGGTGAAATGTAAAAAACTATAAAGGTCCCAAGTGATAACTCTGTGCATTGCATGCAGTGAGTGTACATAGTACATAAAATATCATAAATGACATCAAACTCAACATTCTGCAGTAGCCTCTTGTCTAATCAACATAAAATAAGGGAATTATAGGGTCTACATCTCAAAATAAATATGAGTGAGAAACGTTATCGCCCACTAATAAATTAAGAATTTGCGCCCTCTTTTGAGAGATGTATCGGCATTGCATTATTTGGTGTGGCACTGCCTTCTTCAGGACCCGATTGCCAATTTAGACCCTGCATTTAGAAACAATATAAAAAAATTATATGAATATGAATGCTATTTCCATTAGCTGTTCTCTTCCAATAGAAGTAAAATGTTAAGTGTATGGTGGTGGTCTAACCTCGTTTATGACTCAGTTTCTGCTGCGCTCCTAGGTTCCCACATATGCCCATCGCTGGTGGAAGATATCAGAGATAAACATCTCTGCTAGACAATGTTGATGTTGGATACTGAAATCATAAGTACGTTTATATCACTAAATCTGACCTGAGAGGTATACTTTGAAATGACAGGTAGGAACTGGGATGGGGTAGAGAAGTCTTCCCTCTCTTACCTTGACGTGAATTGCAGATTCAGTCAGGAAAATTACTTGCCTGTAATGTTGCTGCCTTAGTCGTGCAAGGCTATATTATTGCATGACAAATTCTAAAATCAATGCTGTGATAAATAATTAAGAGGGACAGGACTGTAATGTATTGGCCTAATGGGGGAGTCTCAATTCATTACCAAGCAGGGTATGGTGAATGGTTCTACTGGTTGGAGCCGCCTACCTTCTATATATAGTCAAGCAGACATATCTGGAAAAAGACTGTGCTTCGATGCTTTTGTCAATGGCGTTGGTGAAACTCTTTTCTTACTAAACTTCCGTTATGGCCAAGATATCTGTAATGTGAATAGACAAGGAGTCGTAAGTCTTGGTGTAGCGCCTTCTATACTCATAATTTAACATTTGAAATGTTGGGGCTCGGCATATGCGTGCCCTGGCTGGCTACGCCATGCTGGGGTATGTGTGTTCACCTTGTTTACACATGCGGGCAGCGCAAATTGAAACCAGTGCTGCGGCTTCTGCATAGAGACCCGATTACGAGTTCCACATGCCTCCTAAAGTGCAGGCGTATGGATCACCTAACCTCATGAGTCACGTGAGTACACTTATCAGTCTTGTCACTCCTCAGGGCAGGTCACATGCTCACGTAGAATAGCCTGAAAGCAGGGCAGAGAAAGTGCTGTGCCTGAGGGTCTGTGGTGGAGATATTCAGATTCTCATAAGGGTTGTGGTGATTAAACCTCAGAAAGAAAACAATATGTTTAATCATGATTGCACTGTTTTTTGGGGCAAGTGCGCATGCTGCGATGGAACTGCATGGCCAAAACAACGTAGGATATGGCTGTGAGCCCATCCCCTGCCACCTACTGGTACTCCCTACTGTATATGACATGTGCTGTGGCACCGTGGCCCAGCGGACTTGGGGTGAGAACCATGAAAATAAAACAAGATATCTAATCATGATTGTCCAGTGGTCTGATAGTAGTAAGCATCCTGAGATGGAACTAGTTGGCTAAAACGCCTAGTGCTTGTCCCCTGACACCTACTAGTACTCCCTGCAATATCTGTTATTTGCTGTAGTGACAAGGCTCAGCGAACAGGGGGAGAGGAAAATGGAGCCTCAAATCATGTGCACATTTGCTCATTGAGGCCACCCTAGTGTGTTTTTAGTTTGTAGATCCACCCAATTCTTTGTAAAGACATCTTAAGATATCTGTTGTCACTACACTTCAGCTCTATACAAAACATTTACTTGATTGGAGGAAACAACAGTCTGGTCAACTAACTGCAGATGTAAAAAAGGACTTTTCCCATAGGAGAGTTGAAACCTTCCAAGAGAGCATTGGATCTACTTCCCCCTGACTGTGGCAATAACATTTATTTTGCAGAACTGGAAAGCACCAACTAGCCAGTGATGGAAGGGCTGACTGCAGGACATGGTTGTACTATCTGCCAGAGAACGGTCTCTTGCAATAGAATAACCATGAGAAAAACATTTGAGGACATTTGGTTTTGATCGGGCAAACTGCAGCCCTCTATGGCCACTCTGATGCTTCATTATTGACTATGATGACACAAGCCAATGGGAATTGGAGCCCAAAATATCTGGAGATCTCCAACCAGGTGTTAGTCTTGCTCTGTGTACTTTCTCTGTCTCCTCTGTTTACCCAGGTGTCTCTGTTATACGACTTCCAAAAGATAATTTAAATTTGAATATGTAATTTGTGTTTTCTATGAGGCTTGTAAAGATGCAGGTATGGTATGATATGATATGAAAGGATATGGCATTTATAACGCTCCTATACACAAGTGTTTCAAGGCGCGACGTGGCAAGGGAGGGGGGACAGAGGGAGGACAGAGAAAACGATCTTACTAGGCCAGGTGACATTGAAATCACTGAAGTGCATGGGAGGGGGGAAGGGAAAAGTGCGGGGGGAAAGGGATGGGGCAGTGCTTTTCATAGGATAACAGTAAAATAAATAAAGACAATAAATAAAAAGTGCAGTCAGCTGGTGGCAAGTGCAAGGGTAAGTGCAGATATCAGGTGTCAAGTGCTGGTAAGGGGCTGTAGGGATACAGAGACAGTCCCCGAGTGCAAGGGTTGCCAGGAGGGCAGTGCAGGAGTGCAACTGGCGGGGAGGGGACCTGCGCCCGAGATCAGAGGGTAGCAAGGTAACCAGTATATAGAATGTTACTGCACTGAAGCATACGCTTCGGGTTAACACTTGCAATGTCTGTTTCGAGCACCGTGATATGTGGAAGCAATGGACTTTGTTTTTAATTTCAATAAGCAAAATTATACACAGATGAAAGGTCTGCGACTGTTGATGATGCTTCGGTTGGTAAATTTACCCGTGGTCTGATTGAAGGATGGCAGAAGAAACATTCTAGAGCCATTGACGTGTTTGCTGGGAAGGTGTTAATTGATGCTTGTCATAAAACCTTAGCATGACATCAGGGTGTACAATATTCATATTCCACAGCTGCCAGTGTAGATTGCAATATTTTTAATTAGTCATTCAGGAATTAAAAGTTTACCAAAATCATATGTCAATGCTTATCAAATAATGGACATGATCATTTTCCTAGTCAGGCAAATGTCAGGCTGCCCCGGGCACATGGTGCAGTTATAAACCCTATTTATATTTAATTACAGACTTAAAGGATGTATCAAATGGAATATTTCAGAAAATCTGCATGTATTATTTTGGTCCTCTTTTTTTAACAATGTCCACCCTCTTGGTGAGGATGGAAATGAATTGTGTACAGTATCAGATCATACCACAAATGTACGTTGTTCATGTTGCACGAAAGGATGACGAAGAATTAACCCTTTTTTGCAATACATTGTAAATGTGGTGAGAAAGTAGAAATCAAGTATTCTCACATTCTCAAACCCTTTGAGTTGGAATTGATTTTAGGTGGTATTTGAAATCATTACGAAGCAACGTTTGCCTCCTGCTGTTTTCTTAGGAAAACAGTGTGCAGTAAATACCCCATACCTCATTATTCGGCAGGTAGTAGATGCAGTCCTAATTTGATACAATGCCCATTTTCGGCATAACACCCATGCTCATAATAGGGCCAAAGAAACTCTAGTAGCGTGGCAGCAAACATGAAAACACTGAACATGCAGACACTCTGGCCACTGAGTATTACGGCACTTACGCAGGACATGCGGTTTTTATGTGGAACTAATTTCTGTTTTTAAACATAAATAGTTAGTGCTGCAAATGAAATCCAGGTGGCAGCAGGTACATTCACATAGGTTTCTTAATTCATAAAGTTACAAGCCTATGGCTCAGTTAAGGGGCAGAGCTCCAGCGGGGAATGTGATGAATCCTGTGACGTCATCACTGATCCCCAGCCTAAGCTATCCTCCCATGTGGCCAGGGGAAGGCAGGCGCTATCGGATCCTGACCCTCGCGGTGGCATTAAGAGGGGGATCACATAGGACGAGATGTGCTGACCCAATCAGGAGGGATGCAGTATTCTTCTTTTAATAATGAGGAAGACCCTATAATGCCTACATTCCAAATGACATGTTGTCACTTTGAAAGTCCCTCCCATTGTAGGATCCAAAGAACGCTTTATTCAAAACACTCTAGGCAGAACAACATTCACACCTCAGGTACATATGATGTAAATTTAACATTCTTTGCCTCAGATGTTTTGTTTTCCTAAATAAGGGTCCAAAGCAAAATATCATTACACATAATGCTTACTTAACATCTTCTATTTCTGACAGTTTTGATTTAAACAAGTATTCAAAGCAATGCCGTTTTCAACAGTCTATCAGGGTTATTCATAGAATTTCGCACAAAAGTGGCGCACGCGGCTGGCGCACAGTGTGCGCGTGCGAATGTCTGCGCCAGCCGCGTGCGCTAAAATCGATTTCCGCGCACAGCGTATTCATGGATTTTAGCCTCCAAAACCAGCCGTGGCGCAGAGTGGCGCAGCGACCCTGCAGCAGCGCCAGTTACGCCCCCAAGAACGCCCTCGCGCAAGGAAAAGCCATCAAAAGTCCCAATTCAGCGCAAAGGGCTGCGCTAACCCTGGACCAGTTTACAGGGCTGCCAAACAGCAAACACCAAGCGGGGAACGTGTTTTACTAGGGTGCGCGTAAAGTTTCACACGCAAAAGGGCCTGTGCGAGTGGGGTACGTGTATTACTGGGGTTCGCGGGAAGTTTCACACGCAATTTCAGCAGGGTACGTGTATTACGGGGTTCGTGGGAACTTTCACACGTGAAAGGGCCTGTGCGAGTGGGGTCCGTGTATTATGGGGATGCGCAGGAAGTTTCACACGCGATTGGCCTGGGTACGTGTATTGCAGGGGTGCGCGGGAAGTTTCAGACACGATTGGCCTGTGTATGTGTATTTCAGGGGTGCGCGGGAAGTTTCACACGCGATTGGCCTGTGTACGTGTATTTCAGGGGTGCGCGGGAAGTTTCACACGCGATTGGCCTGGATACGTGTATTTCGGGGGTGCACGGGAAGTTTCACATGCGATTGGGCCTGGGTACGTGTATTTCAGGGGTGCGCGGGAAGTTTCACATGCGATTGGCCTGGGTACGTGTATTTCAGGGGTGCGCGGGAAGTTTCACACGTGATTGGGCTTGGTAGAGTATTTCAGGGGTGCGCGGGAAGTTTCACACGCAATTGGGCTGGGTACATGTATTTCAGGGGTGCGCGGGAAGTTTCACACGCGAATGGCCTGGGTACATGTATTTCAGGGGTGCGCGGGAAGTTTCACATGCGATTGGCCTGGGTGCGTGTATTTCAGGGGTGCGCGGGAAGTTTCACACATGATTGGCCTGGGGACGTGTATTTCAGGGGTGCGTGGGAAGTTTCACATGCGATTGGAGTAGGGTACGTGTATTACCGGGCTGCACATGAAGTTTCACATGCGATTTTGCTGTCAGAGCGGGGAACACGTATTTAGGGGGTGCGCGGGGAGTCCTACACGTGAATTGGCAGTGTGGGTCCTCCCAGGTGTCCCCTCTACCCCCTCCACGGCCCCTGCAGGCAGCCCACACTCCAGAGGATTACCCCGTACCCCTGGTCATGTCCCGCAGACAGCCCATCCACCATGGGCATGCCCCCCAGCTAAGCCACATGTCACGTTGCAATATGATCACCAATTCATGTCTCCCAGCACCCCCACCCCCCAGCAGTGCAGGGCACCTGCCAGCAGGCCCCCACACATGTCCCCCAGCACCTCCACCCCCCAGAAGTCAGGGGCACCTGCCAGCAGGCCCCCACACATGTCCCACACATGACCCCTGCACCCCCACCCCCCAGCAGTCAGGGGCACCTGCCAGCAGGCCCCCACACATGTCCCCCTGCACCCCCACCCCCCAGAAGTCAGGGGCACCTGCCAACAGGCCCCCACACATGCCCCCAGCACCCCCACCCCCAGTAGTCAGGGGCACCTGCCAGCAGGCCCCCACACATGTCCCACACATGTCCCCCTGCACCCCCACCCCCCAGCAGTTAGGGGCACCTGCCAGCAGGCCACCACACATGTCCCCCTGCACCCTCACCCACCAGCAGTCAGGGGCACCTGCCAGCAGGCCCCCACACATGTCCCCCTGCACACCCAGCCCCCCAGCAGTCAGGGGCACCTGCCAGCAGGCCCCCACACATGTCCCACACATGTCCCCCTGCACCCCCATGCCCCAGCAGTCAGGGACACCTGCCAGCAGGCCCCCACACATTTCCCCCTGCACCCCCACCCCCAGCAGTCAGGGGCACCTGCCAGCAGGCCCCCACACTTGTCCCCCAGCACCCCCAGCCCCCAGCAGTCAGGTGCACCTGCCATCAGGCCCCCACACATGTCCCCCTGTACCCCCACCCCCCAGCAGTCAGGGGCACCTGCCAGCAGGCCCCCACACATGTCCCCAGCACCCCCACCCCCAGAAGTGCAGGGCACCTGCCAGCAGGCCCCCACTCATGTCCCACTCATGTCCCCCAGCACCCCCCAACCCCCAGCAGTAAGGGGCACCTGCCAGCAGGCCCCCACACATGTCCCACACATGTCCCCCTGCACCCCCACCCCCCAGCACTGAGGGGCACCTGCCAGCAGGCCCCCACTCATGTCCCACTCATGTCCCCTTGCACCCCAACCCCCAGCAGTGCAGGGCACCCACCAGCAGGCCCCCACTCATGTCCCCCAGCACCTCCACCCCCCAGCACTGAGGGGACCTGCCAGCAGGCCCCCACTCATGTCCCCTTGCACCCCCAGCCCCCAGCAGTGCAGGGCATCTGCCAGCAGGCCCCCACTCATGTCCCACTCATGCCCCCTTGCACCCCCACCCCACAGCAGTGCAGGGCACCTGCCAGCACGCCCCCACACATGTTCCACACATGTCCCCCTGCACCCCCACCCCCCAGCAGTCAGGGGCACCTGCCAGCAGTCCCCCACACATGTCACCCTGCACCCCCACCCCCCAGCAGTCAGTGGCACCTGCCAGCAGGCCCCCACACATGTCCCCCAGCACCCCCACCGCCCCCAGCACTGAGGGGCACCTGCCAGCAGGCCCCCACACATGTCCCACACATGTCCCCCTGCACCCCCACCCCCCAGCAGTCAGGGGCACCTGCCAGCAGGCCCCCACACATGTCCCCCAGCACACCCACCCCCCAGCAGTCAGGGGCACCTGCCAGCAGGCCCCCACACATGTCCCACATATGTCCCCCTGCACCCCCACCCCCCAGCACTGAGGGGCACCTGCCAGCAGGACCCCACTCATGTCCCACTCATGTCCCCTTGCACCCCCACCCCCCAGCAGTGCAGGGCACCTGCCAGCAGGCCCCCACTCATGTCCCACTCATGTCCCCTTGAACCCCCACCCCCAGCAGTGCAGGGCACCTGCCAGCAGGCCCCCACTCATGTCCCACTCATGTCCCCTTGCACCCCCACCCCACAGAAGTGCAGGGCACCTGCCAGCAGGCCCCCACTCATTTCCCCCAGTACCCCCACCCCCCAGCACTGAGGGGCACCTGCCAGCAGGCCCCCACTCATGTCCCCTTGCACCCCCACCCCCCAGCAGTGCAGGGCACCTGCAAGCAGGCCACCACTCATGTTCCACTCATGTCCCCTTGCACTCCCACCCCACAGCAGTGCAGGGCACCTTCCAGCAGGCCCCCACTCATGTCCCCTTGCACACCCACCCCCCAGCAGTGCAGGGCACCTGCAGCAGGCCCCCACTCATGTCCCCTTGCACCCCCACCCCCCAGCAGTGCAGGGCACCTGCCAGCAGGCCCCCACTCATGTCCCCCAGCACCCCCACCCCCCAGCAGTGCAGGGCACCTGCCAGCAGGCCCCCACTCATGTCCCCTTGCACCCCCACCCCCCAGCAGTGCAGGGCACCTGCCAGCAGGCCCCCACTCATGTCCCCTTGAACCCCGCCCAGCAGTGTAGTGCACCTGCCAGCAGGCTCCCACTCATGTCCCCTTGCACCCCCACCCCCCAGTAGTGCAGGGCACCTGCCAGCAGGCCACCACTCATGCCCCCCTGCCCCCAGGTCATGACGATCCTCAATCATGGCCCTTATGGCCAGCCTCCCCAGCCTCCCCAGCCCAAAGACCCAACCAAGTATTGCATCCACCCACATAGAAAAGGCAATTACATGATACAACCCCAATGGCAAGTATGTAAATGAACACATGTCCGTCACACACACACAATGGTTGCAAGTGAATGTGAAAACCCATATCATGACATGCATGAAACCAATGAGATAATACCACACATCGAAGTATGAAGAATGAAGAAAAAAATGTATTAAACGCAACATGAATGGAATAAAAATCAAACAAACAACAATGGGAATAAAAAAAGAAAAGCTGCATGTCCGTAAAATAATGAAAATCAAGAAAACATAATCCAAAGGAAAGGTGTCCAAAGTCACAGTCCAACAAAGCAAATCCAAGGGAAAACCATTGCTCCATGGGGAAATCCAAAAAAAATAGATGAATCCAATAGTGAACTATATACAGATGAACAATCCAGGGTCCATGATCCCAACTGAAGAAATGAAACCTATCAAAAATACTAACTAATGAAAAACTATATACAGAAATGTGGTGCATTGTCCAAGCGCAACCAAAATAAAGAAAAAAACAAAGGAAACCTAAAACTATCTAACTATTTACAAGCACAGCGGGCTAGTCCGACGGCTCACTTTTGGATTGTCCAGGCCAGGGCATCATCGAACTCCTGCTCAATGTCCCGGAGGCGGTCCTCTTCCATGGCCCTGTGGGTTCGCAGGGACAACGACATGTTCTCCTCCAACTCCCTGCGAATTGCCTCGAGGCACTCGGCCCGCCTCAGGGCCCTCCGCATGGAGTTCTCCGCCCTGACTATCGTGAGCCGTGCCTCTTCTGCCCGCTGCCTCTCCGCATCTATGGCATGGCCTAACCGCTGCCACACGGAAGACACTTCCCGTTCTGGGTCCTCCTGCCCTCTGGCCGATGCCTACCCCTCCGATGACGAAGGCCCCGAGCCATCATGGCTCCCACCTTGTTGCTACTGCTGTGCCTCTGCCCGTGCCCTGGCTCTTGCTGCCTACACATCCTCCTCCGGCTGGGGTGCAGTTGTTGAGGTGGCCATCCCTGATGGACATCTGACTCCCGACTGTGGCAGGGATGTGTCCTCCACCAGCCTGGCCGCAGGGTCAGAGGCAGCTGCACAGGGCACCCAGGTGACACATGGGTGGGAAGATGGCACGGAGTACGACTGGCGCATAGGGGGTTCAGTTGAGGAGGGGGTCGGAACAAGGCCCAGCAAACAGAGGAATCCGGCCTTGGTGACCTGTCCCAGTAGGTCGACCTGGTCAACGAGCCATTCGAGACGACATGCAGTCTCCCCATGACAAGACTGCATTTCGCCTCGCATGGCCCGTTAACGCAATGCCACACCACCCAGGACAGGCTCAACCCGGTCCCGGATAGCCACATCCGCAGGCAGAGGAAGGCCAGTTGTCGTAAGCTCATCCCCTGCCTGAAAACGGGTCTGGAAGTAGGTATCCCTGCTGGTGCAGGATGATGCAGTCACAGGATCGGGGACAGGATTACACACAGGCACCTCTGCGGCGGCCTGTGCTGCCTCCTGTCCCTGCCCCTGCACTGCACCACTAGCACCAGTGGAATCCTCTCTGTCCCTTGCACGGCCTCCTCCTCCACCAAACCCCCCACCAACCTGGATGACTCCATGCCATCTTCCTCCGTTGGGCCCTGTGGGGTCTCAGCTGCCGAGGAGTCCAACTCTGACCTCCTCCTCTTGGACCTCCCCTCAACAGCTGCGACCTGGGACGCGGCACCAGACTCCTCACTCCCCGACGAGATGACAACCTGGGAGGGGAGCTGTGCCTTGCGTCTCCGGCTGGCGGTGCGATCCCTGCCGCTGTGCTCCACAGCACCCTCTCCGCCCTCTTCATCAGTCGACGCTGCAGACAGGGAGAGATAGGACACAGGCATCAGGGCACTGTACAATGGACTCATACACACATGACAGTTGCACACGAGTGTCATTTTCAAACTTCAGACATGGCATCACAATCCCCAACACACATGTCATTTCAAATCACACACATGAGCTATTCCACAGCCATATCGCAACAGCCAGCACCATCCATACACATACAACAGCATGAGCAGGCAAAAGTGAGCCAGACATCACATGAGACACAGGGAGTCCACCAAGTTTCGCAGCGATGAGATCGGCATCCATGTCACATCTGGCAATCAGTCTTCTACATATCAGTCTCACATGCATCCATGTTGCATGACAGTTGCACACTTGTCAGATACACATACATGCACATGTACACAGTGCAGACACATGCAGCTGGAACCAACATCCATGTGTGACACCACAACCTTGACAACTGACATACACAGTCATTCAAACATGTGTGCTCACATATCTGCATTTGGCCTGCATGCTTACCCACAAATACACCATCCATGTGTCTCACACATGAAAGGACTCGCATATGTCAGCCTCACGGCCCTGTACATACACATCCATACATGGCCCTACAAAACCACTTGTGCAACCTGCACACTACTGGCACATCACCACACGCACATCTTCCAATCAATATGCATGTACACTTACCGCTCGACTCCAGACGTTGTGCCTCTCAAGGACCTGGACATGGAGCGCTGGGCATACGCGTTCCAGGAACCTCATTTGGTCTTCCGGCAGGTGGCCCCGGCGCCCCTTAGCATCTGCTGCCTTCAAGAGGCGCCGGGCCTTGTTGAGGATCCTGGACCTGAAGTCCTCCCAGCGCTTCTTGACATGATGGAATTCGCGGACTGCCACCCCCTCCGCGTTGATGGCAGTCACGATGTCCGTCCAGATCCTGGTCCGTCCTACCTTGTCGGCGCGTGACCTTCCGAAGCGGGCATCATACTGCCCCAGGACTTGCTCCACCTGGATACCAAGTTCGGTGGCAGTGAAGCTGGTGGCCCTCTGCCTCTCTGGCTGGGGGTTGCCAGTGCCACCAGATGGTGTAGTGCTGTACATGGCAACCCCAGAGGCAGGAGTGGGTGGGCAACTGGGTCCTGGGGCTGGGCTGTGGAGCGATGGAATCCCAGTCGGGAGTCTTCGGTTCCAGCAGGGGTTGTCACAGCAACAGCACCCCTGTCTGACGTGCAGGCAGCAAATGGCAGGGCACGTGGGCAGCAGGCAATCAGGCAGCAGCAGATGGCAGGTGGGAGCGTGCTCAGGACTCTGGGGGGCAGTAATTCGGCCTTCTGGGCAGGAGCGTGGTCTTTCATGTGTGAATGCGTGGCCAGCTTGATACGGAGTGATTTGGCACGTGAAAATCTTGCACGTCAGTGTGTAATTCAAGGAAAGACCCTTAGCGCGTAAGCGCGTCTGTGACGTGATGCACGCGGGTGTTTCCCTCATAGCACGTGATGACAGAGCACACGTGGAAAAGCTGCACGTCCGAGTGTGAGCGCATGTAATTGGAGGAAAGGGTGGGTACACGCGTAAGTGACGTGTACGTGTGTGCCGGTTTAAAAGGTACATGTAGGATGCCATTTCCGTGCTTTTTGTGGAGAGTGAGTGGGTTGATTCTGTACTTCTTGTCGGTTCAAACGCGATTTCTTCACAGCGTTTCAAGTTCGTACTCCCTGTTACCTCTGACAGCTTTCATTTTTCTACTTTTTTTGGGCCTGTTTCCTCAAACAGTGTTCACTTCTCCTTTTGTCCTGTCTCCTCAGACAGCGTACAATTCTTCTTTTGTCAGGGGTGTTGCCAACGCGTACACGCGCGTTTTTTTCACATTCTTTTTCCAGGTTGACGGTGAGTTCCACACGTACTTAGCAACTGTGCTTGCCCCGTGTGTCGCTTACCCCTTCAGAGGTCATTGTAGGCTGCGTTTATCACGCGTATGCTTATTTTTGTGTTTCTGGGTGCCACAGCGTAGTGCGGGTTAATTTTTCCACACACGTGGTCTACGAGGGGTTGCGTGCACGTTTATTTTTGTTTTTGGGCTGCCTGTGCGTTGCGTGACCCTTCATCTTCCCCCAGGGGTCACAGACAGACTTGTTCGAGCACTAGGGTACGAATTCCATCTAGTACCCTACCCCTATGACCCCCAATTGCCCAGGACAATAGTTTACTGCTCCTCCCATACGCACAACAACATCAGTGCCATGGTTGGGAGGCGACCAAGTGGTAAGGGAGGCAAAGGTGGCCGACCTTCAAAAGGATGACGTAGTGGGCGCGGTAGGGGATGTGGCCGGGATTTGCAGGGTGCCCCTATGCCCCCATGTGTGGAGGACCAATCAGGGACACCCATGCCCCACCCCCCATGGTTGAGGGAATCGTGGCTGAGACCATCCCATCTCAGCCCTTGTTGGACCAGCCCATTGTGGCACCTGACCTGGCACAGGATGACTCCCTGGCTGACTTCTAGGCCAGCAAGTCTAAGCCACGTGTGGCGGTGCAAGTTGTCACCAAGCCACGTGGATCTGGGGCAGCTATGTCATCTGCTGCCCCAAGTATGCAGGGTGGTGAGACTGCAGGGGCAGCTGCAGCTCCATCCGCCCCAGCTCTGACTCTCCCAGCCAGGACAGTGTCGGTCCTGATCCATCATACTGATTTTCCCCCTGCCAACATCACACTTCAGACAATGCCTACACTAAGTACTATGGTCAATGTGGATTCACACACTCCAACAACCCAGTCCACCGGTGATTCTGCCCCTACTGACCAGAGCGGCGTTAGCCACTCTGGCTCCGCTCCACCTTCTAAAAAGAGGAAGAAGGGTGCTCTGGCACGACAGGCTGAAACCCCAGGCACGGCTACACACTCAGGTACCTAAAGGAAGCCTTGCTTCAATGATTCAGAACTTGATGCACTTGTGAGCTATGTGTTGGCACATAGCCACGAAATGGTGGTGACTGCAGGGTCCAAGACCACACCTGGTTAACGTAAGGCACACTGGCAGACCATCGCCGACCACATAAGTGCCCTTGGATTTGTGAGGCGCTCAGGTGATGATTGCTATAAGCGGTGGAACGACCTGAAACGCAGAAAAGCTGAAAAGCTGGCCTCAAATCATGCCGCTACTCTGGTGACTGGCGGTGGGTCTTCACAAGAGGACAACGAACTCACTGAACATGAGTCTGTTGCTGAGACCTTCGTCACAGAGGAACAGATCCGAGGTGTGGGAGAACTACCCGATTCATTGTCCCATGCGTGTGTGTGTAATGCATGTGTATGTTGTTTGGGTGACGGGTTCTGATTGAGTGGCAGGTGAGGGTGCATGTGACTGAGTAGTATGGGTCACCCATGTGCTTCATAATAAAACATTCTGCGCCCTTGAATTTGGGTGTGATAGTATCCCTTCTGCCCACAGTAGTAATTTAGCGCAACATTACGGCAGTTGCCCTTGAGGTGGCATCATGCAACAGCATTGTTTGTATTTTTCAGTGTTCTTTCAGGCTGATTGTTTCAATTCTCCCACTTTTGCAACACATTCCTCAGCCCTATTGTGACATATGTGACATGCTTCTGTCATTGAAGAACCCCACATTGGCCCTCATGTGTCACCTTGGTAGTTGAATGATTTGACCATTCAGGCTGAAAGAGTATTGTCCTGATCACATGATGTTTTTGGGCCTGTTTGAATGTGGAACATGCTAGTTGTTTCCTGTCATGTTGAAGTGCACAACCATTGATGTTTACATGGCCCTGCAATCACTGTATTTTTGTACACTGGATGTGTTGCAGTGTGTGGCACATGGCGTATCTTTTCACACTATGTGGCATTTTTCATCCCTTCATGTCCATCTCACATGGATGGGTGACAGTACTCATTCACTGACATATGGATGTACTTGTGGAATGTTCCATGGCTATGGTACATGCCATCTGTGTGATGGCATGTGTCATTTATATGTATAGGACATGCCACTCTCAGGCCAATGTGTGATGGCAGTGCTACCCAGCATGCAGCAAATGTGTTGCTCTTCCATCTTGGTGTCATCAGTGTCTGACTTTTGCCTCCCCTTCCAACTCTGTGACAGTGCATGCATGGGAGGGTCATAGTCATGTGGGACATTTATAAATCATGTACTGCTTATGTAGCTTGTCAGGCCTATTTGTGTGCTATGGTGCTAATGCCTGTTTCCATTTTTTGTCTTTCATGTTTTTGCAGGGGATGACGCACTTGATGCTGTTGAGGTTGAGGAGATGGTGCAGACCCAGGAGGAACCTGAGGCACAACCGGCCACCAGTGGGGGACGTGGTGTGGTGGTGGGTGAGAACCCACTCTTGCTGCAGACGATTCTGTCAAGGGGTGTCTCTGGGTGCACCTCCCCAGACCTCTATTCAGGTGCTGATTCGGATGATGAGACCTATGTGGCGTTGCAGGTAAGTGTTTCTGGAAGGGGTTCTGTTCTGTCCAACCCACCTGCACCAGGCGTAGAACCCTCTATGGGGATGTCAGTGTTGGTTAGTCAGCCTTTGGCGGTTACGGTTGCAGGGTCACACTCCACAACATCTGATCCTGTTCTTGGGCCAGCAGATCATAGGGAGAATGCAGTCCTGCAGCCTCAGGCGGTGCCGGCACAGCAAGGCGCAGATTGCCTTGCCCCAAACAGGTGTGGTGCCCGCCGACGTGGTGGCCGTACGCCACCAGGCAATACCGCATGGGAACAATCCATGTACGGTATGGCAACCCAACAGGCAGCATCAGTTGAGATAATGGCTCAAGCAATGGAGAGGGTGGCCACTTCCATTGTCCCCCCTGAAAGGCAGATGGAGCAACTACAGCAGGCAACAGACTCCATTTGCCAATCACACAGGGAGGACATGTTGGCGTCCAACAGGGACAGACGGGCGGCACTGGAGACTCTACGCCAATCGATATCAATAGAGTCCCAGGGCCACAGGGAAGCCCTGAGGGTAGAACTCCATCACCTCAGGGAGACTCTTGTTGACCTTGAGACTTCCACTAACTTGAGAACAGAACATCAGCTGGAGCGGCTCACACGTTCGCTCTCAGCTGAGATGCAGGCAACTCGGGAGGAGATCCGGGCATCACGTCAGGTGCTGCATGGGGATCTCCGCACTATAATCCTCCAGAACGAGACCTTCCACACCCGCATGTTTGCTGCCATGGAGGACCATACCTGGGCTTTTGCGTGGGCTGCCTCCCATAGCACCACCACCTCCTGTGACAGCAGCAGAGGGTGTTCAGAGCGACAGCAGCAGTTCTCCCACATTGGCATAGCCGTGCAGGCCATGAGCCCATGGAGGTGTTTTTTTTTTCCCAACATCCACACAGGCGGCTGTTGGTGCGCACCCTGTCCTCGGTCCTCCTATGTGCCCCCCCCAGCCCCACATGGCCATTTTTGATTTTTGATTTTTGATTTTTTTGATTTGTGATTTTTTTTTTTTTGATTATTTTTTGACAGTGTGTTGTCTTGTGTGGCTCCCGTGGGCATCCACTGTATTCCGGCTGGGCACATGCAGGATTGTCCTGAGTTTGGGTTCGATGCTTGGGTTCGTGAGACACACACCCCTCCTGCTTCCCGTTTCCATGGGCTTGCAAAGGGTGTGACCAAGTGACAGTGATGTACACAGTGATGTTGGGCTCCCATGATCTGTGTGGGCAGTCTGTAGTCAATATTGTGTAGACATTCCTTGTGTATATTGTTGTTGTATTGTACACTGCATGTTGTAATTATGTATGCTTCTGCGTCCATGCCTCCCTCTAAATTTGCAGGTTCATTCCTCATGTCTTCACAAGGCCGTCTACTTTGGAGTTGTATGTAGTACACAGACAAGTTTTGAAGCCTGCAAGACTACAGTTGGAAAGGGGAGATGTGGTGGCATACTAGGTTGTAAGACTACGACTACTTTAACTTAGTACTGTCATGTTTTAGTTATGTTTGAGCTTGTGTAGCTGCATTGTATTTTTGGTAAATATTTGGTCATGTGTGTTGTTAGTTCAACATTAGTGGGAGCATATTGTGTGTGGCCAATTTCCATTAGAGACACTGTACTTTGTGACACTTGTGTCAGGTTTTCGGGATTGCTTTGTTTGCTCTCACATAGCATGACATGTCATGGTGTGTTGGGTGTCGGTGCTGGGGATGGGTTGGGTGACATGGCACTGTTCTCATGTTGTATTTTGCAAGGGGGTAATGCATTTAGCAGCATATGTGTCTTTTGATGACACAGCATTGGTGTTGTTTCTGTAGGTAGGGATACACACATTGTGACACTTCCAGGTGACCAATCTCAGGCTGGCATGGTTGTGACAAGTGACTGTCCCTTATGTCATCATCGATTGGCAGCTGGTAGGTGGCAGAGCTGTGTGCACTCCACAGGGGTGTGATTCTAAGTGAAGTAATTAGCCACCAGCTGCGTTCGGGCTACCTCACCCTGTGCCCTTTCCCCTCCCATGCGCAGTGGGCGTGCATGTGGTTGGGGATGTGGGGGCACCACCATGTCCACCGGCAGGCCCCGGCGTGTTGCAATATTGTGCAGGACACATGCTGCCACTATGATCCTGTACACTACTGGGTGAGCGTATAACAGCTGCCCGCCAGAACAGTCAAGGGAGCGAAAGCGTGACTTGAGCACTCCGAATGTGCGCTCCACTATGCCCCGGGTTGCAATATGGGCTGTGTTGTATCTTACCTCAGGTGGCGTGGTGGGGTTCTGAATTGGCGTCACCATGTGGGTACTCAGAGGGTAGGCACTGTCCCCTGGGGAGGTGGTGATGGGTATCATTGGTAGGGTTGTGACATTACTCAGTATCTGGCATGCATGCATGTGCTGTGGCATTTATACTCACCAAGCAGCCATGTATCACCATGCCACCCAGCTTCTAGGTCCCGGTTTAGGGTTCACATTGTGTAAATGAAACTTTCGTGGGTGGACCCTGGATAGTTGGCATATACTGAGGTGATGATTCCCTTGGCATCACATACTACCTGCACGTTGATGGAATGCCAGTGCATGCGGTTTCTATAGATGTGCTCTGATGCCCTCGGGGGACGTAGAGCCACATGGGTCCAATCAATGGCACCTAGGACTTTGGGGAATTGTGCCAACCCATAGAAATCCTGGACGGCAGCCTGCCTTTCTGCAGGTGTTCTGGGCAGGTATATGTGCCTGCGGACTGATGGGCGTGCAGTCATGATGGCCAAGACCTGGTGTAGGCAGCGTGACTGCGTGGCCTGTGACATCCCCCCCCACTATGGCACTTGTCCGCTGAAATGATCTGGTGGCCAAAACGTGCAGTACATTGAGGACCTTCTCCATGGGGCTGAGTGCTTGGGAGCAGAGGGTGGGTGATGTGAGGTCATCCTCCCACTCACTGACCAGGTCGAGTATTATGTGAGGTGGAAACCTGTACCTCCCACACACCTGGTCATCAGGCATGCCAAAATGGATGGTTCTGGGTGTGAAAATTCTGGGCCTGACTATCCTCCTCCTCCTCCTGCAGTATCCCACGACCACTTCTGCTAGGAACGGTATGTTCATCCTGGCGTCTGAGCTTGCTTGTTGTTTGCATGCACTTTTATGCTGCGTGGGTCCACGTACGCCTGCTTCCTGCTGGCGTACGTGTTTCCTGATTAGCGCGTCTTTTTTGGCGTGTGCGTGAGGGCGTTCCGCGCATTTGCCTCCTGTACTTCCCCGCCCACCCCAGTAATACACGTACCCCGCTCGCCCAGGCCCAATCGTGTGTAAAACTTCCCGCAAGCCCCTGAAATACACGTACCCCACTTGCCCAGGCCCAATCGCGTGTAAAACCTCCCGCGAGCCGCTGAAATACACGTACCACACTCGCCCAGGCCCAATCACGTGTGAAACTTCCCGTGCACCCCGAAATACACGCTATTTTTGACACAGCGGGTGTCCGTGTTTGTCACGTACCCCTTTGCACGTCATTTGTCCTAGAGGGCCACAGTATGGGACATTCATCAGAGCTGTACATACATGCTTTTTGTTAGCACACATTTTTTTAATGCGCAGGGACGCTACTCCCTGCCTTCGTGTGGCAGACATGTGTTGATGTACATAGTTGACTTTTGGTTTGTGTCATGAGATCGCCATTTCACTCCTGGGGGGTGGGGGTGCAAGGGGACATGAGTGGGACATGAGTGGGGGCCTGCTGGCAGGTGCCCTGCACTGATGGGGGTGGGAATGCTGGGGGACATGTGTGGGACATGAGTTGGGGCTTGCTGGCAGGTGCCCCTGACTGCTGGGGGGTGTGGGTGCTGGGGGACATGTGTGGGACATGAGTGGGGGCCTGTAGGCAGGTGCCCTGCACTGCTGGGGGGTGGGGGTGCTGGGGGACATGTGTGGGACATGAATGGGGGCCTGCTGGCAGGTCCCCTGCACTGCTGGGGGGCGGGGGTGCTGGGGGACATGAGTGGGGTCCTGCTGGCAGGTGCCCCTGACTGCTGGGGGGTGCGGGTGCTGGTGGACATGAGTGGGGTCCTGCTGGCAGGTGCTCTGCACTGCTGTGGGGTGGGGGTGCAAGGGGACATGAGTGGGACATGAGTGGGGGCCTGCTGGCAGGTGCCCTGCACTGCTGGGGTGTGTGGGTGCTGGGGGACATGTGTGGGACATGAGTGGGGGCCTGCTGGCAGGTGCCCTGCACTACTGGGGGGTGGGGGTGCTGAGGGACATGAGTAGGGGCCTGCTGGCAGTTGCCCTGCAATTCTGGGGCGTGGGGGTGCAAGGGGACATGAGTGGGACATGGATGGGGGACTGCTGGCAGGTACGCTGCACTGCTGGGGGGTGGGGGTGCTGGGGGACATGTGTGGGACATGCATGGGGCCTGCTGGCAGGTGCCCTGCACTGCTGGGTGGTGGGGGTGCTGGGGGACATGAGTGGGGGCCTGCTGGCAGGTGCCCTGCACTGCTGGGGGGTGGGGGTGCTGGGGGACATGAGTGGGGGCCTGCTGGCAGGTGCCCTGCACTGCTGGGGCATGGGGGTGCAAGGGGACATGAGTGGGACATGAGTGGGGGCCTGCTGGCAGGTTCTCTGCACTGCTGGGGGGTGGGAGTGCTGGGGGACATGTGTGGGACATGAGTGGGGGCCTGCTGGCAGGTGCCCTGCACTGCTGGGGGTGGGGGTGCTGGAGGACATGTGTGGTACATGAGTGGGGGCCTGCTGGCAGGTGCCCCTGACTGCTGGGGGATGGGGGTGCTGGGGGACATGAGTGGGGGCCTGCTGGCAGGTGCCCTGCACTGCTGGGGAGTGGGGGTGCAAGGGGACATGAGTGGGACATGAGTGGGGGCCTGCTGGCAGGTGCCCTGCACTGCTGGGGGGTGTGGGTGCTGGGGGATATGAGTGGGGGCCTGCCGGCAGGTGCCCTGCACTGCTGGGGGGTGGGGGTGCTGGGGAACATGAGTGGGGGCCTGCTGGCAGGTGCCCTGCACTGCTGGGGAGTGGGGGTGCTGGGGGACATGAGTGTGGGCCTGCTGGCAGGTGCCCTGCACTGCTGGGGGGTGCGGGTCCAAGGGGACATGAGTGGGACATGAGTGGAGGCCTGCTGGCAGGTGCCCTGCACTGCTGGGGGTGGGGGTGCTGGGGGACATGAGTGGGACATGAGTGGGGGCCTGCTGGCAGGTGCCCTGCACTGCTGGGGGTTGGGGGTGCTGGGGGACATGTGTGGGACATGATGAGGGCCTGCTGGCAGGTGCCCTGCACTGCTGGGGGGTGGGGGTGCTACGGGACATGAGTGGGGGCCTGCTGGCAGGTGCCCTGCACTGCTGGGGGTGGGGGTGCTGGGGGACATGAGTGGGGGCCTGCTGGCAGGTGCCCTGCACTGCTGGGGGGTGGGGGTGCTGGGGGACATGTGTGGGACATGAGTGGGGGCCTGCTGGCAGGTTCCCTGCACTGCTGGGGGGTGGTGGTGCTGGGGACATGAGTGGGGGCCTGCTGCCAGGTGCCCTGCACTGCTGGGGGTGGGGGTGCAGGGGGACATGAGTGGGACATGAGTGGGGGCCTGCTGGCAGGTGCCCTGCACTGCTGGGGGGTGGGGGTGCAAGGGGACATGAGTGGGACATGAGTGGGGGCCTGCTGTCAGGTGCCCTGCACTGCTGGGGGGTGGGGGTGCTGGGGGACATGAGTGGGGCCTGCTGGCAGGTGCCCTGCACTGCTGGGGGGTGGGGGTGCAAGGGGACATGTGTGGGGGCCTGCTGGCAGGTGCCCTGCACTGCTGGGAGGTGTGGGTGCTGGGGGACATGTGTGGGACATGAGTGGGGCCGCCTGGCAGGTGCCCTGCACTACTGGGGGGTGGGGTGCTGGGGACATGAGTGGGGACTGCTGGCAGGTGCCCTGCACTGCTGGGGGGAGGGGGTGCAAGGGGACATGAGTGGGACATGAGTGGGGGCCTGCTGGCAGGTGCCCTGCACTGCTGGGGGGTGGGGGTGCTGGGGGACATGTGTGGGACATGAGTGGGGGCCTGCTGGCAGGTGCCCTGCACTGCTGGGGGTAGGGGTGCTGGGGGACATGAGTGGGGGCCTGCCGGCAGGTGCCCTGCACTACTGAGGGGTGGGGGTGCTGGGGGACATGAGTGGGGTCCTGCTGGCAGGTGCCCTGCACTGCTGGGGGGTAGGGATGCTGGGGAACATGTGTCGGACATGAGTGGGGGCTTGCTGGAAGGTGCTCCTGACTGCTGGGGCGTGGGGGTGCTGGGGGACATGGGTGGGGGCCTGCTGGCAGGTGCCCTGCACTGCTGGGGGGTGGGGATGCAAGGGGACATGAGTGGGACATAAGTGGGGGCCTGCTGGCAGGTGTCCTGCACTGCTGGGGGTTGGGGTGCTGGGGGACATGTGTGGGACATGAGTGGGGGCCTGCTGTCAGGTGCCCTGACTGCTGGGTGGTGGGGGTGCTGGGGGACATGAGTGGGGGCCTGCTGGCAGGTGCCCTGCACTGCTGGGGCGTGTGGGTGCTGGGGGACATGGGTGGGGGCCTGCTGGCAGGTGCCCTGCACTGCTGGGGGGTGGGGGTGCAAGGGGACATGAGTGGGACATGAGTGGGGGCCTGCTGGCAGGTGTCCTGTACTTGTGGGGGGTGGGGGTGCTGGGGGACATGTGTGGGACCTGAGTGGGGGCCTGCTGTCAGGTGCCCTGACTGCTGGGGGATGGGGGTGCTGGGGGACATGAGTGGGGGCCTGCTGGCAGGTACCCTGCACTGCTGGGGGTTGGGGGTGCTGGGGGACATGAGTGGGGGCCTGCTGGCAGGTGCCCCTGACTGCTGGGGGTGGGGGTGCTGGGGGACATGAGTGGGGGCCTGCTGGCAGGTGCCCCTGACTGCTGGGGGGTGGGGGTGCTGGGAGACATGAGTAGGGGCCTGCTGGCAGGTGCCCTGCACTGCTGGGGGGCTGGAGGTGCTGTGGGACATGAGTGGGGGCCTGCTGGCAGGTGCCCCTCAGTGCTGGGGAGTGGGGGTGCTGGGGGACATGAGTGGGGGCCTGCTGGCAGGTGCCCCTCAGTGCTGGGGGGTGGGGGTGGAGGGGGTCATGCGTTGGTGAACAGTAGTGCAAGCTGACATGTGGCTTGACTGGGGGGCATGCCCATGGTGGATGGGCTGCCTGCGGGACATGACCAGGGGTGCAAGGTAGTCTCCTGTGGTGTGGGCTGCCTACAGAGGCCGTTGAGGGTGTAGAGCGAACACCTGGGAGGAGCCACACTGCCAATTGACGTGTAGGACTACACGTACCCTGCTGAAATCGTGTGTGAGACTTCCCGCGAACCCCAGATTTACACGTACCCAGGCCAATCGCGTGTGAAACTTCACGCGAACCCCAGGAATACAGGCACCCCACTCGCACAGGGCCTATCGCGTGTGAAACTTCCCACGAACCCCAGATTTACACGTACTCCGCTCGCCCAAGGCCAATCGCGTGTGAAACTTCCCGCGTACCCCTGAAATACACGCACACGCTATTTTTGACACAGCGGGTGCCCGTGTTTGTTGCGTACCCCTTTGCACGTCATTTGTCTTAAAGGGCCACAGTATGGGACATTCATCAGAGCTGTATATACGTGCTTTTTGCTAGCGCACATTTTGGTGCACATTTTTTTCATGCGCAGGGACGCTACCACCTGCCTTTGTGTGGCGGATGTGTTTAGGCCAGTGCGAGTCTTCGCCCGTGCGCTGGTTTGCCCTATTCGATTCCATTAATACGTGTTGTAGGCGAGCATTTGGGCGTTCCGCGCACTTGCCTCCTGTACTTCCCCCGTGACGCCCACATTTTCACGCGTTGTTCCCCATTCCGCGTGTCACGCCCCGTGGTACGCCTACTTTTGATATGTGCGCCGCGCTATGTGCGCTTTCGCTGTGGCCGTAGCGCACGCCGTTAGATGACCTGTGCGCCGGCGTGCGCCACGCAGATTTTCAGCGTACATCCCAGATTTTACTCGTGCACGGACTTCCATGAATGGATGGGTGCGGGTTTTGCTGCGATTTTCGCACTTGCACTGCGATTTTCGCACTTGCACTGCGATTCGTACGGTTTTGCACGGTTGCGCAGTAATTTTCAGCGCTTATTAATTCCATGAATCGGGCTGTAAAACTCCTATGGACTCCAATTCCCCAAAAACCTTCAGTACTGTGACTAAGAGCAGAACAGAGTTAATGTGCAGACTAGTTGTTGCAATCTAACTCAGCTATGCAGGACATTTAAACATGGTGTGCCTTCTCAGATTGAGAGTGAAGAAGGAGGAGAAGAGAGCTGCAGAGCTTGTGCAGCGGGAAGCAGAACCGAAGGCAGCCACACGAGAGCAGAGTGTGTGGAAGAAGGCAGGCGCTGCCTACCGACAACGCGCTAGACCAGGAGAAGCACAGAGTGTACTGCAGATGAAATGCTGAGAAGCCAGCAGCAGTGAGAAGACTGTTGGGGACATGGTTGCAATTAGGAGAAGCAGTTCCACCGGCGGATAAAGGAGAAGCCAGCTGGAGAACCGCAGGATGGTCCACAGATGGGGAATGCTTTCCCAAAGCATGGACTTCGCCACAGCCGTAGGCCACGGGTCAGGAACACCAGCAAACACCAGTGAGTCTACCCAGAAACATTGGGAGCCACGGGGCGCACCAACAGGCATGCAAACTATTGGGAACTTATTTTGAATATCAACTAAATGATATAGAAAAACTGAATTTACACAAGTTTCCACATATGAGATGTCGATATGGGGAAAGCTGGAGTAAACATTGTCATAAACAAATTAACATTAATAAAGCAATTGAAAGTCAAGTTCTGTACAAATCTACAAATAAGCGATGTCAATATGGGGAAGATTGGAATACCCATTGCCACAAGCCAATGAATACTAACAATGAAGTCGACAAACAATACTTAAACAATACTTAAACAAGACTCCATATATGAGATGCCTATATGGGGGAAGTTGGAATAAGTAATACTTTGAGTCAATATAGTAGAAACAGTGAAAGAGTACAACTGTGGTGTAACTAAGAGAAAAAGAACTGAAAGATTGTAAGAAAACCTGGTGAAAGAAGTGTATCTGGCAGTAATCATTTGGGGAAAAGATACCTTGCAGAAGATCATACCAGGGGATCTACCAAGCCCCAGAGGGGGATTCCTGGCAGAGGAGTACACCAGGTAATCCATTTAGAGTATGTGAAAGGAGAATACATTGTAAAACGGTTCCTGGCAGGAGAGCACACATAGAGACACTCTTTGATAAGTTGCTTTATAGAAGACATACTTGCCATCCTTAAAACATCATTACTTGGAAAATAAACTCTTTCATCACCCTTAAGAAAGTAATATGGGAAAGAGGAATTCCTACTCTTAAGAAAGTGTTGTGTAAAAGTGACAATTCTACTACTCTTAATGAACCTTTGTTTGGAAAGGACAATGGGCCTCATTACGAGTAAGGAGGTAGCCATGGTGCTATTAGCGCCATGGCTGCCTCCATACCGGGCTCCAATACCGGGTTCCAGCAATGAGGAATTATCGGGTCATTCCAACATTGGAGGACCCGGTAATTCCTCCTTGCAGAAACCCATCCCCATTCCCATTTGAGCCCCCATAGGGCTCAATGGGAATGGGGAGGGAGCTAATAACGGCACCGTCAACAACGGTCCGTTATTAGCTCCCTCTTCCCCTCGCGGGACCCGCTAAGGTAGCCTGGTTTTACAAGGCGTCCTAAGCGGGTCCTGCAAAGGGAACCTCATAATTGGCACTCCCGTAATGAAGGGTGCTGGTCCCGTAGCGGCAACTTTCATTACAGGAGCGCAAGGGATATAATGAGGCCCAATGTTCTCATTATCATTAAAAACCCTTCTTAAATTAACAGTGCTGGGAAAAGACACTTTTCGTCATCTTTAGGAAGGCGTTGGGGAAAGAGACATTTCTACTACTCTTAAAGAACCACTGTTTAAACAGAAGATTCTTAAGATTCTGCTTGATGCAATTCAGGTGAAGGGAATCAAGCCCTTGATACAGGATTGTTTTGTTGGATTTACATACTTCATTTTTGCATACTTTTTTAAACTGAATTTAAAGCAGAAACATTTACCTTTGAACTTTTGTTGTTAATTTTTCATGTGAGGGTCAGATATGTTTTGGACACAAGGATTGTTTTTTTTAATTATTTATTTAAATTTATATAGCGCGCAAGCAGCCCAGGGGCATTGAGGCGCTGTTACTTGCAATAACTTAGTTACATGGTACATATGATAGCGATTGTTGACACATTGCGAGTAGTAAAGGAAATCATACTGTTGTTACAAATATTGCATTTGGGCGTAAATTACAAACCTAAATGATAAGTATTTGTGCTGATGTGTCGGTCCTTATGTGAAGAGGGTAGTTTTCAGTGTTTTGCGGAAGGTGGTGAGGGAGTCCTCGCCACGGATGGTGGGAGGTAGGGCATTCCAGAGGGTGGGCGCGAGGTAGGGGAAGCTGGACCCACCCGCTTTTACTCTTTTCACTAGTGGCACAGAGAGCATGTTGGTGTACGGGGATCTGGTTGGCCTGGTGGTGGAGACAGGGTGGATCCTTTGAGAAAGGTAGGCAGGAGCAGTGAAGTGAATGCACTTGTGGGTCAGTGTCAGGGCTTTGAATACGATCCTTTCCTTTATTGGGAGCCAGTGGGCTAGTTTCCTGGCTTCAGAGATGTGTTCTCTTTTAGCAATGCCTTGGGCTGCCCGGAGAGCATTGTTCTGTATTACTTGTAGTCTCACTAAGAGTACATTGCAGTAGTCTAGCCTGGAGCCGGTGATGGCTCTGGCTATGTTGGTGCAGTTCTCTTTGGATAGAAAGGGCCTGATTGCGTTGATAAGTTTAGCATGATGTTTGCTTAAGTTGGACGAAGAGACATAGACTGATCCCTATTTCCTAGGCAGGGAATCTCTCTGTAGGATAGGGACATACAGGCCTTTATGCAAACCCTTTATTTTAATAAAATGTCTAATGTTGAAAACAGTACAACTCTGTGTCTGTCTTTCATTTCTGACCCCTCTGAACTCAGTGGCTCCCACTGCCCCACCTAGCTCAGACCAACTGCCGGAGCTGGGTCACAATTCATATACAAACAGTCTAGGCACTCACCAACATTCTAAGAGTGATATCACTCACTGATGCATACAAGTGATCAGGACATGACACACCTCCCTTCTTTCACAAACAAAAGCAAAAATCAGAAACAACTACATGCAGACTCCTAGCACTAGCACCTAGAACCAACTATCACCAGCATGCCTGTATAACATACCAACGTCCTCAAACACTCAAAATAAACCAGACACCTCCTGTCTAGAGCTGCCACCCCTGGACCGTGATCCTGACACGAACAAGCACAGACCCACCACATCCAATGTAGCTACAAACACTGCAACACACAGCCAACTAAACAGGGACAAAACTCTGTCTACCTGCACCGCCACCCCCAGACATCGAAACTGCCACTCTCAAGCATGTAGACAACATAAAAGATGTGCACACCATGACAATAGGCTGTACCAAACGAGTGGAAAAAATGAATGACCACGGGACCTGCTTGACATAAGAACGAACACAGACAGAGTCAGGTAAAGTCAACACCACTAGATCTCCACAACCGCATCCAGGGGGAAAACACTCTGGAAAGAGCACAACACTGTACACACAGACATCACATTCACCTCCAGACACACCTTCCCCTTGGTAATAGTAAAAGGTGCTGCATGGTGAAGAAAATGAATATGCATGAAAATAAAAAGGCGAGGAACTAAAATACTGCACCAATAATGTTGTAAAGAAAACCACACCACTACTTCTCATACTGAAACACTGTCCAGGCAGTCCAGGATCCGATAAATTAACACTAGATGCCAACAAAACCTAAAATACACTCTTATCTGTGTGGGCACATTGTATGTGAAGGCTCCCACACAAACCACACTACTTCAGCACAAAACCTTCAATATTCCTTCCACGGGAGAGGAACCTGCTGACACTACCCAGAGAGGCAATAGTGCCAACTTTAAAAAATGCCCGCAATATCAGGCGTTTCACACCAGAAACTGCTTCTAAGATGCACAACGATTGGGAAGGAGCAAAGCCAACACATTAACATGACTAAACCACTCTTGTCCGTCTGCTGCAAGCAGCAAAGAGGCATACATAAAAAAGGCAGGCATGCTCTTATGTTTCCACAATAAACATGTCATACATTTCTTTTAGTGGCACACAATAAAATGTATCCAATAAATGAGAAATCCTAAACGTCCTTGCAGTATTAAACTTCTTAAACCTGGAATCCCTCAAGATGTTAAAAACGAACATGTTCACTTTAAGCATCCATACAATTTAAAAGGACAAAACACTGACACAATACTATATTAAAAGGTGTCCACACTGCTCTAATCAGCAACTAGAGATAGAAATAGAGACATAAGGTCGGCGATAACCTGCTGGCAGACTTGTAGTGTGGCGGCCAGGAAACAAGTGTGCCGGTACACTTCCCGGGACCCTTGTTTCTGGACCGCCACACTCGTAATGAGGCCCATACTTCATAAATGTAAGTACAACCTTTTTGTTTAGGATGTCCCAGAATTTTTATTGGTTACTCACAACTGCCCACCCAGAGTTGGCACTTCTAAATGCATAATCAAGGCCTATGCGGATGATATTGTGATCTTTGATCACACATTCAGCAGGTTATATAGATCTGCTACGCAACACTGGCAATATGCTGAAGACAATTAACTAGCTATAAATCATAGTAAAATAGAACTCATCCTGGTCTCTGCCGGTAAGGTTGATCACCCACGTATGCTCTTGAGATCAGTAGAAATTAGGTATACACACTCTTACAAATCTCTGGGAATGGAATTTGAGAGCAAGGGTAACTACGAGATATGCATCCAACATCGTAAGGTTAAAGCTGCACAACTAACAGCTATGATTTACAAGTTCACGCATAATCTGAGTGGCTACTCCATATGGGGAGCACGTCATCTGTACCCATGATAACGTATGGCTTGGAGTCACTGATTACTATGAATTTTGAGTGGCTACAGATCATTGAAGGGAAATTCTGGAGGAGGCTATTGGGTCTTCCACAATGGATACCCATGGCTATCCTTAAATTGGAACTGGGAATGTCTTTGGTAAAAGCGATTGTTCTGGGGAAAAGGGCAGAAGTATACATCAAAATTCGGAATAGCCCTACAAACGCACTATTAAAATCACTAAAGGAGGACATGGGTGACAGAACACAATCTAAGTTAGCACCAGAAATAGATAGGCTGTTTGAGGCAATGAGTTGGTCACCGCCTTGGGGTAACGATTATGAGGACATGAAATGTCATATGCACAAATGATTAAATATGTGGAACTGGCAGAACAATTTCTCACATTTAGAAAGTTTAAACAGCTATGGGTTTGTGTCAAATGTCCTGTTTACATTTAAAAAAGCACAAAAATACCTGAATTTATGTCCATCTAAGTACCTCATGAGATTCATACTACTAACTGGTGCCAAGGAAGGTTGGAACATGTACCTCTTTGACGCTATTTTGTTTTCATCTTATTGATGGAAGTGCTATTAATATCTGAAGTAAGAAAGGGGGTAAAGTTCAGAAAATTTAGATTTAATAAGAGTAGGGGATTAAATTAGCCATTATGTATTTAAAAAGCAATCACATTTTATTTTCAATGGATAACAATTAAATATGTTTTGATCTGATTATTTTCTGTCCAGTTTCACCTATTTTCTCTTTTATGTTCATGTGTTTAAGTTAGAAGTTATTCTTTTGTTTTGTTAGTTGCACTTTTGCTATTGTTTTTCTTATGTCAGTACACTCCCCAATCATTAGACAAATGTGATTGAACACAGCGCGTGCTGTGTCAGAATGGCAAAAATTGTTTTTTAGATCATTTACTGCATTTAAGCAATCTCCCCGGGGATTACTGTTCACCATATTCCTATTAGTTAAAGGGGAGAAAAAATCCTCCAATACCTTCCTATGATATAAGTACTTATTTAAGAAATGTTATGTCTCCTCCTTCTTATCTTTGGTATCGAATACGATCAGTCAAATGAATAGCACAGGACCATTTTAAGGGATTAATCCCGCAAATTTAGATTGTGATGAGAATAGTTACAGAGACTTAAAAGAACGAAAACGAAAGATACAATAAAGAAATATACAGTACGGAAGTAAGGAATTAAAAAAATGCAGATACAGTTATAATATGTGGATTGTATAGAAGCAACAACTGACCTTAATGAAACCAGATTTATGTTAGACCTAACAGGACTTTCAACAATTTGTGGACCAAGTGTGTTCAGTGTGTGCAGTTGCGGTATGTTCTTCAGTCTTTCTACCGTGCTATTGGAACGAGGCATGAGGAGGAGCTTTGTCCTTAAGATTCTCACAGTGTAGCGGAGTGTGGACCAAGTGTGCTCACTGTCTTCAGCAGTGTTCGGCTGAGGAGGATCCGAAAACTAGTGGAAGGTCTAAAGGCTGCCACAAATCTGATGCAGAGGAGAAAGTCTTCACCTGGCCGCGACCACAACCGCAACTGATAAGGTAAGGATTTTGCAATTCCAACTCTAATTGTGGGCTAAACGCTAAATGTGGGCTTTTCTATAGTCAAGACATGTATTTCTGCACTAGGAGTGTGAAGGGATGGCTGATTCTTACTCATCTCTCAAGATGCCGGGAACAGTACGGGCCAGAACTAATAATAACCACAATCTAAGAAAAAATACTCCCTAAGCTAAAAGCAAGCATGTACAGTGAGCACGTGATTGGCTAAAGGGGCCAGGTCGAATAACTCTAAATCACAAGTCACTAGCTCCCCACAAAACAACCACACAAAGTAGTGGGGTCTTGGAAATATTGCGACCTACTTTCCCTCTAAGACAATTCCCCCGTCAGTGGTTATGACTCAGGAGGAAGTTGAATCATTAACACTGCTTGACAATATGAATCATTCGGAACCATCGTTCTCTGCAATTGATAACAATAATTCCCTCCTGGCTAGGTGCTACATGCTGTGGGATTCACTGTCCCCAAAGTTCTGACTACTGTGGGACTGCAGGCTCCAGAGCCTACGAAGACTGATACCATGCTCCCCCATGAAGGATCACCTCATGTTACCTCACTTTAAACGGATTCCCTAGACTCTGGCATAAATCAGAGACTGTCTGCATCCCCTAATATGTGTCCATCGGATGATGACAGGAGCACTGTGACAATCAGGTGCAATGGATGTACCCATCAGAACGAGACACAGGCACAACTGCCTATGATGCCATTTGCGATGAATGTGCTTTTGAATATGTGTGGGAAAATTCTAAATGAAGTAATGAACTTGAATGAAAATAAAGTTTACAGACTGATGGACAATAACCAGCTAGATGAGATCATTGCTGCTGCAACAATACAAAACATTGCCAATAAATCTCAGCAGAAGAACACATCTCAAGGGGAGACACAGAATATTGAGGTGATGAATGGCATTCTGGAGGAATGTCTGGAGTCATCAGAAATAATTTGTGATACATCAACTATCTAGTTAACACGCAAGCAGCGAAGGCTAAAAAAACGGCTTCATTGTCTAAAATCTTTCCGGCCTTGTCCCTCTGATTTGCCTAGTGAATCACTATCTGCTCCAGTATCATCAGTTGGGAATGTTCCCAAGCAGAAAAAAGGCAAACCAAAGAAGCAACGTAAGAAAGCAGTAACGGTCGAAGGTACTCTTATGAGCTGGCTTCTTAATTACGATGACCACCGAGATACTGGGGATTAGTCAATATTTACAGTTCCCCCATTGCGGGTACCAGCATCTAAGGAAATGCTGCCAGTGCCTTTGACTGTAAGGCTACAGAGCCACCTAATGGAGTTAGGGCAACTCTAAATTCTGGGAACGCTCATCACTCCATAAAAGACCTAGGAGGCAGTCATATCTGAAAATTCCTTGATGTTCACCATTCAGAAATTCAGACAGGAAAGAACAAAGCTTCACACGCACATAAATAGATCGTATTTCCTTCAGATTACTTGGAAAATGCTACCATTAAGGATCCTGGACAACAAAGACTTTGGGCCTCATTATAAGTGAGGAAGTAATGGGTTAACGGTGCCGGTAAAGGTGCCGGCGCCGTTAACTCCGTACCGCCTCATTACGAGGTCCCCTTGCGGGACCCGCTCTGGATGTCTGATCAGACCAGACGTCCTTTGCGGGTCCCGCTAGGGGTCCAGCATGCTAACAATGGGCCCGTCATTAACGGGCCCATTGTTAGCATGCTCCCCATTCCCATTGAGCCCTATGGGGGCTTGAATGGGAATGGGGATGGTCCGGGTCCGTGTTCCCTGAATGGGGAAATACCGGGCATTAAAAGGTCGGAATGGCCCGGTATTTCCTCATTCAGGGACCACGGACACGAATTTGGAGGCAGCCATGCCCTTATTAAGGGCATGGCTGCCTCCAAAATCGTAATGAGGCCCTTTGACTTCCTCATACCTGTGAAGAACTCCAGGAACAAATTCAGCAGGATGCATTGTTGTTCTTCAGAAATAGTGGTAATGATCAGGCAATATAGGGACAGATTTATGGAACTGGGCTGTGAACTTGATGCGATTGAGGAGCCCGCTATTATAAATATCAACCAGCCATCTGACATTCAGCATTTGAGTGAAGCTCTGAATCTCCATTGTAAGACCATTACTAACCCCAATTCAACCAACTCCCTGCAAGGAAATATCCTGGGTATCTAAATTGGATCATCCAGAACAACGAGGGAGGAACATGTATTAAGAACTGATTGTTAACGATCAGCACCTGGAACACCTGTGGCTTTACCCAACTATTGAGAGAGCATGTGTCGCACAAATTGTTGTCTGACAAAGATGTTTCTCTCTTGCAGGAATGTTGGTTATTCACTGGTCTATTTGTGGATGGATTCCACATGTTTCAAATGCCTGCCTCTAAGCACCCAAGGGGCGCGCTTTTGGTGGTCTGATTGTTGGGGTTAAGAGCCATCTAAAGGCTGAGAGAATTAAGTTGAGTGTTGAGTGTGAATCCATTTTGACGTTAGAATTGGATACTCCAATTCCGATTATGGTCTTATTGTCATAAATATTTATGACCCTCCAGGATCCTTGAAATCGGATATTACAGATGCAGTCAGCGACCTGCTATTTAATATTAAATCACATTTCCACATATTATGATTCCTATAAGGGGGACCTCAGCGCCCGATGCCAATGCCTCTATGAAATTGATAGTACTGAATATGTACAAAGTAAGTCCCTCATGGAGTCTGCAGTTAAGACCTGAAAGAGTACGGCCTGGTTCGTTTCACTGAGAGACTGGGAATGCTATATGCTGAATGGACTTTTCACTGGCAATAGACCGGGTAAATCTACATGGAAATGTGGGACAAAGGTTTCGTCATTAGATTACTTTTTCCGTGACACTAGTACTCTCTCTAGTATAAGGACTCTTACCGTCAGTGATATTTCCTTCAGCGACCACGCTATTCTCTCTTTTGAGGTGGTTGAGCCCGGCTAGTAGTGCGGACTGCCAGGTTGGTGAAGTTGGGACAAATGCAGCAGGTAATAGGCTGATATGGACTGCGAGAAGTACTTTCTTCAGCTTTAACTTGGTTTGGCTTACTATCCTACGTCACCTTTTTAACTGCTGAAGGTATTAAATGTTTGATTACTGAGTGCATGGCCATATTGTGGGTCCAAAAGGGTCATTATGCCATATGGAACAATGCAACTAGGAGTCATCCCTATGATAACATGATGCACAAAGCAAAACAGAATCAGGTAATAAAATCGTGTCAAAAATGTCACAGGTAAAAAAAATCACCGCAAAAATGTTGTGGTTTGACCTGGTAAAAATGTACCCCATTATACCATTTAAGGGGAGCGGGGGTTGCCGGGTGTCCCCCAAACCCCTTAAATGGTATAATGGGTCCAGGGGCTGCAGGGGTGTCCCCCGCATCCTTTACATGATTGTGGTGCAAAAAAAACACAGCATTTTTCCGCAATATTTTGTATTCACAGCCATTTTTGCTGTGATTTAAAGACATGGAACCAGCAAAATGATCCTTAAGGTCAGAGGTCCGGCATATTGGGAAAAGTTGTGATAGCAATCAAGAGATGACGGCCGCTAGGCACTCTGCCAAAAATATATACAGCAGCCAGGCTAAAGGCTGGTTGGGTCGCAATGCACAGTGGCAACACCTGATCTCTATTGCAAAAACTAAGGATACTCATAAACTTTGGAGGATGCTGAGTACCTTTAACTCTGCCTGAAACACTGCGTGGGTTGCAGAATGGGAGAACAGGTTGGGCACAATACATATCCGACACCTTTAAGTCACTGTCTGGCCCGGACAAGACCCAGGCAATAGCGTCCCTAGGTTTGATATTTTGATGAAGCAGTCAGAAATTGACAGGAAAACCCGTGCCTTAAAAGATTCGAGCGTCCCAGGCCCAAATGGATTGCCGAATATGCTGATTAAAAACACTCCTGAATTGTGTGGAAAGTTATTGTTCATGCTTTTGATTCCAATCACACAGCACCGTTCTATTTTGGTCACCATCTACAAGTGTGGAGAAAGAATGCAGCCCGAAATCTATGCATTACTTGCCAGGTCAGCCAGGTCAGGTACATTTCATGCCTCTCCACTTCTTGATAGGCTTGAAGCATGGGCTCTCTCCTGTTTGGTGTTCAGGGCCCTTATGCATCCCTGGGGCCCTGACCTCCCACACTGAACCCCCTCCCCTGCTTCTGTCTATCCTCAGCACTTGCCTCGGCTCCCCCTCCACCCTGAAGGCTCAGACGTACCTTCAATTTCACTTCTTCTGTTGCTCACCCATAAGAACCCCAGCATCTATCCCCTTCGCCCTCCCTTCTGCACTTGCATGTTCTGCCCACTCACAAGTCATAATAGGTTCATCCCTCTTCCCCTCCCACTGTACTAATATTTGTATGCATTTTGATCTTTTTTACATCCCTTGTCCCCTCCCTGTTGCCCTGTGGGCGCTTTGCAACAGTATGTACTTCCTGTATAAGCACCTAACAAGCAAACAATAATTACATAACATCTTAGGCACATTTCAAATGGATTTAGAGCGGGTTCTGGCACTGCCCATTGTCTATGGCTTATTTACTCATTAAGAATGCTTACACTAAGGCACAGTCTGCATTTAGCTTTAAGTCTGCCATTGATAGCGTGAATAGGACAACACCCTGGGCTAATATGGAATCCTTGGGTTGCCCTAGTGATCTATTGGCAGTCATTCAGGAACTACATGAAAACACCTCAGTCCGGATTAAAACGGACAGTAAGGGATCAGTGTCCTTTCCAAAAGATATTGGACGCGGAGTGAAACAAGGCTGCATTCTGGCACCTTTACTTTTTAATATCTATATTGCGGATCTTGTAGTAATGTCTGTCCTCCTACAATCTCTGGTAAAAAGGTTGAGTGTTTACTCTATGCAGGCGATCTGGTCCTTTGTGACTATACTTTCTCTGGGCTAAAAAGTGCATTACTGTATAAATATGCTTGTGAACATGACTTAGTTCTTAACTTCGATACATCTAAAGTAATGCACTTTTCACATTGGCACGTCTCTGCCCCAAGCATGAACATATTGGGTCAACACATTGAACGAGTGACGTACTTTAAATATCTGGGCATTGAGATCACGTCTAAGGGAAGTTACAAAGAAACGGAAAGCCGCTGCTACGATATATATGATGTATGAATGTGTTAAGGCGGCCTCAGGAAGCAGCTTTTGTGGGATCATGGCCGTAAATAAGCAGAGTTTCTGTGCCATGGTACTATACAGCCCAGAGGCCTTAGGTACAGCTGATTTCACCTGGTTGAATGTTCTGGAGAAGAGGTTCTGGCGTAATATGCTAGGTGTGGGCCCCAGTGTCCCAGTTGAAATCATTTGTCTGGAACTGAGCCTCATATCCTTGACTACAATGGCCCGAAAAAGGAAAATATTACCGTATTTGAAATCCCAGAAGACCCCCATCTGCCCACTACTTCAATTGTTGGGAGAACAATCTGAACCACCGTATCACCAAACCATGGGCCTCATTACGACCCAGGCGGTAAGTTACCGCCTGGGTCGTACCTTTACCACCATGGCGTAAACTATGTTTACGCCATGGTGGTTAGCGGACTTACCGCCCCATTCCGAGGTTGGCGGGGCGGTAAGTCCCCAATCCCCATTTACCCTTCCCCATTCCCATTTTTGCCCCATAGGGCATAATGGGAGTGGGGAAGGCGTTAATTACGCCACCGTAAATTACGGTGGCGTAATTAACATCAAGGTCCCTTAGCGCCATGGATTTTAACACCTGCTAAAAGCAGGTGTTAAAACCTCCATGGCACTAAGGGACCTCGGAATCAGGCGGTAAGGGTCGGCGCTGTTTACGCCGCCGTAAACCCCTTACCGCCTGAGTCGTAATGAGGCCCCATGTCTTAATTGGCAATTTACATCTTTTCCACGATTGGGTGGCGCCTGACTAGGGTGATAGTGTTTCAAATCTCAAGGCAAGGCTGATACGTAAAATGGACCAATGGGATTGGATTTCAAACTTTTCTCACCTATCATCACTAAAGAGTTATAGTTTTGTAGAACACCTATCCTATGAAAACAAGACCCGTCAGGGGTATTTTCAAGGTGTGTGCATCTCCGGACTTGTGAAGATTTCTCTTACTTCTCTGTGTGAATAGATTACCTGTACTCGCAGCCATTGGGCCTCATTACGACCCTGGCGGAAGACCATGGTGCTATTAGCACCATGGTCGATGCCGGAGTCCGCCATGGCGGAATGGGGAATTACCACCCCATTCTGAGGTTGGCGGGGCGGTAATTCCCCATGCCGCCATGGCCCTTCCCCATTCCCATTTTTGCCCCATAGGGCTCAATAGGAATGGGGAAGGCGCTAAGTATGGTAGCGCAAATTGCGGTACCGTACTTAGCACCAAGATCCTTTTGCGGGTCCCTACTTTAACGGCTGCTGAAACCAGCCGTTAAGGTCGGGTCCCGCAAAGGGACTTCGTAATTAGGCGCTAATAGGTTAACGGCGCCACAGCCTTTTACGACGCCGTTAACCCATTAGCGCCTGGGTCGTAATGAGGCCCATTGACTCAGAATTAGGAATTGGGGTAAAGCAGCCTATGTGGGCTGGTTGGTAAAAAACGAATCAGCGTAACACCTTCTTACAGAATTCTATGAATACAGCGAAGTGTATATGAAACGCTTGGGCCTATATGTGTACAATCTTGACACAATTAAAAGTGAATGTTTTTGGTTATCCTGTTTGGATACTCCGCAGAAGTGTATGCTCCTTGCACTTTACCATGTATGGAAAGTTATTAGGGCTATGGGGAAAATCCCACTGTTACAGAGTATGACCTTCATCAGCGTTAACTGTCAGTAAATGCTTTAGAGTTTGGGTCTAATCTGACTGTGTTTCAGATGGGACTTGTTTTATCTCACTCTAGGTTTTGATTTCATTGCCCCTAATATCCCTAATAAATTGAGAAGGTGAAACATGTTGGTGTTTGGCTCTTGTGTTGTCTCATCTTGTATATAGATTGAACTGAGAATGTTCCCCGTGATTCAACTCAAACAACACAGTATGCTTCATTTGTGTCTACTTATAAATACATTCATATTTTATTCTACTTATATCTCATATGAATTTCCTTTCTTTCTTTGAACTGTATTTGTTTTCTATTTTTATTCAATTTGTTGTTTTTTCCGATGTATTTTAAATATGTACAAGTTCTTCGGAACTATGAACATAATGAAGTAAATAAATAGACAATTTGTAACATTTAATTGTTACTCACAGATTTCCTTTGTTAATATTTGTAAACATTGGGTGATATACTAGATCACAATGCTGTCACAGTAAAAGTTGCTTGCCATTAGAGTTGACATCTAAATAACGCTTCTTTGTAAGCCTTGAGAAAGCCAGTGGAAGAGCAAAACTGGTGGCCACAAAGTCTTCACAATTTGGTTGATTTTGTTAATTGACAGATACTGTGCAAAGTGTTACTCACCTATGATATTAACACACCATTTTCAAAATGTATTGGATTGGTTCAACGCACATATATTCTATTAAATATATTTGTTTTGAATGATATGATTTCAATATCACATTTGAAAAGAGTGTTCTACTTACTAATCTTAGAAAAAAGAGGAGAGTGCATGTCCAAGAAACATAAAGGCTTTATTTCGATTAAGTATGCCCTGTAAGAGGATTCAATTCAACACTACAGCTAAGTCAACGCCTAGTCTATAATACTGAATGAAAACCCTTATTGATATATCTTTATGTCCAGTTCATGCGTTCTGGATGACTACCCCTATATAACACCCCTCTCTTGGAATCCCCCTGACCCCACTGAGCCAAGAAGTAGTTCTGTTTTGCAAGTTAAAGGTTTATTTGATAAATTAAACAATATATATTATATCACGCTTTATAATAAATTAATAATTGAATATCACACTTAATCTGATATGATAAAGATTAACAACGGAGAATCTGGCACTAGCACACTTCTTTATAATCACTAAGGAGTTGACATGAAATGGATAAGGTAGCACACTGGTAAATAGGTACAGAAGTATAATGTGGTAGAGAATGCTTTATAGGGTTCAAGGAAATGTAAGGTTGAATGAATGAAATGCAGTATAGAAAAGACTCAATATGATTTCAACAAAACAATGTAATCACTTTTCTCTGGCAATCCCCTCCCCCCCTTGATGCAAGGCAAGGAAATGGAAGGAAAACACACAGTTCTCAGAAATGCAATCAAATGTGATTCAGTTCACCCCAGCAAGCTTAGACTACAGAAGTTTGAAAACACAGGCAAAATGCTTTGATATGTGCTGGCAATTCAGTGAAAAGTATGCTAAAATGCTTTTGATTCCCTCTAGAGGTTCAGGGTGAGTGGTATCTAGTTAATATTAGCTCAGGCTCTCTCTTGCAATGATTCAGGGATAGTTTTTATGAGGCAAATGATTTTCTGGCAAATGGAAGGCAAGCAGCAGCTGATTTTACACGTGGAGAAATTTGCAAATCGCGGTAAAATTCGCGGATGCGTGTTCCGCGATTGCGGTAAAACTATAGGGGGTAGGAATGTGGTTCTAGGTTCGTAGGAAAGCCACGATTCTAAGCTTTCAGATGAAAGTTATTGCAAGTCTCTAAGACAAACGGTCGCGGAGATATGAGCGATTTTGTGAAGGTCGTTTTTCAGATTTGAAATTTTAAAAGCTCAAAATGACAAGTGACAGATTTTGCAGCTAGAATGACAGGTGATAGATTTGGAGCTATCAGGCAGTTCTACTTAGGTTAAATAGATTGAATTAGATGAATTTAAACTAAGAGCTTTGGTTTGGTACAGTTTGGCGGTACTCACAAGAGATTTTAAACAGGAAGGCGGTTTTGTCACGATCTGGTCAACAGGTCTGGACTTCGGACGGTCTCTGGGCACAGCGTCTGGTCTCTGGAACTGCTCACAGCATCGGGGTCAGCACTCTGGATACAATGGCCTGGTCTCTGCTAGGCACCGGTTCTCTGGGTCGGGTCCTGCCTTCTCTTTGGATATTTCTGTCACCAGGTTCTTGCAAAAGTTCTTGGCAAAATTCAGACGGCGTCAGCCGGCTGTCTGAAGAGTTCAGTTGCAAAAAGATTTTTAGGCCTGCTGACAAATACTCTTGCTGGCAGTGGCCTTTCTGGTTAAGGTTCTGAAGTCTCTGTTTATCTTGGAGTCTAAGTGTTGGCTCTTTGAAATTTGATGGAGGTAAGTATGGATTTTTCCGGCAGAGCTTCCAGCTGCAAATGGATTTGAAGGTCCCTACCTAAGTTTCAGTGGTCCATTTATATGTTCTGCAAGTGGGTGTGTGTGTTGGTCATAACTAAACTTGCCCCTCTCCCTTGTCATTGGTCAAATTTCCATTCCTCACTTGATTGGGGAAGGAACTGTGAGTCAGAGTGATGTCATTTTATGGCTTGCAGATAGGACACTCCCCTGTCAGATTGCACATATTCTATATTTGATAACAAAAGACATATTTCACAGTTACACAGTTGCTTGAAATTACATATACATGGTGTGGCTGAATTTAGCCATGTCTCTGTCCAAATCTGCTGTTTCTAAGAGCTTGCATTCAGAAATGGCACATAATTGACTTTTTAACTGATTTTTCAATTTCTGACATTGACCCAACTTTACATACATGTGAGCAGGGAGTATGGACATTAACTGATGAAGTTTCAGATTTTTAACATGCATACATTTAGAGTAATATCCACTTTTCCGCTAACACCCCCCTGAACATACCACCGGTTCTAAAAACCTCTTAAACTGTGGGCAGAAAAATCACAAGAATTATGGTATCATTTATAAAATTTTCACATGTCCGCACCATGAGTTATTCATCTTTTTCTAAACAATATTCTGGCTACAAAGGGGTGTGGTTTCCCAGGTCACATGGTGGAAATACTGGTTTATCCAGTTCTGCCAAGCCAGCTTGCTCTCACAGGCAGTGCCCCTCCCAGCTTCTGCCAAGAGGAAGCTACATTTTACGACCGCTGTAATAAAACCTTTGCCTGAGTCAAGACAGGCTTTGTTCAGAGCTCCTGTAGAGCACAGGTAATTCAATTATCAGATAGATGGCATATCCTTAGTGTGGCCAGCAAAAGGCAGATAGGCCTGGGAACACAGTTGTGACTCAAGTTTCACTCCTGATGGGGGTAGTTGCCAGGCAGAATCAAGTTCCTTAAGCCAGACTTTCAGCTAACTGTCATGTTTTTTGTTGCTTTTTAAATTAACTTGCAATTTTACACATGCAGCTAGAATGCTGATTCTAAGTGCAAAACTATGACATTTCAAGAGTTACAAAGGCATGTGACACCAAACATAGGTCACTCATTTAATCTAAACATTTTCGATTTTAGTGTCTTTAAATCCAGTGCAACTTAAACTGCTGACTCCATAGCAGTTTTGTTATAAGCATTGTTTTGGGCTCTTCATTTCCCAGATTTTGTAAGCACACAAAACCTCATTCTGCCAAATGTCTGCTGGTGTTCAGTGAATATTTTGCACATGTTGCAATGTTTGAAAATAGGCATTTTGAGCCTGCCTTCAGAGAAACACAGGGTGGTTTTAAAACGCCGGCTTTTGGATAGTGGTGAGTACTGGTACTGCACCCATTTTTGGGATTTAAGAAATGAATTCCCCACAATTCTAGGTTGCATTTGGCAATCAGCATTGCCATTCCCAATGGTTTCAGACTACTGTGCGGGTAGTCCAATGGTGATTTTAAAGCGCTTTGAAGCTAACCGGCGCTACTGTTTTTCCTTTGGCAACCCATTTCCCTCATGGCAACCCGGCCTTTCATTCTCGCACTGGTGGGTGACAAGTGAGGCAACCATTTTGGTGTGCGCACAAACTGCGCAGCTTTCCTGGATTTCGGCGCACATGTGGGTTTTCCGCCATCTTGAATTTTCTAAGCCCACAGCACCAAATGTTGTGGCATGATAGCTTAAACGTGGGTCAGGACACCCAACAAGCCCCCCCACGCGACTGCACTTTGAATTTGAGTCGATGGGGAGTCGCGTGCCCCAGGGTTTTGACCCACACACCGGTCTGTCCGCATAATCTTCTTCCTACTCTGTAGATGGTACAGTTCAGCATCTTCTTCTCCATCCGGTACTGATCGATCGGTTCTCCTCGCCGGTCCTGATGGGAATATTGGGCGGTCCACTGGTTCCATTGGATCTTCGTTCCCGGTCTCCGGATCGCCCTCCTTGGCCCGTCTCCAGGTTTTCTTTCTCCTAGGACGACAAAGGAAGAGCGGCAATACCTACTCATAGACGTTTTTCCACCACTGTTGAGATAGTGGGGCAGCATATGCATTTCATCATGACGAAACATTACATTCTTATTTTGAAAAAAAACAGTATAACTAAGAGACAGTTTCATGCAAATCACAATATTTTAGAGACTAGATGTGGTATGTTTTATGATTGGAGCAGAATTAGTCTGAGACAGTACCCGCTAGGATTCCAGAGGATTCCTCCAGTTGTTGCAGAGCGTGCCTGTGATGGCAACACTTCAACTGGTTTATGTGTACCCACTTGTCTTCCCCCGCTGCCAAAGGACCTTTGGGGATGTGGATTTTGTAGGCCACAGGGGAGATCTTGTCGATGATCTCCAAGGGTCCTTTCCATGTCGGCAAAAATTTGCGCTGCTTGGCCTGGTTCCTTTGGAAGTTGTATAGATAGACCCGGTCTCCCACCTGATATTCCTTCCTGGAAGTTTTCAGGTCATAATGGGTCTTCATGCTATCAGCTGATCTTTCTAGATTCCGCTGAGCATAAGCAAAAGCATGTTGGAGGTGTTTCCTTAAATTCTCTACATACTCATGAGTAGTGGAGGCATTTATCAGTGTCTGCTCTTGGGTCCTGTAGAGCAAATGCTGAGGAAGCACCATCTTGCGCCCAGTCATCAACTCAAATGGTGACATTGAGAAATGAAAATGAAGCATTAGAAATAGAGAAATTTTAAGGGAAAACTCGAGCCCCGGAAAGAGCTGAGGGAGTAATTGGACATTGCATATTGTAGAATATATAAGTTTTGATATAAAAAGATTTTCTAAAGTTTGTACAAACTAAATGAAAATAAAAAAAAAAAAAAAAAAAAAAAAATGGTGACATTTCGGTTGCAGATGAAGGGGTAGATCTGATGGCCATTAGGACCAGAGGTAATCGGATATCCCAACTTGGCCCAGAATCTGCCACAAACTTCTTTAATATGCTCACAATTGTCCGGTTATATCTCTCTACTGCCCCAGAAGAAGCTGGTCTATAAGCAATATGCAGCTTTCTCTTGACCCCCAATATCTCCCACATCTTTGTCATTACTTCACTGGTGAAGTGGCTACCTCTGTCTGACTCAATCCTTTGAGGTAGACCAAAACGGGAAAAGATGTGGTTAATCATCAGGGCAGCTGCAGTTTCTGCCTTGCAATTTGGGGCTGGGAGACATTCCACCCACTTGGTAAACAAGCATGTCACAGTCAACATGTACTTATTCCCCCTAGCCGAGCGAATCACAGGGCCTACAAAGTCGATTTGTAAATCTGACCATGGCAGTGTCATCCCCCGCTTTTGTAAAGGCGCCCGGTGTGTGAGGGATGTCGGCTGAAATTGTGCACACACAAGACAACCCTTCAAATATTGGTTGAGGTCCTGCCCCATGTGTGGCCAGTATGCAACCTCTCTTAAGATTTCCAATGTTGTGTGAAACCCCCTATGACCGGCGGTGGCCGCATCATGGGCGTGACTTAACATCAGGATTCGGAATGAGGTAGGAACCACCCACTGATCGTGGCCAGCTTTGGATTTCCTTACCAACAAACCGTCTTGGATCCGGAACATTTTTGGACATTTCATCAACACTCTTAGGTCCTCTTTCCCAATGTAATCGGTATCCGTCAGGGGAAAGTTCTCAGGGTCCTCAAGGTGCTGGTAAAATTTACCAATAATTGGATCCCCCTTCTGAGCTGTAATCAAATCAGCATCAGGGGTCTCCTTACTCCATTGTGCAATTGAAAGGTCGTTGTGAGCATTTGTCTGGGACCTAGTGATAGCAGTGACCTGGATTTCCCCCAACAGGGACTCAATCTCAATTAGATCCCCTTGGATGGCCCCGGTTTTGGCCAGCTGATCAGCTAAGTCATTTCCAGTTTTGTCTGGTCCCTCTACTTTGGAATGACCCTTAATCTTTTTCCAATAGATGGTCATCTCATTCGAGGTGACCAGATCATCAATGTTTTGGATCAACTTCCCATGTTTCAAGGGTTTGTTGTTAGCACATAACATGCCTCTGGTTTTCCAATTAACCAGGTGCTCCACGAACCCGTTCCGTACATAATCCGAATCTGTGATTATGACCAGTTCGTGGAGTTGATGCTGGACAGCAGTGAGGATGGCCTGATGCACAGCCATCAATTCTGCCACCTGACTACTTCGGGGACCAATTATGTATCCAGCGGAGGGTTCTGGGGACTCATTCACCCATGCATTCCCTACGCCAGCCACCAGTTCTTTCTCCCCGTTGTTGTCAACATGGTAAGAGCATCCATCCACATAGACAGTGGGCATTCCCTCACACTTGTCCTCTTCAAAGACTTTGTGTGGGGAATTAAGGTATGCCTCCGTGTTGTCCTTTATTTTTAGACTCTCGTCCTCGAGACAGTTTTCTCTGGCACAATCATGCAAGTCAGCCAGACCTTGCGCGAGGGGACTCTTCTTGTTTTGGCCATATCTGACCTCCACAGGAAAGCCTTGCATTGACAGAATCCAGGAAGTAATTCGGGAATTACTCACATTTCCGGCCCGGATTCTGTCACTTTGGAGATATTGCAGAGGCTGGTGTGGAGTCTCCACTATGATGTGTTCCCCCTGGATAAACGGGCGGTAATTCTTCAATGCCCACACCGTTGCCAGGAGTGCCTTCTCACAATCGTTGAATTTCTCCTCCACAGAGGATAAAGTTTTGCTCACATAGGAGATTACTTTATTGACCTTGTCATGCTTTTGGTATAATACTGCCGTCAAGCACGTATTAGAGAACCCTGTCTCCAGGAAGAACTCCTTGTTTCTGACAGGGTAAGCTAGGCAAGGCGCTTGTGAGAGGCTTCTCTTGAGTTGTTTTACTGCCTCGGCTTGTTCTGGACCCCATTCCCACTTGACCCCCCCCTTCAGGAGATGAATCAGGGGTCTGGTGATCTCTGCGTAGCCCTCAATGAACTTCCTGCTGTAATTAGTCAGTCCAAGGAGGCTCCTTAGTTCTCGCAGAGTTGTGGGGTCTTTCAGTTTCTGAAGTGCTTCCACTTTCTTTTGCTGGGGACAGAGACCCTGAGGAGTAATCTCATGCCCCAAGAAATTAACACGGGTTCTACACCACTGTGCTTTCTGAAAGGAAAGTTTTGCTCCGGCGGCCCTCAACTGCGTCAGAACATAACAGATCTCCGCTATGTGTTCCTCCACAGATGAACTCTTGATGAGGACATCATCTACATAAGCCAGGTTACCCCTCGCACCCAGGTCGGGCATGGCCTTATGTAGGAAAATATTGAACTCATTACCGGAGTTAAGGTATCCGAAGGGAGTCCGGGTCCATGTGTATTGCTGGCCCCCAAAGGTAAAAGCCAGCTTGTATTGGTCCTCCCTACTGACCGGCACAGTCCAGTATCCATTGGTCAGGTCTATTGCAGTGAATACCTGTGACCCCTGGATCTGGGCCAGCCCTTGGTCAATGTAGGGCAGAGGCCATCGGGAAGTATGGACCCGTTTGTTGAGCTCCCTAAGGTCAGCACAGAGTCTCCACTGGCCGTTCGGCTTCAATATTCCCAGCACCGGGTTATTGAAGGTGCTGTGGACTGGACGGATTATTCCCCGGGACTCAAGGTTCTTAATTATTTCAGTAAGGGACTCCATGGATGCGAGAGGCAAGCGATATTGCTTCACAAACACTGGGGTCATACCAGGTGCGTGGGGATTGTTGTTGTGTGGATGTCAGTGCGACCACAGTCATATGAGTCTACCGCAAAGAGATCTTGGAAATCCAAGAAAACTTGTTTCAACTTTTGCTTTTGTTCCAGAGTCACACAGGCATCAGCTAGGTTGACTCTCTCTTCCACCATCTGCCTGAAGCCTGGAAAGACTTCTGGTCTGGCTATCTCCGCGGCCTCCTCCAGCTGGGTGGAGAAGTCCCTGGTCAGAGTGCTGATTTGGACCGGAGGCTTCAGGTGGGAAAGGCAGCCCTCATGGACCTGGAAAATCACCTCATCCCTCCTGAAGTCACAAGTCACATCTTCCTTACCATAGGGGCAAGAAGTGTACACCAGGAAGTTCCCCCCATGCCGGGTAAAAATCCTGTCTGGTGTTGTATGGTCCTCACTGTCACTGTCAAAACAGTCCTTGGGGATTGGTCCTAACAGTTCATTACCAAGATCAATGGAGAAATGTCGGTCATCAACCGCCATTCCAATAATGATGCCTGCGGCTAGAGTAATACTCTTTAAGTCGCTGTTATCCACCTCTATTAGAATGGTGTCATGTTCTATGTTGACTAATGGTGTTGGGTTTACCCCCAACTCTTGCTGTTGGAGAGAAGCATTTAGATGTATGTAAGCATCAGGGTTTTGCAAATATTGTCCTCTTTTAGCTTTCACTTCCAGGGAGAATTGTCGGGTCCTTTCTGGGATGGTGACTTCCTCTTTAACCTGAATTTCAACTGCATAAGGTAGCAATTGAGCTGACCTAAATGCTTTTTCTGGATCATCAAAGCTCATGGGATTATCCGCTAATCGGGACCAAGCTTTGAAGTTTATTAGGTCCAACCTAATGGCAAAGCGATTGAGAATGTCACTGCCTAAGTAAAAGGCGGAGGTGACGTCTCGCACGACCCAACAATTATGGACTATGCTCTTGTTGCCAATGGAGATTTTGAGCATACACCTGTTTGGCAGGAGATGTTTGGAATTAGGTGCTTCCAGGTCCATTTCCCATTTGTCTATCAGTTTGAAGGTGGGAATGGCTGGATCTTTTGGGAGTTGGCGAAACATGGCTTCGCTGATGAAGCTCTTACCGTTGTTCACACACACTCGAGCGAGAACAGAGTCCTTCCCATCATTTAACTGAACAGGGATGAATAACTGCTCTCCAATTTGCTGAATATCAGCCAGGCTCTGAGCTGATTTCACATCTTTCTGGACTATAGGAGTGGGAGTTTCTGATTGTGGATTAGTATAGAATTTCAGAGTGTTTCCTTCCAGCGTGGAATACCACTTTAGACTGGAAGGAAGGTTGATTTTCAGAAATAGAGAGGACCCCCCATCACCAGTCTGTTGTCCTACTGCTATTACTGTCACGTCTGGAATCTGGTTGTTCTGGAAGTGAAATTCTACTTGGTCAGATTTTTGTTCAACCATGTGGCAGGTGCCGTTTAAACTAACATGGTTGACACTCTGTTTTAATTTTATTGGTCGGCTAGTCTGGGTCCAGAGGACCTTGTTTACGCAATCTATTAGGGGTGACAACCTTCTCAGGAGGTCATTCCCTAGTAAACAAGGGGTGCCCTCTGGGGTCACAACTATGACCGGGTGTTTCAACTTGTGTCGCCCGATCTTAATGTCCAAGTCTGCAGTCCCCTCAACGGGAATTTCCTTCCCGTCAAAGTTCTGCAGTTGTCCAGGAAGAGAGGTGAGAGGAATTTGGTAATTCTCTCCCCTTCCTGCATTCAGTTCGTCAAAGGCCCTTCTGGACAGAAGGGTAGCTTGAGATCCAGTGTCCACCTGTGCCGAGATTGTACCCTGCCCCTGTACTTGTACCGGGGCATAATATCTTCCCTCCTTCTCCTCAAGGGGGCACAGATAATGTACATTTTTGGACAACTGGTGGGCTAATTTTCTGGTTTTGGACATCGCGAGAGAAGAATTTTGGGCAGAATTCTGTGGAGAGCCTTGGGAATCTGAAAGAAAAATTTGGCAACTGGAGATCAGAGCCATTGTGGGTTCCCCTGGCTCCGGTTCTGGGCCGCCCCCCCCTTTTTGGAGGCAGTCACCATGATGGGTTTGAACCAGGGGATTTTCTTGCTGTTGGTTCTGGGATGAGATGGTGGGCGGCGGTATCTCAGTCTCCACCTCTCCCCAGTCTGGATTTGCATCCCTTGGGACCCATTTTTCTTTGGGAGGAGTTCCCCCCTCTCTGAAGGAGAAGATCCTTTTCCCAGGATCCTCTGAGGATCCCTCTCCGTCAAATTGGAAGATCTGTACCTCCTCCTCAAACTGAGTCTGTTTGGGTCTTTTGTTTCTCCTACCCCCCCTCTGCTCCTTAGGAGGCAGACTTTCAGGGGCAAGAGATTTTGTTTCCGGTTCCTGGGTTTCCAGGGGCTGTTTACAAGTGAGGAAGGAAGCTTCCTCCAAGGCTTTACACCCCCCTTCCCCTTGTGCCTCCTCCCTGGGAACCGGTGAGTTATCGGGGTGCTGCCCCCGTCATTGTTCTGGGGCACCAGGTCCAGAGTTGGGTGCGTTCTGCGCCGGCATGCCGATCTGAGGGTTCTGCTGAGCCCTCAGTATTTGACCCAGATCCCGTGCCATATTTTGGACCTGGCGCTCTAACTGGGAAACCCGCTCAGGCTGATACGGGGCCCTGTTTTCTCCGCTGGGCTGATCCCGGGAAGGGTAGCTGTCCCTCCTCTGGTAATACCCCGGGTTGGGAAGATTTGGGTACCCCTCCACCCTTGGCCTCCCCTCTCCCAGATTAGGTTGTCTGGGCTCAGGGAATTGGGGAAAGAAGGATGGATGATTTTGGGGTTGGAAATTGGGTGGATACCTGGGGAAAAAGTTCTGCCCAGGATTTGGAGAATTTCTGCCCTCCTGTGGGAAGTTGGGAGGGAAGTTCCCTGGGTTAGGTGCTTGGCTGGATCCCCCCCCTTGGGCTGGAGGAGTCCACACATAACCCAGGATGGGTCGATTTCCCTTGTAACGGGGACTTACATAATCAGGAGAGCGAGGGACCCCATTTGTGGGGCTGCCTCCCTGGCTCCCTGTCTGTGACTGGCCCGCGGACCTTCTGGGCCTAGCATTATTAGGTGCAGGTAGGTTTTTAGGCCCCCCCATCTCCAAATCCAAAACGGGGGTGACCTTTACCTCTGCCACCTTGGCAGCAGCAGGGGTGCTGTTGGCTTTGGGGTTTTTCTGGGCATTACTTTTGCTATCTATCGGTTTCTGCACCTCATAGATCCGGGTAGCCTGTTCAATGACCCAGTCTAAAGATCTTTTCTCGTGAAAATCCCTCACGAGCTGGGTCATGATATATTTGGGCAAGGCATGGAAAAACGTATTTATAAATTCTCTGCTATCCGTGCGCACCCTTCTTGTGGTCTGTGCAAAAGCACACTTTAACTGCTGCACAAATTCTTGTGGGGCCTGATCCTCCCCACATTGCAAATTGTAGGCTGCCTTGCGAGCCTCTTGAGGATTTCTGTGAACAGAAAAATGTTTCAAGATGGCCGCCTTATAGGTGGACCATCTTAAATGATTTTGGTCCTCCAGCCCCGCAAAGAAACCGGAGTATTCCGGGGAGAAGGTCCACTTTACATATTGAATACAGCTTTGGCTGTCCTTCAAATGGAAAGTCTCCATCATTTGTTCAAACAACTCTAAGTGCTCCCAAACAGAATACTTAGCATTCTTATGGTAAGGCGTGATGACGCTCCTGATAGCCTTAATCTGCTTTAAGGGGTCCTTAAGCAAGGCCCTTTTTGCCTTATTGGCCTTTTTAGTTCGGGTAACCCTTGTCCATTCGTCCTCGGACTCAGAGGCACTGCTCCCGGAGGTTCCCGTCTGTTCTTCCAGGTTTTCCCGGATTCTGCGAGCCTGGGAATGGCTGGCAGAATGTGGGGACCTGGTCTCCTGTGTCCTGCGCAGTTCAGTGGAGTCTTCAGATTCCTCCTTGCTGCCAGGATTTGATGGGTACCCCCTCCACTGACCTAACTGGGCAGAGGTTTTCAGGATGCCCTTAATGGGCCTACTCTCCTGGGGTTCCCCACTGAACTGTACCATGCTTGGGTGCCCATGCCCAGATGGCCGCCCATCCATTCCCGGGAGGTACTGGCCTATGAGCCCCATGCTTCTGGCTGGATAGTAATCTGCCATCCCTGTGGCCCGGTGCTCATGTGCGCCAGGGGACATGGGGGTGGCAGAGTCCAGGGACTGAGAGGTATGAGGGCCTCTGGTACTAGGGCTCCTGAGGTTATGCTCCGGAGTTTCCATTTCCCAGCGAACCTCATCTCTATCCGCCCCTGCTCCCTGTTGCAATGCAAGAGCCTGCATTTGTGCCTTCAGTTCCTCAGTTAAGGCCTTACTAGACTCTATCAGTCTCTCCTGCATCGCTACCTGTTGTCGGAGCCTATCATTGTGTTGACAGAGGGCCTCATTTTCCCTCTGTGCTTCCTGGTTGGTCCTGGAGAACTGGGCCAGTCTTTGCTGCAGGAGGTTTACCTCCTGAGCTGTGTCCCTATTGGCCTGCTCCTTTCTTGCTAGAGCATCTTCCACCCTTCTGGTGTGCTCTACCAAGTTCTGGTTTTCTTTTTGGAGATCACCCAGCCCCTGGAGGGCCAGGTGATTTTCTTCAATTTCCTTTTTTAAGTGGCAGACTTCCTGGCCTAAAGTGTCTCTTTCCTGACTAAGAGCCTGCATCTCTGCTGCCTGGTCGTCCCTTTGCCGTTGAAAGGCACCAGCTTTTTGGCGCTCCTCATCAAACTCTGCCTGGGTATCCAGGTCTTTCAAAATTAGTTTGTTGCTCTCCTCTTTCTCTCTGTCTAGTTGGATTTGCAGGGTGGCTACCTGCTCTGTGCATGCCCTGTTGAAATTGATCTGTTGCTCCAGCTTTTTCTGGCTCTGCAGTAGGGAGTTCAAACTGTCTTGGTGCTCCTTCTGCAAGGCCAGAAATCTGGTATCCTGGTCTGTCTTTTCCTGTTGCAGTATATCCATGTCTTCTTTTATTTTAATGATATACTGCCTGGTCTCATTTTCTGCCTCCTGGCTTCTGTGCAGCCTTTGCTCAGAAGAGTCCAGATCAGATTGGGCCTTCTCTAACGCCATCTGTTGCCTTTTTGCCAGATCATGGCCTTCAGCACATTTATTCTGTATGGCTCCCATGTATAGGTACAGGTATGCCGCTATCCTAACAATCTTGTCGTGTTCATCTTTGGCCTTAGGAGCCATATATAGTTCACTCAGGGCCACATGTAATGGACCCTGATCTCTCCATAAGTCTGACCCTGTTTCAGTGACCTGTCGCGTGATGGCCTGCAACCAGGCATCCTGGCCCTGCTCAGCCCATTCACCTCTCACAAATAGTTTATGTAAGAAGTGCTCTCTGGCTATTTTCATATCTACCAAGGTCGTCATTCTAGAGATTGGTCTCTGTCCTGACTTACAGAAGTTAGTATTTTATTTTTGCAGAACAGAACTTTTCTTGGAGTGTCCCTTTTGAGGAATGCTTCACAGCGTAATGCAGCGTGGTGATCCGACCGGATATATGTATCCCGTCAGTTAGCACACTGTATTAAGCTGCACAAATGGTAAATCTAACCCAACGTCTCGGCTCGAGCCCCCAATTTGTAAGAGGATTCAATTCAACACTACAGCTAAGTCAACGCCTAGTCTATAATACTGAATGAAAACCCTTATTGATATATCTTTATGTCCAGTTCATGCGTTCTGGATGACTACCCCTATATAACACCCCTCTCTTGGAATCCCCCTGACCCCACTGAGCCAAGAAGTAGTTCTGTTTTGCAAGTTAAAGGTTTATTTGATAAATTAAACAATATATATTATATCACGCTTTATAATAAATTAATAATTGAATATCACACTTAATCTGATATGATAAAGATTAACAACGGAGAATCTGGCACTAGCACACTTCTTTATAATCACTAAGGAGTTGACATGAAATGGATAAGGTAGTACACTGGTAAATAGGTACAGAAGTATAATGTGGTAGAGAATGCTTTATAGGGTTCAAGGAAATGTAAGGTTGAATGAATGAAATGCAGTATAGAAAAGACTCAATATGATTTCAACAAAACAATGTAATCACTTTTCTCTGGCAATCCCCTCCCCCCCTTGATGCAAGGCAAGGAAATGGAAGGAAAACACACAGTTCTCAGAAATGCAATCAAATGTGATTCAGTTCACCCCAGCAAGCTTAGACTACAGAAGTTTGAAAACACAGGCAAAATGCTTTGATATGTGCTGGCAATTCAGTGAAAAGTATGCTAAAATGCTTTTGATTCCCTCTAGAGGTTCAGGGTGAGTGGTATCTAGTTAATATTAGCTCAGGCTCTCTCTTGCAATGATTCAGGGATAGTTTTTATGAGGCAAACGATTTTCTGGCAAATGGAAGGCAAGCAGCAGCTGATTTTACACGTGGAGAAATTTGCAAATCGCGGTAAAATTCGTGGATGCGTGTTCCGCGATTGCGGTAAAACTATAGGGGGTAGGAATGCGGTTCTAGGTTCGTAGGAAAGCCACGATTCTAAGCTTTCAGATGAAAGTTATTGCAAGTCTCTAAGACAAACGGTCGCGGAGATATGAGCGATTTTGTGAAGGTCGTTTTTCAGATTTGAAATTTTAAAAGCTCAAAATGACAAGTGACAGATTTTGCAGCTAGAATGACAGGTGACAGATTTGGAGCTATCAGGCAGTTCTACTTAGGTTAAATAGATTGAATTAGATGAATTTAAACTAAGAGCTTTGGTTTGGTACAGTTTGGCGGTACTCACAAGAGATTTTAAACAGGAAGGCGGCTTTGTCACGATCTGGTCAACAGGTCTGGACTTCGGACGGTCTCTGGGCACAGCGTCTGGTCTCTGGAACTGCTCACAGCATCGGGGTCAGCACTCTGGATACAATGGCCTGGTCTCTGCTAGGCACCGGTTCTCTGGGTCGGGTCCTGCCTTCTCTTTGGATATTTCTGTCACCGGGTTCTTGCAAAAGTTCTTGGCAAAATTCAGACGGCGTCAGCCGGCTGTCTGAAGAGTTCAGTTGCAAAAAGATTTTTAGGCCTGCTGACAAATACTCTTGCTGGCAGTGGCCTTTCTGGTTAAGGTTCTGAAGTCTCTGTTTATCTTGGAGTCTAAGTGTTGGCTCTTTGAAATTTGATGGAGGTAAGTATGGATTTTTCCGGCAGAGCTTCCAGCTGCAAATGGATTTGAAGGTCCCTACCTAAGTTTCAGTGGTCCATTTATATGTTCTGCAAGTGGGTGTGTGTGTTGGTCATAACTAAACTTGCCCCTCTCCCTTGTCATTGGTCAAATTTCCATTCCTCACTTGATTGGGGAAGGAACTGTGAGTCAGAGTGATGTCATTTTATGGCTTGCAGATAGGACACTCCCCTGTCAGATTGCACATATTCTATATTTGATAACAAAAGACATATTTCACAGTTACACAGTTGCTTGAAATTACATATACATGGTGTGGCTGAATTTAGCCATGTCTCTGTCCAAATCTGCTGTTTCTAAGAGCTTGCATTCAGAAATGGCACATAATTGACTTTTTAACTGATTTTTCAATTTCTGACATTGACCCAACTTTACATACATGTGAGCAGGGAGTATGGACATTAACTGATGAAGTTTCAGATTTTTAACATGCATACATTTAGAGTAATATCCACTTTTCCGCTAACACCCCCCTGAACATACCACCGGTTCTAAAAACCTCTTAAACTGTGGGCAGAAAAATCACAAGAATTATGGTATCATTTATAAAATTTTCACATGTCCGCACCATGAGTTATTCATCTTTTTCTAAACAATATTCTGGCTACAAAGGGGTGTGGTTTCCCAGGTCACATGGTGGAAATACTGGTTTATCCAGTTCTACCAAGCCAGCTTGCTCTCACAGGCAGTGCCCCTCCCAGCTTCTGCCAAGAGGAAGCTACATTTTACGACCGCTGTAATAAAACCTTTGCCTGAGTCAAGACAGGCTTTGTTCAGAGCTCCTGTAGAGCACAGGTAATTCAATTATCAGATAGATGGCATATCCTTAGTGTGGCCAGCAAAAGGCAGATAGGCCTGGGAACACAGTTGTGACTCAAGTTTCACTCCTGATGGGGGTAGTTGCCAGGCAGAATCAAGTTCCTTAAGCCAGACTTTCAGCTAACTGTCATGTTTTTTGTTGCTTTTTAAATTAACTTGCAATTTTACACATGCAGCTAGAATGCTGATTCTAAGTGCAAAACTATGACATTTCAAGAGTTACAAAGGCATGTGACACCAAACATAGGTCACTCATTTAATCTAAACATTTTCGATTTTAGTGTCTTTAAATCCAGTGCAACTTAAACTGCTGACTCCATAGCAGTTTTGTTATAAGCATTGTTTTGGGCTCTTCATTTCCCAGATTTTGTAAGCACACAAAACCTCATTCTGCCAAATGTCTGCTGGTGTTCAGTGAATATTTTGCACATGTTGCAATGTTTGAAAATAGGCATTTTGAGCCTGCCTTCAGAGAAACACAGGGTGGTTTTAAAACGCCGGCTTTTGGATAGTGGTGAGTACTGGTACTGCACCCATTTTTGGGATTTAAGAAATGAATTCCCCACAATTCTAGGTTGCATTTGGCAATCAGCATTGCCATTCCCAATGGTTTCAGACTACTGTGCGGGTAGTCCAATGGTGATTTTAAAGCGCTTTGAAGCTAACCGGCGCTACTGTTTTTCCTTTGGCAACCCATTTCCCTCATGGCAACCCGGCCTTTCATTCTCGCACTGGTGGGTGACAAGTGAGGCAACCATTTTGGTGTGCGCACAAACTGCGCAGCTTTCCTGGATTTCGGCGCACATGTGGGTTTTCCGCCATCTTGAATTTTCTAAGCCCACAGCACCAAATGTTGTGGCATGATAGCTTAAACGTGGGTCAGGACACCCAACAGCCCCTGGTGGTGGGCTTAGTCTCAGAGACACACAGTCTCACTAATTAAATAATATTGAACTCGTGGACCTAAAAGGCCTGGCAACCACCTTTACTAAGTTACATTTAAAATCACACTCTAATTAAGCCATTAATTTCCATATAAATTAACTAATCTTTATTTTGATGGTAGTCATAAAAGGTATATAAGTATAAAAAATACTAAACGCTTTTATACAAGCTTAATGAAAAGTGCTGTAATTAATAATTGACAAACTGTGCTACGATATGTACATTCTTCAGAGATGTGGTATGTTTAGTATTCAACAGAAGTTCTCCTTCTTAAGGCTCTTTCTAGATACAATACACCATGCCACTAATATACCTTGCCACAAAAAGAGAAGCACAAAGCTGACCTACATGGGTCATTAAGACTTCAGTAACAGGACAAATATAGTTGTTATTATGTCCCTCTATTTTGTACAAAAGAACATCAGATACATGTGGATCCCAATGGATTTAGGACAGAAGGGACACGATTATCTATTTTGTCTCTCTTTTTACCAATGGACATGATGTTGACCCAATGGAAAAGCATTGTGTCTGAAGCTGGTCACTTTCTAATAGTGACCTTTGTGACCTGGTTCATAGAGCCCCACATTTGCAAGGGTGAGCTTATTATACTGTCAGCTCTGTTCTTAATTTTCAGGACGTACTGATATTTTCACTTCTCTAAATGTCTGAGTTTTAGAGTAACTTTAATCTGTTTTTTTTAATGCATGTGCTACTGATGTTTAGAGTTATAAACAATCTACTCTTTAAAGCTTCCTAAGTTCACATTTAACAAACTGAATACACTAGATTTCTCCTACATGAGCACAGGCTAATATATATGTGTCAGTTTTGCATCTGGATTTGCTCATACATATATTTCATAATAGATATAGAATTGTGGGAGCCCCTCTACTAACAACGAACATGGCTCAAATAACTTGTGCTTGGAATGTAATCCACTCAGGAGCGTCTACAACCACGTTTCAGCTCACTGCACCCTTCACAGAGGAGAAATATCCATTAGACATCTGGGCCCACCCACAAGGGTAGTCCACCACCAAAATGCTCCAATTCCCTTCTTAACAAGAGTACGTTCAGCAACACCAGAGCATCCTCGCTGGACCCGCAACCACGCTGTATGTCCTCTCAACAAGATCATTTACTTCGCAAGCTGGACTCTTTTTGAACTCCCTCAGTTCACACCTACTTCCTCTAACTGTCTCCAGGCTGGATGGCTGATGATACAAAACATGTCTGGAATTACATTTCTTCTCCTGTTTCACAAATCTATCCATGGCAAGGCACCACTATAGCTATCCTCCTCTATCGAGCTCTAGAAGCCTTCTCCTCATCTCTGCTCCACCTCTTTGACTACCTTTGGGACTCCTCACCTTCCCTGTGCTTCCACTCGCTTTTGCTCTTTCTCTATTCTTGCTCCACTTGCATGGGATTCTGTTGCCCTGGACATCCAAGAAACACTCCTCACCAATTTGTTCAAAACCAAACTGAAAACAAACCTCCTCGCCGTTGAGTTACCCTCTTAGCCTACCTCTCATCTGCATTCAAATGAACATTTTCCCCTCACCTCTAATCTACCTCTGTCCTTCACTCTCCCTGCCTCCTCTCTAGCACTTCATCATTTATGGTCACATCCCTTACACAGTTGGCCATACTGCTTACCTGCTGTTGATCCATGTTGATTGTCCCTAATCTCATGTCTATCCATGTAGTGTCCCCGGTCACTGTTCCATTTACACCCCTACAAAACCCAGCCAGCATCTCACTCAAACTTAAACCCATTGTAAGAAGCTCACTGCTTCCCGTCAAATCTGATATCTTATCTATTGTGCATTCTTTCGTGCTCAAAAGAGCATTGTTATTTCTTATATAAAAACATAGAAAAAAAGTAATAATAAATAATCAAAGGTTGTAGGTGCTGTTTGGCTATTTACCCACCCATTGACTGCCCATGGCCATTCTAATCCCTATGGCCATGCACGCCCACTTCCTGCCTCCCCCTTCCCAAAACACATCCTCTTGGGATCTCTTGAGCTAGCTTTATCAACCCTTACCATAAAACATTGCACTCAAAGAGCCTGCCTGTGCTTTATCAAAGCAGTCTTCCTAGAGTAGATGACTTTATTGTAGCTGTAAACACACTACTACCTTAATACAAATGTATTGACCAGGTCTTCCTTCAGCCACTCGATTTGGAGGCACTATACATGTCCATCACTGAAGTCCTGTTAAAAACAAACATTGGCCATGCCAACAGTTTTGACTTGTGTGTAAGCATTAGGCACTGATCTTATATGCTGAGGTACTTGCACCATGTTCAGCTGCTACCATTGATGGCGAGTTAATACCAGTATGGCAGTGCCTGGCAAATGCCTTTGCCATGCCTACACAAAAGCCAAAACTGTTGGCATTGCCAATGCTTGTTTTGTTCATGTTTCACTGTGGTCTGTGTTCAAAATCTCTCAGTAAATTAACAGGTTCTAGCAAGTCAAAAGGGTTTGCCTGTCATATGGCAAGTGCAACCTCAAATGCCAGAGTGATAAAACTATTATAAATAATGAAATAAAAACATGTGTATTCATGTAGGGAATCTTTGAGCAAGTTGAGAGCCTCTGTTCTTACCCTTAGTGTTTGCTGATTGCTGGCTTCGACCACTCAACTCCTCCTTCTTGGAGACTTTAACATCGACCTGGATGGTTCCTGTCCTTCCTCTGGACTCTTTTACGACCTCTGCGACTCTCTCTTTCTATTCTCCCCTCCGGCCAGACTCACTCTGCAGGGCACACTCAGGATGTGCTGATCTCGTCAGACCTTCCCCTCTCTATCCCCCTCACCACTCCTCTCTCCTGGAGTGATCCCTTTCTGCTTTCCACACATATCTCCTGCTCTACCCCTCAGGCCAAGCCAACTCCCAGGTATTACCCAAATTGTTCGTTTACAATTGTTCGAATGAACAATTGACTGAATTTAAAAGGTCACAATTGACCTTTTCACAATTGACCGTGTATATATATATATATATATATATATATATATATATATATATATATATATATATATATTACATGGCCACGGTAGTGGCCATGTAGTTCTGGTTAAATTGGTGTTTCCATAGGAAGAGCACTTTTTGGGCGCTCCCCCTGCACGAATCCACACCAAACTTTGCAAAAAATGTATATGGCCCACTCTGAAATTTTTTGCAAAGTTTGGTGAGGATTCGTCCAGGGGGGGAAAAGTTATAGGGGGGGTCCCAAAATTTCTTTTTTTCCCATAGACTGAAAGGGAAATATTTTTTAATCGCACCTACAGCCCAAACCGCTGGATGGATTTTCACCAAATTTGGACCAGGAGCAGTGGCTCGGTCCCGAAAGCGTGCTTTTGCAAATTTGGTGAAAATCCGTTCAGTAGTTTTTTTTTAAAATGACCAAAAAGTAGGTCAAAAGAAATTAGTGATATCTGTGTTCGGACCGCAGACACACTTCCCGGTTCGCTCCGCGGACAGTGTCCTGATTGGCCCAGTGGCTTACGTCATGTCCGCAGACATATGGCATGTTCGCTGATTGGACGGTGTTAACCGTGTAGCGCGTCAGATTTTCGGTAGCGCCCGCCATCTTGGATTCAAGGACGTCCGCGGACAGCGCAGTGAAAGTTTGTTCAAAATGTGTATTTAGTAGAGTGTGTTGGTGTGTAGAAGTGTTTGGGGAAGATGGGAGGGTATGAGATAGGTTAAATGTTGTGCATTTTTATGTGGTAGATGTTCTTTTTGTGTTCGATTTGTCTGCGGACATCACGGGTGTTCTGAAATGTTCTAAATAAACTGAATGGGGGTGTTCTGAGGACTCAATATGTGCCCGTATTGTTCGCAAGCAAGCTGAAACTGTTCTAAGAACACTCGCGGTGTCCTGAAATGTTTGCAAATAAACAAAATGGGGGTGTTCTGGGGACGCTGTCCGTATTGTTCTGTGGCAAGCTGAACGTATTCTAAGAACACTCGGGGTGTCCTGAAATGTTCGCAAATAAACAAAATGGGGGTGTTCTGGGGACGCTGTCCGTATTGTTCTGTGGCAAGATGAATGTGTTCTAAGAACACTCGGGGTGTCCTGAAATGTTCGCGAATAAACAAAATGGGGGTGTTCCGAGTAAGCTGTCCGTATTGTTCGTTGTCAAGTTGAAAGTGTTCTAAGAACTCTCACGTTGTTTATGAATGGTGACTGCATATGTAAGAGTTAGAGAAAATTGTTCTCTGCGTACATACATGTCTTTGAATAAAAGGAATCGAGCTGTTGAGCGTCCTATCCTTTTTTGTTGTGCCAGGAGAGAGTTTCTCAGATACTCTTTTTGTCGAGAGAACAACAGATAGCTATGGTTGTATGTTTCAGAAAACAGATTGTTTGGATTTTGGAAGATTCATGGATACATTGGTTGAAGGTGCATGCAGAAAGCTGTAGAGTAGCTGTAGATCTTGAATTTCCACATGTGGAAGTACACTGGCATGGAGTACGTGGAATGAAGTGGTTGGACTTGCTACCTCTTTGTGCTACTTTGGAGACAGAGCAACATCCATACATAATTGTAATTCATTGTAGAGGGAATAGTTTAGGACATGTGTCTGGAATTTCTTTGCAATTTTCTATGAAGGAAGGACTTGGGAAGGTCATGGACATGTTTCCTAATTCTCAAGCAATATTTTACGGATTGCACAGAGACAAATGTGGCTTCGTCCTTCTTCATTTGGTCCACGAATGGAAAAAGCAAGGCGCAATGTTAATAAGGCTGTTTGTGCCTTTCTAAGAGATTTTGGCATGTCTTATTCTCATAATGAAAATATTATGTTTCGTAGTGCATACATTTTTCGTAGAGATGGAGTCCATCTTACTTATTCTGGCAATCAGATTTTTTTGACAAATATACAAAATGCATTACGACCTTTTTTAGATTTACAGCATCTATTTTGAAGTAGGTGTTAAGTATTTATAATTTTTGACATACAAACACCTCCCAGAGGCTCTTTTAAGAGCCACCACTTCCTACCAGAGAAACTTGCAATGGTTATGATAGGGTACCAACCCAATTATTTTGATGTCTGCGAACTGTCCGCGGACTTCTCAAAAATACAAAGGGCCCTGCTTCATTTATTTTCACTTCTATTTTTTAACTGTGAATGGCGGCTCTGAAAAGAGCCTTCTTTTTTTTTGATTTTTGTAATTTTGTATTTATTTTTGGTTTTTTAGACACAACACACTAGGAAAGGAGGGGAAAGGACGGTAAAGAGGGGGGACACCAACTACAGGGATAAGAAAGGGTGAGCTGAGAGAGGAAGATGTAGAGTGGGTTTTATTTGGGTAGTGAGCAGGTCTTCTTGTGCTGTGAGACAATAGTCTCAAAAGCACTCCGAAGTCGCTCCCCCCTGCAGAGTACTGTGTCACAGTACATACATACAACTGTGACCCTCGAAAGGTAAGGGTCATCGGAATTCTGTATGGCCTGTGAGACAGCTTGAGGAAGATGCTGTCCCACAGAGGTAGTCCTTGTGGTGACAAGATCAGTACGGAGGATGACGTAGAGGAAATCAACCTACTACGTTCTTCGCAAGGTACAACCTTGCGAATAGCCTTAGAGTGAAAAGACCTCAGGTGTTGCTTCATGGTCATGGTCCCAAAGCTGTACGAACCGTGCTTCCCGCGACTGAGTATCATTTTACACTCATTGCAGATAAAACAGTTCGCACGAGCCTTAGGAACATTCCCATTAATGGAAAATAACCGCCACACCCAAGACTCACGTCTAGTGCGGTAGTAGGGATTTCCTCTACCTCATTCTCGTCATCCTCTTCTTCCTCCTCTGCATCCTCACTCCTGTTCCCCTCTTCAGGCCCTTGGGAAGGTGGTGGTGGTGGAGGCGGTGGGGGTGGTGCTGAAGCAGGTGCAGCACCAGGTGGCAGTTCAGCAGCCATGGATGCCATCTCGGTGCTGTAATCAGCAAGTTGCATGAGAAATAGCTGTGCTCTGAAGAATAGCCAGAAACACAATGAGAATAAGCTCTAGGGCGTGGTCTTTTATAGGGGTGCTTGTACGCGGTTCGCAGACATGCACACTGTCCGCGGACAGATCGAACACAAAAAAGGGTTCAAAAAAGTTTCAAAAGATATGTAGAAACTCAGGATTACTATGTGGCACTTGTGCCATGATGAGTTTTTATGGAAAAATATTGCGGATTACTCGAAAATGTACTTTTAATTTGTTCAGGACACGAACAGTGTCCGCATTCAGAACACGTGATTAGCGTTGGTGCGGTCACATGATCCCTTTGCGAACATGTCCGCGAAGGAAGCTCCTGTCCGTACGACACCAAATGCATGGACATTGGTTTGCGCATGCGCGTTGATGTTCTATGGACAGTGTTCGGGTCCTGAATTAATTAAAAGTGCGTCACACATCAAACGAACATTTCTGGACACAGAACAGTTTAAACTTGCTAGCGAACACTACGGACAGATTTAGTGTACTTTTGGACACTTCCATTTTCGTTTGATTACGAACTTTTCAGGACACCAATTGGGTTCTTAGAACAGTTTCAACTTGCTAGCGAACAGTACGGACAGGTATAGTGTTCTTTAGGACACCTCCATTTTCGTTTAATTACGAACATTTCAGGACACCGATTGGGTTCTTAGAACAGTTTCAATTTGCTAGCGAACAGTACGGACAGGTATAGTGTTCTTCAGGACACCTCCATTTTCATTCATTTAGGAACATTTCAGAACACCCGTGCTGTCTGCGGACATCTACATTGTTTTTGAAAAAATAAAAAATGGGAACTAATTACAACACCATATAAAAATGTAACTTTATTTCACATATTTTAATAATTTATGACAGAGAAGGTGAGGCAGAAACAGAAACAAAAACAGGAGAATTAGGGGTTTCAACATGATTGGTATCAGGTGAAGAAGGGATGGAAGTCTAATCGAAACGTTTTGGATTATGGAGAGGGTTTGGGGATAATTGACTGGTATATGGTGAGGGGGGACAAGTACATGTGGGACAATGGTATGAGGTTTTTGATTTAAAATGATCCTCAACAAAAGTTTTCAAATTATTAAAATTGCTCAATAATAAATCCATTTTTTCTTTTAAGCTGTCAAGCGTGTGTTCCATAACAGTTTCTTCAGAGATATTTTCTATTTTGGTATGCTCTGTACAAAAAGAAATATATATGTTAAATATATATAAAATAATAACAATTATATGGTTTATATTGTAAAGTGTGTACCATTAGCTTCACTATTTTCTGACATTTCGTCATGTGGGAAGTGCTCCTTTCGCCATTCCAGAGTACTAGACATTTCTGTGAGAAATAAAATATATACAATTTTTTTTTATATATCTAATACAGAAAGTTTATAAAGATATGAGTAAAGTTATGTACACTTACTATTTCAGGTAAGATATGTTCTGAGTACTCTGTAGGTCTGGTCTTGGTCTTAGTTGTGGAGTGTCTGTGAGGTAATTATGTTGGAAGACAATTTATCTTCTCTTGGTATATTCCATTTTAGAACATATTGTATTTAAATGAATGGTTAGTGTGGAACATATATGGGTTACATTTCTTATGTATTACTACATATAATATGTATGTATACTACTTTGTGAATTTTTTAAATGTTATCATGTTGTAATATAACAATTAAACATACCCCCCCACACTTTTTAGGTAGTGGTACTGTTGTCAGAACATGTCCGCGAACATCAAAAAGTTTGCGGACATCACATTCAGTAGAAGTGGTTCAGTATGTTCCATATTACATGTACATAAAGTCAAAGTTACTATTGTTAAGCTTTGCTACTAAAAACCTATGAAATTCAGTGAACAAAACTTTGTTAAAGGGAGGTTATGGTTAAGTTGTGCAACTAAAAACCTATGAAATTCAGTGAAAAAAACGTTGTTAAAGGGACATTATGGTTAAGTTGTGCTACTAAAAACCTATGAAATTCAGTGAAAAACCTTTGTTAAAGGGACAGTATGGTTCCAAGTAAAACTGAAAAACCATTGAAATTCGCCAGTTATGGTAAGCTAAGCAACTGGGTGTTAGTCTTAGCAGTGCACGGTAGTGGCGCGAGTTATGGTTGCTTAGCTTACCATAACTGGCAAATTTCAAGGGTTTTTCGGTTTTACTTGGAAGCATAACATCCCTTTAACAAAGTTTTTTCACTGAATTTCATAGGTTTTTAGTAGCACAACTTAACCATAACGTCCCTTTAACAAAGTTTTTTTCACTGAATATATATATATATATATATATATATATATATATATATATATATATATATATATGGGTTTTGGTAGTTTGGCGTTGGGTGGGGGGTTGTGCGGGGTTTCCCCCCACATATATGTTACAATTGACCTTCACAATTCGGTCAATCGTGAAAAGGTCAATTGTAATTCGAACAGTTGTAAAACAAACAATTCGTATACAACCAACTCCCATACTGCCACCTACCTTCTCGGTTATCGGACCTATGAGGCGTGTGTCAGTTGAGGCTTTCACCGTCACTTTCTCTCCCCCTCCTCCTCCTTGATTCTAATCTCCCCTCTTTCCTCATCTTACTCGATCTCTCTTCTGCCTTTGACACTGTCAACCTCTTCCCTCTCCTCTAGTTCACTCGCTAGCTGTGGTGTTCTCCCTGGCTATTCAACCAGTGCCTGGCACATCTTGCCCACTCCATTGCCACTCTCTGCCCCAACTTTCAGTGCTATGCGGATGACATTCAGCTGGTTTTCAGGCTCCCTTCTGCCAACTCTTCGCTCATCTCCAACTGTCTGTCTGCTATCCAGGAGGGGTGTGCACCAACGATCTCTGCCTTAATGCTAGTAAGACAGAGATTCTCCTCATTGGCACACATGCACCCTCCTTTCCTGTCACTCTCTGGCAGCCCCCCCTTGGCCCTCTTCCTGCTCCCACTTGTGAGGCTAAGAACCTTGGGGTCATCTTTGACTCCACATTCTCCTTTTCTCCTCACATCCCTGATGTCTCTAAGAAGTCACACTTCCAACTGCACATCCTCAGAGGTATTCTACCTTTCATCTCCTTCCCCCAGAAGCCCACTGTCTCCAGAACTCTGGTTCTCTCTAGGCTGGACTACTGCAACAGCCTCTTTCTAAATCTGCCTGCTTCTACTCTCCGCCCTCTGCAACTCATCCAGAACAAGACTGCAATACTTGTCCTTAGCCTCAAGCCCAGGCATCGTATCTCTCCAGCACTGAAATCTCTGCACTGGCTCTCAGTGGCTGCAAGGATTAAGTTCAAGACCCTGTGCATTGTCCACAAGGCCTTCTGGGGCCTGGGGCCTCAATACCTCCAACTCTCTCTTCGGAAATACCTTCCTACTCGAGCTCTTCACTCCTCCGCCTCCAACTCCCTCAGGGTCAGCCACTTCTCCAAGCAACATGTTGGTGGTAAATCTCTTTCTATGGCTGGACCTCCCTCTGGAACAGCCTCCCTGCCTCTCTGAAACTTGAGGAGAACATCTCTGGTTCCGGAAGCACCTTAAGACTTTCCTCTTTGCTTCTGCATTCTTGATTCCTCTTCCCTGCTGGATTCCTGGCTGAAACTGCACTGGTCACCTGGCTACCCTCTGATCTTGGGCCCAGGTCCCCTTCCCTACCAGTTGCACACCTGCACTGCCGTCCCAGCAACCCTTGCACTTGGATCTGTATCTGTAACCCTCCAGTCCCCCTATCTGCACTTTGGACGCTGCTGTCTGCACTTAGCCTTGCACTTGCCACCCGTTGGCCGCACTTCTAGTTATTGTTTGATCCCATGTACTGCACTGCCCGCTCCCCTTTCGACTCACACTTTTCCCCAACCCTCTACCCTGCACTTGCGCAATCTCAATGTCACTTGGCCTTTTAATATTGTTGTCTCTGTCTTCCCTTTGTCCCCCTCCCGTGCCTCATTGTGCCTTGAAAAACCTGTGTGTAGGTGCGTTATAAATGCCATATCATATCATATCATGGCTACACTGACCAGACAAGCTAAAGAAGAAGTGAGCCAGGCTTAACATTTCTCCTAAAACAGTGATTTGGCGACGTAGACTACAGTATTCCCTTCACTTTATGCGGCCACAAGCCATGTGATAACCCACCACTGTCTGGTGTCGCCTGATTAAGGATTTTCATGATCCCGATGCAGCAAATAAACCAACCGGCTTCAATCAGAACTCATCAGCAAAGAGAACCCGCAAACATTCTCTTGTCAGGCAACCACCCTCTCGATCTCGATCCTGGTGTCAGCTCAGAATGCCCTCACAATGCTCCAATTTCTCAAAACTCAGCCTGTCTGTCTGAGAAACACAATAAAGAATTGAGCAATTGGTTTTAACAAAAAACATTTAAAATATATTTGTCTACAAGCAAACAGTGGTGCTGAGGCACTTAGTCATAGCCAACGTTGTTTCGATAATTAAGATGCATATAATTTGGTGTGACAGACAGGGCATTTGAGGTTATAGTGAAAAAGTTTAAACAATGGAATTGTGAGTTAAAACAACAGGTTACCAACAAGTTGGAAATGAAATAGTTAAGTTAATGAAAATGTCTTCAAGAGTTCTCTGTTTCTGTAATAGTTGTTTCCGAAACGGTTGAGATAGACATCCTGCGATGACTTGCGAGCGCAATGCCTCTTCATTGGAGTATCGGTGAAACTCGCAGTATTTGAGTTTGATGCGGAGGCGCATCATGAAGTTGTCTAGGGACTCGCCCTTCTCTTGTCTGGTGGTGTGGAATATGTGCCGCTCATAATCGATGTTAGTATGTGGGGCGAAGTAGTCTGTTAGTTTGCCATGTAGCTCTCCATAAGTGGCATTGTCCAGGTTTAGTAGCTCGCCTGCAGTGTCTCTGACTGCCAGTCCTACTGCTACCGACAGAGTGTTCTCTAGTCTGTCATCATCCGTGAGACCTATAGCCCCTACGTGAAACTTGAAATCCCTTACCCATATGGCCCAGCGGTGTCCTAGGTTGGTGGTGTCACTTAGGTCAAATGGCAGGGGCATGTTCAGTGTTTGGGTAGTCCCTCCTGCCGCTGCGGCCTGATTTGCATTGGCGTTTGCATTTGCGTCTCCGTCCGAGGGAGATGATGACGCTGTGGCGGCTGTGAAGACCGAGGGTGTCACTGGACTGGACATGATGATGCCTCAGAAGGTTTGTGGCTGTGGTAGTGGTCGCACCTTGGTGAGGTTGGCTGGTGAAGGGTAGATTTGAGAGGTGCTCAGTCCACACTATTGTCCCTTTGTCTTTATTGAGGATGTCTATTTGGGCTTTCACTAAATGTTCTTCCCCTTTGCTTTGATGCGTTGGGGCTGGGGTTATCCCTCCCCAGGTATTTTGTGTGGAGCTGGGTGTACCTAAACTGTGAGGCGTCGGGAGCTCTCCTGCTCCGTCTATCAGCACCTGCAGGCGGGGACGATTGCAGCGCTCCGTGCGCTGTTTGAACCACGTCCCACGTGGGTGGCGGCACAACTGAACTGCCCTTTCCCTCACTGAGTCCCTCCCTAATCCAACGTAACTTCCTTGCCCCTGGGACCGCAACGGTGGACCTCCCACCAAATAAGGTGGATGGGCTGTGTCCTGAGTCAGGGTGTTAAGGCACAACCTGACATGAAGAATTAAAGACAGGACGACTTTGTTTCAAAAATGCAAATGTAAATAGTCCACTAATTGATTTTGATAATCCGGTATCCTCGATCAGAGTTACCCCCGCACTTCGTGGACAGGCCCAAATCGAACACAGTTTTAGCTGATGGCCTTGGTAGCTTTTAATGTTTTCCAAGAGGACCTAGAATGTTGGGAGGACCTTTGAACATTGTTTGGTGTGTATCAAAAATAAAAAATGGGCCCGTCTGCCTTCACGGATAAGGCATGGCTTTCTGAGCAAGCCAATTACGCTGGCAGTCCTGAATCCCGATTTAACGAAAAACAAATCATGGCTTCTAGCGTATCACTTAATCAAAAACTGACCAGGGCATCGAAGCATGTGCGCATGTGTCAGCGTGTGCGTGCGCGTGCGTGTGCGCGAGAAAGAGAGCGAGAGCCAAGAAGGCAGCCAAGAAGAAAGACGGACCACAATGCCTAGCTCTGCCCCCTTCTCGTGCATTGAGGAGAAGTTATTTTGAAGAGCGTGGCCATGATGAAAAGGGGACTAAGAGTGAGCCAAACGAGTGTTGTCATTTTGGGGATACAAAAATGTCTTTCATTCTTATTACATTTTCAGCATCTGTGATATGTTTGGGGCACCTTGATTGCTGCGCTCACGTGTGTGGGGTCAGCAAAGGTGACATGCCGTCTCCTTGACCCCTTAAAGGCTGTTCTGGGTGGTCCACACCAGGCCACATCTCCCCCCAAGTTTTCAATATCCTTGTGACCTTTGCGAAGTCAGATAAAGTCCTTTGCAGTGCTGTTAGCTTATGGGCTGTATAACAGTCACTTTGCACTGGCACGAACTGCAAATAACCTAGGGAAGAAAGTGCCTAATTATAAATAAAAACGTATTTGTTTAATTCATTTTATCGGCAATGATTGCCCTGGTCCTAAAGGAAGTGTGAAATCGTTGTGGAGCAAGACGTGTCTAACGTTAATTGCACTTGCTCCACCCTTAAGTGCCAGGCTATTATGCAAGTCTATGCAAAAAGGATAAGCATTCTCGTCCTTGGCACTTTACAAAGAAGTTACTTTTAGTCTCTCTGCCTTACCTACTACTGAAGAGACAGTATTCAGGGCACAACAAATCTATTAGTAAATCAGAAATATGTCAGAGCTCGTCCGGGGACCTCATTACAGAAACTTTGCTCTGATGCAAGTCCAGCTTTGCGCATCATTATTGTTAGGGCAGAAACTGACCAATGGGCTCATATAGAGTTAATAATAATAATAATAATAATAATGTATTTCTTATATAGTGCTACACTCCCATAGGTCTCAGAGTGCTGAAATAACAGAAGACATTATTATCACTCAATGTATCGACCTTCGAGGGATGAAAGGCTGAGTTGGCACTGCCGGGATTCGAACCTGCCAGTTTGGCAGACAATGAAATTGCTGGCTTTCCGCCTGTGGAATAGAGGCTATTTAAACATACCACTCCTCCGGCTTTCCACCAGATTTCCGCCAGCTTTTCAGCGTAATAAGTATTCTTTCAATGCATTTTTGCACCTATGTGACCCCCGCCCCCAACCCCCCTTCGAGCCATTAGGGTACTGTGTTAGTACTAGCACAACCAATGCCTGGGATGCAAAGTGAATGGAAAGAATATGTTTGCTGTGCCCTAGTGCTAATATCGTGCAAGACTGCACTTGCACCGGTGCAAACTTTAAGGCAATTTGACCCCCTGGTAATTTATTTCTGAAAAAAATAGGCTCACTCCAGGAATATGTCAAAAGCGGGCCTGAGTTGCTTCTTCATGAGTCAGCCCCAATGGGGGATTGATCTTTGTAGGGGTGGGCTGGTGCAAACATCCTAGTTGTGTGCTGAGGTTCATGCTAGGGTGACCAGGCGTCCTGGTTTTGCCAGGACTGTCCTGGTATTTGGTGCCTGTCCCCCTTTCTCAAGATGATGTTCCCTTTGAAAACTGCAGTGGTCCCGGTTTATGGTAGTAGGTCTTCATAGCTGGCAGGCACAGCTCGCACAGAAGAAATGCTGCATTTTACAACTTAAGGTAGTGTTAGTTTGTGAGAAATTGATTATAATGTGTTTATTTTAACAGTAACACTTAAACCCCCTTCTCCTTCAAACGCTACTGAAGTGCAGTACCTTGACAGCCACTTTCAAGAGTTAGTCCTACTTTTATGCTAGTTGCCCTGTCCCAGTTTTTTACTTTTTAAATCTGGTCACCCTAGTTCATGCTAAAATTGCAATGTTCTGTAATGTGAGTGGGGCAAAAAATGAGTCAAGTAAAGATGCACGAGAAGAATGTGTCCAACTTTTACAAAGTATGTGTTTATTTTTATTGTTTTAGTCTGGTTCTTGAGTTATGAACGAAAACTAATATAAAATGAATGCTCGGCCACACATTCATTAATAAGCCGGGTTAAAGTGAAATCCTTATGAAATGAGACATTCTACAAAAGAAAAGAAGATGAAGACGAAATTCAGACCTTGGTGAAGGGGGTGGGGGGAGAGAAACAGGTAAAGATGGCAATATAAAACACGCATGCTTGCGACATTAACGTGGCATGGATATCCCCCCACTCCTCGGACTTCAAAGGGTCTCGGGCAAGTCGCCCCTCTTGCTGTTCATGGTTCCCCATTTCCGTTTGGGGCTCGCATAGCAGGTCCTGCTTTCATGCTTTCATGGCCTTAATGCATGCGATTAGGAACAGGGGTTTTCACGGGGAATTAAACCTGGCCCAGCACGAGCCACTCCGTGCTTTGGTTTTCGCGGGGTTTCTTTGGTGGATGCCAAATGCTAACCCAGGTATTTTTGTATTACTTGCTATACTACCAGCAAGCCACTTCAAGGCGCTTGCTCTATAGACTCCACTGATTGTAACGATCGATAAAGCTGTTGATCTTTGATTTAATAGCATGCTGATTCATTGACTCACTGTTTAGTAGTCATTGGCTGATGTTTGTTGGGTTTTTTGTTCTCTTTAGTGCCAGGAAACCTCTAGGCGGTGTCAATGCGCTAGACAAATCCCCCTGTAAAATCACATAACATAGTGACTATGATACTTTATCTTGCTGTCCACCTATAGAAAAATACCTTGCCATATGCCCATTCACAACAATATGTTGCCCCCCTCATGGGTGTGTGCCCACTGTAAACTATGATGTGCGCATGCACAGACTGATGCCACGCACACTGGCACTGCGCTTCCTTAGCTTTCAGCTCCACCTCTGCGGGAGGATTAAGGCTTGCAGCTCACTCATGTGAAGCATGGCCATGTGTTATGTCAAGTTAAGTGGTTGTGATACTGCACCAAGCGACGCCTTAATGGTCTAGCAGCCCGCTCCCCAGCGGGAGGTTTATTGTTATTAGTTTTTGTTCAAGTTGAGAAACGGCGTGTTTGCTGTTTTTTGAACTTGAAAACAATCTACACACCAAACCGTGGATTAGGGATAAGGCAAAAGCGAACTACATGTAGTCCATTGCTGCCAACGACAGAACGGACAAGGAACAAAGCTGCACAAGATAAGTGGGCCGTGGTGGGTGGAGTATGTCGAGGGGGGGAAAGGGGGAAAGGGGACCTACGTGAATCTTGGCAGGGAAGATGGCAGCCTTCTGCTTTACCGTGATGGAAAGACTCTAATTCCGAGCATCCTGATTGGCTAGTAGGCCTCCGGGTGCTAATAAATCATAGGGCTGATCTGAAAGAGCAAATGTTAATGGGAGGCTGATAGGCAACGTCAAAGTATTTCAGATAAGTAAGGTCAGAACTGATGTGTTTCCCTGGGTACCCATGAGCATTTGCGAGTTACCCATGAATTTATAGCACGCTTAATACCCAGAGGTTTCTAAGCACAGACCAGGGGATCGAACCTGTGGAGCTCCGTGTCGTCTTGCTTCCAAGGCGAGCAAGTTGCCCCTGAGCTATCCTCCCGAGACAAATTAACTTGGCCAAGAGCAAGATGGCATACAGAGATTACCAAGAGGAAGTCATGGGTGAAAGCCCCAAAAAGTGAGACATAAATATGTGTGGGTCGTCCCATTAAAAACTCAGCAGAATGTGAACATTTCTGAATCCCACAAGATACATTCAAACCCTGATTAACGTGCCCCTTTCCCTATGTTCCCACAAAACTCTGCTCTACTTAATTATCATGTCTTTGTTGTGTACTGCACCCCTGGCCACTCCATAGCTGAAAACAAGGTGTATCCCATTAGTAACATAGGCCGACCCACACGTACTAGAAATGTAAACAACCAACAAGGCTTTCTTCCATTTCTATTTTAAGCCAAAGCAAACATGCATGTGTTAGAAACATTAAATTGTATTTTTCTGTTGCTAGTGACAGGAATTAGAAAAGACAGCTTTTTGTATTTGTATCAGGCCTGCACCGGAAATATAACTTCAACACGACCCAGAGTCATGTGTACCCTCTTACATTCCTGCATTGCGTAATGGCATGTTTCGCTGAATAAAAGGAAAATTGGTACAGTAACAGTTGTAAATGCAAATCAAGCAAATAAGCAAACGGTATTTGGTAGGAGAAGACAAGAGAAAGGATTTAAGTCAAGAGCACAAGACAGGAAAGGAGGAAGAAGAACACATTAAAAGAGGAAGGGAGTTCCAATAGTATAGGTCAAGAAGAGAGAAGGATCGGAAACAGGAAGAGGCACAAGGAGGCTTATACATAGCAAGAAGAAATAAACACAGAGAACGGAGCACTCTGCAGTTGAATAGAAAGAAATAAGAGAAGACAGATAAGGTGGAGCAAGACCATAGAGAGCTTTAAAAACAATGTATAAACATGTATACTGGAGTACAGTGGCGTAACACAAAATGTGGGGGCCCCCATGCGAGCCATGCTGAGGGGGCCCCCCCTTACTCGGCAACAAATCACGGGTCATGCCACATTCTGGGCCGGCCTAGATTATCACGCTTGCACAATACGCACAAACGTGCTGCTGAAGGGGTATTTGCGCACACTGTACTAGGAGAAAGATATAAATATGTGTTTTAATGCAATATACAACACACTTTTTGAGAAAAATTGGCTAAACAGCCAGAGTGTTTTGCAATAGTTTTATCAACAGTGCACAGGAACATGAATGCTTTGCTATTAAAAATGCCATGCCACATTGAAAACATGACCCACTGGCTGCATAATGTAGACCAGTGTAGACACATAATACCATTACAGTAAAGCATGCCAGGCCACATTTAGACATACCTAGACTGGTTGCACCAAAATGCCATTCCAAGCAATAACACTCATCAAGAAGAGAGCACACATTCAAGCCTGCGTCTATGTGGCCTCTAACAACATGGCCAAACTCTTTAAAATCTAAAAGGAACTAGACAATCCTGTTGCGGTCTCTACCTCTCCTGTTCCCTCCCAGGCCCTCTGTATGGCTTTGGCCTATCGCTTCTGTGCTGAAACTCAGGCAACCTGTCCTCTATCTCCTCTTCCTCTCCCTCTTCCTCTCTCAGCCCCCCTTTGGCCATCTCTACCTCTCCTCCTTTCTCCTCTTCCTGTCTGACAACACCTCACAAGGTTTCTAGACAAGTCTGATCTATGAAAGTGTTGTCCAAACAAGTGCTCCCCTACTCCTCCAGAACCATCAAGGACCATATTGACACCCTCGCTCCAGCCTTGGCCGATTTCTGAAATCACTCCTTCACCACTGGAATGTTCCTCTCTCCACTTTATCACTCCCTTGTGCACCCACTCCTCAATAAGCCGTCTGCCAATCCTACCTGCCCAGCAAACTATCGCCCAATCTCCATCACTCCTTTCCTGGACAAACTCTTGGAAAAGCTTGCCATCTCCCAGCTTACTCTCCACACTGAATCTGTTGGCTGTCTCCATGACCATCAGTCTGGCTACAGAGCTGTCAGAGGCATGAAAAGTGCTCTCCTGAACACCTGTGAAGATCTGCTCTCTAACCTTGATTACACCATTCCTTCTGTCCTAATCCTCCTTGATCTTTCCTCTGCTTTTGACACAGTCATCCATGCCATCCTGATCAATCTACTATGTGAGAACCCGGGCATCACGTATCAAGCCCTGGAGTGGCTGACCTCCTTCCTCTTGGACTGCCCCTCCAGGTCCAACTTGGTCCCTTTCTTTCTGCCATCTCTCTCTCTATCTGTGGCATTCCCCAGGGTTCTACCCTCTCACCCTGGTTTTTCAACCTCTACTTGGCCCTTTTGGCCCACCTGATCTCTATCTTCTCCTCTAACTTTCAGTGTTATGCAGATGACACTCAGCTTTCCTTCAGGCTCCTCTCTTCTCTCTCTCATTCCTGACTATCCGTGATTCAGGATTGGTGCGCCTCCAATGATCTCTGCCTTAATGCCATTAAGACGGAGGTCCTTCTCATTGGGACCCCTGGCCCTGATTTCCCTCTCTTACTCTTCCCGTCCACCTTGGGCCCTCTTCCTTCGCCTTCCCGCGAGGCAAAAAATGTTGGTGTCATCTTCAACTCCACTCTCACTTTCTCTCCTCACATCTCGGACATCGCCAAGAAGTCCCACTACCAGCTGCTGCTCCTCAAAAGGACTCTTCCCTTTCTCACTACCCCCAGAAGCTCACTGTCTCCAGAGCCCTGGTTCTCTCTAGGCTGGACAATTGCAACAACCTTTTTCTCAATCTGCCTTCCTCTACTCTCCAGCCTCTGCAACTAATCCAGAACAGGACTGCAAGACTAATCCTTTGCCTCAAGCCAAGGGATCAAATCTCTCCGTCCCTGAAATCTCTCCATTAGCTCCTGTTGGCTGCAAGGATCAAGTTCAAGGCCCTTTGCATTGTCCACAAGGCTTTCTGGGGTCGGGGCTCACACTACATCCAACGCTCTCTTCCAAAATACCTTCCTTCTCGGGCCCTTCACCCAGCTACCTCCAACTCTCATAGGGTTAGACGCTTCTCCAGGCAGAGAGTGGGGGTTCGATCTCTTTCCTCTGCAAGTGCCTCCCTCTGGAATGGCCTCCTTGCCCCTCTCAAACTTGAGTGAACCACCTGAAGTTCCGGAAGCAGCTCAAAACATTCCTCTTCTCTGCTTTCTCTCTTTCCCTCCCCTGCTGACCTACCTGACCTACCTGTCTGATGTACCAACTGGTTGCATGGCTACCCTCAGAGTCTCTCTGAGTCCAAGCTCTTTGTTGATCAGTCAACCTTGCATTGCCTCTGGGCCTACCACGCACTTAGGGGCTGTAACTGTAACCCGACCGTCCCTTGTTCTCCTCGCACTACACAGAGCTGCGCTGCCCTGGCTGCACTTACTCAGAGCATTGCCCTGTTTTCCCCTCCACTCTTCCTTTCACTCCCCCTCCCTTTCCCCTTGCATTTCTCGTTCTCACACTTGCATAATCTGAATGACACAAGGCCTAATAAGATGGTTTGTCTTGTCCTCCCTCTGTCTTTCCTCCCCTGTCTTGTCATGCCTAGAAACACTTGTGTACGGGTGTGATATGAAAGATTTATATCATTTTATCACAGATGCCCAAAAAAATATACAATGCTGCAATAAGAAACTGCTAGACTGGCAGCACCCAAATGCCAGTCTAGCCAGGTAATTACACTTAGCAGGACTGCTTTATCAAAAAAGCACAGTTAAAAAATGAATCATACCAAACTGATACCACATAACATGCCTGCTTAGCCTGGACATGGATAACCATAATGATTTATCACACAATCCCCCCGCCTCACAAATCCACTCTCCCTCCCACCCCCTACGCCAACATCCAAAATCAGCTCCTTGGCCCAGAATTACCTTCACATCCCTCTTCCTTGTCCCAGAGTTTACGTAAGAGGCTCCCTGCCTCATAGGTAAATATTGGGAGGAAGAATAGTGGGACTAGGAGTAATGAAGATTACAGGTAGCTAAATCAGGCATTACCTCCATGTAGCTCTACCTCATCCCTGTACTTGTGTATGAGGCAAATTGCCTCATACACAAGTACAGGGACGAGGAAGAATAGGGCTAGAATTAATGACAATTATCAAGGCATTAATCACAAGTAGTGGCGTAAAACCATTAAGTTGACTGGGCTTCAGCACTCAACCCCAGAAATTTTGGGCTATTTTGACTCAACCTGGCTGATCTTCAGAGCAGTTACCGGACACAACAGGACACAGATTCTAAACGGCACCTGGGTTTCGCTGTTAACAAGGGCCCAACAACAACTAACGTAAAGCATTTGACTGTTAGTACCTGCATTCAAATGACACATTTTTTTAGGCAATTGAAATCGTGATGTGGGTTTAGTACTTGCATGCCAGGGGAGTGATTGGAAGGGTAGAGAGGGAACAGGAGTCCCTCATTCTCACAGCAGTGGTACTTTCACACTTAAAGGAGAGAGTTAACTGCGTGTAATATTGAAGCTGCACTAGAATAGTCTCATTAAAATGTGTAAAGAAGTGCCTCTCCCAACATTTGAAGGATTAACCCCCCCGAAATGTAGGTTTTGTTACGCCCCTGAACACAAGCACATACACCATTCACCATATACACACACGCGCACCCAGCCAACCATACAATTAAGTGTGCACTCTTTCACCATGCAGGCACATCCAAGCAGCCGCCCGTACATTTAAGTGGCACCCTTTCACCATAGAGGCACATACACCCCAGCACCCACCCATATTAGGCAGCCACCTATGATATCATATGATAGGTTATTTATAACACGCTTAATACCCAGAGGTTTCAAAGCGCGGACCCGGGGATCGTACCTGTGTTGCTCCATGTCGTCATGCTTCCAAGACGAGCAGATTGTCCCTGATCTATCCTCCCAAGACATATACATTTAAGTGTGCACCGTTTCACCATGCAGGCACACCCAGGCAGCCACCCATACATTTAAGTGTGCACCCTTTCCCTGTACACGCACACCCAGCCACCCATATATTTGTGTACACCCTTCACCATACACTCACACACGCACTGGTCATGGGGTTGAGGGGAGCCCTATTACTTCAAAAATAAATTGTTTCTTTTATTATTTCCATTAAGGACCGAACCATAATGGAAATCATTTATTTATGAATGCAGAGTGACTTCAAAAATAAACTATTTCTTTTTGAAGTCGAGGGCTCCCCGCAACCCCATGACATGGAGGTCTCCAGCCTGGGGTTTTCCATGTCATGGGGTGGAGGGAGCCCTCAGACTTCAAAAAGAAAGTTTCTTTTTGTAGTCACTCTGCCTTCACAAAGAAATGATTTATGTAACAGAAATAATGTCTTTATGAATGCAGAGTGAATTAAAAAAGAAACATTTAAAAAAAACATGTTGAAAACGTTTTTTTTCCATTTGTTTTTCTCGAAGTAGGGCCCCCTCCAGGACATGTGCTAGTGGGCCCCGCCGCCCCACAGGGGTGACGGGGCCCCCGTTACGCCAGTGGGGGAGTTGTGATTCAAAAGACAACCAAGACAGTGAGAGAGGAGCCAAGGAATAGAGAAATGTGGAGGAAGAAAAAGAAAGTTCTTAATTGAGAGATGGAAAACAAAATGAAGTGGGCATAGCTGATAAGCGGGGAGACCAAACAGAAGAGAGGAAAAGTAGAAGAGGAGGGAGAAAATGAATGCAGAAATAAGGGTTTTAGAGACAGACGAACACAATAATGTGTGAATATTACGGATCTTGGAGAGATGGAGCGGACAGCAATGGCAGTAGAGGTAATGTGGTAAGAAAAAGAGAGAGAAGAGTCACAGGAGAGGAGTCACATGTTATGTCTAGATTGCTAGTGAATTTAGAATAAGGCAATAAAGTTGAAAGAAAAGAAAAAACAGAAACAGGAAGGAGAAAGAATGGAAGAAGCCGAGAATTAAAGACCCTTAATCTTGAAGAGATTCAGATTAAGAAAGCGAGAGTTCATTCATTGCTGGATACTGATCAGACACGCAGAAAGAGAAGTATGAAGAGTGTCAGAGAAGAAGAAGAAGAGGTGGGTATCATCAGCAAAGACTCAAAAAGAAAAGCCACATTTAGATATGCTATCGGAGAGAGGAGAAGTGTACAGCGGGAAAAGGTGGAATCTGAGCATGCAACAGTGAGGAACCCTATAAAAGAGAGATGAGAAAGGAGAATAGGTACTGTACCAAGACATAGAAAAGGAGCAATTACAAAGATAGGAAGAAAACCAGTAAAAGACAAAGTCAGAACATCCAAGAGAAGAGAGAGAAGAAATAAGGGCAGGGTTATTGACAGTGACAAGTGCAGCAGAATGATCTAAGGGAATACAAATAGTAGCTTAGACAGAAAACAAAGAGACAAGATTGGCAAAAACAGTTAGACGGGAGAGATGGATCAGGAGAAGGTTATTTCAAAATGGGATATATTATATAGCATGCTTAAAGGCAGCTCGGAAAGTAGAAGAAGACAAATAATAGTTAATGAAAGAATAAAGATAAGGAAAAGTTGCAGGGAAGATTTGGGGAATAAGAAGCAAGGATAATGGGTCAATCGGGGAGCAGTAGTGTGGAGGCTAGAAAGAATGGTAGATGTCTCAGAATCAGGCACCGGAGTAAAAGAGGAAAAATAAGGATGGAGGCCAAAGGATGAGACAGGAGATGGAAGGGTGGAGGAGAAAGGTAAGGAAGCTTGTAGTTCTGTGACCTTTGAGGAGGACAAATCCGAGAAATCAAGGGCAGAGAGAGAAGAAAGAGAAGCAGGATCTGGAGAAGGATGAGAAAGCAAACGATCCACCATTTTGAAAAGACTTCGAGGGTCGGGAGAGAATTGATTGATACATTACATTAGAGCAGTATGAAATTTTGTCAATGAGCCAAATCATAGGAAGAACGAAGAGAGGTGAGTCAGGAGACCTCAGAGAGAGAGAGAGTGAGATTTCCTCCAGCGCCGTTCCACCAGGCTAAAAGAGACATTCTGGGAATCAAGCTAGCGGGACAGCTTCAGGCTGAGTGGGTTTCTTTGTTGGAACAAAAGAGGGAAGAGGTAGACATACATCTAGAGTGGAGGTCAGAGTAGAAGAAAGACAAGAGATAGCTAAGTCAGGACAGTAAGAGGTGAGCCTAGGGATAGGAGGTAAAAGAGAAGTAAGAGTAGGGAAAAAGGATGAGGGATTAAAGATCCTAAAAGTACAGCACTAAAAAGAAAGTGAGTGAAAAGATGCTGGAAGAGAAGGATGAAAGTAAGAAGGCGAATGAAAGGAGGAGATAATCAGAGATAAAAAAGGGGGTAGCAAGGATAGGAGAGATAGAGTCCACAATGGCAAATCAAGGGTAGAGCCAGAGGTGTGAGAAGGAGAAGAAGAGGAAGAGGAGAGACCATAAAGAGCAAGCAGGGGCTGCAATGGACTGGAAGCATGAGTAGAGGAAAGATGAAGATTAAAGTCAACAAGTAAGGGGGAAGAGGAAGAAAAAAGAAAAGAAATTAAGATATCAAATTGATCCAAAAATTTGGAAATTGGTCCAGGAGAACGATACATGGTGAGAAAAGAAAGAGAAAAAGGCTTTGAAAAGGAGTCAAAATGATATTCAAAAGATGAAAAGGACAGGAGGGCAGGAGAGGGAAGAGGGATTACAGGAAAATGAAACAGAATGCCAATTCCCTCACCATGTCAAAAAGGTGAGGAGAGTCGGAAAAGGAAAAAGACATAGTGAAAAAGAAAGCCAGAACTATAGTGTCAGAAGAAGTGATCCTGGCTTCTGTAATACAGAGGAACTGAACATATGAACAGAGGAAAAGATTGAGGATAGAGTGAGATGTCTTGCACACAGGCCATGCATTAAGGAGGCCAACAGAGAGAGAAGGAGGAAGACTGGAATAGAACAGAAATGAGAATATTGGAGTTACCAGAGTTTGAATGGACAATATAAGAAAGGGAAGTCAAATGGCGAGGTCTATACATAACAAAAGCAAGGAACAATCTTGCGGGGGAATGTAAAAAAAGCCCATTCATTTGGAAGAAAGGGGTAATAAGGCACAATAAGGAGAGAACAACATAGTAAGTAAATGGCAGAGCAGTGAGGGAGGGGCACAGAGCTAGACTAGGGCAGTAGAGAACAGAAGAAGCAGAGCCCTTGTGAAAGCTCCCCTTAAAAAGGACGCCAAGGAAAGGAAAAGGCAATGAGAAGAAGGAAACAAGTAACAAGAGAGCCCAACCCACAGGGCAGCCAGAGAGCTGGGCCACAGACAGCTGGTAAGTAGGAGGTACGGGGGTTGGGGGTTAGAGTCTCAGGACAACTCCTGATCGAGAAAACCCAATCAGAAGGGAGAACACAATATATAATTTTCACATTTTCTTTCTAAACCCAGGCCTTGTCTCGGTTACCCCCAAAAAAGAAAACTTTCGGTACTCCCTTTCCCTAAGTCTCACCATGCAGAATTCTGGCATCCCCGGTGCACACAGCAGCTACTTTGGCTAAGTTAAAGGGCACTCTAGTCACATACTTCCACCTCGTCCTTGCGTGGATAGGGGCTTCGACCATTTTGGCTCCCAAGGCGGTCGCATACAAGAAGAAAACACTTGTGCTGAACACTCAGCTCCTGCCATTGAACGCAATCGTATGTCGCCAACCAACCATGGGTTGTATGTTTGATGGCATTTTCTCCTATGTACTCACAAACAGATGGCACACTCAGTTACAGCCACTGAATGGTAAGCTCTGGGAGGTTTTCGTCCTTAGTAACAGAGTCACTGACAAGACATGCCTCTTGTGTTTATGCCATGCAAGGTGGTAACTGGCATCATCTCCTCTCGAGTATTAAAACATATGACACACTCATTCATAGTCAATACAGAGTAATCTCTTGCCTGGTTATATATAAGAAATATAAACATGACCTATCCCATATTCATTTTCTGCCTTTACCTCCGCTATGTCTACCTTTCCCTCAAATAAATACTATTTCACTTGTATTCGTCTCCCTTACTCAACTAAGTCCTATTTCACTTTTGATGGTATCCCTCCCGCTGAACTACTAAAGCAACCGTCTACATGAGTCTTTGCCTAACAAACTGCTCAGAAACTCCAACAACACTCAAAGTTTGTGCCCTGAGAGGTTAAACTCTTCCAAATCCCAAATGAAGTTTGAGAAAGTTCAGTTTGGCCAAATCGGGTGCTTAGCAGTTTAGCCAAATAGGTTTGTCCAGGCGTACACACGCAGGTAGCTCAGGGTTCCCTCAAACTAGATAGCCCAAGGTTAGCCAGAGCATATAATGTGGATACTCACTGGACCTTTTTGCATGGGCATGGAAAGTTGGGCAATTACATACAGACACAGCTCCTACGCATGCCGTGGGTGTGTTCCCACCGTGCATGGTATTGCCTGGGGTGTGCATGGTAATGCATGGACTGTAGCCACATGGACCGCGTCAGCTAACAGCATCAGTATTTTAAAATTGAGCACTTAAACACTGCAGGTGACTTCTAAATAGCATTGTACTTGCATAACAACTATGATAGGCACTCAACTCATCTCATTGGCCACTTGGCATAAGGTCTTAATTGTGCTGTGCAAGTCCAAATATACAGGAAAACATTTGGTTAAGAACTGCAGATTATCCTCCATAAATTATGAGCTCCATTAAGGTAACCGAGCAGGACTAGTCCAGTGAATCAGTGGCAACAAAAAGATTGCCTTGTGGCACAGTGGTCTAGCTGCGGCAGGCTGTGAGGAATATTCTAAGGGTGCAAAGAATGTTACGTCTCATTGACTTTTTAACCAGCTTCACTTTTCATATCTCTCAATGCAAAGCTCCATGCTCTATTTGACAACTCTGATATCCAGGATCTCAAGGAATTTCCTCTTGAACCCTATGTGGTAGGAGAGTCGCGGGCACGTGTTACTCCTTTCCAATGCCAGTTCCAGCCAATGTAGTGCTATTCCAAAGCTGAGCCTTCTTCTCTCTGTTCTCTTCTTGATATTTCTGCCACTTCTGATACTGTTGGCCACAATTTGTTTTTCTTATGATCTTTCTTAGTTAGGTTTTACTAGTTCTGCTTTCATCTTGCTGTTCATTATCACTCTTCTTCCTGGTCTGGTATATCTTCCCCAGCTTTAGCTCTTCAGTATGGGGTTCCCCAAGGTTCTGTCCTCCACAACCTTCTTTTTGCTCCCTATAATATTCCACTACCCACTATTAATTCCTCATTTAATCTTTCTCATGAATTTTACACTGACTTTTCTTACATCATTGTCTCATTCTAATCTTGTTGGGAGTCAATTCAGTCTACCTTTTCTACTTATTTATTGGCTTTCAGTCTTCTCTTTCTTTTTTTTCTTATATATCCACTGCTGTCAGTTGTTTTCATTGGTAGAACGTGAGTAAAGCTTACATCTTTCTTTTTTCCAGGCTTCTAAACGTAACATCTCTTCAGTAATCTTTTCGTTTGGGTCTATTTGACCAAAAACATTTGATTGAATCTCATTTGATCGAATTTATTTGCCTTTTTTTTGGTCTAAAATGCAGGGGTGAGACCCCCGACAAATCCCCCCCACTTACCCTCAACCTAATATATACCCTTAGCCACACCCATATATATATTTAATTAAATGTGACCGAAAAAAAGGTCAAAGACATTCGATCAAATTTTTAGGTCAAATGTTTTTAGATCAATTATGCTAATACCAATCTTTTTCCGTCATGACTACTGCTTTGCATTTTTACTCTTTGACTTGGTCTTCAGCCCATCAGCTGGCTGCTCTTCATTCCATATATAACTCTTCCATCCATTTCATTGTCCCTCTCTTTGCAACGCTGTGCTTCCATCTGTAGTGTCTCTTCATTAGCTCTCTTTTGTATCTATGTCACTTTTTCTATCCATTTACTTTATTGTCTTGTGACACTGTGATGTTTAACTTCCTACATATTGTTTTTAAGCAGTGCTCTAGATAAGATTTTCATGTGGGAGTACGTTACTCCCTATTTTTGAAAGTTCGGAATTCATTATTTTCAGGGAATAGAAATATAAGTACCATTGCCAAATGGATTAATTCATTAGGAAGTAAAAAATAAATTGTAACTGCAAAACAGCCATGTTTTTGAAATGAACACATTGGATCCACAGTAGTGATAGAAGGTTCTTCTTGGGTCACTGCATTTACTTCTGGTCCAAACATGTCTATGGAGCTGTGCGAGTGAAAGGTGGGTGTCCAAGCTCCTATGTGTTGGTTTCCTGTTCTTGTTTTTTATCTCTATTTATTTTTGTTGTTGGTTATTTTTATGGAGTGAAAGTGGTTGATGCAGCCCTTATCCTTTGGGCTGTTCACGATCAGGCTCCCTGTTACATTTCTTTTCTCAATTCTTTCGATTCTCCTAATCATCACTTAGAATGCAGTGTCATTTCTGTATATAGTTCCTCCTCCTCGTTCTTTCTCTTTATATTTTTTTATTGTTCAAACTGCAGACCTTGTCCGAGAACAGCGGATCCCTGTACACATTTGGGCTGCCATATTTTAAAAATAGTTCAGCACTATTAGTTTATGATCTAGGAGCTGGTCTTTACGTTAATTGGGATTAGTCCTTGGTGTTGATGAAATAGCCACATTTTCGGAGTTTTGGAAAGGTTGGAGGACAAGAGAAGGATTGTTTGAGGGTCCTCTCTTTGCCGGAAAGTTGTCAAATGAGCTGGCTGGTCGATTTTCTGCACAAGGAGCCACTGCCTCCACATATGTGGAGCTCAGCCACCAGGTACGCTGGTGTGCTACACGTGACTGCTTTGTAGATGATACATGCACTCTTGAACAGTATCCTGGCCTAGAGAGGAAGACAATGTAGTTTGCATAAAATGGGGTTGATTCCGCCAAATTTCATTGCACCTGTAATAAGACATGCTGCCAAGTAGTGGAATGCTTTTAGGAGATCCATATGTATGGCTGGGCGCCCCATCAGGATGGCCCTTCAGCCATAGATGTGCAAGGCTACAATGGTGTGCACTATGGCCTGAAGTCCTGCAGCGGGATGAAGGATTTGATTTAGCAAAGGGTGAAGATTTGGATCCCGGCTATTTGGGCCTTCTGGTCTTCTGGTCTATGTGTTTCTGAAAGGACAGGATGGTGCCAATGTTGAAGCCTAAGGATTTTACTGAATCTGTGGCTTGCAAATCAAATCCTTCTAGGTGCATGCTATTGAGACACAGTTGGGCGATTTGTTGTTTAGGGGGAAACAATGCTGAGGACGCCAGCAATGAGAACCCCTAATGAGGACTGGGGAAATAGGTGGTGTGCTGAGCAACTGAGTGGCATGATCTGGTCACGTGACCAGCACCCTCCTCAATGCTGTCTGGCTGTCTGCCTCGAGCTTGCCTGGAGTCCGCAAGTAGCTTCCTGAAATGTGCAAAACCTGGTGGTTGGCGGAGCAACTGAGTTGCAGGACCTGGTCACTTGACCAGCAGCCTTCTCAGTGCTGTCTGCAAGGAAGGTAGGACACCTGTTGTTGAGCGCAGCAACCTTCTTGTACATACATTCCTCGCTCTTCCTTCCCACTTTTACGATTCTTTCTCTGCTTCCTAACTTGGATCTTGTAACCTGTTCTTGCAATTTTGTACCTTTTTGTTCTTCTCCGCTTTGGCAAAATCACGATGTTATCAAAATTAAATACAAGCATTAGTTAAAATAGATCTTGGCTTTTCTGCCGAGGGTCTTTCCGTTCCCCAGCTCTCCCAAAGAAATATGCCACCATTATTAGGCATCAAGTCACAAAGAAATAACTTTAACTCGCCCTTGATTTAAACCAAGAGAAGGCTATTTGATTTACATGAATTTACTATGATCTGTATGAGTTGCTCAAGAGTCTGTTTGGGATCTTTGGCATTGAAGCATTAGCACTGCCAAAGGGACAAAGAGTATCAGGGCAGAGTAAGTTCTGTTGAATCTCCACACTGACAATACCCCTATAACTAGTTACTGTTCCATTTGACATCCAGTGGACCGGGATTATGGGACTGTCAATGAACTGAATAAAGAGAATAAAACTGCCAGGGCTAGGCCTGCTAGTGCGAAGCAGCACTTCACAGTTGATTCGGCAAGGCATCAATTGAGTTAGTTTCAGTAGATTCCTCCAGCAGATGAGAAATGATGCAATGTCTCTGCACTCCATGAACTGAAAAGATGTATTCTAGAGGGTAATAAGAAGTTCAACTTAATAAAATGGCACAGCTGTTTACAGCACAGACATAGTCCCATCAGGCTACAGACAAGCTACAATTGGGGACAGTGGAGCAGGAACTGCGGATTGTAGTGCCAGGAGATAGAACACAGTCGCATGATAGAGATATTGGGCCGCTGAAAGCAGGCTGTGCTTAATACACAGCTCTGGTGAGACATATTTCAGACTGGGCCTGCAGGAACAGCATCAGCAGAGAGGATGGACAGATCGGAGACTGAAAGCTATAAGGGAATGCGGAATCCCTCTGTCCTAGATGGTTGCCCAGGTTACACGGCCATGAGAATTGATTGAGTGCAACTTGTTCTGACACAGAATTCTGCACTCAGCTTTCTCCTGTGAATGGCAATGATGTGTCTCCTTCATTACCATAAGGCAGCAAGGAAGGCAGGAGAAGTGGTATATCATGGAGCTAAAATGGCATTCTACTTTGTCTGCATCCTTGCATCCTGGCCACAGAAAATTAGGTGATCCATCGAATCTTTAAGAAAGATCCAAGATGAAAACGTGTTATATGTGTCATTGCCGCTGGTAAGATTGTGAGTAGCGGATTTTAGTTGTTCAATAACCCTTCTTCTGTGATTCTTTATCTTGAAATGTGTGAAGGTAATAGTAGAGATTTTCCATTTTCTTTCTTGGAAGGTTGACTAGTTCATTGGTAATTACTGAGCAAGTTGCAGTCATGTAACACTGCTGAATGAAGGTTTATATATTGTAACCTGCACAGATCCATTTAAGCTAATTACACCTAGAGGGGCTGAGCATGTCTGCCCCAGCAGGCATCTACACAACTTGGAGTTCCATTCTTTTAGAGAGGGGAACAGTTTAGTTGGAGCACTACAAGCTTAAGAAGGGAATCTTTGGAGAGATGTTTTCTAGGAAAGAGTAGGTGTATGTGTAATTCTCTGTTACTGTTGTCCTTTTACATCTATAAATAGCTAAGGTTGCCTATGACAAAGGTTGCCATAAATCAAGTTCACCACTGGATGGATGGCAGTGTTCGCTGGGTACATTGGATCTCATTATGAGTTTGGAGATAAGTGAAAAAATTACGGGCGCCATGTAATTATTTACAGTTTTTGAGTACTCGTGATTATGAACTGCAAACCACACAGGAAGCAATGCATCCAGAACACGCACAGAGGTATTAACTCTAAAACAAGGAGGAATTACTGCTATTCAAAATACCACTGGTGGAAATGTGTCCCTTTTGCAATGATATCCTATTTAACATTTGAAAAGACCCTAACCACATCTCATATTCGGGTTGAAATTCCTCATTTTCACAAATGAGGGGCACAGTGCATGAGGATACCAGATAAGTCAAACCCTGCGGCCGTCCCAAGTGCCAGGGAGGAAAGCCCACACTCTACTCGCACACATTGCAGAAATTGAAGAACACAGTGAGTCAAGTCACCAAGAGCAATCATGCCTCATGCTTCTCCACCAAGCACCCGGGAGGAGACCTCATGCTCTGGTGCCATGCATTGCGTGAACGGAGGGAGGGGCACAGCGAGAAAAGTCACCAAGAGAATGTCACTGCAGGTCCTATGCCAAGTAAAAGGAAGCCAGTGTGCTCCTAGCATCACAGACATACCTGACCACTCTATTAAGAACTCTTAGCCACAAGACAGCTTTAATGCTAAGCAGGATCCCTTATCAAGCACATAAGCTGGCAAGATATCACAGTCTCCTCTACCAAAGGCTCAGCACAAAATGACTTCAGGCACACACAGACAACTCATTATGCTTCAGACACACAATGAGCCACAGCCAAAACATAACACGCAATGGCTTTGTGATTTGCTCTGCTTTATTATTATTATTATTATTATTATTATTATTATTATTATTATTATTATAGATTAGCATATGGTGCACAACTGGCCACTAGTACAAGTAGAAAGTTATATGCCACAGTCTATAGTTAATATATGCCTTAAATGTCAATATGGTTGTATACTAATTGACCTTTGAACAATTGAACTCGGGAGAATTGACCTAATTTAGAAGGTCAATTGGGACATATATGCGAGGGGAAACCCCCCGCAACCATCCACCCAATCCAAAACCCCTGCAACCCCCCACCCAATCCCCTTATATTATTTATAATCCAAAACCAACCCAATACATATGTAAAATAACTAAAATAATATAAAGGTCAATTGTGCAGAGAGACAATTAGCACCACTATAATTAGGTCAATTGTGCAAAAGGTCAATTGTAAAAGGTCAATTTGGGTAATAACGCCAATAATATGGCTAGCTGTTGTCATAATGCCTTTGGAATGAATAACAAGATTCGAGGGCGGCGCGGCGACTGATCTATGCATATACAAATGAAACCCATGGGAAATGATTCATGAGAAGCAGTTAAAGAAAGAACAAATACCTCATTACGAGAAAGGTGGTAGCAGTAAAAAATGACAGTAGCGGGCTTAATGGTATTTTAACCATGCCGTAACAAAGCAGTGTACCCAGGGCATAGCCGGGGTTAGCCAGAATATTTGAAAGGAAAGACGGGTCCCAAGTCCCGAGACCTGCAGTCTATCTCTGTTGCGATCAATAGAGGACAGTCCTGAAAAGATTGACTTGTTCAACATATTTCAAACATTATACAAAAAATACATTAATGAGTCAAATATACAAAATTAAAATCTAGTACATGATAGAATTCTGTGCGTCAAAATCACATGGGAAAACAATGATCATACATAACCTAAGAAGGGTGTTCATTCATTTGGATCTTCTCAGGATAGGAAACACAGTAAATATGAATATATAAAAATTAATGTGCTTGATTAATTGCAACAGAGGTCGTCTGCAGGTCTAGAGACTTGGGACGTATCTTTCCTTCAAATTATTCTCATTTTTACCATGCCACCATATCACTAATTGGAAGGGAAACAGGAGCAGATACTTCCAGACATAGAAGGAGATGTTCCCTCTAGATTATTGGAGGAACTATTTGGGATAACAAATGTGACTCCATTATGAGGACTAACATTGATAGATGGTATGGGGCGTGGCTAAGCGCCGAGCAGATGGCTGACTGAGCATGCTGCTCCTGCTCCGTAGTTATTTAATTTCCCTTTTATCTTCATGGCGAAGTCGAAAACGTTTGTAAAATTGCAGCTGTAGGTCTATAAAACCTGCCTGGTGGTCGGTGGCAATTCGTGCACGGAGGTTCTCCATGCAATGTGACCTGCATCGAGGGAGGAGCTGGGCCTGTCAAGCCGGGATGTGTAGTGTCACGCAAGCCGACGTTCCAGTCACCTGTTTGGGCTACGCACAGCATTGAGGAGCACTGTGGAAACAGGTAACTTTTTTCTTCATAACACGGGCCCGGAACCGTTAATAAGACATTTAAAGGCATATTACTTATATTTGAAAGCCTGTGTTAAGTTTTGAAGACACAGGCAGGTCAGGCTTACCAAGCCCAATTAAAATAACATTGTGAATTTGTCTTTTTCATTTCTTTTTCTCCATATTATTTTTTCTTCTCTCAATGTTCTTCATATTTCTCCTTACAATGGATTCTGCTATGCTGTTTTTATTACAAACTGTGAATAGTAAGTAAATAAAAACCCCTCAGATTGAAGCATCCCGTGGACACAGCTGATATTCTTAGCTATATAGTAAACACTCTCTTTTGGAGGTCTAAGGCCAAACGCCTGTTAACTGGTTTTGCTATTGATAACACAAGAAATATCATTTCTTCCTTCACCATCTTTAAAATAAGATAATGGTATCATGGCTCTTCATGGAGGGAAATAAAACCTTTTGAATCTGAGTTGCCATTGATACAATTCTCTAAAATAACTTTGGAGCTTTTCTGCGACATCTCATAACTCTAACTTCATAAATACATCAATTGACTCTATGATACAGTTGTTTGTTTCAACCAATACACCTGTAAACAAGGCTTACTAAGGTGCACTCTAAGTCAAGCCTTACTCAAGTTAGTAGTATAATAAAGGATAAACCCCTGCTGGTATGGCGTAAAAAAAACCTTAAGTTAAGGAATTACCCAATTCCACATCAAATAAATGACCAAAAAGCGAGTCTCCAAGACCTAATAAAGACTCACCAGATGCTACCATGCAGGCCATACTAATGGAAATAAAGGCCCTGAAGCCTTTTATAGAGGTAACTAAACTGCAGCAAATAGATAACAAATGGTCGGTGTTCGAAGCAAGAATCTCCGAAGTTGAGCAAATGGTCAGTAATGCTGAGGATATTACCGGAAGAGTTAAAGTGCTTGAAAAAATGGTTATATCACTACAAAAGAAAATTTAGAAAATTGTAATAGAAGAAACAACTTGTGAATTATTGTATTATTGGAAGGAGCTGAAGGAGAAGAACCAATATCATTCACTAATTCCTTTCTATTCCACCATCAACCAAACTGAATATTCAAAGAGCGCACTGTATTGGACCCTACATCCCTGTGCATCCCTCCAGTGGCACCAGCAACAACTCCTCAAGTACAATGATGTTTGTTCTATTAGACTTTTCTCATGTACATTTAATTCTGGAGAGGGCTACATTGAAAAAAACACAACTTGGAATTGCAGGAAACTTATTATCACTCAAAATGTATCTAATACCACTGCGGTCAGAAGGAAGGAACTTCAAGCTCTTAGGCCTGCCCTTAAGCAGCTTAATGCCATGCATGGCGTCATACACCTGGCTATTCTTAAAGTGACTCTTAATGGCCATACATCTTCATTTCATGATCCTATCGCCCTAAGACGTTTTATTCAATATCAGAGGAAAGATGACATGGATACGTCGAAAGCACCTACCTGAACAACATTTCCAAAGCAACCCTATCTGTTAATTATTTTCCCATGTCTTATGTTCTCTTTTAATCTGCAGAGGGGGGCAGAAGGCTGGTCATGTCCATCGAAGGCTCTTCCTCCCCCTTTTCCTACACCGTTCATAGCTAGCATGGATGGGAGTGGCCGTTTCCTGTTAGCCACTACAATAACTAATGTACTCTTCACCTCTAGTTTTCCATGCTACTGTTGTTAGTCTCCCCTTCCTTCTGTGTCATACATAGACATGATAGCTTCTTTGGAAATTGTGCATAACTTATGGCTCTGTTCACATTTTGAAATGTGTTGCATATTACCAATATTATATATACCCTTAAGTTTGCTACCAGTTTTAGTATATCACTTTAATCCTATGAATTCAATATAACCCTATTAAAAGACATAAAATCTTGTCTCATTTGAACAGAACCAAACCCTCCATTGCATGTATTCAAGAGACCCACCTTTCCAATGAAGAGGCGATGAAGCTCAAGAGTCACTGGGTTGGTCAGGTCTTCGCTAGTGCATCCGATGGGAAGAAAAATTGTATTATTATCGTGATAAGCAAGAAGTTTACTTGTCAAATATTGGCAAGTGAGTCTGATAACATTGATAGATGGGTAATGGTTGCATTCTAATTGATTCCATTGAATTTACCGTTCTAAATGTTTATGGACCTACATCATCAGATCCGGCTTTCTGGGTGCAACTTAAAAATCACATTCTTCTTTCTAAACCGAACAACTTGATTGTGTGAGGGGACTGCAACAAAATCCTAGATCCATAAATAGATAAAAAATCTGATATAAGCTATAAACCCACAAAATCTCATAAGCAATTCACCAAATTTATTTCTGAATTAGGTCTCATAGACACCTGGTGGAATACTCACCCTTCTGACTCTTGAGTTCACTTTCCTCTCTAGTCCTCATTGTACCCTTTCTAGATATGATTATGTATTTAACCCCAGATCCCTTGTGAGTTCTATTATTGATGCCAAAATTGATTGCATAGTATTATCAGATCTTGCCCATGTTCATGTGCAATTGGGTTGCATACCAAAACCCCACATCTCCAATAGATGGAGATTTAACTTGGCCTTGCTCAACGATGAGACGTTTACCTCATATATAACTCAACAACATAACCACTACTTCTCACAAAACTTAAACTTAGATACCTCAATTTCAAATAATTGGGACTGTTACAAAGCAGTTATGCGAGGGCATATAATCTCTTATGTGGCTAATAAAAAAAACTAAAATTAAAATCAGAAAATATACTAAAAGAACATAAAACTCTTGAATCTGAGTTTTCACGTAATGATTCTAAAACAATACTGAATTCCATCATTAAACTTCAAATTCAATGCAATAAAATAGTTACCCAATACTCCTGTAATAATCACTATCCAATCACTCAAGCAAATCGTTAGCATCATATCTAAAACTTAGAAAAGAGAAAAAATAAGATTATAGTCATTAAAGATAACGATAATAGAATAGATAATAGAAAATTCACAGATAAAGTTATTGTTGGAGTCTTCTCTGATTTTTATAAGAAATTATATACATCTGAAATACCTGCTAGTAATAAGTTATCACAAGCATTTCTTAAAGAGATCCCTCATTCTATATATCCATCAGTTGACCTTCAATTGCTCAATGCCGCTATTTCATTAATGAAATCCACAAAACCATCAAAGACCTTAAAAAAGGTAAAGCACCAGGACCGGATGGATATTCTAGTGATTTCTATGCACATTTTAAAGATATTTTAGTACTGGAACTCAATGACCTATTTTCTCAATTCACACAAGATAGTAAAGCTAAATAATCATTCTTGGAAGTGATGCTAATTGTATTCCCCAAAAACGGTAAAGATCCCAACCTTCTTAAAAGTTACAGACTCATCTCCCTTATTAACACAGACTATAAAATGTTTGCGAAAATCTTAGCCAAAAGGCTTTTATCGGTATTAGCAAAGGTAATTAAACAAGAGCAAGTAGGTTAAAAATAGACTCTCCTGCTCCAATATAAAATTACTTCTAAACTCCATTGATCATATTCATGGTTTGAATGGTCCTTTATTCGCAGTTGCCCTAGATGTTGAGAAAGTATTCAATAGAGTTGAATGGAATTTTATGTTTGAAGCACTTCAAGGGCATGGCCCTGAAACCCCTTTTTTATCAATGATTAAAGTCCTTTATTCCAATCCAATGACCTCCATTTTCATTAATGGTCATATATCCTCATATTTGCCTCTATTTAGAGGGACTCGCCAGGGATGCCCTCTTTCTCCACTCCTATTTATTTTAGCCCTAGAACCCTTTTTGGAAAAGATAAGATTAAACACAAACATTAAAGGCGTAACATGTGGCAATATACAAATTAAACTAGCTGCTTATGCGGACGACATCTTATCACTACTTCAAGATCCCAATTCTTCCTTGCCACATATTTTAGATATGATAGCTCAGTTCTTAGCTGTCTCCGGGTATAAATTAAATACTGACAAGTCCGAAATCCCCTCCTTAATGTTCATTGCTCCAAACATTATATATTAGCTACTGGTATGAAATGATGTCAAGATAGTTTTAAATATTTAGGTATCCACTTTTCCTCCTCTATCAAAGGTATAGTTAAACACAATACTACCTCCCTCTTATCAAGTATTGAAGAAATTATTAGATCATGGTCCCCGCTTTACCTTACATGGTGGGTTAGACTAGAATCCATTAAGATGATGATTACACCCATAATCCTATATCTATTATATATGATGCAAGTCCCTCTGCCATCGTCATTTTTTAAATCTATTGGCTCTCGACTGGCTAGATTCCTATGGGAAAAAAGGAGACATAGGTTGTCCCTTAATATGCTTAAATTGTCACGGGAAGCTGGAGGGGTGGGGTTTTTCATGATTTCAAGAACTATCATATAGTGTTTGCCTTAAAGCAGGTTCAATTGTGGTTCACTCATGAATGATCTGGTGATGTATTCCAGTGGATGTGTCTAGAGAGAGCAATTGCATGCCCCATAAGCTCGGCTGAATGCTTTCGCATTAAAGCTAGAACAAAGTTCATCAAGTATACAACTACCATTATATGTGCACGATATTTAAGGAGGTTTTTATTTTTCCCAGATACTGACTCCTACCATTACATTTCTTCAAACATATGTTTTAATCCTCTAATCAGAATTAAAAAGAAATCACTTTTCTGGAGGCCATGGCTCTCTGGGCATTAAGTATCTAGACCAGTTATTTATTTCTGGCAGCCTAATTGATTTCAATACTCTGATATGTGAATGTAATGTTCCTCGCTCATTTTTACAGCAATTTCTGTCTATTATTAATGCCATAGCTGAAAACTATGATTCTCTTGTTATCAAAATCCCCTCCCCTAACACTGAAAGATTACAATTACATTATAAACCAACAATGTCAGCTGTCATGTATTACAAACTTCTTTGTAAAATCTCTATATCCAGTTCATCACATGACTGCATTTCAGCATGCCAGCAGGATGTTTCACTAATGGATAGTCAATTGGAATGGCCTGAAATCTGGAATCATATGTCTAAGGTGACACCTGCTGCTAATCTAATACAAACAATGCTTTTCTTTCATCACATAATCTTTGTCACACCTATTTACCTTTTTAAATGTGGTCTTGTATCAAATGGCAAATGCTGGAGCAGCCTCAATACCCAGGATCCTTCAGACACATGTTCCTCGATTGTAAATGTGTTTCCTCGTTTTGGATTGACATTTGGAAAACTACAAAGAGCATTTTTAATACATCATTAGACTTCTGCTTGCAAGTCCTTCTTACTGGAAGTACCATTATTCACAGTATCACATGTAAATATGAAGGATTCTTGTTTGGTTTACTTATTATGTTAGCCATTAAGATAATTACCTCTAACTGGAAATATTTTGACAAATTACACTACAAATGGTGTAATGCTATATGTAATACCCATAGACTAGAGAATTGCATTGTGTTTACTAAATCTTTACTAAGTAAGCATGAACTTAAATGGAAGCCCTTTGTACAATTTCTTGCAACATCTTCCATAGCTTAATGAATTACATATCTAGGTTAACTTATCTACTCTCCCGCCCTCCTTCTTATTCTTAACCTCTCTTTTGTCTATGTCTTGTATACGTTATGTCATGTCTGTGTCCTTAAATGTTGTATATATACCCCCCTCATTTAAAAAAAAAACTACAATACCAGTGTATTGATGATTTTACATACTTACAAAGCATTATTGTCTTTCAGTAAGTTTAATATGATAGTTATATTTTGTTATTTCTATGCAGATATGGTATGCTTTTGCTTCGCAAGTTATGACCTTAAATAAAAACCTCTTTAAAAAAAGAAAAAGAAAAAAAAGAAAATATTAATGCATGAAATAAATATTAATGCAGTGAAGAAAAGGCTTCACCGCCATTTCTGGCAGTGTTAGTGGTAAGGTAAATTGGCAGGATTTTCACTTCTAGTTTAGACAAAAACATCATGTTGCAGTGAAAAGGGTAAGGAAGGTGGTAATTCATGGTGTTCTTCATCCGCTGAGGGTCCCTTTGGTTAGTTTGAGGCTCATCTTCCTATATTTAGCAATAGTACATTGGTGTGTCAAGAAGGTATGCGGCAGCAAATGTAGCCATATGAGGTAACCCGCATTTCTCTCACATAGCTTTATAGACAGATGGAAGGGTGATTACCCCAAACATCCTGATTGGCTAAGAGCAGGTCAATTATGATCTGCATATGTTCTTAATATGTACTGTACTAGTATGAATGATTGATGATTTTTTTTTTCTGAAAACAGTGCATGGTGCGAGAGAGTTGGGAGGAAAAGATGTAAAGTATATACTACTTGTAGGGTAAGATAGATGCAGATATTCAAGTAGGCCGCGTGGCAAGCCAACTCGAAGCTTCAAATGTATAATGGTACAATATGGCCCAGTGACGTTTGAGTTCTTAACAGATAAATGAGAAGGGCTTCTATTTCTCATTTAGTAAACAAGATCTACAATAATGAATTTATGTCTTGGTTACTTTAAAATGAGATTTTCAGAGATGCAGGAGGTGATTGTAAATGGACAGAAAACCTTTTTGAGCCAATCTTCCTTGAGATGTTGGACACAAGTGATTTAGAAGGCCTGAGCCATACATACCTGGAGGTTGTAGGTTTAGAGGCTAACATATGCTGCATTTGATGCCATGATTAGGTTACAAATTATCAATATTTTCAAGAAGTTTTTGACCTACGAACATCAGTGTTGTGCAGAAGTCCATAATGCTCCCCTGACTTCCTTCTTTCATATATCTGGTCAAACTTCATAGGCAGCCCCCCAACTCCTCATCTTGCCTTATGCAATTTGAAAGCATCTTTCACTACTCAGCTCTCATTAAATCCCTGGGTATTTGACGTAATTAGGAAGGCACATTAGCAGCCAAGCTTGTTAAAGAAAGTCCTTCACTGCTATATTTCCAATAAAGAGTATATGTGGTCTGAGCTTTGGTTGGTTATATGTAAGCTTCAGTACTGTAACAGAATGTACGGCGGCATGAACAAAAAATCCCAAAATAGCTTTAGCTGTGACAAAGAACTGTGGCCTGCTCAGACCTTGGACTGGGAATGGAAGGCCATATCACTCCCGCTCTGAAGTTCCTCTAATGGTTTCTGATCGAGCATAGAGTAGCCATTAAGATTCTCTGGCTTCATGGGGCCAGAAAACCAGGTCCTAAATGCAACATTGTGCAATTATTCAAAAATGCATCAGTACCTGACACCTGAGATCTTTGGATGCAGGTCTCCTTATCTCCATAAACTAGGAAGCAATGGCTCAGAGGCAAGTTGATTTCTCACATTCGTTAAACATCTTACCTTACAGCTGGATTCAGAACTTTCACACCAAAATATCAGCAGCAGTGCGCACTCTATCACCCATTAAATCTGTACCTTTCAGACAACCTACCCACCAACATAAAGCCTGGTTTACCGAATGCCTGGCATTGGAGAAGAAAGTAGTCTGTAGTGCAGAATGGGCTTGGTGTACCAATTATGAGAACAATCTTGGAACTGTTTTCTGTATTAAACTCCTAGCACAGAAGATTTTTTTTTTGGCCAAGAACATTTATTTTTTCATTAGTCATCTACGACACCCATAACATGTCCAAAGTGTTATTTATGGTACTACACACACTGCATGCATTGGTGGATGCCATTACACCTTTGCAGAGGCTCTTTGATAACAAGTATACATTATTTTTGGAGAAAACAGAAAATATTCAAATTTAGCTATTTTTGGAAACATCTGTAGGAATTCCATATCCAGTATTCCCATTTATCCATTTACCAGGTTCAAATGTGTTTCTAGATATGAGATACTCAGCACAATGAAATCATGGTGCACCAGAATCCAGCAGGTCTCCTAGTTAACCATACCCTATAAGACGCTTTAAAGAGGCCCTTTTAATCTTAGCAAAAGACCTATTTACGTCTATCAATGGCTTTTTTTGTCTGGCCTGATTAAAGAAAGCAATGGAAACTCAGCTATGGCGAAAGCCTTCTATTCATCCTGAAGGCCCTGCCAGCAGTGGAACTATCTCCTTGCTGCCTTATCCTAGACAAGCGCTCCAGGCCTTACTCAAAAACATGATTATCCTTGATGATCATCAAGTTGGGTTTGCTCTTTGGCAGAGTACCAAATCCATTTTAACTGCAGCATAAGACGCCCTTAGGGAAGTGGTGGATGGAGGTAGTGGCCTGGCACTGGCCCTCATTTACATGTTGGTCACCTTTGAGACCATCAACTATCCCTCTATCCGGGGCCTCCTTTATCGCGTTGGGCTTCAACATCAGCCCTTGGCTTGGATAACATATGTCCTTAAGAACCAAACACAGATGTCCCCTTGCTGATCTTTGCTGACCTTCTCCATTCATATGCAATTTTCTATGTATATTGATTACACCTAGTTGATTCTTAGTCTGGGTGGTGCTTCTGATGCTGTGCCAGCCCAATCTGGAATTAGAATGGAGGTCGTCTGTGATTGGATAAATGTATGCAGTATAAGAAGAGCAAATCAAGCAGGGAAGCAATGGAGCACTGTATTAAGGTGATGCACCCAGATGTTCAAGTGGGTTATATGGGTATCAGAGGAAATGGGTTCAGTAGCAGAGAAAGGGAAAGAGGGAATACCAGAGGGTGAGAATACGGTTGAGTGGAGTGATCAGCATTTAGCAAGACATTGATTGAAGAGTATCCAGAGGCAGGTACATAGCATGAAAAGGAATGCATTCCTGTTCATTCCTTCTTTCATTTCTTCATTTCCAGCCTTGTGCTGTTATGGTTTCAGGTGGCGGGCAAACCCACGGAGACAGTGAGCTTCTTGAGCAAGTAGAATGGTGTTTTGATAGCGACTGCTTTGTATGTGATGCAATCATTCTTGAACATGATGAGTGCTTGAAGGGGGAGTCAGAAGAGCTCTCTGAGGGTGGGGATGAGGGGCTTCAACTCTCTTCGTCCTGTGATGAGGTGTGCTGCAGTCAACTGTATGGCTTTCAGGGTGGCCACTGTGGTTTCTGGGGCTCCTGAGAGAACAATGTTACCAACGACCAGTGCTATGATTACCAGGGCTTCAACAACTGTTCTAAAACTCAGGGCAGGGATGAAATGATTGGCGTGGCAGAGGGGCGCATGTTTTTGTCATGCTGCTTTGATCTTCTTGGTTATGTGTATTTTAGCCTCAAGCTGCATCTCTCCTGCCCTAAAAAGTCTTCACTGGTTCCCAGTTGCTTCATGGATTACATTTGAATCCTTCTATGTCATCCACAAGGCTGTCTGGGGCCAGGGACGATGTCCGGTCAAAGTTTCGACTCAAAAGGGTCGAATGACAAAAGGGTCGAGTCAATTCGCTATTACCTATTACCGCCGGATTTAAGAGTCCGCCAAATCAGGGCTTCGGCGGATTTCTCCCCAGCTCGGAGATGGGAGGAAATCCGCCGAAAATTCATGCTCATACAGCCGGCGGGAAATCCGGCGGCGGTATGAGCGCGAAATTTCCCGATTGAGCCCAATGGGGAATGGGGCATTCCCGAATGGGCTCAATGGGGAATGGGGATCTTCAAATATGCCAAACCCGTGATCCGGCGCTAATAGCACCGGTGGGTTTGGCGGTAGGGCAGATAGCGCCAACTATCGTTACCGCCCAACTCGTGATGAGGCCCTTATATAGAAGACAATTCATGGGAAACCTGAGGATCTTCATAAAGCATGTGAGTTCAAGCTATTGTGATTCGTGGGTGCTCTCGCATTGGTTGTAAACCTCCTGAGGTAATGTCACAGCTGTAGATTGTTTTATATGTGTCTGTGTCTACATTCCTAAGACGGAACGTTTCACACATGAATCGCTTTCTGAGGGCTGCACCAGGAAGTAATTGCAAGTTGTCTTTGGGGCATACGACCACAGTGGTAAAGACAGCATTAGTAAAGACATGAAAACAATGTGAAAACGAACATGAAGGAAAATTGATAGAAATGCTGTGTAGTTACATCTGTATAGACATGCATCATAGACTGCTCTAGTGGGAGACATCAGCACCAATAAGGAGGAATACCCCACTCTGTGGTATATCAGCAATGCACTATATCGATACATGAATTAATTGAATAATGGGATTTTATATGGTCCCAGTTCACCGCCATAGTTGTCTCAAAGCATGTAATATACGAATGACCTCTTCAATTTCACTCAGGATATTTCTAAAATAGACCATGTTAGAATTCCATTTCTTTTCCCTACACTCAATTCAATTTCAGGTATTTAGGTAACAATTACATTATCAGCAGGTTGTAGCATCTAATAATGGCCTGCCGTTCCAAGTTATTGACCCGAGCGAAGCAAGAGCATTTTCAAATGTGATGGGCCATCACAATAATGGTAGAGCGTGCCATAAAGGCCATTATCACTGTTAGCACGTCTGCTGGTAGCAGAAATGGGCTACCAATTTAGGGAAAAGCAAAAGGTGCTAGACAATTTGACCAGGGTGTGCGGCGGAGAAAGCGTGTGGAGGCTGCATTACGCAAGCAGGAGATGCAGGGTAGCTAGAGAATTCTGGAAGTAGAGGCCAAAGAATGCCCAAGTGTGAGGGGGGTGCAAAGCCAGAAGCGGGGAGCGAGTGGCCCAGCAAGAGGAGGATATTGGGGAAGGTGGACGAGTGGAGTAGGAGGTAGCCAAAGAGGAAAGGTTAGGAAGTGATGGGAGCACGACAGACAAGCAGAGGTAAATGAGAAGAGGCCAGCAGGTGGTGTGGCAAGCAGCTGCTGGCCCAGTATGCAGGTGCACTCCTGAAGATAATGCCTGCCTTTTAAGCAAGCTGGCTGGCTGTAACACAGCTCTACGGTTCTAATAAAACACACTGTAAGATTAAAGAAATAATAGGTATACATATGTCAAAATGTGGAGACCAAGAAAATAACACGAATGATTACTACCATTACAAACAGGTTACAGCCCACTAAAAAGAGAACAGCATTGGCATCAATAACCACCAAATTGTCAAATATTAATTGGCACATAAGTCTCTAAATTGAAATTGAAATTTTAAAGTGATGATGATATAAGAATTGACCTACATTATTAAAATACATGGTGGGGTATTCTTTATCTGTTGGCATGTTTTTTTATGGGATGACTGCTAATTATAATTCGTTTTTCGAATGGGTTCTGTATAAATTATTTGGATCGTGTCGTGTATCTCAATGTTTGTCTTATATGACAAAGCCAGTATCCTGACTTTGTCGCGAGGCGGAGGGAGAATCACACTGCAAAGCAGTCCAGAGCCCCCCCTGATGCTGAGGGGAAAGGCAACTGGGTAACATGTTCACCTGAGGCCAGTTTGTATCTTGGCACTGCGCGTTTGTCTCGCCCCATTCATATACCCAAGGAAGCTCGCCGTTCTCTTTCTATCTTTTGTAGAGCGTTTGCAGCAGACAAGCAGCAGAGCGCTGAACCATAATCAGTGCCCCATGCCCACAGAAGAGTCACAGAGAGCAAGACAACAATGAGCGGCAGCAGCCTTCCAGGACAACGTGAATTCAGATTAACAAGGCAGCAAAGCACAGAGCCTCAGAAAGTGAGAACAGTGTGGCAGGACCCATGCAAGGACATGCTGATTAGTGGCTCATTTCGGCAACAAGGTGGGTGCTCCAAAGAGACTTGTGTTCAATTCAAGGCCACCAGGGACATGAGAGCTGGAGGTCAGACTTCCTTCAGAAACTATACTTACAGGGGAGAACGACCACCATGAAACCCAACACACTTTGGGGCACTCTGCTGGCAGACCTACCATGGTCGAACCATGATCGTTCAGCGTGGAGAAAGTGGGCGGGGCGTAGTCCCATTTTAAAGCTTTTTCCTGAACGTGCATGTCCTGGAGGGAAAATAGGAAAGCAGATTGGCTAGGGAAAACTGGCCAATGGCAGATGAGAAGTATTAAGGGGGAGACAGGAAACAGAGGTGGGTTATTAGGGAAGGGTAGAGGAGGAGAAGTTGGTGGACCATGAGATCAGCAGGAGAAAAGGAGTGGTTGAGTGTGGAGGCAGTTATTGGAAAATGGTGAGGTACTGGTTTTGTGAGTGCAGGGGTACTGCAGTGTGATTTGTTTATTTTTTTAGTAATTGTGCATTTGTAAGGTGCTTATACATCAAGTAAATTGTGTTTCAAAGCGCCCACATGGCAACGTGGAGGGAACATGGGAACATGGGATTGAAAGGCAAATATGACAATGAAAGAGAGAGGCTTTCCTACTGGGCCTTGTGAGCATTCGGAACATGCAAGTGCTGAAACAGTGACGGGATGAGGAGGTGGTGTAAGTGCTTCGAGTACCACAGAGGGAAGTGCTAGGGCGTAAGCTGCAAGCAGCTGTTAAGTGACTGGCAGAGATCAATTGGTAAGAGTGGTCAACTGCCAATAAATAAGTGCAGGCCTGTGATATGCCAACAATATAAACGGTTATCTGCTAATCAAACAATGGTTCCTCAGGCAAATATCAACAGACTATATGGGGTTTGAACCAGCGAGTACAGGACGACATGTGAGAATCTCTTTCAGTTTATTCTAAAAATAATCTTTATTCAATTTAATACAAACAACTCTATGGGGGGTCATTCCGAGGTTGGTGCTAAGGGAAAAACGATGCCGGTAAAGGAATACTGGCATCGATTACCGCTACGGGATATTCTGACCTACCAGACCGCTATTAACGGCATTGTAAAGTATGGAGCCGTTAATAACGGTCTGGGCGCATGCAAGCATCCCACCATGCCGGCATTAGCAGCATGCCGTAAACTGGAGTAGATCCCAAGTGAGGCTGAGATGTAAATAACGGCCTCCTGAAGTCGGAAAAAGTGCTTAACAGCATGCCGTAAATACCGGCATCGCAGACCTACCGTTAAATGCCCTGAGCAGTGTTCCCAACTGCCACAGGTGCACACAATCAGCACAGGTGGAGGCAATGGAGTCTGGCCCAGTACAAAAGGAGCACACCCACACACCACACCCCCTCCCACACCAAGATGATTCCAATAGCAGTAGCATTACTGGAGCTGGAGGTCTTGCCTCCCTCAACAACAACAACAACAGCAGCCACCACAGAGGAGACGCAGGAGGATGAGGGTGAGACAGGCCCAGCATGCCCCACCAGTGCAGCCACCGTTACCACGCTGGCAGCCCCCAATCCCGCGCATCAGAGCCAGTCCTTTCAACCTAACCCCAGAGCAGTTCCACACCCTGTACCGTCTGGACCGGGACACCATCACCACCATAGTGGACCTGATACATGACGACAGAGTGAGCCTCATTGAAATACGCACCGCCACCCCTCTGTGCTCCACTTCCTTGCAACAGGCACCTACCAGCACACAGTGGGGCACATGCCTGGCATATCTCAACCCTTTTTTTCCAGGATACTGAACCAAGTGCTGGATGCCCTCTTCAAGTACACAAGGGATTACATATCCCTACCACGGACTTCCCAGAAGATATTTGATACAAAATTTGCCTTCCATGCACTGTCAGGAATGCCAAATTGTGTAGGTGCCCTCGACTGCACCCACGTGGAGTTGGTGGTCCCGCATGCCATGGAGGTGATGTACTGCAACCGCAAGCAATACCACTCCATCAATGTGCAGATGTTATGCGACGCAAGCAAGATCATCACACATTGTTGTGCCCGATATCCAGGATCGACTCATGACTCTTTGGCCCTGTGGAACTCCACGCTACCACGCTTCATGGAGTGACATGCTGGACGACGTGCCTGGCTGCTTGGTAAGTAGCAGGACTGGCACATGGCATTGAAAAGGGGGGAGAGATGCACACACCACCATGCGGCCAATGTTGATGTGACTGCACGATGTGCACATCATCAAACATTGTGCCCAGAACCATCACAAACCGTACAAGACACACAAATCCCATATGAATGAAGTAAGGTCGACACCTATCATGACATGACTAACAGGAAACCACCCCAAATCCCACAACACATGCACAACCCATCAGCGACCCTCACCCTCCGTAACGCCATCCTGCACCATGTTGCTGTCTCCAGCATATCACCACACAGGACAAGCATCCCTGGGAGTGCATCAAACTGAACCTACTAGGGAATCCACTGTCCGGCACAGGGCCAGCACACTCACAGGAGCGCTGCATGTCACCATGGGATTGATCAATGCTGATTGCCCAATATTGCACAGACTACTGCCAATGCTCCTCCTAAGTAAATCTCACAGGTCACAACACCTCTCTAATTTGACACTAACACAGCTGTATGCATACACGATGCATGTGCAACAAGATGGCAGTGCACACCATGTATCATCTTGAAGATGCAACCCACACCATTAGACCATGGCACAAGACACATGGAGGGACAGAAAATGGCGTTAATGCATCCAGGGACATGTGCATGTGGGCAACGATAACCCGCTGGCATGTGTGACTAGTACAGCTGTCCCTCATGATTCCCCTGATATTTAGCTTCATTTTCCTCTCATACAGGTGATAGCGGCTATCCCTTGAAGCCGTGGCTCCTCACTCCTGTCCGAAACTCACAGAACAGGCACGAGGAGGACTACAGTCGTTCCCATACCCGTACCCGTCTGGTCATCGAGCAGACCTTTGGCCTATTGAAGGCACGATTTTGCTGCCTCAGCCGGTCGGGTGGGACACTCCTCTACAGGCCTGAGAAGGTGGCCAATATCATCATGGCATGTGTAATGCTGCACAATATGTGCATCTGCCGGAATGTGTCCCTGCCCGCTGACATTGAACTGCTACCACCTGATGAAGATGAAGGGGAAGATGAAGATGTGGCAGGACATCATCACGGTGCCGATGCACAGGAGGGACGTGCTGTGCGCCAGTCAGTGATTGCACAATATTTCTGACACACATGTCAGCAGAGGTTGACATGATGGTTGGACAGAGGGCACTGGGTGTGTGGGTACATGTACACTATGCACTGTAAATGAGTAAATGACACATGCACATTGATGAATGTCCACTCAGGTCTTCTTTTTCAAACAGCCGGTGTATTGAATGTAACAATATAAATGTAAGTGACAAAACCCTCCACCACCCTCACCCACCTCCCACTCCTCCCACAACTCCCCCATACACCATCACCCCCTCCCCCTCCCCCCACAACTCCCCCACACACCCTCACGCCCCTCCACCTCCCCCCACAACTCCCCTCACACCCCTCCCCTTCCCCCACAACTCCCCCACAGAAGACCCATTGAGTCCCCGAAGCCAACATGAGGCTGCCATAACATTCACTCAGCACTCCCTGAGCCAGGGGGTGGCATGTCCTGATGGCGCTGTGCACAGACCGACCTGCGGAGTAGACTCATTTGGTGGAACTGCAGGACGACGGTGTGGCCTCCTGCTAAGGTTGTGGGGCCGGATGACCTGCCTCCAAGGCATCCGCAATGCACCCTAGTATCTGCCTGAGGGCCGAGACCTCCTTGCAGAGATGGCTGATGTTGTCCGTAATGGACCGGCCTAGTGCAGCTAACTCTGTATGCCACTCCTATCTGGCCTGACGGTTGTCCTGTACAAACTCACAAACGAGTGCAGTGAGCAGGTCAGTCCGCTGTGGCCCTGTGGGTGCACCTGTGGATGTGCTGGGAACCTGGCTGTCATGCCAAGCCTGCTCATCCTCCCCAACACTAAAAACTGGACTGAGATGTCCCTGGGTGTGGTCATGGCCGGACTGCTCTGGGGTTGTGGCGTTCCCGGTATCGATCGATGATACTTGGGGGGATGCAATTTGGGTTGGGGTATGGACCACATCCATAATGTCGTCCTCCATGGTGCCCCAGATGTCCTCCTGGCTGTCATCCACTGTCAGGGCTGCCGTGGCTGCCACCTCCCCAGCCACACTAGACTCCTCCATGGTCACTGCCTGTGGGGGTGGAAGAGAGGGACGGCATGAGTGATATATTGAAATTTTTATTTATTTGTTTATTTGTAGAGCGCCGAACTGCTCGCAAGCATCGGGGCGCTTACATGAAGACGTAGACAAATAGTGAAGACGAACAGTATACAGGACGATCATGATAGGCATCATACATACATTGGGACAATTGCTCATCCACACAATTGTGGGTAATAGGCATTTGTGTTGGGAAGGGCACGTCATTTCATATATGGGTGGTTAATGCAGGCATATGTCGGCCAGGAACAGTGCTATCTGACGTGCATACTATTTTGGTCATGCACGCTGTGTGCCTCGTGGAATTTCCTACTTTGTGTGGTATGTGTCATGTACGATGTTGCCTTTCTGTAGGCATCAGCATGTGTCTCTGATGCTTCGGCCTACTTTACAGGGAGTGTGGGTGTGTGGCTGACCATGGCGTGACTCTTTGTACTGACATTGGCATTGACTTTCGTCAGATTTGGCATAGCAGTGTTTACTTTGGACACCCACCCCCATCGCCAGATGTAGTGGCGCCACACTCCATCTTGCCTACGCCTTCAATGGATTCCGTCCCAATCATTCTTGTGCATGTGTCTTCCCATGGGGTGAGCTTTATGGGTGAACTAGGTCCTCCTCCCGTTTCCATGGCCTGGCTGCGATTGACGGATAATATGTTGCGCACCCTTAGGTGCAGGTCGTCCCATCGCTTACGGCAGTCTTTCACTGTGCGGGGTGTGTTACCCACTGCACTAACCTTCTGGGCAACAGGTGCCCAGATATCTTTTTTACGTAGCACTGCCTCTCTCCTCATGTTGCTGGGGAAGACTGTGCCTGCATGCTCGTGCAAAGTGTCCACAAGCATCTGTAGCTCGTCCTGATTGAATCTTTCCTTTATGAGGCGGGCAGATCCCTTCTTCAGGGCCTTCGGCATTCTTCTCTTGTAGGAGGAAGTTTTCTGACGATCAGCAGTGTCCCAGGGGTCCTGTGTGCTGAGTATGGCAATGGATTGTGTTTTTAAAGATGGCCACCGTGCTCTTTCCCGTTCCTGTGCAATGACGCTATTTCTGGTTCCGCTAATTACCGGCGACCGTAAATAGCGGTATCTTCTAATTACCGTCACCGCTATTTACGGTCACCGCTAATGACGCATTGAACTATGTCGGTAGTGTTATCTGCACTTAGCTTGATGCCGGTAAGGGCTTTTTGGGAGACTTTTGTGGCATGGCGCTAGGTGCCTTACCGGCATGGCGCAAAGCTCGTGCCTGCGAAGTCTTCATAGTCCTTTATTAGCAGACTGGTGCTAGCACGGACACGCGATTTGCACCATGCCGGTAAGGGACGTTACTTACCTCCAAACTCAGAATGAGGGCCAATATGTTTTAAAACAATTCTCTGAATTCATTTACCAATTTCTAATACCCATTAATCATCAAATCATCCATTCACAGTGCAACTCACACACATACTACCCTCAGCCAGTCTTCTATTCCCATATTATACACTTTGACAGCAAAAGCTCTTTTCAGTTCACCAGTGACATCGTACATTTTAGACACTGTTATAATATTTGATATACATTTTTTTCAACCCTCTCATAGATACAGGTGTTATTCACTGGTCAATCTCATTTTGAGCAGTTTCTTATCATCGACATATGTTGCAGTCTTTTTGCAGGCACTACAGGCACAGCCCTCAAATACTCGACCTTCTTCAGGATGTTGAACAAAGACCTTATTATATCTTTGGCATAGACTGATATGAGCCACTCCACCTACATAAAAAACACATGAATACTCCTGTAAAAACATATACATTCATCTTGTCACCCATATTTCTTTTTTGTAAAACTACAATTGTGGAGGAGCAATTCTGTGATAGCACAGACCAGTGGGTGCCAAGACAAGTGCTGGGGCCAGGCGGAGGCCAGAGGCGATTGGGGTGGGAGACCAGGACCCAGGTGGACACATAAGGGCCCTGGTTACCAATCCCAGCGACTGTGGGAGGGTAATATTTCAGGTTTCTGTGGTATCTGTTGGTCTGCAAAGATAGGGGTTTGTGGTCCACTAAGGTCTGCATGAATGACAGCTACAGATTCACTTTTGTTGATGTACCTATTCTCTATGAAATTACCATGTGTCCCGGCACATCACTAAGTCCATGAGTTTACTGAAATTCTGAGCTCTGACCCTTTTCCATTAAACTGCATATATGATGAAGCAAGATTGTCTGGCCAGGTTTGTTTAGCAAACCTTTTAAGTGAGACAGCACTACACCAAGGAATAGAGTGTGGAGACTGGGGGTCGTCTGTATACTTTCTTTAGCCAGCATCTCAAAATGGAAGGTGGTCCCAGGCCCTGTTGCCAACCCAGTCCCAAAACATTTGCTGAAACCTATCACCAATAATGTTACACAAGTTGATAAAACATGGGCCATTTAGAATTTCAATGCAGAATCATTGTTACCAATACTATTAGAACCCTTTGTGTGTCCACATTTGACAGGCAAAATCAGATTTTATTCTGAGTCATGGGAAATCTGGGAGAGAGGTGACCAGACTAACTGCAGTAGAGCGACTGTTTTCCTTTTTTTATCTGACTGTTCAAATTAAGAGCTGTTTTGTGTTGCAGTCTGTGGCATGGTGCATTGTGCACTGCCTGAGTAGATCAGGTTATCCCCCTGGCCAAGTATCCATTCTGAATCCAAGTGTGCTCTTCTTGTCTGAGGTGCAGTGGGGACATACCCAGGATCGATATGCACATCATCCCAGGCTTGTTGTATCTGTAGGGGTAAATCCCAGCGCGTAAGATGTTGTTTTGTTGTTTGCAAATGTTGGTGTGTGTTTGTGTGTAGTTTGGCTAGCCCATAGGCCGTGTATAGTGGTTGGGAGGTATGTTGGAGGGGAGCAGTCGCAGGGTGGTTAGTATATTGGCTGCTCTCAAAGTTCTTCCAAGTGTGTCCGCAGAGCTCCTCTCGCTGCAACCCATTTGCACCCACCAATGTTCAAGTGCAATACACTGGCCGCCACACCACCATTAAATGGGATCTGCGTGGTGTTTCCGATATATGTGATTTTCCTGACCTGCTGGTTTCCAGTCTCACTTTGCCAACTGCCTTTGCCCGACTAAGCTGGCTGTACACATTAATGAGTCGCCCTATGCTGCCCACCCCCTTTGCTTTTCCTGACTTCCTCTTACCTCTTCCTCTTTTCTGATGCCCCAATCTCACCCCACACTTCCCTACCCCCAAAGCCTCCTTTACAACACCGGTTTTCCTTTCCTTCTTTCAGTGTTTTATAGGAAGTGGAAATCTCCAGAAACTCCCCTTTACAACATCCTTCTCCCCACTATTCCTTCCAGATACATTCCCCTGTTTCACATTGCACCCTCGCCTCCTCAAGTCCGTAAAATATTATCATTTAAGACACGGAATACGTTTCTTGTCCCTTATATGGTCTGAAAATGTCAATATATTATTATCCAGTAGTGCATAGGTGTAGACACTGATTCATGGAATTATTTGCACGGTTCAAAGTGACTTTGCAGTGCTGAAAAACGACTTTGCACTGCCGACTCAGACCCTGATTCATGGAACTGTGCAAAGTATTTTTGCAGTGCATAGTCATTTTTGCAGTACAAAAGTCTGCTATCCATTTAATACAGGACATGAAAACATGACTGTTCTCTCAGGAACTACTAAAATAAACCTCCATCAGTAATCAATACGGTTCTAACAGCCAAAAGAACAACGATAAACTAAGCGTGAGGATGTACGATTTCTATCTGTACCGGTGCAACCATGTAACTAATGTATTCCTACTGTCAAGAATAGAAGTAACTAACTTAGGATGTAAGACACTTTCCTCTGCATCAGCGCAACCATGTAACTACATGTATTTTCTTTGTAACCACAGAATTACTGCATTTGTATCGTCAAGAAAAGAGCCTAGATGCCACCGGGTTAGGTGCGCTATACACATTTCAAAATAAATAAATGAGTCAAGGAAGTTTGCAGGTATTACAGACCTGTTTCATGTGCTTCAACGAACGCATGGAACTGAACCACGATTGCGTCTATTAATGTGCACATTCAATACACTGGTCCTCATTACGACCCAGGCGGTAAGGGGTTTACGCCGGCGTAAACTTCGCCGACCCTTACCGCCTGAGTACGAGTTCCCGTAGCGCCATGGTGATTTTTACGCCTGCTTTTTGCAGGCGGTAAAAACCATGGCGCTAAGGGACTTGTTGTTAATTACGCCACCGTAATTTACGGTGGCGTAATTAACGCCTTCCCCACTCCCATTATGCCCTATGGGGCAAAAATGGGAATGGGGAAGGGTAAATGGGGATTGGGGACTTACCGCCCCGCCAAGGTCGGAATGGGGCGGTAAGTCCGCCAACCACCATGGCGGAGTTGGCAACTTAGCGCCATGGACCATGGTGCTAATTGCACCATGGTTCTCCGCCAAGGTCGTAATGAGGGACACTGTCCTTGTTATGCTAATGTGTGTAGCTCCACGCTCCAGCATAAGCACAGATGAATTACCTGCTTAAACAACTATGAACATGATTAACAGGGATACAAGGGAGAAGTGCAGTGGCAAGAGAACCAGATACAGGCTGTTCTTCTTCTTGATGTGGAAATGCATGCTTTGCTTTCGGATTGCTCATATTTTCCGCTGACTAGACCAAAGGGAGTCTGTGCCGAGATGTCTTTTTAAACAGACAACAAAGCTGTGATTCTTGATTGATGTGTTTGATTTGGAAACGCTGATTTCCAAAGCAAATTTCTGATAAAGGGTGAATCATCTGTGCCGGAAATCTGCGAGAATTTTAATTGAAAATGAAATAAACGGAGTTGCTGTGACCATGGCTGTTCTGCTGTGCTCACATTTGGTACTGTTGCTGGTTGTCCTAGTGTAAAGATGTCCACAGAGAACTAGCAAAGGAAGGCTATGCCAAGCATTTGCAGGCATGGGGTGCACATTCAGAAGCCAATACATTATTCTTTGCCAAAATACCGAAAATACACAGAAGCCTTCTGTGATAGTCACCACAAACAATGAGAGGCACGGTTCTGAATTAGTACCCAGCAAGGGACAATCAGATTGTAAAAATTATTCTAAATGGTCCTCACCGGCTGGACAGAGAGCGCGGAGGCGGGGGAGTACACACGCACGGCTGCATGGTTACACAGAGAAACATTTTTTCGTAGAACCGGTAAGCAGGTACGCATCTACGCCCTGTTGGGAGTTCAATATTAGCATTTGCATGGACTAGTCCGTAATAGTAATAGCAATACCATTGCAGACAATACGAATTACGGTATCAGCACTGTTTTTTGAAATAATACACTTATTAACATTACGTAAGGTTGTCCAGCACACGTTGGATAGAAGAACTAGGTTCAACGCGACTACGGTATGATTAACAATTGTGGCAGCTCTAATGGAACCTATTAGAATCTGAATAACGCAATGTGGTTTAGCAAGTTTAATGTTTTTAAATGAGTGTAACTATCACTGGTATGTGGTGAATAACAGATTGGATCCTTTACTAAGGATTTGTTTTCTTCCTTTTTCTTTCTATTTCTCGTCATGTTTTTGTCACCACCTGTGGGCATACATGATATTGCATTTCTTTTATTTTTAATTTGATTCTTTTCCACATTTTGTCATTACCTTGCTGAATGGTAATATTATTTGAATGTGTTCTTTGTGAATTAACATATGGTGCAATGGGTGATTTACCTTGGATCCAATGGAAATGGTCTTCGTTATGATATTTTAAACCTTGTCACCATGGGCCAATTGAATAATAACTTGAATGTTTTCACTGATGTCACGGGGTGTTGTACTTCGATTGTCAGGTATTGCCAATGATGGCCATTGGCTGTGAATTGTTGTATTGATGTTTTAACACAATCTGGTTATTTTTGGTTTCCTGTATACACTTTAGCCCGGGTAGCTGGGCATTTGTTTGCTTGTAAGTACATTGGCATGTGTAGCTTTCTCTGGCAAAGGCTGCATATATTAGCTCCGAAAAATTTGATGTGAAAAATAAAATTGGTGAATTGCAAGAAACTATGAGTTGCTAGGAAAATGATTTGGCATTCAACAAAGATTATACACAAGTGGTTAAAATACCTTGCATCTAATATTTGATTAAGGGTGTGCGAACATGCACCAAAGATAATTTTGAGCTTGTTGTCCTCGCCGGGTCGTTTCCTGGCCAACAAAGATTTAGCCGACAAAGACTTACCTGACTTCGAGGGACACACAGCGTTTCTCTCTAAGTTCCTTCCTGTTATCTATCTGGCCACCACAGAAAGGGAGAAGGGACTAAATGTTTTCCCTTTGCACTGATCCATGGCGCTATTTTCTTTGTCTACGTTTTTTCTTATCTTTACATTGGCCGCCACAGAAAGGGAGAATGGGCTACGTGTAGTCCCTTCTCCCTGTTCCATGGTGCCCATTTTGTTTGTTTACTTGTTTTCCTTCAATATTCAATGGCTGCAAGGTAAAGGGAGTGCATGTAGTCCTGTATCCCGATCCCTGCAGCCATTCTTTTGCTTTTGTTTCTCGAGTTGAGAAACGGTTGCAACGCTGTGTCTCAACTTGAGAAAAATGACTATTAGTACCCCAGTACAATATGCCGGGGTACTAATAGCAATAGAACCCTATGGGGTGGGGGGAATTACTGGTTGGGTAATGCGATGGGGCTTTTGTAATAGGCCTGAGTGAAACTGTTGCCCCAGGGACATTACATGACTGGTAATGCCTTCCCCCTAGAGTTCTATTGCTTTAATAGTGTCTCTTAACTGTAACCCTTAGCCTGAAGGGAAACAGTGTTAATGGCCATTCAGCCATTCCTAAATACAATTCATGCAGACATAAACAAGCATTGACATAGCCAATAGATTTTGCTTTTGTGTAAGCATTGTGTGGGGATTTGCAACCACACTCTCAGATTTTGGGAATATATTTCTTTCAGAGTCAGCTTGATATCAAATGCGAGAGTCCTGTGAATCTGTTGTTCTTTCCTGATTCTTTCAGCAGGTACCGCCTGGCATCCACGCTCTCCCCCTGTCATGTTGAGGACACATTCTTCCTGAAGCATGCACTTACACCCATCCATGATGTGTGTATTGACTTGCTTTGCATTATTCATCATGCATAACTATACCTACAGCATAGAATGTTTAGAATGCAGCACTTAGTCTACTTCATGTCCTCAGTCGTCTGCTATACATAATAACAGCCTGAGCACAGCCCAGGATGACACTGGCCCACGAATCCCTCTGACATTCGACTTTCATTAGGGCACGGAGTCCTCAGCCACAAGTTGCTTAAAATACTGATTCTGACAGTAGAAGCAGGTAACCCTTGCTCCTATGCCTTTCTTAGCAGGCAATCCCAAGAAGCATCCCATCCCATCAAATGATTAACAGATCTCCAACAATAGGCTCTGTACCAACTAAATTACTCCCAGATCAACCCACAACTGAAAAGATGATTCGAACTCCAAGGATCCCAGAAATGTACACCTGATGGGTGACCTCCCTTGGATAGCCAAAAAATAAAAAAGATGGTCACTGTCCAAATCCAAAAGCTGCCATGATTGGAACTCCAATGGCCCCTGGAAATGTACATCTGATGGCTCATCTCCCTTGGCTAGCCAGAAAATAGAACATGTGGTCACTGTCCAAATCCAAAAGCTGCCATGATTGGAACTCCAAGGGCCCCAGGAAATGTACATATCATGGCTGACCTCCCTTGGCTAGCCAAAAAATAGAACAGGTGGTCACCAATGTTCCCTCTAAGCTGTGCGCATGTGTGCTTGCCCAGCTTCCTTCTGGGTGCCGCTCAGAAGAATTTTAGCAGCGCACACAGACAATTCCCACCTATTCAAATAATCAAATAAGATTTAATAAGGAACAGGCCACAACAGGTACCTAATATTTGCTTTCTCTTAAAATGAAACGAAATAATGCTAACTATTCTTGATATTCTGGTCTAAACTATTTACATTGCCCTATTATACACGTTGGACCTTAAAAACCTAACAATTCTAAAAATAGAATACACCTACACTAGGTTAAAAATGAATATGAAAAAGTGGTCCATGAACAGAAGATATAACTGAGATATGCCTGAGGTATGAGTGGAGAGCAACTTTGCAATATCATTTACTTGGCCTGTAAGGGATAATTGGTATGGACTCTGCCTGGCATTAATCATATATAAAATTAGGGAAACAATATTCAGATAACTAGAATGCTTTTCACACAATCTTCAACCTTTCAAAATGTTCAGAGTTCCATGGGGATAAACCTTAACAAATTATATGTTAACCCACTGATATACAAAAATGTTTTCACTGAGCACTTGTCGAAACCTACTCAACAATTGAACAGTGGGGTACGTTGCAAACAATCTTGTATGCACTTCATAGTAATTGTGCACATGCAGATTTATGAAATGTTCGTAAACTGCACATAATATAATCAGGAGGCTTTAAATTGGATTTGCTTGCAAAGTATTGTGGGTATGCAAATATCTGAGTTAGAGGTTTACTTCTACATCCCTCACTTTTTACAGAGCGCTGTCAACTACTATTGGAAGCTAGTACAAGAGCTTGGGAGGGAAACGGCTGGAAGAGAACAGGAGAATACCCCTTCAGGCTGAACAACAAATCAGCAACTTTCAAACAACAAATCAGATGTTTTGGCAGTAAAGTACAGTGATAGAAATGTGTGTTTGCTAAAGTATAGGAGAATATTGTAATAGCCTAGGAAACAGCACATTCTATTTCTTTCTATGCTCAGCTGCTGAGGACTTTTCAATATATGAATGGGTTTGCATTTATTGCTTCTAGCATTCCCATGCATCTTGTTCAACTGATAACAGTGAATTTCAAAAGAGGGTCCCTAGTTAAAGAAGAAGGTGCTGTATATGTTGTAACTGAGCATTGCTGCTATTGACTTAAAGGGCAAATATATGTGATTTTCTTCAACAGGGCGCCAGAAGAAACCTCAGTCTGGCTCTTGTTGAAGTAAGGCTAGGCTGTGGCGGTCAAAGGTGGGCAAAACTATAGACTGTATTATGTGTCCTGTAATTTCACTTTCTATGTCAGAGTTACAATCAGGGCTCGGATACAGATACGATTTTACTCCATACTTGGAATCAAAAGACTTTTCATGGAGTAAGAAAGTAATTGGCTTTGCCAGTAGGGATATTTCATGCTAATTAAAATATGTTATTTCCCCTTAAAATTCCTCTTGAGATCTGGCAGTAATACTCGAGTTCCTTCTAATGACACTGATCTGCTGGTCACTGATTTGAAAAGAGATCAGTGGAACTTTGTGGGTAGAAGCAGGGGGGAGATTCCTATATGTTCATGGTTTCCCGTTTTTGTTGACAACATTGCCCTGTTTTTAGGCAGTAAAATAGTATATGCCGCTTTGCTCTAAGGCTGGTTTTCAGTAAATGTCACAACTCACAGAACATAATGTGGATAGCAAGCAGAGGCCCATGAATTCTGATCATCATATTCTGTGGTGCAGTTATTTTGATGCAATTATCATCCTTACATAAATTATGAGAGGGATTTTCTTGTGGCGCTTGAATTACTCCGAACTCATATTGGCATGTTTTCTGACACATTTCTTTCAGTTCCAATTATTCCATTTGCAACAATTGCATACTGTCTGAATTTTTTGACAGCCACATCAGTGATTAGCGATACTTGTTTTTTGTAATAATACGTTTTTTCTCAATGGCATTAAACACTTTATGCATTGTCTCTGAGCAGTGTTGACAAATGAATAGCCACAACTAAACCTTTTGTTTATCCGGAGCATGCAAAGCTTTTTTGTGCGTACACGTTTTTCTCTCTGCGCAGAAGTACTTTTGGTAGGTTTTAATCTATATGTCTGGAAAAAGAGTTGCAAGATGCTCCTTTACACTGATTTTGTAAAGAATTGCGGTGGTTGGGAAGGGGACATTTCCTTCCAAACTCTTCGGAGATGTTATCTTACTAACTACGCATGCTCACAAAGTGGCCTTCATCGTTATTCAGTTGCGCACATGGGAAATAATGTGCACACTAAGGCTAAACATTTCCTCACTTAGGGAAAAATAATTAGAGGGAACATTGGTGGTCACTATCCAAATGCAAAAGCTGCCATGATTGGAACTCCAAGGATCCCAGAAATGAATGTACACATCATGGCTGACCTCCCTTGGCTAGCCAAATAATAGAACAGGTGGTCACTGTCCAAATCTAAAAGCTGTCCACGTCCAGCTTCAGCACCTACTCTTGGCCTAGATAATACTCATCAACTTCTGTGGCTCACTCCCTTATCACTCTCATAGAAAGGAGCATGAGACTCATCTCACCAGGTGGCCAATGACATGCAGAGTTGGCAAAGGCTCACCCGCTGTTTTTTAAGACTTTCACGAGACAAAAGATGAAACTCCTATTGACACACTTCCTGGTCTTCCACTCTGACAACATCAGATAGACCTGCACGTTTCCATTTCTCCATCAATAATGTAGTGGAACTCATGGATTACTGGATTAGAGCTAACACCCTGAAGCTCAATGGTTCCAATCGAGAAATGCTAGTAATGGGGTGATAGCGCAATCAACTCCTCTGACAAATAGACACTTCGGCCCAGCACCAAGATACTGAATTGCCAAAGTTCCACTTTAGTTTGAAGGAGAGGCCCTTGATTTTTTGTGTGACAGAGACATGCCCTTTACAAAATACATCCACTCCATGGTTAAAAACTACTTCTTTCAAATGCTTAACTATTTTCTCCAAGAAGACCCTCACATGGTTTTCAAAGTGCCAGTGAATTGAATATTGGATCAAAGGAGCATTGTGCTGGCACTCCTGCCATAAACCGAATTACTATCCGGCGCGGTATATTTTCAATGAAACAAACCCACCGATTGGTGCATTTGCGAACCTTACCTCATGGTAAACCCGCTCACGTCCACCTCGCCAGTCTTTATAGTGCATCCGTAAATGCACTCGACGCACGCGACTAAATTTGCTGCGATTTGACATTTTGCTTAATTTCAGCCACGTGTAAAAATATTTGTCCTTGCTTTCCTTGCTGAAATTCGTGTGCAACCTGACAATCATTCATAGAGCATTGCTAAAGTGATCCTGAATTAATTTAAGTATCTATCAACTACCCTGAACCCCCTATAGGGAATTGAAAGCCTTTTTAGCATATTTTTCACTTCTTTGCATACCACATCAAAGTATATTGCCTGTGTTTAAAACTCCTACCTGTTTTCCTCTAAGCTTGGTAGGGGGGAACTGAATTATATTTGATTGCATTCCTGAGAACTGTGTGCTTTCCTTCCATCTCTTTACATTGCATAAAGGGGGGAGGGGGGTGAATTGTCAAAGAAAAGTGATTACATTGTCTTTTGTTGAAGTCACATCAAGTTTATTTTCTGTACTGCATTTTCATTCATCATTGCATTGTCCTTGAAGCCATAAAAGCATTCTCAGCTACTTTATCCTCTCTATATCACTTCTAAGCCATCAAAAAGAGTGTACCACTGTAACATTATCCATTGTTGATCACTATCATCTTCACAAGTGTGCTGTCAAACATTAATTTATTATAAAAGTGTGATATATATATATATATATAAATATATATATATATATATATTGTTTAATTTTCAAATAAACCTTTTAATTTGCAAAACAAACCTACTTCTTGGCTCAGTGGGGTCAGGGGGAATCTAAGAGAGGGGTGTTATGTAAGGATTGTCATCCAGAGTAAACGAACTGGACATAAAAATATATCAATAAGGGTTTCCCTCAGCATCCCAGACTAGGCATTGACTTAGCTGTAGTGTTGAATTGAATCCGCTTACAGCAACATATGAAACATTGCTTCCCCCGGATTCCAGGTTGATGAAAAGGTCTAAGATCAGAGGAACAACATTCCTTAGTGAATGTGTATCTAGAAATGTTATTTGGAAAAAAGGGGGCCAGAATTGTCCCAATGGACAATGCAAAGTATCTAATCCAAGCAGCCAACGGGAGCCTGTGTAGGCTCATCTCAACCCGGCTAGCCAATGGGAGCCAGTGTGGGATTTAAATCAATCCAGATAGCCATTAGGAGCCAGTGTAGGATGCCTTGGGGAACTGCAGGCACCAGTTCCCCAAGGCAATCCTCTTCTACCATCATGCCAAGTGATTGGAACCCGCAACCCTTGCATGACGACGGCTGCATGAAAGGTCCTCACTGGTCTCTTTCAGTGCCTACTTTCTTTGTTAAAATGGCCACCGCCTTTTTCACATCTTGTTCATGGACACAGGCTGCTCACTTGCAGATCCAGCCCACTCTTGCTGGATTAGATGCAAGCCTCTTCATCATGCCCTATCCCAAGAGCCGGCAGCAAAGACATCCCCACTCACAAGGCCTTGCTCCTGTCTGGACTGTCCGGCCATTGCAGGAGTGCAATGCCGCCCCCCTTCATCTTTTCCTGCTCCCCTCCCCTACTTTGTATGCTGCAAATCAATGCAACTATCCACAGGGAACCAGTGTAGGCTTCTATGGAGGTTGTATAGTTGGTTATATTTTTTTCTAAGAGGAAATTAGACAAATGGCATTCGGAATGATACAGAATGATACAAATCTTGATAACTAAGAATACTGGAGATTTTTGGACACTTATAAACTTAAATCCAAATCAACAAATTAACTATCAATCTAATCCCGTAGAGGAGGCCCAATGGTTTTCACAATTTGAGTCTCTCTATGGGAATAGTAAATTGTCTCCTTCGAACAATATTGCACTATGCTACCAAATGGCAGAGATCCTTTAATGCAGCTGACATTGAAGAAAAAATATGGAAATTAAAAAAATTCAGGATCACTGATACGGATGGGCTAAGTAGCTTTAATCCTAAAAAGTGGGCTTTCATCCTACAAAAACTATTTCAAGTAATAAACCACACAGGCCATTTACCGGATGCATGGCATAGATCTTATATAGTTCACATTTTTAAGTTTTAAGAAGGGAGATCAGACATCCCCAGCAAACAACAGACCAGTAGCACTTTTAGACACTTCATGCAAAGTCTTTTACTGGATGAGTTAAATCAATGGGCCATAAAAATGGGAGCCGGAGTAATTGTGATTGTATTTCATCTTTGATTTGAGAGGTTTTGGTATGAAAGAAAGAAAGTAGTAAAAAAGTCACAAAATTCGTGAAATGCAGAAAACGCATTGTATCACAGAGAGGTTATTGTAACTCATTAATAATTTTAAATAGTTGTTCAGTTCTAATTTCTGCTTTAGAAATTTGGTTAGCACTGAATTGTTGCTTAGTTTCAATACTATGTTGTTAAGAATTTTGTTGCAGTACTATTAGAATTCATATTGTTCTGATTGTTGTTGACTTCATTGTGTTTCTTTGTACCATCGGGGCATCGCAGCGTGACAACGTTTGTCATTGTGTTGTGGCTTCACAAGGTTGTTGCCTTCTCACCAACTGACCTCCATCCCAGATTGCTGCTTATGCCCTTATTTGTATGGTTGCCTAGTAAATGGTCCCAGCATATCTGTCCACAGTTTGGGAATCAACCTGTTGATATTTTTGGTGACTCCATCTGTTTCAATCCGCTCCTCTTGGTGTCTACCTACTAGGCTACTCTCCCTGCTTTCTGGAGTCTTGTGCCCTGCCCTTCCGCCTCTGTGTACCTCGTCCATCATCTTACTCTAAGACAGAGCTCATTCGTTTTCCTGCATCCAGGTTATTCTAGAATTCCTTCACCTCTGGTCATTTCTGACTTCCTTCTCCTTTGGAAATAGTCAATTTCCTTCTCTTGAGAGTGGTTCTGGACTTCATTCTGTCTCCCCGTAATGTCAGAGGTTCCGGAACTGATGATGCAATTGTAATTTGTAATGTGCAACCAGGCAGAATAAACTGCATTTGAGCGCAGATCGGCAACAAATGTGAGTCTAATGTTTCGATATGAGTTCTTGTGTGGTCTTATGGTTGCTACTTTCGTCCCCCCACAAGCTGCTTTCCAGCCTGAAGTTATACATCACTATGATACCCTGATCTAATAATTCCCATAGTTGCCAAGCTAGCCCAACTTCACCCTACCACAGTGTACACCTAGCTGGTAGTTGCCATTCCCTCATTTGGTTCTATATGAAAATGTCCCTAGGAAAATGTAGTCATGTGAAAATGTAGTCAGCAAAAAGTTTTTTTTTAAAATGTAGTCATTCTATACAAGCAATGCAAAGTGTGAAAATGCTGTCAGTGATATGGTTGCAAAAAGTTATTTTTAAATACACAAAAGTGCACGGCTGCAACCCTAAATATAGCGCAAACCTCTAACAAAACTTCCAGAATCACCTTAACTCCATTTTCAAGCCTTCCCCCAACTCAAATTACAACCCTTATTCTATCCTGAATTCACAGAACACTAACCCTTCAGTGTGCAAAAGCATTTTATTTGCATTTTACTGAATGCAAAACATATAGAAAGTGAACAGTGAACCTATCTCCAACCCCATCACCAGCTCACCTCAAATTACATAGCCCTTGCCCTAACCCACAGCCTTGCTGTAATGCTAACCTTACCCTAGCTGCAACTCTACCACTTACCCTAATGCTTACTTCAACCTAACCACTAGGTGTATCCCAACCGCTATCCTACGGCAACAGCACCATCTCTTTCCAACCTCTGTATCCCTTTCTTTAACACTTACCCAAACCCATACCCTAACCCTTACCCTGACACTCAGTCTACCCTAAACATTACCCAAACCCCAACATATTTACTCTAACCCTAATGCCCATCCTTACCCCAAAACCTATCCTTACTCTAACCCTTATCCTAACCCTAAACCAGGTAATAATCACAAGCCCACTAAACCCTCCTTAATCCTAACTATTACTCGTGCAGCACTACATTTTGGCTACTTTTCTGCTCCAATTTTAACGACTTTTTGCCTGGCAACTTTTTCACTGCAGAGGTATTTTTATCATGACATTTAGACTGGATACCACTTATTGTCACAATATGTCTCTCATTTTATAAATTAGGACTTCGGAATTCTATTCTTTAATGCCTACATTTCCTACCTTCTTTTGGTTGATAAACTAGCCTAATGGTCTCATGACTGTTGACGGGCCCTTTTTTAGGGACTCCCTTAGTGGACAGCCAAGTGGATCCTGGCAGAACCTCAACCAGAACACCTAATATAAATACCTAGGAAAGACCAAAGTTACACACTCCTCTAGGCACATACGTAAACTACAACCAACAATGTTCCAAGTCAAGCCCTCTTTGCAATGAGCCTACGCCCTTAGCATATGCGTACTATACAAATGCTACTTCATATTAAAAAAAAACATGAATCTAGACGGCAAGTCCACCATAATGGTTTAGATATACTGCATATGTCCACATTGGACACCTGTAGTAATCCATATTAAGAGACAGCCTTGGAGTGATTTTGCAACCCCTCTTTGTATTGTGTTGTTTTCTACAAATGATCTATTAAACAGGGTTCGAAATTGCGGGGAGCTGGGAGCTATTTAGCCCCTGTTTATAGCCTAGCAGCGCCTGGTTAGCCTAAAACCAACAATTACCAGGAGCTACTTTTGGCTCCCCAGGCCAACAGATCTAGAGCAAACACAACTATGTGAATTTAACTCTGTGCATTTGGGACATTCTATAAATCAACATCCGGGCACATCTATATGACATTTAAAGCATAAGGGGTCATAAATAATGGATACAATTATATGTTTGCCTTTTATGTGGAAGATAGATTTGCATAATGCTATGTACTAGCTCCTTGTTACCGAGTGGAAGTTCCTGGTGATTGGTTACTGCTGGGTATGCAGGAGCTGCTTGTAGCTCCTGCTTATGATATGCTAGGATATTTATAACGCGCTTAGTACCCATAGGTTTCTAAGCGTGGACCGTGGGATCAAACCTGTGGTGCTTCGTGTCGCCTTGCTTCCAAAGCGAGCACGTTGCCCCTGAGCTATCCTCCTGAGACTTATCCAATCCTAATTTTGAGACCTGCTTATTATGTAATTGATATGAAATCCTGGGATGGGATAATAAATTCAAATGCTTTGGCTCATCCAATGTTAGCACAGCAATAGGTATCGTGAAACAATGGTCACTCTCTTCAGCTACAAATCGTGTAATTTACTAAGCTTGAAATAGTGTGCATCAGGTCCTTCTTGCCTCACGGTCGTTCCTACTTTGTGAGATATTCTCCTTCTTTTAAATTTAGGATTGGTTTTGGAGATTACAAACCTTGTCAAAGGCCGTCAAAAAACATTACTACATTTCTGTTATGAAAAAGACACCCTTACAGTATATTGATGCTGCATAATCCCTCATGCTGCCTCTCGATCCTGCCTCTCAAGACCTTCCTTTTCGCTTCTGCTTTCTCTCTCCCCTGCTGATGTTCTTGTCTGCTGCACTAACTGCTTATCTGGCCTCCCTCTGAATCTTATGGCAACCAGGCTCCTTCATGACCAGTAGCCCCATGCACTGCTCCCACACCTACAGCTCAATAGGGACTGTATCTGCAACCCTACAGTCCCCTGCCTCCTTTCACGTACTTAGATCCGGCCACCCCGGCGGTACTTACTTGAGCTTTGCTTATTACAGTCCTCCTTTGCCTCCCCCTGGCACTTCTCCTCTCCCTTCCCCCCGCACTTGTACGATCTGAATGTCACAAGGCCTAGTAAGATAGTTTGTCTCGTCTTCCCTCTGTCTTCCCTTCCTTGTCTTGGCACGCATAGAAACACTTGTGTACAAGCGTGTTATACATGAATTATCTTATCATATCATATCATAATCAAAGGGCTCTTCTATCTCACAAAGCAATGAAGCATTTTCTACATAAATCACCCTACAAAATAAAACAAGCATTGGAAATGACAACAGTTTTTGTGTAGAAACGGGAAAGGCACTTATCAGGCACTGCCGTAGAGGTATTAACTGGCCATTGATGGTAACAGGTGCAAAATGGTGTGAGTACCTGGGCATCTAATAGCAGTGCCTGGCAAATGCCTAATACTTATACTCACACAAAAACTGTTGGCTTTGATAATGCTTTTTTAACAGGACTTCAGTGAAGGACATGCATATTGTTTATAAATCGAGTGGCTGAAGGCAGACCTGATTAAGACGTTTTTATTACACCAGTAGAGAGTGTACAGCTCTAATGAAGTCTTTAACTCTCAGAAGACTGCTCTGAAAAAAACACTTGCAGACACTGTTGTGGGATGTATTTACCCATGCATCCGAGCCCTACCTCAAAACTGTGCAGTACTGACATGAAAACATCATGATGGCCAGAGCTTCCCAGAAAATGCATGAAGAATAGGCTGCCACTCATTTTTGCCGATGTTATGGGCACAGAAGGACACTGCCTAAAACCACCATTGGACTACCCACACAGTAGTCTGAAACCATTGGGAGTGGCAATGCTGATTGCCAAAAGCAAACCCATAACTGTTGGGAATTCATTTTCTTAAATCCCAAAAAGGGGTGCAGTACCAGTACTCACCACTATCAGAAAGCCGGCGTTTTAAAACCACCAGATTTTACTTTTTTGTAGAAAACTGAATAAATGAACCCAAAACAGGCCAAAGAAAGACTTACTGAGAGGTGGATACAATGTAAAGTTATATTCTGAAGTGACTTGAAGGTTTATAACAAGACTGGCTGAGCTGTGGATTTCAGCAGTTTAAGTAAATTTGGACTGAAAGACACTAAAAAAATCTAAATGTTTAAATTGACTGAGTGACCTACTTTTGAGTGTCACATAGGTTGCAATTGTTTAAATGTCATAGTTTTAAACTTAGAATCAGCCTTCTAGCTGCATATGTGAAAATGTTTAGTTTTATTTGAATGCAGAAACTGGGGAACAGAAATGACATGTAGCTAAAAACTGGCTTAAAGAGATTCCAATTTGCCTGGCAACAACCCCCATCAGGAGTGAAACTTGAGTCACAGCTGTGTTCCCAGGCCTAGCTGCCCTTTTGCTGCTCACACCAAAAGGGATATGACACTTCCCTGATTGAATTACCTGGGCTCTGCAGGAAATTGAACAAAGCCCTGTCTTGACTCAGGCAAATGTTTTATTGGCGGCAGTCGTAAAAGTAGCTTCCTCCTGAAGCAAAGGGGAGGGGCACTGCCTGTGAGAGCAAGCTGGCTTGGCAGAACTGGAAAAACCAGAAATTCAACCTTGTGCTGGAGGAAAACCACACCCCTTTGGGGCCAGAACATAACTCTAAAAAGATGAATAACTCGTAGTACGGACTTGTGAAAATTGTATAAATGACACCATAATTCTTGTGACTTTTCTGCCCACATTTTAAGAGGTTTTTAGAACCGGTGGCATGTTCAGGGGGGTTTTAGCGGAAAAGAGGATATTACTCAAAATGTGTGCATGTGAAAAATCTGACACTTCATCAACTAATGTCCATACTCCTTGCGCACATGTGTGTAAATTTGGGTCAATGTCCGGAATTGCAAAATCAGTTAAAAAGTGAAATATGTGCCATTTCTGAATGCAAGCCCTCAGGAAGAGCAGATTTGGACAGGGTATACCTCCTGTAATGCATGATGGGTGCATATGATTTTAAAACAATATGTACCTCTGCAAATATGTTTTTTTTTAATCAAATATAGATTATGTGCAATTTGACAGGGGAGTGTCCTCTCTGCAAGCTATAAAATGACATCGCTCTGACTCACAGTTCCTTCCCCAATCAGGGGAGAAATGAAAGCTTGGCCAATGATAAGTGGAGAGGGGCTGGCTAGTGATGCTGCTCACACACACCCATTTTAAAAACACATAAAAGCAGAGAGACAGGACAGATAGGGACTTTCAAATCCATTTGCAGCTGGAAGCTCTGCCGGGAAAATCCATACTTTACCTCCATCAATCTCCAGAGAAAGCTGTGCAGAAAGATCCAGACTTTAAATCCCTCAATCTTCAGAATCCAGAGAGAGAGCAGACCCAGATCACTGTGAAGTGCAGAGACCAGAGTCCCGTCTAAAACCTGACCAGATCCATGGCGAGGCCCATTTCACTCAAGAATATAGTGTGAGTACCTAGAAAACTGTGCAGAACCAATCTCCTAGTTAAAATAATATAATTCAATCTAGTTTAATCTAAGTAGAACTGTCTCCTAACTGTCACCTGTCATTTGCAAAGCTGTCACCTGTCATTTTCTAGTTGCAAGCTGCACTTGTCTTTTTGAACTTTAAAATTTCAAATCTGAAAAACGACCTTTATTTAATCGCTCATATCTCCGTGACCGTTTGTGCTAGAGACTTGCAGTAACTTTCATCTGGAAGCTGAGATCCTAGGCTTTCCTAGGACCCCAAAACGATATTGCTAGCCCTTGTAGTTCCTCTGTAATCGCACCAGACGCATTCGCGAATTTTACCGCGATTTGCAAATTTCTCCACTTGCAAAAAGATAGCTGCTTTTGCTTTCCTCTGAAAGAAATTCGTTTGCCTCATAAAAACTATCCCTGCATCACTGCTAAAGTGAGCCTGGACTAATATTAACTTGATTTCACTCACCCTTAACCTCTAGAGGGAATTAAAAGCATTTTAACATATTTTCACTCCATTGCCAGCACATATCAAAGCCTTTTGCCTGTGTTTTCAACTTCTGTAGTCTAAGTTGCTGGGTGAACTGAATTACATTTGAATTGCATTTCTAAGAATTGTGTGCCTTCCTTCCATTTCCTTGCATTGCATAAAGGGGGGAGGTGAACTGTCCAAGAAAGTGATTACATTGTCTTTTGCTGAAATCCTATCAAGTTATTTTCTGTACTGCATTTCATTCCACATTGCATCCATTTGAAACCATAAAAGTATTGTTGCTATCTTATCCATTTCATGTCAACTCCTTAGTGATTATCAAGAAGTGTGCTAGTGCCAGATTCTCCGTTGTTAATCTTTATCATATCGGATTAAGTGTGATATTCAATTATTAATTTATTATAAAGTCTGATATATATATCTATCGTTTAAATTATCAAATAAACCTTTTAACTTGCAAAACAGAACTACTTCTTGGCTCAGTGGGGTCAGGAGGATTCCAAGAGAGGGGTGTTATATAGGGGTAGTCATCCAGAACGCATGAACTGGACATAAAGATATATCAATAAGGGTTTTCATTCAGTATTATAGACTAGGCGTTGACTTAGCTGTAGTGTTGAATTGAATCCTATTACAAATTGGGGGCTCGTGCCGGACGTTTGGATTAGATCTATCACTTGTGCAGATTAATACAGCGTGCCAGCTGACCAGATACACATATCCGGTCGGAGCACACGCTGTGTTACGCTGTAAAGCACTTCTCAAAGGAACGCTCTAAGAAAAAGGTCTGTTTTGCAAAAATAAAATACAAACTTCTGTAAGTCAGGACAGAGACCAATCTCTAGAATGACGACCTTAGTAGACATGAAAATAGCCAGAGAGCACCTCTTACATAAGCTATTTGTGAGAGGTGAATGGACCGAACAGGGCCAGGAGGCGTGGTTGCAGGCAATCACACAACAGGTCACTGAAACAGGGTCAGATATATATAGAGATCAGGGTCCCTTACATGTGGCCCTGAGTGAACTATATATGTCCTCTAAGGCCAAGGATGAGCACAACAAGATTGCCAGGGTAGCGGCATATTTATATTTACATATGGGGGCCATGCAGGACAGATGTGCTGAAGGCCAAGATTTGGCGAGTAGGCAACTGCTGGCATTACAGAAGGCCCAATCTGATCTGGACTCTTCTGAGCAGAGGCTGCAGAGGAGCCAGGAGTCAGAAAATGAGAGTAGACAGCACATCATTAAAATAAAGAAGGATATGGACATCCTGCAACAGGAAAAGGCTGACCAGGATACTAGATTTCTGGCCCTGCAAAAGGAGCACCAAGACAGTTTGGACTTCTTACTGCAGAGCCAGAAAAAGCTGTGGCAACAATTAGACTTTAACAGGGCATGCACGGAGCAGGTAGCCACCCTGCAAAGTCATCTAGATAGAGTGAAGGCAGAGAGCAACAAGCTGATTTTGAAAGACCTGGATGCCCAGGCAGAATTTGATGAAGAACGCCAGAAAGCTGGTGCCTTTCAAAGGCAGAGGGACGACCTGGCGGCACAAATGCAGGCTCTTAGTCAGGAAAGAGACGCCTTAGGCCAGGAAGTCTGCCATTTAAAAAGAAAAATGGAAGAAAATCACCTGGCCCACCAGGGACTGGGTGACCTCCAAAAAGAAAACCAGAACTTGGTAGAGCACACCAGAAGGGTGGAAGAGGCTCTGGCAAGAAAGGAGCAGGCCAGTAGGGATGGGACTCAGGAGGTAAACCTCCTGCAGCAAAGACTGGCCCAGTTCTCCAGGACCAACCAGGAAGCACAGAGGGAAAATGAGACCCTCTGTCAACACAATGATAGGCTCCAACAACAGGTAGCGATGCAGGAGAGACTGATAGAGTCTAGTAAGGCCTTAACTGAGGAACTGAAGGCACAAATGCAGGCTCTTGCATTGCAACAGGGAGCAGGGGCGGATAGAGATGAGGTTCGCTGGGAAAGGGAAGCTCCGGGGCATAACCTCAGGAGCCCTAGTACCAGAGGCCCTCATACCTCCCAGTCCCTGGACTCTACCACCCCCATGTCCCCTGGCGCACATGAGCACAGGGCCACAGGGATGGCAGATTACTATCCAGCTAAAAGTATGGGGCTCATAGGCCAGTACCACTCAGGAATGGAGGGGTGGGCATCCGGGTATGGGCACCCAAGTACAGTACAGTTCAGTGGGGAACCCCAGGAGAGTAGGCCCCTTAAGGGCATCCTGAAAACCTCTGCCCAGTTAGGTCAGTGGGGGGGGTACCCAGCAAATCCTGGCAGCAAGGAGGAATCTGAAGACTCCTCTGAACTGCGCAGGACACAGGAGACCAGGTCCCCACATTCTGCCAGCCATTCCCAGGCTCGCAGAATCCGGGAAAACCTGGAAGAACAGACAGGAACCTCTGGGAGCAGTGCCTCTGAGTCAGAGGAGGAATGGACAAGGGTTACCCGAACCAAAAAGGCCAATAAGGCAAAAAGGGCCTTGCTTAAGGACCCCTTAAAGCAGATTAAGGCGATCAGGAGCGTCATCACGCCTTACCATAAGAACGCTAAGTATTCTGTTTGGGAGCACTTAGAGTTGTTTGAGCAAATGATGGAGACTTTCCATTTGAAGGACAGCCAAAGCTGTATTCAATATGTAAAGTGGACCTTCTCCCCGGAATACTCCAGTTTCTTTGCGGGGCTGGAGGACCAAAATCATTTAAGATGGTCCACCTATAAGGCGGCCATCTTGAAACATTTTTCCATTCATAGAAATCCTCAAGAGGCTCGCAAGGCAGCCTACAATTTACAATGTGGGGAGGATCAGGCCCCACAAGAATTTGTGCAGGAGTTAAAGCGTGCTTTTGCGCAGACCACCAGAAGGGTGCGCACAGACAGTAGAGAATTCATTAATACATTTTTTCATGCCTTGCCCAAATACATAATGACCCAGCTCGTGAGGGATTTTCACGAGAAAAGATCTTCAGACTGGGTCATTGAACAGGCGACCCGGATCTATGAGCTGCAGAAGCCCATAGAAAATAAAAGCAATACCCAGAAAAATCCCAAAACCAACAGCACCCCTGCTGCTGCCAAGGTGGCAGAGGTAAAGGTCACCCCCGTTTTGGATTTGGAGATGGGGGGGCCTAAAAACCTACCTGCACCTAATAATGCTAGGCCCAGAAGGTCCTCGGGCCAGTCACAGACAGGGAGCCAGGGAGGCAGCCCCACAAATGGGGTCCCTCGCTCTCCTGATTATGTAAGTCCCCGTTACAAGGGAAATCGACCCATCCTGGGTTATGTGTGGACTCCTCCAGCCCAAGGGGGGGGATCCAGCTAAGCACCTAACCCAGGGAACTTCCCTCCAAACTTTCCACAGGAGGGCAGAAATTTACCAAACCCTGGGCAGAACTTTTTCCCCAGATATCCACCCGACTTTCAGCCCCAAAACCATCCATCCTTCTTTCCCCAATTCCCTGAGCCCAGACAACCTAATCCGGGAGAGGGGAGGCCAAGGGTGGAGGGGTACCCAAATCTTCCCAACCCGGGGTATTACCAGAGGAGGGACAGCTACCCTTCCCGGGATCAGCCCAGGGGAGAAAACAGGGCCCCGTATCAGCCTGAGCGGGTTTCCCAGTTAGAGCGCCAGGTTCAAAACATGGCGCGGGATCTGGGTCACATACTGAGGGTGCAGCAGAACCCTCAGAACGGCATGCCGGCGCAGAACGCACCCAACTCTGGACCTGGTGCCCCAGAACAATGACGGGGGCAGCATCCCGATAACACACCGGTTCCCAGGGAGGAGGCACAAGGGGAAGGGGGGTGTAAAGCCTTGGAGGAAGCTTCCTTCCTCACTTGTAAACAGCCCCTGGAAACCCAGGAACCGGAAACAAAATTTCTTGCCCCTGAAAGCCTGCCTCCTAAGGAGCAGAGGGCGGGAAGGAGAAACAAAAGACCCAAACAGACTCAGTTTGAGGAGGAGGTACAGATCTTCCAATTTGAGGGAGAGGGATCCTCAGAGGATCCTGGGAAAAGGATCTTCTCCTTCAGAAAAATGGGTCCCTAGGGGTGCAAATCCAGACTGGGGAGATGTGGAGACTGAGCTACCGCCGCCCACCATCTCATCCCAGAACCAACAGCAAGAAAATCCCCTGGTTCAAACCCATCCTGGTGACTGCCTCCAAAAAGGGGGGGGCGGCCCGGAACTGGAGCCAGGGGAACCCACAATGGCTCTGATCTCCAGTTGCCAACTTTTTCTTTCAGATTCCCAAGGCTCTCCACAGAATTCTGCCCAAATTTCTTCTCTTGCAATGTCCAAAACCAGAAAATTAGCCCACCAGTTGTCCAAAAATGTGCATTATCTGTGCCCCCTTGAGGAGAAGGAGGGAAGATACTATGCCCCGGTACAAGTACAGGGGCAGGGTACAATTTTGGCACTGGTGGACACTGGATCTCAAGCTACCCTTCTGTCCCGAAGGGCCTTTGACGAACTGAATGCGGGAAGGGGAGAGAATTACCAAATTCCTCTCACCTCTCTTCCTGGACAACTGCAGAACTTTGACGGGAAGGAAATTTCCGTGGAGGGGACTGCAGACTTGGACATTAAAATTGGGCGACACAAGTTGAAACACCCGGTCATAGTTGTGACTCCAGAGGGCACCCCTTGTTTACTAGGGAATGACCTCCTGAGAAGGTTGTCACCCCTAATGGATTGCGTAAACAAGGTCCTCTGGACCCAGACTAGCCGACCCATAAAATTAAAACAGAGTGTCAACCATGTTAGTTTAAACGGCACCTGCCACATGGTTGAACAAAAATCTGACCAAGTAGAATTTCACTTCCAGAATAGCCAAATTCCAGACGTGACAGTAATAGCAGTAGGACAAGAGACTGGTGGTGGAGGGTCCTCTCTATTTCTGAAAATCAACCTTCCTTCCAGTCAAAAGTGGTACTCCACGCTGGAAGGAAACACTCTGAAATTCTATACTAATCCACAATCAGAAACTCCCACTCCTATAGTCCAGAAAGATGTGAAATCAGCTCAGAGCCTGGCTGACATTCAGCAAATTGGAGAGCAGTTGTTCATCCCTGTTCAGTTAAATGATGGGAAGGACTCTGTTCTCGCTCGAGTGTGTGTGAACAACGGTAAGAGCTTCATCAGCGAAGCCATGTTCCGCCAACTCCCAAAAGATCCAGCCATTCCCACATTCAAACTGATAGACAAATGGGAAATGGACCTGGAAGCGCCTAATTCCAAACATCTCCTGCCAAGCAGGTGTATGCTCAAAATCTCCATTGGCAACAAGAGCATAGTCCACAATTGTTGGGTCGTGCGAGACGTCCCTGCCGCCTTTTACTTAGGCAGTGACATTCTCAATCGCTTTGCCATTAGTTTGGACCTAATAAACTTCAAAGCTTGGTCCCGATTAGCGGATAATCCCATGGGCTTTGATGATCCAGAAAAAGCATTTAGGTCAGCTCAATTGCTACCTTATGCAGTTGAAATTCAGGTTAAAGAGGAAGTCACCATCCCAGAAAGGACCCGACAATTCTCCCTGGAAGTGAAAGTTAAAAGGGGACAAGAGTTGAAAAACCCTGATGCTTACATACATCTAAATGCTTCTCTCCAACAGCAAGGGTTGGGGGTAAACCCAACTCCATTAGTCAACATAGAACATGACACCATTCCAATAGAGGTGGATAACAGCGACTTAAAGAGTATTACTCTAGCCGCAGGCACCATTATTGGAATGGCGGTTGATGACCGACATTTCTCCATTGATCTTGGAAATGAACTGTTAGGACCAATCCCCAAGGACTGTTTTGACAGTGACAGTGATGACAATACAACACCAGACAGGATTTTTACCCGGCATGGGGGGAACTTCCTGGTGTACACTTCCTGCCCCTATGGTAAGGAAGATGTGACTTGTGACTTCAGGAGGGATGAGGTGATTTACCAGGTCCATGAGGGCTGCCTTTCCCACCTGAAGCCTCCAGTCCAAATCAGCACTCTGACCAGGGACTTCTCCACCCAGCTGGAGGAGGCCGCTGAGATAGCCAAACCAGAAGTCTTTCCAGGCTTCAGGCAGATGGTGGAAGAGAGAGTCAACCTAGCTGATGCCTGTGTGACTCTGGAACAAAAGCAAAAGTTGAAACAAGTTTTCTTGGATTTCCAAGATCTCTTTGCGGTAGACTCATATGACTGTGGTCGCACTGACATCCACACAACAACAATCCCCACGGACCCTGGCATGACTCCAGTGTTTGTGAAGCAATATCGTTTGCCTCTCGCATCCATGGAGTCCCTTACTGAAATAATTAAGAACCTTGAGTCCAGGGGAATAATCCGTCCAGTCCACAGCACCTTCAATAATCCGGTGCTGGGAATATTGAAGCCAAACGGCCAGTGGAGACTCTGCGCTGACCTCAGGGAGCTCAACAAACGGGTCCATACTTCCCGATGGCCTCTGCCCTACATTGACCAAGGGCTGGCCCAGATCCAGGGGTCACAGGTATTCACTGCAATAGACCTGACCAATGGATACTGGACTGTGCCTGTCAGTAGGGAGGACCAATACAAGCTGGCTTTTACCTTTGGGGGCCAGCAATACACATGGACCCGGACTCCCTTCGGATACCTCAACTCCGGTAATGAGTTCAATATTTTCCTACATAAGGCCATGCCCGACCTGGGTGCGAGGGGTAACCTGGCTTATGTAGATGATGTCCTCATCAAAAGTTCATCTGTGGAGGAACACATAGCGGAGATCCGTTATGTTCTGACCCAGTTGAGGGCCGCCGGAGCAAAACTTTCCTTTCAGAAAGCACAGGGGTGTAGAACCCGTGTTAATTTCTTGGGGCATGAGATTACTCCTCAGGGTCTCTGTCCCCAGGAAAAGAAAGTGGAAGCACTTCAGAAACTGAAAGACCCCACAACTCTGCGAGAACTAAGGAGCCTCCTTGGACTGACTAATTACAGCAGAAAGTTCATTGAGGGCTACGCAGAGATTACCAGACCCCTGATTCATCTCCTGAAGGGGGGGGTCAAGTGGGAATGGGGTCCAGAACAAGCCGAGGCAGTAAAACAACTCAAGAGAAGCCTCTCACAAGCGCCTTGCCTAGCTTACCCTGTCAGAAACAAGGAGTTCTTCCTGGAGACGGGGTTCTCTAATACGTGCTTGACGGCGGTATTATACCAAAAGCATGACAAGGTCAATAAAGTAATCTCCTATGCGAGCAAAACTTTATCCTCTGTGGAGGAAAAATTCATCGATTGTGAGAAGGCACTCCTGGCAACGGTGTGGGCATTGAAGAATTACCGCCCGTTTATCCAGGGGGAACACATCATAGTGGAGACTCCACACCAGCCTCTGCAATATCTCCAAAGTGATAGAATCCGGGCCGGAAATGTGAGTAATTCCCGAATTACTTCCTGGATTCTGTCAATGCAAGGCTTTCCTGTGGAGGTCAGATATGGCCAAAACAAGAAGAGTCCCCTCGCGCAAGGTCTGGCTGACTTGCATGATTGTGCCAGAGAAAACTGTCTCGAGGACGAAAGTCTAAAAATAAAGGACAACACGGAGGCATACCTTAATTCCCCACACAAAGTCTTTGAAGAGGACAAGTGTGAGGGAATGCCCACTGTCTATGTGGATGGATGCTCTTACCATGTTGACAACAACGGGGAGAAAGAACTGGTGGCTGGCGTAGGGAATGCATGGGTGAATGAGTCCCCAGAACCCTCCGCTGGATACAAAATTGGTCCCCGAAGTAGTCAGGTGGCAGAATTGATGGCTGTGCATCAGGCCATCCTCACTGCTGTCCAGCATCAACTCCACGAACTGGTCATAATCACAGATTCGGATTATGTACGGAACGGGTTCGTGGAGCACCTGGTTAATTGGAAAACCAGAGGCATGTTATGTGCTAACAACAAACCCTTGAAACATGGGAAGTTGATCCAAAACATTGATGATCTGGTCACCTCGAATGAGATGACCATCTATTGGAAAAAGATCAAGGGTCATTCCAAAGTAGAGGGACCAGACAAAACTGGAAATGACTTAGCTGATCAGCTGGCCAAAACCGGGGCCATCCAAGGGGATCTAATTGAGATTGAGTCCCTGTTGGGGGAAATCCAGGTCACTGCTATCACTAGGTCCCAGACAAATGCTCACAACGACCTTTCAATTGCACAATGGAGTAAGGAGACCCCTGATGCTGATTTGATTACCGCTCAGAAGGGGGATCCAATAATTGGTAAATTTTACCAGCACCTTGAGGACCCTGAGAACTTTCCCCTGACGGATACCGATTACACTGGGAAAGAGGACCTAAGAGTGTTGATGAAATGTCCAAAAATGTTCCGGATCCAAGACGGTTTGTTGGTAAGGAAATCCAAAGCTGGCCACGATCAGTGGGTGGTTCCTACCTCATTCCGAAGCCTGATGTTAAGTCACGCCCATGATGCGGCCACCGCCGGTCATAGGGGGTTTCACACAACACTGGAAATCTTAAGAGAGGTTGCATACTGGCCACACATGGGGCAGGACCTCGACCAATACTTGAAGGGGTGTCTTGTGTGTGCACAATTTCAGCCATCATACCTCACGCACTGTGCGCCTCTCCAAAAGAGGGGGATGACACTGCCATGGTCAGATTTACAAATCGACTTTGTAGGCCCCGTGATTCGCTCCGCGAGGGGGAATAAGTACATGTTGACCGTCACATGCTTGTTCACCAAGTGGGTGGAATGTCTCCCAGCCCCAAATTGCAAGGCAGAAACGGCAGCTGCCCTGATGATTAACCACATCTTTTCCCGTTTTGGTCTACCTCAAAGGATTGAGTCAGACAGGGGTAGCCACTTCACCAGTGAAGTAATGACAAAGATGTGGGAGATACTGGGGGTCAAAAGGAAGTTGCATATTGCTTACAGGCCAGCTTCTTCTGGGGCAGTAGAGAGATATAACCGGACAATTGTGAGCATCTTAAAAAAGTTTGTGGCAGATTCTGGGCCAAGTTGGGATATCCGATTACCTCTGGTCCTAATGGCCATCAGATCTACCCCTTCATCTGCAACCAAAATGTCACCATTTGAGTTGATGACTGGACGCAAGATGGTGCTTCCTCAGCATTTGCTCTACAGGACCCAAGAGCAGACACTGATAAATGCCTCCACTACTCATGAGTATGTGGAGAATTTAAGGAAACACCTTCAACATGCTTTTGCTTACGCTCAGCGGAATCTAGAAAGATCAGCTGATAGCATGAAGACCCACTATGACCTGAAGACTTCCAGGAAGGAATATCAGGTGGGGGACCGGGTCTATCTATACAACTTCCAAAGAAACCAGGCAAAACTGCGGAAATGTTTGCCTACGTGGAAGGGACCCTTGGAGATCATCGACAAGATCTCCCCTGTGGCCTACAAAATCCACATCCCCAAAGGTCCTTTGGCAGCGGGGGAAGACAAGTGGGTCCACATAAACCAGATGAAATGTTGCCATCCCAGGCACGCTCTGCAACAACTGGAGGAATCCTCTGGAATCCTAGTGGGTACTGTCTCAGACTAATTCAGTTCCAACCATAAAACATACCACATCTAGTCTCTAAAATATTGTGATTTGCATGAAACTGTCTCTTAGTTATACTGTTTTTTTTTTCAAAATAAGAATGTAATGTTTCGTTATGATGAAATGCATATGCTGCCCCACTATATCAATGGTGGGGGAAAAATGTCTATGGATAGGTATTGCCGCTCTTCCTTTGTCGTCCTAGGAGAAAGAAAACCTGGAGACGGGCCAAGGAGGACGATCCGGAGACCGGGAGCAGAGACGCAATGGGCCCGGGGTACCGCCCAATATTCCCATCAGGACCGGCGAGGAGAACCGATCGATCAGTACCGGATGGAGGAAAAGATGCTGAACTGTGCCATCTACCGGAAGAAGATGAGAACTACATCCCAGATCTTGCGGGTCCCACCAGTGAAGGATCAGATGGCCACCGCAAGAAGGGGGGCTTGTGGGATGTATTTACCCATGCATCCGAGCCCTACCTCAAAACTGTGCAGTACTGACATGAAAACATCATGATGGCCAGAGCTTCCCAGAAAATGCACAGGGAAATGCATGAAGAATAGGCTGCCACTCATTTTTGCCGATGTTATGGGCACAGAAGGACACTGCCTAAAACCACCATTGGACTACCCACACAGTAGTCTGAAACCATTGGGAGTGGCAATGCTGATTGCCAAAAGCAAACCCATAACTGTTGGGAATTCATTTTCTTAAATCCCAAAAAGGGGTGCAGTACCAGTACTCACCACTATCAGAAAGCCGGCGTTTTAAAACCACCAGATTTTACTTTTTTGTAGAAAACTGAATAAATGAACCCAAAACAGGCCAAAGAAAGACTTACTGAGAGGTGGATACAATGTAAAGTTATATTCTGAAGTGACTTGAAGGTTTATAACAAGACTGGCTGAGCTGTGGATTTCAGCAGTTTAAGTAAATTTGGACTGAAAGACACTAAAAAAATCTAAATGTTTAAATTGACTGAGTGACCTACTTTTGAGTGTCACATAGGTTGCAATTGTTTAAATGTCATAGTTTTAAACTTAGAATCAGCCTTCTAGCTGCATATGTGAAAATGTTTAGTTTTATTTGAATGCAGAAACTGGGGAACAGAAATGACATGTAGCTAAAAACTGGCTTAAAGAGATTCCAATTTGCCTGGCAACAACCCCCATTAGGAGTGAAACTTGAGTCACAGCTGTGTTCCCAGGCCTAGCTGCCCTTTTGCTGCTCACACCAAAAGGGATATGACACTTCCCTGATTGAATTACCTGGGCTCTGCAGGAAATTGAACAAAGCCCTGTCTTGACTCAGGCAAATGTTTTATTGGCGGCAGTCGTAAAAGTAGCTTCCTCCTGAAGCAAAGGGGAGGGGCACTGCCTGTGAGAGCAAGCTGGCTTGGCAGAACTGGAAAAACCAGAAATTCAACCTTGTGCTGGAGGAAAACCACACCCCTTTGGGGCCAGAACATAACTCTAAAAAGATGAATAACTCGTAGTACGGACTTGTGAAAATTGTATAAATGACACCATAATTCTTGTGATTTTTCTGCCCACATTTTAAGAGGTTTTTAGAACCGGTGGCATGTTCAGGGGGGTTTTAGCGGAAAAGAGGATATTACTCAAAATGTGTGCATGTGAAAAATCTGACACTTCATCAACTAATGTCCATACTCCTTGCGCACATGTGTGTAAATTTGGGTCAATGTCCGGAATTGCAAAATCAGTTAAAAAGTGAAATATGTGCCATTTCTGAATGCAAGCCCTCAGGAAGAGCAGATTTGGACAGGGTATACCTCCTGTAATGCATGATGGGTGCATATGATTTTAAAACAATATGTACCTCTGCAAATATGTTTTTTTTAATCAAATATAGATTATGTGCAATTTGACAGGGGAGTGTCCTCTCTGCAAGCCATAAAATGACATCGCTCTGACTCACAGTTCCTTCCCCAATCAGGGGAGAAATGAAAGCTTGGCCAATGATAAGTGGAGAGGGGCTGGCTAGTGATGCTGCTCACACACACCCATTTTAAAAACACATAAAAGCAGAGAGACAGGACAGATAGGGACTTTCAAATCCATTTGCAGCTGGAAGCTCTGCCGGGAAAATCCATACTTTACCTCCATCAATCTCCAGAGAAAGCTGTGCAGAAAGATCCAGACTTTAAATCCCTCAATCTTCAGAATCCAGAGAGAGAGCAGACCCAGATCACTGTGAAGTGCAGAGACCAGAGTCCCGTCTAAAACCTGACCAGATCCATGGCGAGGCCCATTTCACTCAAGAATATAGTGTGAGTACCTAGAAAACTGTGCAGAACCAATCTCCTAGTTAAAATAATATAATTCAATCTAGTTTAATCTAAGTAGAACTGTCTCCTAACTGTCACCTGTCATTTGCAAAGCTGTCACCTGTCATTTTCTAGTTGCAAGCTGCACTTGTCTTTTTGAACTTTAAAATTTCAAATCTGAAAAACGACCTTTATTTAATCGCTCATATCTCCGTGACCGTTTGTGCTAGAGACTTGCAGTAACTTTCATCTGGAAGCTGAGATCCTAGGCTTTCCTAGGACCCCAAAACGATATTGCTAGCCCTTGTAGTTCCTCTGTAATCGCACCAGACGCATTCGCGAATTTTACCGCGATTTGCAAATTTCTCCACTTGCAAAAAGATAGCTGCTTTTGCTTTCCTCTGAAAGAAATTCGTTTGCCTCATAAAAACTATCCCTGCATCACTGCTAAAGTGAGCCTGGACTAATATTAACTTGATTTCACTCACCCTGAACCTCTAGAGGGAATTAAAAGCATTTTAACATATTTTCACTCCATTGCCAGCACATATCAAAGCCTTTTGCCTGTGTTTTCAACTTCTGTAGTCTAAGTTGCTGGGTGAACTGAATTACATTTGAATTGCATTTCTAAGAATTGTGTGCCTTCCTTCCATTTCCTTGCATTGCATAAAGGGGGGAGGTGAATTGTCCAAGAAAGTGATTACATTGTCTTTTGCTGAAATCCTATCAAGTTATTTTCTGTACTGCATTTCATTCCACATTGCATCCATTTGAAACCATAAAAGTATTGTTGCTATCTTATCCATTTCATGTCAACTCCTTAGTGATTATCAAGAAGTGTGCTAGTGCCAGATTCTCCGTTGTTAATCTTTATCATATCGGATTAAGTGTGATATTCAATTATTAATTTATTATAAAGTCTGATATATATATCTATTGTTTAAATTATCAAATAAACCTTTTAACTTGCAAAACAGAACTACTTCTTGGCTCAGTGGGGTCAGGAGGATTCCAAGAGAGGGGTGTTATATAGGGGTAGTCATCCAGAACACATGAACTGGACATAAAGATATATCAATAAGGGTTTTCATTCAGTAATATAGACTAGGCGTTGACTTAGCTGTAGTGTTGAATTGAATCCTATTACACTGTGGGCCTGATTCATGGAATTATCGTGGAATTATCTGCATTGTCAATTCATGAATTGACTGAGCAGGACTTTTTCTTACTTTACATGGACTTCACGCAGGCAGGACATGTCACTGCGAGAGGCCGAGTGTCTTACGCGAGACACCACGCAAAGCATGGGCATGGCTTGCACAGAGGGCAGGATAGGGGGGAGCGCAAAAAATTAGCAAGAACAGGGGAAAATGAGGGTGTTACGAGAGACGGCCCACAGGCAGTCTATTTCACACCCACTATTGCGCGGAACGATACATTTTCATGGATCTGACAGTGCAACCTCTCGGTGGGGGAAATGGCCACGCAAAGCCCTCATACTATCCACCACCCGAAGGCAGGCACTTGTGCATCGGATTCACCGCACAGAGGTAAGATTGGATGTCGGATTTAGGGGAACATGCATGCAACTGGGGTTCTGATCTAACTTAGGGGTGCACGTACCCAGTGTAGCGGGGTGCAGCAACGGTTTATGGGGGTTCGCACACAGATTTTCTGCATTTTACCCAAGTTATAATAAATCATGCACATGTTGTCGTGGGTGCTGGTAACAGTTATGGGGTACACCGCGCTGGGTCCCCGAAATGCAGGCCTACTTGTGGAGGACCTCACGCACTGTTTGAAGGGTACATCTAGGGAGTACATAAGGTGGCTGTTCTGGCTATTTTTCCTTTGTGTGGTGGCCTCTCCGGGGTGTTCCGACTGCGACTTGCACATGCGGTTACATTGCGCATACAATTCCATGAACGCACGGGGCACGCATTTATTATTCTGTGCACAGGATCGTGCAGTGTAGATCTGGGCGTGCGGACTTGCAGGATAAATGCGCACTTTTCCATGAATCGGACCCTTTAAATGTAAGTTTGATGATAAGGCTTTTTTAAAGCGAGCTTCAAGAGCTCCCATGAGGAGGGGGGAGTTTCAGTCAGGAAGGGGCAGGAATTCTGTGGGAATGGCCATAGGGTTTAGCATGAACATGGGCAGCCAATGGCTGGGCAAATAAGTAAACAACACCTACAGGCTGTGTATCCCTCCTCATGTGTCATTTCTCCATATCTGTACTATACTGCAATAATGTTGACTTACGTGGTACCTTATTATACAAACAAAAAAGGTGCGACCCCTGATGACCCCCAAATGACCCCCCTGATCCCTTGTAGGCCCGGTGTTCTCACCCATCTTGCAGCACGAGTGGCTAGAGGCTGCTAACAATATTTCATGACAAGCTTTTACATTGCTTTACATTAAAGACTTATTCAAGGCAGCACATGTTCTTACTGGAAATGCACACTCGTTCAGGCATTACCAGTAAAAGAAATCCATCAGAACTGCAGATATGTATATAGCTTCACTAAGAACAATGACTGCCATTCCAAAGCTTAAAAAGGAGCAGTAAGGATGAAATTCAGCCTCAGCCTCACTTCTGAACACGCATTGGCAAAGCCAACAGTTTGGGATTTCATGTGGTATGAGATATGCATTTGCCAGGCACTGTTTTAAAGGTACTACCTGGTCATACTATTGCAACAGTAGCAGAATGAGTGATGCCATGTGCATATGATTTCAGTACCTGAAAAATGCCCATCTAATACCTCAAGCCAGCACTGTTGGCTTTGTTATTGCTTATTTTTAACAGTGCTTCACTGCGTAAGAGCGATATAAATCAAGTGGCTGAAGGCACACTTGATTAAGATAATGTTATTATACAAGTAGCCAATTGCATCTGCAATGCAGCCATTAAATATCATCAAACTGCAGACAGCTTGATAGAATGAGCTTAAAGAGATCCTAGGAGGGTGTATTGTGGGCTGGGAGGGGCCGTAGCAAGAGGGAATGTCTATAGGCATTAGTATGACCATGGGGAGTCCATAGATGGATAGTCAAACAACACCCAAAAGCAGTGTGTCACTCCACACATGTTATCTCGCTCTTACCTGTACTCCAATGCAATATTGTTGTCTTATTGGTGGTAAATAAGTGCCACCTAACAGCCAAACTAAAAAAGGGGAATCCGGCCACATTGATGAATGCATTCATATAATGCAAACACAGTGCTCAAGCACACTTACGACATGTTGCCCTTTCGTATTTCTAAATGATGTTTGACACATTACATTGAAATAAAACAAGTTTAAGGAAACACCTCGAACAAATGACTAAATAACACAAATACAAATGACCACACATTTAATGAATAGTTGAACTGACACAATAAGAAGCTAACAGCTATCCCCCTGGTTTTTCAATGTCTACATAGCCCCTTTGGCCCACATAATCTCCACCTTCACCTCAAACTTTCAGTGTTATGTGGATGACACACAGCTCTCTTTCAGGCTACTCTCAGCCTCTTCCTCCTCCTCGCTCACTCCTGACTGTCTGTCTGACCGCAATTTAGTCCTTGTGTGCTGCTAACATCTCTGCCTTAATGCCAGAAAGACTGAGATCATCCTCATTGGGACCCCTGCTTCCACTTTCCCACTCTCATCCTGGCTGGCCTCTCTTGTTCCTGTGCGCCTACCCGCCAGTGAGGCAAAGAATTTAGGGGTCATCTTCGACTCTTCTTTCTCCTTCTCACATCTCGGACATGTCCAAAAAGCCTCACTACCAGCTGAACCTCCTCAGAGGTATTCTACCTTTCTTTCATCCCCTTTCCCCAGAGGCTCACTGTCTCCAGAGCCCTGGTTCTCTCCAGACTGGACTACTGCAACAGCCTCTTTCTCAATCTTCATACTTCTACTCTCCGACCTCTGCAACTTATCCAGAACAGAACCGCAAGACTTATCCTTGGCCTCAAGCCCAGGGATTGCATCTCTCCAGCGCTGAAATCACTCCACTGGCTCCCTGTGGCTGCAAGGATCAAGTTCAAGTCCCACTTTATAGACGACAAAGCTTTCTGGGGCCGGGGCCCTTACTTTCTACAATGCTTTCTATTCTAGAGCCCTCCACTCGGCCTCCTTCAACTCTCTGCCGTTGAGACGCTTTTCCAAACAGAGATTGTGGGGTAGATTCTTATCCTCTGCAGGAGCCTCCCTCTGGAACAGCCTACTACCTCTCTCTGTCTGTAGCCGGACCTCCTTAAGTTCCGGAAACTCCTCAAGACCTACCTCTTCTCTTCTTCCTTCTCTCTCCCTCTTCCATGCTAACCTCCTTTCTCCTCGCTTCTTTCCCTCCTTCCTTCTCTTCCCCAACCTGCTCAGTTAGCTGACTGGTCACCTGGTGCACCTCCAGAGCCTCACAGGTCCCAAGCTGCCCCGCCAGTCCTGCACTTGCCTCCGGGCATCTGCACTCAGCCTGGCACTACTTCAATATGCTCAATGAAAGGGGCACCCACTGTGCACTTAACCCAGGCCTCTGCTGGACTGGGCGTACTTGTCCCCATTCACCTCCCTCGCACTTCCTGTTATGCGCACTTGCACGTCCTTGGCCTTGAATGTTCTAGGCCTTGCAAGTCTGTCTGTCCTGCCCTTGCCTCTGTCTTCCCTCCCTAGCTTGGGCATGTTTGCAAGACTCATGCATAGACACATTGGATGACCACCTACCAAGCAACCTGAAATGTCGCCAGACCAGTACTGTAGTTTATTGATCTGTATTCTCCTGTCTCTCTCCCCCTTCTTCCCTCACTCTTTGTCAAGTACCTCACTGGTATATATGCATCTGGGCTAGCATGGTAGCTATTGTTGTAAATCATTTGGAATCTTCAAAGTCTAAGAATGACAACTGTACTCCCTTGATCCCTTCCGGCCTTGAAGCGATTTGAAGCACCTCAATGTAGTGCTCTACAAATAAACAATAACAACATTCACTTCACAAGGCAATGGCTTAGTGGCCAAAGTTACCATTTAAATATGGCTGCCGCTGTTTTAACAAGTTGTTCTTTCCACTGACAAACTAGAATGTAAGTGTGTGGTGGGAGATATTGAGCCTCTCGTTTCAATGTCTAAGTCACATCATCCTTAACGTGGGTGTCCTGATATTGGTGGTAGGTAGAGAAAGATAACATAATAACCTCTCATAGGATGCAGAGACATTACCCATAAAACTATGGTAATTTAGCAGGTCTCTTCCCCCAAGGATTTTGCAGCAAAAGAAAATAGTAAAAATGTGCACTGAAAAAATGTGCGATAATAACACATAGCACCCCCCACTTCCTCATCCTAATATTAAATTATGAGGCTGTGCCTCTATTTCTATTTGTTAATTATTCTGCACCACACACCCAAAAGTCTCAGAGCGCTCACAAAAATCCCAAACAAAAAACAACGAGAGGAAGAAGAAATGTCAGCAGATGAATTCGTTTTTACCCCTGTCTTAAACTCTGAACCAGGAACGCCTTTCCCAAGTCGTTCTTTCTATTTGGCCCACCCAGCCACCTGAGTATACATATATAACTCCCTCTATCGCATCACTCACCAGGTTTTTAATTCCCAGTCCCTAAAGAAGGTCAAAGAGAATTAAGCATGAGAAACTTGTGTTCAGGGTCCTCACTTTCTTTACCAGCGCCGGCCACTGGCTAGCTGCTCTCTGTCCGGATGGACCCTGCATTGCTGGGGGCTAGTGGGACAGCAAGGGGACTCCTAGATCCCTTGCAGGTTAGGGGATGTGGTTGAGGGGCATCCCCCTGAAAAACAACACTATGGGGCAAGCAGTCAAGACCTGTGCTCAGAAGGAAGGCAAGGGGAGCTGGCTGCAATGAAGAGGACACTGAGCCGACAGTGTTGGGGGAATGTACTCACCGGCGAAGGGAGGTCTGACTGAAGACAGGGTGGATCTTTACACCTCACGTAGCAACAAGCCTAAGTTGTTTCGACAGCTATGTTAGATTTATTTATTTATTTATTCGCATAGATACTTGGAAACAAAAGAGATTACGAGGTAAGATTTCTGTTTAACAGTAGGCAGTAGTATGTCCCTTCCAATAGCAAGCCTTCAAACTACAAAATGACTGGTTTTGAGTAGGGGTAAGTCAGACAAATACTGAGGACAATGGTGGACATGCATAGGACAAGTAGTTGTCAACATTTAGAAAGCATGTAAACTGACTAGTAGGCTGATGAAGGGATGAGGTAAGCCGCCATAAGTGCTAGAGTGAAGGGGGAAGCGAGGGAAGGGTTGGGTAGGGGTGATAAAAGGGGGAGAGTAGTAGGAGTAGGGTGGGTGAGGTTAGTCAAGAGGAGAGTTCTGAAACAAGGATATGTGTTTTCAATTTTCTTTTGAAAGCATTGATATGGACCGTGGTTTGAATTTCAGGGGGAAGGGAGTTCCACGTAAGTGGAGCAAATAAGAGTGAAGGATTGAAAGTGAGATGAATTACAAGAAGGGCTGTGCAACCTGAGGTCACTGAGGATGCAGAGCGGAGGTTGCAAGAGTGATGGTAGGGGTTGATAGAAGAGGATGTATACCGTCTTGATTTATCATTGATAAGCAGGAGAAATTTGAATCTGGACCTGTTTTTCATAGATAGCCGGCCTGCCTGGTAAAGATAGGAGGAAGTAGGGGTGACACGAGGAAGTTAACGGAAAGTTGTAGTTGCAAAGCTAATAGCCTTGTCAAGGGGACAGAATAAGTCATTTGGAAGATCAAAGAGAAAGCAGGTACAGCAGTCTAGTTTAGAGAAGGCAAGAGTGGTTAAGAGATGTTTGGTGGCTTTGAAGGGAAGGAGGTGCCTGATTTTCCTGACATTTAGGAGGTTGAGATAAGACACCAGTGCAGTTTTAGAGATAACAGTGTAGAAGAAATGTGAGGAGCTGTAAATTATGCCAAGGTTTCTGGCTGTTAAGGTATAGGGAAGAGTGTTAGGTGGGAACTGGTTAGGCAATGGAGGAGAGAAAAGAGAGGATTTGGCAGGAAAGACAACATCTTCTGTTTTGGAGGAGTTCAACATTAGGGATTAGTTGGCCATCCCGTACTTAATAGCAGAGAGGCAGTTGGAGATTTTGGTAGATAGGTCAGTGGAGAGTTTAGAAATGGAGTATATATTAAAGCTATACTGGTGATTCCCTGATCTGCACAGGTGAATCAAATAATAATGTAAAAAGATGGTCTGGCCGTTCCGAATGGACGAAGAACTCTTGTGACTCAAAAACGTTTAGTAAATGCTTTACTCATGACGAGTTTCAGAAGAATTTAATCATTTCAGAATGTGTTGCTTATTACACAAAATCTAGTTACGCAGTTCAAAACAAAACCGTATGCATATGTGATTTGGTAAAAACAGCAAATAAATCAATGTACATATGGGAAAACAACAGAAACATTCTTCACAAAAACCTGTTGTGCAGAGCAGGTGGGTCCCATTTGATCTATTGGGAACCAAAGTTCTTATAACATTTGCTGAATCAAACAGTTTCAAATTACAGTGTTAACATTTGGCACTGTGGAAAGAATTGTCGACACAGGTGTGTTTTCTGCCACTTTTAGCAAATCTGAAATGCATAAATTGGGCGGCCTTCATCAGGACGATAGAGGAAAAGTGGATCTGGTGTGTATCTGTGAAGTATTAAACAGAGGGTGGCAAATGAGGCACTTGGTTGTCATTTGTTATTTAATCAGCTATTATTGCATTCAATTGATGAAGAGACTCCAAAGGAGCTTAAAGTGTGAAAAAACTGTTAGACACGGCATAGAAGGGACTCCACTAAGCAAGACGGCATCTGTGCCAGTTCACACTCATGGTTACTGCAGCCCCATTACCAATGCTGGATGGCAAATCTTAATGAAAATAAACAGTGCAAATTTCTGAAATGTTCAATATGATGGAATGGTTAAAACAAATAGAATTGTAGTAAATGCCAAGGTCCTCATATATGTGGGGACACAATTATATGTGGGACTAATAAAGATTATGTATCAGAGATTAATCATTATAAATATCAAGGAGTCCTCGGTGTGAGAGTATGTGCTCCACTTCTTCCATTTGGGACACCCTGATCATCTCTTTACATCTTTTTACGTTATCAAGTTTAGGAATCTAGAAAAAGGTTTGGGTGTAATCTGCGAAGAGTTGCTACGAGAACCCAGAGGAGGAGATTAGTGCTCCACGAGCAGAAGTATAAAGTGTGACTAGGAGGGAATTGTGGATAGAGCATTATGGAACACCAACAGAGAGATAAGTGAGTTGGGAGGTGTTGTTTTTTCAGAATTCAGAGAAATGATGGTGTACCAGGTAGGACTCTATTCAGGCAACCGCTTCATCATGAATCCCTAGTCAAAGGAGCGTGTTGAGGAGAGTAGAGTGATCTACTGTATCAAAAGCAGCAGATAGGTCAAGAACGGTAAGGAGCAGGGTAGACCAGGAGATGAAGTCCTGGGCCTGTCGCCCTGGTCTTTGCTCTCAAGGATGTGTAGCTAGGTGGGGGGAGTGGGCTTGGTGGAGGGACCTCACTATGGGGAGCCATGCCAACAAGGGGCAGAGTTGAATCTAGACTCACCCCAGGGGAAAATGGTCAATCATGGAGGGTCCCATATCATGTCTGGTGGAGTCACCAATGGCGTAAAGTGGAATATGGGGCCAGCCACCGACAGATTAGGAGCTGGGCAGGTCAGAGATGGAGTCATGGGCCAACCTCCCTGTTCCTCATTCTCAGGGTCGGAAAGAGGTCTGGTGGGAGTGGACTAGGTGGAAGGGTCTCCCTAACCTGCAGGAGCCCATGGGGAGCCGGGGAGCTGAGGTTCAGGATGGAATCAAGCCTCACCTCAGGGCAGATGGTCAATCAAGGAGGGTCCAATGTCATGTCCAGTGCAGCTACCACTGGAGGGAAGGGGAAGGCAGGACCAGCAGCCAGAAGATTAGGATCAAGGCAGACCGGGAGATTGACTCATAGGCCAACCATCCTGTTACTCATACTCAGGTTTGAGCAGAAGGGTGGTGGGAGCTGGCTAGTTGGAGGGGCCTCCCTCTCCTGCAGGAGCCTACAGTGAGCCGTGCCACAGAGGAATCAGAATTAGGTTGAAGAATTGCCAGCAGTCTTGCACATGCGCAGCGAATGCCATGAACAAGCTCTCAACTCACAGAGAGTTTCTGTGCAGCAGACCTGGCAGGTTGTATAGTGGTGGGATCAAAGCTATGAGTTCAAAGAAGAGCAAGAAGAGAACGCACATGGAGAACATGAAGAGGGAGACTCCGACAAAAAGAATACGGGCCAAGAAGAGAAAGAAGGAGCACAGGAAGCATTCAACACATCATCACGTATGCAGGTTGTCAAAAGCAGGAATAAATTACATTGTAAAACAGCCTGAAAAGGCAGTAAAAAACAGGCTAAAAGCATGAAGACATAACTCTCATAATCTTCCCCCTCTTCCTCATCATAAACCTTTTCATCCCCAAGTTCCCATTCAAATTCAGGGGAAGGAGAGCTCACAGGCAAATATCTGGACAGAGAGGAGATGAAGGAAATCTGGAGCAAGTGTGGGAAGACATGGGATTCTCTAGACGAGGCGGTGCCTAGTCCTTGCAAGGCCCTAAAATGAGGCAGAATACCCACATTCCCAAAGTAGCATTTCCTATGGTTTCAGACATTAAAGAAATCTATTTTGAGGGACTATAAGGACCTGGAGCATGTTTTCATGCCTCACTGTATGTCATAATTATACCCACTGAAGGGGGAGGATTCTACACTTCCAGAGACAGTGGATATTGGTGACATTCTGTCCAGTTTTTTTCCAATCTGGTAGGCAGATACTTTATGGGAGCTGAGGAGACTGCCATTGGGGATACAGTTCATAAAAAGGTAGTTCCCTTTTGGCTCTAGGGACTAGATTGTGCTCAGCCCTCAATTGAGATGCAGAAACAAGTACATATTATCTTATATCTTTTCTATGACAATGTGAGGGGCACAGGATAGCCATGGGTGCTACAATATCAGGCCGTCGGAATATGCGTAACAGGGACAGGTGGCCAGTCCCTGGTGCTCATTGGCAATCACACTGAAGCTACCCTTTAAGGGCAACAAGCTGTTTGACAGAACCCTGGAAGGAAAGGTCCACATGGTTTTTAAAGCAGGTAACCCTTCAGAGAAGCTGAGAAGAATGGTTCAGCCAACATCAGACCATGCATAACAACATCAATAATCCAGAACTAATTTCTGTCATAATTCATTATTCACCAGATGGCCATGTAAGACTTCTGTAGTAATCCAAGTTGAGAGATATGATATGGTAGGTTATTTATAATACGAATAATACCCAGAGGTTTCGAAGCGTGGACCCGGGACGGGATCGAACCTGTGTTGCTCTGTGTCGTCTTGCTTCCAAGGCAAGCAAGTTGCCCTTGAGCTCCTTAGAGATAGCCTCGGGATGAATGTGCAACCGTTTCTGTTTTTATGACTTGTGTCCAGAACTCAGGGCAGAGCTCATTATCCATCTAGAGGGGACCAGAGAGCGCAACCTCTCACATTTTGACATTTTTTTTTATTTTTTTTATTAAAAGTTGTTTTAATCAAGTAAAACTTGATTTTTCAACATACAATCTACATAACATTTTTAAGAATAAAAGAATGAAAATATAATCACGAATCATATACATATACAAAAATTGCATAATCACTTGCAAATTAGGATATTTACTTGTACTTGTTCATGTTTTATAAAAAAAACTAAAAAAAGGAAAAATAAAAGAACCAACAAGATGCAAATGGCAAAGTGTAACCTGAATCTAAAACTTATCTAGTGAACTCCTTAGATGCGACTTAATGTACTGACTTTGCTTTTTAGTCCCAAGCCATACAGAAAATTCAGTATGGCATATCAGACAATTTTCAGGTGACTATGAAATAACAGATTCCAACAGCGTATTTGAGTCATATACCCAGCAAACAGATGTTCAAAACAAACATTTCTTTTCGTTTGCAAGCTTTGGCATTCAACACATAAATGCTGCATTGTTTCAATGGCAAGTTGGCAAAACCGACACTGAACATCATTTTTTGAGATAATTCTGCGAGAACACAGGATTTCCTTTGTGGGCCAGATATTGAGTAGAAACCTTAGGTAATCATCCTGCTGTCGGGAATGTGGGAACATAACTAAATAGCTTTCTGTTTCCCTATAGCGTTTTAAGGCAAATGGGTTCATCTTAAACTTTTTGTATAGGAGACATGCCAACCTTGTTTTTATCCAGTCATCCTCCCATATCCGTTTCTTCGACTTATCGGGATTTCCTACCAATAATGCCAAAGAAAAACCGATATTAGTAATCATTTTTTCGGCGTTACTTCTCCAGGATACCGCAAATGCATCGTCAGATCTTAAAAGGTATATTGCAATCATTCCTAACAACCCAGGTTGATTGATACTTAGTGTACATTTTCGATACAACGAGCATAATCTCCATTTATAGATGGCATAAAGGGACAGAAGTCCTAGCTCGTGTCGCAAGATACAAATGGGTTCCGACAATGGGAGGGTTAGAGTACGCTTCCAATAGCAGCCTTCTAATATGGCCCAATATTGATATGATTTTCCCATGGTGGCCTCTGAACCGTAAAAATTACAGGGGTACATTTCTGTCTATAATAGACCAATAATGGTGTTATGGAGAATTTACAATATTTGCTCCTAATGAGCCTACTTTGTGAGATGGCGGTCGTTAAACGCTGCTTTAGGTGTTGATGGTTAGCGTGCTTGTCTGATGAATTACTTATGTAGACCCCCAAGTAGATATAAGAGGAGACTGATAAGAGGTTAACATTTTGTAAGGGCCATCTATATGTAACATTCCGTTGCTTACTTTTACCAAATTGCATTACCTTTGTTTTACTTAGATTAAAGGTGATACAGTTCTTTTTGGTATATGTATCCAAAGCACACAGGAGTGCACGTAACCCTTTGGGTGTTTTCGAAAATAGCACCATATCATCAGCATAAAGCAGATATTTTACTTTGACCCCATTAATTTTAGGTGGATCTGCTACAATTTTACTGAGATCTACACCATGTCTGAAATGAAGAAGGTAAATAAGGCTGAGGCTAGCAGGCAACCTTGTTTCAACCCCCATGCAGTCTGAATAAGATCGGACAGAAGACCATCACTGGAAAGTTTGATTTGTATTGAAGTGTCTGTGTGTAAATCAATAAGCCACTTGACAATTGACCATGGACATTTTCTATCCATCAAATTTTTAAAAAGGAGTTCACGAGGTACAGTGTCAAACGCCATTTTAAAATCTATAAAGGCAGTATAGAGTGGCTGTTGTTGTTGGAGTGCCTTCTGAATAATACTCGTGAGAGTAATAGTATTTACCGTCGTCCCATTTCCAGGCAAAAACCCTGTTTGAAACACATCTCTGAACTTGTTTGCGTCCAGCCATGTGTTAAATCTATTCAACACTAATCGTGCAAAAAATTTTCCCGGACAATCCAGGAGCGCTATGGGGCGGTAGGCGGCTGGATCGTCACGGTTTCCTTTCTTGAATATGGGTAGGATGATGGACTTCTTCCTCGAGTCAGGAATAACACCTGTCAAAAGTATTTTACTGAATATCTGATGGAGAATCCTTGCCCATTCTTTTGGATGATTTTTAAGTATACCATTATGAAGACCATCCGGGCCAACCGCCCTCGAGCGACTCAAGTTTTTAATACATATCTGTATATCGTCAATGGAGATAGCAAAGTGATGGGACCAGCTTAGAGAATGTGTATTCGGGATCAAGTTTGGAAAAGGTGATGAGTATAGCTTACCACAATAGGCTTTCCAGGTAGCATTTGGAATGGCATTTACTTGAACAGCATCCTGTGTTTTAAACGTGGCCTCATTCAGGCAAGCCCATATGCCACTAGTGGACTTCTTAAGGATTTGAGAGAGCATTACCTCTCCATCTCGTTGATAGCACAGGGCTCGCTGGCCCTTTAGCTATGTTATATAGGAGGCTTTCAGTTGTTTTTTGACTAAGGAACGATCGGTTATTGGTACAAATTTTAGGTTATGTAGATCACTTCGTAATTCAGCTTTTCTACACTGTACTATAGGATCAAAGGGATGACAATGTCTGTGCCGAACACTCAGGTCCGGCATTCTTACCTGCTTAAACAATTGCATCACCGTTACATAACAGTTGTTTGACCCAGATGACACAAGAAGCGCCTCATGAAACTGATCTAATTGATTTACAGTCCATCTCACTCGGGTGCCACTGTTGTTTACGAGATTCGAATGTGCATATGTCTCAATCCTAAAAGGGGTTACAGGTGGTGTTCTTAAATAACGCATAACGAGCTTGTTATGATCACTACGATTCGTTTCAATCACTTGCATAGATTGTACACAGTTTAAGAAATTCTTATGGACAAAAACATAATCGAGGATTGCTCGCTGTGGCCCCCTACTCCATGTAAATTCAGCAGGAATGTCCCCCACAATTGCACCATTCAGCATCACAAAACCTCTCTCTTCCATCATATTTGACCACATTAGTTCATCAGCAGTGTGTCCCTGTGGACTTTGTGATATCAAATGGAGGTTTAAATCACCTACTACGATAGTTTGACAAATATTGCTTTCAAATGTCAAGCGATCGAGAATCGAATTAAATGACTGAAAAAAGGATTCTGAAGTCATATTACCTCTACTACAATAAATGTTGACAGTTACTATGAGCTCATTGTTTCTCTGCAGTCTAACAATCTGAAAATACATGGAGGGAGAGACTAATTTTTCACTTACAAAGCCAGCAGATTTGTTGATTGCTAGCAAAAGGCCACCACTAGGTCGGCTCCTACAGTTTTGAATAGCCGGTGTTATTATAATATTACGGGATTCCCAGATGGGGCAATCAACAAGCCAGGTTTCCTGTAGGGCTATCAATTCATAGGAAGCCAAATCTTTACTTGCAAGGTCAAATAAGTGCTTATGCCCTCTCGTGTTCCACGAAAGTAGGCTGCCTATATTATCGTTGACATTATGTTATGATCTTGTAATGAATTCATGTGATGACAACATTTTTGGAGCAAAGTTTACAATCTGATTCGATTCTCTATTTTTAGTAAGTTGGTATGTCCTGATTTGAGCTTTGTCCATCACTTTACTTGTTGTAAGTGGATCTTGAAACAGAAGGAAGCCCATTTCATAAAGGACTGTTTTAGATTGCCACAAAATATTCATCACAATTGTTGATTGAAGATGGATTCTTGCTTCAGATGGATCATTTATGTTAGTAAATTCGACCAATGTTACATCTGATGAGGATATGTCAGACAAGGACGGGATTTCACTGCATATGTTCAAGATGCTAGCCCGATTTAATACGTATTGAGGATAAGGGTCATCACGACAGCTGATCACTAGGCATTGAGACCTGAACTTGGCTTGGTGTTTATTACCATCTATAGAATTAGTATTGGGGGCTTGAGCATTTGTCGAAAATTTTAGCCTTGTTGCAACATCATTTTCTAACGCTACTCGATCGACCAACTGGGCTGGGCCCTTCAATAACTGGCTCACATCAGGATATCGCAGCATTTGACTATCACCAGCCCCTAGGGAACATTGGCTGGTCTCGTCGATATATGCCGCATTCGAAGATTTTATATTATCCCTAATATCCTGAGTCTGGACAGTAGTTTCTGGCCGGAGCACCTGACCATGTATTTGTGTGATGCCATATTGTTGGGGCAGTGGAGCACCCAAGATGTTTACTGATTGTCGGGGCATGGCTGAAAGCTGAGGTTGACCAAAGGACTCAGCTTGCAAAGAGGGCATCGGGCTTGATTTGGAATTCGCCTCAGCTTATAAGTGGATTTCACCAAACGTTACCGTTTTTACATTTCCCATTACAGTAGTCTCTTTGCCCGCATCAACACCCTGCATCATCATAGAGCCTGCACTGTTCAGTGGACAGGCGGGTGCCCCGGGTATGAGTGACATATATGACTTGATAGACATTCTAATTTCCTCTCTAAGTTCGGCTAGGGCCAACTGACTCAAATGCCCATCACTCACCTCCATGGGCACCCTGGTCTGTGCATCTTCATGGCCCTTGTTGTATGGTTTTATACCATTGTTCATAGAATCACCAGAATTAGGATTATTTGATGTTTTTTGGGGATTAGGACACTGTTCAGATTCTGGGGCACCCTTGCCAACTGAAAGAGTAACCAATTCATCCAGGGGCCCATACGGCATGAAGGTTTGAGTGACTTGCTTGGGGCATGGTTTTGCCAGATTGCCTTTTGCAGCTTTAACAATTTGTTCACGTCTAGATAGAGTTTTGATAAACTTGCGCCCTGGGACCTGTGATCTGGTACCTCGCCCCTTTGTAAATAATATCCTGGATGCAGGGGGCAAGGGGTCTGTAACTACTGCTATTGTCTTGACTGCATTTGCTTTAGCAGGTTAAGATGAAAAAAATGTGTACCTTGACGATGCTGCGGTGATTACTGGCCCCTTCTCCTTAATATGAACATCGGTCTCATGGATAGCTTTATCATCAATTCTTTTGATAATATTAAGTTGTTCGGGACCTTTACTGTTTGATGAATCTGCCCCATCCAGATCTATCATTATTGTTGTCTGCTGATTGCAACCATTCAGATCTACATCGCACATTCTTTCATTGCCTCCTATTTCAGTCAATGCACAGACTTTTATACATTCATCATTCATGAGGTTTCGGGAATCAGGCCGATGAGCTTGAACAGCCTCAACATTGGACTGAGTGCTCACTAGCTCATTGGGCGGAAGTTGTGTTAACACTGCTAAGCCACTACAACATTGTTCTAATAAGATGGTTTGATGATTGAGCTTACCATTGAGAACTTCGTAAAGCTTTGCTAAAGCTAGCAATGCAGTATTCATGGCGCCAAGAGTATTGTTAAGCGCCGGGGCTTCCGGAAATGAAAACCGCTTGGAGCAGTTCGTATTAATAAAAAAGTCTGACTCTCGATTAGGTTCCTCAAACCTTGTCCTTCGAGGAGTCGGAGCAATGAAAGAGGGTGATTCCTCAATACAGTTGGAGCTAGGAATTTGATCAATGTCTGGAGGGGTTTGATGACATTTTTGAATGGGAGTCCCCCCTCCCCTGCAATTAGCTACCTGATTTTCATTCCCTGTAGTATTATCTTGGTGTAGTTGGATTAAATCCCCAGTGTTTGAACATATATACATGACATCAGCGGAGGGGGAGATGGACCTTCCCGATGTATTCAGAAACTCCATAGCTTCCTCGTCAATTTTCCCTGTCAGAGTAAGCGCCTCATGGGCAGCGCGCAAACGATGTTGGGCTGCTACTGAGCAAGAAATGGGCTCCAACATGGGCTGTGTGCCCATGTCAGTCTGGGGCATGAACTCTCCACCAGGCTGGAGACCATCAAGGGTACAAGCTGTCACCAAAGTCATGTCTGTGACTTCGCCTGAAGGGTTAGTAATCACATGCACATCAGCAGCTATCAGATTATCTCTACTAATAATTTCATTCATATCAACTAACATATGTGATTCCGCAAGTGTTCCGGAAACAAGCAAAGGGGCAGCACTCTTGGTAACCTCTGCCAACACATTGTTTGTCAGCTCTTGGCCAGACTCAGCGCGCAGTAGTTGGTTAGGGGACGTTATTGTCAGAGGCTCAGTTGACAGACACGTACTACCATTAGACCCACTCTCTTCACTAGGCAACGTTTCTTGGGTATAGTACAGGCGAATGTCAGACGAAAGTGACATTGAGCGCTGAAGATTTTGCTTTTTGCGGCTTAATCTATTACCAATTTTGTTCGCCGCCATCTCTAAATTAAATATTTGGCCGGGATTGATTACAGGCATACCTGAGGTTAATTTAAATTTTTTGCTAACCGTTGTTGTCATTTTAAATCAACAGCCAACAAATTTGGCAATTCAGAGCGCCAGCCGCAGCCCGCTCACACACGAGACAGCAAGACAGCGCACTCAGCAACCACTCTTGCAAAACGCGCGCGTGAAAACGCGCAATGTTGATGGTTTTGAAGAGGTTGCTGGGAAAAGGGGCGGGCAGGAAGCTGGCAAATGGCCCGAAGAATGTCAATGTAGTGGACTGGTTACACAAGTAACAAAGTTCAGCAGAATCAATAGAGTCCAATCCAAAATCGATTCACAGTGGTTTTGCTCTTGACACAGGAGCAGCGTGGAAGACAGCAAGACAGCCCACTAGGCAACCACTCTTGCAAAACGCGCGCCATATCCATGTTGCAGACATTCTGAGAAATTTGCCATATTGAATTATGAAATCCTGCAGAGAAAAAATGCTTACTCATGCACTGGCATTCTTAAGAAAAATATGCAAATAGACTGCAATAATAATTAGAGATTGTACACATCGAATTTACTTATGTAAACATTTGCAGTACACATAGCAGTCAATGAGAAATAAAACGGAATGGTGCAAACTGTGGTTGAGATGAGCTGGGAGCACCCTGCGATGCTGACCCACTGGTTTTAGGAGGTGTGTCCAAGGAGGTGTTTCCAAGGTGGAATACAATCGTGCCCAGTTTTCTAGACAAGGCGCCAGATTATACTGGCTTCACTTTAATGAGAAATTAACAAGTGGGCTGGTTCAATCGATTAAAAGAACAACACCCACTTGTGAGGTTTGACTTCGATGGAAACATGATGGTGGGTCTTTAAAAAACAGCTGTACAAGAAAACAGGAGCAGATTTCACAGAATCAACCAGAGGCCACCTCAATCCAGATCCAGATGGGTCATCGCTTGGAGGACACAGCTTGCAGGTCATAGCTTGGAGGACGCAGAAGAAGCTAAATTAATGGCAATAACTCTAGTTCTAGTCTGTAGGCCAAGAATTGGAACCTTAACAGTTGTTACAAATTCAACTGTGTAATGCTTGCTTCCATAAATTGAAAGAAAAGCTAAGACATTGAGCTGAACCGCTCTGGTAACAGAAAGCAAACCACTTCAGATTCCTTCTCCCTGAGACAGTAAACTGTTCATGGGGCTAAATCCTGTCAACATAGTCAATTACAAATTAAAATAAATTGACAGTTTCAATATTTAGAAGGCTGCAATAACCCAATGTTGCACTTTTTGCATCGCATGGTTTACTTTGCCATGGTTAGTCCATTAGCATTGTGTACCTTTGTCCGGTTTGCTTCTGACGTTTCCCTGTGCCAGTCAAACATTGAGTTTAACAGGGTAATGAGTTTTAGCCCAGTGCATAATATCAGCCAGTGCTGCCCCTCGTACCTCTTTGAACAGGATAAGTGGATGACTGGATCCATCAAAGGACAGAGTAAGGAAGAGAGGAAAAAAGTCGCAACATGTGTTACCTGCATCTTTTTAACCATGGCTTTAAATTGCTTTTCGGATGTTCTTAGCTAATTGCGCTTAACAGCCATGGACTGCTAGCATAGGTTTTAACTGTTTCCATCTAATGGTTTACTCCGGGGTTGCTCTGTATCACCACACCTGTCCCCTTGCTCACCAGTCCTCACAGCACCACGATTGTGAGCATAGCTTTATGTTTTATAGTCCCAATGTTGCTATACACACGTGGTTGTAGGTAGCTTTTACATTCTAAAACTGAACTGAAGAGTAGGTTTTATTGCTAATATGGGAACTATGTGTTGTTTGAGTACACTTATTTAATGTTCATAGGTTAGTTCTGCAAGAGTATTAATATTTACAAATGCTAAACGACAGTGAGACATTTCTTAAAATGTTTCCATTTATGAGAATAAAAGACACTTTATTACATGTGCAAATAGTTTAGTGATAAAGCTGTGTATGGAAGATATTGATAACGTCTAATGTTTATCGCACACACAAGGGTAATAAGCATTGGTTCCTAGATTCCTAGATACTGTAAATGTAGATACAAAACCAGATTGTTGTCATATAGTAAGCCTGTCAGGTTCCCAGGCGTAGTGATTTCTCTTGATTCGACTCTCCAGGACCTTGTGTCAGGTACACCAGTATTCTCTGTCACAAAACATGCCACATCCCAAGTTTGGATTTTGGATTGTCTTTGTGGTGGAGGGTACGGAGTAGCATTCAGGGCATGATGAAAGATATGATGCCTGGAAATTGAAGGAGCAGCGAGGATGAAACTCCTCTATACCAGCTAGCCCTCTCACTGTCCCACTGATGTATTAACCTTCAAGTACAGCCTGTGATTCCTCCATTGAGGATCTTGACCCCTGCTCGGGACTACTACTCGGTTGCCTTCACTTTGTGGCCTGCCCCAGCCCCACCAGGTCAGTAATGCCCCAAACAGGCAGGACTTCCATTAGGCATTGTGTGACCGTGGAACCAGAGATTATGGGCACTATTAGGATGAAGTATCTCTTCATCACTATCCCAAACTGCCTCAAATGTGTACAACACTTGGGGAGCAGTGTGAGGGTGATCTGTTGGCGAGCAGGAGCCCCACTGAGAACGTGTAACCACCCCAAGGCTTTCACTTCAATGCCTAACCATGTCCTGTTAGGGAGACCATCCCTTGGACAGAAAGGACTTTCATTGGGCATTTGTAATCTTATGAGCAGAGATTGAGGGACTAAGAGGAAAATGCTTCTTTCCTCCATTTTGACTGCCATTTTCCACATAAACTTGTAGACTTCAAGGGACAATGTGAACTTATTCCATTGGTGAGCTTGAGCCCTACTCAAGAAGCTTAAACATTGATTGCCATCACTTTGTGGCATGACCCTGTACTACAAGTGGCTATGTTCAAAACATGTAATGCCCACATTGAGCATTTATTGGCCATGTAACTGGAGGTTAAGTGAACAATGAGAATGAAGCTCCTCTTTACCATATAGCCCTCCTATTGCACCAAAGACCCACTGCCCCCTATGATTGGTGTAACTTCTACTGTTGAGGAGATTTACCTACTCTTTGTTATCTGACGCTTCCCTAACAGGGCAACTGTGATGCTGGAAATGCTTTGTGAAGGGACAAGGCCTCGTCCCCCTAGTCTTTGTCCTCCCACTTCTGTGTGTGTGTTTTCTCTGTTTTCTGCCACTGAGGTCCCACCTGGAAAACTAGCAGTGCAGCTCTTCATGTTTTCCTTTTGGTGAACAACACCCATGGGATATCCTTATGGCACCCATGGGTAGGGGTACACCCTTGCACCCCTTATGTGTATTTTTGGGCACCTGTGTGTTGTCCACTGTAAAGACCTAAGGGGAGGTCTGTACTTCTGCTCTCTATATGGTAGAGGAGTGGCACAGAGGACCCCAGCCAAGATTCTCTATTATTGGTACGTGGTCGAGCAATCAATGCCTAGCTTCTCAGGAGGTGATGCAGGCTGGTTCTTAAGTACAGTGTAGTCCCCAAGCACCCACAAAGGAATGTCCGCACACTGTATTAGTTAAAACACAGTCTTTATATAATTAATATTCAAGGTTATGTACAATATCACGATAACTCACTTTGTACTCGCTTATCTACAATGGCAAATATACAGTTCTACGTGGTACCACTATTACTATTCGATTTCTTTAAAGTGCCTCAACTGTATGGTTAAATGTCACACAAATCAGTTTGTAAAGGAAACCAACAATAGATATAAGAGGAAAGCAGTTGGTTAGAACAATTGGAAGAATACTGGTCCTGTTTACCTAGACACAGTTCTGTGTGGAGATCCCCCCCACCTGGTACCAAAGTACCTGGTGTTGTAGAGCTCCTCGTCAGGAAATCGATGGCCCTTCTTGAGTGCACTCCCTTTAAGGCAGGAGCCACGGTCGTCGAACGTCCGGCGATGAACATGTGAACTACGGCGGTGAAGTGGTAACTTCATTCCTAGTGGTGCTCGCTGATGGGAAGCGTAAACATCCTGCAAGGAAGAGGCGTGCTGGGCACCTCGATATCGATAGTTCTGGACCACAAAGAGTTTGAAAAACTATGGCCCAGCAAGGGCATCGAGTCGTCGGCGTCTCTGTGGTCTTTGGGTGGCAGAAAACCCACCAGCGGATGCACCTCGGAGCGTCAATGGCCTGGCCTTCTCCGGTGGGATAAAGCGGGCGGCGGTGCAGGCGAGAGTGCCCTTGGATCCAATGAAGTTCTTAGGCAACGGGAGCACGGCGGCTCCGGTTGTCGACGGTGGCGGACAACAGTCTGGCCGCTTCTCTTTGGGATTCCGCGGCATTCCCCGTCTCCAGTCGGCAGCCTGTTGTAGGTCTGTCTACCAGGGAGCTTTGGCAAAGATCAGCTGGTGCACGATGATCCCTCGTAGCTCGGGAAGAGGGCTCCTTACCAGGTCCTCTCTGGGTCAGTCCTTGGAGACACAGCAGCTTTCAGATTGATGTAGAAGGGCAAATGCAATTCTTCTCTTCCAGCACGGCTTCAAGGTTAAGCTTCAGTTTCAACTCCAGTTTCTCTTCCGCTTCTGAACACGCATTCTAGCAGTGAGAGGCCCCCAGATATACTAGTTGATCTCGCATTCATTCTGCTGGGTCACACTCAGGCAACCAATCGGTCAGAAGGGCATTCATGCAGGCAGGCAGCCAATCAGGTGCATAGTGCATTCAGGACATTCACTTCACTCCAGACACTCACAACAAGTTATTTGTATTGGGACAAGTACCCAGTCATTCAACACTCCACACTGCATTCATACCAGTTTCGGGCAGGGCTGTCTCAGTCATTGTGTCAAACACAAGATACTAGACATCCACAACACAGAATGCATATTCGTCACACACTCCATTCACCCAGGTCCCACCCACAGGGTGTACCCACAACATACAGTCACTGGGAAGGCTCCAGCCAGTCTGGCCTGGACTTCACAACAACACCATATGGAACTTCCACCCAACAGCCAATCAGGGGGAAGGGACAGAGTCAGGGCTTCCCAGGACTTTGGGAAAACAAGGTAACATGCAATAGAAAGCATGAGGCCACAGGGGCCATCTTGTTTCCTATCAGGAATCAACTGATTCCAATGGCAGGACCTGGGAATCCAGAAATCGAGGATACTCAGAGCACCTGTCAGATTCAGCATCGAGCTGCCACCAGCCCATAACCTGCTGTGGGGGCCACACACAGTTGCCCAAAAACATACACTAGGGCCACAGGGTTGTACCCCCACCCATGGGTGCCATAAGGGTATCCCATGGGCCTGTACACCAAACCAAAAGAGAGATCTGCACTGCCAGGAGTCCCACATGGACTCCTGCGTGGAAAACACAACAGAAAACATGATCAAAAGCAGTAAAGGACAAGGATACAGAGGCCCTGTCCCTCTGATGCATTTCCAGCATCACACCCACAGAGCAGGCTATGAGCTGGTGGCAGCTGCATGCTGACTTGGAAGTGGCTCTGAACATCCTCCATTTTTGGGAGACCCAGGCCCTGCCATAGGAATCAATGGATTCCTGATAGAAGGCAAGATGGCCCCTGTGGCCTCTTTCTTTCTATTGCCTTTTACCTTGTGCCCCAAAGTCCTGGAAAGCTCTGTGTCTGTTTCCTTCCTCCTGACTGGCTGTTGGATAGAAATGCCATATATGTCTCTGCTCCATTCCTCCTGACTGGCTGTTAGATGGAAATGCCATATATGGCTCAGGGGCTGCCTCCTGTCAGACGGACTGGATCCTTTTCAAAGGCTGTGTGTTGTGGGAACACCCTTGGGGTGGGACCTGTATTAATGGAGTCTGAAGTGAACTCACATTCTGTGTAATGGGGTCTGATTTCTCTGTGTATGACATAATGAATGAGACAGTCCTGACTGACACTGACATGAATGCAGTTTAGTGTACTGAAAGTCTGGGTGCTTACCCCAAACGACATTCTTTGTTATGGGTGTCTGGGTTGAGTGAATGGCGTGAATGCATGTGAGCCTGATTGGCTGTCTGCCTGCATAAGTGCCCTTATGTGTGATTGGTTGACTGAGCCTGGCTCAGCCAAAGTGAATGGGGAAAATATGTGCATACCCAGGGAACTCTTACTTACCAATTTGTTCAGACATTGAAGTCGAAGCTGAAGCAAGAAGCAGCTGTTCCTTAAAGCCCAGCTGGAAGAGAAGTCTACGCTGCATTTTCTTCATGTAGTTTAAAAGCTGCTGTGTCCTTCCAAGGACTGATCCAGAGAGTACCTGTAAAGGACACCTCTTCACAAGCTATGAGGGACCACTGTGCAAACTGATACTCTTCATCCGAAGAACCCTGGAAGCCAGTCCTGTGTGCCTGCTGTCTGAAGAAGGGGTCTTCATGAGACCTGAAGAGGAGTGTCTGGTCATCTCAAGTCGAAGAAGTCCATTGGTGTCACCCAGAGTCCGTAGGTGCGTTTCATGACTGCTGAAAGCCATTGCTGTCTACCGCCCAGAAGAGGTGGTACCCTGGCATAGTGCTGCTGGACATCCAGAGCTGAGAAAGTTCCAAACTGCATAAGAACATTTCAAGGGACATCCTTGCCATCATCACCAACCACTTTTCCCACCGGAGAGAGTCCAGAGTCGCTGAGAGCAGAGGAAGGTACGTTGGTGGGTATCCCACCAGCAGAATTTAAGAAAGAGTCCTGAGGGCCCAGACGTGTTGAGGGTCCGTTGTCTACTCCAGTGGTCGAGTCCAGGTCACCAGAACCTATCCATATGTCCATGCTGCAGCTGCAGCACCAAAGAAACGAAAGTCAGAAAATCGCGCTATTCCAAAACCTGTCACCAACATTGGCCTATGTGCCTGCCGCCGCCAGAAGTCATTGAAGTGTCCCAGGGGTATTACTCTCATCTGCCAATCCTTTAAGGAACCCACAGCAAGTTTCATCTTCACAGGACTTTTCCAGTCAGAGAAATTGTTGACCAAAGGAGAGCACTGCGAAGAGTAAAACTGTTGCACTGCCATTTTTCTCATGGACTCAGCATCCCAGTGGCTCCTTCTTTCAATGGCAGTCCATCCTTGGAGGGAATCGTTGAATGAAACCGAGAAACTCTGCCACTACGCCTGCCAAGGCACCAAAGGTATTGTGATGAGGAAGAGCATCTTCTAGCCTCATGAGTCGTCCAGGGGTCCCAGATTTGTCTTGGATCCTGTTCTCCTGTGGCCTCTCAGGTACTCTGGGGTGGTAGAACCATTTAAAGAAAGCAGAAGGTTATTGAACATTATTGGACTGGGCCGTAAAAGACAAGATCATTTACTTCCTTACTTTTCCATTGCAGGTTGCCCAGGCGGGAGATCTTCACACAGAATTGTATATCTAATCTAAAGAAAGCATTCTGCCCCTATTCACAACTAACCAGCCTTTCTTCCTTATTCTATGCTATTACATCTCACTTAAGAATTCACCTGCCTATTTAAAACTGTCTGCAGTTAGTACATCTATTACTAAATTCAGTATTGTGTGGTACCACAGATATTGTATATATATTCCTAAATTGTATTTCATATAAAGCTATGTTATCACCTAACATAGTGTGTGGACATTCCTTTGTGGGGGCTTTGGGGATTCACTATACTTAAGAACCAGCCTGCATCACTTCCTGACAGCTGAAGCCTGGATGCTCGCCCATTGCTACCGAATTCAGAACCCTGGCTGGGGCATTCTGTGCCTTTAACCTATTAAATAGAGGGGAGAATTACTGATGCCCCCTCCAGTCTTTACAGCAACCATCTCCAGGACAGGCAGGCGTTGTTGATAATTTTATGACCATGTGAACCCTTTTATGCCTCCTCTAGACATTGCAACATCTGCTGTCCGAGACAAATGGCATGCTAACTAAGGGGTAGCTGGTTTTGGCCTGTGTTAGTGCCTACCACCTTTCCATTCAGCTCTGTAATGTAAGCTGTTCCTTTCACTGCGTCTACCTGCACCCAAACAGACTCTCAGATAGTCTGCTGAAGCTTTAGGAAAAACCTGTCACTTCAGCCCCATCTTCAAAAGGCCCTCTGAAGAAGTATTCCCCATCAGCAACTTCCACTTGAATAATTAGCAAACACAAACTATAAAGCATCATTTGATGCATCATTTTGGTTTGGACAAGCCTGTGTTAGGTTCCCTTCACAATTTCACACCAGGCAGCAGTGCCCTCCTCTTTGATTATATTCGGCCTTGAATGTTGATGATCCATGAGGAGTTACCATGAAAATAACGCACCATGCTTTTGGAGTTTCCAAAGTTCCAAAGGCAGGTTTTGAGGGTTTCCAAAGTAAAACTACTCACATTAAAGTATTATTTTTTAAAGGTAGTAACTACGTGCATAGTCTTCAGTAAACACTGATAGGCCAATTACATCTTCTGTGCATTAAAAAAAGACATTTTGGATCACTGATAGTTCACAGCTTAAAATGCATCATGATAGGGGGCATGGCCAAGATGGCGGGCTGAGCAGACGTGCTTCGGAGGAGCTACGTCCCAGCCCAATGAAATAAACTATAACCCGACATCAGGCACGCTTGTTTAAAAAGGGAAAAAGGAAAGGAAGTGAGTGGCAACAACGGAGAGCAGTGAAGCGTTCCAGTTTTGTAGGAGAGGGATGAAGTAGCGGGCGAGGTGCCAGAGAAGGTGAGGAGGCCCCTCCGAAGCAAAATGGTGGGCGGAGCTTGGAAGTGCACTGTGAGGAGGACCGAATATATCTGGAGTGGTCCCCTGGTGATCAGAGTTACCACCAGGAGATCAGAGGAGAGTTCCCAAGGGCCGTGCAAGGAAGAGGGGGACCAAGAGAAGGTACGTGTCGGGAGGCAAGCCCGTACATGCTGAAGTGAACTGGCAGCCGGACGAGGGATGATGGAAGCGGCGCGAGGGACCGAAGGGGTGTGATTTCTAGCCCGGCCTGACACGAGGGGCTGCAGACTGGGAGAGCTACAGGCGACAGGCAGGGGAGTGAAAAACTCTGGAGTGCAAGGATGGTACGGCGGAGCAGTGAGGGAAGCATCCAGCCCCCTTGGTTGTGCGCCGGATGTCTGAGGAACAAGGACGAGAGTTGGAGCCCCAGTAGGAGAGGGAGAGGTGAGCGAGCAGCGCTGCAGTGTCCCAGGAAAGTGATGGAGCGAGGTAAGGAGGAGCAAAGACCGAGAGGGCACAAGGCCGATTGCAGAGAACCCATGCTCGAAGTCCTAGAGCAGAGGGGTCTGGCGAGCGTGGATGGAGGCCATATTACAATGGCATGACCCGTAGAGAGGGACGACATTGCATTATATCAAAGGGGTGGGGACAAATATCCAGCAAGCCTGGGGGTCCTGGGTCTGAAGAAAGATTTGAATACCACTTATCCTCATTACGAACAACATCCCAGCCCAGAAAACCCTGGAGTGGCATAGACAACAGGAACTGAAAGGGCACACAGGAGGAAAGGAAAGACACCTCAAGACCAGAGGGAGAGCAAAGGGGCCCACGCCGCAACAACTAAAGGGGTGAATCCAGGTTCAAAGGTGGGAAGGCCCGGTGAGCACAGGAGGGGTAACCATGGAAAGGACAGGAAGGAGGCACGTCACTTGAGAGGAGGCGGACACCACCAGGAGAGGGCTGCAGGAAGCAGTAAATAGCCCACACACAAGCAGCAGAAGAGGGCCATAAGACTAGTTGAAGATGGGTACAGCAAGAGCACTGAGTCACCAAAAGGCAGTGATCATCTGGGACAGCAGGAGTGGGATAGTGGAAAGTCGATGGGACCAAATAAAAGGAGCACCTACCCAGGAGAGCGGGAACAGGAGGAGCACCAGAAGGGTCCCATACAGACAAAACTCCCCTTTGGAAGACCAGCAGCTCAGAGCGAGAGGGATATGGCACTCACCAAGGAGGATCTACTGGATGCACTAACCAAATTTAAAGGCGAGCTCACAGAGACAGTCAAGGTAGAGGGAGCAAGCATTAGAGAAAAACTCTCACAAGCCATTACGAGCAACCGGAAGGACATTGACGCCCTAGCGGAGCGGGTAATGGAAATGGAGGAGCGCTTGAACGAAATGGACACAAAGGGGCCCGGGTGGGCACAACAGACAAAGGAGGTGGAGGAGAGAATGAGGGCCCTGGGGGAGAAATGTGAGTACCTGGAAAACAGGTCAGGGAGAGACAATGTCCTGATCAAAGACCTGAAGGAGGGAATGGAGGGCACCGATTTGGAAATCTGCATCCGGGAACTGTTTGAGAATCTAGTAGAGGGGGAGATGGCCAGGACGATGGGGATAGAAAGAGCAGGCAGAGTGGGCAGCTGGAGTTTGGACCCAGGGGCGAGGCCCAGAGACATATTAGTGAAAATGCATAACTACCATGACAATGCACAACTCATGGGGGCGGCGAGGATGAAGGGAAAGATCAGAGTATGAGAGTGCGAAGTCCAGCTCTACGATGACTTGTCCCACGCTACATTGGCGAGGATATGCTCATTTAAACCACTCACAGAAGAACTGAGTAAGGACGATGAGATACCAGTGGCTCTTCCCGACAAGGCTTCAGTTTTGAATGGGCAACGAGGAAAAAACTGTTACCCGGGTGGAGGATGGATTGCAGGCCCTGGGGATGACTCAAAGGGAGACTGAGGAAGAAGGCATGGAAAATCACCTATGAGAGACACGGAGCAAGGAGCAATGTGGACCCCAGGGGTGGACCACAAAAAAGGGCAAGAAGACATGAAGAAGGACAATGGAACCTGAGGAGAGACTCACTACAAAAGGACTAGAATATAGCCTGATGAGGGGTAAAAAATGGGGAAATGTGCTGGTGGCGGTTTGGGGGTTGATGTCATGCACGGTCCACTAAAGGGGGACCATGTCAAGATCCTCGACAATGGATCCAGGGACAGCTATAATTTGGGGAGTATAAGGCAACAGGGAGCAACAAGACGAAGGCTCAGTCATGCAAAAGAAACAGAGGATGCCAGGACAACTGGTGGTGAACACTAATGAAGGGAGATGTATAGGTTTAAGTCATGGAATGTAAGGGGGATGAACATCCCTAACAAGAGGGTCACAGTCCTGAGAAAAATTGACAAAGAGATGTCAGATATGGTATGCTTACAGGAAACGCACCTGATGAAGGGTGATGAGGGTCGCCTAAGAAGTAGGAATTACCCACTACAACACCATGCTACAGCAGGAACTAAATGTGCTGGGGTGGCAATCCTATTCTACAAAGCCCTAAGAATAGATGGGATCAAGGTTAAATGGGATCTAGAAGGGAGGTATGTTATGGTAAAACGGGAACTGGGAGCCCAGATGGACACATGGGCGTCAGTAAGTGCCCCCAACCGGGAGCAGGAAGGGTTCTTCGAGAGGATTCTAGGAGAAATGGGCAAGTTTGGGGATGGGGAATTGATAATCTCTGGGGATTTCAGAAGGCCTGAGAGGGCATGCAATGGGGACAATGTCCAAACACCTACTAAGAAGGCTTAAAGAAGAGGGGGTCAATGATGTATGTTCTGACCAGGCGAGCAGGGCGGCACCCACGAGCAGATCTCGTAATGTGGCAGTATGGTAAAGTTGTTGCCTTACTGCCACTATCGTAATGAGGCTCAACTACTGAGACAGTTTGGAAATAACATTGAGTCCCTGTGTTTGTGTGTTCGAGACAAGCCAGTGGGGCTTGTCCTGTGAAAACATAAATTTGAAAAGCCACACTTTTTAAACATTGCAGAAAAGCTTGCAATTATTGAGTAAAAGATAATATTATTATATCAGATATTAAATAGCACTTCGTCCCAGATGGCTCCCCCTTCTAAGCACTGTAGTTGCTATCATCTAAATTGATGTTACTTACTTTATCAACATCATGACCACAAGAGACCCTGTAGAATGTTAGCTTGAAGTGCAGAAGTTTTTTTTTTTTGGCTTTCCAAAAACAATAGGGTTAAGAACATCCTATATTTGGGTGAAAATGGAACCTCAATCCAAATAAGAAGATTAGAGGTATGTTTTTCTCTCTGCTCTAGTATATTTTTTTTGTGCAACTTCTCGTTGCCTAATGCTTATTAAAATATATGGGTGGGGTTAGTGCACAAGGCAATGAATGGTGCGTCTGACTTTCAAAATCCTTGCTATGGGAAAGTAATTACTGATTGGCTACATCTAATGGGACAATCTTTCATTGTAAAAAAACATGCACACCACATCTACAAGATGCTATTGGGAAGAGTGATTTGCAAATATGTCTTTCGGAGCCAACGGCAAAGAGTATGGAGGAAATTCCACTGGAATTACAGCCGACCTTATTTCCTGTTACCGCCACTCAATCCAGCACTATTTCCGCTGGATGTGTGCCGTAAGCACGAAATAAATGCCTATTTATTTTTTAGTCTGTAAGACTCCATTGAATTTTGGAGGAGTTACTGTGATGGAAATTCCACCTGCGGTAAATCCCCCTGTTTTTGCTGGTAAAGTTGTGATGGCACCTACTGGAATATGATGCAGGTAGCCCCTCATCTTTCTCAGAAAAGCCAGAATTTGGTGGTTCAGAAAAGTGGTGCTAAAGTGTAGCTGTACCGCCAAACTCATTATGAGGCCCTATATGAATTGCCCAGCATTTGCTTCTGTCCTGTTACTATATAATCCTCTGGGGGGACATTACCAGTGAGGCATTAAAGCCTCACATTAAAGCCCTCTCATTAAAGCCCTCACAGGGTTCACATTAAAGCCCTCACTTCGCTCATGCCTCTAACTGCTTCTCCAGGGGATTACCGCCCCGATAATGCCCCCCCCCCCCGTCTTGCATTATATTGCTTAATTATTTGCTTCAAATGGATGTTGGGGATGAGGGGGCATGGAAGGAAAGGGTTTGGAGCTGGGAGCGTGGCTAAGAGGAGCAGAACACAAGGTCACTCACTTAAAAGAAGGCCATGGGGTAGAGACCCACCGGGAAATCTCCAGAGTTCCCTGTAGGCCAGTCCACTACTGGGTATGGGACGTCATAGAGTGCAAGGACTGTGTGGTCATTGCTGTAACTCTGTCCGAGAATTATGGCAAGACTGATAAGACTACTAGCCCCAAGGTTAAGAGCAGATCCTGTTAGTCGAATGGGCAAAATAATGGTTTGTTAAATGCACTTTTAAAAAAATGTTATGGATTCAGTTTTTAAGCTTTTACGATCCATAATGAAACGCTGTTTTGCTCTGCAGTTAAAATTTGTATTGGCATTGTATTACAGTTCTGTAAAAAGTTTAAAGTATGTCCGTACAGCGAAACAGGCATATGTTTTGAGTGGGAACTGCTGAGTAGGCGTACATGTACAGGAAGACATGATGGCAATGAACAGCAGGGCGAATGAAGCATCGCTCATCCATTTCCAAACAGAAAAAAAAAGCGAAAATGGTAGAAGCCCGCAGGGCAGGAAATAGCACGAGAGCACTAAACAGTTGACAAATGCCTTCGGATCACTTCTAAATCATGAGCAACTCTTCAGACATCTGGCGCTTCGCTGATGACGCTCGCCGCGGCGCCCATCTGGGGGTAGTTCCAGAATTCTGACCGCCGCTTGAGCTGCGCAAATTCCACACCAACTTCCCACCTGCGGCGGAGCTTAGCCGCAGGGTGCACGGGCAACACTTAACGCAGTCACGGAGGGGTTGTTCCTGCCCGTCGCCTCCATTTGGCTTTCATTTTGTAGGGTAGCCGGAAATGGCATCACGCTGCGTGCCCTTTAGGCGCGCTGAACGTGGTCAGAGAGAGGCAGAGGCCTTAGCGGTTCAAGGTGCTTTTTGTCGGTAAGATACTGCGCTCCTGTCTGATGCAATTTAGCAGAAGGGTCTGGGAACCGATTGGAGTTAAATGAAAACAAATGAAAACAAAAGGCATATGCAGTGTGGTATTTAGGAACCGTGAGTGTCAGATGGACGCCTGTTGAGGAACGAAGAAAGAACGCATCTCGGGGTGGGGTACAAAATGTTCTTTTTTGGAAATAGGCAGCTATGGTGTGTATTGAATAAGGGGAGCTTTAGCACTGTACTCACCTCTGGATGCAATGCACGGGTAGAGGAACACGGCCGTGCAATGACTATTGGGAATGTTTAAAACCCAGGAGCCAAGTATATTACAATACTCTTTTGCATTGTGGAAAGTTTTTGGGGATATATTATTCTGTGGGTATCACACCCTGTTGCTCTGTATATGCAAATACTCTTTTGCATTGTGGAAATTTTTTGGAAGATATATTATTCTGTAGGTACCACACCCTGTTGTGAATTCTGATCGTATATCAATTCTACAGCATCTGTATTATACTGTGCACTGTTCCTACGGGCCCATGGTACGCAGGGCTTTGCCAGGAGTTTTTAACCATCCCTCCATTCCATTAACCATACTGATGATGGGCGGGCAATTCAGGGACGCCATTTCACCAAAATGGCAGGGGTAGCGGAAGTGACATAGTATGACCTGTGACCTCTGACAACATCCCAGGAAGTCATGTCATTTGATCCCAACCCAAAGTGATATCGCGGGAAGCTATGGAATACATCTTTTCACCCCTTGACAAACAGGAAGTAGCATCACATAGCATTGCTCCTAAGTACACTATTTAAAATATATTTACAAAATCACTGTAATGTGACATGCAATTCATACACGAATGAATCACCATATGTATCTTTAAGATCAGTGTGTATAGGCCCATATTACCAAATTACTGTGAATGCAAGCAGACATTCATGGCCAAATGATAATGACGTGTTATTATATAGCACTTAGGCTGAAGCTCTTTATATAGAACAAAATGTACATACAATATCACCCAACCTGTGTTGGTATTCGTTTATCGACCTCAGAAGAATGAAAGGCTGAGTCGAGGTGTTTAAGAACAGACTAAATCAGTGACTCACCCCCTGAAGTGTGCCTGAAATAAACCTTTAATGAGTCTAGCAATTATTGTATAGAATTCCAGAAAGACAAATAATGTATTACTATTCCTTCTTATTTAGGGTCACTGCTGAAAGTGTTAGACTTGTGGAACCCCTGTTTATTATTTTTTTAAGAGGCCTGAACAATAAAGGCAGCCACCCCACAAACAAAGAGCTACATGACGCTGGCCACAGCCCAGGAGATTGCATAAAAAAATGTGTTACATTTTGCTTAGGGGTAGCAAGGGAGACTTCAGGGGTTGCAGTTCTGACCACTAAATGACATCCCCGGGGCAATGCCCACTGCAGATGTCAACACACATCACCACCGGTGAAAGGACGGTGGAGAATGAACAGATATGGTGCTCTACAGCAGGACTTTTAAGTGTAACACAGTTACTCCGAACTCATCAAGGAGGCGCCTACAGAGTGCACCACACTATCAACATGTTTCTTTCTCTGAGCGCTTTCTCAAGGTCAAACCGAGATCCTCATGAAGCTATGCCTCTATGAAATGCCCTGGTTATCCAGTTGGGAGGTGAATTCGATTTACAGTGGATGAGTATGCGGGTGAGGCCAATGGGATCGAGACACCTGTGTGTTCTTTTCAATATACAAAGTCATCTAATAGGTGGCAAACCCATTAGATGAGCAAATACCAAATGGGAGGGGTTGTAGAACTCACTGGGACCGACTGGTGAGAAGGAGATTTCAGATCAGTGAGTATTAAGCCTGGTGAAGCACGGTTACAGACTAGAATTTAGCAAGGTTCCCCTCGACTCCAGATTGTTCCCAACGTCAGGGCCCTGCAACTGGGTCCAGAGAGCTCCCTGTCAGGGAATTCAGGAATTGTTCAGGAATTGATCTTCATTTATACTAGTGGAGAGAAAACTGAGGCTGGAATTTAATTTTGTCCTTTTTCTGAAAGCAAAGGTCTTGCTGGATGAAGGCGCGTGATGGACCTTAAAAGATTGCCCTTATCCATGTGGGTCCTCAGGGCCAAGATGAAGGTCCCAGAACAAGGCATCACACTGTTCAGCAAGTGGGACTCCCTCTTTCTCCTGAAAATAAATCACCTCTGCCTGCACATTGCCATCTAGAATGTACCTCAGAAAGGCCTGGCATTTGCATTTGGGAACTACCACTATACATTTCAGGTGTAATCTTTCAGCCTACCAATTAAGTCAAGGGTATTATCGAAAGTCATGGGACCAGTGTTGTGGTTAACACATGCACAGAGGATTCTAGGCCAGCCCTACCTGGACAACTGGTTGATCAACACAGCGTCTTCTCAAATGCCTGAGCTGGGTGCGAGGATTGTAGGTTCTATGATGTCTGCTCGAGATAATTTTTCTGATGCCCATTTGCTTAAATTGTTTCTTTTGTACACATTTCAAGTAAAATAAAAAGCAGGGGTAGACCCCCACAACCGCTCCGACCCCCCTATCTTAATAAATACCTAAACCTAACCCACCATCTCATTTTGTAAAAGAAAAAAGAGAAAATGGGCCTGCGAGCAAATAGGTCAGTGCCTGATTGCAATGGGCATCCTGGAGAAGTGTGGTCTGCTCCTGAGTAGGGCGAAATCAATGCTGGCCCTGGCACAGGATATTTCTTTCATTCTTTTATTGGGGCTTAGTTCCAGAAAAGAAAGACTGGGATTGGGTACCGGCCGCAACTAAGGATTATGAGGCTGCTGTCATGGCTGGGTTAGGGAAAAAGGATTGTCCAGTTGCAGGACACCTGTCTTTATTCCATCGCATTCGGCAGAAGGAGCGAAAGCAAGGAGGCGGTATTGAATACATGCGAACATGGCAGCATGCTTATTTGTGGCGCTCTGGGTGTGTCTGAATCTGCGCCCAGTGGTGGAACATAGTCTGCGCCACCGGATTCCTGCATTGTATTCCCTAAAGATAATAACACATTAACTCCAGACATCAGGGATATGGTACGGTACAATGGTGGATGTTGACAGACCATTTGAAGAAGGGCTGTCACCTGTACCCACCAAATGCTTCAGTTGTGATAACAGACACCAGTGGTCAGGGTTGCAGTGACATGCTGCAATCCTGACAGGCACATTGGAGCCAGAAGGAACATCTGCGTTCCTCCAGTTGGAAAGAACTGACTGCCATTTTCAGACCTCTGTCTTTTTCTCACAAGTCCAAGGTTGTCCAGTGAGGATCCATAGAGACAACTGACTTACTCTGACATATGTGGAAAGGGGTGGGAGTCCTCATTCCCAGGGGTTGAATTCTATTGCAGTCTAGACATGTTCCGAAAGTAGAGAACTTGGTAGCAGGTCTAACGGGCATGGTCTTCCCCTGCTCTCAGATAATGTCACTGTCCTGGAAAGTATTTTCCAGCATATGCCAAAGGTTTAGCACACCAGCAGCGGGCCTCTTTCCCATGATTCACATTGCAAAGCTGCAAAGGTTCTGTTCTCAGACCCCAGGGCTTGAAGAGTGGATGCAATGTCATTTTTTTAATTTTTTGTATTTAATTTGATTTAGTTACATATAGTATCTTTTCAAATATTTGCAAAGGCACAATAAACATTTGCACAAAGCATTTAAAGCCCAAAAATATTTTACACAAATAATACAACCAATCACTTATGTACACTCTGGTAAAACAATACATTAGAATAGATATGAATTCATTAACCATCCCACATACACAGAGGGCGAACAAGAAAAACACAGTAATCCAGACTAACATTAACCAAATCTATGACACGCTCATCCAGTTACACTTGGAGTGGATGTTAATACCTCATATAGCGTTAACTTCAATTACATTGACTCTTGGTAACACCATATGTAGGAACAGCACCACTGCTATTTGGACTCACACTCTGGCATTTGAAAATATTAGTTGCCATATTTCATCACTTTCCATATCATTCTGCAATTGAATCACCCTATCGAAACACCTTATTCTAGGCTCCCTCAGGGCTCTACATTTTACCACTAAGTGCTGTAGTGTTTCGCTTTGGGAACGAACCCTGCAATACCTACAGTAGTTTTCTTCAACCGTCAGGGTTTTCCTTCTACACAGTATTTCCCGTGTAGGCCAAATATTCAATCTAAACCTTAAGAAATCCATACAAATCTTTGGGGATGGACATTTCAGCAGGTAAGATTCCATAATCCCCACTTTTTTGGTACCAAAAAACAAATGATTAAAGTCTTTCGGCCTCATTACGAGGTTGGAGATAGCCATGGAGCTATAAGCTCCATGGCTGCCTCCAAAACCCTACCGACTCCGCCCTGGTGAATGGATCAATTACCGGATCATTCCAAGGTTGGCGGGACCGGTAATTCCCCATTAACCTGGGCCATTCCCCATTCCCATTTGAGCCCCCATAGGGCTCAATGGGAATGGGGAAGGCGCTAATAACGCTACCGCAAATTGCGGTGCCATTATTAGCTCCAGTGTCCCTCTGCGGGTCCCATCCTTAACGCCTGGAAAAACCAGGCGTTAAGGGAGGACCCGCAAAGGGAACTCGTAGTAGGGCGGTAAGGGATTACCGGCACCGGTGCCCTAACCGGTGCCGGTAATCCCTTACCGCCCACCTCGTAATGAGGCCTTTTGTATTTTACACACCTTTCTTCATTCAAGGCCCAATCGGCTAAGAAGATCTTCGCTTTGGCACGATCAGGGTTTGATAACAATAATTCAGTGGTTACATCACAATCACCCAGCTTATCCATTACATGATTCCTCCAAGCACTAGGGTAACGCACCCTGATTTGATCAAATAATAAGCAGTAACTGCTAGAATAGTTGAACTTTCTAAACTCAATAAGCATTTGCGGTAGAATGCGCATTGTTTCCATTAAACACAAGCATACAAGGACAATAGTCCAAATTTGTGACGAATAATCGCCATAGGCGCACTAGGAGTAAGAGACAGTAGCTGTTTCCAGTACATTGATTCTAATGAATCCCAATACTCTTGTTTTTGCGGGAGGCTTCCCTCCACACTGTATGTGATTATTGGGACTACCTTATTTTATAGAATAGTACCACATGTTGCAGAGAAAATATGCCGTATTTGTTAATTAGGATCCGAGACTGGGAGATTAAGTGCCGCATTTTAATCCTGGTTATTACCTCTTCATCTCTCAATCTCTCTCGCTGCTCAATCAATACCCCTAGGTATTTATACTGGGACACGCTTGCCAATTGAATGTCTTGGAGCGACCATGAAGGGGGTCTTACGCTTAGTCACAGTGGAGGGAGTGCACCTTATTATTTCCGATTTCTCGGTGTTAATGACCAAATTGTTTAACTGTACATAGTCTCCTAGTCGCTGCAGCATTCCTAGGAGACCCTGCAGGGTTTGCTAGAGTAAAACAAGGTCATCTGCGAATAGGAGATAAGGGATTTTCTGGGCCCCAAGTTTCGGCACATCTCCATTACAGTTTTCGAATTCATTACCTAAATCTATGATAAAAAAATTAAACAAGAATGCGGCCAATGTGCACCCCTGCTTTAATCCCCTTTTGGTCACGATTTCTGGGGATAATTTCCCATCAAGGTTTATGCGTACTCTGATTGATGTATTTGTGTGGAAAAGTATTATTAGTGAAATCAGCGAGTGTGGGCAGCCATGCAGTATTAATTTCTTATTTAACCATGTTCTATCCACAGAATCAAAGGCCGCTTAGAAGTCAATAAACCCCATATACAGGGGAAGTCTTCGTTCGGCTTGCTGGGCTTTTAATCATCTTCAATGTGATAATGTACGGGATGGTACCAAGACCCTTAATAAAACCAGACTGCAGTGGATCCATCAAGTTCTTACTTCTTACCCATGATTGTAATTTGTCCAAGACTAAGCGGCAATAAAGTTTCCCCGGTACATCTAGCAGCGAGATGGGTCTATAGCTGCTTGGGTTCCCTCTGTCCCCTTTTTTGTAAATAGGGATCGTTATTGCCTCAGTCTATGACTTAGGTAGGGTCTGTGACGTATTCACTAGCGAGATGATTTGAAACCAGATTGAGCCCCAGATGTCAGGATATTTTTTAAGACCGTAATTAGATAGCCCATCAGGTCCTTTTGCCTTAGAGTTACTTGCCGTGGTAATCAGATGTTGTATATCTGTTAAGTCAAACTCTAAATGAAAAGCAATCAGGAATTTCAGTTGTTAACTTGTGGCGATGGTCTTAATTGGACCATAAAGATTAGTGAAATATTCAATCCAAGTATGCACATGGACTGCTGACGTTTGGAGATCCAATTGTGGTGCCACTGCCACTTGGTTTATCACAGACCTAATTTTTTAAATACTTTTACTTGCTAAGGTTTCCAGCATAGTCGCACTATTCAATTAAAACAGTGCCTCCCGATGACCTTTAATCCAGTTTCGATACCTATTTTTTAACCTACTGGACAGGTGCTTTCTATCTTCTTCGGGCATGCTGCTTAAACCTCTCAAGTCTGCACGTAGCTGTTTTTTTATCTCTTTAACCAACCGCCATATCAAAGACATGAAGATGGCACTTAGCAGCCTTTGTTTCAAACTTAGGTTGGTGAAAAACTTGGAATAGGTCGGAGTATATACATCTCACATCATCCAACTGGTTATTCTTATTGGATAAGCCCAGTTTTAGCAATCTTTCCAATTGTATAACTTTGCTCTCCGCCTATCATAGCCGATTCCCACCAGTATTCACTATACATGAGCCTTTCACCACAGGTTGGTCAGGTCCATTACGGATTTCACCTATCTCCCACTCGGCCATCAGCATATTATGATCACTTGCTCTGGATTCGATCACCTCAAAGTTTGACATACTCGGCCACAATACCTGATTCACATATATATAGTCAATAATTGACTTACTTTCTCCCTTCTGCCATGTCGTCATTGGAGGAATATCGGAACCAAATGCACCGTTAAGCATGATCAAACCCCTGGCCCGCACCATTGAGGACCATTTTTGGTATCTTGTCTTGTTTCTATTATCAGATTCCACTAGGCAATTTAAATTCAAGTCACCCCCCACCACTACTGCACTAATAGTCTGTTCTTCCACTACCAGATCTAAAAGGCAATTTAAATGATGAAGAAAAATATCATCCGACATGGCAATAGGGTTCCAGTAGACATTTAATATAGCATATCCAACATTCCCCACCATGACTTTGACCATCAGCATATATCTATTAGGTGCAGCCCAAAATTCCGAGGACAGTCCTTTCTTCATTTTAACCGCAGTTAGAATGCCTGAACTTGGACAGCCTGTTGGGGGTTTTAAAGCTGGATTTAAATGTAGTTCATGGTCGTCCCATATGGGTAGTGTTGTCAGCCCGGTCTCCTGCAGCAGCATTATTGATCAGATGCTTGAAACCCCTGGTGTTCCAATTTACAAGTGTTAGGCGGGCCCCCTCAATTTCCTTCTCACATTAATTCTTAGTACAAGAACAACAACCCAGACCTAAGGGGATAGTAGGACGCTGGTTCATTGTTCCTTGACTTTCCCTCCCTGACCCATTCTGACTAGAACCCTGTTCCTTTAGGGGCCTTTGACGGGATGTAGATCCCCCTTCCATACTAAGTGCAAATCCCAGGCTATACAAATCATCTTTAGCTTGCCAGAGTAAAGTGTTCACTACCCGAGATTTCACCCAGAGTCTTATTGAATTTAACCAGTGTTTGACTGGAAATTCTACCAAGGCTATATCCGAGGACACAATGTCCACCAATTGGGGAATTCTGGAAAATATAGCCATTGCGGCCTTTCTATTTAGATTGTACTGCGTGGAGGGAGGGTTCCTGCACGCTAGGACTTGGGCGTAAGGGGCCGGGGGTACTCTATGGGGGAGCTTTTTTTTTTGTCTTTGAATGTTTGGGATTTCGCTGTTGCTTGCAGTCTTTGTTGGATCTTATTTTGCCTTTGACTTAAGGCACCCTCTATTAAAGTCATAATGTCACCGGACATCTCAGCTTGGAGATCAGCATTGCTTTTTTGAGACGGCAGCTCCTGGTAGAGTCTCTCCGATACCAAAGCGGATGCAATAAAAGGCTGTACTTGGCACGCCGGGGCCTAAAGTGCCTTTGGCCCTAGATTAACTACCTCGACTTCCCCCAACGTAGCCTCTTTCTGTTGCTCCATCACATTGCTCACTATAGGGCCAATATCAGCCAGTGGTTGTTTAGTTGAGAAGGTATGTGTGCTCTTGTCATATAGGCATCCACTGCTCTACGGATTTCCAATCTCTGGGCAGCCTCGGCTAAAACCACTGCAGCTTGATCATCAGTCGCAAGACGGCTCACTTCTCTAGGCATCACATTCGAATCATTTGTGTTTGTGTCTTCCTTGCTGTTGCCGGTGTTTAATACCTCCATCAGACCATCCACTGGGGGGTACACCATTGCCTGAGCAGCACTGACGTCGAGAACACTGGATTTCCTAGCTTGGGCATGGAGCTGATATTTTTGCTTTATATGTTGGGAGGTGATCATGGTGTCACGACTCGCTCCCTTCGCTCCCGTTCCCGCCACTTGGGGGCATGTTTTGGGGCTTATTCCTTGCTGGACATTTCCTCCGAACCTAATGCCACAGTGCTGTAATGAATTGGGAGCGCTAAATCCCTATTTTCCAAACTACTTCCCTTCCGGATCCATTCCAGGTTTTTGGCAGCCAGCATGCTTCTTTAACCAAATGACTGTGTTTCCCAGAATGCCTGGCCCACTGCTCCACCTCCACCCTTGCAGGACAAGGTTGGGTGGAGGATAGGCAACACCTGTGGCTGCAGGTGCAGCAGTCAGCACACCCGAGGCGTGTGCTCGTTAAACAGCTTTAAAAGCCTCAGTCTCACTTCAGTCCAGCGCTGGTCATCGATTGCAGTGTTCCTGTTTTTGACTAGTCCCTGGTTCCTGGTTCCTTGCCTTTGTACCTTCTTCCTTGTTCCTGTTTCCTTGTTTCCTTCGCCCTGAATTTCGGATTCATGAGCTAATTGATTTCTGCTCCCTTGATTTCCCTTTTTGTCTTCCTCTGTTTGCAGGCAGCAATTCTCAGTGTTTTCCCCTTTTAGATGCAGCCCAGTTTGTCTGTGTTCTATATTTCTTTGACTCTGTCTTTTGCTGCAGTTACCCATTTGCCTTAGCCTTCCTCTTAGTTTAGTTTCCTGTCTTTTCCTTGGAGGAGTAGGGAGAAGTTTGCATAGGTTATTTCGTTTTTCCCTGCTCCTGATCCTTACTTTCTAGAGGATCCATTCCATGTTTTCCACTGCACTTCTGCATTTATTTTCCCTTTGATTATTAGGTGTGGTGTGCGGTAGTAGCTAGCTCCTGTGTGAATGCTTATGTTTTCCTCACTATTTTGTAGACACTATTCCCACTTAGGTATTTAGTTTTCCTTCCATTGCTGTTCTAGCCTTTCGGGGTCCCAGTTTCTTCAACAGGATTCGTGGGCTAGCTGACATTCAAGAGGTTTATCTCGTCCTCGTGAGTACAGTTCTTAAGTTCCCTTCTGTAATACCATCAAGAGTGTTAGTACACAGATCCTGTCATTGCTTGCCCTCCACGTGGGTTTAGCGCTGTCAGTACCTGTAACAGCAATTGGGGGTAAGGCGCTTGCCGACTTTCCTCGCGGTCAGGTGCTTACCCCACATCCCTTTTCATATATTGGTTTTGATGTCACACTCTATTTGCATTCCTGGGTTCTAGCATACCTGAGTCGTAGCTCCTTGGTGCACATTTCCCTTGCCATATTCGCTGCCTTTGTACTCGCCTGACTAATCCTGACACATGGTATTACGCTTTGGTACCGATATTACTTTAATGAACTGCTTCACTGAGGATTTCCCTATGTTTTTCGGTAGTGGTTCGATTTTTTGGTAATTTTTGTTTTATGGTATTCCTCGCTTTTTTTTAGCCTCTTGCACCAAGGCTGTAGGCCCTATGGGTACCTGTGGTGTCTAGTCAAATGGTCGACAGACAAAGGGTCAACAGACAAATGGTCGACACAATTTGGTCGACAGGACAAATGATCGCATTTTTTTTTAGTTATATATATATTTTTTTTTAGGTTTTCGTTTAGGGAAAAAAAGGGGTTTTTAGCAAAAAAAAGGGGGTTAGGGGGGACCCCCCCAAAAAAACAAAAATGTGAAAAAACAAAAAAAATGTTTTCGATCATTTGACCTGTCGACATTTTGGTGTCGACCATTTGTCCTGTCGACCATTTAAATTCGACCATTTGACCTACAACCGGTACCTGTTTATCCGCCTCCAAGGTACCTTGGGGGCTCACACTGCTGAGCGGCCCTTTTTCCTTCAGATTTACCTTAGGTGCAGTATCCACAGTTTCTATAAATTCTTCATAGATTATATTTTTGATACATGGTACTACTGACCGGGAGGCTTGCATTTTTCCCGTGTCTTCGAGGGGGATCACATTGAGAATATTAGAATCAGTTTGACTAGCCACCAAATGCGAATGCATCTTGGCACCTTCACTTTGTACCCATTTATCGTAAAGCTTCTCTGTTAAGAGGTTATTCTTTGATTGCCATAGAGTAATTTTTTGTAAGGAATCATCAAATACAACCAATTTTTGTTCACACAAATTTAGGGTCTTAACCATGGATGATAAGGCCAAAATCATAGCTTGCAGCGCAATTCCCACCAAATTATCTGACTGCTGGACAATAAGTGAGGTATTGGTGCTATGGTTGTTCATGATCACCTTTATAAGGGAAGATGTATCATCAGAAGAAAATGTTTCTCCACTACTAGTTTGAGAGAACATCACCGGAGACGCGGATAAGTGTTCAGACATCAATTTATTGGAAAATACAGAATCGTTTGCATCAAAGTCAATTACAGCGTCATTACTCAATCATACAGGGCACTCCGCCGTAGTCTTCATGGCAGGCCCAGCATTTAGTGTGAGGGCCACTCTGTCACCATCAATCGGGATATCCGACACCATAGGCGGTGCCGCTGAGCTACCCTCTGCTGGTTTAGGCATTGGTACAATGTTCGTTTTGGCCATCTCCTACATCTATTCGGGCCGCATGTGTTCCATGGCCGCCTTCCCTAATTCGGTGACAACATGGCAGGAGGTATCGCATTTCGCTCTAAACGCTGACAAGGACCCGTTGAAGAATGAACGGATATCCGCATTCCCCCAAAGGCACTTATCACTAAGGCTTTGTCTGGGGGTCGAGCATGCGTATGAGGATGCAATGTAATGCACCTGGGGCCAGAGAGATGGTGTTTTCATTTCCTCAAATTCCCCTCATCAGGAAGGTTCTGTAGAAAATTCAGAGAGAATGAACCCAAGTGTTGCGGTTGGCTGCAATATGAACGTAGATGCTCTGGTTTTCTATTTTCAAGGAGATTGCAGTGGAACCAGATACGTCTCTTCCATGATTCCCTTTCCTGGAAGCTTTGTTTGTCTGACTTCACTTATCGGTCTAGAATTTGAGGGGAAGGGACTACAGAACAGGAGTTCGACAGAGGATCTGGCAATTGCAGTCAGCAGTCTCGTGAGTCAACCACATAGCAGTCATACTCTTGGCATTGGTACCCGGTTCAGTACTAATGCAAAGAGATGGTAACACCCCCTTTGAAATGTGATCCTGTGAGTATCCTAATTTGTATCTGCAACAGGGGTTTGAGATGGGTTTTGCAATTGCCCCAATACGAGCACAATGGGTGGCAATACAGGCCTTTAAGGAACCAATGAGAGATGTGCCTATTCAGTTTGTCTTTTGCACAGTTTTTTCTTTAGATAGACTTTCAGTGAATTTGTTGCTTCCTCCCTGAAACTCACTGATTGTATTAATGGGCATGCAATGTCCTCCATTGGAGCCTTTGTGGTAGGCAGATCTGATTTCCTGACATTCAAAGTGATATCTTTGGCACCCATTACTTCAGCCCAAAGGTTGGGGCAGAAAACAGCCCTGGTAAATTCAGATCCCCATTTGAGGATCTTCTCAGATAAGATGGTTTTCCATTCAGGGAATTCTTCTTTGCTGAAAGTTCTATCCGAATTTCATGTGAATTGAGAAAATGTATTACTTGTCTCCTATCCAGAGTCACTCCACCTTCTGGATGTCAGACAGGCCATCCTGATTTACCTGAATAGAGTGACTTCTTCCCATCAGCCACATTCTTTGTTTTTGATGTATCGTACATCGAAGCGGGTGTCTGGCTGACCATTGCTTCCATCAGTAGGTGGTTGTATTTGCCCATGACATTGGCTTATTAGTCCACAGACATGCTCCGGCTTCCTTTATTTATCTTATTTATTTTAATGTTTATAATGTGCCAAATGCCCATGGGTCTCAGAGCACACATGAAGCGGACAAGACAAGGACGCACAAGAATCAGTAGCCAGGAGATAGAATTCGGGCAGCCCCGTACTTAACCTGGGTTAAGATTGAACAAGTGAGTTTTTACTTGTTTCTTGAACAGTGCAAGATTGTTAACCAAGCATATGGACCCAGGAAGTGCATAAGGGCGCCTGGGTATTAAAAGAGGTCCCCCCGAAAGGCGCCAACTTGTATCTGAGCTAAGCAAGGGTGGCATAGGCAGAGGACCGAAGTTGTCTCCCTAAGGTGTGAGCCTTCAAACAGTCCTTTAGATATATTGGGCTAGCACTTGACTGGCATTTAAATGACAGCATAAGAATCTTGTGGGTGGTCCTATGTTTGTCTGGTAAACAGTGCAATGTTCTATGCAAATCAGACACATTGGCGCTTTTGGACATGCCATGAACGGCACGAATTGCGCTGTTTTGTGCAACCTGTAGTGACTGCGTGTTTCAGAGTGCGGTTCCAGCCAGCAGGCTGCTACAGTAATCAAGTCTGGAATTAATTAATGCTGCAGCTAGCAGAGCACAGTTCTTGACTGAGAGAAATGGGTTAATGTAATTAAGTAACTTGGAGATGAGGCCACAAAAAGATCGAATGTAAGAGACGTGTGGTCTCATGGTCAGTTCAGCATCAAGGATAACCTCTAGCGTTTTAACTTTCTTGGACACGTTGATGATATTGCCAGCAATACAAAAGTTGGCATAGGTAGGGTTCCGTTTTTTAAGACAAGAACTGGATACTACAGCCAGGAGCTTGGTTTCTAATCAGTTCAAGGCAAGTGAGATGTCGGCCATCCAAGCCTGGACTGCATTATGGATTTTGTTTATGGCAACTGAGCCCTGTTCATAAATCACGCTCATCTCAAGAACGACCTGGGTGATATTAGCATAATTTGCATACTGTACACTCAGGGTTTCCAGTAAGTCAAGCAGGGGCCTAATTTAGATGTTAAACAGGGTTGGTGAAATCCATGTGCCCTGGGGGACACCACATGTTTGAAGAACATGGGAGGAGCTTGCTTCACCCACTGCTACCCAAACAGATTGAAGCCCAACAAATGAAGATGAAGAGAAGCATTGTGTCACCTGCTCGAAGCAATGTGCCAAGTCCCTGTGCATTGCTAGAGTGGTCCTCTAGTTCAAAAGCAGCAGCATGTTCTAGGAGCATCAGCAGGGTGGGATGACCCCTATCCACTATGCTGGCCAAGGTGGATAACCGTCCCATGCTGAGCTCTGAAGTCAGATTGATGTGACCCCAAGATGTGATGATCTTCATTGTGTCTCTGTAGCTGCACATATGCCAATTTGTCTATGATCTTAAAAATAAAGGGAACATTCATGATTGGTCGATAATTATGAGTAATTGGAATGCCTGCATTTGTGTTCTTTACCAGAGGTGTAGAGGGAGGATGGGACTGAGCCTTCGTCAAAGGAGAGATTGATGAGCTTTGTCATCCAGGGGAGCAGTAGCTCAAGTGAGCCCTTACAAATGTCTGCTGGGCAACAATCGCCGAGGCAGGATGATGGTTTCAAATTGTGGATAACTTTAAAGACTTGGTCCTCTGTGCAATGAACACAATGGAACATAAACACATTCCTTTACGGAAGGATAGATCAATGAAAGATTGAGCTGCCTCCTGTGCAGAAGCTGTGAGGGTCTCTCTCTTGGATATCTTCAGAGCCCCCATATGGACTTCTCCTCAGGTCTTTTTGTCCCATTATAGGGTTAGAGTGGGCTTGAAGTCTGAGGCCTACTTTGGGACCAGGTTTTAGGTGCAGGTTTGACTTGAACCCTTGTTTTCTCTGCCAGTAGTGTATTAATCACAACATCGGGTGTGTTAAATAACATACAAATGTACATATATTTTCAAATGTGTGATTTTTTGTTTATTATTGTCTCCCTGGGGTTGAGCTGCCATTGTAGCCTTACACGCTTAAGTAAGGGGACAAAGAAGAAGGATGAGCTGGTAACGCCTTAATTACATATGGTCATTTCCATTACTCCGAGTGCTACTCTTCCTCTTCATCTTACTTTTGGCAATCCCGACCGCTACAGTGGGTCACATGTGTTGTATGGTCGGAAAGACCCACAGAAAAGGTGCCTATTCTAGTAGGGAAGGATCAGGAGCTATGGAAAAGAGTTAGTTTGTTCCCAGAAAACATCACAGTATGCAGGAAATCCCTCATAAGTAAGTAAGGTGACAAGGAAGAGTAGGACTATGAGTCATTTGAATTACCATAAATAATTAGGCATTATTAATATCCCTGGAAATAACATTTTCAATAATGCTTGCACATTGGGGTTTTGCTCTATGTGCAGCATTGAAAGGTATTTTTTTCCCATTGCTCCCCAACTACTTTCCACAAAAAAATGTTTGTGTGCTATTTTCATGAAGCGAGACACAGGCGGCTTGTTGTTATCAACATAACAATCTCCATGACAATTATAAGTACAGGGCGATTAGCACTGTGTTTAAGCACTCGCCTGGGAAGATCTACAAGTGCAAATCCCAGAAAGGTAGGCTCAACTGACTAACCTTCTGAGGTCAATAACTTGAGTAACAATTAATTGGGTAAGAATAACAGGACATGTCCCAGTGTTTAGAAGCAAGCTGACAGTGTGAATGATGAGATTATGATGACTCTCTTTAACTTCACTCCACACCTGCCATCCACTCAGTCTAAAATTGGAAGGCTGGGACCTGGGATAGCATTGTAAAAGCTGATTGCACTGCACACCAAATGAACATAGTTACTATAGAGTGGAAACGTAAGCTGCAAGCACCGGCTGATGTCCATAATCCTTCCCTGAAATATATTTGTGGAATAATTTTGAATAATCACTGGGATGACAGGCAGGCAGGCAGCACACAGTGATAAAGTGTCTAGCTTGTTTAGCTTTGCATAGGGATGCCTATCAAAGATGCTGATGCATTCTGATGCTTCACTCTTTGGGCTCCTGATGCAAGCAATCATCAGATGAACTCAATTACGCGAAGTCACCCATGACAAAACGTAGAAAGTGTAAGCTTAATGTTGGATAAGAAACCCACTCGGATGGCACAAAACATGCATGTGCTGAAGGGAAATCAGGCAGAAGAGAGAGGCTGTAGGGGGTGGATGAATGAATATCCATTTAGGGATTGACTAATGAATGAGAGTGTGAATGTATGATTATGAAGATAGATGAATTGGGAAGGGAATAGTGCTGGGGGGATGACCGAAACATTTTGAACAATGATGAATACATGAAAGCTTAAGGACATATGATAGCCTGAGGATGTATGGATGGATATATGCATACTTTTGATATGGAGTAATGGAATTTTGAATGTAGGGAATGATTAATGAGCTGAGGTTGGGTTAATCAATGGAAATGTGAAGATGGTTAATAGGTGTGAGAACACGAGAGAAAAACCCACAACAAGGCCATACCATGTGATTCCAATGTTTATTGTGAAGCAGCCAGCAAATTCAAGCATGTGCAACTTAGCATGCAAGGGCATTAAAGTGACAGTGCGAGTCGTACCGTAGTTAAAGCCCAGAACATGACTGGATGCATGAAGACCTTTCACCAGCTGCACAGCATCCCAGTTTTCACACTTCACATTTGTGGGGACAGTGAAGGTTGCTCTAAAGCTGCTAATTCTACCACAATCCTGTCTGAGGATGCACACATTTTATACTGCTGTGCGAAATGCACAAAGCGTCATAGGCAGCTTTCAGTTCTGCAAGGTATGTGTTTACTAAGGCGTTGTGGGGTACCATCATTCTTAAAGATTCAGAGACAGCAGCATCTGGTGAACATTTTCATTGCTGGACCCTTAATATGTCCCCCCAAATTATTGTGAAGGACTGTGTGAATTGCGAAGGCATTATCAAGCACGACACAGACAACAGATTCAAAGTTCAAAGCAAATGTATTTATTAATTCAATTATCAGGATGCTGTAACGTCTAACTTGCCCTATACTGAGGTGGAATTTCCCTACCTATGAAACTAAGGACAGTCCGAGTAAGTAAGTTCCACTTAAAAGTCTGTCTGTGTCCAAAACCTATACTTGACCTCACAATTAAACTATACAATGTGTAAGAATGTCAGCAACAAAAGAAAAAGTGTTCCAAACAAAGTTCTGAGCTTCTTCCAGCTCTAAGCCTTCTTTCCAGCTCCCCTTCCCCAAGTTCAAAGCAGTTCAAACAGGCCCCTGTGTTCCTTTCCCCAAGTAAGGAATACAGTTCCTAAAGGGCCTTAGGGTTACCTTCCCCAATGCTGCAACACAGTTCCAAAAAGGGCCTGGAGGTTCCCTTCCCCAAGGATGCAACACGTTTACCTTGCCATTGCATAATCAGTTTCAAGTCTCTGAATTCCTCACAACCAATTCCAGGTCACCTTGAATGCCCCTCAAATTCAGGGACTGCAGATTGCTATTCTTCCCCTTTTGCAATCTTGGTTACCAATAAAGATTCTTTATCTGGACTTTTCTTGACTTTGCCAGACAGGATTTCCTCAGTCTAGGTTCAGTAGTCAGACCACACGGTCCACCCACTACTGGTCACGCTGTTCTGCTCAATTTATGCTTAGTTCAAAATGGCGCAGGTACAATGCATTCTGGGAGTGCTCTGAGCCATGTTGGATATTTACTTCACTCCGCAGTGAAAGGCTGCACACATTTTGCTGAAGTGTTAGATTCACAATGCTGAGACAAACATGTTTTTTTCAAACTTGGTATGCAGTCAAGGACATTTATGCTGGGAAACTGTTCTCCGTGGAGCATGTTTTTAGAGCAGGGAGGTCCTGCATTCCTTGGGGGGGAGCTCTCGATTGACCAAGCTGGCGACCGACGGCTGTCCCTCAACTGCGCAGGTGCAATTCCAGAAGGTTCGAGAATTAACTCCTTTTTTTTGAGTGCCTATATAGGCGGAAACCTGGAAGGGTCAAGTGAGACTTCAGCCTGAGAAGGACGCTCCGTCTGGCCTTCCTGTGAGCTGTGGCACTCTCGTCCTGGCTGTCCTCGGGGTCTTCCAGCCGTAAATGGGCGAGATGAAGAATGATAATACGCTCACGGTGATGTATTCTTTCTTTGACTTCTTTACTTTTTCTGTGATCTATGTCCATGTTAGTTTTATGAGTTATTTCTATGTACTTGTAATCTTTGAATAAATAGCCGTAAAGAGCTGATTATCTTCTAAAGCGTGCGTGGCTGTGAATTATTGTGTCTGTATTTGGGTTGAAGTATTTGCTCTATAATTGCATTGGTGATTTATGGTAGTTCCGTGCACTTCTCAGAGGAGAGCAATACACACACAACCAAAAATCATAGGTTTCTCGCTCACGCAGGTTTCTCCTTCACCACCCCTGTGCTTCAGCTTGCATTCACTGTGAATTCTTCTTGTCAGTCTTTTAGTTTTGCCACAGGGTGTTCTTCCACACCCCTCACTTGATGGTACTTACTCTCTCCCACCACCTTCCTTGCATACACTTTATAACTTCATCAATTGCTTTTCACTTTATTCATAATGTTGCATCTTTGCCTTTAAAATGTTTATTAAATGTGATTCACACTTGTTTCCATTCCATTCATAAGCTTCACAAAGCTTTCCTTCAATTCGGAATTCAATAATACTGGAAAAGGAGCTCTTCAGTTCAAGATTCAATATCACATACTTCACATTTAAATTCCTTCCTTTACTGTTCAGCATTTTGTTTGTAGAACTCAGAAACCCCTTTGGGTTTATGATCAATTGCACATACAGTTATAGTGTAACGGGCAGCACCATATGCCTCGCTGTAGCCCATATGGCGCACCCCAGTATGAGTAGTCCTTCTGTTTCGCTGAGTTGTCGGCGACTCCTGTGGGCAGCCTCTCTCTCTCTTGTTTGCTTTGCGTACACCTATCTGTGTATCTGTGTCCCTGCGAGCAACACTCCCTTGCCATGAACTCTACTGTGGGCTGCAGATAGCTCTGCCTCGCTCTCTCTATTGGTGCCCCGCAGAGCTTTCAAGTCCACTGTCCCCCACAGCTCCAGCTGTGGGCACTAAGCAAGGGGTGCTCCTTCAGTCTTGCTCCTTTCACATCACAATCAGGCCCTGCTGTCACGGCTTCCTGACAGCACCCAACAGCATCCTGGCTTCCCGGAGGATCCTCGCCAGTCTTCCTCATTGCAGGATGTCAACCCTCTCAGGCCCACTTCTCCTGGCCTGGCATCTCACCTGCTAGCTTCCCTTCTCATGCTGTTGGCTCTACCTTTTATACACCTGTGTCTCCCTAACAGGTTGCAGGTGTGAGCCCTTGTGTACAATTGCCTGACTTTAATTAGTGGTGTTCTTGGGACATGCCTGACCTTCACCACAGTCTTCAGGCCTCTTCCTCATCTCAATACCAGAGTGGTGAAATGACATGTTGGTGTGCACCACTCATAGGGCCTGATTCACAGAAGTGTTTTATAAAGGCCCAATCCTATAGGAAAATGCTCTGTGAATCGGGCCCATAGTCGCCTCTTCCTCATCCCATTACTATAGTGATATGAATGAAGGGAAATGAGGGAAAGTGATTGGCAACAGCCTACAAAGGCAGGGGGAGTGTAAGGTTGGTAATCACAAGGAAAGGGGGGTTACCATGCCTCACCTGCAACATCCTCTTCCCAATCCCCAAGTACCCTCCAACCATGTGATCCTCCCTCGCATCTCCACCCCAGGGGTCAGGATCCAAATGTGATGGCCTTTCCCTGGCTACCTCAGAAGAGGATCCAAGGGGACTAGGTGTGAGGATACCCTCAGATCTTACAGTGTCCCATCCGAGCAAAACAATTCAGCCTGAGAAAAACCTATTAGCACGTACCACAGTCGGAGCAGGGTGAATTTTGCCTTGACCCATGCAATAGGGGCCATTCAGAATTTGAGGATTGCCATGAAGAAAGAAGCAGGAGTAAATGCTGATGACAGGTTTGATTTTATGCTCTTGTCGGGCCCGTCATGGTTGGAAATAGCCATAAAGTTATTGGTTCTGATCGTGGTTTTTCTGCTCATGCGTTTTTGTTCATGTCAGCTGATCCTAAATTGTTACATGAAGACCCTGCCAAAGAGTGTGAATATGATGGTGTCAATAACAACGGGTAGAGCTCCTTTTCTCACAAAACACAAGTAAATCCAAACTGATAATGGGATGGGGTTTTAAGACCAAGGATGTTGAAAATAGGGTAGGATTATGGGCCCCTTGGTACCTTGACCACACTCCCACCAAACCCAGAGAACTATGTAGAGCTCTGGCTTGGTTTAGCAGGAAATGGGGGGTGTTTCTTTATGAAAGGAGGGCTGGAAGAATATGCTGGGGTCTGAGGGAGGTGGAGTTTATGCCATGTGTGTAGAGCATGGGTACCCAAAGATGATGACTATAGAAGGAAGGAGGCAGCATGGCTAGGTAATGGAGTATTAACTAAAGGGGGGAATGTCGGGATGCGCTTGCAGCATCCCAGCCAGGCAAAATGGATCAGGCTGAGAAAAACCTATTAGCACATATCACAGTGTGAGCATTGTGAGCTTTGCATGGCAGAAGGCACATGGATCACTTGTAGTTAGTTTTGACACATTAGTTACCCACATATAGCAACACAGAAGGAGCAACAAATATATTAATGTTGCGGTTGCAGAGGTTATATATGGGGCAGTGGTATAGGCCCTGTATTTAGGAGCTGTATGCTAATTTATGATTTTTAGTGAGGTGGGAGAAAAGAGATGAAGCAGGTGGAGGATGGAGTCAGAAAGGCACTCTGGCAGAAGCAAGGCCAGCGTGTTAACATGGCAGGAGTGCCACCATATTAGATTTTAAGGCCTAGTACACAATGAAAAGACTAGAATGCAGGCCTTGATGGTGAGCTGTGACTCTATTTAACTTAGTCCGAAGTCAAATCCCCTTTCTATCCCCCATGAGAGAAACCGAGGTCAGAGGCAGCTGCGGTGCACAGAGAAATGGTAATTGAATCCAGCTGCAAGGCCTTAACACGTGGAAACGGAATGTTAGCTGTGGGGATGGCAGGTAGGGTATGCGCCCTTTGAAGGACAAATTCATGGGAATAGGGCGCCGGGTTTTGTGATTCAAACAGACCAGGTTAAGATTTAGAACACTACTCTCCTCACTCAAGGAGCAACCACCCATTGGAACTACAAGAATATGCATAACCAAAGCAAATACATCTCTAAAATTCAGAATCAGGAGCAATGCCCTGGTCATGTCATTGCTGTGCTCCTGGAGATTGAAGAAGAAAATGGGGATGCCATTTCTGGAATGTTATGTGATTTGGAATAGGAAGTGCAGAGGTGATGCCATTAAATTTAATACAAGGTCCAGGGTGCAGCTTTTGTGCGCCGCAGCTTCTGGGTTAATGAGAAGGTCTATTGGCTTACCAAAGCAGAGTTGGCCATGCTAGTTCTACTTTTATCGTGTCTGGATCGGAGGGGTGGACATCACGTGACTTTCACAATTTATTATTGTAACAATTTACTTTTTAGCTAATCCTGTGCCTGGATGTAATGGTGATGACTTAGTGGGCCACGTGAATAGGGTAATGGGTTTAGATAAGGTGTGGCCAATCGGTCTAGGGAACATAGGGTGGCATTAGCATGTTCTATAGGGGGTAGCCAATGAGGGTGGTGGGATAGCATTGTAACCTATGAATGCTGGTTTACGAGTTTCTGCTATATACCTGTAACCTCTTGGGGCGTGAGGAACTATGTGTCAGTTCGGTTCTACAGGACCACCTGAGACCTTTTTGAATGTAACAAACCTTGTTTTCCTTTACAAAACGGTGCAGTGATCATTTGGTCTCATGGATTATTCTTACTGCACCGGTTTTGGGTTAGTATTCTCTTTACAAGGCTCGGCTTAGAAATGTAAGGGGGAAATGTGGACCAATTTGCAAAAACATTTTTTTACATTGTGAATTTTGCAGTCCAATTTGGGAGGAAAACAGAGTGAAACGCTATACAAATTACAGTGTACACCAAGTCATCAATGGTACAATAGTACAATTTGTAACCTTTTTTCAATGGTACCTGTGCCGACAATGCCAGTGTTGTCACTCTAAAACAATCATATGGTGGCACACTCATGATATAGATCAATATTCACATTATAATACATTCAAATGCTGGTCCCACAATATAAAGCAGTAATTCCCCTATAAAAAGTTAGTGATGAGGCTCCAACATTCCATGTCAGCATTCAAACCTCATAAACATCACATTATTTAGAATGCTGCAGCCAGACTACAGTTTCATCTAAATCGCTGGGACATTTATTTTCCTACTTTGAGAGCATTGCATTGGTTGCCAGTAGCTAAGCACATTGAATTTAAGACGGTATGGCCCTGATTCATGGAACGTTTTCCTGTGGAATTGCGCCATTATAAAACACTTCCATGAATCAGGCCCATTGTGTCTAGTCTATAAAGTGTATTACAACCAGCCCCCATTCATTTTGCAGAAGTGTTTTATGAAGTGTATACCAACACATTGAACCTTCATTCAGTTACCGCCAGATTGTTGACATGGACATTGTCCCTGTTTGGCCATATAAAAACATGTACTTTTTCCAGGTATGAGGATGGCCCGTGGAGAAGGAAACAAAGATAATGTCATAAATAGAGTGGCAGGAATATTCCTACCAATCAGAGTCTTACTGACCGGAGTCGAAGCCCATGATTGGGGTGGATGAGATGAGATGGGGTGGGTTCTAGGTCTGCCCACCAGGTAATAAGAAGTGAGGGGAGGTAAGTGGGGGAAAGAGGGAACGAGAGTCTCATTTCAGTGGGAGTTTCAAAAATGGATATGATGGGAGGAAAGGCTAAAAGCTTGTCAGTACTCTACAATCGGCTACTTGGTGAACTAGCGCATAACGGGCCGAACAATATGGCAAAATGGGAGCGTGATTTTGGTACTGCTTTCACTGAGAAGAAGTGGGAAGATATCTGTATCCTCAACAAAATAAATCTCATATAACGCCAAGTTCCATTTAAGATATTGAACAGATTGTATTATACCCCTGCCAAGATACAGAGATTTGGGAAAGACCATGCGGACAAGTGCCATAGATGTCCTGCATATGATGCTGACTTACTGCATATGTTGATTACCTGCTGGCATTTAAAGCCTTATTGGGGATTGGGGGGACGTTGCTGCAGGGATGTTGGGGTACACAGAGAAAATGGCAGAGGAAAAGCGTAGGTTTTTTAACCTGGACTATTGCTAGCCTGGAGGCGTAGCTTATGAAAGCAAGCGTCCCCAGATAGCACGACCCTCCCCGCAATGAGAGGCAGTAATGGACTCTCCCAAAATGGGAATAAGGCTAGGACCAAGTGCGGGTGAGCTCAAGGGAAGTTTTATCTAAGTCAAATAGGGCATGCAAAGAACTCTGCAAACTCCGAGAGCGCTCTGTCCGACAATCGCAAAGACAGGCGTTTATATTTATAAAAAATGTCATAGACACCTACACACTATAGGGGGCACATGTTCATGGGGATTGGGTGGCGTCGACTAACTATATGTGCAGCTGTGACGCGTCACTTCGTGGTTGGTGGACACCGCCGGGTGCCAACGTGGGGTGGGCAGGTCAGCTGGGCTCATCCGGGAGGTGCTGTCCGGTCAGGCGTGGTCAGTGTCATTGATGGACGTCTTTCTTGGCTTTCTGCCCTAAGGGCCATGCACACCCCATTCATTCAATGCTGCAATGTCAGTTGCCCTGTAAATCCTACAATAGGTTATTCTACAGGTTAATACAACACAGGAGGAATGCACATTAGGTAGAGTATTTTGACGAAACATCAATACAGGGTTGCTGTTATCCTGTTGACTAGGTATCATAGGCCACGGGGTCGGGTCTCAGGCACGGGGTAAGCTGTCCGAGCTTTGGGTCTCGTTAGAAGTAATGACAGATGCTTTTACACAATGTTGGTGCAATATTAGGTGTCTTCTTTTACAAGCGTCATTAATCTGGGGTGAGCTGGTGGGTCATGGGACATATCAGTGGGCACCTCTGGCCTCTGGTTATGGCTGGGTTTTGCTGCTGGGCTGTAAATAATTCAGGTGGCTGTTCGTGGCCATGTGAGCTGCGGGGGAACATGAATGCTTGAAGCGGCTCCAGCCAAATTGGGGGAGGTGAGGCGGTGTAGCTCGGGTCTTTGCTTTCTCTCGCAGGCTTTAATGGGAAGGGAGGGGAGGTGGCCTTTGATATGCCCACGATGATATTCTTCTCGTAAGATGCAAATTATAATGAAAACAAAGGGATTCGTATAGTGTAATATGTCTAAAGGGTTACACGTCTATAATCTTTGCACCAGTACATAGTCATTCCAAAACACATTAACTATATCAACAGTTCTATTATTCACTACAGGGTAAGTATTTGCAAGATTAGCAGCTCTGGCATTATATGGTAAACATGATACGTGAGGTATCATTAGGGTTGGTGGAGCACGCAGGAGCAACAGACCAATATGGTTGACAGCAGTAACACGTTAAATTCATACATTCACATTTGATGGCATTCCATGTATCTCCTTAAACAATTAGCATGAGCTTACAATACTGTCGCGCTTGTGTTCCTTTGCACTCTAGCAGCATGAGGGTAATTATGACATAAGAACGTGATATCTCTCTGTTTACATTTCCCCTAGAGGGGCACATAGTAGGAGGGCAGGGGCACTAAGTGTTTGCACATTACTGAGGGCGTTTGAGTATCATGACCATTTTGTCACACAACAACACATTCTTCTATTCTTACAGTGTTTGTAGATTTTTGGCAAGGGGGTCGTGTAGAAGGAATATCATTGTAATGCAATATATATTTATATATATATATATCTGTATAAACAGTTTCTTGGTATAAGATCGAGGCTTTTGTTTCGTCGAGGACAATTGCAAGTCATTTTCCAAGCCAGCCCCGCTACCCGGGTCACGCTGAGGATAATGATGCACTGCGGAAGGTGAAAGATACAGTGTTTGCTCTAACACTAGCTCATGTCCGACTGTTCGTGGGAACAGGCTTTCAGCGGATCTGCCAGGGAGCGGAGGCAACAGGGTAGGCGAGGACTCTCTAAAGGTGGGGGCCATGCTGCAGCGCACGAGGAATCATGTCTTAAGATGGCGTTCTGGTTTTCAAAATGGTTTCCAGGACCTAGCCTAATACAGTACGTTTGGTCAATGTGTCGGCCAGTGCTCCACCCACCACCTCGGCCCTGGTGGCAGGGGGTCCCCTGATGAGTCATAGACATCACAAGGAGGGGACTGCAGGGGAGGGGGGTCTCTTTGACCTGTCCTCCCATACATTTCCCCCCTTTCGTTACTTAAGTCTTAAGTAACGAATACCGTAACTCCCCCAACCGCTGACATTCCTTTCATCAGCCAGCGCATCGTCCCATGCCGGGGTGCCCTTTATTCAAGTTCCCGGGGCTCTCTAATTGTTGTGTGCCATAGTCTGTCTATTATATCCCCATTGCGGTATACTGGCACCATCTGGCATTTGGGTCCAGCTTCTTTGCCTGTTTGCACTTGAGCTTCCTGCATAGCTTGCACTGTGTCTCGAGCATTGCCCATTGTCACCATCATCAATGTACCATTTGGTACTGCGCCTGCACAACATCGAAGGCCCATCTGGCACACACAAAAAATTAGAAGTAAAAACACTACTGTGGGCATTAGTAGTTTAACAGTCATTCCCAACGATGATGGGACCCGGGAGAAGAGGTTGTCGAACCACGTGCTTGCTTCTGCCCCACCTTCTGTTTTCATTCTTCCTCCTAGGTTGCGCACTGCTGCGATCACGTGGGACAATGTACCATTATCTGCATCTTCAGAAGGTACAAAAGTGCAACATGCACTTCCAATTTTTCGGCAAACACCTCCATCCATTGCTGTTAATAGGTCTAGGACATACCTATTTTGCATTGTCATTAGCCGCAGGGCTCACAGCTCTACCATGATCACGTTAAAACCTTCTTCAGTGTTGTTTGCTAACTGGATCAGCTCCCAGCGTGTTATGTGGAGCCACTTAGCATTTGCCTGTGTCTGGATGCTTGGAATGAGTGAGGCAAAGAATGTCTCTGCAGAGCTAAACAATCGATATCTGTCTGGGATCTGTGCCAGTAGTTCTGAAGATGCTTTGGATATGTAATTGGATGATCGCCTGTTTCGGGACAGCATTTCTTCCTTGGTGCCAGAGGACAAAACATACATTTGCGGCTCTTCTGTTTGTTGGGCCTTGTTTTCGCGGGGGGCATCTTGCCCTTTCCTGCCCCCACCGATGTGGCTCTCTGGTATCACCATTAGTGCTGAATGTAGTGTGGCCAGTGAGCAACTGCCGCTCCATGATTGTGGGAGATGCAAGTATGCCTGGCGGCCACACACCCAGTAGGTGTCCATGAGTGCTGCTGTCCCCTTCCTCATGTCTGGGATGGTGAGAGTCCTGTTGCAGTCTTTGTTTATTCCCATTGTGGTCTTTCCTTCCCCCTGGAAGCATAGTTCATATGTTATTTCTTTCTGCAGTTTGAACGGTTTTTCAATGGCCGTTACCCATGTTAACTTTGTGATGTGCTCCTTCCAGATAGGTGTACACGTTCTTTCGATCCACTGCAGTTTTTCAGGTGACACTCCTCGCAGCGCCTCAGCTTTACATGTAACTTCTTCATTTTTCCAACTGTTTTCTGTGAATAATGTCCTTTTTATTATAAAAAATGGTTCTTTCAGGCATATTACACCTTCCACTTTCGGGTAGCATGTTTTCTCGTTCTGCAGCATGCTAAAAGTTATTTCGTGTGCCTGAAAGGTGTTCTTAATTCTGCACAGCGTAAAATGAAGGAGACATTGGGCATTTATAAGAGGCAATTCTTTTGGTAGCAACACCTTGGGTGTTCCTGAGGCATGGGGGATAAGGGAGCAGACATAGAAACTCTCATTTGTTGTTTGCTTGGCAGTTGCGCTCATGTCCGCACCCCATTTATTAGTTTGGTGAGGGTGTCTTGGGTCTTCCATTTGATCTAAACCCAGACCATAATACTCATTATACTTCCTGCTTCCCACCTCCCTTTTCCTTCTATTATTTCTAAGGTATCTCGCAGCTTCATGGGCGAAGTGTGATCTATACCCCCCTTTTCCCACACCCCCCTCTTTCCATCCATCATACAGGGATGAAAACTTTTCTGCCAACTTTTTGTTCTCTTCTTTTATTCTATGATATAATGTACTGGCTGCTGTAGGGGTGGTTACTTGTGTGGGCGGGATAGTGGGGGTTTTGTAAAGCCACGATATAACAGAAGGGTTGCGGTCATTTAGCCTGTGGGCATTGTAGTCAGAGACATTTGGCAGGGGAGTTATGCTAACATTCATTTCAACACTGCTTTTCTTGGAGTGGTTGATTGTTTTGGGCGGTTTCGTGTTATTCCCCCATACAAGCTGGTATCCGTTCCATACCAAAAAATCACCTTCTTTTGCCCTTTCAGTTGTTTTACTTTCATTTGTCATATTACTTCTGTTCCCCCCTCCGCCCTCATTCATCTCGACAGAGATGAATGCTATGAACCAATAAGTGCTTATGCCAAACAGTATCACAAAAACTAATACGATGCATACAGACAGTCCGCATTCATACGAATATCTACAACTTTTTACTATAGCATCTCTACATCTTGATATTCTATTGCTATCCGTTGCAGGCTGCCCGTTTGTTGCCATGGTTGTTCCTATTTAAAACATAAAAGTGCATTAAGTATATACATTTAAACATTTTCTTTTTGTACTGTATCCACCAGACAATTATAGTGTGAGATAGAGGGAGAGAGAGGTGATGGGTGCAGAGAGAAAGAGAGAGAGAGAGAGAGAGAGAGAGAGAGAGAGAGAGACATATTCTCATTCATATTTGATCACTTTTTTCATCTTTCATTTCAATCACTAATGTTATTCAATTATCTTTTTCTCATACCTGTAATTCAATGTCTTCGTTAGCATATTAATATACCTGCTACAGTTCCTTTTAACTGCACCTTCATTCAACCTTTTCATTTGTTATCGTTTGCTGTTATCTGTGCCTCCTCATTCACTTCCTCCTGAACATTATTGTATGCCCTCCGTACATCTGTTAAATGTATCCAGTACCTTAGCCCTTTAACTTTGACTGCTGTGGGAGTACAAAAAACTACCTCGTATGGGCCATGGAATCTTGGGGCATTCCACCTGCGCACGAAACTTCTAACATAAAAAAAATCCCCTTGCATCAGTTGTCCTTGGGGGCCCTGTTCCACAAATGACACAGCTGTGTTTCCCTCTTCTCTTGTAAATGGCGGTGAAAGTTGTCTTGAGATTGCACGCGCTACCCTAGTCAGTTTTTTCAGATAATCAGTAAACTCATCTCCTAAAATCGTGGCGCTTCTGTGTGCATCTGAGTGTCTACGCATCGGAGAATGTGCTGTGTGCATTCGTCTCCCCGTCACAGTCTCGTGCGGGGACAAGTGGTGGTCCTTACTTGGCTGATTTCTCAGCTCGAATAGTGTAAGGGGCAAACAATACACCCAGTTCTTTTTGAGTGAGAAACATAGTTTAGACAATCTTCCTTTTAACAGGCCATTGACCTTCTCGACAACGCCATTACTTTGAGGGTGATAAATCGAGCAAAGCTTATGTTTAATCCCCAACAATGCAGTAACTTCCTTGAACAGCTCATTCACAAAATGAGTGCCGTTGTCTGAGCGAATCACATCGCAAATTTCCCAGCGCGGGAATACCTCTCTCACTAGGAACTTTGCGGCGCACTTAGCATCAGGGCATGCACATGGACCAGCCTCAACCCACCTAGAGAATGGACATACAACTACTATCATGTAGCGTGCCCCATTACACCTTTCCCCCGTGTCTGCGTAATCAATATGTAGTTCCCGGAAGGGTCCTGTAGGTTTTGGAATTGTCCTATGAGTGTCCGTAATGTCATCCCAGATTTGTATATCTGACAGGTTATGCACTCCATTGCTAATCTTGATATATGTTCCTGGAGCCCAGGAACAAACCAATCTTCCTGTATCTCTGCTGCTATGTGTTGTTTGGCATTGTGTGCTGGAAAGTGTAGTTGCTGGAACGCTATCTCCATCAGTTTAATGGGCATCACCACTTTACCTGTGTTATTTTGGCGCCATAATAAGTCTGTTGCCGACTGGCTGCAACCCCTTTTTTCCCACAATGCTTTTTCCTCATTACTTGCTCCTTCCTGCAACTCTAGTATTTGCGATATAGGCATGGCATTGTACCCTTCTGGTAGTTCCTCACTTGCTTGTTGCTGCAATAGGAACTCACCTGCAGTTTCCTTTTGAAAATATGACGCCTCCTTGGCGGCAGCATCCACTGTCGCGTTTCCCAAAGATACAATATCTGTATTAGACGTATGGGCTTGGCACTTGACGATTGCCACCATTGTAGGTTCTTTCAGTGCCTCAATTAATTCCTGTAGCAGTTTGGCATGTTGTACTGGGGTCCCATCCGCCCTCCGAAACCCTCTCTGCCCCCACCGGGCCGGTCCACTGTGTACTGTGGTAGTCATGTATGCTGAATCTGTGTATATTGTGACTGTGCATCCCTTGGCTGCGCGTAATGCTTCAACTAGGGCAACAAGTTCTGCTGCTTGGGCTGAAAAGTGTGATGGTAGGTGATATTGTATTAGCACCTCGTACTCACCCTCTTCTAATCTCACTACCGCCATTCCCACATGTTTTTCACCTGTATCCATGTCAATTGATGCCGATCCAGTACACTTCTACCATTAGGGCATTTTCACTCACCACTGGGCCCTCTCCCTGTTCTCCTGTATATGTTGCACAATCGTGCTCTTGCATGTCTTCTAATGTACATGGTTCTGCGATGAATGTCACCGGGTTTACTGTTCTGCACCTTACTATGTGGATGTTAGCGCTGGATAATATTATCTCGTACGCTGTTGCCCGCTGTGTTGTTAGTGTGCTTTTTGATCTTTCCAGTATCGTGAAAAGGGAGTGTTCCACAAATAATGTAACGGAGCACCCCATTACTATAGTGGCACTTTTCTCAATGGCGAACGCGGCAGCAGCGAGAGACTGTTCGCACGCGAAGTGGCCTTGCATTACTGCGTCTAGTGTGCCACTGTAGTAAGCCAATGGCTTGTGTCCCATGGATGTCTTTTGTGTCAAAACAGCTGTCATAAGTGTTCCCTTGCAGTGGGACAACAGGTAAAATTTGCGCTAGTAGTCCGGGTTGGCGAGTACTGGAGCGCTTGAAATTAGCTGTTTCAGTGACGTAAATGAGTCACTCATCTCGTTTCACCATTTTATTTCTTTGTTCTCCCGTTGGGCCTCTTTGAGTGCTTGTTGTAAGGGTCTAGTGTATTCTGCGTAATCTAGTATCCATGCTCTGCAATGCATTCCTAAAAATGTTTGCATTTCTTTTACCGTTTTTGGCTCTCTTACTGCTGTGATCGCTTCTACTCTGTCAGGTATTATCTTTTTGCCATCCTTTGATATCAACTGTCCCAGGTATAATACTTCTGGTTGACAGTATTGTAGTTTCCCTCTGTCCACTTTGTACCCTTTGTGGGCCAGCAGTGTTATGAGCGTAACTGAGTCCTTCCTGCACTCTTCCTCATTCTGGGCGCAAATGAGCAAGTCATCTACGTACTGAATGATCGTGCTCTCAGCTGTCAAGTTTCCCAAGTCTTCGTGGAGGATACGATTGAATATACTGGGGCTCTCACAGTAACCCTGTGGTAACCTGCAATGCTCATATCTTTTCCCCCCTAGTGTAAATGCTGTCAAGTATCTGCTCTCTTCTGCCAGGGGAATGGAGAAAAATGCATTTTTCAAATCAACTACTGTGAAATGTGATGCGTTTTTTGGGATACTGCAAAGTATCGATGCAGGGTTCGGGACTAGAGGAAACTCTTTTTGTATGACGTCATTTAGTGGTCGTAGGTCCTGGATCATCCTCCATGCCCTTCCCTTTGCTTTCTTGATCGGGTAAATGCAAGTATTACATGGGGAATTTGAGGGTATTATTATTCCCTGGGCCAATAAGGCACTTATCGTTTCTTTTATCCCTTCCTCAGCTTCACGGGACAATGGGTACTGTTTGACTCGGGGCAGGATTGCTCCTGGTTTTAGCTTTATCGTGACTGGGGTAACTCCGTGCAACAACCCTACATCATGGGGGCCTGTAGTCCACAAGTTGCTTGGTACTAATTTCATGTCGTCATCAAAAAAGGAAGGTGGTGCTCCCACCACTGCCATCCACTGTACGGGCACTTGTCTCATTTGTATCAAGATATCATATGGTATTTCTATCTCCATTATTATTTCTCCGTCACTTTCTGAGTCAGAAAAGAAATCCTCATCTGATAGATCACGTAAGGCAATGTCAGCATTGATGCACAACACAGTGCGCCATTCACATCCATCTATGTCCATACCAATTACTGCAATTCTTTTGGCTGATATCCTTTGGACCGCATGCAAATCTAAAGATATCACTGAACCAGGTGCAATGTCTGTGCGCACTATTGGGCGGAAGATGAATTCTGCTGGTACCCTCCATTCTAACCTTTTTAGCTCAGGTACTACTCGGGCTAGTGTTTTCAACCCTTCAATAAACACATTTGGGTCTCCCGGCATGCCACATATCTTTGGTGCTGTTGCTCACGCATGTACCACCAGCATTACACGCAGTGGGCATATTCCTGGGGTGGAGCAAACTATCCCTCTTTCTGTGAAGGATATAGTCATATTGAGCTTGCTGAGAAGGTCCCTTCCGAGCAAGTTTATTGGGGACTGTTCGTAATAAAGTAGGGGCGTTCTCACTGTTTTACCCCCCACTGTCACATTCAAATCTTCTGTGTAAGGAACTTCAACAACAGCCCCAGAGAACCCCTGTGTCTCCAACCTACAGTTAGATAGCGGAAACCGACCTTCACGTATGCATGATTTTTCGGCTCCAGAATCGACCATAAATATGAATTGCTTGTCTCCTATCTGCGCCCCTACTAATGGTTCCTCTGCTGCATTGTAGGTGGTAGTTAGAACGGGACACGCAAGTGTTCCCTGTGGGCTATCCTTTGCTGGCTGCCTCATGGCTCCCCCTTGACTAAAGACATTGCCTTACACTACTGCTACAGCGCTGTAAGGGGCTGGGGCAGGTGCCCCGTTCGCAACTGTTGCGAAAGGGTTTACTGGTGTGTAGTGCATAGGTTCGTCGTTCTGTGGGTGACCCTGTGCTCTATTGTGTTGAACTGGTCTTTGGTCTACATACCCGTGCACCTGTTGCCTCTGTTGTCTTCCCATTGGGAGGCCGTATGGGCTCTCTGGGTGGGGGTTACCGTATTGCTCCATATCCTGAAATCCGTTGTTTTGTCTGTTCCTACATTCTTGTGAGAAGTGCCCCCACCTCCCGCAAACTTGGCCTCATCTGCCAATCTTTTTTGTGCTATTTCTTTTTCTCGTTCCTTTATTCTTTTGCAGTGGTGGACTATTATGCTCTGTATTTCGGGCCACCCCTTTGCCCCGATCCCTGCAATTTTGTCAAGTGCTTTCTGTACCTCCTTAGGCAGGCCTCTCTTCATTATAAAATAAAATAATGATGTTGACTGGTACCAGGGCGTGCCCGTTTCCGCTCTCCACATCTCCTGTACCCGAAAAATGTAATCCATAGCATCTTCCCCCTCATTCATTGTACATTGCATAACTGACTGTAAGTCTGGTGTGTCTGGAAATGTTTCTCTTAACGCATCCCACACTCGTGCTCGCACTGTGTTGAATGAGGCACCATCGTGGCGGTCACAGTCTAGTGTTTTCCCCGGGAAACCAGATTTTACCGACACTCTATCTGCCTGGTCCCCAACTGCTGATACTAGCAGGCTTTTTACATCCCCTACCGCCAGGGGGACCCCCGCTGTGTGCTTCTCGAATGCATATATCCACTTGCTTGCCCCTCCGGACAGCGGTGGTAACAGCTTTAACAGATTGGCCTTATCCATTTGAGCCCAGGGTATGTAATTTGGTCTCCCTCCTCCCCTGTGTATCAATGGGAGTTGTAACTTCCCCTTTGTCGCTTTGCTTGTACTCACCTTCGTTCCCTTCTTTCCTAGTGGAGCCATTCTCCCCAGCCTATTCCTTAATCGTCCTGTCCATTCCTCATCCATTGTTCTCCCTAAACATGTACCATCCATCCTCCTGCTCTCTCCTCCCATTGCCGCACTCAATCTCCCACCTTCTTCTTCGTCGTCCTCCACATCACACCACAAGTCCTCTATTCCCCCTGTGACCATTATTTCATCATCTGCATGTTCACTTGCCCCGTCTATTTCTATTATTCACGTGGGCTCTTCTTGTATTCTGAACAATATTTCCCCCTTCTTCCACCCCTCCTCAATTGTCCTGTCATGGTTTTGTGACCTTGGTGTTTGCTCTAACCGGGCAGCATTAGTCCCACTTTGCTCACAGATATTTTTAATTCTAGATAATTCCTCTTTTGTTAATGAGAGCCTGGAGTCTAAATCCTCTGTTAGCTTTTCTATATCTACTGCGGGTGTACTTATCTGTCCACGCTGTCTATGACTTTCATATGGCGGGGGTGCAGTCGGGCCATGTATTGTTGTAGCTGGAGTTGGGGGCACATAGGTGGGGTCGCTATACCCTTCTGCGGGCACCGTTTATTAAGTATAGGGTACAACCTTGTCACTTCACCTGGCTTTTCTTCCTCTGTCATTTCTTTATCGTCTTTGGGTATCAGTAATGGGTTATCGGTGGTGGACGGCAAATTGGTCGTTGGCTCTTTCTTTTTGACAGGAGGCACCTCTTCAAACAATCGCCAGAGATCTAATATCTCCCTCCTATTGTGGAACCGTTTCCCCTTATATTTCATAAAGATGCAGGTAGTTACCATGTCTAGAACATTTTTGTCAAACCGATCCTCCTTCGGGCCATTTTTGGGGCAGACCTTCTCCCTTTAACTCTGTGATCTTGGCATTTTCTAATGCGTTCAGCATACCCAGGTAAACTCTTACAGATATGAGCCAGGGGTGTTTTTGTCCCCATTGTATGCGCTTGGCTTGTGTATCACTATATATATATGTATATTCAGTAAAAAAACTTTGTTAAAGGGACGTTATGGTTAAGTTGCGCTACTAAAAACCTATGAAATTCAGTGAAAAAACTTTGTTAAAGGGACGTTATGGTTCAAAGTAAAACCGAAAACCCCCTGAAATTCAGCAGTTATGGTAACATAAGCAACCATAACTCGCGCCACCGTGCACTGCTAACACTAACACCCAGGACATCAAAGATGACATCACAAATGTCATTGATGACATCACTGATGACATCACATGTGCATTTACTTTTCATAAAAACTCTGTACAAGGGATTCTTATAATGCTGACCAAAAGCTGTCAAGGATCATTGGGATAAATATCATGAGCTAATTAGTGCATTAAGCAATGCATTGATATAAATAGCATTCTGTTATGAAGTTCTATCCAGTATACTAAGCTACTCATGCAGAAACATAGGCAGTGTGTGCAGCATACATGATGAAGGTGCCATATCCATAATCTTGCCATGTTGAATACTGAAATGATAACTGCTTTCTTATTAGAGTTTTGCGTACTGTGAAACATGTAATAAGTAGATAATAAAACCCACTTAATACATAATTATTACAGACAAAACACAAAGAGACAACAACACATACAAATATGAGTATATACAGGGACAGTGAAGTAAACAAAAGAGCAGAAGTAGTAGCAGAAAGAGTTCATAACCTAACTGATTGTCTTTATACAGAGAAACTATTGCTCTGTTTCAAAGCTGCTACTTACCATATGTATGTGTATCACATGATGTGACTGCACCCAAAGGAAAGGAGAGTGAGTATAATGTATACAAATATGAGCATATACAGGGAAGGTAGAGTAATAAAAATAAAACTATGAGAAAGTGCTGATAACCCTAATGATTATCTTCATGCACAGAAAGGATTGCTCTCTTTGAAGCCTGTGTCATCCGCTATGTATATGTTTCATATGATGTGACTTGACCCTAAGTCTACAAATATAGTACCTTTTCAATTTTTACTTCCTGACTGTTACTGAAGAAAACTAGGTGGCTTCGATATGTCAGTAAAGGATAAAAAGGGAGAGCCAGCCATGTGATGTCATCAGTGATGTCATCAATGACATTTGTGATGTCATCTTTGATGTCCTGTGTGTTAGTGTTAGCAGTGCACGGTGGCGCGAGTTATGGTTGCTTATGTTACCATAACTGCCGAATTTCAGGGGGTTTTCGGTTTTACTTTGAACCATAACGTCCCTTTAACAAAGTTTTTTCACTGAATTTCATAGGTTTTTAGTAGCGCAACTTAACCATAACGTCCCTTTAACAAAGTTTTTTTACTGAATTTCATAGGTTTTTAGTAGCACAACTTAACCATAATATCCCTGACTTCATATACATGTAACATAGAACATACTAACCCCCTCGTAGTGATTTTCATGTCCGCGGACTACCGCCATGTCTGCGGACATATCGAAAATCTGAGCGTAGTGAAGGTAAATTTAAATAGTGTGCCCCATTTCCCCTTTGAAGTTGGCTCTGAAAAGAGCCGTTTTTTTTTGTGGTTTTTTTACAGATGCTTGACAGACACCTGTTATTTTGTCTTTTTTTTCTTGTTTTTTTTTTTACTTTACTCCTAAAATCTTCACATAACCTTCTCCAAAGCAACCCTTACATTCCAAAATAGAAAGGCATTTCCCGTAAAAGATAAAGAAATGCCATCTTCTTTAAAATTAACAGCATTACTGGCTCAATATTCTCATTATTACAAAAGAACATACCAGCTCTAAGCATGAAGGCACACATGCCTCGGTTGATGACACACCTAGCAATGTTTTGGTGAGGACAAAAAACTGAACTATTGTCCCATATTGCCCTAGGTAGTAATCCAGAAAAAATTACTTTTGCATTTGGAAGGATCTTCATTACGGCTTGAACCAAGCGTTCCAAATCAGCCAACAAAGTAGGGGCACTGACATTGCCCAAATGGAAAGCACCATAGTGCAAAACTACCACATGCTGACTGTTCATCGTGGCCATATCCTCACAAACTTGTACAATTCCCTGTACATTGCAATCAGGCACAGTGCTCCACAAAACCTCCACTCCTTTCACATCAAAGTTCTTTGCAACATGCCTGCATTGAGCGTACTGTTGTAAACCATGCACAAACCTATCTCCAAGCACCAACACCCTGACTTTCTCTACTTCTGCCATCTTCACCATACACAGTCTCTTTCAACACAAATCCACAACCTCGACATCTGATTGGCTGATCCGTACAGTCTTCTTTCCATGTTGGATTTCCTGGAAAAACCCGATGTAGCACGCCCTGTCCACGAACAGCCGCGGTGTCCACGGACGGCGTCCACTTTACTCTCTGTGCCATTCCCTCATTGCATACAGCTAAGCAATCACACAATACAAATAACGTCCTCAGAACACCCCCATTTTGTGAATTTTCGAACATTTCAGGACAATTATCATTTCATTATTCAACATATTAACATTACAATTATTATACTTTCCTCTTGTACTCTGCACACAATGCTATGTTTCTCCATTAGTAGCTCAGCATACTAGATAGAATCCCATAATACAATGCTATTTATATCAATGCATCGTTCAAAGCACTAATAAGGGTATGATATTTATTGCAATATCCTTGACACTTTTTTCGCAACATTATAATAAAAATCCCTAGTACACAAATTCCATGAAAAGTACATATACATGTGATGTCATCAGTGATTTCATCAATGACATTTGCGATGTCATCTTTGATGTCCTGGGTGTTAGTCTTAGCATTGCACGGTCGTGGCGCGAGTTATTTTTCATAGCTTACCATAACTTGCGATTTTCAGGGGTCTTTCGGCTGTACCATAACGTCCCTTAAACAAACTTTTTTTAATATCACGCAAACAATATACAAACATGGCGTGCAAAAACCAACTTCTCATAGATGGCTTTACACAGAATGTTGCAAAGTAAGAATTTATGCTCGTTCACAGTGAAGGTCAGCTGCTTCCATTTTTTTCTCGGGCCCCGGAGAGACTCACGAAGCGGACTATAAGGTTGTATTGTGTTTTGACCTTGACAGACAGAGATTGTGATGAAAGACTTCTCTTGAAGGAGTGTTGCTAAAACGTAAGAGAACATAAAGATGAAATTTCTGAAACGAAACCACTTTTATATATTATATCACTATGCGAAAGATCGTTCGCACACACAGAGTCGTATTTTGGGAATGCACCACTCGTAGACAATGGAAATTGCAATTGTACTGTAAGTAACCCTTTAGATTATTTTATACCAAATATAATTACAATAGCGTAGCATTAAAGACCGCTCAAGTTGAACTTGTTAGTTGAAAGTGGCATAATGTTTTCTACCGCGCACTATCACCGCCGAATTGATCCCCTGTCGTTTAGAGGGCTTTGAAAAAGGCAGACGACACAGGGTGGGTTAATAGAAATAATTTAACCGGTCTATAGGTGGTCAAGCACTCTACTCGCTGTGCCCCTTCACTGTAGCCTGTCAAATGGCACAGCGAGTACAACGCTCGCTTTGACATCCGTGCACAGCTTGCTAACGCAAGTTCGAATCCCGGCAAGGCCAAACTCAGCCTTTCATCCTTCCGTGGTCAATAAATGAGCACCACACACCGTGGTTAATAATAAGCACCGCTTAGATACCTCACGGTTCTTAGCGCTATATGAATGGGAAAATATTATTATTTTATTATTAACATACTCCATTGCACTATCTTCGATAGCAAATAGTTTCACGCCCTAATAAATGAAATGATGATTTTTAATGAAGATCGGCTGGTGAGACTTATTTATGTTTTTTAAAACAGGTATGTGGCCCCATTTTGCCTATGTCATGATTTACAGACTCCAGCGGATGGGGTCTTCAACTGCCAGGTGCAGGTCCAAATATGCAACTTCATGACCCTCACCATTTTATGGGACAATCGCCAAGGACCAATATGCCCTTACGCAGTACTAGCGGCTACAAACAACATACCAACCAATAGGGTGGTCTAATGGCTCGTTGTTGGAGCAACCTTCCAATTATCAGAGTGACCATTTACTGCTTTTATCATAAACCAACAGCATATCTACCGCAAAGGAACAACGCGTGGCTCCAAATAAACTTTTCCTGATCGACAGCAGAGACAATAGCAAATCGCTGAATATTCACTAAACATTTCATGTGAAATAAATGTACTTTACCAAATGCACAATCTTGCTGTTTACTTTTAAACCACAGTTTCATATTCCGAATTGTGGCGCACTGAGTTGTAAGCTGATCTAACACCCTCTGTACCGCAAAGGAACATCGCGTGCCTCAACATGAACTTTTGCGGATCAACAACAAAGACAAATGCAAATTGCTGAATATTCTCTAAACATTTGATGTCAAATAAATGTTCTTTACAAAATGTACAATCTTGCTGTTTGCTTTTAAATCACTGTTTCATATTCCGAATTGTGGCGCGCTGTGTTGTGACATAATATGTGTTGTCTTCCGGGTTCTGTGTAAAGTCACTTAGGATTGCAGAGAACTGGGCCCGTTTGATGACGCACCCTGTAACGTCACGGAGAGAGGCGGGGAATATGAATGCTTTGATAATATCAGGCTTAGGGGCGGGAGATATGATTTAGTGTTGCAAAAGCAAGTCAGCCAGATCAATAGTGCCAGTCATAGGATTATCACATAATGTCGGCGCACACCAGCCAGATTTATCGTTTCTTTAGTGGACAAAAAGTCAGTTGACGCCCATAGGAAATTGTACTATTAGCGGACAAAAGGAGTGGTCTTAAAACACTTTCACCCTGACAACGAACAATACAAACAACGTTCTCAGAACACCCCCATTTTGTGTAATTGCAACCATTTCCGGACACCGCGAGTGTTCTTAGAACACATTCAACTAGACAGATTACAATATGGACAGCGTCCTGAGGACACCCCCAGTTTGTGTATTTACGAACAATTAAGTACACCGCGAGTGTTCATAGCTCATTTTTACCTTCCTTGCGAACAAAAATGACACATACTCCGTCCTCTAAACACCCCACCATTTAGTTTATTTACAAAATGTCAGAACAGCCGTGTTCTCCGCGGACAAATCGAACGCAACAAAAATGTCTAGCACATAAAAAAACAAAAAATTGAACCTATCTCATACTCCCCCACCCTCCCCAAACACTCTTACACACCAACACACGGCACTAAATACAATTTTTTATCCACATTTCACCGCGCTGTACGCGGTCGACGGCGAATACAAGATGGCGGGCGCCACAGAAAATCTGACGCGCTCCACGCCCCTCGCCGTCCAATCAGCGAACACGTCGCATGTCCACGGACATGACGCAAGGCCATGGGCCAATCGGGGTGCTGTCCGCGGAGCAAACAGGGAAGTCCGTCCACGAAGCGAACACAGATATCACTAATTTTTTGCCTTACATTTTGGTCATTTTCTAAAAAACTACTGGACGGATTTACACCAAATTTGCAAAAGCACGCTTTCGGGACCAGGCCGCTGCTCCTGCCGCAAATTTGGTGTAAATCCATCCAGCGGTTCGGGCTGTAGCCGTGCTCAAAGTGTAACGCTCACCTGATTCTCGCAGAGGCGCCGGTCTTGACTGGGCGACTACCGTATCTTCAAAGGTGATGTGTAGCACCCGGTTGGCTCTTTGGGCTGGACCTCTGTGCACTGTATGCCTGACTTCAAGAGTAAGATGTCTGCAGACAGAAAATATGGGATTAATGAACTGGGGTTATTGGGGTGTCCCTATCTCTTCCCTTTTTTGCTCTCCTGTAGACCCCCAAAGGTTAACGCTCTCACCTTAGGTAAGTGAATGCCGAGCTCTCCATCTGCCTCGGGGCAGGGTGCTGTAACCAGTTTCTTCACTGGATCGGTAGCGCAGGCCTCTTGACTTCAGAGGACTGCTGTCCGTCGTTTACTGCACGAACGGTAAGTTTCGAGTAATTCTATTGTCTTTAAAGTCTTTAGCAATGATATCTCTTGTTTTGCAGGTTCCGGCGATGGCGGATGACGGGCTGAAGTGAGTTGAAGATGGAGTCCGTATGATGAATAGAAGCGCTTGGAAGCACGTAAGTAAGCGCTTGTTGCCTGCTTCACGATGCGCTCTAACTGTCTTTTATTTTGCAGGTACGAGTTCGGAGCGGCTGCAGGGTGCCGGAATACCCACTGGGGTTGATGTGGAAAGGAGTAATGGCACGTGAGTATCAAAGTTCCCCAATGTCTTTAAAGGCACCTTGTTTTGTCTTTCAGATGCAGGATGCAGCGCCGAAGGCCTCCGGAGCGTGCGCAGAGTCGGTAAGCTTTTGTCTTTCAGATGCCGGAATGCAGTGTGAAGACCTCCGGAGCGCACGAAGAGTAGGTAAGCCTTTGTCTTTCAGATGCCGGAATGCTAACCTGTTCTTTCTTGTCTTTATAGGTGTTGCTGAAGACTGGATTCAGGATGGTAAGCCTTTTTCCTTAGGCCCAGGATCCGATGCAGAAGACACGATGAGCGTTCTGCTGCAGAGGATGCAGAATAACGTAAAGCAAGATTCATCCACCGGGTGTGGTTTAAATAGCCTCCTGTAGTGCTTAGGTGTCTCCTTCCACAGCCACGCCTAGGTAAGAAAAGAGTTCCTGCTTTCCAGAAGAGTTCCAGTGTTCTGAATCTAGGGAGTGGCTCCTGCCCCACCCAACAGGAAAAGTAGTTCCAAACAGAAGATGATCAGAGGCTCAGCTGGCAGGCAAGTAAGCAGCATGGTCTGCTGCAGGTAAGTCCACCCAAGCATCATGAGCCCGGCGCTTCCAGCGCTGGGACTGGGCACATTTATGAGCCTGGTGCCACTGGCGCCAGGACTGGGTCCAAAAGGTCCCAATTGGGACTGGTTGGCCCTCGGAACCTGGGTTATGGATCTGCTTCCAAGGGAGTTGGGAAAACCCTGACCTTTTGGAAGCAGAGATCATGACAGTACCTCCCCTCAAGGCCCCTCCCAAACCGGGCTTCTCCGGGGGTTTTGGCTTGTCAGGAAATGTTCGGTGAAATCTTTCATTAGGCGAGGAGCGTGGACATATTCAGCAGGTTCCCAGGATCTCTCTTGGGGGCCGTAGCCTTTCCAGTCAATTAGGTAAAATAGTTTAGATTTGGAGATCTTGGAGTCCAGAATGCTTTTGACTTCAAACTCGAGTTCTCCATCAACTAGGATGGGTTTTGGAGATTTAGTTAGTCGGGTTTGAGGTTGCACGGGTTTTAATAGAGAGACGTGGAAGACCGGATGTATCTTCATGTGAGGGGGCAAGTCCAACTTGACCGCTACTGGGTTTATTGTGGTAGTGATGGAATAGGGACCAAGGTATCTTGGGTTGAATGTGCGTGGCCCTTTTAGAGGTAGATATTTGGTGGATAACCAGACTTGGTCCCCTACTTGATATTGAGGGGCTTCCTTCCGATGTTGATCTGCTCCTTTCTTGTATTGTTCTTTAGCCCTTTGAAGGTGAGAAACAGCTTCCTTAAAGGCTTGGGTGATTGTAGAATGCAGGTAGTCTACTGCTGGTGTTTCAAGATCTTGGAGGGGATCCAACTCCGAGGTTCGAGGGTGACTGCCGTACAAAAGAAAAAACTGTGTTTTCCCAGTTCCCGAATGGACAGAGTTATTGTAGGCATATTCGGCTATCCAAAGGATGTCTTTCCAAGTTTTTTCAGTTTGTTGCAGCATGCAGCGTAAATACTGTTCCAGAGTTTGATTGGTCCTCTCGGTTTGTCCGTCGGTCTGAGGGTGGTGACTGGTCGATAGTCTCACATCAATTTGAGCCGACCGACAGCAACTTCGCCAAAAATGAGAAATAAATTGACTACCTCGATCCGAAATTAGAACCGAAGGAAAACCGTGTAGTCGGACGATGTTTTCGAGAAATTCTCGGGCCAGAGTTGCTGCTGTTGGCAGGCCTTTGAGCGGAATGAAATGCGCCATCTTGGAGAATAAGTCCACGATTACTAGAATCGTATTGTATCCGGAGCATGGAGGTAGATCGGTGATGAAGTCCATAGAAAGCGTATGCCAAGGGCGAGGTGGGATGTCAATAGGGCGTAAGAGGCCTGCTGGTCTTTCCTTTTGACTCTTATTTTGGGCGCATACTCCACAAGACATTATAAAGTCTCTAATATCTTTTTTCCAAGACGGCCACCAGAAGTAGCGCTTGATCTTGTCTGAGGTATTGGCCATACCGGGATGACCTTCCATTAAAGAATCGTGATAACAGGAGATTACTTTTTTCTGTAAATCTGTGCTGGGTAGGTATAATCGTTCTTGGAAATACAATAAGTTGTCCTTTACTGCAAAGTCCTTTCCCTGCAGATGCCAATTCTGTATGTCTGCTGGAGTTACAAGTTGCCTGGCTTTATCCTTAACTTCCTCTATGGATTCTGTGGCGATTACACCCAGAATTCTTTGTTCGGGAATGATTGGTACAGGTTTAGGGTTGATCAAGTGTTCTTCCACTCCCATCCGAGAAAGGGCATCAGCTTTACCGTTCTTTGTACCAGGTCGATAGGTAATTATGAAGTCAAACTCGGCAAAGAATAATGCCCAACGGAGTTGTCTAGAGGATTGGGCTTTTGCGGTTTTCAAATATTGCAGGTTTCGGTGATCCGTAATCACAGTAACGGTGTGTCGGGCCCCCAGCAGATAATGCTGCCAAGCCTTAAAGGCAGACTTGATAGCCAGAAGTTCCTTGTCAGTAATCGTGTAATTGATTTCAGGAGGCGAGAATTCGCGGGACCAAAATGCCACGGGATGCAACTGATTGGTTACCGGGTCCTTTTGTGATAGAACTGCCCCCATGGCAAGGCTTGAAGCATCAGTTTCCACGATGTAGGGGAGTTCGGGGCGAGGGTGTTTTAAGATTGGTGCAGAGATAAATTTAGTCTTCAAATCCTGGAAAGCTTGTTCCGCCTCGGTAGACCATTCAAAACGTTTGTTTTTCTTTAACAAGGCAGTGATGGGCTGGACTATTCGAGAGAATTCGGGGATAAACCTGCGGTAAAAGTTAAGGAAGCCTAACATGCTTTGCACACCTTTTACGGAGGATGGTGATGGCCATTTGAGAACTGCATCGACCTTCTTTGAATCCATACGTACTCCGCCAGGTGATAATATGAATCCCAAGAATTCAACTTCAGTCACGTTGAAAACACATTTTTCCAATTTAGCGAAAAGTTTGTGTTGACGCAATCTTTCGAGGACCATTTTCACGTGTTTCCGATGTTCAGATTCCGATGAAGAATAAACGAGGATGTCGTCAATGTAAACAACAACACACACATCTATGAGCTCTCTGAGGACATCGTTCATAAAATATTGAAAGGCGGCCGGGGCATTGCAAAGTCCGAAGGGCATGACCTGATATTCAAATAGCCCATACTTGGTGCGGAAGGCAGTCTTCCATTCATCGCCCTCTTTTACTCGTACCAAGTGGTAAGCTCCTCTAAGATCCAGCTTTGTATATATGCATGCTTTTCTGACTTGGTCCAGGAGTTCAGGGATCAAAGGTAACGGATATCTATTCTTAACGGTGATCTGGTTCAGGGAGCGATAATCGATACAAGTTCTAAGGTCTCCTTCCTTTTTTGGAACGAAGAACAAAGCTGAAGAAGCAGGGGACTTGGAAGGACGAATAAACCCATTCGTCAGGTATTGATCCAGGTATTGTCGAAGGTGAAGGTTCTCAGGCTCGGTGAGGGCATAAATTCTACTACAAGGAGGAGTAGATCCAGGTATCAGGTCTATCTGGCAGTCATAAGACCTATGAGGAGGTAGAGTGTTAGCCTGATCCTTCCGGAAAACATCTTGGTATTCAAGGTATTCGGGAGGTAACTGGGGAGTCTCTGAAGAAATTGCTGCCAGTGCAACACCAGGTGGAGGGTGACAAGTAGAGACACATTCTGGAAACTGGACCGTTCTTGCTCGCCAATCGATCAGAGGATTGTGTTTCTCTAACCAAGGTATTCCTAGAATAATCTGAAACTGAGGGGCCTTGATCACATCGAACACGATCTTCTCATGGTGTCCATCTTGACTTACTAGCGTCACCTCTTGAGTGGTATGCGTTACTGGCCCGGAGGCTATCTCCGTACCATCCACTGTAGTAATGACGTCCTTTACAGCCTTGGGACAAAGAGTTAGATTCATCCTCAAAACCATTTCATGATCCACATAATTGCCGATGGCACCGCTGTCGACGTAAGCTTCAATTGCATGTAATCGATCCGGATTATCAGGGCTAATGAGGACCATAGGTATCACGAAATGCGAGGTCACGGAACTGGTTTTCACGCTCGGCAAGAGGACCTCTATTCTTGTCGGGCGAGGTCGTTTCCCTGCTCAGAGTTTGTAACTTTGGTAACTGCAGCTCCTACTGCCTTCTTGGCAGGTTTCACCGGACAGTCTCGAAGAAAGTGCCCTGAGTTTCCGCAATATAGCATAATTGCAACTGTTTTCTCCTTTCCCGCTCCTTTTGTGTTAGAGGACCTTTCAGACCCCCGATTTGCATGGGTTCCCCGGAGTCTACTCCTTTGGAAGGAGTTGGCGGTTTGGAAAATACTCGAGCATCAAACTTGGAACGGTCGGCCTTCCTGTTCTGCAGTCTATGATCTATTTGAACGACCAAGTCTATATAATCCGAACAGTCTTGTGGGGGATTCACTACTTGGGCTAAAACGTCTTTGAGCTCTCCACGTAGACCTCTGTAAAACAGCGTAATCCTTTTGTCCTCAGGCCATTGAGTTTCCACTATTAGTCTATTGAAAGATGCAATATAAGCCAAAAGGTCTTGATTACCCTGTCGCAACGAAAGAAGCTCATTGTCCAAGGCCTGCCCCTGTGAATGTCTTGCAAACAGTTTTTCCATACTAAGCTGAAAGGCTTGAAAATCATGGAGAACCGGATCATCTTGATTAACTAGAGGGATCGACCAGTCTGCCGCATTGCCACTAAGGTACGAAAGTACAAAAGCTACTTTAGCTTGATCAGTTGGAAAGGCTGCTGGCCGGCATAAGAAGTGCAACCGGCACTGATTGATAAATACTGCAAACCTCTTTGGGTCACCAGAAAATCGTTCGGGCGGAGCCAGAGGTACATTCCCAGGTAGGTTGATCTGCACTGGATTCATAGAGGATGTTGAAGGAAGATTTGCCCCTGATGCGGGTAACGGGGTTTGTCCGGCTTGTGACTGTAGCAATTGTCTAGCAAGACCGTCTGTTCTCTCCTTGGAAATAATTAGTTCCCTTCTTAGAGCATTCGTTTCCTGACGAGCTGCATGCACTTCTGCCCTTAGTTCCCCAAGTAACCGGGCTAGATGGTCAGTATCCGAGGTTTCCATAGCGCCTGGGCGAGAGTTTTGCGGTAGGCTTTGCGTTCTGTAACGCTCACCTGATTCTCGCAGAGGCGCCGGTCTTGACCGGGCGACTACCGTATCTTCAAAGGTGATGTGTAGCACCCGGTTGGCTCTTTGGGCTGGACCTCTGTGCACTGTATGCCTGACTTCAAGAGTAAGATGTCTGCAGACAGAAAATATAGGATTAATGAACTGGGGTTATTGGGGTGTCCCTATCTCTTCCCTTTTTTGCTCTCCTGTAGACCCCCAAAGGTTAACGCTCTCACCTTAGGTAAGTGAATGCCGAGCTCTCCATCTGCCTCGGGGCAGGGTGCTGTAACCAGTTTCTTCACTGGATCGGTAGCGCAGGCCTCTTGACTTCAGAGGACTGCTGTCCGTCGTTTACTGCACGAACGGTAAGTTTCGAGTAATTCTATTGTCTTTAAAGTCTTTAGCAATGATGTCTCTTGTTTTGCAGGTTCCGGCGATGGCGGATGACGGGCTGAAGTGAGTTGAAGATGGAGTCCGTATGATGAATAGAAGCGCTTGGAAGCACGTAAGTAAGCGCTTGTTGCCTGCTTCACGATGCGCTCTAACTGTCTTCTATTTTGCAGGTACGAGTTCGGAGCGGCTGCAGGGTGCCGGAATACCCACTGGGGTTGATGTGGAAAGGAGTAATGGCACGTGAGTATCAAAGTTCCCCAATGTCTTTAAACGCACCTTGTTTTGTCTTTCAGATGCAGGATGCAGCGCCGAAGGCCTCCGGAGCGTGCGAAGAGTCGGTAAGCTTTTGTCTTTCAGATGCCGGAATGCAGTGTGAAGACCTCCGGAGCGCACGAAGAGTAGGTAAGCCTTTGTCTTTCAGATGCCGGAATGCTAACCTGTTCTTTCTTGTCTTTATAGGTGTTGCTGAAGACTGGATTCAGGATGGTAAGCCTTTTTCCTTAGGCCCAGGATCCGATGCAGAAGACACGATGAGCGTTCTGCTGCAGAGGATGCAGAATAACGCAAAGCAAGATTCATCCACCGGGTGTGGTTTAAATAGCCTCCTGTAGTGCTTAGGTGTCTCCTTCCACAGCCACGCCTAGGTAAGAAAAGAGTTCCTGCTTTCCAGAAGAGTTCCAGTGTTCTGAATCTAGGGAGTGGCTCCTGCCCCACCCAACAGGAAAAGTAGTTCCAAACAGAAGAGGATCAGAGGCTCAGCTGGCAGGCAAGTAAGCAGCATGGTCTGCTGCAGGTAAGTCCACCCAAGCATCATGAGCCCGGCGCTTCCAGCGCTGGGACTGGGCACATTTATGAGCCTGGTGCCACTGGCGCCAGGACTGGGTCCAAAAGGTCCCAATTGGGACTGGTTGGCCCTCGGAACCTGGGTTATGGATCTGCTTCCAAGGGAGTTGGGAAACCCCTGACCTTTTGGAAGCAGAGATCATGACACAAAGTTTTTTCCCATTCAGTCTATGGGAAAAAAAAAGTTTTGGGACCCCCCCTATAACTTTTTCCCCCCTGGACGAATCCTCACCAAACTTTGCGAACAAATTCAGAGTGGGCCATATACTTTCTTTGCAAAGTTTGGTGAGGATTCGTCCAGGCGGAGCGAAGTTATAAGCCGCCCAAAAAGTGCTCTTCCTATGGAAACAGCAACTTAACCATAACTACACAGCCACTACCGTGGCTGTGTAATATATATATATATAAATGTATTTTTTTAAAACCTTGTGCGTTTTTAACACCTTAGCAATAAGGGAGTGTGTGTGTGTAGCTTATACTAAAAATAACTTAAGGGGCACATACAAGAGCAAACCACCTTTTGCACACTACCAATATTTCAAGCACAAATATTCAAAAGAAACTGCTTAATTCATTGGGCTTACCACCTTATAATGTTTCCTGGTCACACTTACCATGACCACACCATAATCATGCACATTTTATCATTCACTAAAATCCTCATAACATGGCTACCTTTTAACACATATAATGCATATACAATGATAGTTAATACCCTATTGATAGTTAACCTTTAATCTTTTTCCTCCCTCCCTAGTTTCACCTCGTCTTTCTTTATTTGATATGAGGTCCCCCTTTTTCGCGAATCTCTTTTTGTCTTTGCTCAGTATTAACCTATTTTTATTTATAGACCCAGAAAGAATGAAAAAAAAATAAAAAATAAAAAAATAGCATTTACTAATATATTCACTGTGTCTCCCTTTTCTGCCAGACACCTTTATCTTATTCTCCACTTGTTCATATATTCCCAGTACTAGTCAAGATAGAACTATGCGGCGCCACCTTCTACCCCCTTGCAGAGCTAGGTTCCCGTCTCTTTATCTCTTTTCACCTTTTGATCCTAATGGCCATATGCAAAGGAAAAGTAAAGAAAGTATGCGATTGCTTTTAGTGGTCCCAAACGTGTCCCCTTTTAAATGACCTTGTTTTGTTTTTGTTTTTTTTATCCTGCTCCCTTCCCCTACTCCCCTTATGATCACTCGCACTTAATACTCACGTGCCCGTCTTGAACCGAGAGTCTCCGAACTGGGTTCGTCCAGGCGGCGCTGCCACACGCTCAACGGCCAGCCCCGGCGAGCGGTACTCAAAGGGGATTTTTTGAAACGGGATCCCGTACCCTTTCTCTAATGAGTGCGCACTTCTAAGCATACCAGTTGCCGTTGGCGGGTAGCTTCCCGGAGCAGGCATACCGTGCGTCTCCCCTTTCGACCAGAGATTTTCGTGCCACAGGGGACGGAAGGGATACATTGGGAGATGTAATCACACAATCGGGCTCACCACTGAAGGCGAGCGTCCCGAGATAGCAAGACCCTCCCTCCAAATAAGAGGCAGTAATGGACTCTCCCAAAATGGGAATAAGGCTAGAACCAATTGCGGGTGAGCTCAGGGGAAGTTTTATCTAAGTCAAATAGGGCATGCAAAGAACTTTGTCCGACAATCGCAAAGACAGGCATTTCTATTTACAAAATATGTCATAGACACCTACACACTATAGGGGGCACATGTTCCTGGGGATTGGGTGGCGTCGACTAACTATATGTGCAGCTGTGACGCGTCGCTTCGTGGTTGGTGGACACCGCCGGGTGCCAACGCGGGGTGGGCAGGTCAGCAGGGCTCATCCGGGAGGTGCTGTCCAGTCAGGCGTGGTCAGTGTCATTGATGGACATCTTTCTTGGCTTTCTGCCCTAGGGGCCATGCACACCCCATTCATTCAATGCTGCAATGTCAGTTGCCATGTAAATCCTACAATAGGTTATTCTACAGGTTAATACAACACAGGTGGAATGCACATTAGGTGGAGTATTTTGACGATACATCAATACAGGGTTGCTTTTATCCTGTTGACTATGTATCATAGGCCACGGGGTCGGGTCTCAGGGCACGGGGTAAGCTGTCTGAGCTTTGGGTCCCGTTAGAAGTAATGACAGATGCTTTTACACAATGTTGGTGCAATATTAGGTGTCTTCTATTACAAGCGTCATTAATCTGGGGTGAGCTGGTGGGTCATGGGACCTATGAGGGGGCACCTCTAGCCTAGGTTATGGCTGGGTTTTGCTGCTGGGCTGTAAATAATTCAGGTGGCTGTTCGTGGCCATGTGAGCTGCGGGGGAACATGAATGCTTGAAGCAGCTCCAGCCGAATTGGGGGAGGTGAGGCGGTGTAGCTCGGGCCTTTGCTTTCTCTCGCAGGCTTCAATGGGAAGGGAGGGGAGGTGGCCTTTGATATGCCCACGATGATATTCTTCTCGTAAACTGCAAATTATAATGAAAACGAAGGGATTCGTATAGTGTAATATGTCTAAAGGGTTACACGTCTATAATCTTTGCACCAGTACATAGTCATTCCAAAATACATTAACTATATCAACAGTTCTATTAATCACTACAGGGTAAGTATTTGCAAGATTAGCAGCTCTGGCATTATATGGTAAACATGATACGTGAGGTATCATTAGGGTTGGTGGAGCACGCAGGAGCAACAGACGAATATGGTTGACAGCAGTAATACACGTTAAATTCGTACATTCACATTTGATGGCATTCCATGTATCTCCTTAAACAATTTGCATGAGCTTACAATACTGTCCCGCTTGTGTTCCTTTGCACTCTAGCAGCATCAGGGTAATTATGACATAAGAACTTGATATCACTCTCTTTACATTTCCTCTAGAGGAGCACATAGTAGGAGGGCAGGGGCACTAAGTGTTTGCACATAACTGAGGGGGTTTGAGTATTCTGACCATTTTGTCACACAACAACACATTCTTCTATTCTTACAGTGTTCGTAGATTTTTGGCAAGGGGGTCGTGTAGAAGGAATATCATTGTAATGCAATATATATTTAAATATATATATATATATATATATATATATCTGTATTAACAGGTTTTTGGTATAAGATCGAGGCTTTTGTTTAGTCGAGGACAATTTTCAGTTATTTTCCAAGCCAGCCCCGCTACCCGGGTCACGCTGAGGATAATGATGCACTGCGGAAGGTGAATGATACAGTGTTTGCTCTAACACTAGCTCATGTCCGACTGTTCGTGGGAACAGGCTTTCAGCGGATCTGCCAGGGAGCGGAGGCAACAGGGTAGGCAAGGACTCTCTGAAGGTGGGGGCTGTGCTGCAGCGCACGAGGAATCATGTCTTAAGATGGCGTTCTGGTTTTCAAAATGGTTTCCAGGAAATAGCCTAATACAGTACGTTTGGTCAATGTGTCGGCCAGTGCTCCACCCACCACCTGGGCCCTGGTGGCAGGGGGTCCCCTGACGAGTCATAGACATCACAAGGAGGGGACTGCAGGGGATGGGGGTCTCTTTGACCTGTCCTCCCATACATTTATTGGGCTGGATGCAACAAAGTGTGCCATCTTTAAACAGCTGGCTGCAGAATCATATATGGGCTAATGATACGGAGGAGATATATGGCGCATTTGTGGTGTAAGAAACAGGCCCAAAGACATTTGGTTGGACTTCGGCATTATTTGAATGACAAAGGGGGGAGTGCTCAGAGCACAATAATGATATGATATGATATAGCATTTATAACGCACCTATACTCAAGTGTTTCAAGGAAGGACACAGCAAGGGAGGGGGAACAGAGGGAAGACAGACAGCGATCCTACTAGGCCAAGCATCATTCAAATCGCACAAGTGCAGGGGGAAGGGGAAAAGTGCAGGGTGGGAGAGAGGTGGGGACAGTGCAGTACATGGGATAAATAGAATAAATAACAATGAGAGAAGTACGGGCAGCTGGTGGCAAGTGCACAGTAAGTGAAGACATCAGGGGTCAAGTGCTGGTGGGGGACTGTAGGGATATGGAAAACAGTCCCAAGTGTGGAGATTGCCAGGGAGGCAGTGCAGGAGTGCAAATGGCGGGGAAGGGGATCTGGGCCCGAGATCAGAGGGTGGCCAGGTAACCAGTGCAGGTTCAGCCAGGAGTGCAGCAGGGGAGAGGAGGAGAAAAAGCAGAAGCAAAGAGGAAGGTTTTGAGGTGCTTCCAGAACCGGAGATGGTTCTACTCAAGTTTCAGGGAGGCAGGGAGGTTGTTCCAGAGGGAGGTCCGAGCCGAAGAGAGAGATCTACCACCAACTCGTTGCTTGGAGAAGCGACTGACCTTGAGGGAGATGGAGGTGGATGAGCGAAGAGCTCGAGAAGGAAGATATTTAGGAGTTGAAGGTATTGAGGCCCCATGCCCCAGAATGCCTTGTGGACAATGCAAAGGGTTTTGAACTTAATCCTCGCAGCCACTGGGAGCCGGTGCATAGATTTCAGTCATGGAGAGATACGATCCCTGGGCTTGAGGCCAAGGACAAGTCTCACAGTCCTGTTCTGGATGGGTTGCAGAGGGCGGAGAGTAGAAGCAGGCAGATTTAGAAAGAGGCTGTTGCAATAGTCCAGCCTAGAGAGAACCAGAGCTCTGGAGACAGTGAGCTTCTGGGTGAAGGAGAGGAAAGGAAGAATACCTCTGAGGAGGTGCAGCTGGTAGTATGAGACGTCAGAAATGTGAGGAGAGAAGGAGAGTGTGGAGTCGAAGATGACCCTGAGGTTTTTAGCCTTGCAGGTGGGAGCAGGAAGAGGGCCAAGAGAGGCCGGCCAGAGAGTGACAGGAAAGGACGGGGCGGGTGTGCTGATGAGGAGAATCTCAGTTTTACTGGCATTGAGGCAGAGATCGTTGGTGGCACACCACTCCTTGATAGCAGACAGACAGTCAGAGATTAGAGACAGAGAAGAGGTGGCCAAAGGTAGCCTGAAAATTAGCGGAGTGTCATCTGCATAGCACTGAAAGTTGGGGAAGAGAGCAGTCATGCGGTGGGTAAGAAGTACCAGGTATTGGTTGAACAGCAAGTGAGAGAGGTTAGACCCCTGGGGGACACCACATGTAGCGATAGAGATAGAGGAGTGGAATGACCCAAGTTGGTCCTGGGAGGGTCAGTTAGAGAGGAAAGAAGTCAGCCACGCCAGGGCTTGACCAGTGATACCCAGGTTATCACGTATACGGTTGTGCAGGATAGCATGGTTAACTATGTCAAAAGCATAAGAGAGATCAAGTAAGATGAGGACACAGAAGGTGTTGGAATCAAGTTGGAGAGCAGGTCTTCACGGATGTTCAGGAGAGCAGTTTCCATGCTTCTGGCAGCTCTGAAGCCAGACTGATGGTCATGAAGACAACCAACAGATTCAGTGTGAAGGTTGAGCTGGGAGATGGCCAGCTTTTCCAGGAGTTTGCCCAGGAAGGGAGTGATGGAGATTGGGCGATAGTTAACCGGCAGGATGGGTCGGCAGAGGGTTTCTTAAGAAGAGGGTGCACAAGGGACTGCTTCTGGGGGATGTGAAGACTCCAGTGGCGAAGAAGTGGTTGCAGAAGTCGGCCAGAGCAGGAGCAAGGGAGTCAATGTGATCCTTGATGGTTTTGGAGGAACAGGGATGAACCTGTTTTGATGAGACTTTAATAGATCAGACTTGTCTAGAAACCTCGTCTAGGGAGAACAGGGTAAAGGCAGAGAAGAAAGGAGGAGAGGTGGCTGAAGAAGGGCCAGAGGAAGAGCAGGGAGTAGAGGTGGGAGGGGGAGAGGAGGAGAGAGAGGGCAGGATGTCCTGAGTTTTAGAGATGAAAAGAGAGGCCAGAGCTGTGCAGAGGGCCTGCGAAGGAACAGGAGAGGTAGAGACTGCAGTAGGACTGGCCAGTTCCTTGCAGATTTTAAAGAGTTCGGCCGAGTTGATAGATGCCACAGAGATGCAGGCTTGGATGTGAGAACTCTTCTTGGTGCGGACAGAGATCCGGTATTGCCTTTGGAGCAGGCGGCAGGCCAGTTTGTCAGAGGATATACCAGAAGCACACCATTGCCGCTCAGCCACCCTGCACTTGCGTTTGAGGGTGACTAGGTCTGAGTCGTACCAGGAATTGCACTTTGCTTTGGGCTTCAAGCGGATCCTCATGACAGGGGCAAGAGCCTCGAGAGTATCAGATATAGCGGAATGGAGCATGGCAAGGGCTGTGTCAGGGTGTGAGTCCGTGGGAACAATACCAGCAAGTTACATACCCTGTGAAACTAGTGTGAACTGTAAATGTATACTGTGAAATCAGAATGCACGCACCATTGTTTGTTTTTGGACACCAAGCAAACAAAAATAGTTTAATCAAAAAATATAATGGATATGTTGGAATAGGAATATATAATCCTTAATGATATGCTTCCAAGTAGCTATAAAGCAATGCTGCAAAACAACCAGAATCAAATGGGTGGGATAGTTTTTAATTTCATATGTAAAATAAATCTAGATCTAGTATTAATTTATAGGCCACCTCTGGTTGATGCTGATTTCAGACTTTCTTGTAGATTTAATTTCAATAAAATAACTCTTGAGTCAAAACATAATAGTTCCTGTGGAATTTCAGGTTAGAGCAAACGGAAGACCACAATGGTATAGGTTTCACCCAGCTACATAGCCTTCCTGCAAGAACAATTGGTCATAGCTTGCTCAGTATTTTTTACATCATCTGACTTTAAATTCACAGGGCCTCCACAACCTTTTACCTGTGCAGGACCCTTCAGAATTCGTTTTGTTTCTTGTTCATTTCAAAATAGTCCTAATCATACCTGTCCCGAGTGCAATAGACTCCTCATTAGAAAGCAGTAACTTTTTGAGCATCAGCCCCTTTGAGGATACTTCCCAAAATAAGATGAAATGCACAAAATACTGTAGAGTTTGTGGACATCTTTCATAATGCTTCATCGTCGGTCATAGATGTCTTAACACAAACTAAATTTGTATCTACAAAATAAAATTAGAAATAGATATTTTACTCAAGAACATCGAACCAGTAAAAGTTTAAGTATGAAGAGCTGCAATCAACTGACTAATAACTAAAGCCATGGGGAATCTTGTTCTTTTGAAACAAAAGTTTTATATATATAAAAAGAATATCATATAACTGAAAAAGAATTACAAATAAAATCTTTACAGCAAAAATGCTGCTAAAAAAAAGAGCGCCTGCTACCTTTGTTGAATTCTTTGAAGGAACTTGGGGTTGGTCACCCTAGGTTACCTGGGGGCAACCAGACGTGGACTCCCTGCTCACTGTGCTTAGAGAGGCTCAGCTTCACCTCACTGATGATGCCCAACAAGGCTGAAACACGTGTATGGGGTTGCTGTTGGTACTCTTGTTCAGAGAGGAATTGCCATAGCATTTTGGTACCGTACTGCCCATGTGGGTGGGACAAAGACTGATATGCAAATGGATATTTCCCATCTGTGAAAGGTACAGTGTGCAAAAAGCAGATGGCTGCGAACTCTCAATGTGGTTAACAACCACTGAACAGGTTATCATGCCTTGTTCTTCTGAGAGAGGGGCGCCTGCTACCTTTGTTGAATTCTTTGAAGGAACTTGGGGTTGGTCACCCTAGTGTCGGGGTGATTCTCCCGGGGCCGGCAGCACCGTCCGCGGACCTCCAGGCTGGGGAGGCCCCAACTCCTCCCGTGTCCCCAAAAGGAGTATGAGACACACACAAGAAGCAAGGCGAGTACTGCTGTTTATTATAATAACGGCAGGGATGGGTCTCGGCTCGTATGCATCCAATGAGACTCTCGTTGTTAGTGGGGCTCGCAGGCCCTTTTTACAGCAGTATGACACGCTACTCGCATCACCTGGGAAAAATCATCACAAAACCTATCGCCACTCTGGATTGGGTCCCCGAGTGGTTGGGTTAGTATATGTTTCCTATGGGAAGAAATGTTAGTGGGTAAGGACGGATCAGGTGGTACACTTGGGCTGTCCCTAACAGTTGTTACTTTAGAATTGTTACAGGGTGACCCTTGGTGATTGGCTAAGAGTACTGGCGTCAGTAGTAAGCCCCCCTGTATTCTGATTGGTTCTCCAGCGAGCCCCCAAGCCTGGAACCATCGTCGTTCCCAGCTCGCGGTGTACCTGTCATTAGCAACAATGTGCAACTATGTGTTTGTGCGGACAACGGACAGGTCTGCTTATGGGCTTGTGAGCGGGTCTTTCCCATCACTGTAGGTGTCCATCTTGCCGCTTCCTTGTTGCAACCTGTGTCCCAAACGTGGGACCCTGGCGACTGTCTGTCTCGTGAGCTTGGCACCTTGTCAGTTCGGCCTGGTCACGTGTGGAGAGACCGTAGCTGGAGCAGAATTATGAGCATTCGTTTTTGTATTTTGCCTCTGAGGGCTTGGCACTTACAGGTGTAACCTTGGCGCTGGGCTCGCGGCATGCGAGTTGCAACATTGTGGCCTTGGCTGTGAGCTCTCGTTGGAGGCTCATTCTGCATGGTCAGCACTTGTACTCTTGTCGCTGAGAGGATTTTCAAGGCGAGGCTCCTGTCTGGGACTCTTGCTTGTGGCCTACTCGGGCCTAGTTCATGGGTGGCGGTACATAATCCATAGTATGGAGGTCGCGGGGCGACAGAGTGTCACAGGCAGCACTAGATATACATGGTGGTGTCATCATAGGGATGGGTGGCGGGGAAAAGCATCAACAAGCATGTACACGAGCTCTTCATGCATCTTACGTTTCTGCGGAGCTGTAGAATGCCTATGTAAAAATAACAACAATGCACGTCAGTGGGTGTGTCAGTCCCCTACATCATAGCACTGAGTATGTTCTTCGTGTAGGTTGGTGTGTGAGTGACCAGTGTGCATGGTGGCACATGTGTTCTTGTCTGTTGGCTATGTCGTCATGACATATCTAATGATGTGAATACTTATGGCTGTTGCTCTAGTCGAGCTGGTCCATGTTGCAAGCTTCGGCTTGAGCCTGTCGCGCTGGTGGACACACTCCTCTTATGTTTAGGTTTCTGAACCAGGGTATTTTGTCATCTGGTAGGTAAATGAACTCCTCTCGTGGGGGATGTCTGGGTAGTGATCCCCTAGGCCATGGTCTGGATGAGATTGGGGGAAGGGTGTTATTCCATTCTCCTACTTCACTATTGCACTACACGGCCTGCCTGACCGTGTCCCTCCTGCATGCCTGACCTGCCCATGCCGGGCGCGACGCGGCACCACAGCGAGGCTGAGCCTCGATCCGGCCCATAATCTACATCCTGCATCCGCCGGCAGGCGGATGCGCCGGCCTTGTACGAAGGCCGTACAAAGGCCCTGTTTGCGCCCAGGACCCCCTTCTTCAGCGACCTCCGACGAGGGAAGAGGGCAGGAGCCCCCCTCCTCTCCTGCAGCCACAAGCAGGATCATTAGGCAGCACGCGAAGTAAGTGCAGCCCATTGCACTACACGGCCTGCCTGACCGTGTCCCTCCTGCATGCCTGACCTGCCCATGCCGGGCGCGACGCGGCACCACAGCGAGGCTGAGCCTCGATCCGGCCCATAATCTACATCCTGCATCCGCCGGCAGGCGGATGCGCCGGCCTTGTACGAAGGCCGTACAAAGGCCCTGTTTGCACCCAGGACCCCCTTCTTCAGCGACCTCCGACGAGGGAAGAGGGCAGGAGCCCCCCTCCTCTCCTGCAGCCACAAGCAGGATCATTAGGCAGCACGCGAAGTAAGTGCAGCCCATTGCACTACACGGCCTGCCTGACCGTGTCCCTCCTGCATGCCTGACCTGCCCATGCCGGGCGCGACGCGGCACCACAGCGAGGCTGAGCCTCGATCCGGCCCATAATCTACATCCTGCATCCGCCGGCAGGCGGATGCGCCGGCCTTGTACGAAGGCCGTACAAAGGCCCTGTTTGCGCCCAGGACCCCCTTCTTCAGCGACCTCCGACGAGGGAAGAGGGCAGGAGCCCCCCTCCTCTCCTGCAGCCACAAGCAGGATCATTAGGCAGCACGCGAAGTAAGTGCAGCCCATTGCACTACACGGCCTGCCTGACCGTGTCCCTCCTGCATGCCTGACCTGCCCATGCCGGGCGCGACGCGGCACCACAGCGAGGCTGAGCCTCGATCCGGCCCATAATCTACATCCTGCATCCGCCGGCAGGCGGATGCGCCGGCCTTGTACGAAGGCCGTACAAAGGCCCTGTTTGCGCCTGTTCGCGGCCTGGAGCGGTATTGAGCGCCTCCAGAAAATACCTATAGATAGACCCAGAACTGCATCAGGAACTCAAACCGCCCGTTCTCTCCATGCCATCGCTGTTGTTTTTACCATCCAATCTCGGAGCATGTATCTGCAAACACCTGCATATAAGGCTCACAGCACGAAGGTAAATTTATAGGCAAACGCTCAATAGTATCCTTGCAGCTGCCTGATTGTCCCTACATCCCCGCCCAAGACTAATTTCACAACCTTACCTTCCCATCGGCTGACGTACCGCATTTCTGCTATTGTGATTTCTCTAATGATCTGCTCCTCCATAGTAGTATATATTGTGGCCCATGGTCATGTCCAATCTCCCTTTGACTTTGCTGAGCTCTGTGTTGTGCCCTATGGTCGCCATTCGACCATATCTTATCTAGGTTGAGCTTTGTGTTGTGCCTTATGGTCGCCATTCGACCACATTTAACCTAAACTGAGCTCTGTGTTGTGCCCTAGGGTCGCCATTCGACCACATCTTACCTAGGTTGAGCTTTGTGTTGTGCCCTATGGTCGCCATTCGACCACATCTTACCTAGGTTGAGCTTTGTGTTGTGCCTTATGGTCGCCATTCGACCACATTTAACCTAAACTGAGCTTTGTGTTGTGCCCTATGGTCGCCATTCGACCACATTTAACCTAAACTGAGCTCTGTGTTGTGCCCTAGGGTCGCCATTCGACCACATTTAACTTAAACTGAGCTTTGTGTTGTGCCTTATGGTCGCCATTCAACCACATTTAACTTAAACTGAGCTTTGTGTTGTGCCCTATGGTCGCCATTCGACCACATCTTACCTAGGTTGAGCTCTGTGTTGTGCCTTATGGTCGCCATTCGACCACATTTAACCTAAACTGAGCTTTGTGTTGTGCCCTATGGTCGCCATTCGACCACATCTTACCTAGGTTGAGCTTTGTGTTGTGCCTTATGGTCGCCATTCGACCACATTTAACCTAAACTGAGCTTTGTGTTGTGCCCTATGGTCGCCATTCGACCACATCTAACCTATGCTGAGCCTTAAGTTGGACCTTGTTGCGCCCTAGGCATGCTTCATTAGTGAATGCTAACCTACTTATGCCTCGTTAGCGAATGCCTCACCTAGTCCAGCTGTGCCTTGCTACTAAATTGCCCATTTGTGCCTTGTTAGTGAACGCCCCACCTAGCCTATATGTGCCCCGCCACTGAACGCCCATATGCACCTTGCCATTGAACATCCATTTGTGCCGTGTTAGTGAACGCCCCACCCTGCCTATAGTCCTAAGCACCCACGTGCATATATTTGGACCCACTAAAAATGCTGCATCCATTATTGCACTACAGCACTATAGCTGTTACTCTAAGTTTTATCACCATGACCCAAGACCACCTTACGGCATCTCCTGCCTTGATATCAGACCCGGCCTTACATACGCTGCCCAACATAGTGACTAATAACCCTACCAACTCTCCACCAAATAATATTAGCACCAGAGGTGAAACCCTCACCTCCCTCCCACGCACCTTACTACACAGAAATCTTACACTTCGCGCAAGACTCACACAACTTTATGAACCACCTAGAAGAACCTTACCATCAACCAACCTAAAAACAAATTACCCACATAAACCACACCAGACGGTAACAACAAATATCACTACAATCAAAACACAAAAGTCCAAAACTTCAGATACCAACTCAACTACCCCTAGCCAAGCAAACATGCCCAAAGAGACGCTAGTACTCAAAGGAGCACTCCTGAATGCGAGATCCCTTGTCGCCCATGCCCTCGACATAGCCGACCTCATTACAGAACACAATCTGGACTTCCTGGCAGTAACCGAGACCTGGCTACATAACGCAGCTGGACCATCTCTAATGCTAGCCATTCCAGAAGGCTACACCATAACAAGACAAGATAGGGATGGCACACGAGGTGGCGGAATTGCCATCATTTCCAAATTGAGCCTCTCTCTCAGAACATCCCCTCCTCAAACCCTACAATCCTGTGAAAATATCTCGGTCAAATTCCAGATAAATAACATACAAACCCTCACCATCCACCTAATTTATAGACCCCCAGGTCCTCTCGGTACCTTCGACGAGGACTTGCATAGCCTGATCACCAACAACCTTAAACCTACCTCCCAGCTTCTATTATTAGGAGATTTTAACCTTGGCTTTAATGACCCCACGGACAAACAAGCCTCAGACATAGCCAATACCATCAATGCATCAGGCCTGTCTCAGAAAGTCAACAGACCCACTCACTCCAAAGGGAGAATACTAGACTGGATAGCAGATTACAACTGCACAGCCTCCATCACTTCCATCTCTCCCCAATCATGGACAGATCACTCTCTTGTAACCTTTAACCTATCTACAGCCAGACCCTCTCCGACGGTCCCATTGCTAGCCCCGCCTTGTCTAACCAGAAACAAAAAGAGTATTACAGCGGAAAAAGTCATCCCTGCCATCCTACCCACGTTAAACGCTCTATCGGACAATCTAGACCCTAGTACTCTAGTTGAAGAATATAACAAAATTATGCTCAACACACTGGACAAAATCGCCCCGCTCAAACTTAGAAAAAGCAAACCCAAAGCGCACCTTAACAAATGGTTCACTCCCCAATTGAGAGATTTACGACTCCTAAAAAGAAAAAGTGAAAACTCCTGGAGACTATGTCCCTCTATCGAAAATAAAGCAAAACTATCCTCCATCTCCTCTCACTTCAAAAAAGAAGTGAACCTTGCCAAAAAGAACTCCTATGATGAACGTATCACCAACTCTAATTCTAGCATGAGAGAACTCTTCGCCATATTGAAGGAATTAGAGTCACCAATAGCCATACCAGACTTAGTTACCAAGGATAAGACCTGGTGCACAGATATTCAAAATGTGCTAGCAAATAAAATCAATACACTTCAAACCAAAATACAACAAAAAAAAGATATGCTCAACCTTCAGCACTACCCTAACACCTCTACATATAGTATCCCACCAGAGGCAAACAACAAATTTCAATTCTCCAAAACATCCCCACTAGAAGTAGAAAAAATCATTCTCTCACTCAAACCTTCTAACTGCAAGGGTGATATCTGCCCAGCACAGTTAATAAAAGACGCTGCCAGAGACCTCTCACCATTTATCTCTAAATTAATCAATGCCTACTTCACATCAGGCACTATCCCAGCCAATTTAAAACATTCCTGGGTGCTCCCACCGCTCAAAAAACAGACCTTAGACCCACTTATCCCAACCAACTACCGCCCTATTACCACTGTGCCATTCCTCCTCAAAATATTGGACAAAGCTGCCTATATTCAGATACAAAAACACCTTGACCTGTATAAGCTCCTAGGAGCAAGACAATCTGGTTTCCGTCCACTTCATGGAACAGAAACCGCCTTAATTGATTTAAAGACGCAGGTCGACGAGCTGAGGGACGGAGGAGGAACAGCACTCCTGCTCCTACTTGATCTCTCTGCAGCATTCGACTTGGTCGATCACAAGGTACTCTGCAAACACCTGGATTCTGCTGCCCATTTCTCTCCTGAGGCCATCAAATGGCTCGAATCCTTCCTCAGCGAAAGAACAATGAGAGTTCTTTCCCCATCGGCCGCAGCTGACCCTACCCCTATATTATGTGGCGTTCCCCAGGGCTCCTGTGTCTCGCCTACCCTATACAATATCTTCACCAAGCCCTTGTTCGATGATCTAGACCTTCTGGGTATCACCTACACTAACTATGCAGATGATACACAGATTCTCCTCCCGCTTTCTGGGGATCATAGGAAGGACTCGGAATTGGTGAATAGGGTATATCTCGTTATTCAAGCATGGATGGCCACACATGGCTTGTGCTTGAATGACGACAAGACGGAGTTGATAATCCTGGGAACACATATGAACACCAAGAAATTAGGTCAGGAATTCTCCTCCTTCAATATTGATGGAAATCCTATCAGGGTCTCCAAGGAAGTAAAAACCCTCGGTTTCTACTTGGATTCCACACTATCTTTCGACAAACAACTAAAATCCTTGGCCTCTACCACCGCATACACCTGCAAACTGATAAGAGCAGGCAAGCCCTTCCTCTCTAATGACAGTTGCATGATCTTGGCTAGAGCACTTATCCTCTCCAGGATCGACTACTGTAATGCCCTTTACAGTGGTGCCAACAAATCTACCATACAGAAACTTCAAACGCTCCAAAATAATGCTTTGCGAGCAGCGCTTGGCATAAACAAAAGAACACACATCTCCACCATTAGACGCCAACACAAATGGTTATCTACAAACCACAAAATTCAATTAAAAATTATCTCCCTGACACATAAAGCTCTTAACAACGCCGCCCCAAGCTACCTCACAAACAAAATGCAAAAAAAAACCTCTATTAGACCTACCAGAGCTACCAATACTAACTGTCTGGTAGTACCTAGATTTAAACTTACCACGGTCGGTGGGAATAGTTTCCCTGTGAAGGCGGCCAAAACCTGGAATCTATTACCCAACAATCTAAGAGCAGACCAGCCGTACTCACTATTCAGAAGGAATGCTATCCAATATCTTATCTCCAACGACCACTAGATTTAGGCTTATAATATTCCCAGACTTGACACTTGTCCCTCTCCTCCTTCCCACGATATGTTATGCGTACCATCTTCTATGTAACTCATCGACCTGCACGATGATGGTCCTGCACATTTGTATACATTTGTATACTATTACTGTAACTTGTATAATTTGTATAATTTGTATAATTTGCACAACTTGTATATTATCTATAATATCCATTACTGTATCTTGTATAATATGTATAACTTTTACTGTATCCTGTATAATCTGTAACAATGTAAGTTTCGCATTATCCTACCTGCTGCGCCCTTCTACCTACGGGTCTGGAGCGCATTAGAAATAAAACAAACAAACAAACAAACCTGGGGGCAACCAGACGTGGACTCCCTGCTCACTGTGCTTAGAGAGGCTCAGCTTCACCTCACTGATGATGCCCAACAAGGCTGAAACACGTGTATGGGGTTGCTGTTGGCACTCTTGTTCAGAGAGGAATTGCCATAGCATTTCGGTGCTGGGCTGCCCATGTGGGCGGGACAAAGACTGATATGCAAATGGATATTTCCCATCTGTGAAAGGTACAGTGAACAAAAAGCAGATGGCTGCGAACTCTCAATGTGGTTAACAACCACTGAACAGGTTCTCATGCCTTGTTCTTCCGAGAGAGGGGCGCCTGCTACCTTTGTTGAATTCTTTGAAGGAACTTGGGTTTGGTCACCCTAGGTTACCTGGGGGCACCCAGACGTGGACTCCCTGCTCACTGTGCTTAGAGAGGCTCGGCTTCACCTCACTGATGATGCACAACAAGGCTGAAACACGTGTATGGGGTTGCTGTTGGTACTTTTGTTCAGAGAGGAATTGCCATAGCATTTCCGTGTTGGACTGCCCATGTGGGTGGGACAAAGACTGATATGCAAATGGATATTTCCCATCTGTGAAAGGTACAGTGAGCAAAAAGCAGATGGCTGCGAAACTCTCAATGTGGTTAACAACCACTGAACAGGTTATCATGCCTTGTTCTTCCGAGAGAGGGGCGCCTGCTACCTTTGTTGAATACTAAAAATAAAAGACATTGAATGTCTTGGTTCTTCAACATTTTAAACATTTCAACATCTTTTTTATGAGAGAACTCATTTTTTGGGGGTACATTCTTGACTTTTCCTATAGCAATTCAAGTAAAATGGCCCATCCAATGATGATTTTTTTTAGCACGTGCTGGCAATAAATGTCCTTTTTTTAGTTTAACCTATGTTGCACCTTTATCAGGACACAAAACCTATCTTCAACAGGATAGAACCCCTCTGGTTACTCTAAAGATTTATGTGCAGCAACAGCTGACCCAATCAGGGCCATTAAAACACTTAGTTCATAGCTGGTCACTTTCCTGATGCTTTAAAACAAGCTCAGTCCTAATGCCTTAAGAAACAAAGTTGCTGACCCACAAATTCCTGCCCACTTCCATCCGACCTCAAAACTTCCCTTTATAGAAAAGATCATTGTGGCAATTGTGACAGTACAACTAAACAAGCACACTGAAAAAGGACAGATTCAGAATGGCCAATATCCGTACTGGTTACAGCAAAGATGTCGTAGTCACCTCCGTGGTTGACAATATCAGGAGGATGACAGATGGGACTGGTGTCAGTATTGTGATGTTGTTAGATCACCCCATCGACCACACCATACTCCTCGGCAACTTCATCACTTTGGCATCACCTTCTCGGGCACATCATAGATAACAAGCTTTCAACTGTTAAATATTATTCAATAGACAGCTTTTAATTAAACAATTTCCAATTTGGATGTCTTTGTATTGCAATATCATGTGAACAAATGTTAAACATAATAAAAAAATGTTTTTATTTCAAAAACACAATGAGATCATGCAAAGTGTTGTATTTCCTTTTTATCGCCTCATTCTGACAACATTTGGGACAAAATCGGAGAGAGCACTGATGGGTTAGGCAGTCAGGTAATGAGACTGTGTGTCATTCCTGCTGAACTAACTAGGGGGGTCCAGCCAGGGGCGCCCCAATTAAGGGCAGACAGTGAGGGGTGAAGTCCAGCCATTAAAAGCAAGTGCTTTTCACCTGTGAGCCTTTGCTTTTGCCTTCTTCCCTGCTGCACCTGTGAGTACCCCAAGCTTCTTAATTACTGTGATGTCTCCCCACACTGCTGTATTCACCTACAATACATTCACTCTTGTTCCTCCTGCAGTTTCCCCTACTCTCCTCTTCCTACAATTTACCAATCACGCTAGAACCTTCTCCTTTCCTATCCTCATTATAACACTGACGTCTCCAATCTCCCACTACGCCATCTCTCTTCTAACTCCGTCCAACAAACAAAGCCAATGAGCTAAGCATACCTCCCCTAACACCTATCCACCTCGCCTCTCTTCCTCTGAGACTCAACTCCTCTACTCTTCCTTATGACAGTATTTAGTGATTTAGCAGGAGCTGCACCAATTGCACTTGGTTGTGGAGTTCTACAAGGATCATGATTGTGCCCGATGCTCTACAATATATATATTCACTAAGCCCCTCTTTGAAATCATGGATGATTTAGGTGTTCTCTACACCATTTATGCAGACGACACTCAAGTACTATTTCAGCCATCTGGTACCTATAGGATCTGTAACCTTATCCAGCACTGGATGGCCCACAAAGAATTGGCCCTCAATGACTCTAAAACCGAACTCCTAATTGTCAGTAAACATCAGAGATTAAATAAGCTACCACCTAAGTTTACAATTGGTGGCTGCACGATGGCAGAGAAAGTTAATACCGTGGTGGTGTATCTTGATGCCTCATTGAAAATTAAAGTGCAAACCAAACATACTGTCTCAACAACTTCCTATTACTTGAAGCTTCACTCCGCATTCGTCCCTTTTTTCTATGGAGAACTGCACCTATTTGTCCTGCACTATTATTGGGGGGGGAGCATAGACTACTGTGGCAGTTTATTATTTGGCTCATCACAGGGTAATGTGACCAAACTGCAAATATTGCAAAAAACAGCGATGTACGGATTAATAATCAACTCAAATGCAGGGACCATATCAATGAGGCCAGCTGAGCACCACACTGGCTCCCTGTAATCGAGTGCATTGCTTTCTGGGTCGTTACCATCATGCCTACGTGTTTATACGTAAAGGCTCCCATCTACTTGCAAAATAGATTAGCCTTTAAACCAAATTCCTGTGTGCTGCGATCCAACAACTTTCTGGTCAAATCACACGTCAAACTTGTTAGGGCTGGAAATCTGGCATTTGATTACATAGCGCCATTTCTATGGAACAGCCTCCCATCCAATCTCAGAGAATTATTATTTTTTTTTGTTTTGTTTATTGAATATAGCTGAAAAATTCAACGTTTTCAATATTTAAACAAAATTCATTTACATATTAGTTCATCAATATTTTTCACAATAAAAATAGAATAAAAATGAAATAAAATGAGAGAGAAAACATGAACAAGAGACCAACACAAAAACGTAATCGGTAAAAAGAAAAGAAAAAAAATAAAATATGATAGACATTCGTATACCACAAGTTAAGATTATCTCTCGTAATTATAAATCATTTCGGATAAGCGAAAGACATAACATAAGTCTCTTATTTACAAGCCAAAAGTATAACATACGTTGTCTCTGTACAACCTTTATAGTTCTTAAAACATAATTTAATGGAGATATTGCCTGTACCATCAGGAGAAGTTACAACTCTTGGAAACCCTTAGTGTTCTAGTCCAATCAGGGAAAGCTGATTCGATTCCAATTTTACTGCTGCTAGAAAATTATGGGTGGCAATATGGATACTTATCGATTTAGTGGATAGTATTACCGACCAACGTGTGTCTGGGGGTATTGCACTAAAACAGGGCAAGTGCTTTTCAAAGTATCTTTTTCTTAGAGCACTTACAGCCGGACATTCCGTTATAATGTGTTGAAGGGTTTCTTTGATGGCCGTATCCTGACAGAAGGTGCAGTAGTTCTCCTTCTGAGGCAATAGCCTCCTTCTAGCCAGGATGTCACGAGTCGGAAATAGATTAAATTGCAGTCGCAAGATAGATGTTCTCACTTGCGGGGAGGGAGATTGGTGTAGGTATGACGCCAGCACTCTAAGACTTTTGTGTTCGTAAGCCGATACTTGAAAATCTTTGTACGAGAGACACTTAGTTCTCGTTTTAATCCAATCCGACCTGAACATTTTCACCTTTGCACGTGTTGGATTAGTAATAAGGGTTTCCAAGGTTAGATCTGCATTAGCCATAATGCTACGGATATATACAACCCACGTTTTGACAAAAGAATGTACAGAAGTCAACATATACGAGGATAATGTTGCAAGTATATTGTCAGTTCGTACAAAGGTTAAACACTTGCGGAACAAGGCACAGAGCTTCCAGTGATATTCCGCCATCAAGGACGTCAGGCCCAATTCATGTCTTAAACAAGGCCCAGGTACACATTGAGGGAGATGTAACACCCCTTTCCAAAATGTAGCCTCTAATTTGTCTAGGACTGCCGATGGTACAATGTTTCTGGTCCCAAGGCCATACAATATGGTAGGCAACACTTTTTGTCTCCAGTAAATGATTGCAGGCCTGATGGTGAATTTGCCAAATTTATACAAAATAATTCTTGTCTGGGAGATGACAGTCACGATCTTGTGATCTAAAGTTCTGGAATGTGAGTCAATCGAGGGCGAGCCATCAAATTGAATTCCTAAGTAAAGATACGTAGGGACCACCTCCACTAACCTATCATTAATTCTCCAATCAAATTGGGTTCTTCTGGTAGCTCCAGGAGCATAGATGACAACTTGTGTTTTGTTGAGATTAATGATTAACTCATTTGTTTCTAAATATGTATTTAAGGTAGACAATAATTTCTGCAGGCCTACTGGGGTTTTGGAGATCAACACCAAGTCGTCTGCATACCAAAGGGCTTTGATACTGAGACCATTCATTCTTGGTGAGTCAGAAACAACCTCAAGGAAGGACTGTCTCAAATCATGGATAAAAACATTAAAAATGGCTGAGGCCAGGATGCAGCCCTGTTTCAGCCCCCTGAATGTTGGTATCACCGCTGATAGTAAGCCAAGCATGGACAATCGCACCCTTATTGTAATTGACAAGTGTAAGGCATAAATATTTTCACACAGGCTGGTTGGACAATTGCCAAATTGTAGCTTGTCCATCAATTTGATTCTGGAAACAGAATCAAAAGCTGAGTGTAGATCAACAAACGCAAAATATAGCAGTTGTTTTGTTGATTGAGCTTGGGCTTTTATTGCATTGAGGGTCAATAAATTAACAGTGGTGCCTAAACCAGCCACGAACCAAGTCTGACAAGGATCCCGTTGATTGCAGCTCTCGGTCCAACAGGAAAAGTCTCTCAACACCAGTCGAGCAAAAATCTTCCCTGGAGCATCCAACAATGCAATAGGGCGATAGCTCACCAGCGACTCCCTGTCACCTTTCTCAAAGATCGGTACAAGTCGCGAAGACTGCCATGAAGTCGGAATGGTTTTGGAAAGAATAATTTTATGAAATACATTGTTCAAAATTGAGGCCCAGATAGATGAATTCTGTTTAAACATATAGAGGCCGATTCATGGAATAATTAGCGCGGCGCAAGTGGGCAAAAACGTGCGAATCGCAGTGGAATAGCGAAAATCGCAGTGCAAGTGCGAAAATCGCACGAAAAGCAGCGCACGTCGATTCATGGAAGGCCGTGCGCGAGAAAACCAGCGGATGTGCGATAAAAAAGTGCGCGGCGCACGTTGGCGCACGTTGGCGCACAGGCCATCTAACAGCGTGCGCCAGGTCACAGCGAAAATCGCACAGGCCACAGCGAAATTCGCACATAGCGCAGCGCACGCAATAAAAGTAGGCGGAACACGGGCGTAACACTCGGAATGGGGAACAACTTGCCAAAACGTGGGCGTCACGGGGGAAGTACAGGGCACAAGTGCGCGGAACGCCCACACGCTCGCCTACAACACGTATTCATGGAATAGAATAGGGGAAAAAAGCGCACGCTCAAACCAGCGCACAGGCACAAACACGACCGCCACAAGAAAGGAGGCGGTAGCGTCTCTGCGGCTGTAAGAAATGTGCGCCAAAAGGTGCTCCAACAAATAGCACCTATATACTGCCATGATGAATGTCCCATACTGTGGCCCTCCAGGAAAAATGACGTGCAAAGGGGTACCCACAAACACGGACACCCGCTGACAAAAAATACGTGTGCATGTATACCGGGGTGCGCGGGAAGTGTCACACGCGATTTGCAGGGTACGTGCATCACAGGGGTTCGCGTGAAGTTATTCACGCGATCGGGCCTGGGGGAGCGGGCTACGTGTATTACAGGGGTTCGCGTGAAGTTCCTCACGCGAACGGGCCTGGGGGAGCGGGCTACGTGTATTACAGGGGTTCGCGTGAAGTTCCTCACGCGATCGGGCCTGGGGGAGCGGGCTACGTGTATTACAGGGGTTCGCGTGAAGTTCCTCACGCGATCGGGCCTGGGGGAGCGGGCTACGTGTATTACAGGGGTTCGCGTGAAGTTCCTCACGCGATCGGGCCTGGGGGAGCGGGCTATGTGTATTTCAGGGGTTCGCGTGAAGTTCCACACGCGATCGGGCCTGGGGGAGCGGGCTACGTGTATTACAGGGGTTCGCGTGAAGTTCCTCACGCGATCGGGCCTGGGGGAGCGTGCTACGTGTATTTCAGGGGTTCGCGTGAAGTTTCACACGCGAATAGCCTGGGGACGTGAATTTGAGGGGTGCGCGGGAAGTTCCACACGCGATCGGGCCTGGGGGAGCGGGCTACGTGTATTACAGGGGTTCGCGTGAAGTTCCTCACGCGATCGGGCCTGGGGGAGCGGGCTACGTGTATTTCAGGGGTTCGCGTGAAGTTCCACACGCGATCGGGCCTGGGGGAGCGGGCTACGTGTATTACAGGGGTTCGCGTGAAGTTCCTCACGCGATCGGGCCTGGGGGAGCGTGCTACGTGTATTTCAGGGGTTCGCGTGAAGTTTCACACGCGAATAGCCTGGGCGCGTGAATTTGAGGGGTGCGCGGGAAGTTCCACACGCGATCGGGCCTGGGGGAGCGGGCTACGTGTATTACAGGGGTTCGCGTGAAGTTCCTCACGCGATTGGGCCTGGGGGAGCGTGCTACGTGTATTTCAGGGGTTCGCGGGAAGTTCCACACGCGAATAGCCTGGGCGCGTGAATTTGAGGGGTGCGCGGGAAGTTCCACACGCGAATAGCCTGGGCGCGTGTATTTCAGGGGTGCGCGGGAAGTTCCACACGCGAATAGCCTGGGCGCGTGTATTTCAGGGGTTCGCGGGAAGTTCCACACGCGAATAGCCTGGGCGCGTGAATTTGAGGGGTGCGCGGGAAGTTCCACACGCGAATAGCCTGGGCGCGTGTATTTCAGGGGTGCGCGGGAAGTTCCACACGCGAATAGCCTGGGCGCGTGTATTTCAGGGGTGCGCGGGAAGTTCCACACGCGAATAGCCTGGGCGCGTGTATTTCAGGGGTGCGCGGGGAGTTCCACACGCGAATAGCCTGGGCCCGTGCATTTCAGGGGTGCGCGGGAAGTTCCACACGCGAATAGCCTGGGCGCGTGTATTTCAGGGGTGCGCGGGAAGTTTTACACGCGAATAGCCTGGGCGCGTGTATTTCAGGGGTGCGCGGGAAGTTTTACACGCGAATAGCCTGGGCGCGTGTATTTCAGGGGTGCGCGGGAAGTTTTACACGCGATTTCTGCACGGTACGTGTATTTCAGGGGTGCCGGGGAGTCCCACATGTGATTTGACAGTGTGGGTCCTCCCAGGTGTACCCTGTACACCCTCCACGGCCCCTGCAGGCAGCCCACACCACAGGGGACTACCCTGCATCCCTGGTCATGTCCCGCAGGCAGCCCACCCAACATGGGCATGCCCCCCAGCAAAGGCACATGTCTCCTTGAACTAATGAACACCAACACATGTCCCCTTGCACCCCCACCCCCCAGCACTGTGGGGCACATGCCAGCAGTCCCCCACCCATGTCCAACTCATGTCCCCCACCACCCCCACCCCCCAGCACTGTGGGGCACCTGCCAGTAGGCCCCCACCCATGTCCAACTCATGTCTCCCACCACCCCCACCCCCCAGCCACCAGGGTCACCCTCCACCAGGGCCCCACTCATGTCTCCCACCACCCCCACCCCCCAGCACTGTGGGGCACCTGCCAGCAGGCCCCCACCCATGTCCAACTCATGTCTCCCACCACCCCCACCCCCCAGCACTGTGGGGCACCTGCCAGTAGGCCCCCACCCATGTCCAACTCATGTCTCCCACCACCCCCACCCCCCAGCCACCAGGGTCACCCTCCACCAGGGCCCCACTCATGTCTCCCACCACCCCCACCCCCCAGCACTGTGGGGCACCTGCCAGCAGGCCCCCACCCATGTCCAACTCATGTCTCCCACCACCCCCACCCCCCAGCACTGTGGGGCACCTGCCAGTAGGCCCCCACCCATGTCCAACTCATGTCTCCCACCACCCCCACCCCCCAGCCACCAGGGTCACCCTCCACCAGGGCCCCACTCATGTCTCCCACCACCCCCACCCCCCAGCACTGTGGGGCACCTGCCAGCAGGCCCCCACCCATGTCCAACTCATGTCTCCCACCACCCCCACCCCCCAGCCACCAGGGTCACCCTCCACCAGGGCCCCACTCATGTCTCCCACCACCCCCACCCCCCAGCACTGTGGGGCACCTGCCAGCAGGCCCCCACCCATGTCCAACTCATGTCTCCCACCACCCCCACCCCCCAGCACTGTGGGGCACCTGCCAGTAGGCCCCCACCCATGTCCAACTCATGTCTCCCACCACCCCCACCCCCCAGCCACCAGGGTCACCCTCCACCAGGCCCCCACTCATGTCTCCCACCACCCCCACCCCCCAGCAGTGCAGGCTCAACCTCCACCAGGCCCCCACTCATGTCCCCCTGCACCCCCACCCCCCTGCCACCATGTGCAGCCCCCACCAGGTCCTCACAATCCCCAATTATGTGCGTAATGGTCAGCCTCCACAGCCAAAAAGCCCTACCAAGTAACCCATTCACCCACATGGAAATGGAAATCACATGTTACACCCCCAATGTACATGAAGCAAATGAACCCATGTCCGTCACACACATATTTTCAAATTGAATGGGAAAACACACAACATGACATGCATGAAACCAATGAGATGAAACCACACAGTGAACAATGGAAAAAAAAATGTATTGAAAAAAATACAAATGCCAAAGAAAGAAAACTAACTACAATGTAAATGTGAAAAAATAAGCTGCATGTCCGCATAATAACACAAAACTAGAAAATCAAATCAAAAAAATTATGTCCAAAGTGAAATGTAAAAACTCTCCATGCAACAAAGAACTATGTACAAAAATAACAAGGGTCCATCATCACAACTGAACTAAGGAAACCTCCTAAAAAACCTACCTAAATATCAACTATATACAAAAAGTGGAGCAGTGTCCGTCGACTCCAAATAATAATAAGAACGAAAGGAAACCTAAAACTAAAGAACTATATACAAAGGCGGCGGGCAAGTCCAGCGGCTCACTCTGTGGTGTTCCGGGCCAGGGCATCATCGAACTCCTGTTCGATGTCCCGGAGGCGGTCCAGTTCCATGGCCCCGAGGGTCCGCAGGGACGACGCCGTGTCCTCCTCCAACCCCCTGCGGATTGCCTCGAGGCACTCGGCCCGCCTCAGGGCCCTCCGCATGGAGTTCTCCGCCCTGACCATTGTGAGCCGCGCCTCTTCCGCCCGCCGCCGCTCCGCACCTATGGCGTGGCCCAACCGCTGCCACACGGAAGACACTCTCTGTCCTGGGTCCTCCTGCCCTCCGGCCGATGCCTGCCCCTCCGATGTCGAAGGCCCCGAGCCTTCATGGCTCCCACCATCTTGCTGCTGCTGCTGCACTGCCTCTGCCCGTGCACTGCCTCCTGCTGCCTGCACATCCTCCGCCGGCTGGGGTGCACCTGTTGATGTGGCCACCCCTGCTGGACGTCCGACTCCCGACTGTGGCAGGGATGCCTCCTCCACCAGCCTGGCCGCACTGTCAGAGGCAGCTCCACAGGGCACCGAGGTGACTGATGGGTGGGAAGATGGCACAGAGGACGACTGGCGCGTAGGGGGTCCAGTTGAGGAGGGGGTCGGAGCAAGCCCCATCAGACAGCGGAATCCGGCCTGGGTGACCTGTCCCAGCAGGCTGACGTGGTCAACGAGCCATTCGAGATGACGTGCAGTCTCTCCATGAAAAGACTGCAGGTCACCTCGCATGGCCCGTTGACGCAACGCCACACCAGCCAGGACAGGCTCAACCCGGACCTGGATGGCCACGTCCGCAGGCAGAGGAAGGCCAGTTGACGTCAGCTCATCCCCTGCCTGAAAACGGGTCTGGACGTAGGCATCCCTGCTGGTGCAAGATGATGCAGGGACAGGATCGGGGACAGGATTGCACACAGGCACCTCCGCGGCCGCCTGTGCTGCCTCCTGTCCCTGGTCCTGCACTGCACCACTAGCACCAGTGGGATCCCCACCTCCAGACCCTGTCTCTGGTGCTTGCGCGGCCCCCTCCTCCACCAAACCCCCCACCAACCTGGATGACTCAGTGCCATCTTCCCCTGTTGGGCCCTGTGGGGTCCCAGCTGCCCCTTCTGCTGCCGAGGAGTCCAACTGCAACCTCCGCCTCTTGGACCTCCCCCCGGCAGCTGCGGCCTGGGACGCGGCACCGGACTCCTCACTCCCCGACGAGATGACAACACGGGAGGGGAGCCGGGCCTTGCGTCTCCGGCTGGCGGTCGGATCCCCGCCGCTGTGCTCCACAGCACCTTCTCCGCCCTCTTCATCAGTTGACGCTGCAGACAGGGAGAAACAAAACACAGGCATCAGGGCACTGTACAATGGACACATACACGCACGACAGTTGCACATGAGTGGCATTGGCAAACCTCAGACATGTCATCACAATCCCCAACACACATGTCATTGCAACTGGCACACATGAGCCATACCACAGCCATATCGCAACTGCCACCACCATCCCTACACATACAACAGCATCAGCAGCCAAAGGGGAGCCATACATCACATGCAACACAGGAAGTGCACCACACATGTACACACACCACCACACTTGCATGCATGTCTACACCTCTGCCAAGTGTCGCACTGTTCAGACGGGCATCCATGTCACATCTGCCAATCAGGCTTCCACATACCGCTGTCACATGCATCCATGTAGCATCACTGTTGCACCTTTGACAAATACACACACATGCACATGTACACAGTGCTCATACATGCAGCCGAAAACAACATACATGCCTGACATCACGGACATGTCTACTTACATACACATTCATCCAAACATGTGTGCACGCACAACTGCATTTGCCATGCAAGCCCACACACACAAGCACCATCCATGTCTCACACATTACAGCCCTCGCATGTGTCAGCCCCACGGCCCTGTACACCCCCACCCATACTCCACCCCATACAAACAGATGTGCAACCGGCACAATGGGGAATGATCACCACACGCCCTGCTCACAACCAGGATGCATGTACACTCACCGCTCGACTCCAGACGGCTCTGCTTCTCTAGGACCTGGACGTGGAGCGCTGGGGATATGCGTTCCAGGACCCCCATCTGTTCTTCCGACAAGTGGCCCCGGCGCCCCTTGGCATCCGCTGCCTTCAAGAGGCGCCGGGCCTTGTTCAGGGTCCTGGACCTGAAGTCCTCCCAGCGCTTCCTGACATGTTGTAAGTCCCGGACTGCCACCCCCTCCGCGTTGATGGCAGTCACGATGTCAGTCCAGATCCGAGTCCGTCCTTCCTTGTCGGCGCGGGAACTTCCAAAGAGGGCATCATACTGCCCCAGGACTTGCTCCACCAGGACACCAACTTCGGTGGCACTGAAGCTGGTGCCCCTCTGCCTCTCTGGCCGGGGGTTGTCAGTGGTCACAGATGGTGTTAGCCCCGACATGACAACCCCAGAGGCAGGAGTGGGTGGGCAACTGGGTCCTGGGGCTGGGCTGTGGAGCGATGGAATTCCAGTCGGGAGTCTTCTGTTCCAGCAGGGGTGGTCACAGCAACAGCACCCCTGGCTGATGTGCAGGCAGCAAATGGCAGTGCACGTGGGCAGCAGGCAGTCAGGCAGCAGCAGATAGCAGGTGGGAGCGTGCTCGGGGCTCTGGGGGGCAGTAATTCGGCCTTCTGGGCAGGAGCGTGGTCTCCCGTGTGCTCACGCGTGGCCAGCTTGGTACGGAGTGAATTGGCACGTGAAAATCCTGCACGTCAGCGTGAAAACCGAGGAAAGGCCCTTAGCGCGTAAGCGCGTCAGCACGCATACGCGATTCCATTGGACCAAAGGCCCTCAGCGCGTAGGCGCGTCTGTGACGTGACCCGCACGGGTGTTTCCCACACAGCACGTGATGACAGAGCACACGTGGAAAGACTGCACGTCAGAGTCTCATCGCGTGTAATTGGACAAAAGTGCGTGTACACGCGATTGGCCTATGTACGTGTATATGAGGTGTGCGCGGACACTTACACACGCAAGTACGTCAGCGCACCTGTATCCCGGTGTACGGCCATTTCCACCAATCACACGCAATGAGACTCTGACGTGCAGTCTTTCCACGTGTGCTGTCATCACGTGCTGTGTGGGAAACACCCGTGCGGGTCACGTCACAGACGCGCCTACGCGCTGAGGGCCTTTGGTCCAATGGAATCGCGTATGCGTGCTGACGCGCTTACGCGCTAAGGGCCTTTCCTCGGTTTTCACGCTGACGTGCAGGATTTTCACGTGCCAATTCACTCCGTACCAAGCTGGCCACGCGTGAGCACACGGGAGACCACGCTCCTGCCCAGAAGGCCGAATTACTGCCCCCCAGAGCCCCGAGCACGCTCCCACCTGCTATCTGCTGCTGCCTGACTGCCTGCTGCCCACGTGCACTGCCATTTGCTGCCTGCACATCAGCCAGGGGTGCTGTTGCTGTGACCACCCCTGCTGGAACAGAAGACTCCCGACTGGAATTCCATCGCTCCACAGCCCAGCCCCAGGACCCAGTTGCCCACCCACTCCTGCCTCTGGGGTTGTCATGTCGGGGCTAACACCATCTGCGACCACTGACAACCCCCGGCCAGAGAGGCAGAGGGGCACCAGCTTCAGTGCCACCGAAGTTGGTGTCCTGGTGGAGCAAGTCCTGGGGCAGTATGATGCCCTCTTTGGAAGTTCCCGCGCCGACAAGGAAGGACGGACTCGGATCTGGACTGACATCGTGACTGCCATCAACGCGGAGGGGGTGGCAGTCCGGGACTTACAACATGTCAGGAAGCGCTGGGAGGACTTCAGGTCCAGGACCCTGAACAAGGCCCGGCGCCTCTTGAAGGCAGCGGATGCCAAGGGGCGCCGGGGCCACTTGTCGGAAGAACAGATGGGGGTCCTGGAACGCATATCCCCAGCGCTCCACGTCCAGGTCCTAGAGAAGCAGAGCCGTCTGGAGTCGAGCGGTGAGTGTACATGCATCCTGGTTGTGAGCAGGGCGTGTGGTGATCATTCCCCATTGTGCCGGTTGCACATCTGTTTGTATGGGGTGGAGTATGGGTGGGGGTGTACAGGGCCGTGGGGCTGACACATGCGAGGGCTGTAATGTGTGAGACATGGATGGTGCTTGTGTGTGTGGGCTTGCATGGCAAATGCAGTTGTGCGTGCACACATGTTTGGATGAATGTGTATGTAAGTAGACATGTCCGTGATGTCAGGCATGTATGTTGTTTTCGGCTGCATGTATGAGCACTGTGTACATGTGCATGTGTGTGTATTTGTCAAAGGTGCAACAGTGATGCTACATGGATGCATGTGACAGCGGTATGTGGAAGCCTGATTGGCAGATGTGACATGGATGCCCGTCTGAACAGTGCGACACTTGGCAGAGGTGTAGACATGCATGCAAGTGTGGTGGTGTGTGTACATGTGTGGTGCACTTCCTGTGTTGCATGTGATGTATGGCTCCGCTTTGGCTGCTGATGCTGTTGTATGTGTAGGGATGGTGGTGGCAGTTGCGATATGGCTGTGGTATGGCTCATGTGTGCCAGTTGCAATGACATGTGTGTTGGGGATTGTGATGACATGTCTGAGGTTTGCCAATGCCACTCATGTGCAACTGTCGTGCGTGTATGTGTCCATTGTACAGTGCCCTGATGCCTGTGTTTTGTTTCTCCCTGTCTGCAGCGTCAACTGATGAAGAGGGCGGAGAAGGTGCTGTGGAGCACAGCGGCGGGGATCCGACCGCCAGCCGGAGACGCAAGGCCCGGCTCCCCTCCCGTGTTGTCATCTCGTCGGGGAGTGAGGAGTCCGGTGCCGCGTCCCAGGCCGCAGCTGCCGGGGGGAGGTCCAAGAGGCGGAGGTTGCAGTTGGACTCCTCGGCAGCAGAAGGGGCAGCTGGGACCCCACAGGGCCCAACAGGGGAAGATGGCACGGAGTCATCCAGGTTGGTGGGGGGTCTGGTGGAGGAGGAGGCCGTGCAAGCACCAGAGACGGGGTCTGGAGGTGGGGATCCCACTGGTGCTAGTGGTGCAGTCCAGGACCAGGGACAGGAGGCAGCACAGGCGGCCGCGGAGGTGCCTGTGTGCAATCCTGTCCCCGATCCTGTCCCTGCATCATCTTGCACCAGCAGGGATGCCTACGTCCAGACCCGTTTTCAGGCAGGGGATGAGCTGACGTCAACTGGCCTTCCTCTGCCTGCGGACGTGGCTATCCAGGTCCGGGTTGAGCCTGTCCTGGCTGGTGTGGCGTTGCGTCAACGGGCCATGCGAGGTGACCTGCAGTCTTTTCATGGAGAGACTGCACGTCATCTCGAATGGCTCGTTGACCACGTCAGCCTGCTGGGACAGGTCACCCAGACCGGATTCCTCCGTCTGATGGGGCTTGTTCCGACCCCCTCCTCAACTGGACCCCCTACGCGCCAGTCGTCCTCTGTGCCATCTTCCCACCCATCAGTCACCTGGGTGCCCTGTGGAGCTGCCTCTGACAGTGCGGCCAGGCTGGTGGAGGAGGCATCCCTGCCACAGTCGGGAGTCGGACGTCCAGCAGGGGTGGCCACATCAACAGGTGCACCCCAGCCGGCGGAGGATGTGCAGGCAGCAGGAGGCAGTGCACGGGCAGAGGCAGAGCAGCAGCAGCAGCAAGATGGTGGGAGCCATGAAGGCTCGGGGCCTTCGACATCGGAGGGGCAGGCATCGGCCGGAGGGCAGGAGGACCCAGGACAGAGAGTGTCTTCCGTGTGGCAGCGGTTGGGCCACGCCATAGGTGCGGAGCGGCGGCGGGCGGAAGAGGCGCGGCTCACAATGGTCAGGGCGGAGAACTCCATGCGGAGGGCCCTGAGGCGGGCCGAGTGCCTCGAGGCTATCCGCAGGGGGTTGGAGGAGGACACGGCGTCGTCCCTGCGGACCCTCGGGGCCATGGAACTGGACCGCCTCCGGGACATCGAACAGGAGTTCGATGATGCCCTGGCCCGGAACACCACAGAGTGAGCCGCTGGACTTGCCCGCCGCCTTTGTATATAGTTCTTTAGTTTTAGGTTTCCTTTGTTTTTTCTTATGATTTGGAGTCGACGGACACTGCTCCACTTTTTGTATATAGTTGATATTTAGGTAGGTTTTTTAGGAGGTTTCCTTAGTTCTGTTGTGATGATGGACCCTTGTTATTTTTGTACATAGTTCTTTGTTGCACGGAGAGTTTTGACATTTGACTTTGGACAAAATTTTTTGGATTAGATTTTCTAGTTTTGTGTTTTTATGCGGACATGCAGCTTCTTTTTTCACATTTACATTGTAGTTAGTTTTCTTTCTTTGGCATTCGTATTTTTTTCTAATACATTTTTTTTTACATTGTTCACTGTGTGGTTTCATCTCATTGGTTTCATGCATGTCATGTTGTGTGTTTTCCCATTCAATTGGAAAATATGTGTGTGACGGACATGGGTTCATTTGCTTCATGAACATTGGGGGTGTAACATGTGATTTCCATTTCCATGTGGGTGAATGGGTTACTTGGTAGGGCTTTTTGGCTGTGGAGGCTGACCATTACGCACATTGTGAGGACCTGGTGGGGGCTGCACATGGTGGCAGGGGAGTGGGGGTGGTGGGAGACATGAGTGGGGGCCTGGTGGAGGGTGCCCCTGGTGGCTGGGGGGTGGGGGTGGTGGGTGACATGAGTGGGGGCCTGGTGGAGGGTGACCCTGGTGGCTGGGGGGTGGGGGTGGTGGGTGACATGAGTGGGGGCCTGGTGGAGGCTGCCCCTGCACTGCTGGGGGGTGGGGGTGGTGGGAGACATGAGTGGGGGCCTGGTGGAGGGTGACCCTGGTGGCTGGGGGGTGGGGGTGGTGGGTGACATGAGTGGGGGCCTGGTGGAGGGTGACCCTGGTGGCTGGGGGGTGGGGGTGGTGGGAGACATGAGTGGGGGCCTGGTGGAGGCTGCCCCTGCACTGCTGGGGGGTGGGGGTGGTGGGAGACATGAGTGGGGGCCTGGTGGAGGCTGCCCCTGCACTGCTGGGGGGTGGGGGTGGTGGGAGACATGAGTGGGGGCCTGGTGGAGGGTGACCCTGGTGGCTGGGGGGTGGGGGTGGTGGGAGACATGAGTGGGGGCCTGGCGGAGGGTGCCCCTGGTGGCGGGGGGGTGGGGGTGGTGGTAGACATGAGTGGGGGCCTGGTGGAGGGTGCCCCTGCACTGCTGGGGGGTGGGGGTGGTGGGAGACATGAGTGGGGGCCTGGTGGAGGCTGCCCCTGGTGGCTGGGGGGTGGGGGTGGTGGGTGACATGAGTGGGGGCCTGGTGGAGGGTGACCCTGGTGGCTGGGGGGTGGGGGTGGTGGGTGACCTGAGCGGGGGCCTGGTGGAGGGTGACCCTGGTGGCTGGGGGGTGGGGGTGGTGGGAGACATGAGTGGGGGCCTGGTGGAGAGTACCCCTGGTGGCGGGGGGTGGGGGTGGTGGTAGACATGAGTGGGGGCCTGGTGGAGGCTGCCCCTGCACTGCTGGGGGGTGGGGGTGGTGGGAGACATGAGTGGGGGCCTGATGGAGGCTGCCCCTGGTGGCTGGGGGGTGGGGGTGGTGGGTGACATGAGTGGGGGCCTGGTGGAGGGTGACCCTGGTGGCTGGGGGGTGGGGTGGTGGGTGACATGAGTGGGGGCCTGGTGGAGGCTGCCCCTGCACTGCTGGGGGGTGGGGGTGGTGGGAGACATGAGTGGGGGCCTGGTGGAGGGTGACCCTGGTGGCTGGGGGGTGGGGGTGGTGGGTGACATGAGTGGGGGCCTGGTGGAGGGTGACCCTGGTGGCTGGGGGGTGGGGGTGCAGGGGGACATGAGCAGGTGTGCAGGGTAGTCCCCTGTTTTGTGGGCTGCCTGCAGGGGCTGTGGAGGGTGTACAGGGAACACCTGTGAGGACCCACCCAGCCTAATTGCGTGTGATAATTCCCGCACACCCCTGTAATACACGTACCTGGCCAAATCGCATGTGAGAATTCCCGCGCACCCCTGTAATACACGTACCCAGCCGAATCGCGTGTAGAACTTCCGTGTACCCCTGTAATACACGTACCCAGCCAAATCGCGTGTGATCATTCCCACATACCCCTGTAATACACGTACCCTGGCCAATCGCGTGTAGAACTTCCCACGCACCCCTGTAATACACGTACCAAGCCAAATCGCGTGTGATAATTCCCACGCACCCCTGTAATACACGTACCTGGCCAAATCGCATGTGAGAATTCCCGCGCACCCCTGTAATACACGTACCCAGCCGAATCGCGTGTAGAACTTCCCGTGTACCCCTGTAATACACGTACCCAGCCAAATCGCGTGTGATAATTCCCACATACCCCTGTAATACACGTACCCTGGCCAATCGCGTGTAGAACTTCCCACGCACCCCTGTAATACACGTACCAAGCCAAATCGCGTGTGATAATTCCCACGCACCCCTGTAATACACGTACCTGGCCAAATCGCATGTGAGAATTCCCGCGCACCCCTGTAATACACGTACCCAGCCGAATCGCGTGTAGAACTTCCCGTGTACCCCTGTAATACACCTACCCAGCCAAATCGCGTGTGATAATTCCCGCGCACCCCTGGAATACACGTACCCAGCCAAATCGCGTGTGATAATTCCCGCGCACCCCTGGAATACACGTACCCAGCCAAATCGCGTGTGATAATTCCCGCGCACCCCTGTAATATACGTACCCAGCCAAATCGCGTGTGATAATTCCTGCGTACCCCTGTGATACACGTGCCCTGGCTAATCGCGTGTAAAACTTCACGCGTACCCCTGATATGCACGTTACCCGCTTTGCGTTCCTTGTTTGGCAGCCCTGTGGACTGGTCCAGGGTTAGCGCTGCCCTTTGCGATGATTTAGCGATTTTGATGGCTTTTCCTTGCGCGAGGGCGTTCTTGGGGGCGTTACTGGCGCTGCTGCAGGGTCGCTGCGATACTCTGCGCCACGGCTGGTTTGGGAGCCTGAAATCCATGAATACGCTGTGCGCGGAAATCGGTTTTAGCGCACGTGCCTGGCGCAGTCAATCGCACGCGGACACTCTGCGCCAGCCGCTTGCGACACTTTTCTGCGAAATTCTATGAATTACCCTGATAGTTGTTAAGACCATTGGGTCCAGCTGCATGTGAAGACGATGATTTCTTAATTAAATGTTCAATCATTTTTGGTGAGCATTCTAGACTCCAATGGTTCGCCACCGATTTAGGATAGGTATGCTCAGTATATTTGGGGTCTGCATATAGCTTTGAAAAATGTTCAAGCCATTGTATTTCCGATACGCCACACAGCTGCAAATTGGCCTGCGATTGATTGGACACGCTGTTAAGCAGGGACCATATTTGTGCTGAGTTTTTATTATTGGCAGTGCACAAAAAGGCTTTGCTATCCTGCTGATAGAGAATGGCCTTTCTGGCCCCGCACCAGTTTCGGTACTGACATTTGATCTTCCGGCGACTGCGCTCTTGCTCACTTAACGGAAGTTTAAGTGAGGCTCTTAGTTCTTGCCTGTAGATGCGTTTCACCTATTGAAGGGTTTGATCATTTTGATGTTTATGATTTGATACAACAGAGCTAATTCCATTATGTGAAGAACCAAAAGAAGGGAGTATGTCTGCATAAAAGTCAAGTTTCGAGAGATATAAGCCTTGCATAACAGAATCAAGAACATTTAACGATGCATTTGACCATTTAAAGCGCATTTTTGCATTGTTCATGGTTAGGGCTTGCTTAGACCAACGTTGTTGTAATAAAGTATGATCAGGAATTTCCTGCCACACAAGAGTCAGCATGTGGTGATCACTTGCCGATTGAGTCAGAATTTCAGATTTGATGACTTTATGAAAAAGACTATCAGAGATAAAAACATAGTCAATTATGGAACTGGAGGTGCTTCTCGTCCAAGTCGCTTTAGGTGGAATGTCACCCGCAATTGTGCCATTGGCCATATGTAGGTTATGTTCCTTAACAAGGTTAAGTCATCTCACACTCTCGAGCTTTTTGTTGGCACATATGCAGTGGAACCTTTGCTGCACATAACCATATGCTCTTACCATAACGGCGGCTCCTGATTACCTCTGCCAGCACTGCGAGCTGGTAAACGCTCTTGCTGGTGCCTAAGAGCCCGTTGCCTCCTGGAGGAGGCGGGGCTGGGGACACGCACGTCACGATCACGTGACTCCCTGATCGCCTCTTCACTACGAGACAGCCGCCCGAGCGGCGAACCTTTACTGCACATAACCATATGCTCTTACCATAACGGCGGCTCCTGATTACCTCTGCCAGCACTGCGAGCTGGTAAACGCTCTTGCTGGTGCCTAAGAGCCCGTTGCTTCCTGGAGGAGGCGGGGTTGGGGACACGCATGTCACGATCACGTGACTCCCTGATCGCCTCTTCACTACGAGACAGCCGCCCGAGCGGCGAACCTTTGCTGCACATAACCATATGCTCTTACCATAACGGCGGCTCCTGATTACCTCTGCCAGCACTGCAAGCTGGTAAACTCTATTGCTGGTGCCTAAGAGCCCGTTGCTTCCTGGAGGAGGCAGGGCTGGGGACACGCACGTCATGATCACGTGACTCCCTGATCGCCTCTTCACTACGAGACAGCCGCCCGAGCGGCGAACCTTTGCTGCACATAACCATATGCTCTTACCATAACGGCGGCTCCTGATTACCTCTGCCAGCACTGCGAGCTGGTAAACGCTCTTGCTGGTGCCTAAGAGCCCGTTGCTTCCTGGAGGACGCGGGGCTGGGGACACGCACGTCACGATCACGTGACTCCCTGATCGCCTCTTCACTACGAGACAGCCGCCCGAGCGGCGAACCTTTGCTGCACATAACCATATGCTCTTACCATAACGGCGGCTCCTGATTACCTCTGCCAGCACTGCGAGCTGGTAAACGCTCTTGCTGGTGCCTAAGAGCCCGTTGCTTCCTGGAGGAGGCGGGGCTGGGGACACGCACGTCACGATCACATGACTCCCTGATCGCCTCTTCACTACGAGACAGCCGCCCGAGCGGCGAACCTTTGCTGCACATAACCATATGCTCTTACCATAACGGCGGCTCCTGATTACCTCTGCCAGCACTGCGAGCTGGTAAACGCTCTTGCTGGTGCCTTAGAGCCCGTTGCTTCCTGGAGGAGGCGGGGCTGGGGACACGCACGTCACGATCACGTGACTCCCTGATCGCCTCTTCACTACGAGACAGCCGTCCGAGCGGCGAACCTTTGCTGCACATAACCATATGCTCTTACCATAACGGCGGCTCCTGATTACCTCTGCCAGCACTGCGAGCTGGTAAACGCTCTTGCTGGTGCTTAAGAGCCTGTTGCTTCCTGGAGGAGGCGGGGTTGGGGACACGCACATCACGATCACGTGACTCCCTGATCGCCTCTTCACTACGAGACAGCCGCCCGAGCGGCGAACCTTTGCTGCACATAACCATATGCTCTTACCATAACGGCGGCTCCTGATTACCTCTGCCAGCACTGCGAGCTGGTAAACGCTCTTGCTGGTGCCTAAGAGCCCGTTGCTTCCTGGAGGAGGCGGGGCTGGGGACACGCACGTCACGATGACGTGACTCCCTGATCGCCTCTTCACTACGAGACAGCCACCCTCGCGGCGTTAAGCCCGATAGGTGTAAAGGGCGCCGACTGTTCTGCGGCTGTTCGGCGTGCTGGGGACGCAAGTTTAAGGTTGAGATAGTCAGTAATAGTCTTCTATCTAAGAAGTGATCTTGTTATATAATATGAGTCTCAAATTGCTCGCTTTTAACAAATAATTTTTATATTTTGATTTTGTTTTTGGGTAATATTGCTTGAGGCACCTTGTTTTACTGGTTTTAATCTATTGAGATTATGTTGTACATTTCTATTTATATTGAAAGGTGTTTATTGTGAGCACTATTTTACCTCTGGAATTGACGGTTGATTTTATAGACCAGTGAAACTTTAAATTGACCTAATGTTTGCTAGGTTAGAAGGCGGTGCCGTATAGACATTCTGTACCCTCTATTATCATGGCCCCAAGCCCATGTACTCATAATCTTAGGTCAAAAAAAGGCAAACAAAGTACACCAACAACTAATATAGCAATAGTAACTAAGAAAGGGGGGAAAGGAAAAAATAATAGGAAGGGAGAAAAGAAAGAGCTCATTGGAGAGATTAAAGATGTACCTGGTCAACCCAAAATACTTAGTTTTTTAACTATTAAAGAAAAAGTATTGGTACCTGACACTGAACAACCCCTCCTTCTCCCCTCTAACAGTTCAATGATTGATAATAATTCTTTATTGACATTAGTGCATAATCTGAGGCGCCAATCCATGGGAATATATAAGGACCATAACATTTCTGCAGTGGAGGATATTGAAATGAATAATATTATTGGATCTAATCTATCTGACACTCCAGATTTGACCAAATTTGCACAAGAAGAAGATATCGGTAATGAGGAAGAGGTGTCATGGAATCCTACAGAGAACTCATTTAATAATTCTCTTAATAGAGATATGAGTGGGATTAATGAAAACCCCCTTGAGGTTGGAGAAAAAGTTGATGCACTCACCACCATGATGGATGTTTTAATGACCATTTGTACTAAGTTGCTTAAAGAACAAAGGGATATTAAGGTAATGGTACAACAGAATATAGATAATACTAGATCCCTTGAGATTGGGGTAAAAGAATATTGGGGGGGGAGTATCCAATGGCAATAATTGATGATCTTGGAGATTTGAGCAAATTGGTTTTAGCGGCTGAAAATGAAAGTAAGAAAGAACAAGCCCTGTCTAATCTACCCCCACAGGAGTTGCCCAATCCTAGGGATAACACACCAGAAGAAATAACCCTGAATGAGAGTGTTGTTGTAGTAACAGTATCTCAAGGTTTGAAGAGACGCACTAGGCGTAAAAAGAAAAATAGAAGGCCCACTCCGAAAAAGGTGGCGATGGCTAAAGTCATAACTACAAAAAAGATTAAAAAGAACACGATGGCCCTAGCAGATACAGCTTCTCCAGACTCTGAATGTGTAGAGGTGGGGAACCACTTTGAAATTATTGAACATCAGCAGAAATTGGATTTAGGCAAAAAACGAAAACAAAAAACGGGGGTTTACAGGACTGGTTAAAAGGAAATAAGCAGGAGCTGGAGGAATTTGGACCCAAGAATAGGGCACTTATGGGAAATAATTTTAAATATGTTACAATACCTCGGAATAGTAATGATATGACTCTTACTAAAACAGAACAGGAAACATATATTAGGGAGATGGAGCGTCTGGTCATGCATAGTAATTATAAAATTGGCATGGCTAACTTAGTTGGAATGAATGAAGAGCCTCTGTTTCCAGTGGGAAAAACCATAAAGATTATAGAAAGGGATACCACAGATGAAAGCCCCTTTCTAAACCGGGCATGGTTATTGAATAAATTGTCATCTATACCGCAGTTACAAAATATTGATACAGGGGACATTGAATCTATTATACTACCAGAAATTGGCAGTTGGGAAAACTGGGTCATTGCCCGATTTAGATCTTTTGTGTTTGTTGACCTTATACGTGAAAACTCCAATGGAATATGGGGTAATGAATATGAAATTGTGATATGTAACTCTCCCCCATATAAAAATATCGGTACAGCAAATAGGGGTTTGGAGGGGTATCCTCAAACATGTATTGAATCTGGAAGTAATTTAAAGGACACAAACATTTTGGAAGGAAATACCCCATGCTCAAATTGAGATGAGGTATGCACTAAAGAATATACCCTTCTCTCTTGGAACTGTAGGGGTTTTAACTCCCTTTTACACAAGGATGGTATAAAACTACTCTTGGAGAGTGACATTTTTGCCCTCCAAGAAACTTGGATTACTGGGGAAATCTTATTGGATGGATATAATATATGGCAAAAACCTGCCGATAAGGGTGAGAAGGGTCGCCCATATAGAGGGCTCTGTATAGGGATAAAAAATCATTTTAATTGTAAACCATATGTGAAACATGGGAGTCTCCGGAATGTCATGTGTGCATCTATAAATAGAGGAAGCCATACAAGGAAACTTCTACTTATAAATATCTATTCTCAACCTGATGGGGTCAACTTTCCGGAGATTGGGGAGTATCTCAACCTAACCCTTGATAGTTGGACTCTGGAATCTCCTGATTCTGATACTTGTATAGTGGGTGATTTTAATGCCAATTGTAATATAGCCGCAAAGGATATGAATAGGTGTAAAGAATTGTGGGAGGAAACTGCTATATTTGCATCTATAGAATTACAGGATTGTCTAGGGGTTGGGGGAAAAAATCAGCAGACCCTATTAGGCTGTCAATGGATGAACTTGATGTTTGACTGGGGGCTTACATACTTGGAAACAAATATAGGTACAGGGGATGGGAACACCTGGTCTAATGGAAAGGTTTCTTATAGGCTTGACTACATGTTCGTTAATAAAAATCAAAGACGCACAAACATCTCGTTCGAACATGTAGATATCCTGCTGAGTGATCATGTACCTCTCTGGGGTAAATTTAACTGTGATCCAGGAACCCAAAGATGGGGAGTGGGCGAGGAGATGAATATGCAATTTTCAGCTAGTGGAAATAGGATTAATTGGTCTGATAGAAACCTAGCCTCCTTTAATGGTCTGTTTGATCGTTTAGTCATTGATGGTTACGACATAGCTTGTAATGGACTTAACTCTATTACCAATCTGTTGGGTATGATATGTCGTACAAACAGTAATGTCATTCTGAAAAGTACAAAGGGGAAAAATCACACACATAAGTTCGATCAAGCAATCTATGATAGGAAAAAAGAGATGAAACGTGATATTCGGGAACTTAAGCAGATATGTGACTTAGATGATAAAGAGAGAAGTAAAAGAATAAGTAATATAAAGACACATTTTAAAAATTGGATAAAGGATTATAAATACAATACCAACAACGCAAATTGGAGATGTATATATAAGTTATGTAAAACTCATGACTCAAAAAAATTTTGGTATCTATATCGCCAATTTTTAATGGATGAAGATAACAGGGAAATTAATGATGTTGGTCAGGAGGTTTGGAAACAATATATTACTAACCTCTTTTTCAAGACTAGTCACATATCAGCTAATACTAGCCTAAATCCATGGGGTATGGCTAATATCCCCTTTGATATTATTGATATTCTTAAAGTGATCTCAAAAATGAACTCCTCTCGTGCCCCAGGGCCGGATGGGTTGGCTAACATTGCTATAAAACAAAACCCTAAGAAATGGGCAGGTATCTTTCTCCAACTATTCACGAGTATATGGGGAACAGGTATTATACCGGAAAGTTGGAGGAAAGCTATTATCGTCCCTATTTTTAAAAAAGGGGACCGAAAACTGCCGGATAATTACAGACTTTTAGCAATGGCGGATAGTAGTTGCAAGATCTTTTGCTCCTTGTTAGTAAACATCTTCAATAATTGGATAGAGGAAAATAGTTTACTCTCTATTCAACAAACGGGATTTCGAAAGGGATATAGCACCCTGGATAGCCTGACCATGCTGAACTACATCATAGCCAACTCAAAGGACAAGGGGGAAAAATGATATGTATGTTTTATAGATTATTCGAAAGCTTTTGACTGTGTTAATAGGGGACTTTTGTGGGAGAAATTGAGAGTGAAAACGATTTGCCCAAAAATCCTTCATTTTTTGGAGAAAATGTATAGGGATACTACGGTGAATATCTGCTTGGGTAAAGGAAGGATGTTGTCATCTGAGATTAGAACTAACACCGGTCTTAAGCAGGGTTGTGTTACCACTCCTATACTGTATAATCTATATGTATTAGATATGTGGGAGAGTTTTAAGACCTTAAACATCTTCCCACCTATTGTGGCTGGGAAACCAATATGTGGACTTATGTATGCAGATGATACTATCCTTATGGATAAAACTCCGATAGGACTGCAAAGAATGTTGAATGGTTTATCTGCTTACTCGGAGGCCAACAACCTCAATATTAATATAAAGAAAACAAAAATTATGGCTTTTGGAGTTACTAAACAGGAAAAGAAAAGGCTTATTTCCAGATGGCATATTAATAATATTAAATTAGAAGTTGTTGATGCCTATCCCTATTTGGGGATGCCCATCCTGAGTAAACCATGTATTAATTTTTTCCAAGAGGCAGTTAATTTAAAAATTTTAAAGAAATGGAATGTGATAAGGAAATACATGGCTAGTAAGGGTGGCCAGTCCATTGAAGGTTTTTTAGAAATATATAAGAGTTGTATTATTCCAGGAATTATGTACGCTATAGAAACAGTGGAAAGTAAATATCTGGGTAAATTAGACCAACTCGAATGGAAGCTTTGGAGACCAGTTCTTGGGTTGCCCAAAGCTGTGCCTATACAAGCAATAAGATGCGAGTTGGGGATAATTTCCCTCTCCACGTGGTGGAAAATAGGATGTTGTAAACTTTATTTTAAAATAATATTGGGGAAAGAGGGGAAAGAAAGCCTTCTTGGTCTCATCGGAAGAAAAAAGAGCGAGCAGGTTTAAGAATTCCTACATGGTTAGTTTACAAAATACAGTACTAGTCTTTCTTGAAATTTTAGGTTTTAATGAGCTCCCGGGGAAGGACAATATTGTACGTATCTTGAAAAATCTCAAAGAAAAAGCATGTATTTGGGATTTGTCTGAAAATCAGTCCTATTTATATAATATCCCCCGATACACAATGTATGCTCTTCAAGGTCTTAAACCAGCCACTCCGAAACAATATTTGTTAAATACGGGAAATAGGACTTTGAGGAGATTTATTTTACAGCTACGTATGAATACTCTCCCATGTAATGAAATTACTGGGGCTTGGGCAAATATACCCCGTGCTGAAAGATTGTGCAGGCACTGTAAATTAGAGGTGGAGACAGTAAGACACATTCTAACTATGTGTACTAAATTAAAGGAATGGTATTATAAAGGGTACTCAAATTTAGTTGGTGACCTCCAAATGATTGAATCTAATCAATTTTGGTCAATAATTTATGACGGTGAAATTAAGGTTCTTATTGGGGCAGCCTTTTATATTTGGAAGCGAGCAATTTCTTTTTAAACTTGTGATATCTTTTCTTAAATGTGATATCCTTTTTGTATGATTTATATGATTTGATGTGCGATATTCCCTTCTTATGTATGGATAATATGAAGTTAATGTATGTTCTCTGTTACTGATGTAATTAATTTTGTTAGTGTATAAGGTTTTAATTAACCAATATGCACTTTAAATAAATATAAAAAAAAACATATGCAGTTAAGATTTAAATCTCCTACCATCATGGTGGCATCAATAGACGGATCACAGGATATCAGCTCTAATATCATGGATAAATCGTTATAGAACGTCTCATCGGTCAACCCAACGGGGTTCCGATATACATTAATTAGAGCTAGTGTTTGAGTGGCATATGAAATTTTTACTAATTGTATAAAGTTGTTGGGAGACGCCCACTTGACAATTTTTAATGCTTTGCTGGTTTTTACTGCCACCAAAAGGCCAGAAGTGGGCCTTCCTCTGGCCGCTGATAAGGCTGGTAGAAGAATGATATTGTGGTCATCCCAAATAGGTGTCATCACAAGACATGTCTCCTGCAGGGCCACTATGTCATAATTGTGGATATTTAAAGGTGAAGCCCATTGAAGATGAGAGTGACCTCTGGTGTTCCATGAAGCTAGTGAGTAGTTGGCATGAGGACACTCTGTTGATGGTTATGTCTGAAGAGTGTTGGGTGCGGACTGGGGAGGAATTTTACAATCGGACCACAATAGGCACAAGTACACACAGCGGGACATTTTGAAATAGACCTCAGGGATTGGGACTGTTCACAGTCTTTGGCCTCAGTAATGGGGCGTTCCAGATCCTGAGCAATCAAGAAACCCATTTTGAACAATTCCATTTTTTCTTTCCATATTGAGTTCAAGACTTGCCCAGATTTAATCCACAAATGCACAATTGCAAGATTTTGATCAAACACAAATTCTACTTGATCGATATCACTCGAAGCAATATCTTGCAAATTACTCACATCTCCGAAGATGTTTCAAATTCTAGACCTGCACAAATCATATTTTTCATATGTGGCATCTCTGCATTTAAGAATCAGTAAGTGGCAATTGGTAAAGGTGTTTCTAAACACTTGTTGGCCACCTCTAGTAGACTCCTTCTTATTTGCAGGTTTTGATGGTTGATTAGCACTTTTCAGAGCAGGACCTGAACAGGCAGCATTCCATCCACTCAGCAATTCATTAGAGGAGTTAGAGTTAAACTTGACCCCCCTTGTATTAATATTAGAATTAACTAGAGTCTTTTTAGACATTGGGTCATGGTAGGCCAAGTTTGATGAATTAACAGGAGGAATGAATGCTGCTTGCTCGATTAGATAGACATCTACTGCAGCCTTTATTGATTTCATACGCTGTTGAACACCCTCTTCATTTGTAGGAACCCCCACTTCAATAGAAGACAGAGCGACTTGGTTGATTCTAACATCACTCACATCAGACACTGGGGCCTGACCCGCCGACACGGCAGTTGTAATCACAGGAGTATCGATTAAGTCAATAATCTCTGTAAGAGGAGCATACTCACTCGGATTACCAGAAAAGGCGGTGTTCGTGGCTGTCACCGTCCTTTCAGCAGACATGAAGAGAGAGCTCTGCGGATTCCCTGGAAGCAGGGTTGGGGGCATACAGCGGGGAAAGAGAGAGGGTGTAGGGAGGATTGTATGTGGTTGGGAGATCTGAAATTGGCATACCACACTCATTCTCTTTCTAGGCACAGATTTAGTTTTCGTCTTATTTACTCTTAAGCCTGGAGGTTTTGATGAAATTTGCGAGTTGACAATTATAGTTCTCAATTGCCCACTCGAACATGTCTTTTTAGGACTTCTGTCCAGATTAATCCAAGAGTCGTTCGTATTCATAGTTTTTGGTGGAGGGGGGGGTGACTGGACGGATGATATTAGAAAAAGTCGGTAATACTAGATTTAGTCCAGACACCCGCCCAGCACCATTTACATCGACAGATTTTGGTTTCCTCATATCAAAGACTGATAATTTAACTATGCTTTCAGCAATTTGATTAATCTGACCTGCTTGAGTTGAAATTTTTGAATCAAGGGATTCAAACAGTTTATATAAACTGGCTATAGTAGTATTTACCGCTGCCAGCGTAATTTTGATCAGAGCCACATTTTCTAATGGATTTGCAAAGTTATCAATAGGCAAACAACGTCGTGGCGTGGGCACTAGAAAGGAATCATGAATGGAATGAATGGTGGAACCCATGGAACTTTGAATGTCTTCGCCACATGGAAGATCCTCATGAGACCTACTCAAGTTCCCTTCACTGGCATGAATAGAGATGTTAGAGACATCCGCCACAACGGGAATATGGAGGGAGACCTCCTCTACAGTCGCTAGAGTTTCAATAACAAAAGGAAGACTTCTTACATCAGAACACATGGAATCTGGCTGGACTTTTGCCAGGATGGTTGCGTGAGAAACAATCGGCATATGACTTGAGTCATTCACACCTACTGGTATGGACAAGGTTGGAACCTTCAAAGGTGGCAAAGACACAGATTCGTCCATCAAGCGCTCTTTACGTTTAGCGCAGAAGGTGCGAATATCTTTGTTAGTCAAAGGAGTTCTTAAAATTGGCACCAGAGTAATGGATCTCTTAGAGATACGCGAGGGTTTCTTTTGTTTAGGGGTAGCCAAAGAAGTGGTGAGGCAGGCACTCAAAGAATCAGGCATATTTTTTTTCAAGGAGTAAGGACAAAAATCCATGAGTAATACTTTCCTCAGAAGTGAATGGAGTAACAATAAATGTAAGCCACAAAACTGGGAAACATGCACACGTTCCTTACTTGAAAGTAATTTCACGCCCCCACACTTACAAAAGTACACTCCACTCGGCCTCCGCCCGCAGCACCGCGGCGAAGCGGCAAAGTGGGACTTTACCGGGACTTTCTCTGGTGCGCGCGCCTTCCCAATTTTATAGTCACGCCCACAGTATTAGACTCACAGCCTAAAGTAAAGGAAAAAGAGTGTTATAAACATTTGTTCTTAATGTCTTAAGTGATGGGAGATTAACTCCTTACAAGCAAAGTTCACCTTCTGGCAAGGAGAGTTTTAAAGTCCAAAACAATCCAAGGCGATGTATATCCGCGTGGCAAAATCGTCAGTGCACAGCCAAGGAAGCAGCGTTCAGCGGCAAAGCAGGACTTTACCGGGACTTTCTCCAGTGCAAGAATTACGTTCTCTCTCAATCTTTAAGAAGGCTTTGAAGACCTTCTTCATCACTTAAACTCATGATCTATATGTTGGCTTACTAATCTAATTTCGACCCATTTCCTTTATGGTTGTTTACAATCATTGGAATACTCTTGTTATGCCTCACATGTCTTGGTACTGCCAGGTGTCTTGACCCACGTTTGAACTATTATGCTACAACATTGGTGCTGTGGGCTTAGAAAATCCAAGATGGCCGAAAAGCCCACATATGCGCCAGAATCCAGGAAAACCGCGCGGTTTTGCGCACACCAAAATGGTCGTCTAACCTGCCACCCACCAGTGCGAGCGTGATGGGTGTCAAGATGTGCGTCCCTAGGGCGCTGCGTACCTGTGTTTAATGTAGGCTTGTGTGCCGGGGTCGCCAGGACGTTGCTTGTAGAACGAAAGATGAGAGGGTAACGCCAGGAACCGGCCCAGGTCCCGTCCTGATTGCAGGATTGAAAATGGGTCCGATTCCTGACGCCACGGGTGAACACTTCCCTGGATTTACGTGGCGCCAGAACAGTGCAAGCACTGAACAGGGAAGGCCGGTAGATGAAGACAGCGAGCTTGAGTGCGTTGCTGTGATTCTGCAGAATCCTTCTTGAAGATGTTGAGAGAAGCCAGCCGGGGCTGTAGTATGGCAGAAAAGGCAGACGGCAAGTAGGACCGAACAAAGGCACCGGAGGCACTGGCACCCAGCACAAGGCAGAGGAGTATTCAGGTAAGGAAGGTGGTCAGGCAGGAGAGGGAAGGGAGGTAAGGAGGAATGATGAAGGGACCGGAGGATCTAGGCCAGGACCGGACAAAACCCAACCCAAGAGAGCAGACCCCCAACCAAGGAACCTAACCACCAGGGGAAGGATAGGCCGGGCAAACTGGAAGGAAACAAGGGAGGCAAGCGAGGAGACCAAGGAAGCACAAGAATTTCCAGAAGAGAGCGGGAGGTCAGGACCAAACCGGGTTGAGACGCGGCGAGTTCAGATCCGGAAGCCCCTTTATAGTGATTCGGCACGGAAGCGAGGCTTGACCCGCAATCCGAATCTGCGCATGCGCGGAATCACGGTATTCGCGGGAACGAGGCTTGGACCACAAGCCCGTTCCCTGCCGCTTCCGCGTATGCACGCATGCACCCCAACTCGCCCGTGACCAAGGCGAAACCGCGGGTACAGCCGCCAGGCATCACCCCGCCCACGAGGACACGGCCGATCCCGATCCCGGGTGAGTGTCCTAACACCATGCCCCCTCCCAGAAAGACCCGGGGCCCCCGGTCTACAAGGATGGCGTAAATAGAACTCACGCACCAAACGGGGAGCATGGACATTCCCAACAGGTTCCCAAGTGCGGTCACAAGCCGAATACCCCTCCCAATCCACCAGGAACTGCAATTGACCCCGATGGAAACGAGAATCACAGATTTCTCGGACCTCATATTCAGGAACACCCTGCACCTCAATGGCCGCAGGACGAGAGCCCGAGCGCCCATAGGGGTCCTCCAGGTGAGGCTTAAACAAGGAGACATGAAACACAGGATGCACCCGCCAGGATGGGGGTAAATCCAATTTGAATGCCACTGGGGAAATCTGTCTAGTAATCCGGAAGGGTCCTAGGAAACGGGGAGCAAATTTCGTAGGTAAGTTGCGAACAGGTAAGTTCTTGGAAGAAAGCCACACCTTCCCACCAACCTTGAATATAGGTTCCGCGGTACGCCTCCTATCTGCCTGGACCTTCATGTCCTCATGTGCCTTAACCAGGGTACCAGTCGCCTGGGCATGCAGTCTTCGGATCTCTTGAATCAGCTGATCAGCAGAGGGAACCGCGCTTGGTCGTACAGGAACAAACGGAAAAAGTCTAGGACTGAGTCCATAGGTACAAAGAAAGGGGCTTACACCTGTTGCAGAATGAATCGAGTTGTTGTAAGCTACCTCAGCAAAGTCCAGTTGCAATGCCCAGTTGGTCTGAGAGGCGTTGGAGAAACAGCGCAGATATTGTTCCAACGTCTGATTGGTCCTCTCCGTCTGTCCATTAGACTGTGGATGATAGCCAGAACTAAGTGCTCGATGTATGCCCAGGTGATGACACAGTTGTTTCCAAAAGGATGATATGTACTGGGAACCGCGGTCCGAGATGATCTTATCAGGTAGTCCATGCAACCGGTAAATGTTGTGCAGAAATGCTCGGGCCATGGAACTCGCAGAGGGAACTTTAACAAAAGGGATAAAATGAGCCATCTTGGAAAAACAGTCAACTACTACCATAATGCATGTGAAGCCCTCGGAAGGTGGTAGTTCCACTATGAAATCAGTAGCTATGGTGTGCCAAGGATAGGGCGGTGTCTCGATGGGTTGGAGTAGACCGAGTGGTTTCCTTCTGGGTATCTTTACTTGTGCACATACTGGACAGCATTCCACGTATTGTTTAACTTGTTTGGCCAATCCTGGCCACCAAAACTGTCGGGCGACAAGTTCTTGTGTAGCACGTATGCCCCGATGACCCCCGATCTTCGAATCGTGAAAAGCACGCAAAATGGCATTCCGAAGAGAGTCGGTGGGTGCATACAATCTCCCACTGAAGTAGAGCAATCCCTCGTTCTCACAAACTTGGGGCAATTTCAAAAGTTCAGTTCTGTAAGGGTCTGCCAATGTTTCCTGTAAGAACGTATCCAGGCAATGAGACACTGAACACAAGAAATGTTCTGGGGCTAGCAATAACTGGTTCTGGCTGTCTTGCTTGATGTCTTCCAAGGAGCGAGACAATGCGTCTGCTTTCAGATTCTGAGCATTTGGTATGTAAGTGATCGTGAAATCATAATGAGAAAAGAAAAACGCCCAACGGGCCTGGCGGGAATTGCGACATTGAAGAGATCGTAGATACTGTAGATTTCTATGGTCGGTACGGACCTCAACAGGAAATTGGCCTCCCAAAAGATGATGGCGCCATTCTTCAAAAGCCAATTTGATGGCTAAAAGTTCCTTTTCGATCACGGCATAATTCCGTTCGCTCGACGTTAGTTTTTGGAAAAAATAAGCCACTGGGAATTCAACATCCGACTGCGGGTCCTTCTGTAGCAGAACTGATCCAACGGCGAAATTCGACGCATCTGTTCCACAATGAATGGTCTACTTTGGTCGGGATGATGTAGGATGGGAGAGGTGCTGAAGGCGTCTTTGAGACGTTCGAACGCATTGGTGGCCTCCTCATTCCACACAAACAACGTCTTACTGCTGGTTAAACTGGTTAAAGGTGCTGTGAGATTGGAAAAACCTGGTATAAAGCGCCTATAGAAATTGGCGAATCCAAGGAATCGCTGAAGGGCCTTCACATCGTTAGGTCGTTTCCATTCTTGAATAGCCCGTGACTTAGTTGGGTCCATCTGTATGCCAGAACGGCAAATCACGTACCCAAGGAAGTCAATCTTGTCTTGATTGAAGAGACATTTCTCAATCTTGGCGTACAAGTGGTTCTGACGTAAACGGTTGAGAACTTCTTTGACATGTATGATGTGTTCCTTCTCATTCTTTGAGAAAATCAGTATATCATCTTGGTATACCCATACTGATATTCCGAATAAATCCGAAAATATGTCATCCATTAAACGCTGAAAAACGGCTGGGGCATTGCATAGTCCGAAAGGCATTACACGATATTCATAGTGCCCTAAGGGTGTCTTAAAAGCCGTCTTCCACTCGTCACCAGTCTTGATTCGTACCAGATGATATGCCCCTCTTAAGTCCAACTTAGTAAATATACAGGCAGAGTGCAAGGATTCCAGGATATCACGTATTAGAGGCAATGGATATCTATCCTTCGAGTAAGTTCGTTTAACTGCCGATAGTCCACACAGGGACGTAACGTACCCTCCTTTTTCTTGATGAAAAACAGCGGAAATCCCGCAGGAGACTTGGAAGGGGTGATATACTGTTTCTGAAGGCAGTCGTTGAGATATTCTTGTAAGGCTGTTCTTTCTTGCGGGGATAAGGAATACACTCGTCCATGTGGAATCACAGATTCTGGTAACAGATCTATGGCACAATCAAAACTTCTATGAGGAGGCAGGGGTATGTCCCTAGGTTCCGAAAACACAGAGGAATAATCCGCATATTCAGAAGGTATGGTAGACAACAGGCATACGCTAGATGTTCCATTCACCTCTGTCTGCGTGGCAATTGTAGATATCCCAACTGATAACCTTGCGGAGGAACAATCCAGCAAACAACGATCCGAATTAAAGGTCAATGTACGGGTTACCCAATTAACCTTAGGGTTGTGGTACAACAACCAGGGTAAACCCAACACGATCGGATAAGATGGTGACTTAATCACATCCAAAGATATGTTTTCCAGATGTTCATTGATCCGCAACTGCAGAACACCGGTGTGATGTTGTATGGGACCAAAAGACAAAGGTGTACCATCAATGACCTCAATCGGTGTAGCTTGCCTTTTCTTAAGTAGAGGGATCTGATTCTGCTTGACGAACTCAACATCGATCTAGTTGCCAGATGCACCACAATCTAGAAGACCCATGATTTCAGTTGACTTATCCTGCCACAGTACTTTAATTCGGAGTACCAAAAGGGCTGCGGGAGACATGGGCAGTAAGATCCCATCGGTATCCGGAAGGGCTGGTGTGAACGGTAGGCCTGTCATTGCCTTCCTTATACCTGACAGGCCTACTAGTTTTCCGACTTCCTGAGTGGTCGTAACTGACAAGTACCCAGATAGTGCCCGGAGGCACCGCAATATAGGCACAAATTCAAGTCCCTTTGACGTTTCCTCTCTTTCGCGGACAAAGGTCCTCTGAGTGCCCCTAATTGCATGGGTTCCGGACCCGTTTCTGCTGTACTTGAAGCGCCAGTAGGTGATGGAAAAGACCTGGGGTACGGCTTCTCCGACCGATGTCTTTCCCCCTTCCGCTCAGCCAAACGGTGATCAATTCGTAGGACCTGTTCCTGAAGTACCTGTAAAGTATCCGGTTCTGGTATATGAAGAAGTTCGTCCTTGTACTCCTCTCTCAGACCTCGCCGAAAAAGCGTCTTCTGTGTTACTTCTGGCCATTGAGAATCCGCCGCCAATTGACGGAACCGACCAATGTATGAGATCAGATCACTTGAACCCTGCTTTAAATCCATCAATTGGTTTTGTGCTGTGGCGGCCAAGTTAGGTGACTGGAACACTTCCAAAAACGCTTTCTCGAAGGCGGCAAAATCACCCAGTATTGGACTGTTTGCTGACACCAAAGGAGCTGCCCATGCAAGCGCATTTCCAATTAGATTCCCTAGAATATACCCAATCTTCGCCTTCTCGTCGGTGAAATGGGAAGCCCGGAACAAAAAATGGATCTTGCAATGGTTATAAAATTCGGCCACTCTTCTAGAATCCCCGTCGAACTTCATGGGTGTCGTCTGTGCCATGGCAGAATCAGCCTGGGTTGTGGTGCTAGTCCTATGCACCACCATCTGACGTAGAGTCTCGTTTTCTAGACGAAGTGCTGTCATTTCAGCCCTTAAAGACCTGATTTCGTCCCTCAGATCAGAGGTTTCCTCCATCTCTGGGTCTGAATCGGAGGTTAGGCGTCTCAATCTGTCAAGATGTGCGTCCCTAGGGCGCTGCGTACCTGTGTTTCCTGTAGGCTTGCGTGCCGGGGTCGCCAGGACGTTGCTTGTAGAACGAAAGATGAGAGGGTAACGCCAGGAACCGGCCCAGGTCCCGTCCTGATTGCAGGATTGAAAATGGGTCCGATTCCTGACGCCACAGGTGAACACTTCCCTGGATTTACGTGGCGCCAGAACAGTGCAAGCACTGAACAGGGAAGGCCGGTAGATGAAGACAGCGAGCTTGAGTGCGTTGCTGTGATTCTGCAGAATCCTTCTTGAAGATGTTGAGAGAAGCCAGCCGGGGCTGTAGTATGGCAGAAAAGGCAGACGGCAAGTAGGACCGAACAAAGGCACCGGAGGCACTGGCACCCAGCACAAGGCAGAGGAGTATTCAGGTAAGGAAGGTGGTCAGGCAGGAGAGGGAAGGGAGGTAAGGAGGAATGATGAAGGGACCGGAGGATCTAGGCCAGGACCGGACAAAACCCAACCCAAGAGAGCAGACCCCCAACCAAGGAACCTAACCACCAGGGGAAGGATAGGCCGGGCAAACTGGAAGGAAACAAGGGAGGCAAGCGAGGAGACCAAGGAAGCACAAGAATTTCCAGAAGCGAGCGGGAGGTCAGGACCAAACCGCGTTGAGACGCGGCGAGTTCAGATCCGGAAGCCCCTTTATAGTGATTCGGCACGGAAGCGAGGCTTGACCCGCAATCCGAATCTGCGCATGCGCGGAATCACGGTATTCGCGGGAACGAGGCTTGGACCACAAGCCCGTTCCCTGCCGCTTCCGCGTATGCACGCATGCACCCCAACTCGCCCGTGACCAAGGCGAAACAGCGGGTACAGCCGCCAGGCATCACCCCACCCATGAGGACACGGCCGATCCCGATCCCGGGTGAGTGTCCTAACAATGGGCCAGAAGCACCATGAGTGAAACGTGGTGCCAAAGGAAAAACAGCAGTGCCTGTTAGCTCAAAAAGGGCTTTGAAATCACCTTTGTTTCTCTGAATGCAAGCTTAAAATGCCTATTTCAAACATTGCAAGATATTCAAAAATCTTACTGAACACCAGCAGACGTCTGGTAGAATGAAGTCTTGTGTGCATACCAAATCTGGAAAGATGAAGAGCCTAAAATAATTTTCATAACAAAACTGGCTGGGCTGTGGATGTCAGCAGCTTAAGTGAAATGGGATTTAAAGCCACTAAAATCGAAATGTTTAAAATAAATGAGTGACCTACTTTGAGTGTCACATAGGTTGCAACTGCTTAAATGTCATGGTTTTGAACTTAGAATCAGCGTTCTAGCTGCATGTGTAAAAATTGTAAGTTTGATTTGAATGAAGAAAAATTGAAACCAAAAGTGACATTTGGCTAAAGCCTGGCTTAAAGGAACTGAATTCTGCTCGGTATCTACCCCCGACAGGAGTTGAAACTTGCCCAGCAACTGCATTCACAGGCCTGGCCTTCCTTCTGCTGCACCACCAAAAGGAGATCACACCTCTCTGATTGAATCAGAGGAGGGGCACCTGGGACTGCAAGGAAAACAGAACAATGAACTTTCCTTGGCTCAGGCAAAAGTTAAATTAGAGGGGTCGTAAATGGCTTCCTCTTGGAAGAAACTGGGAGGAGCAGTGCCTCTGTGAGCAAGCTGAGCTTGGAGGCGGGGACAGACAGAAATTCCCCCATGTGCTTTGGAACCTAAACCACACCCATCTGGGCCAGAGCATCATTTTAAAAAGATGGATAATTCATAGTACATAACTGTCAAAATGATATCAATAATATCATTATTCCTGTGATTTTTCTGTACACATTTTAGGAGGTGTTAGGACTCTGTGGTATGTTCTGGGGGTATAAGCGGAAAATAAGGTATTACTCCAAATCTCTGTATGTTAAAAATCTGACGCTTTATCATCTGATACCCATACTCCTTGCGCACATTTGTGTAAATTCTGGAAAATTTTAGAGGTTGTGTTCTGGATGAAAAGGGCAGAAGTCTGTCAGAAATGTACACAACATCTAACACAGACAGGGATCGGATGGTTTGGTGCTACAGAAAATATGTTAACTGGACATATAATATTAGAAAAATTGTACATAGATAAATATGCATTTGGATCAAAAATAGATTTGTGTGCAAAGTGACAAGGGGAGTGTTCTTTCTGTATGCCATAAAATTGATGCCTGCTGACACCCAATTTCCTTCCCCAATCAAGGGAGAGAGGAGAACTTGGCCAATGATAAGTTGTGAGGGGCAGGCTTAGTTATGCCCACGCACACAGACTTAAAAAGAGCCACTAAGAGCCAGGAAGGGACATTCACTTTCCACTTCAAACTGATTTCTTGCGAAGCATTTTGCCGGACCAGACAATATCCAGAAGACTCTAGAACCAGAACTTAGAATCCAGACTTCAGGACTTGCAGCAAAGAGGCCTAGTCCAAAAGCTGCATCCTTCTTAGCAGGCCTCAGAATCCAGCCACCTAACCAAACTATTCTACAGCCGGGCGAGCTGTTTGATTCTGGCTAGAATCCTGTGCCAGAACCCAGAAAGCAGAGCTGTATCCAGACAGCCGTGCAGTGCCGATAGAAGACCAGACCGCCGTGCAGTGCCAGAACTTTTGCCAGAACCAGAAATCCAGACCAGAAGAGCAGAGTGAACCGCAGCTAAACCTGTTGACCAGATCTGTGACGAGGCCCATTCCTTCCAAAATTAGGAGTGAGTATCCAGCCAGAGCTGTGCAAACCAATCTCTTAGTTTAAAAATGATCTAATTCAAACCATTTCCACCTATTTAGAACTGCATCATAGAAATCATGTGTTCATTCTGTGATTTCAAACCTGTGAAAGTGTCATTTGCCATTCTGAATGATTATTTAATTTCTGAAAATCTACCTCCATTCCTTATAGTTTTTCCGTAATCGCGCTCGACGCACTCGGAAAAAGTGCTGGGAATTGAAAACTAGCTCAAACTTCTTCACCTGTCAAAAATAGCTGTCTTTTGCTTTGCATTGCTGAAATCCGTTTTCAACCTTATAATCCCTCATGAATCACTGATAGTGTTGACCTGAACCAATCTTAAGTAGCTATCACCTACCCTGAATCTCCTATAGGGAATTAAAATCATTTTTAGCATATTTTCACTTATTTGCAAATCACATTTAAAGTATTTTTGCCTGTGTTTTAAAATCATCCCTGTTGCTCTAAGCTTGCTACGGGGGAACTGAATTGGTAGTACATTGTGATTGTATTCCTGAAAACTGTGTGCTCTCCTTCCATCTCTTTATACTGCATAGGGGGGAGTGAATTGCCACCAGGGGAAAAGTGATTATATTATCTCTTGTAGAAACCATATCAGTTTATTTCTGTGCTGCATTCTTTCCATCATTGTTTTTCCTTGAAACCAACAAAGCATTCACAGCTACTTTATCCTCTCTATACCAACTCCTAAGTAAAATTTAAAAAAGTATGTTAGTGTAATATTATCCGCTGTTGATCACTGTCATATTCATAAGTGTGCTATCAAATATTAATGTATTATAAAAGTGATATATATATATATATATATATATATATATATATATATATATATATATATATATATATATATATATATATATATATTGTTTAATTTGTAAAATAAATCTTTTAATTTGCAAAACAAACCTACTTCTTGGCTCAGTGAGGTCAGGGGGATTCAAAGAGAGGGGCGTTATACAAGGGTTTATCATCCAGATATATGAACTTGTCATAAAAATATATAATTAAGGGCTTCCCTTGGGCATCCCAGACTTGGCATTGACTTAGTTGGAGTGCTGAATTGAAGTCGCTTAACAGTACATTGCTTGTCTTTGTTTTATATGTGTACCCTTTTGCCTACAGGCCTTTGGTGCATTATAAATATTAAACTGAACTAAACTAAACTATGCAATAACTGAACATTGAACTCTGGAATGATCAATCTGTATGCAACAAAACTTCCTTTATCGCTGACTACCTTTACTCCACCTCTTCTCCCCTAGCCCTTTTTGATATCACCTAAACCTGGATTTCTCCATTTATGTATTTATTTTTACATTTGTAAAGTGCCGTAGGCATCAAAGCACTGTTGCAACCAGTTACACTTATTGTGGGGGCATCAGGTAAAATGTAGGCTTACATACAGGGCATTTGTACATACTAGGAACTCAGAGTGTCATACAGGGAACTGAAAATGATCTGTGTAATTAGGCAGACAAGCACGTTTTCAACATTGTTAGACAAACAGCTAGGTTTTCAGAGCTTTGCGGAAAGCCTAGCAAGAGTTATCTGCTCTTAGGGCAGAGAGGAGAGAGTTGCAATGATTTTCAGCCATCATGGGGAAGCTTAAGCCTCCTCCTCTGATTAAGTTGTATTTCGGTTTGGCAAGACACGCAGGCTGACCTCACCGGTCTGGATGATTTTTCTCTGGAGATTTTCTGTGACAAGTAGATGCGGGTTGAGTGAGACAAGCCATTGTGCGTGATGGAGAGGGTTTTGAAAATAATCTTTTCATGGATGGGTAGACAGTGGGCCTCTCTTCTTGCTGAGGAGATATGTTCTCTTTTGAGAATGTTGATGACAGAACTGAGGGCACTGTTCTGGATCAGCTGCATCCTGCTGATGTTCTTCCTGGAGGTATCTTCATAAAGCACATTACAGTATCCTGGAGGTATCTTCATAAAGCACATTACAGTAGTCAAGCCTAGATCTTATTATTGCTCTCACGATATTTAGATAGTTGGTGGGGATGAGGAATTATCTGGCAACATTGATTAACTTGGGTGTGTAGGCAGTCGGTGAGGCAATGGAATTCACTTGTCTTGCTAGTGAAAGGGGGGCATCCAGGTGTGTGCCCAAGGCTTTCACTGTAGAGGAGCCTCAAATGAGTATGCAGTCTATGCAGAAGGAAGTATATTGTGCTTCAAGCTTATTTAATATGGCTTTATAGCCTACGAGCAGGAGCTCAGTTATGTTGTCATAGGCAGAGATGGTTGGTGGGCATCCATGCCTGAATTATCAGGTAGGTTTGGTTAAAGGAGCTGGCGTCATCCTCATAGATGCCTGATAGTCGAAGGAGAATGTGCCTGCCAACAGCATAGTTTGTGTGGGATATGCAAATAAAGTTTTGGAGGTTGAAGAGGGGCTTGGTGAAGACATTTTATGGGGTGGGGGAAAAACAGGATGCTGACACTAACACTGCCACTTTGGCAGCCCTGCATAACTGCAAACTATTCTTCATACACTCTCCACGACTGATGGCCAGAGCTGGAGGAGTCAAACACTTACTCTCTCCCCCCCTCAATGCCAGACAAACCTCCAATGCAACTTCCTCTCCTACCTCTCTTGAATTCACCATCTCTTCTATTCCTCTGCCTCACTTGGTTCGCATCATCTCCATCTATCACCCACATGGTCCCACTGGAACATTCTTTGATCATCTTGGGCAACTTCTTCATTCTCTCTCCACCAAACATCACCTCATTCTCTTAGGTGACTTTAACCTTCCCTCTCCAACCACTTATCAGCAATCAGAACTTTTCTTATTGACCTATGTGATGAATCAGTGATGATTCCTCCCAGAAACCTGGTCTGGGACCCTCCTCATGTGGCAAGGGAAAGGCAGATGCTTCCTGATCCCGGCCCTCTGGGGGTGTACTGCAGCAAGATCATGGGAGAAACAGACCAGGAAGACAGGGACACCCCCCCCTGTTTAACTTTCCCTGTAATCTGCCACTTTTAATGCCAACCTGCAGAAGTTGAATGAAACATCTTTGTTGAAAGGGACTACAAGTCCCATAATCCCAGAAACACTGGGGCGAGGAAGAGGGCTGAAGAGGCAGGATGCAGAAATAGTCAGGCAATTGGGCCTAACAGCCACATCTGAAGGAACCAGGGAGGCCTACGAGGCACCCTCAGGTACCGGCATTTTGGAAGGAGTGGAAGCAGCTGGAAATGTAACTGGAATACGAGCAGTAGCAGTATTAGCAGAAGGAAGAAGGTATGAGGCTGGTAAACCAAGCAGAAGTGGGAGAACAAGAGGGATGCCAGAACGTGGAGGCAGCAGATTTTACCTGCTTGTTCTGAGAGGATCCTAATCCCCCAAACTGTTAAATTCAGAGGCTGTGCAATCAGATGATGTTCAGTAGAACTGGTTTTCCACATGTGAGCCTGATTGCTTTGGTGGCCATGCAGAGAATGTGCTGGAGACGGAGGCCTTTTGCAGAGGAAGGGACTGGGGCCCTTAGAAAACTGAAGCAGTAGAAGGTGTGGCAGAAGTTGGGAAAGCAGTGCAACCCTTGAATCCTGAGGGCTTAGTGCGCTTGAGAAATGAATTAATTAATAAATAAATAAACCCACAGAGCCAGTGTCAAAGAAGCCAGAGAGTGAAGTACGGCATTCTAACACATTGTACGAGCATTGCCAGCAACAGTATCCAGCAACATGTTAACTCACGTAAGATTTAATGTGAGTAGAAGTTGTTTGTTGAAACTGAAATACCCAAACAATGGATATGTAGCACTCGTATATAATGTGAAAGTCCTTTTACTTGCGTGAGAAGCTAACGCTACTTAAACTCATTGTTCAATCTTTAAAAGACTGTTCTATCTAAAGGATAGTCACGTGCCACCAATTAAGAAGAGTGAATGCTTGGAAGACCATTACCAAATACCTATCCTTCACAATACACTTGTTAAAATCTTAAAACCTTGAAAACTACATCAAGGCATGGTCGCGTGTGCCTAATTCTGATTCCCAAGGGAGGACTGAACTCCATTATTTCCTTTAATGTGGCATACCTTTCATTTATAAGAAGTTAAAGAGTCTTTTTATTGCAGAATAGAACAAGCATTGCCCAAGCCAAGAGTCTCCCCATATTTACAGTGAAACCAGTGTTTCTCAAAGTTAAGAAGCAATGTAACTGTACTGTGGAGTTGATAGCAGTTCATTGGCCTAAAATACAAGTGTGCAAGCATGACCCGAAGCTTAGAGAGTGGCACCAAGGCTTCTGGGTAATTACTTGGACTAATAACTGGCAGAAAGGTGCAGATAAAAATGGGAAAAGGAAACTGGCTGCTTTTAAAGACTATTCTGAAGTTGACACAACCTGTAGTGCCATTGACTACGGAAGACAGAGAGAAGTGAGTCTTAATGTGAAACCCAGGTTGTTATTGTGGCAGACAGACAAGAGAGGTGCAGAGGCTGCCCTTTTGAAAGAGAGTAATACAGAGAAAGATTGCCTTGCCTACCTGAAGGTTTTGAAGTACTTTGAAGTGTATCTTGTTGAACGTACACATCACTGAAGCTGTGGTAGTAGTACAAAGAACTGAAGTAGTGATGGCATATCTGGTTGTCAGTAGATGCAACATTGTTGTAGTCCAAACCAAGTGTAGTACTTTGAGACAAAGGTGACTGTTCTTATAGTGAATCAAGTAGAAATGAAGTTGTTAAAGTGGAAGCAAAAGCACTGAGTTGTCATTCTGACAAATATACCATTGTGAATTATAAAAGCTGTAACCTAGAGGATACTAACTGTTAACCAAGAACTGTGTATCACTATAGTTGTGGATATTGCATTTCTTTTGAACTGTGACAAGTCTTCTTGAAGAGGCGACAAAGCATCATGGCTGAGATGACCATTTGGTGGAAGTAGAAATTGTATATTTCACCAAGGAGAAGAGATTTACTATCATTGAAACTTTGGTTAACAAACCTTTACATTTACTTCGAAACATCAAGAACTGATTTGAGACATTTCTACCTTTTGTTGAACATTAGCAGAATTGACCTTGAATCCTGGGAAAGGGAATTCATCCAAGACATTAGAAGGTTATTCATAGATTGTGAATGTTGGTCATGTTTTTTTGAATTGCAATTTATTTTCTTTGTTTATTTGTTGCCTAGTGGGAGGCCAGTTATCCTGTCTTAGAGTGTTTACCATTAGCTTTGGTTAGGCAGGGAAACCCTCGGCAAAGTAGGATGAGTGAGGCATTTTGATTATATGTTATTAAGGATAAAATGGCTTATGTTGATAAATCATGAAACAGTTGTCCACCTCACATTATTGAGCCCTCACAGCATTCTCCCAAGTCTACACATAACCTACCTACACACAAAGGGAGTACCACTTTGGATCTCTTATTCATCTCCACCTCTCTCTCAGCTGCTAATACTACTGTTCCATCATCCCTATCTGATCACTCAATTTTTTTCACCATCGCCTTTCCACCCTCTGACCTCTGCTCACCACTTGCCTCACCTATTAGTAAAAGAAAATTAAAACCTTCTGCCATTCCTCCCTTTATCTCTGACCTACAGTTCTCACTCTCCTCCTTCACACCTGAATCCTCTTCCACCGACATTTCCTTCTCCAGCATCCATTCTCAACTATATGATTCATACTCCTCTCACTTCCAACTGCTAACTTTCACCCCTAGCTCTCAGCATCCTCAACCATGGGTCGCCCCATTTTTACACTGTCTCTGCACAGACATGCATCGCCAGTGCGTAAATTGAGGTGTACCCTCTGACAGTACCTCCAACTCTACCTATCTTGAGAGAATAAAAACGGAATTATACCTCACCCTCATTGACTCTCACGCCAACCATCTTCGCTGACTACAGGGAACCCTAAACCCACTCCTCACTCCTCCTACACCTATGATGATCAACTCCACTCTCACAGCTAATGACTTAGCCGAATACATTTCTGCAAAAATGCAAGCTCTATCCTGACCTTCCTCACATGCCCTCCTCCTACATTCTACACTCTGCCTACTCTACCATCACCCACTGCCTCTATCTCTGACGTTAGTCACACTAATACTGAAGATGTCATCTCACTACTTATGAAGGCAAACACCTTTTGTGCCCCATCAGACCCTCTTGCTCCTCAGCTAGCAAAGTTTATTTCTCCTTTAGTGCTCTCTCACCTCGCTGAACTATTCAATTTGTCCATCGACTGTGCTTGCTTTCCCTCTATTTTCAAAACAGCCCTGGTCATCCCTCTCCTAAAAAAAGCAAGTAGCTGACCCAAACCTACCAGCCAACTTTCACCCTGTGTCTCTCCTTCTGCGCTATTCTAACATTCTCAAAATGATTGTGTTCAACCCTCTTTCCAATTTCGTAGACATCCACAACTTTTGAGATCCCCTACAAGAAGGGTTGCACACCCCTTTAATTCCAACGAAACGCCCATTGTGCCAAACTTCCGTCTGGGTACTGTGTTATACCATCAGAACAATAGAGGTTGGCTATCCACGCTTTCTTTCAACTCAGGCAAGTGGAGGGCGTAGGTTCCTCTACATCAGCCTTAAACTGGTATCTTCAAACCAGGATTTTTTGGAATGATTTATTCATGTTTATAATGATGTATTGATGTCCACAATAAGTTACAATTGGTTTTTCTTGCGTCAATATGCACATGATGATGGCTTAACTTCACTGATTAGCCAGGGACAGTCAGCCAATTCAGCTGTATTTTCTGTTTTGCAAAAACATTGATCGCTCTTGGGACTAATATTGTTTCAAATTACATTGGATGTGCTTTTCCATTTCATGTTGAAACTGTTTTCGTACTTACTGTTTGTGTTTCTTCACAACAATATTCTCTCTGTTGCTAGCTATTCCCCATATGATTATGTTGAAATGTACATTTAGATTTGTTCACAATCACTGTTTAAATTGTTGAAATAATAGCAAGTTGCTCTATTTTATTTAGCTTTTGTATTACTTTTTGATTTATCGGCGCTATATTAAGCCGGAATGTCTATTTCATGAATCTCAGACAATTTTCTTTTGCACTTAGCACTAAAGAAATTAAAAAAAAACAATTTGTTGTACACTCTATTTACTTTTTCTTTTCTTTTTTTCGATTTTGGCATCATTGAGACCCTGAATACTCACAGGGTTTATGTTACAATATATATACAGGTACTTTAGAACTGTAAAACAAATGTGATTAAATCACCACTTACGACAACATCTAAATAGCATAAGTTGTACTTACAATGTTTACTAATTTCGTACACAGGAACACCTTTTTGTGTACTCTAGCTTGCTCCATTTTTGTTCCCGTTGTTTTGGAGTTCCTCTTTGTCTTACTGTCTGCCGCCTTTGACATTATCGATCACTCTGATATCCTTAATAATCTCTTCTTGGGATTTGTGACCAAGCCCTTGCCTGTATTGAATCCTACATGGCACGTCATCAATTATCTGCTCCTGGAGGAGTAACACCTCTCAACTCACTCCTCTGTCAGTGGTCCACATGGCTCTGGATTAGGTCTACTCCTCTTTACACTCTACACCTTTGATCTTGGGGCCTTTATCTCCTCCTTTGGGTACTCATTCAAACCCTTCACAGACAACACCCACATCACCTTCTCTTTTAAAGAACTCTACATTAATCCTTCTATCAAGATTTCCAACTGTCTCTCTACCATTAAATATTTGATGACTACACTCTCTGATGCTAATCTCTTCCCTGCCAAATGCTTTCTCTCATCTCTTCCTCTGCCTGTTCAGTTCCCACCTCACACTCTCTCTTACTCTTCTTCAGCTAGAAATTTCAGTGTCACCTATGATCCTTCTTGCACCTTCTCTAGTTCCATCTCCAAACTTGAATCAGCATCTCACCCAAACCTCCTAAATATTAGGAAAATCAGGCACCTCTTTCCTTTCAACACTGCCAAGCATCTCTTAACCACTGCCGTCTTCTCTGAACTAAACTGCTGTGCCAGCATCCTCTTTCGACTCCCCAACCATGCTTGCTGTCATCTCAACAAGATCAGTAACTTTGCTACCAGGAATCTTTAAACTCCCTCACATCTCACATACTTCCTGGTACCATCATCATGCTGGGTGGCTGATATTACAATTTCTTCTCCTGGATCACAAATCTAATCATGGTAAGGCACTACTGTATATATCCTCCTCTTTCCAACTCTAAAAGCCTTCTTTTATTCTCCACTTTGCCTCCTCAACTACCCTTTTGGCTCCTCCCCCTCCCTGTGCTTCCTCTCGCTTCTGCTCTTTCACTCTTTTAGCTCCACTTGCATGGAATTTTCTTCCACTGGAAATTCAAGAAACAGTCCACATGTATTTGTTCAAAACCAAACTAAAACCCTACATCCTTGCCTCTGAGTTACACTCTTAACCCTCTCATCTTCCTTCTAGCTAACATTACTCCCTTGCCAGTTGCCTCTAACCTGTCTTTGTCCCTCACTTTCTCTGCCTCCACTCTATCACTTCATCCATCATGGTCACATCTGGAACACAGCTGATCATACTGCTTATCCGATCTTAAACATGTCTAATGTCGGTTGTTCTTAATCTGTGTATGTTGATTCATGTATCCCCGGTGACTGTTCAATTTACTCCCCTCAACAGCCTGGTCAGAAAGTCCCTCAAACTGACCCCATTGTAAGAAGCACACTATTTACCAACACATCTGATATCCTATCTATTGTACATTCTTTTGTGATCAAAAGAGCATTGTTTCTCCCTGCATGTAAAAAGAATATAAATAATTGAGTATGTAACCTTCATGTAAATATGGATGAAGTGTGCACATGGTTTACAGTATTCTGTAAGACAATTATAGACAGAATGTTAACATCAAATCACATGAGATCTTTTATTATTTATGAACATAACCATTATTGTTTGAGTATTCTGGTAAATAAAATGTGGTTGAATAGTACATTTCTATCAGGTTCAACTAAATTGCATGTCTATGCAGAGCCCAGCTTTCTTTTCACCAGCAATGCATAGACCCTCACAATCATTTTGATCTGATTTAATGGCAATTATGTGGACCCAAGATAATGCCCTGTGTATAACTTCATATCCAGGGTTTTCATGGTTCTATTTTTTAAGCTGATCAGAATGTCAGTAAGATCAGTTCCTGGTGGATCAGGAAAGTGCACCCATAATAGCAAAGGTTTCAAACAGGTACTTCCCTCTGACCTTGGCAGAGCAATAAGGCCATGGATAGAAAACAACTGCTCCGTTAATGCAGCCTAGTACAATTATCCCTTTTTTCACAGAATATTTTCAGTAGATGAATTCAGCTGTTAAAAATGGGTACTAAAGCACACAATTCAAGCTGGATTGTATAGTAAAATGGTCAACAAAATATGCATATGAAAGTTTCAAGAGGAAAAAACATTATTGGCGTGAGTTTTTTAACCCTTTGTCCAATTTGAAAAAACACAATAGTGCCGAATCCAGTGGAAATTGAGGTCCACAATGTATTTAAAAGAGACATATGAATATATATATATATGAATTATTAATAGGTAAACATAGTTTAATAACACTGGTAAAAATATAAAAGATGTCTCCAGATTTAGAATATTTTTGCAAATCTAAATATATAATTCTTATTGATGGCAGATGTCAATACCGGTAGCTACAAATTGTATGCCCTGAATATGTACATCTTAATAAGGCTTTTTTACAACAACTTGGGATCTCTGTAGGCCTTAGATAAGCATCATTGAAAGGTGGTATGCCCTAGTCAATGAAATAACTGAAATCTATTTATGTTATTGATTTTAATTATTTATTAGGTATATATAATATATTCACTAGTGTTTTGAGGTGCAACAAAAAGACAAGGGGAGGACAGGGATGACAAAAACAAAAAAACAATACAACTAGGCCTTGTGAAATTCAGATCATGCAAGTACAGTAGCAAGAAGTTTAGGGGAGTATGGAGAGGGAGAAGTGCAGGTCAGGGCAGAGGAGCCAATGCGCTAGGTGTATGCAAGGGAGGCAAGGTGGACAGAACCATGGGAATGCAGGGAGTGCAAGGGAGGGAAGTTCCACATGCTAAGTGCTAGTTGGGGGTCTATAAGGGCTCAGGTAGTGCAGGCACAACCAGGCAATTGCAGGGGGAGGGGACCTGGAAGGGCAAGTGCAAGTAGGGGATGTCAGGGGAGACCAAGTGCAAAGGTAGACTGGGCGAGGAGAGCATGGTCCTCTGTAGAAATCTGAAGGAACCAGGTAGCCAGCCAAGCGTCAGACAAGGACATTAGCAGGGAAGGGGGAGCAGTGAGGAAGAAGAGAAAATGAAGGCCTTGAGAAGCTTCCAGAACTTAAGGAGATCCAGCTCAAGTCTGAGAGGGGCAGGGAGGCCATTCCAGAGGGGGGCACGTGTAGAGGAGAGAGATTTACCCCCACTCTCTGCTTTGAAAAGCGTTTTCTCTGCAGAGAGTTGGAGCTAGAAGATGGAAGGTATCTAGCAGGAAGATATTTAGGGATAGAGAGTTGGATGTAGCTACCATCTGCTTTGAACAGCGATTACTCTGCAGAGAGCTGGAGCTAGAAGATGGAAGGTCTCTAGCAGGAAGATATTTAGGGATAGAGAGTTGGATGTAGCTGGGCCCCAGGCCATAGCAAGCCTTGTGGATGATGCAGAGGGTCTTGAACGTGAATGTCGCAGCAACCGAGAGCCAGTAGAAATATTTTCGGGCTGGTTAGATGCAGTACCTGGGCTTGAGGCCAAGGATAAGTCTTGCAGTCCTATTTTGGATTAATTGAAGGGGCAAAGTGAGGAGTTAGGAAGATTGAGGAAGAGGATGTTGCAGTAGTCTAACCTGGAGATGACCAGAGCTCTGGACACAATTTGTTTCTGGGGGAAGGTGAGGAAAGGGAGAATGCCTCTGAGAAGGTGCAGCTGATAGTGGGCCTACTTGGCAAGGTCTGTGATGTGTGGCGAGAAGTAGAGAGAGGTGTTGAAGAGGCCACCAAGGTTTTCTGCCTCAAAGGAGGGTAATGGGAGGGGGCTCATGGAGGTTGGCCAATGTGTGGGAGGGGCGGAACAGACAGAGGTCCCAATGAGAAGGATTTCAGTCTTACTAGCATTAAGGCAGAGATCAGTAGCAGTGCGTCATGCCTGGATAGCATACAGGCAGTCAGGAATGAGAGAGGAAGAGGAGGAGGGTAGCTTGACGGAGAACTTAGTGTCATCTGTATATCACTGGAAGTTAGGAGAGAAGGCAGAGATCGAGCCTAGAAACATATGTGTACAGGCACATTATAAATGTCATATCATATCATATCATATCAAATGGGATAGAGGGGCCATGTAGATGTTGAAAATGCAAGGTGAGAGGAAAAAACTCTGAGGGACACTGCATGTGGAGAGTGAGATTGTGGAGGGAAAAGTGCCTAGTTGAACATGGGAAGGTTGGTCAGAGAAGAAGGAAGTGAACCAGTCCAGAGCCTGGTCTGTAATGCCTAGGGTATCACAGAGCTGATTTGTAAGGGTGGAATGTGTGGGATGTTCTTACCCACTAGGCTCTGCCCTGCAACATCACTGTGTGCTGCTTTCATCAGAAACAACAGGATGGCTGCCAAAAAGCTCTATGCGCTAAAAATCTCTGAGAAGTGCGCAGGGAAACATGAAAAATAGGCTGCCAATCTATTTTGCCTGTGTCAGTGGTTGAACAGGAGACCACACTGCCAAAACCTGTCATTGGGCTGCCCACAGAGTGAAATGAAATTACCTGAAAAGGCAGGGCTGCATTGCAAGGAAAACCCAGAAGTGCTTTAAAATCCGTTTTTCCTTGGCTGTTGAAAGTGCAAAATCATGGTTCTCAAACATCAGAAAAGATCCAACATCCGTGTTAGGTGTTAAACATCACTTTATTTAAAGAATCCATCTAAGCACAATGTCAGGAGAAGTACATTTCATCATAAGAAAATCCACATTAAAAAAGATGCTTGCCTGGAAAAATCTGTCAGATATGGGCGCAGTACCGCCGCTCGCCTGTGTCAAAGCTGTCATTTACTTATACTGCCAGTTTAAAACTTGTGTCTTAAAACCAAATTGTGGAAAGGAAGAGACTTGCCATCAAAAGCAATATAGGTTGCTACAATTCAATCTCTATGTTTGAAAAAGACTGGAATGAAGAGATCTGTGAGTATATGTGTTGAAAATGTAAGATTTAGTTTAGCAAAAGACAAGTTTGAACAAAGTGTTTTACAGTTAAGTGAGGCCAGCCACCCTGGACTTCAAAGGCTCATTCCACAGTTTGCTCCAACAAAGGGTACCTCCCTTTTGCTCTCTGCCCAGGAACTATCATTTAAATGCTAATGAAAGGAGGAGAGGGTTTGCTCTGCTTCTCTGGGAGAGAGAAAATAGGCTTCCTGGACTGAAAGGAAATGCAAATTTGGGTGTCAACAGAAACCAACTTCCAGCAGGAAGAGAGCCCTGGACTGCTGTGGGCTCATCAAACTCTGGGGGCGGGACCAGACAGATTTGTGTATCTTATATTGAAAAAGACTCATAGAAAACTGTGAATAATGTGTACAAATCTGTAAATTAGAGGTTGTTAATATGAAAAAGCTGCTCACCGTTTCAATCTATTCTGGACTCTGTGTGATGTTCGGAGACCGGACTACCAAAATGTGGATGTTATAGCAATTGTGATAATGCTAGGAATATGAAAGTTTACAGGAGTATGCCCAGATTTCATGCGCATGTATGGTGAAAAATTTGGACAGGTCTGACACTGGGTACCCAACCAAAAGCGCAAAACACTGTAAAATTGGAACTAAAGCTCTCACTGAGTGGGGACTCAGAAGGATACGTGCCCTACTAAATCTGTAATGTGAATATGTATTATTAGCAAGTTGGTGATATTGTAAATATGATTTATGTGGAAAATAGATTTACTGTACGGAAACCAGGGGGAGGTACTACCTGGATTGCAAAATGCAGCATCACTATGACACTAGATTTCCTTCTCAAATCAGGAGAGGGGAAATACTCTAACCAATACGTATCCTAGAGGGTGTGCTTAGTAGAATTTAGCCTACCCACCCCTTTGGGAAATACATAAATAGAGACTGCTTAGGACCTAGAAAGACACACAGATTCACTCATCAACTGACTTACTGGCAAACCACTCTGAAGGAGGAACCCAGATCCAAGACTCCAGAACTCTGAAAGCAGAAGGCCCAATTTCAAAGCTGAACCCTTCTCAGCTGGCCTTTAAAATCTTGAAACCTGATTTTAACCCCAGACTTCCAAGGGGCACACCAAAAAATTGAACAGCCTGGCTGTGTTGTTTCTGCTTCTTGCCAAGAACTCTTGCCAGAACCCAGAGATCCAAAGAACCCAGAGCTGTAACCTGGTAGCTGTAATGCAGAATCAACCCGTCAGATCCATTTCAGAGGCCGTGAAGAGACCAGAGTGCCATGCTGAGTGCAGAACTGGGTGCCTGAATCCTGTCCGGTGGGCTAGGAGAATTCCAGTCCAAAACCTTTGACCAGATATTTGACGGGCCTATTCCAAACCATAGCTCTGAGTATCTATAGCATAGAATTGTCCATAGCCAATCTCTTATCCTTAAGTAATCTTATCCAAATCATTCCATCATATCCAGAACTGCATTTTAGTATCTCTTTTGTTTTTCCTGAATCTTTCCATCACCCATATAGACCTTTGTTAATGGTAGTGATAATATAATCTTTGCGCTAATATATTTGCTGAAGAAAGACAAGTGTCTCGGCGGGCAAAAGTCAGAACAGAGGCGCCCTGATCTGGTGGCTGTCCCGTTGGGTATCTTGCATCTTCATAGACTCTCTAGTGTACAGAAAATTCTTGTTGGTAATATTCAAAAGCGCATCTTTCATTTGAAAATCTTGACTCTTTCTGAGAAAAATCAACCTCTACTAAAACCTCTGTAACTTCCATACCGTACATGCTAGAAACGAACATATAAAAAAAAGGTTTGCCACAGATTTGCATTTGGCTCAATTTCATAAAATGTAAAACAGCTATTCTTTGCATCTGAACTCAGAATTCAATTTTCAATCTCAATCTGCTAGTTATCCAATCATCATTGCTAGTGTTTACCTAGAACTATCCAAAGCGGCTCCCACTAGTTTTTAATCCAATTTAGTGATTTAAATCCATTTTTAGCATTTTTCCCATTCATTCCAAGCCACATTCAAAAGCATTTGAACTGTTTTGAAATCATTCCTGTTTCTCTCTATGCTTGCTAGGGGGAACTGGGATTGAAACTGTATTTTTTGAGTGTTTATTCCTGAAACCTGTGGTCTCCCCTTCCACCTCTATACTGCATATTGGGAATTGAGTAGTACAGGGGGAAAACGTGCATTGCATTTGTTTGAATCCCTATCAAGCATTATTCTATGCTGCATTGTTTTCCTATCCATATCAAGTATTATTCTAGGCTGCATTATTTTTCTTATCCATACTCATTCTGATTAAAGAGATTGTTGATTGTTGTGATATTACCCAATGCTGATCATTGTATAAATATTAATAGTGTGATATCTAGATATTGTTCAAATTCATAAAAGTGTGATATATATATATTGTTCAAATTCCACAAATAAATCTTTTAACTTTGCAAAACAGCCTTATTCCCGGTTCAGTGAGACCGGGGTGATTCAAAGAGAGGGGCGTGCTATAAGGGTACATCATTCAGAAATAAAATAACTTTTAGACATAAAAATATATAATTAAGGGTTCCAGCTGGGCATCACACGCTAGGCATTAAGTTAGGTGGAGTGCCGGTTTGAAATCACTTACACATGGATGACTGTATCAAAGGCAGAGGAGAGGTCAAGAAGGTTGAGAATGGAAGTAAAGTTTGAATCGAGATTAGAGAGCAAGTCATCACAAGTGTTTAGAAGTGCAGTTTCCGTGCCTCAGGCACCTCTGAAGCTAGACTGGTAGTCATGAAGACAACCAACAGATTCAGAAAAGTGGATAAGATGGGATATGGCTTAATTCTCCAAGAGTTTGCCCAGGAAGGGGGGAATAGAGAGGTGGCTAGCCAGACAGAAAGGGTCTGCAGAAAGCTTTTTGAGGAGAGGGTGCACAAGAGAATGCATGAGGAGTTAAGGAAGGATCCAGTGGCAAAGGAGTGATTGCAGGAATCAGCCAAGGCTGGGGCAAGGGAGACAACGTTGTCATTGATAGTTCTAGAGGAGCACGGGATCGCCTGTTTGGATGAGACTTTCATAGAGTAGACTTTCCTAATAACCTCATCAGGTGATATGGCAGAGAAAGAGAAGAGTAGGTGCGAATAGGGGATCAGGGTCAACGGACACCTGAGAGTGGATGAAGGAGAATGGAATAGTGTAGAGGAGAGTGAGGGCAGAATGTCCTGAGTTTTATTGATGAAGTGAGAAACCAGTGCAGTGCAGAGGGCCAGTGACGGCAAAGGAGAAATGGTGACTGCAGAAGGATTGGCAAGTTCCTTGCAGATTTTGAAAATTTCAGCTATGTTGTTAGTAGCCTCAGAGATGCAGGCTTGGATGTAGGCCCTCTTCTTTGAACAGATGGAGTGTCTATATTGACTTTGGAGCAGGCAGCAGGCCAGTTTGTCAAAGGATGTGCTTGAACCCTGCCACTTCTGCTCAGCAGCCAAGCACTTTCGTTTCAGAGAGGCCAAGTTGGAGTAATACCAGGCTTCATCCAGATTCTCATGACAGGGGTACGAATGTCGAGAGTTTCGGAGATGGAGAGTTGCAGGATAGTAAGGGTGTGTCAGAGTCAGAGGAAGGAGTTAGTGGGAATGAAGGTGGGAGAAAAAGCAGCAACTGAAACTCACTTCATAGGTCGAATGACAGAGAAGGAGAGTGGCTGTGCAGGGGAATGCTTAGCCGAGGAACCGAGGGGGTCCAGGGTAGAGGAGAGGAGAGTATGAACAGATCAGGAGAGTGGAGTGGTGAGAGGGTTGGGGATGGGGATGCCAGCAAAGATGAGAGCATCCAACGTGTGTCCGGCTGAGTGTGTCGTACGGAGGGAAGAATGGAGAGGTAAAGAGTGTCACAGAGGTTACAGAAGAGTCCAGAGACTGCATCAGGGGAGTCAATGGGAATGTTGAAATCTCTGAGGAGGAGAAGCTTGGAGGTGGAGGTCAGGAGAGAAGAGGCGAGGTCAGACCAATCTGAGTGGAAGAGGAAGGCTGGGTCTCGTGGCCTGTAGATTGTGGCCAGAGTCAGTAAGTGGATAGGAGAGACACCAAGCCTGTGGACAAGGCATTCGAAGGAGGTGTAAGACTGTAGCATGGACCTATTCATGGAAGAAGAGGGCCATGCCACGAGAGACCGGTTAGGCCTGGGAGGAGAGTCTCAAAACTCATGACAGGGCTGGCCATGAGCCACGTCTCAGTGAGAGCAATGATGTCAAGGTTGAGATCTTCAAGGTGGTGGCATATGTCAGAGGAGTGTTTGGTGGCAGAGCAAGAGTTGAGGGTAGCTAAGTGGAGCTGGTTGCCACTTTTGAAGATCTTCTGAGGTGGAATACAGGAATGTAGTACACCCGTCAGTGGTGGCAGAGGGGACACAGGGGAGGCAGGAGGAGTGACAGTAGAATGGAGGAAGTTGATGAGAGACGGAAGATGCCTATCAAGAAGGAGAAGGTTGACCTGAGAGGCCTGAACAATGATGGTGCCATTTGGGTATGAAATTAATGATGGCCCAAGCAGAAAGGCAGTATGCCAAAAGTACTTCCCAAAGGGTGCCAACATTAATGGGAGAGGAAGGGAAAGGGGATATTTCTAAAACCATATGGGGAAGCCAAAGGTCCGGAGAGGGAACAACAGAGAGGATGTTGGTGACAGTCTGCCTGGAAGAAGCATTGACATAGGTGTTAGCGATGGGCAGGCCTGGATTCGAGACCAGGATATCCTTCTTGAACATTTTCCTTCCAGGCTTTGAAAAAGAGATGGAATAAGTGATAGAGTAGCAGTAAGAGGGGGGCGTGGCTAGCTGTCATGTGAAGAGGACGTGCTCTGGGTGCGCTCCGTCCGATGCGTATAACTGGAATACGAGCAGTAGCAGTATTATCAGGAGGAAGAAGGTATGAGGCTGGTAAACCAAGCAAAAGTGGGAGAACAAGAGGGATGCCAGAACGTGGAGACAGCAGATTTTACCTGCTTGTTCTGAGAGGATCCTAATCCCCAAACTGTGAAGTTCAGAGGCTGTGCAATCAGATGATGTTCAATAGAGCTGGTTTTCCACATGTGAGCCTGATTGCTGAGGTGGCCATGCAGAGAATGTGCTGGAGACGGAGGCGAGGAGCAGATCTCAAGCCGTGGGTCTAAGGAGCGACATTTGGCAGAGACCAAAGACCCCTTTGCAGAGGAAGGGACTGGGGCCTTAGAAAACTGAAGCAGTAGAAGGTGTGGCAGAAGTTGGGAAAGCAGTGCAACCCTTGAATCCTGAGGGCTTAGTGCGCTTGAGAAATTAATGAATTAATAAATAAATAAACCCACAGAGCCAGTGTCAAAGAAGCCAGAGAGTGAAGTACGGCATTCTAACACATTGTGCGAGCATTGCCAGCAACAGTATTCAGCAACATGTTAACTTACGTAAGATTTAATGTGAGTAGAAGTTGTTTGTTGAAACTGAAATACCCAAACAATGGATATGTAGCACTTGTATATAATGTGAAAGTCCTTTTACTTGCGTGAGAAGCTAACGCTACTTAAACTCATTGTTCAATCTTTAAAAGACTGTTCTATCTAAAGGATAGTCACGTGCCACCAATTAAGAAGAGTGAATGCTGGGAAGACCATTATCGAATACCTATCCTTCACAATACACTTGTTAAAATCTTAAAACCTTGAAAACTACATCAAGGCGTGGTCGCGTGTGCCTAATTCTGATTCCCAAGGGAGACTGAACTCCATTATTTCCTTTAATGTGGCATACCTTTCATTTATAAGAAGTTAAAGAGTCTTTTTATTGCAGAAGAGAACAAGCATTGCCCAAGCCAAGATTCTCCCCATATTAACAGTGAAACCAGTGTTTCTCAAAGTTAAGAAGCAATGTAACTGTACTGTGAAGTTGATAGCAGTTCATTGGCCTAAGATACAAGTGTGCAAGCATTACCCGAAGCTTAGAGAGTGGCACCAAGGCTTCTGGGTAATTACTTGGACTAATAACTGGCAGAAAGGTGCAGGTAAAAATGGGAAAGGGAAACTGGCTGCTTTTAAAGACCATTCTGAAGTTGACACAAACTGTAGTGCCATAGACTATGGAAGACAGAGAGAAGTGAGTCTTAATGTGAAACCCAGGTTTTTATTGTGGCAGACAGACAAGAGAGGCGCAGAGGCTGCCCCTTTGAAAGAGAGTTATACAGAGAAAGATTGCCTTGCCTACCTGAAGGTTTTGAAGTACTTTGAAGTGTATCTTGTTGAACGTACAAATCACTGAAGCTGTGGTAGTAGTACAAAGAACTGAAGTAGTGATGGCATATCTGGTTGTCAGTAGATGCAACATTGTTGTAGTCCAAACCAAGTGTAGTACTTTGAGACAAAGGTGACTGTTCTCATAGTGAATCAAGTAGAAATTAAGTTGTTAAAGTGGAAGCAAAAGCACTGAGTTGTCATTCTGACAAATATACCATTGTGAATTATAAAAGCTGTAACCTAGAGGATACTGTTAACCAAGAACTGTGTATCACTATAGTTGTGGATATTGCATTTCTTTTGAACTGTGGCAAGTCTTCTTGAAGAGGCGACAAAGCATCATGGCTGAGATGACCATTTGGTGGAAGTAGAAATTGTATATTTCACCAAGGAGAAGAGATTTACTATCATTGAAACTTTGGTTAACAAACCTTTACATTTACTTCGAAACATCAAGAACTGATTTGAGACATTTCTACCTTTTGTTGAACATTAGCAGAATTGACCTTGAATCCTGGGAAAGGGAATTCACCCAAGACATTAGAAGGTGATTCATAGATTGTGAATGTTGGTCATGTTTTTTTGAATTGCAATTTATTTTCTTTGTTTATTTGTTGCCTAGTGGGAGGCCAGTTATCCTGTCTTAGAGTGTTTACCATTAGCTTTGGTTAGGCAGGGAAACCCTCGGCAAAGTAGGATGAGTGAGGCATTTTGATTATATGTTATTAAGGATAAAATGGCTTATGTTGATAAATCATGAAACAGTTGTCCACCTCACATTATTGAGCCCTCACAGCATTCTCCCAAGTCTACACATAACCTACCTACACACAAAGGGAGTACCACTTTGGATCTCTTATTCATCTCCACCTCTCTCTCAGCTGCTAATACTACTGTTCCATCATCCCTATCTGATCACTCAATTTTTTTCACCATCGCCTTTCCACCCTCTGACCTCTGCTCACCACTTGCCTCACCTATTAGTAAAAGAAAATTAAAACCTTCTGCCATTCCTCCCTTTATCTCTGACCTACAGTTCTCACTCTCCTCCTTCACACCTGAATCCTCTTCCACCGACATTTCCTTCTCCAGCATCCATTCTCAACTATATGATTCATACTCCTCTCACTTCCAACTGCTAACTTTCACCCCTAGCTCTCAGCATCCTCAACCATGGGTCGCCCCATTTTTACACTGTCTCTGCACAGACATGCATCGCCAGTGCGTAAATTGAGGTGTACCCTCTGACAGTACCTCCAACTCTACCTATCTTGAGAGAATAAAAACGGAATTATACCTCACCCTCATTGACTCTCACGCCAACCATCTTCGCTGACTACAGGGAACCCTAAACCCACTCCTCACTCCTCCTACACCTATGATGATCAACTCCACTCTCACAGCTAATGACTTAGCCGAATACATTTCTGCAAAAATGCAAGCTCTATCCTGACCTTCCTCACATGCCCTCCTCCTACATTCTACACTCTGCCTACTCTACCATCACCCACTGCCTCTATCTCTGACGTTAGTCACACTAATACTGAAGATGTCATCTCACTACTTATGAAGGCAAACACCTTTTGTGCCCCATCAGACCCTCTTGCTCCTCAGCTAGCAAAGTTTATTTCTCCTTTAGTGCTCTCTCACCTCGCTGAACTATTCAATTTGTCCATCGACTGTGCTTGCTTTCCCTCTATTTTCAAAACAGCCCTGGTCATCCCTCTCCTAAAAAAAGCAAGTAGCTGACCCAAACCTACCAGCCAACTTTCACCCTGTGTCTCTCCTTCTGCGCTATTCTAACATTCTCAAAATGATTGTGTTCAACCCTCTTTCCAATTTCGTAGACATCCACAACTTTTGAGATCCCCTACAAGAAGGGTTGCACACCCCTTTAATTCCAACGAAACGCCCATTGTGCCAAACTTCCGTCTGGGTACTGTGTTATACCATCAGAACAATAGAGGTTGGCTATCCACGCTTTCTTTCAACTCAGGCAAGTGGAGGGCGTAGGTTCCTCTACATCAGCCTTAAACTGGTATCTTCAAACCAGGATTTTTTGGAATGATTTATTCATGTTTATAATGATGTATTGATGTCCACAATAAGTTACAATTGGTTTTTCTTGCGTCAATATGCACATGATGATGGCTTAACTTCACTGATTAGCCAGGGACAGTCAGCCAATTCAGCTGTATTTTCTGTTTTGCAAAAACATTGATCGCTCTTGGGACTAATATTGTTTCAAATTACATTGGATGTGCTTTTCCATTTCATGTTGAAACTGTTTTCGTACTTACTGTTTGTGTTTCTTCACAACAATATTCTCTCTGTTGCTAGCTATTCCCCATATGATTGTGTTCAAATGTACATTTAGATTTGTTCACAATCACTGTTTAAATTGTTGAAATAATAGCAAGTTGCTCTATTTTATTTAGCTTTTGTATTACTTTTTGATTTATCAACGCTATATTAAGCCGGAATGTCTATTTCATGAATCTCAGACAATTTTCTTTTGCACTTAGCACTAAAGAAATTAAAAAAAAACAATTTGTTGTACACTCTATTTACTTTTTCTTTTCTTTTTTTCGATTTTGGCATCATTGAGACCCTGAATACTCACAGGGTTTATGTTACAATATATATACAGGTACTTTAGAACTGTAAAACAAATGTGATTAAATCACCACTTAAGACAACATCTAAATAGCATAGGTTGTACTTACAATGTTTACTAATTTCGTACACAGGAACACCTTTTTGTCTAATCTAGATTTCTCCATTTTTGTTCCCGTTGTTTTGGAGTTCCTCTTTGTCTTACTGTCTACCGCCTTTGACATTATCGATCACTCTGATATCCTTAATAATCTCTTCTTGGGATTTCTGACCAAGCCCTTGCCTGTATTGAATCCTACCTGGCACATCATCAATTATCTGCTCCTGGAGGAGTAACACCTCTCAACTCACTCCTCTGTCAGTGGTCCACATGGCTCTGACTTAGGTCTACTCCTCTTTACACTGTACACCTTTGCTCTTGGGGTCTTTATCTCCTCCTTTGGGTACTCATTCAAACTCTTCACAGACAACACCCACATCACCTTCTCTTTTACAGAACTCGACATTAATCCTTCTATCAAGATTTCCAACTGTCTCTCTACCATTAAATATTTGATGACTACACTCTCTGATGCTAATCTCTTCCCTGCCAAATGCTTTCTCTCATCTCTTCCTCTGCCTGTTCAGTTCCCACCTCACACTCTCTCTTACTCTTCTTCAGCTAGAAATCTCAGTGTCACCTATGATCCTTCTTGCACCTTCTCTAGTTCCATCTCCAAACTTGAATCAGCATCTCACCCAAACCTCCTAAATATTAGGAAAATCAGGCACCTTCTTCCTTTCAACACTGCCAAGCATCTCTTAACCACTCTCGTCTTCTCTGAACTAAACTGCTGTGCCAGCATCCTCTTTCGACTCCCCAACCATGCTTTCTGTCATCTCAACAAGATCAGTAACTTTGCTACCAGGAATCTTTGAACTCCCTCACATCACACATACTTCCTGGTACCATCATCATGCTGGGTGGCTGATATTACAATTTCTTCTCCTGGATCACAAATCTAATCACGGTAAGGCACTACTGTATATATCCTCCTCTTTCCAACTCTACAAGCCTTCTTGTAATCTCCACTTTGCCTCCTCAACTATCCTTTTGGCTCCTCCCCCTCCCTGTGCTTCCTCTCGCTTCTGCTCTTTCACTCTTCTAGCTCCACTTGCATGGAATTTTCTTCCACTGGAAATTCAAGAAACAGTCTGCATGTATTTGTTCAAAACAAAGCTAAATCCCTACATCCTTGCCTCAGAGTTACACTCTTAACCCTCTCATCTTCCTTCTAGCTAACATTACTCCCTTGCCAGTTGCCTCTAACCTGTCTTTGTCCCTCACTTTCTCTGCCTCCACTCTAGCACTTCATCCATCATGGTCACATCTAGAACACAGCTGATTATACTGCTTATCCGATCTTAAACATGTCTAAAGTCGGTTGTTCTTAATCTATGTATGTTGACTCATGTATCCCCGGTGACTGTTCAATTTACTCCCCTCAACAGCCTGGTCAGAAAGTCCCTCAAACTGACCCCATTGTAAGAAGCACACTATTTACCAACGCATCTGATATCCTATCTATTGTACATTCTTTTGTGATCAAAAGAGCGTTGTTTCTCCCTGCATGTAAATAGAATATAAATAATTGAGTATGTAACCTTCATGTAAATATGGATGAAGTGTGCACATGGTTTACAGTATTCTGTAAGACAATTATAGACAGAATGTTAACATCAAATCACATGAGATCTTTTATTATTTATGAACATAACCATTATTGTTTGAGTATTCTGGTAAATAAAATGTGGTTGAATAGTACATTTCTATCAGGTTCAACTAAATTGCATGTCTATGCAGAGCTCAGCTTTCTTTTCACCAGCAATGCATAGACCCCTCACAATCACTTTGATCTGATTTAATGGCAATTATGTGAACCCAAGATAATGCCCTGTGTATAACTCCATATCCAGGGTTTTCATGGTTCTATTTTTTAAGCTGATCAGAATGTCAGTAAGATCAGTTCCTGGTGGATCAGGAAAGTGCACCCATAATAGCAAAGGTTTCAAACAGGTACTTCCCTCTGACCTTGGCAGAGCAATAAGGCCATGGATAGAAAATAACTGCTCCGTTAATGCAGCCTAGTACAATTATTCCTTTTTTCACAGAATATATTTCAGTAGATGAATTCAGTTGTTAAAAATGGGTACTAAAGCACACAATTCAAGCTGGATTGTATAGTAAAATAGTCAACGAAATATGCATATGAAAGTTTCAAGAGGAAAAAACATTATTGACGTGAGTTTTTTAACCCTTTGTCCAATTTGAAAAAACACATTAGTGCCGAATCCAGTGGAAATTGAGGGCCACAATGTATTTAAAAGAGACATATGAATATATATATATATATATATATGAATTATTAATAGGTAAACATAGTTTAATAACACTGGTAAAAATATAAAATATGTCTCCTGATTTAGAATATTTTTGCAAATCTAAATATATAATTCTTATTGATGGCAGATGTCAATACCGGTAGCTACAAATTGTATGCCCTGAATATGTACATCTTAATAAGGCTTTTTTACAACAACTTGGGATCTCTGTAGGCCTTAGATAAGCCTCATTGAAAGGTGGTATGCCCTAGTCAATGAAATAACTGAAATCTATATATGTTATTGATTTTAATTCTTTATTAGGTACATACAATATATTCACAAGTGTTTTGAGGTGCAACAAAAAGACAAGGGGAGGGCAGGGATGACAAAAACAAAAAAACAATACAACTAGGCCTTGTGAAATTCAGATCATGCAAGTACAGTAGCAAGAAGTTTAGGGGAGTATGGAGAGGGAGAAGTGCAGGTCAGGGCAGAGGAGCCAATGTGCTAGGTGTGTGCAAGGGAGGCAAGGTGGACAGAACCATGGGAATGCAGGGAGTGCAAGGGAGGGAAGTTCCACATGCTAAGTGCTAGTTGGGGGTATATAAGGGCTCAGGTAGTGCAGGCACAACTAGGCAAGTGCATGGGGAGGGGACCTGGAAGGGCAAGTGCAAGTAGGGGATGTCAGGGGAGACCAAGTGCAAAGGTAGACTGGGCGAGGAGAGCATGGTCCCTTGTAAAAATCTGAAGGAACCAGGTAGCGAGCCAAGCGTCAGACAAGGACATTAGCAGGGAAGGGGGAGCAGTGTGGAAGAAGAGAAAAGGAAGGCCTTGAGAAGCTTCCAGAACTTAAGGAGATCCAGCTCAAGTCTGAGAGGGGCAGGGAGGCCATTCCAGAGGGGGGCACCTGCGGAGGAGAGAGATTTACCCCCACTCTCTGCTTTGAAAAGCGTTTTCTCTGCAGAGAGTTGGAGCTAGAAGATGGAAGGTATCTAGCAGGAAGATATTTAGGGATAGAGAGTTGGATGTAGCTACCATCTGCTTTGAACAGCGTCTGCTCTGCAGAGAGTTGGAGCTAGAAGATGGAAGGTCTCTAGCAGGAAGATATTTAGGGATAGAGAGTTGGATGTAGCTGGGCCCCAGGCCATAGAAAGCCTTGTGGATGATGCAGAGGGTCTTGAACGTGAATCTCGCAGCAACCGAGAGCCAGTAGAAATATTTTCGGGCTGGTTAGATGCAGTACCTGGGCTTGAGGCCAATGATAAGTCTTGCAGTCCTATTCTGGATTAATTGAAGGGGGCAAAGGGAGGAGTTAGGGAGATTGAGGAAGAGGATGTTGCAGTAGTCTAACCTGGAGATGACCAGAGCTCTGGACACAATTTGTTTCTGGGGGAAGTTGAGGAAAGGGAGAATGCATCTGGGAAGGTGCAGCTGATAGTGGGCCTACTTGGCAAGGTCTGTGATGTGAGGAGAGAAGTAGAGAGAGGTGTTGAAGAGGACACCAAGGTTTTCTGCCTCACAGGAGGGTAATGGGAGGGGGCTCATGGAGGTTGGCCAATGTGTGGGAGGGGCGGAACAGGCAGGGGTCCCAATGAGAAGGATTTCAGTCTTACTAGCATTAAGGCAGAGATCAGTAGCAGTGCGTCATGCCTGGATAGCATACAGGCAGTCAGGAATGAGAGAGGAAGAGGAGGAGGGTAGCTTGACGGAGAACTTAGTGTCATCTGTATATCACTGGAAGTTAGGAGAGAAGGCAGAGATCGAGCCTAGAAACACATATGTACAGGCACATTATAAATGTCATGTCATATCAAATGGGCTAGAGGGGCTATGTAGATGTTGAAAATGCAAGGTGAGAGGAAAAAACTCTGAGGGACACTGCATGTGTAGAGTGAGATTGTGGAGGGAAAAGTGCCTAGTTGAACATGGGAAGGTTGGTCAGAGAAGAAGGAAGTGAACCAGTCCAGAGCCTGGTCTGTTATGCTTAGGGTATCACAGAGCTTATTTGTAAGTGTGGAATGTGTGGGAGGTTCTGACCCACTAGGCTCTGCCCTACAACATCACTGTGTGCTGCTTTCATCAGAAACAACCGGATGGCTGCCAAAAAGCTCTATGCGCTAAAAATCTCTGAGAAGTGCGCAGGGAAACATGAAAAATAGGCTGCCAATCTATTTTGCATGTGTCAGTGGTTGAACAGGAGACCACACTGCCAAAACCTGTCATTGGGCTGCCCACAGAGTGAAATGAAATTACTTGAAAAGGCAGGGCTGCATTGCCAGGAAAACCCAGAAGTGCTTTAAAATCCGTTTTTCCTTGGCTGTTGAAAGTGAAAAATCATGGTTCTCAAACATCAGAAAAGATCCAACATCCTTGTTAGGTGTTAAACATCACTTTATTTAAAGAATCCATCGAAGCACAATGTGAGGAGAAGTACATTTCATCATAAGAAAATCCACATTAAAAAAAGATGCCTGCCTGGAAAAATCTGTCAGATATGGGCTTAGTACTGCCGCTCGCCTGTGTCAAAGCTGTCATTTACTTATACTGCCAGTTTAAAACTTGTGTCTTAAAACCAAATTGTGGAAAGGAAGAGACTTGCCATCAAAAGCAATATAGGTTGCTACAATTCAATCTCTATGTTTGAAAACGACTGGAATGAAGAGATCTGTGAGTATATGTGTTGAAAATGTAAGATTTAGTTTAGCAAAAGTTAAGTTTGAACAAAGTGTTTTACAGTGAAGTCAGGCCAGCCACCCTGGACTTCAAAGGCACATCCCACAGTTGCAAATTTGGGTGTCAACAGAAACCAACTTCCAGCAGGAAGTGAGCCCTGGACTGCTGTGGGCTCATCAAACTCTGGGGGCGGGACCAGACAGATTTGTGTATCTTAGATTGAAAAAGACTCATACAAAACAGTGAATAATGTGTACAAATCTGTAAATTAGAGGTTGTTAATATGAAAAAGCTGCTCACCGTTTCAATCTATTCTGGACTCTGTGTGATGTTCAGAGACCGGACTACCGAAATTTGGATGTTGTAGCAATTGTGATAATGCTAGGAATATGAATGTTTACAGGATTATGCCCAGATTTCATGCGCATGTATGGAGAAAAATGTAGACATGTCTGACACTGGGTACCCAACCAAAAGCGCAAAAAACTGTAAAATTGGAACTAAAGCTCTCACTGAGTGGGGACTCAGACGGATACGTGCCCTACTAAATCTGTAATGTGAATATATAGTATTAGCAAGTTGGTGATATTGTAAATATGATTTATGTGGAAAATAGATTTACTGTACGGAAACCAGGGGGAGGTACTACCTGGATTGTAAAATGCAGCATCACTATGACACTAGATTTCCTTCTCAAATCAGGAGAGGGGAAATACTCTAACCAATAGGAATCCTAGAGGGTGTGCTTAGTATAATTTAGCCTACCCACCCCTTTGGGAAATACATAAATAGAGACTGCTTAGGACCTAGGAAGACACACAGATTCACCCATCAACTGACTTACTGGTGAAGCGCACAGCAGGAGGAACCCAGATCCAAGACTCCAGAACTCTGAAAGCAGAAGGCTCAATTTCAAAGCTGAACCCTTCTCAGCTGGCCTTTGAAATCTTGAAACCTGATTTTAACCCCAGACTTCCAAGGGGCACACCAAAAATTGAACAGCATGGCTGTGCTGTTTCTGCTTCTTGCCAAGAACTCTTGCCAGAACCCAGAGATCCAAACCAGTAGAGCAGAGCTGTAACCTGGTAGCTGTAACCCAGCATCAACCCGTCAGATCCAGTTCAGAGGCCGTGAAGAGACCAGAGTGCCGTGCTGAGTGCAGAACTGGGTGCCTGAATCCTGTCCGGTGGGCTAGGAGAATTCCAGTCCTAAACCTTTGACCAGATCTTTGACGGGCCTATTCCAAACCATAGCTGTGAGTATCTATAGCATAGAATTGTCCATAGCCAATCCCTTATCCTTAAGTAATCTTATCCAAATCATTCCATCATATCCAGAACTGCATTTTAGTATCTCTTTTGTTTTTCCTGAATCTTTCCCTCACCCATATAGTCCTTTGTTAATGGTAGTGATAATATAATCTTTGCGCTAATATATTTTCTGAAGAAAGACAAGTGTCTCGGCGGGCAAAAGTCAGAACAGAGGCGCCCTGATCTGGTGGCTGTCCCGTTGGGTATCTTGCATCTTCATAGACTATCTAGTGTACAGAAAATTCTTGTTGGTGATATTCAAAAGCGCATCTTTCATTTGAAAATCTTGACTCTTTCTGAGAAAAATCAACCTCTACTAAAACCTCTGTAACTTCCATACCGTACATGCTAGAAACAAACATATAAAAAAAAAGGTTTGCCACAGATTTGCATTTGTCTCAATTTCATAACATGTAAAACAGCTATTCTTTGCATCTGAACTCAGAATTCAATTTTCAATCTCAATCTGCTAGTTATCCTAACATCATTGCTAGTGTTTACCTAGAACTATCCAAAGCGGCTCCCACTAGTTTTTAATCCAATTTAGTGATTTAAATCCATTTTTAGCATTTTTCACAATCATTCCAAGCCACATTCAAAAGCATTTGAACTGTTTTGAAATCATTCCTGTTTCTCTCTGCTTGCTAGGGGGATTTGTTGAGTGTTTATTCCTGAAACCTGTGTTCTCTCCTTCCACCTTTATATTGCATATTGGGAATTGAGTAGTACAGGGGGAAAAAGTGACATTGCATTTGAGTGAATCCCTATCAAGCATTATTCTATGCTGCATTGTTTTCCTATCCATATCAAGTATTATTCTAGGCTGCATTATTTTTCTTATCCATACTCATTCTGATTAAAGAGATTGTTGATTGTTGTGATATTAGCCAATGCTGTTCATTGTATAAATATTAATAGTGTGATATCTAGATATTGTTCAAATTCATAAAAGTGTGATATATATATTGTTCAAATTCTCAAAATAAATCTTCTAACTTTGCAAAACAGCCTTATTCCTGGTTCAGTGAGACCAGGGGGATTCAAAGAGAGGGGTGTGCTATAAGGGTACATCATTCAGAAATAAAATAACATTTAGACATAAAAATATATAATTAAGGGTTCCAGCTGGGCATCACACGCTAGTCATTGACTTAGGTGGAGTGCCGGTTTGAAATCACTTACACATGGATGACTGTATCAAACGCAGAGGAGAGGTCAAGAAGGTTGCGAATGGAAGTAAAGTTTGAATCGAGGTTAGAGAGCAAGTCATCACAAGTGTTCAGAAGTGCAGTTTCCGTGCCTCAGGCACCTCTGAAGCCTAACTGGTAGTCATGAAGACAACCAACAGATTCAGAGAAGTGGATAAGCTGGGAGATGGCTTACTTCTCCAAGGGTTTGCCCAGGAAGGGGGGAATAGAGAGGTGCCCAGCCAGACAGAAAGGGTCTGCAGAAAGCTTTTTGAGGAGAGGGTGCACAAGAGAATGCATGAGGAGTGAAGGAAGGATCCAGTGGCAAAGGAGTGATTGCAGGAATCAGCCAAGGCTGGGGCAAGGGAGCCAATGTTGTCATTGATAGTTCTAGAGGAGCAGGGGATCACCTGTTTGGATGAGACTTTCATAGAGTAGACTTTGCTAATAACCTCATCAGGTGATATGGCAGAGAAAGAGAAGAGTAGGTGGGAATAGGGGATCGGGGTCAACGGACACCTGAGAGTGGATGAAGGCGAATGGAATAGTGTAGAAGAGAGTGAGGGCAGGATGTCCTGAGTTTTATTGATGAAGTGGGAGACCAGTGCAGTGCAGAGGGCCAGTGACGGCAAAGGAGAAATGGTGGCTGCAGAAGGATTGGCAAGTTCTTTGCAGATTTTGAAAAGTTCAGTTGTGTTGTTAGTAGCCTCAGAGATGCAGGCTTGGATGTAGGCCCTCTTCTTTGACCAGATGGAGTGTCTATATTGACTTTGGAGCAGGCAACAGGCCAGTTTGTCAGAGGATGTGCTTGAACCCTGCCACTTCTGCTCAGCAGCCAAGCACTTTCGTTTCAGAGAGGCCAGGTTGGAGTAATACCAGGCTTCATCCAGATCCTCATGACAGGGGCATGAATGTCGAGAGTTTCGGAGATTGAGAGTTGAAGGTTAGTAAGGATGTGTCAGTCATAGTCAGAGGAAGGAGTTGGAATGAAGGTGGCAGAAAAAGCAGCAACTGAAACTCGCTTCATAGGTCGAATGACAGAGAAGGAGAGTGGCTGTGCTGGTGAATGCTTAGCCAGAGAACCGAGGAGGTCCAGGGTAGAGGAGAGGAGTGTATGATCAGATCAGGAGAGTGGAGTGGTGAGAGGGTTGGGGATGTGGATGCCAGCAAAGATGAGAGCATCCAATGTGTGTCTGGCTGAGTGTGTCGTACAGAGGGAAGAATGGAGAGGTAAAGAGTGTCACAGAGGTTGTAGAAGAGCCCAGAGACTGCATCAGGGGAGTCAATGGGAATATTGAAATCTCTGAGTAGGAGAAGCTTGGAGGTGGAGGTCATGAGAGAAGAGGCGAGGTCAGACCACTCTGAGTGGAAGAGGAAGGCTGGGTCTGGTGGCCTGTATATTGTGGCGAGAGTCAGTAAGTGGATAGGAGAGACACCAAGCCTGTGGACAAGGCATTCGAAGGAGGAGTAAGACTGAGTAGGCATGACAGTAGCAGGGACCCATTCATGTAAGAAGAGGGCCACGCCACGAGAGACCTTTTAGGTTGGGAAGAGAGTCTCAAAACTCATGACAGGGCTGGCCATGAGCCACGTTTCAGTGAGAGCAATGATGTCAAGGTCGAGATCTTTAAGGAGGTGGTATATGTCAGAGGAGTGTTTGGTGGGAGAGCGACAGTTGAGGGTAGCTAAGTGGAGCTGAATGCCACTTTTGAAAATCTGAGGTGGAGTACAGGAATGTAGTACACCCGTCGGTGGTGGCAGAGGGGACACATGGGAGGCAGGAGGAGTAACAGTAGAATGGAGGAAGTTGATGAGAGACGGAAGATGCCTAACAAGAAGGAGGAGGTTGACCTGAGAGGCCTGAACAATGATGGTGCCATTTGGGTAGACATTAATGAAGGCCCAAGCAGAAAGGCAGTATGCCAAAAGTACTTCCCAAAGGGTGCCAACATTAATGGGAGAGGAAGGGAAAGGGGATATTACTAAGACCATATGGGGAAGCCAAAGGTCCGGAGAGGGAACAACAGAGAGGATGTTGGTAACAGTCTGCTTGCAAGAAGCATTGACATAGGTGTTAGCTATGGGCAGGCCTGGATTCGAGACCAGGAGATCCTTCTTGAACATTTTCCTTCCAGGCTATGAAAAAGAGATGGAATATGTGATAGAGTAGCAATAAGAGGGGGGGCGTGGCTAACTACCATGTGAAGAGGACGTGCTCTGGGTGCGCTCCGTCCGATGCGACCAACATAAGCTGCTTTTTCATATAGAGGCCTGAGGCCTGAGAACATCCTCACAGAATGCTGATGTCTTCCAGCACCCGCAGGCTGTCTTCCGTGTCTGAAGGTGGCTTGTTTGGACGGAACGGCTGCACGAAAAGACTCTTCGGATCTGAGTCAAAATGGTGGCTCCCTCTAACTGAGATACGCGGCAGCCCATGCACCGGAGCGGCACCCGGACCGCAGCGCCAGGCAGGCCGAGCCGATCGGACACCCTCACGCACATACTCGGACCCGACTGCACTTGCAGCCCTGTCCGAACTGTGCAGGGAGCCAGCTGGGAACACACGCTGCCGGGCGCGGTGCCCTCCCGCCACGGGCAGAGCACTCAGAGCCGCTGCGTGGTGGAGGAGCGGTGGGGTCCGGGCGTTGTGGTGCCCGTGGGGTGAGCGGCGGAGACGAGCCCTATTACAGCAGGCACACCGGCTAGAGGCACGAATAGCACAAACACCGTGCCTGCCGCTCCGCCATGCCCTGCGGATAGTTGGGACCTCCTGGAGTGAGGCAACACGCTTATAATCCACTATACAATTCCGATATATGGAATCCTGAAGGGCAGCCCCTGATGGCATAGCCGGGCCCCTGTACGTGACAGGTCCACCCTGTCGGTCCTGGTGGCCGGATCCTCCACACCAACCCGCTCTGCGGCAGGAGCTCCAGGACAACTCCCGGACCCCAGCGTCGAACAGGCCGACCTGATTGGACACCCTCGCGCACACTCAGAGGCCCATCATACCTGCTGTCCGTTCGGACCCGAACGGGGAGCCTGCAGAGGACACACGTGGCTGGGAGCGCAGACGGAGGGAGGAGCAGCCGAGACACTGTGCACAGCCTGCCGCGAGCGAGGCCCTGGAGCTACGGCTGTAATGAAGAGTGGAGAGCCCAGGTGTCGATAGGCCCTCGAGGTGAGAGGGGGGAGAGCTCATTGATAGCAGGCGCACCGGGGAGTGCCACATGTACCGTGCCTGCAGTCCCCCCCCAAGCCTGGCACACTCACCGGGACCTCCTAGGGGGGCGCTGCATGCGTACAACCCCCCGAACAAGCCGCATACCAGGGACCCTGGAAGGCAGCCCCGGGTGCCTTGGCCTGGCCCCTGCGCTTAGCGGCCCTGCCTGTGGGCTGGTATCTGACCAGACACAAGAGGGGTGACCTACCTCGGAGCACTGAGGGACCACAGGGCACATCATAGGCTCATTCCTAGGTTCCCCCCATGCCTAGCATATACATTGGAACCCCCAAGGGGGTGCTAACCCCACTGAACATACGGCACACCTGAAATCCTCCTGAGCAGCCCCGGGTGACACGGTCTGGCCCCTGCACGTGGGCAACCTACCCTGCTGGTCAGCCATCAGACCTGACACTGGAGAGGCGGCCCACCGCGAGGCACAGAGGGCCCACAGCGTGTGTCACGAGCCAATATCACGGATCTCTTCCAAACACTCTATACGACCACGCTCGCAGGACTAGCTGCACTAGGCAGCCCAACCATTAGCGCCCGCATCGTAGATCATAAGGCCGCCCCGCCTCGCCACACTCTGACCACCCCAAGTCCACGCCAGAGATGACAGAGAGCCAACAGACTAGCCGACATGTCCACTAAAGTGGCCAGGTCCAAGCAGCGCCAAACCACTCTAGACACCTTCACGGCTGGGGGACCCACAGTTTCTGAAACCATGAACGGCGCAATCACAGAAGTGCAGCTTGACCCCCCGGAGATGGCTACCGAACCTAGCAACACCCATATCCTCGAAGCCATCAAACTGTTCCAGACCACTATGGAGCACAAAATAGATGCAGTGGCTATAGACCTGGGCCTCCTTACGCCAGGATGTCCTCTCCTTGGCCAACAGGACTGACACGCTAGAGGCACAGGTTCACGAAAACACTGACGCCAAAGCGGTGCACCTCAAAGCTGTTGATGAACTACAGCAAAGAGTGAAGGCGGAAGGGCGGGCATGCCAGAACAACATCCGCCTCCTGGGTCTGCCAGAGGGCATTGAGGGATCCGACCCCACGAACTACGTGGAGAACCTACTACTACAGGAGATTGGCGCTGAGAAACTTTCCCAGGGTTTCACGATTGAGAGGGCCCATCGATCCCTCACCAAAAGACCTCCCCCTGGCACCCTGCCCAGACCAATGATAGCTAAATGATAGCTAAAGTTCTTAATTATAGGAACCGGGAGACCATCCTAGCCTACTCACGATCAGGCGGCCAGATCCATAGAGACTATGCCAAAATATCCATCTACCCTGACTACACCTTCCAGGTCCAAATGAAGAGGGCATAATTCATACATACCAAAGCCAGATTGAAGGCCACCGGGCTGCGCTACATGCTCCTTTATCCCTCCAGATTGAAAGTATTACGTAACGGTAAAGCCCACTTATTCGACACTCCAACGGAAGTCCGGGACTAGATGAACAAGGAACAGATCCCTAACATTGAAGTTAAAAGACGACAACCACGTTCACCCACACCACATGATGGCAACATTCGGGTCCAGGGACCCACAAGGCCCCTTCCACGCAATGCTAAGCACAACGCAGCTGGATTGATTCTTCAAGATGAGGCACCTGAGACAAACTTTCTTCTACCCCCGGAAGTTTCCTCTTTTTGGGTATATACGCATAACCGCCCGTAGGGCACCAGGCAACCAATGTACGGACTAACGGAGCAGAAACGGGACAGTCACAACGAGCTCGACCTGTTTTAAGTTAGGGGCATTCAAAGTTATGGGGGGGAGGGGAGATGGGAGTTGGCACGAATGTTAGGTGCCGGAATGGGGAAACACCAAGACCACCAATATCCTCTACACACAGCACAGAGACTACACGGCCCCTACGCTTGGAGAGCTCAAGATCACAGTGGAGAGGGACCGGGGGTGGTGGCATTAACGTCAGGAACTACTACCAAAAAGCACCTAGACCACTGGAATGTTCCATACGCCTCTTGCCATTAACAAGGCCCCTAGCCAGACTAAAACCGGACGCTAGATCTCCAGACACCCATGTCTGACACGATAAAAATCATGACGTGGAACGTCAGAGGCATGAATAGCTTTGTGAAACAACGTTGTATCCACGCATATTTGAAAAGATGTAAAACCGGGATAGCCATGCTCCAGGAAACGCACCTAACTGCAGATAAATTGAAGGCACTGGCCAAGACCTGGCGAGGGACCATGATAGGTTCCTCCTACTCCTCTTATGCCAGGGGAGTCTTGAGTTGGGTTGACCCAACCATCCCCTTCAGACTAATAAGCACAAAAATGGATGATGAGGGTAGGATGGCACTAGCGTGCGGCACAGTTGAAGGCAGAGAGATATGCCTAATTAGCACCTACGCACACAACTATGACGCCACTGTTTTCTTCCATTCCCTGTACTCTCAGCTCAGCCCTTACAGGGACGGCGTCATGATCTGGAGAGGCGATCACAATTGCACCTTAGACCCCCTAAAGGATAGATCGGATAACAAACATACGCGCCCATCCCCTCCAGCCAAACTGACTCATCAGCTGGTACTCCGAGACTTATGGAGAGTACTACACCGAGAACTACGCACATTTTCCTTTTACTCCCCACCTCATGCTGTCCATACTAGGCTGGATTATCTGTTTGTAAGTCAAAAACAACAGGCTATGTTTAGCGACGCCCTTTTCCTGCCCAGGGTGCTGTCTGACCACTCCCCGTTATTGGTCACCTGGGATGTATTTCCACCTAGACCCCCGGTTCCCACCTGGAGGCTTAGAGCTGAAGCCCTTCACGATACAGCTTTCCGGGAACACATAAGTGATAGCACTGAGGATTACTGGGAGAGAAATCTGAATAGCGTCAAATATATAGGCACTGCATGGGAGGCTTACAAGGTGGTCATGAGGGGGGAAATGATTGCGTCCAGAGGCGGAGCACAAAGATCCATCATATCCTCTCTAGAACGCTCAGAGAGCGAGCTGGGTGAATTGGAAAGCAGAGCTGAGTCAACCCCTGATCTCCTTCATAAAATAACCGACCTGAAGCAAACCTTCTTAACACATTGGGAATCCCTGGGGAGATTGAGTTACGCTAAACACACTGAAAGAACCCACGCCCTGGGAGACAAACCTGGGAAACTCCTGGCCTGGCTGTATAAAAGAGAGATCCCCCGCACACCCAGTTGCCAAATTCTTAAGCCGGATGGCTCCACCGCACATACCCAAAAAGAAATTAACTCAGTCTTTTCAGATTTCTATCACAACCTGTACTCCGAGTCCCCACCTGTAGTTGACACCGGTATTAAAGATTTCTTGGACATCATTGAGCTGCCTAAACTAGACACACAGATAGCCGAAACACTTGACGAACCCATCACTCCCGATGAAGTAAAGGTAATCATTAGATCCCTCCCATCTGGAAAGCCCCAGGCACCAATGGCCTCCTGGGGAGTTTTATAAGACTTACGAGGAGACTCTAGCCCCACTGTTGGCACCGGTGTTTAACGAGGCATATGAGTGTGGCACCCTCCCCAAAACCATGAGGGAGGCCATAATCATCCCCCTCCTCAAGCCTGGCAAGGATGGAACGGACTGCGGTTCCTACAGGCCCCTATCCATGCTAAACATTGATAGCAAGATCCTAACCTCCCTCCTAGCGAACAGATTGCGTAGGGTAATACCACATTTAATCCACCAGGACCAAACGGGCTATGTGTTTGGGCGCTCCATAAGCGAGAACCTGCAGAGATTGCACCACGTTATATACAGCACGGAACTGAGGCCTCAGAAATAAGCGGTTGCGTCATTAGACGCCACCAAAGCCTTCGACTCAGTCCAATGGGAGTGGCTTTACGCCTCCATGGTAAAAATGGGGATAGGACCAGGCTTTCTGAACTGGACCAAATTGGTCTACAGCAACCCAACCGCCAGGGTGCGTACTAACAAGACATACTCTGACATATGTGGACCCTCCACAGAGGCACTCGCCAGGGATGCCCTCTCTCCCCGATGCTATATATCATCGCCACCGAACCCGTGGCTGCATACCTTAGACAGGAATATGGAGATGGGGGCATTGAGATTGACGGGGTGACCCACCTTGTCTCCATGTACGCTGACGATACATTATTATACTTAAACAATCCCGAACACCTCCTGCCCTACATTCTTGAAACCCTCGAAGGATTCTATAAACACACGCGAATCCGGATTAACAAAGACAAGTCCTGCCTCTACCAGCTAGCTGCACTATACAGGGAAGATTTCAGATCCCTGCCCTCCTAGATCTGCAATGGCAGGTGACCTCCTTTAAATACCTGGGTATCACCATTCACCGAAACCCATATACGGAGCACATCCTCAATACGGTTAGAGCTAAAGATGCCCTGGCAAAATCCATGGATTTCTGGGGGAAGCTTCCGCTCTCAATGGCCGGGAGGGCGGGCCTCCTCAAGATGGTAGCTCTTCCCCGCCTATTACACAATTTTACCAACGTCCCCCACAACATCCCCCCCTCCTTCTTTAGAGATATTAATACATTATGTAGGCGGTTCCTCTGGCAGGGGGGCAGGCACAGGGTGGCGCTGGAAATACTCCAAAGACCCTACGAGAAGGGAGGATTGAAAGTCCCCAACTTTGAACTGTACTACCTTGCAAGCCAGCTAAGACACGTCACGCGATGGATGGCCGATGAGATCACTACAGACACCAGACTTCTCCAGCCAGCCCTGACCGACCTCCTACTCGGAGACCTACTCTGGACCAAGGAGGGAGCCCTACAGCACTACCCATACCTAGTCTAGCTTCGAACCCAGCTCTGGAGAAGGGCTTGCAGAACAGGGGGATCCGTAGATCCATATTCCCCACAAATCCCCATATCGGCAGTTATGGCCCATTGCCCATGGGGCCAACTGGAAACACGTGCACAATGGGAGCCCTACGGTGTGGCTACCCTAGGTGACCCGGTGCAGGACCAAGAAATCCTAACATTCTCCAACCTCAGTGAGACCACAGAGCTACCTGCAGGCCAATTCCTACTCCACAGAGCAGTAATGGCCCTTGACTGCCATCCTAGCTGAGGACAAAGAGGTCATAGAATCAATGTTAAACACAGCCGAAGAAGGCACGAAACCTTGAGGCTCTATGAAGCCTTAATGTTAGGCACGACCGGGAATGAGCTTAGAAGCAGAGGAAAGTGGGAAAACGAACTAGGCCTGGAATTCGAGGACAACAAATGGGAGAAAGTAACCCTCTACCACAAGGAAATCTCCAGAAGCACTTGCTTACAACTTATCCAACTGTACATCACCAACAGGGCTTACCTTACTACGGAAACAATATCAAATTTCAAGGGCGCTGCAACTCAGCTATGCCACAAATGCAATGAGCCGAGGGTGGGAATGACTCATATGTTCTGGGGTTGCCCAGTGATGCACACCTTTTGGACACAGCTACGGGAAAGGGTGGCAAAAGCAGACATTGAACTAGAAGTGCACGAACCTGCGGCCTGTATCTTGGGCAGATACAGGCGCAACCACAAAAACAAGCTTCTAAACAGACTCAGAGACTTAATTTATATCACTGTGAAAAGGCGCGTAGCCATGGGTTGGAAGAGCCCCAGAGGACCGATCGAAGCACAGTGGTGGGGTGACCTTTACGAAGTGGATAGCTGCCAAGAATGGAGCGTGGGAAACCGGGATCCACGAACAGAGGCTGGACTCCAGTGAGGAACTACACCGCTGGGTGTCGGTGACTGTACCACTGCTCCACCCTAGAGCGGCGGACGATTCCTCAGAGGGATCGGTCAGCCCTGGCCACTAAACCGGCGTGATTGGGACTGTTAGTTGACCATGGTCTTGGGGGACGGGGGGAGGGTGGGAAGGGGAATTTGTTGATGTGTGTCACATATGCAGCATACAATAAAGTTTATGGTTTATTAATCTGTTGAAAATCAATAAAGAAAGTTTTTAAAAAAAAGAGTAGCAGTAAGAGAAGATACGGGAGATTGAAAGCACCATGGAGGGAGGGCGAAGAGAAAGAGGGGGGTGAGATGGAAGGAGTGAGAGTGTGAGGGAGAGAAAACTGCACTATGCGCAAAGAACTCACCAGGCGGGCTAGCAGAAAGACAGGCGCAGACAAATCAGGTGCATGATGTCTCGCAGCTCGCCAAAATTGATATTTCACTGCTCCAGCAGTAGAGGCAAAGGGATGGGCAACAGGTCCATGATGGCATTTGATTGGAAGATAGATACGTGATCTTCAGTACTGCGGAACTTGGTATGATAATGGCTTGGAAGCTGTAAGCATGCTGGGATTGTCAGACGGTCAAAATGGTCCAGTGACATGGATGTGGGCTAAAGTACAGCACAGTGCTCAGCAGTTTTCGGATCGAGCCGCGGAGGGCAAGCGAGAGATTACATGCAGCAAAAGAGCCTCATTCACTGTGGCCAATTCTGTCCGCCACCAAACCCCCTTCTTCACATAAAAGCCGTTTCATCAGCATTTTCAGCTACTGACAAGTGGGAACGAACACAGTTCAATAATACCTCATGACGTTGGCAGGGCGAGATATACAGTTTTCCAAGGATAGTGACTGTGCAACCACACCTTCTACTAAATGGTGCAATCCGTGGTGAAAAAAGCAGGAAGCTCACACAGTGGTGGTCTTCTGGTGGTAAGTACTCAACTTAACTGCATACTGCCCTAACATAGCTATAACAAACACAATGGAATGAAGTTTTAAGAGGGTGGACCATTGACAGAGTGGGAGTTCGTAATTACTGTTGCAGTATTCCAAAATAGAAATAATAGAATTCCTGTATCCTAGACTGTATCCTATAACAATTGTAATCAAGTCATCCTCCATAACTTTCTTATATCTGTGACCATGCTAGAAACCAATAGAGTGCAGCAGATAGTATCCAATATTGTATAGTTGAATCAGTCCTCTAATGATAAATCATATATAAGGAAATATTTTCTCTGATGCCCATACATGACAAAGGTTGCAGAGAAAACAAGAGATGATGGCTGGAAGGTTTATGATTAATCTCAACTTCTGGCAATTGCTCTGGGCAACCCTCCAGACCTTTGTACTTCAGCCTGCCAAGTCATTATAGAAATGGGAAAGCCCAAATGCAAATCAGGCTTGGCCCCACCCAAAAAAGGTGGACGTCTAACCCAAACTGCTTGGTTACATCCCTTCTGCATGAGACCCAAAGAAATCCCAAACGTCTGTCAGCCTGTATGGGTGTCATCAGTGACGTTTAGCTTGAGTTGCAGAGCAAACTAAGTAAATTGTTCAGTTTTAAACATCATTCAGAACATCGTTTTGTCTTATCTAATCAAACAAACTGAAGAAACTAACATCAGACCCAAATCTCACGGAGAGGCAGCTGGGTTACAGGTCATTGGGTCGAAAAAAAAGTTTGACAGGACAAATGGTCGACGCAATTTGGTCGAAAGACAAATGGCCGAATTTTTTTTTTGTATTTTGTATTTTCACATTTTTTTTTGTTTTGGGGGGGGTCCCCACAACCCCCTTTTTTGCTTAAAACCCCTTTTTTTTCCTAAACGAAAACCTGAAAAATATATATAAAAATAAAAAAAAGAAATTCGACCAATTGTCTGTCAACCAAATGACTGGACAGCAGGCAGCTGCTGGAAAAATGCAATTGGGCAGTGTAAAATGTATCTCTTCAACACATATAGAGCAACCTTGTTAGAAAGCAGCAGACTGTTGTGCACATAGTGGTAAGGATACATCATAGATGGAAGAAAAATGTATTGTCATTAGCCTGCTAGCATCAGTTGGTATAGTGTACGGAAAACACACAATGCACATCGCCATGCCCATCGAAATTAGCGGCTGGAGGTATAATGTGCACTCTATACTTAGCTATTGGGTTGCACTGTGCTGTGCTCCATAGTTAGCCATTGGATTGAAACTTTGCTGAGCTCCATAGTTAGCCATTGTGCTGAATTTTCTTGCACGTCATACTTATCTATTGAGGGCTGCACACGTTTCAAAACGAGGTGCATTGTAGGCTAATGCACAGGAGCATAGGAGACACATAAAATCTGAGGGGGACAGGGGACACCCTGGGGACTTTGCTACAGACACAAACACAGAGTAAAATGAACTGTCAATTTATTTATTTATTTATAATAATATGTACACAGCCAAAGATGGCTTTACATGTACAAACTTAAATTTAAAACACATTACCACACATTCTTCAAGGTTTAAAATTTACATACACAAATATCCTCTGATAGATCCTTTAAAATTTTTAAAATTAATTCATAAAATTTCATCATGTGATATATCAAATTCATGTCATTCTCTTCCATCAGTCTTTTCCAACTGATTTCTGTATCCTCTAATAGACTGGAGTTTTTGTAACGTAAAAAATACTTTACCCGAAGGTTTACAAGACTCTCGCGGTGGCATAACAGATGTTTAGCAGTTTCAATATTTTCCATACCACTTAATCTACAAAACCTTATGGTTTTCTCTATTCCCAATTTGGCACCTAGGATCTCCATCGTATCACAATGATTGAATTTAAACATAAAATACTGTCTAACAATGGTAGCAGATGGAAAGGCATACAAATATTTCGGGTTCGTAGATTCTAGAGACCAATGTTCTAAAAATAGGCCACTTGTTGATTTCGTGGCCAAGGAGATCATGTCACGTTCCTTAGCATAGATATATATTACTTCTTGTAATAGTTTTTTGATCTTAGCTTGTTTAAAGAGTAACCAGCTCTTTTCATTAGTAGTTGCCCAATTTGCATGTACCATATGTAATATGCTCAAAGATTTAAAATGTTTTTTAAAACCACTCTTAGTAAAATTACTCATCAATTCAACTACAAAGGTGCTAATGGATAACATACTTAGCTTTGCATAAAACATTGCAGATTTGTGTTCTAATATGTCCTTAGCAAATCTAAAATCACCCTCTAATAAGATATATTCACATGATATTGTATTTGGTAATCTAAACAATAGTTTTAAAAATTTTCCTTCAAATTTACACATTTCGTTCTCAAATTTACCTCCCCAAATCTCGGCTCCATAAAGTAGACAACTTATTATTTTACTAGTATATAGTAGTAAGATGGTGTTTACTGAAATGCTACCTTGTTTCCCAATAAATTTACTGATTGCGCCAGTATTTTTTAAACATAAAAGTTTAGTTGCCTCCCAATGCTGTTTCCACATCAGCTTTGCGTGTATTATGACTCCTAAATATCGACAGTATTCAACTTTTTCAAGTTTCTCTGCATTCACCATCCATATAAATTTGTTAGACCATGATTGTTTCGTTTTTCCCAGAAAGGACATTACCTTAGTTTTAGCAATATTCATCTTTAATCCATTCTTTTCAGAGAATTGCAAAAGACAGTTTATCCTTATTTGTAGCCCAAACGGTGTGTAGTCTAACAAGACCAGATCATCAGCGTATCCTAGCCAAGGAAGGTCTATCGTACCCAGCTTCACTGAATTGACCATTCTTTCGTCTAACTCATTCATACAATCGGCCAAATAAAGATGAAACAATGTCGCTGCAAGCCGACAACCTTGTTTTACTCCACATACAGTGGGGATTGATTGGGAGAGCCGTCCTTCACCGTCTAGGCGTACTCTAACTGAAGTGTCAGAGTACAATAATTGTATCATATATAGTAGCCCTTCTGGTATCCCCCATAACTTCAGTTTGTCCCATAGTTGTACTCTTATTACTGTATCAAATGCGGCAGAAAAATCAATAAACGCCACATATACTGGCAAATTACACACATTCCACGAATATTCTACTGCTGATACTAGGTTGTTATATTATGGGTGGTGGAAGATTTTGCTCGAAACCCAGCTTGATATATAGGCAGGATCTTATTAGCCTCTATCCATATGTTTAGTTCATCCAGTAATACTTTTGCGAATATTTTGGCCGGAATAACCAGCATCGCTAGCATTCGGTAATTTTTAGGGTCTTTCCATTCACCCTTTTTGTAGATCGGGAGTATTACACTCTCCTGCAATATTTTAGGAATGGACCCATTCATGCCAATCCATCGGAACAGGAGATTAAGTACTTTTGCCCATATTTCCGTGGCTAAGCGTAAAAGGGCATTGCAGGTCCCATCAGGGCCAGTGGCTCTAGAGGTGTGTAGTTTCTCAATCATATTAACAAGAGAGAGTTCTGAGAAACTTCCCATCCATATTGCCCACTTTGACATCAGCCCAGTTTTTACGGTCTCACCATAGCCAAGGGTGTTTTTTACATGCTTAATCCACTCTTTTTCTGGAACACTATTGATTGGGAGATGTCGTTTTTTTGTCTCATTTATTACTCTCCACATCCCTTGTTGATTGTTACTTCTCGCTTGGGCAGCAATGTTTAGCCATGTTTCGCATAGTTTATTTCTTTTATGATAGCGCATCCACTTCCATTGTTGTTTTTTTAACCATTTTATCTGTGTGGAGGCATCACTACGCTTGGTCTCGGCGGCATATTTGATGGCTTTTCTCAGAGCAGTTTTCACTTTGTTGATTACAGGATCATATGCATTATGTTTGCCGTGCGAAAGATTACATTTTTCACCATTGCTGGAATACTTCCGTTTTTGGGAGGCAGCTTCTTTGATTTTACTTATGACATCTTCATATTCCCCAATAATTTCACTATGGGTAACTATTTGTCTATCATCTATAGTATTCACCACTTTTGTAGCTCATTAACGGCTACTACATTAACTTTTTCAAGTTTAGTGGGATTCCATGAGATCCGATTAGCGGCATTGTTTACTTTTATGTTCCCTGCCATATGATATTCTGCCTCCACATTCGGATATTCCAGCATTACAATAAGTGGAAAGTGGTCACTTTCTTCTCGGCTTCCTACCGCCATATCTCTGATGAAGCTGTTAGCCTTTTCATTTACAATAATGTAGTCAATTGTAGATAAACTGCCCCAGCCTGCTCTAGTGACACCTCTCTTAGCGTCTCCTTTAGTGTATCCATTAAGAATAATCAGCTGATGGTTCAGTATTAATTTACAACAAGTTTCTCGAAATCTATTGCAGGTTCCCATTGTTATAGGGCCAGAACTCTTGCTTACGCCCATTGAGTCCTCAGGTAATATTATCTTTGCGTTGAGATCTCCCACAATTATGATGGGGAGCACAGTGTTATATTCTGTCAAAATCTTTATTAGCATCTCTACGTTCTCTTTATTCTTGGTACCATTTGGGGGGTTGTATATATTTATTAATAGGATACTCGGAAATTGATGGATGTTAGTTTTTACAATAACTCCCAGGACCATCTCATTGGACCAGCTAGATTTAACACTAGTCCAAGGGTGTTTAATAGCTGTTAATAGTCCACCTTTTGGGCGGCCTCGCAGGCCTTTACATGCCAAACTTTGTATAGTGCACCATCCATCTATATCACACATTTCATATAGCCAGGTCTCTTGCAGTGTGATTAAGCAAAAGGCATCTAGATTATTGAGGAGCCCATCTTTTTTCTCCTAGTGCATATTCCCCCTAGTGTTCCATGAGATCATCATATTTATGTCATCAGGAACTTTGTTCTAATCTAGATTTAAACTCTATTGGTAGCCATTGCCAATACCCAACAGTATCTACAGCAGTGTTAGTCTCACCGAACTGTTTTAGATCACCAGGTTTTCCAGGTTGGCTAACATTACCATTGTTGGACTGTTTTATAGAGGTTTTTACACATTTTACTGATGTAGCTATATTCCTTTCCTTTAGTGTCTCATTACGATTTGCCATTCTTGTATTCTCACTTCTTTTTACTTCAATAGCCCCCCTTTGATATTTCACTTTGCGCATTGAAGTTTCTGTGCATGTGTCCCAGTTTAGTAAAATACTCTTGATGGCTTAATATAAATTCTAGAATGGTGTCATCTGTACACCACACATTAGTGGTGACTAATTTTGGAGTAACTAGTTGATCAACTATCTTAAAGTCACTCGATTTCACTGTCCGCAACGGGACTACCAACGCACAGAGTTCTACAATTCACTGTCTATTTAATATCTCTATTGGTCCTGATTTGTCAATTGCGTGAAATTGTAGGGCTTTGACAAAGTTTAGAGGATCTCTCTTATAGGTAGGTTCGAAAGTTTTTTCATTATTATGTTCGCTGAAATGTACACCCTTACGAATCTGTTTCTCTTCCGTATACCCTTCTTGGGGGGATTCAGGGTCATGACCTGAGACTGGACATTGCTGATACTCAGTGCTTTCCTCTAGGAAGAGAGTTTTGATAGCTTTCAATACCTTGGTAGAGATGTCTTTATTGTTGGAACTCTCTTTTTCTTTCTTTACTTTTTTCTTTGAGGGGACTACCCACTCATCCAGTGTGAGGACAGCTAGTTTAGTGGATTTTGCAATCTTGTGCACTTTACTTAACTCTTTACTCTTATTCGGCATGTCAATGGTATTCATCTCCTGTGGAGCATGAATGTCTACTATGTATTTACCTGAGAAGTTAGGTTTGTTAGTTATATGAATTACTTTAGGTCTCACAACTGCTAAGGAATCCTCTCTTACTAGTGTAGAGATACATTTTTCAACAATATCAGGCCTAGATTATTCTCTAACAATGCAGCCATTATTCATCACTCTCCCATGTTCATCATAAGGCACAGATTTGTTTGTTTTTTTCCCATTTCTTGGTTTCTTTAACTTTATCCCATTTCTCAAATTTGTCTTATACCAGCATACATTGGCATTAGAACCAATAGAGTATCCTGCCACCTGGGGATTCTGGTCTTTGAATGGTTTGGCCATATTGGCTTCAGTATCAGAGCCATCCGGGTCTTTTGCTTTTGAGAAAATTTCAGTATTGGTGCCAACTTCTCTGAACGTCATACACTCTTTGGTAGAACCAGAATGCAAAAGGACAGTATGGCTATTTAGTTTACGTTCTATCATATCGCATCTAGCAACAATTTCTGTTAACACCCGTTCTAGGGCTTCCCAAAGGTCTTCATTTTTTAATGGACTGAAGCTCTCATTTTCTTCAGAAAGTCTACTGTTAATAGAGATTGTGCTGGTGTTCATTCTTGAATTAGGAATAGGCACTTTACTGTTTGTCACCTTAGATGAGGTGACAGGCCAGAAATCGGGTCAACTATAACTCGTTCTTTTTCTTCCTCTTCCAATTTACTCGCATGCTCAACATTATGACTACCGCCCTCAATAAGATCACCGTCAGGATGACTGACTTCACTTACTGAATTAGGTGTCATAACCTCTAATTCATGCCTGCTAGTTGGGCTACTGGGAATAGACATTTTAAGCTGATGTATCTCTGTGCCACTCCATATAGCCATGTCTGTACAAGCATTACCAGCATTAATGGTACTTATTCCCCTATGGGCATCTATTCCCTCTCTACTATTTTGAGTATCCAACAGTTCAGAGAGTAATTTAGCGCCGATACACGGTAGTCTGTTTGAGAGATCCTCCACAAGTTCAGCACTTATGTCTGTTATTACACTCTCTGCTAGATTGTTATAGCTCGACTTTGTGGACTCAATACGATCAGAAAATGTTTCATTTTAGCTAGCTTAGCTTCGGGTAATAGGCCATGCTTGCTAATGATCTTCCTTTTACATGCGCGATTAGGTCGTTGTATCATGTCAGTTATTTTTTTAATTTCAGTGTCTAGACTGGTGTGAGATCTGAGATTCATCATCAATTGGAGTTTATTATGATATCACCAGGTATATGTTGAATTACAAAGCAAAGCCCACTCACATTCTAAGAGATTTCAGTTAGCGGTCTCTATTTCAGATACTTTGTGTCCAATGGTGTAAACAGTCATGCAATCCTTATATTTCTTTCCCCAAGTGTAGCTATTTACTGACTATTATTATCCTTAGACGAAAAATCCCATTCACCTCGCACCACGCACGGCGAACAGCAAACAGCACACTTCCGTGCACTTACTGGTGCGTGCGCGTGGTGCGCTGCATGATGGGAATTTCACACGACCCAGGGGAAGTGGAAGGGAGGGGCCAGTTCGAGCAGGCCAATCCTAGGCTCTAAAGAGATCAATGGAGAGAAAAAGCTGCAATTAGGAGTGCGTGGGATACGGAACATATCAACTCTAGGAGGGGTGTGGGGGTTTACTAGAGAGATGGGCGTATCCAATCTAACACACAGCAATAGAATTAAGGAGAGGGTGGGCGTATCCAATCTAACACAGATCGGGGAGCAGACAAGTGAAAAAGCTAAAACACGTGTCCGAAAAGAACGTGGAAGCATTCATCAGTAATTACTTCAGGGTCAGGCAGTCCGGGTGTAGCTGCGAAGGACTCCCTCTTTAGATTTGCGGAACGCGAGTAGAATCCTCACGGGCTAAACACACAAAAGCAGTCCAGAGTCCAGAATCCAGGCGAAGTCGATCACAGCAAACAGCGCACTTCCGTGCACTTACTGGTGCGCGCGCCTGGTGCGCTGCATGATGGGTATTTCACACGACCCAGGGGAAGTGGAAGGGAGGGGCCAGTTCGAGCGGGCCAATCCTAGGCTTTCAGGGTCAGGCAGTCCGGGTGTAGCTGCAAAGGACTTCCTATTTAGACTCACGGAACGCGAGTAGAATCCTCACGGGCTAAACAAACAAAAGCAGTCCAGTGTACAGAATCCAGGTGAAGTCGATCAAAGCAAACAGCACAGTTCCGTGCACTTACTTCCGTGTCAATTTATTTGTAGTGAGTGGTGATCACGCACAATTGTTCAAAAAACCACATTTCTTTTCCACGCTCTGTACGCATGTTAAATTCTGTTGCTATTGTTTGTATGTCAACCAGATCCATTATATCTTTGTGTATATTGCACACACAAACATGATTAAGTCTAATGTGTAATGTGAATATTGGTTAGGTGGCTCAAGACTGACAACCAGCTCACCTGTGCAATTTCGGATGCAAGCGATACAAAAGACAGACAAATTAGAGTTTTAACATGATAATACCCACAGCAGAAACACAGGTGTTTCGAGTGCCAAAGGTTAATCACGTTTGCAACAGCAATGTGTTTTAAATCAGAGCGCATGTGAATTGCACATGGGATAAAGTATATTGCAGTCACCGACCGAGGAGGGCCATGACCACATACAGGAATAAAGCTGAAGCTCGAATCAAGGTCAAGAAACATACACTATACTATACTTTTGTGTGTCGTAGCAGAGTAACGATCGCTTAAAATGCATGGTCACCCCACTATCTGCTTTAATATTTGCAAGCAAATTTGAATGGTGGCAGAGAATCTGGTAGAGCGAGCCAGAGCACATTGGGGGGTGGAGGGTAGATCTGTCCCACCTTGTTTAGTCCAGTCTGCAGGAACACCCAAAACTGTGAGAGGTAAAATAGGAAGACAAAGGGAGAGCCTCAACAGGAATACAGGGTAATCCACAGAGAGTGAATGTTACACAGCATGAGAACCTACCTATGTAGCCCCCAGAGGTGACTTCCCCACATCAAGGCACTCAGGTGAAAACTGTGCTTGTGAAAGAGGCTACAATGGCCCTCATTACGACCCTGGCGGATTTCGCGGTGCTAAATGCACCGCGAAGCACGGCGGAAAGCCGTCGATAGCGCCATGGGGGTTGGCGGATTTACCACCCCATGCCGACCTTGGCGGAGCGGTAAATCCCCAATCCCCATTCTGCCCTTCCCCATTCCCATTCTTGCCCCATAGGGTATAATGGGAGTGGGGAAGGAGTTAATTACGCCACCGTAAAATACGGTGGCGTAATTAACAACGAGGTCCCGTAGCGCCATGGTTTTCTCCGCCTGGTAAAACCAGGCGGAAAACGGCGCCATGGCGCTACGGGAACTCGTAGTGGGGCGGACGGGTCCGCCGCGAATACCGCTGGCGGAAACCCACTCCGCCAGGGTCCTAATGAGGCCCAATGAGAGCACCCAAAGCTGCTTCATGTCATTACAGGAAATAGGAGCATGTAATTAATTATCTATTGCTTTCAAGCAAACACATATTCTTTCAGCAGAGGTGAGAAACCCAGCACATGATGAGCCCCAAAAGCAGAGGAATGCTAGCGTTCTAAGGATTGGCTGGATGTGGGTAGCATTGTGAGGATACTCCTAGAATCTTCCATTCAGGAAAGGAATGGTTTAGTGCCACTATCAGGGATTTTTCCACAGAGCAATTCCTTACTACTGTCGAGAAAGTGTGGCATAGCCTGGCAAAGCTTACGTGCCACAGTGAAACATTGTTGACCATTAATGGTTAGACCAAGAGATCTGGGCGGTTCGGAGCCTTTGAAGCCTGGACATTTTCTAGGCCCCCTTTATGCACGCACATCAGTTAGGGGCTGGCGGCAGCCTTTTAACAGGTGGTGCACGTGCACACCAAAGAATGTAAGGGGTGCACACCAGTGGTCTGCTGGGAGATTACCGGCTGGCCTCATTGCCTTGGCAATTTCACGGGTGTTGAAAAGACACACAGAGCCCCTCCTCCTAAGCCAGTGGCCAGTGCTAATCTTTTCAATAATCATTTGAATACTACACCTCCCCTAATGCCCACACTGTGCTCTAGTTCCCCTACTGCGTTTCAGCGAAGCTGCAGGGTGACCAGGTTACCGTGACCTAGTCCCTGATGTGGCATGGGGACAGGGTAGGTTACAGTACGAGGACGACTGTTCTCCTTTCAGGCAGCCGACCTGACCCATCACCCCACCCATAAGCAGAGGGGCGTGAGAACAAGAGGCACAATAGAAGAAAACTGGGGCAGAGAAGGGCGGGAGACACAAAGGCAAATGTGGAAGATATAAAAAGCAGTTTCTATATTTTTAAAGGTGGATCCAAATTAAACACTTGACCACCTATACAATGAACAACCACTGACCTCTGTCCACACCCAAATCCCTGCTAGAGGCATAGCCTGGTCCACACCAGAACCCCTGCTGCAGGGATAGCTCTGTCCACACCAGACAATCCAGCAAGCAGCAAGTAAGACTGCAACCACTTGAATTTCACTGGTCGCTGCTGCAAAAGCAAATAGGATGTGACCGTCCCTGCCCAGCCTGAGGCTCAGCATGCGGCATCTCTGCCTCAGTCAGCCTGCTCGCTCATGCTCCGTGCTCGCTTTGACAGCAGTAGTGAGCAGCACTGTGACTGGACACCAGAGGCTGCGCAGCAGTGCACTGCGCAGAGGCACGTGCAGTTTGTTTCTCGCCCGGGCAGTGCCTGGAGTCATATGCGCAGGTGCGTGGCTCGGGCCGTGGCATGCCACGAGCAGAACGTTTGTCTTTGCATGCAAGTGAAGTTGCAAACAAATGCCCGGCCAGGGCTTTCACAAGGTGTGGTGAGGCCCATGGAAAAAAATTGGGTGAGGCCCCCTTACCATTTTTTGCACTTGGACAGCGGCGGCACCGCCGCAAACAGGAGACACAGGAAATATGTCCTTGAGTTTATGTTGAGGAACCCAAATATGGGTAATTATTAAACTGCAAATCAACTACAGCAAAGCTAGATTTCTGTACTGAAGAAAGGTTTATGCCAGACTAACTTTTGTATCATATGCATAAAGAAATATAGGTATGACCACACGTCGTCATACCAGCATGAAGGAGCATCCTGCCCCTGTGTGCACATTAAAACACACATCATAGACAGTGACAGATAGAAGATGTGGGGGCTGATGAATTTCTGAATAGAAGAGGCTTAAATGTTTGCATCAATTATGCAGGATCTACAAAGAACAGTGAGGTAGACCAAACCAAATAAGGGGAGCTTGAGGGATGTCTCACTCCCAAGAAAACATATGAAACATTGGGTTAAAATGATGCATTTTACGGCACTTTCTTTGCAAAGTTGGGTAGAAATCCATAGTTTCCAATTGGTTTTGTACGGAAGCACATGAAAAAACCCAATGGTTGCAAGTCACAAACCATGCACAGGAACATTTTCCAATGCATGTCATGCCGTCTTTGCGCACATCATGTGCTAATTTAAAAATATATTACCCCATGTATGTCAATTCAGGCTGCACAAATATATGCCATTATTATCATATAAGGACTCTCAGCCAGTAAAAGAAAGTATGTTCAGGCTCACTATACATCATAAATGTTATTACTGACTAGACCGACCTATATTCAGTGTGGTTCAGTTTAGCCAAGTAATATATTTGCTTTACCCTTGATGCATGGTCCTGTAAATCAAGGGCAAAGCAAAACAAGCATTGGCAATGCTAACAGTTTGGGCGTTTGTGTAGGCATGGGCAAGGCACTGCTGTATTGGTATTAACTGGCCGTTGATGGCAGCAGGTGCAAAATGGTTTGAGCACCTGAGCATCTAATAGCAGTGCCTCGCAAATGTCTAATACTTATGTACAAGCCAAAACAGTTGGCTTTGCCATTGCTTGTTGTAACAGGACTTCAGTGAAAGACAGTGGTGCTTTAAAATCAATTGGCTGAAGGCAGACCTGGTCAAGACATTTTTATTACAGCAGTAGCGTGTTTACAACTTCAATTGTTCATTATCTCTCAGAAGACTCATTTGAGAAACCCCTCGCAGACACTTTTAGGGTAAAGGTTGATGGTAAGGCTTGATTGAAGTTAGCTCAAAGAGTTCCAATGAGGAGGTGTTTTGGGTGGGGCTAGGCAAGAACTGGGAGGCAATTGCCATAGGGAGTAGCATGGCCATGGGAAGTTTTCTGCACTGTGGAGCCCAGTGTGGGGGCAAGCTGGATCCCCCACCGCTGGACACATTAGGGCATTTTCTCAAAGGATATGTGCCTCTGAGAGGTCAGCAGGGTTTGGATGGACTTTGCCAGTCTCACACCAGGCACTGATCCAGCACTGTCAGACTGCAACAGCCCTCAAAGTCTTTCAGAGTTATTGGGCTGTCAATATATTTATTCTTAGGCCAGTACATGTTTGATTGTTCTCAGAGTGGATCACAGATTGAGATGTCTGGGAGGTTTGAAGTAGGCACATTTTACATTTTCAGATTTGCTGCAAAGTTGGGAGGCTATATCTAATTTCAATATCAGTGTCCTTAAAGCAATATGTGGATTCTTCCCTCTGTTTTAGAGTGGTAGGAGGCACCCCTTATTAGTTTTCGTTATTAGGTGGTGCCTAAGCATATGAGCCAAAACTATTACACTGGATTACATATAGGAGAGATATAGGATATCAGGAGAGGCACAGAGTTTATGGGTGTTGTTTGTTTATTGACTCAACCATTGACTACCCCATGCTAATAATCCCTATCGCCATACCAACCCACTACCTGCATCTTCCCAACCAAAACATATCCTCATGAGAACTCTTTTAGCAATCACTATAAAACAGTAACACCAAACTTTGTGCAGTAGAGGTCCTTTCAGTGTTATTTCTAAGCAGTCTTCTGAGAGTTATTGGCTCAGCTCCCCATCTGTCCTGAGACTGGGTGATCTGCTCTCTCCTTTTTCCTCCCCTGTTTGCTTGCATAATGATTGCTGCCAAACTGCCTAACCTCACCCACCCCCATTCTTCGCTCCCCAGTCCGTTTAATCTCTACGTTTCTTAGTGTGTACTTTCTCCTAAGTCTTGTAAAGTGCTTTGTTGCTTGCCTAGGCATTTTTGTGCTTAATAAATACCCTAATAATAATAATAGAAACACAAATAATAATTGCAGCTATGAATATGCTACTGTTGTAATAGAACTGTCTTAACCAAGTGTGCCTTCAGTCACTTGATTTATAAGTAGTGTGTGTGTGTCCTTGCATCTCTTCCTTGCACTGAAGTCATATAAAAACATGCATTTTCAAAGACAACAGTTTTGGATGGATTGTGTATAGGTATCATAGGCCTTTGTCTAGCACTGGTATCATTTGCCCAGGTGTTCACACCGTTTTGCACCCATTGTCATGGTCAAGGATCACCATTCAGGCAGTGCATGCCAAATGCCTATCTCATGGCCACACAAACTGCTCGTTTGGAGTGGTTTCATGCAGTAAATATCACTCTTCCGTGTTATTGTGGGTTCATGCAGAGCATATAATTTTTCCATGTTATAATACATTCGAAGATGGAACGATTATATTTTACCCATTTCAAGTGTGCTTTATAAGAGGAGAAATGCGCCTTAAACCTGAGTGTGGTTTGGAAGATTGGCAAGAGTACATCCTACCCTGTTAGAGTTTTGGAAGGTCGGCAACACATTCTGAGCGTGGTGTGGAAGGAAAGCAGCAGGTACGTTTTTGTCTGGTTCTTTAGCTTAATAGAAGACGCTGTTCCTTCTGAAAATGCTGTTCCTTAATCGATTAGCAAAATGCGTCATCCTGCTAGTCTAACTCCCACAGCGCGCGCATTTGTAAGTGTTTTTGTGTGTGTTATGTGTCACCTCAGTCACAGTATACAAGCTCTCAGAGTCTTTAACTTGCTACCACCCTAGTTATCAGGGATATTTAACGGTCAAGCCAAAAGATGGACCACTGTCCAGTAGTGGCTAAGCGCGCTCAGCATTGCCAGAGCTCCTTGAGACCGTGTTTCCTCGGCCTCTATAGGTGTGGTGTGATGGCCTGTCATTGAATGTGCTGCAAGGCCCTCCCCAAGTGTGAGGTCTGGGGCAGTTTTCCCCTCCTGCACCCGCCTCATGACAGCCCTGTGCCTGGCACTGGCAGCTGTCTGCGCACAACAAGAGATTCTGGGAGGGACATATGCCATTATAGCCCCCACCCTTTAAAATTCTGGGGGTGATTTATCCCTCCTAGCACACCCCCCATGTACCAAGCTCATGCTAATGCACACACCTTGAAGCCAGCACTATCACAAGTACTGTATATAATCTGGAACTAGCCCCATTGTATGTAGTGCATATACTCTAAAATTAACCATATTGGAGATTAATGTGCTCATCCTGAAACCAGCCACACAGTAGGAACTGCTTATTTGATCTATCTGTAGTATAGGTCACACACTGTACTCAGAAGTACACAGTGTGACTGTTGGTCTCCAATTAGCCTGAGTAACCTCTTGAAAATTGATGCACCCCATAACTCCCACAGTGACTGCTCTAAAAGCTGCTGCACCCTAATCTAACAGTGCACTGATTCCACCCACTATTAATCTTGCTGCACTCAGTAACACTTTGGGACTAGTTATTCCTTGCCGCACGCAGTTGGTCACAACCACAGATCAAATCTAGCTACACTCTAACGCTACAGCATAAATGCTGTACATCCCACTGAAAGCAAGGTCCTGCCACTGCGAAGCAATACCGGGACAACACAGGGAGGCCCTCGCCACTGTGAAGCAATACAGGGACACCACAGGGAGGCCCTTACCACTGTGAACCTGACTTAAGCACAACACCCAAAATGTAGAGATAACAGTATCGCTGCAAAGCAGAGGTCATCACACCACTACACACTCAGACCACACCAACCCTAAAGGAAACCAAGACCACATGGAAATATAACGGGAAACCACAGAACAACCTAGCCACGAGGTAAACAATACACAACTAACAACAAAGATACACCACATACACCACAAACATAAAAGGAAACTACAAAAGCAATGGAAATATAAGAGGACTCCCACTCCGGGAAACTCATCTCACAAACTCTGCACAAATTTAAAAACACCCCCGCCATGCATCGCCACAAGAAAGACAAAGGGCCTCATTACACGGAAGGCGGTACCCATGGTGCTATTGGCATGGGGTGCCATGCCATGGCCTAGTCACACACCTGCGACTGCCTACCACCACACTCGCCTGCGGCACTCAAGGAAATGACATCTAATATGCATAAAACACTCATTGTTGGACTATCCCAAAACTGTCCTCCAGCGCTGCACCCCAGCCTCGCTGCCCAAGGCGCTAGGTAGCTCAGTCTTCTGAGCCGTGGCTGCGTTCCTGCTTCCTCCTGCCCCACCCCCATCTCTTGCTCTATTGTTAAAGGGAAAATGCTGCACAAGCTCTGAAGCAATCCCATGGCATAATTTACCGCAGCTGAGTGACAGGCCTATTGCACGCGCTTGTGACCTGAATACACTACTGGTGCGTTGCAGTGTCCCGCAGGCAACAGAAGAGTTATGCAGATGACACTCCACTCTCTTTAAGGCACCACTTTCCTCTTCACAGCACCGGAGCTGGAGCTCCCTGGACCAGATCCCGACCTGCAGGAGCAGCGGGCATCCAGCACCAAGGCCACCTCACCAATGCCTGAATTTAGGTAAGCGCTGAGTTTATAGCGCCTCGACCGATTTTTTATTCTTAAAATATTGCACCCGCATTATCAGGCAAAGCGCTCCTTTCCCCAAGCAAGGGCAGGCCAATGTGCTGCCTGATTATAGTTACTGCCTGCATTCTTACGAAAATCGCCATTAAACTACACGAGGTACTTTACTGCTCCAAAATGGCTGTCTGCTTCCTGATGTTTGCCTCCAATGCCCACTGAGGCCCAGCAAGCCATCCTGATTGGCTGCCTTTACCCACTTATCCTCCCATTGGGCGCCGGCAGGCGAAGCCGGCCCATTTTTCCCAAGGCCCATTGCAACAAGGCCGTCTCCTGTTCTATGCCTGTTTGTGCCTGTATCTGCCATCTGCCAGACCCCCTGTCTGTCACTCACCAGGTAACTTCTACGTTCATATTGCATTATCATCTTGATGCAATGCCTAGTCACACACCTGCGACTGCCTACCACCACACTCGCCTGCGGCACTCAAGGAAATGACATCTAATATGCATAAAACACTCATTGTTGGACTATCCCAAAACTGTTTTTGCTAATCGCCCTCAATTGCCTGCTTACCCAACTATATCTTGATCGCTCAAAACTGCCATGATTAGCAGCCACATTAGCAACTGCACTCATAGTAGCCTGCTGCCGCTTGCCTTTTAAAGTTATGTGCCCTTGGTCGCCTACAGACCACTTTAAAGTTGTGTTGTGCCTTATGGTCGCCTACAGACCACTTTTAAAGTTGTGTTGTGCCTTATGGTCGCATTCAGACCACTTTTAAGTGTGTTGTGCCTTATGGTCGCATTCAGACCATTTTTTTGAAGCTGTGTTGTGCCCTATGGTCGCCTACAGACCACTTTTAAAGTTGTGTTGTGCCTTATGGTCGCCTACAGACCACTTTTAAAGTTGTGTTGTGCCTTATGGTCGCATTCAGACCACTTTTAAGTGTGTTGTGCCTTATGGTCGCATTCAGACCATTTTTTGAAGCTGTGTTGTGCCCTATGGTCGCCTACAGACCACTTTTAAAGTTGTGTTGTGCCTTATGGTCGCCTACAGACCACTTTTAAAGTTGTGTTGTGCCCTATGGTCGCCTACAGACCACTTTTAAAGTTGTGTTGTGCCCTATGGTCGCCTATAGACCACCTTTAAAGTTGTGTTGTGCCTATGGTCGCATTCAGACCATTTTTTGAAGCTGTGTTATGCCCTATGGTCGCCTACAGACCACTTTTAAAGTTGTATTGTGCCCTATGGTCGCCTACAGACCACTGTTAAAGTTGTGTTGTGCCCTATGGTCGCCTACAGACCACTTTTAAAGTTGTGTTGTGCCCTATGGTCGCCTACAGACCACTTTCGAAGTTGTGTTGTGCCCATGGTCGCCTACAGACCATTTTTGTAGCTGTACTGAGTCCCCCACTCACACCTCTACCAAGTACACAATCATGCCCTTAGCGTCCGGCAAGCTCACAGCTACCGCCACCACGCTGCTCACTCTCCTCTCCACACTCACCACTCTCAAACTATATCCTCCCATTCATCCCCTCATCCACACACCACCCAGCTCACTCTTCTGCCTCAAGCATTTCGCTATTAAGGATATCACACCTACCATGACAGATCGTGCACCCTGTGTAGTAACTCTGCACAGACTAGAAAGACTTAGAGCGCGCACACAGACCCCAGAACTTAGCACACTAGCCCTTCCCACGGAATTCAGAAACTATAGACTGAGCTCTCGCACCACCTCCACACCCTGCCCCCGCACAGTATACCCACACACCCACAGTCCACCATCCATTAGCCTAGCCACACCCTGCAATACTACCTCACAGAACATACCAGACACGACTATCACTCACACATCCACAAGCAAACATCACACACCTCACATCAAATGTGCCCTCCTCAATGTCCGATCACTCCCAGCTCATGCCTCTGATATCCATGACATTATAACCAGTAATAACATTGACCTGTTAGCAATTACCGAAACATGGTTACACGAAGCATCAGGCCCTGCCGTTACACTTGCGCTACCACCGGGCTTCTCCATACTCAGACAAGATAGGCCAGATCGAACAGGAGGCGGAGTAGCCCTCATCTACAAAGAGAACCTACAGCTCCGACCTATCAGTCACCCCCCGACTAACAACTCTGACCTCTTATCGACCAAACTCACATTGTCTCCCAACAGCACCATCAACATTCACCTACTATACCGCCCCCCAGGCAATTCCACAGACTCCCAGGACAACATCCTGCACATCCTTAGCAACAATATCAAAAGCTCCACCAAAACCATCCTACTAGGTGACCTCAACCTCGGATTTAATGATCCCAAGGACAAATCCGCAGCCACTCTCACCAAGGAACTCAATGACCTGGGCTTCATCCAAAAAGTAGAAAGTCCTACTCACATCAAAGGCCGCATACTTGACTGGATCGCAGACCACAACTGCCTCTCCACTATCACCTCCAACTCCTCACTGCCCTGGACTGACCACAACTGCATAGAGTTCTCTATTCCTATCACCAAGAACCTTAAGACCCTGACCCCTGCCAGCGCTGCACAAGTCAGAAGCAATAAAAAACTCACAGAGGAGAACCTACGCCCATACCTCAATACCCCAGTGTTAGCCCCCCCATTCGCGAGCGATCCCAATATCCTAGCCGACATATACAAAGATGTCCTCACCAAAGCCATCAATGAAATAGCGCCACTTGAATGGAAAAAAGATAAGAAATCCCTACACTCCAACTCCTGGTTTACTGAAGAACTGCACTCAATGCGATCCCACAAAAGAGCAGCCCTAAAAAAACTGGCAATCTGACCCCTGCACCAATACCAAAAACATATTCAATTTAATCTCCCGCCAATACAAGAGAGCTATCTCCAATGCCAAAGCCAACGCCTTCAACGCTCGCATCGCCAATGCCAAGTCACACTCCAAAGAGATTTTCGCAATCTTTAATGAGCTCATCTCCCCCCCTAATACTCCAGATGAAATAATCAAAGATGAAGCGTGGTGTACCAGCATTCAAGCTGCCATGCTTCACAAAATTGACCTTCTCCAAAGGAAAATCAAAGACCACTGCAAAGCACTTCCACACCAGACAGGAACCAAACCGACCAACACCCCACCCACCTCCTTCAAGCCCACCATACCTGACTTCTCCTTCAGAGATGTCACTGAAACAGAAGTTATTAATCTTCTAATAAACCTCAAACCCTCCCCATGCAAAGGCGACATCTGCCCACCTAAACTAGTCAAAGACTGCGCAGACTGCCTTGCGCCGCTCCTCACGGCATTTATCAATGCGTCCTTCAAAACAGGCATCATCCCAGCCAACCTCAAAGAGGCTTGGGTCCGGCCTCTCCTAAAAAAACCGACTCTTGACCCCTCACAACCCAACAACTATAGACCCATAACCACCGTGCCATTCTTGCTGAAATTACTGGACAAAGCCGCACACTGCCAAATCCAACACTTTCTGGAAACCCACTCCATCCTCGGGACGAGACAATCGGGTTTCCGGAAAGGACATGGCACAGAAACAGCCCTGGTAGACCTGAAGAGTCAGATCACCCAAATCATGGACAAAGGCAAACCGGCTCTTCTGCTTCTTCTAGATCTCTCAGCCGCGTTTGACCTGGTTGATCACAAGATTCTCACCTCCCATCTCACACACTCAGCCAACTTCTCCAAAAAAGCAGCCGCCTGGATCACTTCCTTCCTCGAAGGTAGGGCCATGAAAGTTTTCTCGGACATCGCTAACGCCACACCCACAACAATCCACTGCGGGGTCCCTCAAGGTTCCTGCACTGCACCCACACTCTATAACTTGTTCACCAAGCCCCTCTTTGACAAACTTGACTCACACGGCATCACCTACACGAACTACGCGGACGACACACAAGTACTTCTTCCCCTCTCAGGCTCATACAACGAAGACGCAAAGGCACTCCACACCATCTATTCCATCATCAAGGCTTGGATGGCAATTAATGGCCTCTGCCTCAATGGGGATAAGACCGAAATCTTGATACTTGGCCAACAGAACACCCTGGACAAATTGGACAAACTGTACACCAACTTCTCAATTGACAACTCCATCATTCCCGTGTCCACAGCCGTCAAGACACTGGGAGTATACCTTGACTCCTCACTATCTATGACCAGACAAATCAGCGCTATCACTTCCGCATCCGCACACACTACCAAACTTATAAACGCCATTAAGCCTTACCTCTCTAAACCTAACTGCCTCTTCATAGCGAGGGCAACCATAGGAGCCAAATTGGACTACTGCAATGCTCTCCTAGCAGGCACATCAGCCAAAAACATAAATAGACTACAAATCACACAGAACAACGCTCTCCGGGCCGCTCTCAGTATCCCAAGAAGAGAGCATATCACCCAGGCCAGGCTCTCAGCCAAATGGCTCCCAGTCAAAGAACGGATCACCCTCAAAATCCTCACCCTCACTCACAAATGCCTCTCCTTCTCCGCCCCGTCCTATCTTTCAGACACCATCCTCAAACCTTCCTCCACACGTCCCACCAGGACGCAATACGCCAACCTACTCTGCACCCCACGCATCAAAAAAACCAAAGCCGGAGGTCTAGGTTTTCCCTACATTGCAGCACAGACATGGAACGCTCTCCCTTCAGACATCCGAACGGAAAACTCACTTCCCATCTTTCGCAGGAAATTGAAAACCTTGTTCCTTGCTAAATAACTAGCAAATTTCAGGAAGCCATGTAAATATACTGCCTTGCTATTGTATATATTTCCTATGTAATTTATGTATTGATTGTAACTACGGTCTCCTTTGCAACTAAGATTTCTGTAACAAGCGCCACGATGCTTCTGGGCTGATGTGCGCTCAACAAATTTGAATAAATAAATAAATAAATATTAGCGCCATGGTTGCCGCCGGTATTTTACCAAGTCCGCTTTGGTGAATGGGGGAATTACCGCCCCATTCCAAGGTTGGCGGGGCGGTAATTCCCCATTCACCAAGGCCGTTCCCCATGGTAATGGAGAAGGAGCAAATAACGGTACTGCTATTAGCGGTACCGTTATTTGCCCTGAAGTAACTCAGCGGGTCCCTTCCTTAACGTGTGGTCTGGTCACACGTTAAGGACGGGACCCGCTGAGGGACCTCGTAGTATGGCGCTAAGGGATTACCGGCACCAGTGCCCTTACCGGTGCCGGTAATCCCTTAGCGCCATCCGTGTAATGAGGCCCAAAGAAGCAAGAAAGAAAAACAGGAACAGGAGGTAAACCATAACCCAACAAGATGAAATCTACCCTCCAGAATTCAGAACACCTAGGTACCCCATGGCGACACCGGCTACAGACCAATGGACAAAGGCTACAGACCAAGAAAATAGCAAACACTGAATACCTCTCCACCTATGACTCCATTGTAATGGAAAATAGACAACCAGCTCACAACACACATGCAAGAACCCAAACAAACGTGGACCTCACCAAATACACTAACACGCAAAACATCATAACATGGATTACACCTTTGAAAAAACCCAACAAAAATCAGGGGCAATATTGAGTCCATGACCATTAACATGCCATACATTTCCAAAGACTGGTATAAAGCACCCACCCTCAAACAACACACCAACTTGCATGAACTAAAACTAAGGTTGCTGCCATCAACCTAATTGGACGACTCATCAAATAGATGGAACACCCAAGGACAATCGCTCTAGGAGAGAATCCCCAGTAATGAAAATCCAACAAACACCACACTGACTGGGACAGACAAACGAACAGACAGGAACACGCAATGGAAAATAGACAAATTACACTGCATCTTACTCAACATTAGATCTATGGACAAACACAAAACAGAAATTCATGACCTCCTAACTGAGGGTCTGGATTTCCTATGAATTGACGTTATAGATCAATGAGTAGATGAGGTTCCCTGCTAATTGAGCGTTTTAGTTCAGTGAGTGGATGATAGTTGGCTGGTTAAGGTCCCCTGGTGAGGAGCGTATCACACGTTAGGCGACGCAGCGTGTACAGTCCAATTATAAGAGTTTTATTGTGGTTTACCTTGTTCCAGTTGAGACAGGAAGACAGCTGTGGGGATTGTGGGGTTTTATTTTGGGATTTTTGTGGGGTTGGGAGAAATTAGTTATTGTTCTGTGTATGCACATTTGTCTGTTCATTTGCACTGTGTTTTTAGTTTGGTGACGTCACCTTCAGATTGATGCATAGGACACAGAGTTTTGATGGTGAGGAGATAGTGGTGTGGTTTTGGATTTGGAGAATAGGTGACCCAGAGGCGATGTGTGGAAGACACATGCGCAAGATTGTGGGGGTGTGCCGGAGAAGGCAATGGTTTGGTGAAGATGAGCTGCACGTGGAGTGCACTGGCTAAGGTGCGGAGCCAAGAAGGCTCACAGAAGTTGAAAAATGTTCAATTATCTTCTAACTTTTGCTCCCTGAACAGCGGACTATCGAAATTTTTGAATTGAATAGAGGTAAAATGTATCACACAATACAGAAATGACTCCCCTTCACCTGTTGTGTAGCACACAGCTTCCATGCCGAAATAAGTCAGTAAAACATAGTGTGCAAAGATTCAAAAGTACTGAAGGTAAATTAAAAAAGACCATGGCTGCTCATAGGCGGCTTCTCCAGAAGCGTGCAGCAATCGCTAAGGACACACATACACAGCACTTACACGGGAATAGCTTTAAAAGCACATGGCTACAGTTGAACTGTGTGCACGAAGGAAAGGGAAGATGCGAGGGGTCAGCTGATGCTGAACCAGCGCGAGCAGAGGGAAGAGGGGACTCACCCTTCTGAACCTCCGGGAGTGTAATATTTGATGACACAGGGGCAGAGAAAGGCAGATGAGGACAAGTAGGCACAAAATAAATTATTAAAGTATGCAAATGGGAGGGGCAGTTAAAAACAGCCTCAACACACACGCACAAGAATCACAATAGCAGTGTCAACAATCACCACAATATGCACCGCCCATGTGGGGAGGATACATGGGGCAGGATGGGATCATTTCAGCAGACACCACAAGCACCAACGCAGGTACTGTCACCACTACATGTACAGACACAACAAATGACAGCAACACTACCCCAGGACTGACTAGAATCACAACACAGGGGCACTGCACAGCAGCCAGCACCCATACAGAACACTGACACAATAGCAATGGTACCGGTTACATGACTGGGTGGGGTCTTCCTGATGGGGAACAAACCTTTCAAAGGACATAGATTGACATTATACCGCTAATAGGACAGCCCAAGACAAACTTGATTTGACTCACTCTGCCACGCACACTCATGCTCCACCTCCCCGACAGAGCGGGCGAGACGCGCGCCGACACACACACTCACGCACACACAATAATGCAGAGGACAATTGCATAGGGGTGGTGATAGGTATCAAAACATTTTCTTTTCTGGGTGACAGTGGGGCGACTAGACCATGCATTAGGGAAGAGACATTTGTGACATCATGAGCGATGTGGATATGACCACCTTATTAACAGAGAAATCCATAACTTGTTAAACACCAGACATACACATGTTGAAAGTAAGGAAGATTGTTTAAGCATAATGGGGGTGCACGGTACAGAGGGGGGTGCATAATGATAGCGCATCACAAGAGAGTACATTTAGCTACATTTTGAGCACACATCTTTCAGTGAGGAGACTGGGCTCATGAATACACGATTAACACAGAACAATTAAATGAGACACACAAGGTGGAAGAAGGTGCACTTGAGGGGGGAGGCCTACATTTCATTGACAGTTCACCACAGGAGGAGAGAAATAGGGGTAAGGGATGGATGATCCATGTTCCCAACAGAATGAATTTGGCGACACAATAACAGTGCAAGTGGTAATGCCACTAGCGCTTTTGAAAACAGCACTGGCACAAATGCGTTAGCCAACACACATAGGGAAAGAGGTCATTGCTGCACGAACTGGAGAATGATGGTTGTATTAAAATTTGAGAGCAGATATTGGGGGGAGAAATATATTGTTTAAATGTAACAGTAATTACAGTAGTGGAGTAATAAAATACTAGACTAAATGAGTAATTAAGAGAGTAGGTAGGGTTTAAAAAGTGGACATGGGGTGGGATAGAGAGAGTGGGAGTAAATTGTGAGGGTTGGGTTTGAAAGAAAAGAGGAAATAAATAAATAAATAACTAAATAAATACAAAAGAGGGGGGAGAGACAGGTAGCGAATAATTGGTAGCGGATTTCATTAGTACCAGCTTAAAGTGCCTGCAGTTCACTGCGAGGCACGCCCTGAGAAGTGAGAGAGGAGCCATAGAAAAAAAAAAAAAAAATTTAAAAACCCTGCGATTATCTTAACTAAGTAACCTGGGGCACTTAATTTAGAAACACAGCCACCCTATATGACAAATTTACCACCCTGATGTTTCCCTATTTAGCCTGTCAGTGCCTGATGCCCCACGGGACAAAGGCACACACTATAAATAGCTTACAACAAAAGCACAGTAAATATAAAGATCCAAAGGCCCATTTGTACACTAGCACCTAAATTGCGTATATATGATCCAAGTGTGTAATGAGTATCTTCACATAAATTAAGTGCCTACCCATTTTCTGGGTACATTTTGAATTGTGTAACAATTTACAGTCAGACCGCCATTGAACGCCACCAGGTGGTGACAGGATGGTGCATAGGTGTACCATTGGCTCCTCCCACTAGGACACTGAATAGTGTGAGAGTAGTGAAGAGAGGTTAGGTCAAGAAATTGAAGAATATGTAAATTCTCAGGTCTCATGCGCTTCCATTTCATTTCTCGCCAGATATAAAGGACCCAGGGTAGGCCTGAAGACAACGGACAACCAACACCCAATGGCTATGGACTACAGTGGGACATTTTCCCCTCCTGACAGACTTTGTTAGATGTGTGAGGCGTCAGGCCCTACAAAGCGGTGGCCACCCTGGCAACGAGGGAGCAACGATCAACAGGGCCAACGCAAGAGATTTTTATGAACTGCAAAATAGCACGAACACTCCCGAGTTAGGGAAACATGGCCATCCTATCGTCCAACGCACACTAGCAACTAGAATAGGGACTAAAACACGCATTTCCAAAGTTTAATTGAGTTTCATATTACATTTTGTGCACTTACAGCTGTAACACTGTTTTGTTTCTTTTCTTTTCCCCGCACATGCAGGTTGTTGCGTATGTATGCTGTTAGAAATGTGTAGGAAATTTTCTGAATGTTATCTTCCATTAGAAATTGTGAGGCCTACTGATTAAAACATTGTGAAGCATTCCCCACTCAATTGCCCACCCTATCAAGAACCTCAGACCCCTTAGAGCATGTTTCCCTGAAGTATATTTCCTTGCTTCCATTGAATAAACAACCCAAGATTTTCCCTACCCATATTGAGAAATTTTGAAAACACGAAATGTCCAGGGGGAGGTTTGATTTTTGCCCTTAGTGATTGTTTAGTTCGCGGAGCTTGAGGTTACTAACAAGTACTAACGTATTAACGCCTTTCTTGCGATTTTCAGGCGGGCAACTTTATCATCTCATCAGCTGCAAGGACCCAGCAGCGTAAGTGGTTATGGGCACGCAAATAAGGACTTTTACCTTCACGATGGGACTATTAATGATGAACGAAATAATGGGGGTGGTAATTTGAAAATTATTTGTAATAGTGAGCATTACTGCTGTATCCCCTGCTAACATTCCCTAACCTAAGCAGGAAGAGTTACGGCGTCAGTGGGTAAGGAAAAGCTGCTGCTAAAGTAAAGAGAGATAAGGGCAGACACAAAGGGAGTAAAACATACACATAACACACATAGCAGAAGTGACCAACAACATGCACACATGTACAAAATTGGTAGGGACACCACTGGAGAGAGCTGTCCTGACTATTCTTTAACATATGCCGGAAGAGAATTGATTACAACAGAAATTACTACAGCAGAGCACGACGCCCATGTATGACAAGGTGCGAAGAAGATTGCAAGGGAAGACAGCAACATTGAGATTGAAAAAAAAAAAAAAAAAAAAAAAGGGGGGTAATGCCCTATGGAAGATGACTACATAAAGCAGCTAATTGGAGAACAACTGTATGTGGAAAGTGACCAGAGAGAGAAGAAACAACGAGCAAATGCACAAGTGAGCAAGCTGCAAGAGAAAAAATAAATAAATTAATAAATAAATAAATAAATAAAGAAGAAAGAAAAACAAAAAGAGAAGAAAAAAATAAAATAAAAGAGACAAAAATATGATAAGTGCCTAACGGAGTGAGACAAAAGAGCAAAGATAGTCACTTGGGTGGAGAATGAAGAAGGACGTATACTGTTAAGGTACCAGCGTTATGTTACCAGCACAACAGTGACAAGAAGTGGACAATCATTCTGGATGCAAGAAGGTTGAGAGAAGTTGCGAGATGAGAGCAGGAACATCACTGCTTATGGACTACTATTGAGCACATGCATCTAAAGATCAAGAGAAACTACCACTGAATTGGGGAGGAGAGTGTTCATTGGTGCGCATCAGCATGCCCTTGTTGGTGATGACCTAGGAAGATGTGAAGAGTGACACATTCACCAAGATGGAAAACAACGGAAGAAGAGAAACAGACAGAGGAGTAAAAAGAGGGGAGAATTACTTCTCGAGCGAGAAAGAAGAATAATTGGGTGAAGTACCGGCATACTAAAGAATGATCAGCAAAACTGCATCTGAAAAGAGAAAGCAAAGAACTAGCTAGTGCTTGCATGGTAATGGAGGGCATCATGACTGCCTGGTTGATTGAAGGTGATAACGGAAGGACGAGTACCGAGCACAGCACCATTGTGCAAGATAGAGCTACATTGCAAGAGAACAACAGAAGAAGTTATCGGAATGCAAATAAGAGACATGGTGAAAGGAAGAGCCGGACTAAGGGAGAAGATAGCGGTGTGCAACATGGTTCCAGCAGTAATAAAGGTGGCCACTCCCTGTGATCAGAGGAAGTACGAAGGGAAGTGAGTGTGGTGGAACACAGAAGGAGAACACTCCTATATGTACTGTTCATCAACAACAATGCAAAAAATTATGGACACTTCAAGGAATTGACAAAGATATGCAGACCGGAAGGAGGTGAATGTTGCTTGGTGGTGTGGTCGACAAAGTCGACCAGAGGGGGGACTGAAGAGGGAAAATCGAGATCAAACCCATGCCCCCTCACCCCAGGCGCATATACAGAAGAACAGCAGGAAGAACAAGGAGCACACTTATCATTTGAACCAGGCCCCAGCGCACCCATGGGTGACAAATATGCTGAAACACACCCACTTCACCAACAGTGCAACTTCCATGCTACATTAGAATCAATGCTGCAATATCAGAATCTACAAACACAAAAATCCCTGTTTAAAGGCTTGCCAATGCCTATATGAATTAACATGGTATAAATGCACAGTGTAAAGCCATGTTTCAGGAAAATTACAGCCAAGTTAATTTCTCTCACTGAACACTGGCTGCGGGAGCCTTCAGTAATGTTCCTCGCAAAACATCCAACCTGCCAAGGCCGCACATTCAAGATAAGATTGCTTTCTGCAGACAGACATTTTTTAATTATCCACAAATGCGAATAAATCACGGCAACCCAGTGTGCTTTTTTTCTTTCTGGGAAAGAAAGACACTCTCTCAAGGACTCGCACAACATTTGAAACTTAAATTTTAACAAGAATGGCGTAGCCCAGCGCCCAGAGCCCAGGTGCGAACTGCTTGTTCAGCTAAAAAGTTATGGGAACAAGGTCATATTGCAACAAGTTAGAATTAGGTAAGGGGGGCTGGCACAGCTAAATCAACCCACTGACGCAAAAAGGCTAATATCCAATTGTCAGTCTCTCTATAAGGGCTACATAGGTAACCTACCACTTAGCAGCCAATAGCAGGAGGCGATAGGTTTCTGGGAGCTGATCCAATTCTGTGAGGTCAGCCTGCAGTGTGATTACAAAGCTGGCTTGCAAGCCAGCCCCGGGGGAGACGGCGCCTGAACTCGCGATGTGCACGATGCTCTGTGTGTTTTTTTCTTTTTTTGCTGCCCAGAAATAAACTCAGTTTGGAACATGCTGCTGCCTGCTTGGGACTCTGTTGCATTTCTGGGGGCCATATGGGAGGTGTTGGGGTCTCCCATAGACGGTGAGGCTATGGCTGCTGGCCCCACTGCCCTGGTGGGGGTCCAGCTTCTCCCCAACACCCTATCTTCATTGGTGGAAAAAAGGGATGCCCGAACCTGCCCAGACATCTCCCTACTGCTTTGGTCAGAGCGGCCCACAGTGTATAGGTCTGAAAAGTGGTCATTCCCTCTTTTTTCCAATAAGCAAAGATTTATAATCATGCCTAAGTTTTTTGATCACCCCCGGGGGAGTAGCTAACCTGGATGTCAGTGTCTTAATTAAGGCACACTTTCCCTCCCGGCAGTCATGGTCATACCAACCCACAGATTTGTGGGTAACCAAAGAATGAGGGCGTCGTGACAAAGGAGGAGAGTCTTGCCATCACTAGCCTATAAAAATCAGCCGCTGATAGAGGAGGATGTGTCTCCACATACGCCTCCAGCACTGGTGATAGAGGAGGATGTGTCTCCACATACGCCTCCAGCACTGGTGATAGAGGAGGATGTGTCTCCACATACGCCTCCAGCACTGGTAGCAAAGCTTTGTAGATTCTGCCCAGGAATACAGCAGTTGGTACTCCAGGCCATCGATGATGTGTTCGGACCTGGAAAACAGCACTGGTTCCTGAGTTGACAGAACCCCTTTGATCACCAGAGTTAGAAAGGGCAAGGAAAGACATTACCAAAGGATCATGATCACTCTCAACTCTCTCCAAAGCTTTAAAAGAAACCAATCCATCCCACTGGAACGCAAGGGCGAGAATATGATCAATGCAACTCCCCTTAGTCTGTGTACGGAAGGTTATATGTGCCGGGGTATCAATGGCCACGGAACACCCCATAGTTTGTCTTCAGCGGCCAGGGTCCGCATTAACTGGCACGGTTCCTCCAACTGGCAGTTGAAGTCACCTAACACAAACAACTGGCAGTTGGGGGAAGGAGCCATGGACAAAAAAAGCTTGTTCAGTGCTGACTTCATGCGGTTGATAGCGCTCTGATTTTGCCTCAAGTATACATTCAGAAAAACAATCGGGATCAATTACTTTGCCTGCAAGCCCATTGATATTCCATGAAAGTATGATGATCTCATCAAGTCCTCCCTAGAAGTCCTAGAACTGTCCACAGAGGGACTATGTGGGGGCCACAACGCCACTGACACTAAGCACAGAGTAGGGACTCCAGTGAATTCCTGTTCATGCCCAGAACTGTGGCTGAGCCCTCCTAATATCCCCCCAATTAACAGACCAGCATCAAACCCCAAGTGGAGGGGTTGCCTCCATACAGCGATATACAGAATCTAGAGACCCCGGGAAATGGCCGCAGTAGGGGCATTTAAGACAACTTCCAATGTCCATAAGGAGCCCACTTTCCATCAAGTTCTGTGCCCGTGCCCCAAAAGCATGCGGTTCTGGGGGTTATAAATCTAAAAAGATTGCTTTCCCTCAAGTCAACTCAAGCCATGCGTCATGCAAGTGACAATTTTTAAAAATGGCATCAAAAAAGACCATGATCCCTTTCGCAGCCAATGCATCTTTGCAATTCCAAAGACAAGTCCCCACATGCGGATTAATAAAATCAAATTTGACACTGCATCCACCACAAAACATGCAATCCGATAGGATACGGCAGGTTGTGAAAATGCTACTTGTTATGTCATTAACCACCAAAGTTTCTGATAGTGCTTTAACAAGTGTACGTTTGTAGGCAATATTGAACGTGTGTTCTCCCTTTAAAAGTACAAATTAAATTCATGGACCGCCACCGCAAAAAGGGATCGGCATTACCAGTACTGGCCCGGGAAGAACTGTGGACCACTCCCTCAGGGGCCTTTATCGCTGATGCGGATAATGCAGAGCTCCTTGGCAATTGTTACACCTCGCCAAGCATGCTTCCGTCGGATTGTGGACATAGATGGGCCAGAGGCCGATGCTGCACATATTACATGGCTGCATCTACAAAATGTGGCTTATATAGGCCACTACAGGCCTGTAGCGCATTGATTGCTTCTTGCTGAATAAAGCACTATACTGCTGTGCAGCATTAACTGGCCTTTTGTCTAGGCGCTATTTTCTTTTATTTTGCACTGCCCTTTAAGTGTAGAGCACCTTGCTTGCTTACTTGCTTGATAGCACTATATGATGGGAATGCTCACTTGAAATGGTATCTCATGCACTATCCCCCCGCCCCCCTTGTGGGTCCTACCACATAACAGTGGGGAGTGCTCTTAGATTTTGTGTCAAAAAATGCATATGAATATTCTCTTCTTGTGGGAACTCGCCAACTGGTCTCCAGCACTGCCCATGTGAGGAGCCCCTCTTCAAGATGGCCAGTTTTAGGCAATGCGTTGCAGAATGTTGCTCTCAGTTCCTTTTCATTTTTGTATAAGAACATATCCCAGTTTTAAGATCTGCCTGTGATTTCTTGAATGCAGATGCATGACAAACACATGTTCATCTATGATATTATCAATAACGCTGATTGCACATTTGTACTATTGCCAAACAGAAAACAATTCATTCATAGGAGTGAGTCTTTAGTTGTAATTAGTAACGCCCCCCCAGAATCTTGTCAACGTGGTTGAAACACTCATGCACTTGTGACTCCGCCAAAGTGATTTGTGTATTAACGTGTTTCTGTGGATTGCTCTACGAGGGCATGACAACAAGAAAGGCTAAGGTCTGCTGGACCGAGCACAAATGAAATATTTGCACTAGGAATGTAACATCCCCAGTAGCGATGCACTTTTAGGAGGCAAGAAATAATGTGGTGTTCTTTCTTAGTACGAATAATATGCCAAGAAGGGGAGGAGATAAAACAAGGCTCCTGAGACGTCTTTATGTGAGGGCAACAGGGGCACTTGCCCTGGGCCCGCACCTTGGAGGGGGACCCCACAAGGCTGCTTATTCTAAATAAATCAGTTCACATTGTTCATTCGACTTACATAGCACATTTCAGGATATTTAAAGGCTCGCTTCTGAGACTCCAATCCTGTTGCCTGACTGTTGTTGAAAAGAAAATGATGCTTTGATCCATTAATCATGTAATGCTTTGTGTTCACTGTGATATTCATAGTTTGTGTGTTCACTAAGACACAATTCCTTTACCATTCTCACCTTTCTGTTGTTATTATAGTGATCATGTGCAATGGCCAAAGTTCAAACACTTATTGATAAGTGTGAGTGCTCCAATAGTTCAGAATATTGCTCAACGTGTTAAGCACTCATTGCAGAGGTCTGTGTTCATATGCAAAATTACAGTAACAAATCCCAGCAAGGTCACCTCGGCATTTCCTATGTCAGAATCTCATAACATCTGTGTATATGTAGTTTGTTTTGAAGCACAACCGGTGCTATTATTAGCAATCTATCTGCACCACATAGTGTTTGTTGTAAAAACAAGCAAAGCATCAATGTGTCTAAGGTCTAGAAATTGGATTCTTCCGATGGGGTTTTGTAAAACCTAGGCAGCAACCCCACATGATGAACATAAAGTGTTAGTTTGAGAGGTGATAAGCTATCCATATTCAAAAATGTGGAACCAAAATGTTCATGCCCGTATCCTGGCTATGCCAGCAGACTTTACAGTGATCATGGACAAATCATCTTATATCACTGACATTACTGTGGTGTCTTCTGTGAAAAGGATTGCCTTTTCAAATGCTGGTGGTATTGTTTAGCCCATTCTCTGATCATCATTCTTTAATGTAGGCCACTTGTGTGGAAGGGCTTCTAGACAGAAAAGAGAGGACCAGATATTGAAGGCATCTGGCAAGCAAATTTTAAGCTCTGATTCTTTGACATAAAAAACTTTTTTGTACAACTCAAATGTGTGTCTGCTCATTTATGAATAACGATTTAACAAGTCTGTGTTTTGGGTGGATATAAAGCTTTAAAATAGAAAAGGGAAACCCAGAAAAAGTATTTTTAGATCATATCAATTACTTCCCTTGTTGGTGGAGACAATGAAGCAACATTCATGACCATTTTAAATAATATGCTTCTATAGCATTTTGTTTTTCAAAATTGCCATGTTGGGTTATACAATTGTTCTACTTTCCAAGTCAGTTGTATACAATGTGATTATTTTAGTTCATTAGCCAAGGGCTGCAAGAATTGTCCTTGTCCTAAAGACCAGGGATCGTATCTCTCCAGGACTGCAATCCATGCACTGACTCCTAGTGGCAGTGAGCATTAAGTTCAAAACCCTCTGCATTGTCCACAAGGCTTTCTGGGGCCTGGGGCTGCATTACCTTCAACTCTCTCTTTCTAAATATCTTCCTTCTCAAGCACTCTGCTCATCCACCTCCAACTCCCTCAGGGTCAGTCGCTTCTCCAAGCAACGAGTTGGTGGTAGATATCTTTCTTCTGCTGGGGCCTCCCTCTGTCAAGCTCGACAAATGCGTGTTTTCTGCAGCCTCTATTCTGTATCTGGGGTTCATATTGTTGAGTCAGCGTATCGCCATGGACCCTCGCAAGGTATCCGCCTTCCTGGAATGGCCCTCCCCTACCTCTATCAAGGAGGTACAAAGGTTCCTAGGACTGGCAAACTTTTACCGAAAATTCATCTCCAACTTCTCCCACAGGATAATACCCATTACCACCTTGCTCAAGAAATCTTCTAATCAATTTTCCTGGTCCAACGAGGCTGAAGACAGCTTTTGCCAGCTCAATGAAGCCTTTTGTACCGCTCCCATCCTTCAACAGCCAGATCAAGACCAACCCTTCATTGTTGAGACAGACGCCTCCTCCTCTGCTATAGGGGTGGTTCTGTTACAAGAACATCAAGGAGTAGAACACCCGATTGCCTATTTCTCTAAAACCCTCAATGCCAGCGAAAGAATTATTCCGTCATTGAGCGTGAACTATTGGCCATGAAGTCGGCCTGTTTGGAGTGGCGACATCTACTACAGGGAGGTAAACATCCATTTTCCCTCAGAACCGATCATAAGAACTTACGAGTACTGTGACAATTCGAGTGTTACAACACACGTCAAGCTCGATGGGCCCACTTTTTTGCCCAGTTTGATTTTGATATTACCTACATTCCAGGGCGTCAGAATCTTGTCGCTGACTCTCTGTCCCGACGAGGAGACTACATGTCAGGATCTGATTATGCTCATGATCTGATGTTTCCTCTACCAAGACGGATAGGAGTACTAACCACGTTTCTGAGTCAAGTGAAAGAAGCTTCAGGAGGCAAATTTGCGTTAGAGAAACACCCTCATAACATCCAATACACATCAAGGAGGGTCTCTACCTTGTGGAAGGCAAGTTGTATTTGCCTACTTCCTACTTCCGGAAACTGGCTTTAAATTGGTGTCACGATTCTAAAATGGCTGGTCATAGGGGCACCACAGGCACGTTGGACTATCTGCAGAGACATTTCTACTGGCCAAATATGAAAAGAGATGCGAACCGTTATGTACAATCCTGTATGACCTGTCTTCGTAGTAAGAGTACCCGTCTAAGACCAATAGGACTTTTGGAACCTAATGTCGTTCCTGATGGTCCTTGGAACGTCATTTCAACCGACTTCATCGTAGATTTACCTCCATCCCAAGGGTGCACATGCATCATGGTGGTGATCGATTATTTCACTAAGATGGCTCACTTCTCTCCTCTACCAGGTATCCGACAGCAGCTGGCATGGCCGAAACGTTTATCAAGGATGTCTTCCGTCTCCATGGGGTACCTAAGAAGATCATCTCTGATCGGGGCAGCCAGTATACTTCTCAATTCTGGAAGAAGTTATGCGACTGATTGGGAGTAGAGAGAGCCTTTATGTCCGGATTCCACCCTCATTCCAATAGACAAACAGAACGCCTCAATGGTACCTTGGGGCAATACCTGCGATGCTATGTGAACCTTCAACAGGATAATTGGGTCTCTCTACTACCCCTGGCCGAGTTCTCTTACAATAACTCTTTTCATTCTACTCTCGGTCTAACCCCTTTTTTCTGCAACTACGGTTATCACCCCCAGGCCCTACTGCCCGTCTCTAACATATCTACTACAAGAACATCAAGTACTGTAGATTCCAGATTCCACTCTTGCCATATTAAGGGACGTTCACCTGCAGGCCAAACAAAACCTTAGTGAAGCCCAAAAGAGGTACAAGATTCAGGCCGACAAACATCGCAACCCGGTCCCTAGATGGGAGGTGGGTTCTCGTGTCATGTTATCCACGAGATACTTACCTCGATGGACACACCCTTCCAAGCTTTCCCCTAGATATCTGGGTCCGTATGAAATTACACAAGTTATCAACCCGGTGACCTTTAGATTAAAACTACCCAAAGGCCTGCACAGAGTCCACCCAGCGTTTCATGCTTCTCAACTGAAATATTTTCATGAAGACACTTGGTCTCGTCAGCCCAAAAGAACCCTCTTGCCCACAAATTCTACCCAGGAGGAATTTGAGGTTGCCCAAATCTGTGATTCCCATTATCGTCGGGGTAGGTTGGAATACCTGGTACGTTGGAAGGGTTATCACTACTCCGAAAACTCATGGGAACCAGCCTCTCACGTCCATGCTCCACTTTTAGTCCACAGGTTCTATCATTTCCATCCTGGCAAACCTGGAAGAGGCCTCCCTAGGAGGGGGCATACCGTCACATCGCGGCAGAGATGGCGGGTATGGAATCGCTGATGCAGGATCGCTGGCGAAACAGTCCATCATTGATTTTCTTGCTCAGCGATCCCTGCGCCGTCCTGGACGTTGCGCGCGTATGTGGCCGGAGGTATAAAATCCACCGCTTCCGGGTTACGTGCGGGTTGCAACGTTCCGGGTTCCTTCCTGTGTTGCTGCCGCTCCCGTGTTTGTTTCCGCTAGCATTTTTTCTCATCTATCTTGCCTTGCTAGGGTTACTCTGCCTCTCCCTTGATTCTAGTTAGTTTTTTCCCTTCCTTCCTCCCTGTTTTGCTACCAACCTTTCCTTTCCTTTTTTCCTCCTCCTTTTTTCTGTCCTCTGCTGCTCTAGTCCTTTTTACCTTAATTAATCCTCCTGGCCTGTTTCCTTCCATTCTTCCTTATTTCTTTTCTTCCTTGGTCTGCTTCCGGATTACCTTTGAAGCAACCTCGTTCCTTGTTTTGGATCTGCTGGTTCACTGACCCGTGCCTGCTCTCCGGACTGCCATTGCTACTCCCTTGTACCTTGTTGGATCTGCTGGTTTACTGACCCCTGCCTACTCTCCGGACTGCCTTTGCTACTCCCTTGTACCTTGCTGGATCTACTGTTTACAGTCCAGTGTTTACCTACCGAACTGCCTTGGTGTTCCCCTGGTACCTCGCTGTGCTTCTGGTTCCAACCTGTGCCGGTTGGTTGGTCGACCCTTCCACCACCTACCATTCTCCAGCCCTTCAGTCTGCTTCGCCAATTCTACCAGAAGGAAGTCTTTAGGGGTTTTTTGTGCCTTTGGCTTTTTCCCCTGGGTGGCGCTCCCGGTGGGAACGCCCCCGTTGCCCCTATCTTAGTGGCACGGTGGCATCCTATCGAGGGCATCCTTATCTTCATAAAAAAAAGGAGAAGCCTTCAAGACACAAGGAAGGAAGACTTAAGAAGAAAGTGGAAGGTGAGGAGTTGCGGTAAGGGGGTGAATCTGCTTGAAGAAGAAGATATAACCGACGTTAGTGACAGTGTGTTGTGATTGTGATGTTGGGGGCACGGCCAGGTACTCTGCACCCCTTAATTTCTTGGGTTCAGGGAGGAGGGCCCCAAAGGTGTCCATGCCCCCGGACCCCAAAAGTGCTTAAGATGGCCCTGCTCCTCATGCAGAATGAAGAAGAGTGGATAGACTGTTTGTACTGTTTGGCACCAAGAGGGATGAATAATGAATGGGACTTGACATGTTTATCCAAAAAGAATGGGCTATAATGTGAACAGATTTGACCTGTGAGGACATATTACAACACAAGAGGTTAATCTTGCATGTGGTGAATAACGGGGTGACTTTAAAGAAAGAATGAGAGCAGGCTGGACATGAGAGTTCTTAAGCTATGGAAAATGTATTGATATTGTGAACAGTGATGCAATGGGAGAAATACACTAGGTTTGGTAACGATATGATGCCTGAGAGAAGGAAGGGACTATGTTGCAGATGAAATTAAAAATCATTGGTCATACATTGGCTCATAGGTTCGAATTATGTAGCTATCTCATAGGTATATTATGACCACTTTGTATACTGTGCAAAATGTAATATTTATTTAACTAAGATTAAATCATCAAGCCAATGGGACGGAAAGGATATTGTTAGAAATGAGTTGGTTGTATACTAGTGGTCAATATTAATAACCTGAAGATGGTATTCATGATGGATAGTTTAAACCTAGAAACTTTTTAAAAAATCACTGAAGCAATGCAGAAAATTGTGTTTAATAAGTGTAATTCAGAGCCATATTACTTAAAAATATCATTTGGGCATCAGTATCTGGTTGAATTAAGAGATTCCGTAGAAATGAATGAAACCGAGAACAAAATAAGTTACATGCATTTTGTGCATAACTACAATTCCAAAATGGCGCTCACGGAAAGGAAAAGAAGAGCTAGTGGCAATGACACTGTGGCACCCGACCGGCTCGCCAGATTTCTGCCTCAAATGTCAATCCCCAGCACCTCAACAATATAGTTAAGAGCATGTGAGAGGTATAAATGCAAAAATGCTCCATTGGGTAAAGTGGCGAGAGACTTCTTATGGTCGCACATAAAATAAAAAGTGCATTGGATAATGTTAATTTGAGCAAGAAACACAATGAGATGTGGAACGTGAATGAGAATGTGCAAGAATTGTGATGAAAGGAGCAAGCTTGGATGGCTTACAGTACTGGGTACCATACATGAGCTGGTCACTTAAGATGGCCGCCGTGTTTTCCACTGTACGCTATCTTGTGAACAAGACACACACACAAGTGGGCCTCTGATGGAATATTTATCTGAGGCAGTGTAGAGCATGGATGATGAATCTAGTCAAGCACAGTGGTGATGCAGAAGCAAAAGGCTCTAACTGCAAGTAAATGAGTGAGGCCAGGGGAAGGGAAAAATACCAATATGGAAACTAATATTGGGACCTGATATGTTATTTCAATAGGAACCTTGATGAATATTTTGAAACACACATTAATCTTGGGGTCTGGAATAACCTCATGGGGAGGCTAGCACTTAACAACAATTTGCTTTCTTTCGTTAATAGGCAAACAAAATGTCCTTCTTTAAGGGCAGATATATGTTTTAAACAAATGCCTATAAGTACATTTTGTTTTGTGTATAGGTACACACTGATAAGAGCTTTGCACTTCTGTTAAAGGTTAGTGCTAATTTATTTGTTATTTTGAGTATAGTGAAACAGAGTGGAGGGATCAACCCAAGTAACCCTATACATGCTTTATAGGTATACTTGAGGAATTTTTGTCAGAAGAACAGCAAAAAGCCCAGAGGATGGTTTTAGTATAATTTGAAACGCGTTGGCAAGATTCTGGGGGGAGCTACTAATTACACCGAAAGAGCCACTCCTATGAATTAATTGTTTTTTGTTTGGCAACAGAACAAAAGTCCAATCAGTTTTATTGGGAAACAACTGATGAAATTTAGTTAATTAAACTTTGTAATTTGTTTTGTGTTATTTTGAAAAAACTAAGAAAAGTGTAGTATTTACTTTGAAATGTGTTTTATTGAAAGATAAATCCATCAGTCAGCCCTAATTTGGTCTGGGGTCCCACAGGGAGTTTGCATCTCACCAACTCTATATAATATTTATATTAGACGTGTTTGTAACCTACATGAGTCATATGGCGTCACATTTACCAACTATGCTGACGATACCCAGTTGATTGTAGAAATTGACGGGATCATGTCAAAGGCACCAAGAACTTGACACAATTTTTGAAGTAATAGAACATTGGATGACAGAGAACTTGCTTTGCCTCAATGAGTTTAAGACCGAATGTTTATTGTTTGGGAACCCAGGGGCTAGAGAAAAACTAGGTCACGAATACCAACATTTTCGTATCAAAGACTCTGTCATTATAGTGGCAGACAAGGTAAAGACTCCAGGGGTATTCTTTAAAGCAGGCATCAGTACTGAGGCACAGACCAATTACACAGTAACACATTGGGCCTCATTACGACCCTGGCGGAACGGGTTAAACGGCGCTGTAAAAGGCTGCGGCGCCGTTCAACCCGTTCCGCCACATTACGAGGACCGCTCGCGGGACACGTTAAGCACGCCTGGGAAAACCAGGCATGCATACCGGGTCCCGCGAGGGGAAGAGGGAGCAAACAACGGGCCATCTCGTAATGGCCCGTTGTTTACTCCCTCTCCCATTCAGCCCTATGGGGGCTGAAATGGGAATGGGGATGAACCGTGTCCGTGGCCTCGAGTGAGGAATTACCGGGCCATCCGAACTCGGAATGGTCCGGTAAGTCCTCATTCCGAGGACACGGACATGGATGCGGTTTTGCCAGCAGCCATGCCGCCAATAGTGGCATGGCTACCGGCATACCTCGTAATGAGGCCCATTGTAAGTATTATCTGAAACTGATGAGGACTACTAAACCACTTATCTCAGAAAAGAACTGTGCATCGATTGGTAGAGCCATTATATTATCACAAATTATTGGAACTCTCAGTTTATTGGGACAAAGAAAAAATGCCTTTAGCGTCTGCAAATGCTCCAAAACGATGCAATTAGGATCCCTGCCTCCCTGAAACTTGAGGAGAACCATCTCTGGTTCCGGTTCTGGCAGCACCTCAATATCTTCCTCTTTGCTTCTGCTTTCTCTCCTCCTCTCCCCTGCTAAACATCTGGCTCTTAGGATCCAGGTCCCCTCCCCCGATAGTTGCACACCTGCACTGCCTCTCTGGTAACCCCCGCACTTGTCGACTATTTCTGTATCCCTACAATCCCCCTACCAGCACTTGACATCTGGTGTCTGCACTTACCCTTGCATTTGCCACCAGCTGGCCGTACTTTTACTTACTGTTATTCATTCTATTATCCCATGTATTGCACTGTCCCCTCCCCACCACACTTCTACCCTTCGCCCTTTCCCTGCACTTGTGCGACTGAATGACACCTGGCCTAGTAAGATTGTTGCTCTGTCTTCCCTCTGTTCCCCCTCCCTTGCCTCATTGCGCCTTGAAACACTTGTGTGTAGGCACGTTATAAATGTCATATCATATCATATCATATCATTAAGGGCATCCCTAGATGGGAACACATTTCTGCAGAGAGAGAATCCCTTCATTGGTGGCCAATTGTGGCCCGTCTCCATTTAAAAATGGCCACTCTTGTCCATCAATGCTTTTATGATAATGCCTCAAACTATCTAAAGACCCGCACCTTTTCCTATGTTCCCAACCAGGCTCTAAGATTGACCAACTTTTAAATCGCTCAGGTTCAGAAAGGCCGGAGAGTTTGGTGGAGTCTTTTCTACAGGGGCTGCACAGATGTCGAATGTGCTCCCAGATGCCATAGGGTTCCCGGCGCTATACAAGCAAATAAATAAAAGTAAATAAATAAATACTATATGCTATATCATTTTGTAAGTTGCATTTTTTTACTTGATTTCAGTTGAACAAACACTTGGGAGAGTTCCATGGGAGTGCATTTGTGATTACCAACTAGCAACAGTAGGTTATTATTTTCTTTACTCTATGTATGCATTCTCCATGGCCGGGGAACGGCACCGAGCTGCTCCTGAAATTCACATAAATGTCTCGGAATTTTTACTAAAAATTGAATATTTAACTTACTATTTTGTGGTGCACCTCACACCTTGTCTTTGGCATCTATGATAGTGTACCCCTTTCCAGCTCCATCATCAGTGCTCACTCCAACTTTAATAAACTTCTTCATCCTCGCTGCTCTGCCTTCCCTGGATTCTCAGCATCCGAGCAGAAGGATGTTCATGAAATCATAAAGCACTGGCCTACTGGATAGTGGGCTCCTTTGAAAAAGGAAAGGTCATCCTGTTGAGTGAAATGTCAAGGCTGACTGGCTTCTCCAGCAGAACCCCACAATGTCAAGCTTTAGAGAGAGCTGCTCCTGTGCTCCAGCTCTTTTTGCACAAGATGTACCAAGATGCTGGACAGTTTAATCAGCTTTTTCACTTATGTGTGCCAGGCCCAATAGTCCCCAGAGGCATACTGAATAGCATAACTCAATATTTGACCAGATACCAAAAAGCTGGTCGAGCATTTGGACAAAGGTTAAAGATCAGGCTAGTCGTTTTCTTTTTAGACCGCATTTTCCGTGGGGGCAGGCCATACCAGCTGGTAACAATTCTCTGCTCGAGCCACCACCGATCGCAGCAGATCTGTGCGAGCTGGTATTATTTGCCCAAGAAAGTTATTGCCAGAAGCATCTCAGGAAAACGCCAATGCTAAAAGTTATTTTTTTATTGTGGTGAAAAGATTTGCATGTGGGGTGGGGGGACAAATCTTTCATGCCATAAAAAGAGAAAATTACCACTGGCCACCATGGAATGGACAACGGAAGCCTTAGGAAACACACATTTTCTCTTGCTAGGCTGGTTTAGGAAACACACATTCTCTCTTGCTAGGGAGCTTTAGGAAACGCACATCCTCTCTTGTTAGGGAACTTTAGGAAACACACATTCTCTCTTGCTAGGGAGCTTTAGGAAACACATTGTGTCTTGCTAGGGAGGTTTAGGAAACACACATTCTCTCTTGCTAGGGAGCTTTAGGAAACACACATTCTCTCTTGATAGGGAGCTTAGGAAACACACATTGACTCTTGTTAGGGAGCTTTAGGAAACACACATTCTCTCTTGCTAGGGATCTTTAGGAAACACATTGTGTCTTGCTAGGGAGGTTTAGGAAACACACATTCTCTCTTGCTAGGGAGGTTTAGGAAACACACATTCTCTATTGCTAGGGAGCTTTAGGAAACACATTGGGCTTCATTACATGTATGGCGGTAAGGCAATAATGGCGCTGGTATTGCCACCGGCACCGTTGCTACCGTACCGCCATACTAGGAGTTCTGCTCGCGGGTGCCATCGCAGTTATCAGGTCTGACCTGGTGGCCTTATCGCACCCGCGAGCAGATCATGATGGTAGCACTGGTACCTTTATTAATGGTACTGGTGCTACTACCCCCCTCCCCATTCCCATTGAGCCCTATGGGGCTCAAATGGGAATGGGGATGTACCGGGCCCAGGATCCGCTCCCATTCGCGGGTGCCGGACTCGGATACGAGTTTGGAGGTAGCCTTGCCGGCAAAACCGGCAAGTCTACCTCGAACCTCGTAATGAGGCCCATTGTCTCTTGCTAGGGATCTTAGGAAACACACATTCTCTCTTGCTAGGGATCTTTAGGAAACACACATTCTCTCTTGCTAGGGAAACACACATTCTCTCTTGCTAGGGAGCTTTAGGAAACACACATTCTCTCTTGCTAGGGAGTTTAGGAAACACACATTCTCTCTTGCTAGGGAGCTTAGGAAACACACATTCTCTCTTGTTAGGGAGCTTAGGAAACACACATTCTCTCTTGTTAGGGAGCTTAGGAAACACACATTCTCTCTTGTTAGGGAGTTTAGGAAACACACATTCTCTCTTGTTAGGGAGCTTAGGAAACACACATTCTCTCTTGCTAGGGAGCTTAGGAAACACACATTCTCTCTTGCTAGGGAGCTTTAGGAAACACATTCTCTCTTGCTAGGGAGCTTTAGGAAACACATTCTCTCTTGCTAGGGTGGTTTAGGAAAAGGAGTAAAGGGTCATACTTAAGGTTGAGGAGGTGTTAGTTAGATGATGATGCACTGAATTTGATTGGAAATGGCAGGGGGGTGGAGGGGCAGGAATGAGCCATAGAAGCCCTAGGTTTACTCAGAGGCTTATATTACTATCTGGTGTTACATTTCAAGATACAACTTGGACATTTTTAAGTTCTGTAGTTGAATGGGGGCACAGAGAGGTAGTAACTCGTAACCATATTTAAAGAATACAGAAGGGCGAATAATATCGGAAAATAATTGTGAAGGATGGACATAAAAAAGGGGGAGGCAATAGTGGGTATCACCCCAATTATAATGTTAAAATAACATCTGCGACTAAAAGGTGGGGAGCATGATTTGTAGGAGAGTAGGGAGGATCGGGAGCGAGCACGGGGTAGGCGGCAGAAATAAAATCACTTTACACATAACATAAACAAATGAAATGAACCATGAAAAGACTAAAGACTTATGATTGTTAGATTAAGCCTGTGTTCTGAGCACGCTGATTGGTTGCTATGCCCACCCTTGGCGCTAATTAAATGAAGCATTAAACTTAATAAACAGACTTTATAAAAGCAATGAAAAAAACAGACTCATGGAAGTGTTTGTTTTTCCAATTTTCTGTTAATCCTCTTATTTTCATCAGCACAGCTTGCATAATTACAACATGAAAAGCACAAAGTAGCAAGTTATCAGTAGGCTACAGTTTGTGTTCAGATCCTACAATGAACGTTTTGAACACACTGCGTGTTTTCTTCGTCTGAATCAGACCATGCTCATGGAAATAAGCCGCAGCTTTGAATGTTTAGTTTGGAAATTGCGCAAATAAGCCACTTCTCTGAATTTTGGCAGACACTGAAGTTCAAAACCCTCAGCATCTTATCTTCCATCACTGTTCATAATATGAAATCAGGTTTTAATATAGTGTATATGGCCGGATTTATCCTAAGTATAAGCTATGTAGGAATAGCAGTTATGAATACCTAGTTTAATGGTACTCCGCTACTTGACCTTGGAATAATAATAGGTGAGGCAGCTCTACTGTGACTTAAACTTGCAAACTGCAATGCAGCCCAATTTCAGGTGAGAGTTATTAACCTGCAAGGCATTCATCCAGGCTATAGGCTAATAGTTTCATCCAATTTATTAGCTTCCTGCATTCAGTGTTCAACCGCATTGGGCCACTACTATGCATGTCAAGTAGGGATACATTACCATATCATACCCTTGGTGCCTTATCACACCGACCAACTCTCAATCTCTGTCTTTGTAGAAAACATGTTTCTTCTAATGATGTCAAAACTAAGCTGGCAGAAGGCTAGTGCTGTGGTACTATTCTGGGTTGTATTTGCAGAAGTCGAATATGTCTTGTCGGAAAACTGGGTCTGCAGATAGCACTATCTATAAAAGCCTTTGAGCATGTAAGCAGAGTGCTGTCCTAATACTCCAGCGCAATCAATGTCATTTTATGAGGAAACTCTGAACATCTAACTATGTCTTTATCAGGTCATAAGTTCCCCCAAAACTCTTGTAGGACTTCTCTAACATGTTAGACTCGCATTACCTAATTAAGAGTTTCTGGTTATTTAGAGATTATAAATTAATTAATCTTTTATAACACTTAATACCAAAGACCATACTACAAGTATGATCCAGGGATCCAAAACTGTGCTGCACTGAGTTGTCTTCTTTCCAAGATAGACCCGTTGCCCCTGCGCTATGACCTTGTGATTCACATGGTTTTGTGGTTGGTGTTTTGTAGCTTTGCATGCATTGTTATAGATTATGTTATTTGCTGTTCTATCTGCAGCATGTTCTAAGGTAAGCTGTGAGTAATCCTATATGGTAGAGGTAATGATGAGCGATGTCAGGTGTATATATATTGTGATGTGTTACAGTATTTCAAGCATTGTTACATTTTATTATGTTTTGTTTCTATATGATATGTGCTAATCTATGTACGGGTTTCAAAAGGCACTTCCTTGGATGGGCAAATATGGAGTGGTCGAAAAGAGAAGAGGACTGAAGAGTTACATGGTGGTACAGGGGTCACAAGTCCCCATTCTGACATGAAACTCCGCCAAGCGGACAGCGGTTCCTGTCTGTGAGTAAGCTGTCAGTTTAAGCAGTCGGTTTAAGGCGAGTTTTATTTTGGAGATCTGTCATAGTGTCCCAAGTTCCAAACTGGAGTTCAGGAGAGAGGTCTTTTTCCCCAGAATATTTGTGGATGGGAGTAGGATGCTGTTTCATCTAGTGCTGTGTTGGCCTCCTGAAATGGAGATGTTGTTGGCCAGGAATTGAGGTGTCTTGGTCGCCAGTCTGCCTTAAAGATGATGTGTGGTTGAAAAAGGTAGTCAGTGCAATTCCGTGACAGTTGGTGTAATTTAGTAAATTTTTTGTACATAAGATAAAGAGGTCGGGTGCATGTTGGACAGGTTTCAAGGGTCAGTGAGTGGCAGCCGGGTAGGGTGACAAGATTTCATAAAGTAAAAAACAGAGACAGGGCAACTAAAATAAAAGTGGGACTAACTCTTGAAAGTGGCTGCCAAGGCACTGCACCTCAGTAGCGTTTTGTAACGCTCACCTGACTCCCACGGAGGCGCTGGCCTGGTTCGCGCTGCTGTGACCTCTTCTAAGGTGATGCGCAGGGTTCGGAAGATGGACTGGACCGGGCCCCCAAATCTGGCTTGTCTGGCTCGCAGAAGTATCCTTCTGTAGGCGAAAATAGGGGATTAACTGTCTGCGGGGTAATGCAATCGGCCTCCCACTTTCCCCTCTCAACCTCCTCGAAACCCTTCTGTGATTCCCCCATAGCGTCTCACCTTAGGGTCTGGAAGGACGAGCTCCCCATCCTGCTTCTGATGCAGGGGCGCGTTGGTATCCAGTTACTTCACTGGATTTTCGGATTGGTGAGAACCAAACTTGCTTGGCTTCCAGGTAAGTTTTTTGATAAGAGGTTCCCCTTGTGTCCATGCATTAATATACTAATGCTAGTGTCTTTTTCCCCATAGGAGCCGGGGTACGGAATGCCAGGGAACAGGCACCACCCGAGATGAGAGGTGAAATCCTTGTAGGAATCAGGTAAGTCTTTAATGAGCGTTTTTTGGTAATGTCTTTTCATTCGCTCATTAACGCTGATGTCTCTTTTTCCCCTTAGGGGCCGGGGTCCGGAAATGCCAGGATGCGGCGCGGACCCGAAATGAAGAGGGAATGAATCAACAGGTAAGTCTTAACATGGAGATTTAGCTTTCCTTATTCCCTTCTCTCTCTCACGTTTTGTTCTTGTCTTTTTCTCCCTAGGCGCTGGGGCGTGACTGCGAATCCGGATGATCGCTGCTGAACATGGAGGCGCCCTGTAAAGGTGAGTGGAATGCGGCGCTGCAGCGATCGACGCGATGAGCATTTAAATAAAAGTCTTCCTTTTCAGGATTGTCGGCGAGATGCCTTGATGATGCGGATTTAGCAGGTAAGGACTTTTCCTTCTTCTGTTCTCTTCTTCTCTTCCTTTGCAGGTGATCCAGGATGCTGGCAGGCGTGGCAGAAGTCAGGATGCAGGAGCAGACACGGTGAGCGTCCAGCTGCTAGATGCAGAACAACGCGAAGCACGTGTGGCAGTTCGGGTGGGGTTTAAATAGCCTTGGAAGAAGTTCCAGGTATGTATCCTTCCTCCAATCAGGTATGTATCCTTCCCCGACCACGCCCCGATGGTAAATTAGTCCCACTGGTAAAGTAGTTCCTTTCAGGCCTCAAGGAGGCCGGGATCCTGCAGCATGGTCTGCATCAGGTAAGTGCACCCAAGCATTCCCATAATGAGCCTGGCGCCTATGGCTTTTCTGCCTTCCAGCTATGAAGACCTACTACAAAAAATCGGGACCACTGCAGTTTCCAATGAGAACATAATCTTGCGAAAGGGCGACACAGCGCCAAATATCAGGACAGTCCCCGGCAAAACAGGACGTCTGTTCACCCTACAACTGAGACAACTGCAGGGAGCCGGTTGCCACCATTTCGTTGGGAGAGGACCAGAGCTTGGATGATGGTTCTGAACTTCGCAACATGAATGAATGACTTGATGCTGTGAGGAGTAATAGGGGAGAAGTGAAGCTTTAGTGGCAGGCCACAGTCAATGATAAATCCCACTGCTGTAATGCAGGGTGTCAGTTGTGGCGAGAAGCCATCAAGTTTCCTTTTCCGTCAGCCACTTCTAAACAGCAGCTTCCTTCAATGCATTTTCCATAATTGCAAGACATATTCCTGGGACTGCCCAAGCATTGCTTTGGTGGGTGTTGGGCTTGTCCTCACACGCTGGGGATGAGTGTTGTGTGTGCCTCCAAGCTCACTCTTCCCTCTAAAAGGTCAGTGATTGTTCTGTCCCAATGGGGGCTCCTTGGGGTTTCACCTCCACAATTTCATAGTGGACAGGCCCTGAGTCTGGGCAAATAGGGAGGCTGTGTTTGTTGACATTATTCATGCTTTCTACACTGGTACGGTAAAGAGGGATCAAGTGACATTGCGCCCCAGGGTGTTTGGAGATGGAAAGCAATGATATCCCCTGTTCAAGCGGCACGTGGTTAAACCTATGTCACTTCCGCTTGATATTCCTATAAAACATAACACCCTCCTTCATCCATTTCAACTGCAACTGACTGCTGCTGTAAACACTGCTGCTGCTGTAAGGTAGTGAATATTAAAACTTTTTGATTTACAGATGCTTGCAGCCCCATTTTCCTGCACAACACAAGTGGGGGCAGGAGTGCCTCCCAATCCTTTCAAGGTCCATCATACAAAAAAACGAATCTCCTGCTCCCTCACCCGAGGCACCTGCATTGGTAAAAATACAACAAAATAAAGAGTGACATTTTAGCATGAGACTGATCTGAATAGGAGCAGCAAGAGAAGAGGAAATGTAGAGGATAGTGTAGATTATGAATGAAGTAGGAGGTCAAATGGACCAATGGTCAAATGGGATGGTGCAATGAAGGACTGTGAGACTTGTAGTCATGTTTACAACATACTAAAAACATCAATTCCTGCTTGTATGAAAAAAGTATAAGCAGAACAATAAGATCCCGTTATTCCTGCATTGAAATCTGCATTTGTAAACAATCAGTAGCAGAGGGAAGGTGGCTCTGGGATTTCTGTTATACAAGGGGCCATTCAACACTATAAATATTCTGGTGGGTTTAGAAAAAAAAGCCTTAACACACACTTCTTCCTCTAATGTGAGAGTAGAATACGCCATATCAGCCAATCAGACACATAGAACACAGTGCCACCTAGTAGCAATCACTGGAAGTTCACCTCCAGATCAGCACCACCCCAGCAATGCATCATGGATATGCAAATTACACAACAAGCTTGGTTTCTGTGTTGCTCCATCCAGAAACGTGTCAGCCCTCATTAGAAGGGTGGCGGAATGGGTTTACCGGCACCAGTAAAGGCGCCGGTGCCAGTAAACCATTCCGCCATACCACAAGGTCTCCTCACGGGACCCGCAATGGGCACCTGGAAAAACCATGCGTCCATACCGGGTCCCGCGAGGACACCAGGGAGCTAACAACGGGCCCGTCATTAACGGGCCCGTTGTTAGCTCCATCCCCATTCCCGTTGAGCCCTATGGGGGCTCGAATGGGAATGGGGATGGACCGGGTCTGGGTTCCTCGGACGGGGAATTACCGGGTCTGCCAAGGTTGCGATGGCCCGGTAATTCCTCATTCGAGGAACCCGGGCACGGATTGTGGTAAGGAGGCAACCATGCCGCTAAAAGCGCCATGGTTACCTCCAACCTTCTAATGAGGGCCATTGTTTTATATAGCAGTGCTGATTTATACTTAGATGTATAAGGAAGGAGGCAGACATGATATGGGCAATGGAATGGTGGACTGAAGAACTATGGGGCTTATAGTCAAGATTATATCATAATGACAACATATCTTCACACTGTCTAAGCATGAAAGATAAGAGGCCTTGTGGTAGGCCTTAAGAGCTACATTTGTAACATACACTAACTGAGGGAAGGAGGAGTTGGGCTGTGGCAATCCTAGGAGCCAGTCTACATTCTTAATTCTCTGCATTTGGTCAATGTTCCTATGTTCTATTCTCAAGTTCACGAGCCTACCAGCACATTTTTCATAGGCTCCAACTGCGTGGCAAATGAAAGACTCTAGTGCTCGGCTGATATGTTCTGCCTCTATGTCTCTTAATCATCAATATAATACAGGTTAGACAAACGTATTGCCTAGAGGTCTGGTCAATTGCGAGGCCATATTGACTCCAATGTCTAGGGAGAGACCTTATACAATTACATCAATCAAAGAAGTCAAACACTTTATAACCCATTCATTACAGGTGACATCCGGTTTCTTAGAACACTACTGGGCTTTGTATAAAAAATACACTTTCATTTTAATCAAAGCGCCATCAAATATTTAGTACAAAACATTTTTCTTTTTAAAAGCCTTTCATTTCTTAACACAGCAAGGAAAATACCATTGAGCTATCGCAACCAAAGATATGTTTCTCACAATGTACCTGAGGGGATCGCCAGAGCGTGAAGCGGACTCTGGAACAGATTCTGGAAGCCGACCTGGCCAGTGAAAGTGGAGTCTGGGAACGTGGATGTTTTAACTTTCCCCCCGTCCATATACAGAGAAATCAGAATCAAACGTGACACGTAAACATGTATGTAATGCAAGAAAACTTTATAAAGGCATTGTTCTAAATGCTAAGACCTATTGGGCGTGATTTACGAGCGGAATAAAATCTTGCATATTGTAAGGTTTGCAAAGTGCAAACATGCTAACATGATTACTCATGCAAAGAGTCCTGTGGCTTCTGGAATGCACCCACCACGACCCCAACCAATATCTGGATCGGTTCCATGTAATTCGATTCTTTGACTACTAATGGCTTTACTATAATGGTCTCCTCTGTCCAGTAAACACATTGCAGTAACATATGTGTGGAACGTGATGGCGTGTGGAGCAACGCCAATGAAATATAATACAAAGAAAATTGGAAAAATCCGCTCTGATATGTGGTAGCAAAGATGCTCTCCACGTGTGACACAACACATAGCCCTGTTGCAGGTCTAGAACAGTGAGATTTGATTAAGAATGAAAGCACACGCAGAAGCTGCTTGCATGTAAAATGTCCACGAGAAACAGCCACTTTTTAGCTTTGAAGACTTCAAGCCAAAGCTTTTAATGAAATCGTATTCTACAGCAATTTCCTGTTAAACTCATTATTTGTAGTCAAAGTAAAACAAGCCAATTGTGCCAATAATTGACATACAACACAGGACTGTCTCATAGCCATCACTGGAAGTTCACCTTCAGGTCAGATACATCATGAGTTTGCACATTTGCTGAAAAGCTTGCTTACCTGCCCCAGGCAGAAACTGGTCAATGTCTTATCTGCATCATTTCATACGTAGATTTTTCAAAACAAGATTACAAGCAATCAAAGATAAGCAACCACTCACATATCATGTAATCAATTTAGGGATCATCAGTGTGGCATTGAGTTTGGAGCATTGGGTCATATATATGGTGGGCTAGAAAAAGCCAGAAAAAAAATTCTACCTGCAACGTGATAAGGAGCACACAGTACAGTGTCACCGATAAACAATCATTGGAAGTTCACATCCAGATCAGAGGCACACGGGAATGCATCGTGGGTATGCAAATTACATGCTATTCATGCTTTGTTGCTCCATGTACAACGTTGTCATTGTGTTACAGGGAGGTGTTATTTTATACATTGCTCTATAAACTAGGGAAAGTTTAATGAAACTGCAGTAAAAAAGACATATTTTGTAAAGGAAAAAACTAAAGAAACATTAAATGATAATGCATATAAAAAAGCAACTAACACAAGGATATGTAAGCAAAGTGCAGCAAGCAACATATTAACTGGGAGATCAAGGGTAATTCCTTCAACCAAAAACCATGAAACACTGCATCGCGCCCCCACCCCCGCCACCTACACGATACTTGCAAAATGACACACCTTGGAAAATGCAACACAATTAATTACTTCTTCATCAAAAACGTTCACAAGATTGAACAGCTCACCGACAACAAAAATCAAAACAGCGTTCTTTGTACCATCCCTGTGACACAGCAAGATGTACCTCAAACACTTGCATGTTTATCTGCAACACCAGGATTACCAGTCTGAATGTCTTCCTACTTGCAGCACAGACACTGCCACCATCCAGGGCAACGATAATGCAAACCATATCCTGCACAAGGAGGTCTTCCTTACTCCCAGGAACATGACTAACACAATCACAAAAACATTCTGACTTGAATGCCCCTTAGGACGTGATTCCCTGCCCGCCCCCCTTGAGCCCTAGGTAGGGCTAGGTGGAGTGGGCACAGAATCATAAGTCTTGAGTTATGATGAGAGGTGCCTCAGGGGTTCAGCCTAGCGCTTTTGACAGTTCCCTGAGTTCTGCACCCCTTGTCATACTTGACAAAAATACAGCCAGAAAATATTGTGTAGTTTGTTTTGACTGAAAGAGACCTTATTATGAAGCATTGCTCAGAAATATGAAGCTGACACTTGAAGGTAGCAAGTCAATATATTTATTATCACTAAAAAACATAATTGGCGTCTAACAAAGATTAAGTACAATTCAACATTTTTAAAACACCCACTTGAGCAATCATGGGGTTCATGTTATGTAGTCTAAGCTATGCTATGGTATGGTATGATCAGGAGTGGAGTGACATAATAAAGCAGGCCATCAGTCTAACATATGCAAAACAATTTCAACCAACACACTTAAACTCACGATTTCCAGGTCTTGCTGTTCTGCATGCAAAGTGACTACGAGGACCTGCTGCTCTGACCTGCTATCGAAGACTCTTCCCAACCCCCCACAATCTTGTTTTCTCTCTGCTTGCTGCCGCCGAGTTCTCCTTTAGCCTTAGTCTGTTGTGCTTTTTATATTAACATGCGTGACTTAGTCTGCATATACTATGTGCATCATTTCCTTGGCCTGGAAAGAATGGCTAGGGTCTGAACCTGCCTTTGTTCTTTGGGTCGCACCATAAATATGTGGCATTTATGTAAAAATTCAAGTGACATCTGCTGCCATTTACCCTTGATTATATCTATTCAAATGAATGGGATTCCGCTTCACGAACAGGCAAGGTGCAGTGTTTTTTCCTGGCCATTGAACTGCCATTATATCGAATGCATTTTCTGAAGGGGTTTAAGCGCGACAATAGCTTTGGACACGTTAAACACATATCATGCTTCCTGTCCAAAACTGCTTATCAGTGCAGAAGCAGCTCTTGACTCTGCTACGAGCTCATCTACAACAGGAAGCTGTCACTTGTGGTTGGCTTACGTGCACCCGTGTACTTCTATTTTGGTATGGTGTTCCCTGCCTTTGGCCTCTCATCTGATGTGCCAGGTGCGAAACTTAGCCGTTGAAGACAAGAAGCTGCTATCCTGTGGTTGACAAGAGGAAATTATCAAACCGTGTTCATCGCATTTGTTTAGAGCCAAGCGACAGATTATGCACTTAGTCTTTGCTGACTACGCTTCAGTGTGTGGTTGATGGAGCTTCAGCTCTTTAGAGGATGTGTCGATGCCTGTTCTCTGAAAACGGCTCCTGTATTAGAAGTGAACGTGTGTTTAATACTCTCCTCACACTTGTAGTCTCTTGCTTAAATTCGCCTGGTCTGAATCAACTTGTCTTAATACGACCATTAATATGACAATTAATCCATGACAATTCCATCATGTTTGCTACATGTTTTTAGAATCTCAGGACACAATACCACACTGGCTCACCACCAAGAAACTGCGTATCCAGAAGCCCAGTCACCTATGGAATACCCTACTCTCAGATATCACCTGAAGAGTTTTTAAGGAACCCTTAGTGGTGCTCACTGTCAATATCAACTATTATGCAGACTTCACCCAGTTAACCTTAACAATCTCTTCTGCAGGGAACATGCAATGTCTGAAGCACTGCTTCTCATTCATCTAAGCATACAGTTTAATTGCCTATCTCAAGTGTAGCCCAATCAAAACGGATTTAACGCCCACTGTAATCGGGGCAACAATCATGAACCGAGATGGTATGTGGTCTCTAGAGAGAATTTCCTCAGCCACCTCTAAAAGAGACTTCCCTTGAAACACTGGTAAGGGATGACCGTGCCACAAGAGCTGGGCCCCTCAGCACCTAGGAAAAAGCAAATTGATGTTGCCTGTTGGAGAGCAGGTAAGTGTGTGGAGGAGTTGACAGGGATCTGTGTGGGGGTGCTTAGAGAAGGAGGAGGTAGTACCACTCTAGTTCCTGTAGAATAGAATGTTGTCATCAGGCGACATTTAGTTCAGAGGAATTTTCCAACCACCCCAACATTCTTATTTATTAAACAAAGTTCTTTTTTTTACCTGGGGTACGCCAGTTTAACAGTATTGATCACCTACAGCCTCCCTACTCTTTCCAGACAGGTAATAAACAGGGTTACACAGAGGGTAGATTTATTTTAAAAATCAAAATGCTCAAACCAATTTAAAAAATAAACACATTATACATGTTTACCATTCTCAATTAAAATCAAATGTCAATGATTACTATAATGATGAATGATCCATACAACTGTCAATTTAATTAAATAAACTGTATTTAACTTGAATGTAGACTTTTCTTTTAAAAAGCTCACACATCACCATGTGCACATTTGCTTTACCCTGCGGGCGCATTCACCAGACATTGACAAATAAATGCGGGCTCAGGACAAAGCTTTCATTTTATAGAAAATACAATTAAGTGAGAACATCCCTGCCTATCTTAATCACTTTACTATTAATTAATCAAAAATAAATACATCCCTTTTTTCTCAATGGATCTGACAGTGTTTCAAACAGAACTTTAGAAAACACAATTTAAGGGCAGGCGCCTCAAAATTCCTGCATGTAAATCATTTGCAAAAAGATATATGCCAATTTAATGTACATGTTTACTACAGATCTCCTTCAAACTTGCATATATTGCATTACTGTGTAAAAAGTGTACATTTTAAATTGTTCAATGGATATTTTAAAGTGTGAAAAATAGGTGGCAGTTAAGAACCCTCTTACTTTTTTCTTGAGTGCTTCAGAGCTAGTAATTCAACTATAGTATTGTTCTAGGCATGTGCAAAGTGAGAGATGATATGGTTCCCAGTCTGTCTTTGACCATTACACAGATTAGGAGTCAGGGATTTCAAAATGTACAAACTATCTGGAACTATTTTATCAAACCAAAGTTCCTAGAAGCACGTATAATTCTGAAATATTTACTAATTTCCTAGGAAATACAGTTGTATGATACCCCCTTATTACTTTCACAAAAAATAGGGGGTGAAATATAATCTATTCTCCGTAGAATTATATTGCCCCTTGGCAGGTGAGTATGCTCTCAAACACGTGTTCGATTCATCCCCTGTGGTAACAGGTAGGCATCAGTCAGCAAGATGGGTCAGCTTCACTCCACCGGCTGGTTTTTCACTTTCTTTAATGGGCCTGTCTTCTTCCATTTCCACTGAGGAAGGCCTGGGTTTGCATTTCATATAAGACTCTCACAATGGTCAGCCAAAAATCCAAAATGTGTCCAAATGAAAGCAAGCTATTCTATCCTCCTTGCTGTTGTTGTAAGGTCTCCTTTGTATCTTTCTTCCAGCCTGTCTTGGACCTATTAATGAAGAGGGCAGTCCAATGGGAGTAGCATTCTAACCCAATTTCCTTCCCATTTGATGTGATGTCATGTTGGATATATCTACATTAGGCAAATGGGATTTTCTAAAACAAGTTAATAATTTGTATTCCAGATTGCTCTCAATCAGGTGAATAATTTGAAGCTAGCCTCATCTCGGCACAACATGTGATGTGCATGTGACAGATGTTTGCTTTTTACTCTATGATACTTTCACCACAACAATTCTATTCCCATCTCAGAATCTCAGCCTAGCCGTCTCCATCCCTACGGTATAAGAATCACTAATGTATGTTTTATCTGTGCAAAAATGTATACATTCATCGAATTTACATAACTAAATAAACACCATCAAAATATTGTTTTACATTCAGCTGATAGGGCTTTTAACTCTGAACATTTTTTTTTAAAGACATTCCTAACAAAGGTTATTCAGGAAAATCTGATCCCATGTGTACAATTAAAAAATTAAATTATTTTCCTTCGTACCTGACGAGTTCCTGGCCCATATGGTGACAGTCCCTTTGAGGCTCCAGAGCTGGACTATTTATGACCTCAGAGAGGCATCATTGTCAGGGCAAATGTTCTTTAAAGTTCAGCTGTTTAGAGCAATTTTTTTGACACAGCCGTGTGCCCCTTGAGTGATCACAGCAACTATCACAAATGTCAGACTTTATGTCTGAGTAAGCTTTAATGGCAAACTTCAATGGAAGACCAGTTTGATGAGAATTTCTGTTTATTTGGGGCAATTGACTTTGAGCACATGTTTCAGGATAGATATCTGTATTTTAACGGAATTCTTGGATAGACCCAGTGACAAATGGAGGTTGTTAATGAGCAGCACCAGTTTCACTGGCATGTCTGTTTTTGGAAACAAAGAGGACAGTTGATGTTTAGGTGGATCCAGACAGTATCATAAAGTTCATAGCCCACTCTCAAAGCCTGGGTTTCATTTCCTCGGCAAAACCTCTCCCAGCACTGTTACTGAGTCAGAGAAAATGTGATTTCCCTTTCTGGCCCAAAGTGGCTAGTTTTATTCACAAATGCACCATTTGAAAGTCATGTTCTTTTCCACATTTTATATGTATGTTGTTCTTTAATCAAGGGCATCATACCATTCTGCAGTCAGCTTCTGTCGATAAAATCTGTACTTGAAGTCTTTGCATGTTTAATGGATAAAGCTGATTCTCAGTCCTGTGAAGAAGAAAGCAGAAATAATGTTGGCCTGATTTCAATTTTCACTTTTCTATAAACTGCTGTACTTGTTCAACCCAAATGGACTGTTGACCTTTTAAGAAAGATTTCTGTTTGCTTCCATGTAACTGAACAGGTATATTTTGGGCTTTGCCATTTACTGTGGGCCCATACACATTTGTTGTAGATGGGCTGCTGATATCATATTTCCTTGCATGTGTTTCTTTCAAATGTTTTGCACAGAATGCTGTTAATATATTTATTTTTCAACTCAAAGTTACATATGCATCCTTTTCTTTGGTATAGATTTTGCTATATTCCGGCAGGGCAGGCTGTTAGTGGAGTCAAGATTGCCAGGATGCCTCATGGAACCAGGGAAGGTGGGAGTTGGGTTACGAAAGAAGCAACTGTGGGGGTTGTGATATGGAACCCAAATTATATTGGAGGCTGGTCTGGGACAGCCGACAATATTGGTATTTGAAGCAGCGATCACAGTTGTGTGCAATTTTCACATATAAGTGCCTAGACATGTCTGACAGTAATTCAACTATAATGGATCACTAATTTCCTTACATCTTAAACAAAAAGCTGCCTTTTATTTAAACCGTGAGTCATGAAGAACACTCTACTGTAAGGTATTAACTTGCATTGTCCTAAAAATCATGCCATTTCTGCCCTTCAAAACCTTTAGAACCACTCTCTGAGACTTTGTCCATTCCAACATAGATGGTGTAAACATCATCATGGAAAGTATTCCAGTTGTCACCCTGGCCCCCTAAAAGTAATCCATTATGGTTCAAACAGAATGGTTTATCACTGGCATAAATAATTGTAACCACATAGCCTAAGTCCTGAGAGCTGCATTGGATTCCATTTTAAACATGCATCCTCTATAAGAAAGCCAGCTTCACCTTCAAGGCTGTCAGAATCAGGTTACATCATATTCAGTGGATTAGCTCAAGATGTCTGAGGTCCATAAGAGAACCTGATTCCAAGATGCTTCCAGGTTTCAAAATAGGACCTGCAGAAAAAACCAAGAATGATTCTGAAAAGTTCACAAAATCTGGAATAACCCGCCAACCTGCAGTCCCTTTCCACTGAACACTTCACAAAATAATTGAAACCCTGATCTTCAAACAGCATTTCATCAGCCCATAACCATTGACCATCCTGCTACACTCTCAATGTGTTTCTCATTTCTATGCCTTGAAGAGCGCTCCACTTCTTGTGAGCTACATTTGTGCACTCTAAATCCCTATACATGCATAAATGCCTGCAGTACACAACAAATTGGGGGACTATTCAGAAATCAATCTTGTAATGGATTTCTAGAAGATTTTATAGGAGATGCTATAACTAAGATAATGCTATGCAGGCATTTTTGTACAGATGTTAATAGTTTAAAAGTAAACAAATACATAGTCTGGATCATGAGTTTGGATTCACAGGATAACATTGTACAAAGAAAGATTTTAAGACTCTGGGAAAAATCATAGAGTTTGGTTTGAAAATATGGATCAAGTTAATTTACACAAGGGCCATTCTCTATATTGATATTATTAAATTACCAATAACAATATAAATAGGGAACATTCACAATAAATGGTTCAAGTAAAATAAGGAGCAGAAGATGTACTTGTTTTTAACTTGCTTGACATAAAGAAATGTGCAGGTTACCTTTTCGACAAAGGTAAATTATGCATTTCTCAGTAGCTTTGCAGAAGCACTAAAGGTCCTCTAACAAGCCCCTTGCATCATAATTGTCATGAATTCACACCCAACGATAAAGCATTGGTAATTAAATCTATGTATGGAAGGTGTATTCACAGTTTGCTGTTCATCTTCGACAGAGAAATGACACTTTGCTCACACCCCTCAATGCAACAATCCCATCCCACAATTTGGGACAGCAAAAAGGCTGTTTTAATCTGACTATTTCCCCTTTATTTAAAATAATTAATCAAGGAGTTAAAAGCTGGTCCCCTGACGTACATTGCTGGGGACGTCAAAGACAACACTACAAAACGAATACATGTCTCTCACTAAGGGGGTAATTCATAGAATTCAGCGCACAAGTGGCGCACGCGGCTGGCGCACAGTGTGCGTGTGCGAATCCCTGCGCCAGCCGCGTGCGCTAAAATCCATTTCCGCGCACAGCGTATTCATGGATTCCAGCCACCAAAACCAGCCGTGGCGCACAGTGGGGCAGCGACCCGGCAGCAGCGCCAGTTACGCCCCCAAGAACGCCTCTTGCGCAGGGAAAAGCCATCAAAATCCCCAATACAGCGCAAAGGGCTGCGCTAACCCTGTACCAGCACGGCAAGCGGGCTACGTGTATCACTGGGGTGCGCGGGAAGTACCTCACGCGATTGGCCCCGTGCGAGCAGGGTACGCGTATTTCATGGGTGCACGTGAAGTTCCACACGCGATTTCCGCAGGGTACGTGTATTTCAGGGGTGCACGGGAAGTTCCACACGCAATTTCAGCAGGGTACGTGTATTTCAGGGGTGCGCGGGAAGTGCCACACGCGATTGGCCCTGTGCGAACAGGGTATGCGTATTTCAGGGGTGCGCGGGAAGTTCCACACGCGATTTCCGCAGGGTACGTGTATTTCAGGGGTGCGTGGGAAGTTCCACACACGATTACAGCAGGATACGTGTATTTCAGGGTGCGGGGGAAGTTTCACACGTGACATCAGCAGGGTAGGTGTATTCCAGTGGTGCGCGGGAAGTACCACACGCGATTTCCGCAGGGTACGTGTATTTCAGGGGTGCGCGGGAAGTTCCACACGCGATTTCAGCAGGGTACGTGTATTTCAGGGGTGCGTGGGAAATTCCACATGCGATTTCATCAGGGTACGTGTATTTCAGGGTGCGGGGGACGTTTCACACGCGACATCAGCAGGGTACGTGTATTTCAGGGGTGCGTGGGAAGTTCCACACGCGATTTCCGCAGGGTACGTGTATTTCAGGGGTGCGCGGGAAGTTCCACACGCCATTTCAGCAGGGTATGTGTATTTCAGGTGTGCGCTGGAAGTTCCTCACGCGATTCCATCAGGGTACGTGTATTACAGGGGTGCGCGGGAAGTTCCACACGCGATTCCATCAGGGTACGTGTATTACAGGGGTGCGCGGGAAGTTCCACACGCGATTTCATCAGGGTACGTGTATTTCAGGGTGCGGGGGAAGTTTCACACGCGATTTCCGCAGGGTACGTGTATTTCAGGGGTGCGCTGGAAGTACCACACGCGATTTCCGCAGGGTACGTGTATTTCAGGGGTGCGCTGGAAGTTCCACACGCGATTTCAGCAGGGTACGTGTATTTCAGGGGTGCGCGGGAAGTCCCACACGCGATTCCATCAGGGTACGTGTATTACAGGGGTGCGCGGGAAGTTCCACACGCGATTCCATCAGGGTATGTGTATTACAGGGGTGCACAGGAAGTTCCACACGCGATTTCATCAGGGTACGTGTATTTCAGGGTGCGGGGGAAGTTTCAAACGCCATTTCAGCAGGGTACGTGTATTTCAGGGGTGCGCGGGAAGTTCCACACGCGTTTTCCGCAGGGTACGTTTATTTCAGGGGTGCGCGGGAAGTTCCACACGCGATTTCAGCAGGGTACGTGTATTTCAGGGGTGCGCGTGAAGTTCCACACGCGATTCCATCAGGGTACGTGTATTACAGGGGTGCGCGGGAAGTTCCACACGCAATTTCATCAGGGTACGTGTATTTCGGGGTTCGGGGGAAGTTTCACATGCAACATCAGCAGGGTACGTGTATTCCAGGGGTGCGCGGGAAGTTCCACACGCGATTCCATCAGGGTACGTGTATTACAGGGGTACGCGGGGAGCACCACACGTGAATTGCATGTGTGGGTCCTCCCAGGTGTTCCCTCTACACCCTCCACGGCCCCTGCAGGTGGCTCACACCACAGGGGCCTACCCTGCACATGTCCTGCATGCACCATGGCCATGCCCCCCAGCCAACCCACATGTCAACTTGCACTACTGCCCCCCAACGCATGTCCCCCTGCACCCCCAGCCACCAGGGGCCGCCTCCACCAGGCTCCCACCCATGTCTCCCACCACCCCCACCCCCCAGCACCGTGGGGCACCTGCCAGCAGGCCCCCACCCATATCTCCCACCACCCCCACCCCCCAGCAGTGCAGGGTCACCCTCCACCAGGCCCCCACCCATGTCTCCCACCACCCCCACCCCCCAGCACTGTGGGGCACCTGCAGCAGGCCCCCACCCATGTCTCCCACCACCCCCACACCCCAGCACTGTGGGGCACCTGCCAGCAGGCCCCCACCTATGTCCAACTCATGTTCCCCAGCCAACATGTCATCACAATGTAGATCCCTGGTCCCTATGGTCAGCCTCCAAATGCAAAACACCCACCCGAGTATTGCATCCACCCACTCATAGTTGGCAATTACATGACAGAACACCAATTGCAAGTTCCGAAACAAACACATTTCCCTCACATAAACCCAATGGGTGTCAGTGAATCTCAAAACCCATATCATGATATGCATGAAACCAATGAGATACTACACATTGAAGTTCGATAAAAAAATATGTATTAAAGGAAACATAAATAGAATCAAAAATAAAGAAACCGAAATGGGAATGTACAAAAATGAAAAGAAGCATGTCCGTGAAAAAAAGCAAAACCAAAAATCATAATCCAAAGTAATGGTGTCCAAAGTCACCGTCCACAAAACAAAATCCAATGGGAAATAAAATTGAAAGCCATTGCTCCATGGTTAACATGTGAAAGAAAAATACAATCCAACAGTGAACTATGTACATACAAACAAGCCAGGGCCCATTATCCCAACAAAAGAAATGAAACCTATCTAACTACACTAACTAATAAAATAAACTATATACAAAAATGTGGCCAATGTCCAAAAGGTCCAAAATAAATCCCAAAAAAAAGGAAACCTAACACTACCTACATAACTATGTACAAGGGCAGCAGGCTAGTTTGACGGCTCACTTTTGGATGTCCCGGGCCAGGGCATCATCGAACTCCTGCTCAATGTCCCGGAGGCGGTCCTCCTCCATGGCACTGAGGGTCCGCAGGGCCATCGACGTGTCCACCTCCAAACCACTGCGGATTGCCTCGAGGCACTCGGCCCGCCTCAGGGCCCTCCGCATGGAGTACTCCGCCCTGACCATTGTGAGCTGTGCCTCTTCCGGCCACTGCCGCTCCGCATCTATGGCGTGCCCCAACCGATGCCACATGGAAGACACTCTCTGTCCTGGGTCCTCCTGCCCTCCGGCCGATGCCTGCCCCTCCGATGTTGAAGGCCCCGAGCCTTCATGGCTCCCACCACGTTGCTGCTGCTGCTGTGCCTCTGCCCGTGCACTGCCTCCTGCTGCCTGCACATCCTCCGCCGGCTGGGGTGCAGTCGTTGATGTGGCCACCCCTGCTGGACGTCCGACTCCCGACTGTGGCAGGGATGCCTCCTCCACCAGCCTGGCCGCACCGTCAGAGGCAGCTCCACAGGGCACCCAGGTGACTGATGGGTGGGAAGATGGCATGGAGGACGACTGGCGCGTAGGGGGTTTAGTTGAGGAGGGGGTTGTAGCAAGCCCCATCATACGGAGGAATCCGGCCTGGGTGACCTGACCCAGCAGGCTGACGTGGTCAACGAGCCATTCGAGATGACGTGCAGTCTCCTCATGGAAAGACTGCAGGTCATCTCGCATGGCCCGTTGACGCAACGCCACACCAGTCAGAACAGGCTCAACCCGGACCCGGATAGCCACGTCCGCAGGCAGAGGAAGGCCAGTTGTCGTGAGCTCATCCCCTGCCTGAAAACGGGTCTGGACGTAGGCAACCCTGCTGGTGCAAGATGATGCAGGGACAGGATCAGGGACAGGATTGCACACAGGCACCTCTGCGGCGCCAGTGCTGCCTCCTGTCCCTGGTCCTGCACTGCACCACTAGCACCAGTGGGATCCCCACCTCCAGACCCCGTCTCTATTGCTTGCACGGCCTCCTCCTCCACCAAACCCCCCATCAACCTGGATGACTCCGTGCCATCATCCCCTGTTGGGCCCTGTGGGGCCCCAGCTGCCCCTTCTGCTGCCGAGGAGTCCAACTCCAACCTCCGCCTCTTGGACCTCCCCCCGGTAGCTGCGGCCTGGGACGCGGCACCGGACTCCTCACTCCCCGACGAGATGACAACATGGGAGGGGAGCCGGGCCTTGCGTCTCCGGTTGGCGGTGGGATGCCCGCCACTGTGCTCCACAGCACCTTCTCCGCCCTCTTCATCAGTTGACGCTGCAGACAGGGAGAAATAAAACACAGGCATCAGGGCACTGTACAATGGACACATGCACACATGACAGTTGTACATGAGTGGCATTGGCAAAACTCAGACATGCCATCACAATCCCCAACACACATGTCATTTCAACTCACACACATGAGCCATACCACAGCCATATCACAACTGCCAGGACCATCCATACACATACAACAGCATGAGCAGGCAAAGGTGAGCCAGACATCACATGCAACACAGGAAGTGCACCACACATGTACACACAACACCCCACTTGCATGCATGTCTACACCTCTACCAAGTGTTGCAGTGTTCAGATGGGCATCCATGTCACATCTGCCAATCAGGCTTCCACATACCGCTGTCACATGCATCCATGTTGCATCACTGTTGCACCCTTGTCAAATACACACAGATGCACATGTACACAGTGCTGATACATGCAGCTGAAAACAACATACATGCGTGACATCACGGACATGTCTACTTACATACACATTCATCCAAACATGTGTGCCCACACAACTGCATTTGGCATGCAAGCCTACACACACACGCACCATCAATGTCTCACACATTCCAGCCCTTGCATGTGTTAGCCCCACGGCCATGTACACCCCCACCCATACTCGACCCCATACAAACAGATGTGCAACCTGCACACTACTGAAAAATCACCACACGCTCAGCTCACAATCAGGATGCATGTACACTTACCGCTCGACTCCAGACGGGTCTGCCTCTCAAGGACCTGGACGTGGAGCGCTGGGGATATGCTTTCCAGGGCCCACATCAGTTCTTCCGACAAGTGGCCCCGGCGCCCCTTGGCATCCGCTGCCTTCAAGAGGTGCCAGACCTTGTTCAGGGTCCTGGACCTGAAGTCCTCCCAGCGCTTCTTGACATGTTGGAAGTCGCGGACTGCCACCCCCTCCGCATTGATGGCAGTCACGATGTCAGTCCAGATCCGGGTCCGTCCTTCCTTGTCGGCGCGGGAACTTCCGAAGAGGGCATCATACTGCCCCAGGACTTGCTCCACCAGGACACCAACTTCGGTGGCACTGAAGCTGGTGCCCCTCTGCCTCTCTGGCCGGGGGTTGTCAGTGGTCTCAGATGGTGTTTAGCCCTGACATGACAACCCCAGAGGCAGCAGTGGGTGGGCAACTGGGTCCTGGGGCTGGGCTGTGGAGCGATGGAATCCCAGTCGGGAGTCTTCGGTTCCAGCAGGGGTGGTCACAGCAACAGCACCCCTGGCTGATGTGCAGGCAGCAAATGGCAGGGCACGTGGGCAGCAGGCAGTCAGGCAGCAGCAGATGGCAGGTGGGAGCGTGCTCAGGGCTCTGGGGGGCAGTAGTTCGGCCTTCTGGGCAGGAGCGTGGTCTTCCGTGTTCTTACGTGTGGCCAGCTTGATACGCAGTGATTTGGCACGTGAAAATTCGGCACGTCAGCGTGTAATTCGAGGAAAGGCCCTTAGCACATAAGCGCATCTGCACGCATACACAATTTCATTTGAAAGAAGGCCCCTGAAGCGCAAGCGCCCCTGTGACGTGACGCGTACAGACGTGCATGGGCATTTCAGAGCGCGTGAAAAACTGCACGTCCGCGTGTAATACAAGGAAAGGGCCCATGCGCGTAAGTGACGTGAGGCGCGCGTGCGTTTCCCTCAGCACGGGTTAAAGTTGAGCGGGCCCAGCAGTTCGCTGTACGTGCCTTTCGTGGAGACCGACGTGTGTTGCTGCTTCCTGTTGTTTCGCGCGCCATCACAACTTCACAGCTATCAAGGACGTATCTCTTCTTTTGGCGGGGGTATTGGCTACGCGTGTTTTTCTGCATCGCGCTAGTCAGACGTTGAGTCGCACATGCTCTTTTTCCCACTGCGGGTGCTCTTGTGTATTGCACCCATTTTCAATGTCATAGTAGCCTGTGTGTCCCACGCGTACGCGTTATTCGTGTTACTGGGTGCCACCGCGTACTGCGGGAGGTTGAATCCACGCACGTAGGCTGCAGGGTTGTGTGCACGGTTTTACTGCAGTTTTGGGATGCCTGAGCGTTGCGTGACCCGTCACCACATCACCGGGGTCACATACAGCCTTGCAGGTGCAGGGGGGCTGATAACATCTTGCTTCCCACCCCCTTCACCCCAATTGCCCAGGTCAATTGTGGTGTACACCTCCCATTGGCACCACTCCATCTGTGCCAGCACTACTACATCAGTGCCATGGTTGGGAGGACACCAAAGGTGAGGGGCGCCTCAGCTGGGTGTCCTCCTCGTGGCGGGCGTGGTCGGGGATGTGGCTGTGGTGACCAGGGGGTAGGGGGACTCCAGGGTGTCCAGGGCGGCCACAGAGGGGGAAGAGGCAGGGGTGCGCCACTTGATCACAATGTTGTGCCATGTGTCGGTGCAGTCATGCCACCACCCCCTGTGGTTCCGGGGGATGCAGCTCCTGCATCTGGCACTGGCACCCGTTTGACCCGGCAGTCCGTTCCATCGACTGCAACGGTCCCAAGGGTAGTGGTAGCTGCAGGTGCAGCTGTGGACACCGCCACCCAGGCTCAGGGTCTGCCAGAGCAGGCTGCGTTGGCACTTGAAGAGCCCTTGGTAGATCTCCAACAGGCCAGGGGGGAAACCATAGGGGCAGGCCGGGCTGCTCGGACCAAGACACGTGTCCCTGGGGCAGTCATGTCATCTGCTGCCCCGAACAGCCGGGTGTTGGCAAGTGCAGGGGCAGATGCACCCAACAGCACCCCGGTTGTGAGTCTGCCAACCAGGACCGTTGCGGTCAATGACCCTGCCACAGCTGATGTTGCTGCGCAGGGTCCATTAGTGGGCACCCAGCTGCCACTGACACAAGTCAGAGCTCTGGTCATCCCTCCACCTGCCACTCCCTTGGCTCAATCCACCAAACCCACTGGCCATACTGGTCAGGGCGGCATTAGGCAGCCAGGGTCTGCGCCACAGTCCAAGAGGAGGAAGGTTGCACCTGCAGCACAGGCTGGGACCCCACACACAGCCACGACCTCCTGCACGTCGAGGAAGAAGCCTTTCTGTAAGCAGGAACTAGACTTCCTCGTTGTCTGCGTGCGGGGCCACAGCCGTGACATGCTAGTGGGTGCCAATAGTCAGACTACGGCTGCCCAACGTGACACCCACTGGAAGCATGTTGTGGAACATGTCAGTTCATTCGGCCATGAGGTGCGCACGGCGCAAGAGTGCAAAAAGCGTTGGAATGACATCAAGCAGGCTAAGCGTGCCTCTAATTACAACTTGAGTCTCGTGACTGGCGGTGGGCCTGCACCAGAGGAGGAAGAGCTCACTCCGCATAAGGCTCTCGTTGCGGAGTTAATACCACCTGAATTGATCGAAGGAGTGGGAGAGATGCTGGACTTTGATGCGCAGTCCAGTGAGTGTTGATGCGTGTTTGTTGAGGACGTGTGTGTTTCACTTGTGGGATGTGTTGTGCATGATTGCTGCTACATGTGACGTGTACATGGTTCTGATGTGTAAGTAATGCAATGCTTCCGTCATGCATGTCTCCTCTGCCTGCATGCGGGACTCCATGTAGGCATGCTCCCTTGCCCCTCCTCCGCCACTCTGCACCCCAGTTCCACCTTTGCACTGGTCTGCTTCAATCTTGCCAATGTGTACTTTCTTGTTCATGTGTCCTGTGTAGATGCTAACTTCCAGCGTAGAATCTGCCAGACATATGCCGTGTGGTACAGCCTTAGTACTCGATGCAGGGTATCTCACTTGTACTGTGCATGGGTCAGATGTCCCGCAGGGCATTGCACTCATGCCCCTATGTGTCCTTGGCTGGATGATCACTGTAATACAAGTCCTTGGTTACATACATTGCCTGCCATCTCATCAGCCTTCCCCTGTCAACTGTGGCTCAGTCCTGCGTTGCACACATGTTTAGGGTCTGACAATCTGTGTGGCTCACAGGCCTCAGCCTGTTCAATGGCCAATGACTCTGTCCAACTCTTGTTGTGTCTTCTTCACATGTGGGCGGCCTCCAGAGTTTTCATCATGTGTCCTGCCTACTGTCCCAGCATCATTTGCAGTGGTGTCACTTGAATCACATTAAGCTGTTGATGCCAGTCAACACTGCCTGTCAATACACAGGTGTATGGTCAGCCTTTTGATACCATGCTAGGCATCCCTGCTTTGGTACTGGGGTAGAGGGGTGCTTGGCTTCTAGATATGGTACACATTGAATGCACAATGCACGTAATGTCTATATTTGAAATTGCACTGCCTTCACATTTCCTGGCACATACCATGGAGTCCTTGTACATGTAGGTAGTGAGTGGCGTACACATTTTCTGCACTGCATAGACCCACTTCCATGGAAACTGCCACCTTTCAACAGGTCTGATCACAGAAGCTATTCAAAGTTGACCAGGTTATTCATGCATGCCAGGTTATATGTTGTGTGTCACATGTCTGCCGGATGTGTTTGCTGTCGGTGTGTGTGTGTGTGTTGTGTGCTTCTGACATGTGTAGTGACCTTTTTTCTCTCTATTTTTCAGGTGATGATGCAACGGAGGTGGAGGATGGTGTTGTCATTCCAGACACAGGGTTGGTAACACCACATCAACCCGGCACTAGTGGGGGTCGTGGGGTGGTAGGCCACGAAAACCCCCAAGTGCTGCAGTCCATCTTGTCTCTGGTTGACTATGAGTCCAGCCTTGATGACGACTCTGACGTCCATGTTGAGTTGGATGAGCATCAAGTCCATGTGTCAGGGGTGAGTGATTCTGATGTGGACACTCCTCTGTCTGTGACCCCTGCACTGAGGGATCAGACAGTTTTGGTTCCTCCGCCCGTGGTGGATCGGGACACAGGGTCACCCTCCACACCAGTCACTGATGTGCCTGGGACATCACGTCGACGGGGGCATGTAGTCGTGCAGCCGCGGGCGGTGCCAACACAGCGAGGACCCCCGGTCCTTGGGTCCCGCAGGGGTCAAGCCCGGCAACGCGGTCGCTGTGCGCAACCGCAGTATACTGAGTGGGAGCAAGACATGACTGCCAATTCCGAACGGCAGGGGGCAGCAATGGAGAACATCGCTGAGAGCATGGAGCGTGTGGCCCGATCTGTGCTCCCCCCTGCTAGGCAGGTGCTTCTCCAGCAGCAGGCGGCATGGTCCACAGCCCGCTCGCTCAGACTGGGCATGGCGGCCTCAGACAGGGCACGCCGGGCTGAAATGTCGTCTCTGCATCAAGCAATTGCTGCTCACGCAGAGGCGGACATGGATGCCCTGAGGGAGGAGTATGCTTCCCTCAGATTCACTCTGGGTGTCCTTATGATGTCCCAGAGGCAGCAGGCAGAGGAGAGGTTTGCACAGCTTGAGCGTACCATCTCGGCTGAGCTACAGCAACAGTTGTCCAGCCAGGCCTTGCAGGAGGAACTCTGTGTTACACATGCTACCTTGCAAGAGGAAGCACGTGTATCACGTGAGGTCCTGCATGCAGACCTAAGTCACATCGCCACACAGAACCAGGCTCACCCGTCCGGCAGACTTGCTGCTGATGAGGGGCAAGCTGCGGCTAGGCGTGGCCAGGCTACTGTGCCACGTCCTCCTTTACAGGATGAGCCAGACTCGGACGACCATCTATCTCCCACATAGGTCGGGCTGTGGAGGCGTTGAGCCCATGGAGGTTTTTTTTTTGGCTCAGCATCATCGCATGTGGATGTTGAGCAGCACCCTGTACCTCCCCCCTCCTGGGTGCCTCCCCTCCCCCCGGGTCGTATGTGACCATTTTTGATTTTTCTTTTAGTTTAGTTAGTTAAGTTTCTGTTTGATAGTTAGTTTAATTAGGTAATGTAGGTTTTCCATTGTTAGTGTATTTAGTTAATAGTTGATTTAGTTTAAAATTGCTGGTCTATTGTGCTTTCATGTGACGGTGCGGTGCTTTGTGGCCTTTGAAGGCATCCACTGTCTGTTCCAGCTGGGCCCTTCAGGCTTGTCTTGTGTATGTGTTTGCTGCTTGGGGCCCTTGACTCACATATGCCACTCCTGCCTCCCTTATCCATGGGCTCGCAACGATGGTTCGGTGTTACAGAATTTTACACAAGGGCTTTGGACTGTCATATCTGTGACATGTCTGGTGCTGTGTGACTTGTGTTGACACCCCTAGTGGGGATGATTTTGGTGTTATTGTCCACTGTTCAGCTTTTGCTAGATGGGGTGTGTCATGATTAATGTGTACATTCATTGCTATGCATTGTGTAGTATGTTTCATATCTTTACTGTACACGTGCTTGTTGCAATTCATGCTGTAGATAGTGTTCCACACTTTGGATGTGAAAGAGGGACTGATGGTGTGATTTGTGATGTGACTCTCTGACATGGTCAAGTAATGAGATGCCTGATGAGACACACACAGATGACTTAGAAGCATTAATCATGTGTTTCTTGCCCTTTCTGCAGGGGGATGAGCCTCCAGAGCACCTTTGCCAGCAGACATGGCCCATTGGACGACGGAATTCTGGACACGTTTGTTGGTGCCCACATGCACATGTCTGCACAAGCAGAGGCACAGGGATTGCAGACCCACATCCTAGAACTGCTGACATGTTCCAGGGAACTCCAGGCAAGGTGAGCAGCACAGGGGGGCCACGACACAGCAAAGCTTGCACCAGGCGAGTTGCACATGCAGGCTTAGTCACAGCACTGAGGGTGAGCTTAGATGAATATTGGTGTTGAAGCACACAATGCAGCTCAGATGTGTTGGTGGACTGATGGCTGTTGATATTAAGGTTGTCTGGGACACATGCAGGGGCAGTGGAACATACCCTCCGGTACACCTAGGTCCATTGAGGCACTTCTATCAACCATGTAACCTTCCGAGATATGGAAAGGGGCAGCTCACAGGGACATACAGCAAGGGACATACTCGGGTGCAGTGCATGTCTTTTCCATGTACCTTATGATAAAGGCACTGCCAACTTTGTTTCGGTCATGGTGGTACGCGACTTGCTCAGAAGTCATGGCTTGCTATATGGGTCAGTCTGCTTACCCAGGGAACATTGCATGTTGTGTGAATTGTGACACATTGGTGTTCTATTTGCCATGCACCCACCGGCGGCTGACTTACTGCATTGACTGTGTATGACCCGTCACAGGGGTGATGTCATATATGGGTAGGAAGCATCTACACCAGATTGTCTGTTTGTAGAGTAGTTTGTTGCTATGGGGCATGTTTGGTGTTGTGTTTTTGTGTAATTGGCACGTACAGGTTGTTGACTGTGGCTCTCTTTGCTGCATTGCAGTGCTCCTGTAACCGGACCTGAGAGTGTGCAGGCAGTAGGCCGGCACTTAAAACCAGAGCTAAGTGTCTTGTTGTTTTTCTTTCAAACTGCTCTGTATAGGCTTGCTGGGGAGTGTACTAATGCATGGATGTACGTGTGGTTCAATTTGGTATGTTTTTTCTCCCTAATCACCCGTAATCCTATGCAATTTTGAACCCTGTACCCTCTACCCGGTGTTCCTGCTTCCCGTACCTATCCAAGCAACGTTCCCTGACCCTCTTTCCCCGCTGGGGTTGCGGATGCCTGTGTAAGCCCCGAACTTGCAGGCGCCAAAACCCTAGAGGGGTGGTTGGTTCGTACCACTCCTGAGCCTGGACTACAGAAGGCCATGACACTGATGTCCAAGTTTGTTTGGATTGTGTATGTGTTCATGCAGGTAGTACATTTTCGTGCATTCCCTACTTTCATGTGTCATTCCTCCTCCCCTCTCCTGCCACTCATTCCAGTTATCCAGTGTGCCAACACCTGTCCCGACTGCATATCCCTGAACCTCCTTCCCCACCAGGGTCTCAGGGGCCTGTGTGAGTTTGACCTTGCAGGCACCCAGGACACGGTGGGGGTGGTTGTTTCATGACACTCCTGCGCCTGTACACGGGACCTGTGATGATACACATCCATTCATGGTGCATCATTCTATGTTATGTACCACACATGGTTCACATCCTGTTGTGACATTGTTTTACTGTGCTACCTTGGTTGTTGCATCATTGTGGTGGTACTTGGCCTTTGTGAGGTACTGCTATGTCAAGTCATCTACTAGAGGGTGTTCTGGTTCGTTTTTATGCCTTGGATTTTGTGATTTTGGAAATGAGTGTGGATTCTGAGGGTGCAGGCACCTTTTTACACACAAGGTGGGAGATGGTGACGAAGGGTAAAGGTGATCCTGTGGCCAGCTGGAATTGAGGGTTGAGGGCTCCATGACCCAGGTGCAGTTGTTCAGTGGGTCATGGTCATTTGTGAGGGAGGGGGGGGTTGTTGTTGATAGTTGCCTTGCCCTGCAGTGTGATGGGCACCCTGACATTGTAATTGCGGTATTCTATGTACATGTTGTGTTCTGCTGATCAATGCCTGTTCATGTGTTGTGTTTACCTTTCAGGTGCGAGGGGATAGTTGTGGTTTGACATGCTGGGGTGTACACATGGTGAATGTTCACATGTGATGTGTAGAGAACACTGATGGTCACTTGATTGCACATGCATATGTTCAGTGCATGTCCTTGCTGATCCACGTGTACACTGTTTGCCTTCTGGTGCCCACTGCGTCCCTGCGGCACATGTTCTGTGATCAATTATTTATCCTGTACATGCCTAATTTGCTTTTTGATGTGGTCTGTCGCTTAGATGTGATGCTCAGGGTGTGCATCACACACAATGGCTGTTCACTGTGCTGTGCGCTGAGCAGTGTGTTGCAGGAGTAGGACACAGCACACAGAAGCTGCAGTGTTGATTTTGCAATGCACAATGTGCATGTAGACAGGCATTCATTGTTATGTTACGTCTACAACTCTTGTAATGCATTTAGAAATGACTTATTTTGGGTGTGAGGTTGTTGGTCAATCATTTCATCTGATTCCAGGTCAGGCATCAATGTCTGATGCCACTGTACATTTTGGACATGGCAATGTGTACCTTATTGTTACTGTGTTGGTGTATGGGTATTGCTTGCCATGTCATGTTGTGGTTTGGGAGGGTTTGAGTGACATAACAGTGATGGCCATGGCCTGTTTTGCAGGTGTGTGTGATTCACACCTTGCATGTCAGGGTCATCCGCTTCTCAAAGCAACTAGCTGGGGGTAGATCTCTCTCCGCGGCAGAGCCCTCCCTCTGGAACAGCCTTCCTCCCTCACTGGAACTTGAGGAGAACCATCTCCGGTTCGGGAAGCACCTCAAGACCTTCCTCTTTGCTTCTGGTTTCTCTCTGCCTCTCCCTTGCAAAATTCTTCACTGGAACTGCACTGGATCTGCAACTGGGCCACTCTCACCGACCTCGGTCCCTGGCCCAGCCACTCTCCACTTGCACTGTCTCCCTGGCAACCCCTGCACTGTGGTACTGTCTCTCTATCCCTACAGCCCCCCCCTTCCCAGCACTTGTCTGTACTTACCTTTGCAGTTGCCACCAGCTGGCCTATGTACTTGTTTTGGGGTTTACTTACCCTGTACTGCACTCCCCCCTCTCCCCTTCCCCTTGCACTTTTCCCTTCCCCCTACCCCTGCACTTGCACAATCTAAATGACACCTGGCCTAGTAGTACTGTTGTCTGTCTTCCCTTGTTCCCCCCTCCCTGCCTCATGGCACCTTGAAATACTTGTGTATATGCCATATCATGTCATATGTCATATGTGTGCCTTTTGGTCACACGGGATAGCTTGTGTTTAAGTATCTAGGGATGCAGACATTGTGGCACTTCCATGGCAACTATCTCAGGGGGGTAGGGTTGTGACAGTTGACTGTCTCTTTGTCATCATCGATTGTCACCTGGTATGTGCCAGGCCTGTGTGTACTTCGCAGGGGTGGGAGTTTAGGTGAAAAATGTGGCCACAAGCTGGGTCCGGGCTTCCTCGCCCCGTGCCCTGTCCCCTCCCATGGGCACCGCCTGTGCCTGTGGTTCGGGATGTGGGGGCACCACCATGTCCACCGGAACGCCCTGCCGTGTTGCAACATTGTGCAGGACACATGCTGCCACAATGATCCTGCACACTACTGGTGGTGCATAGAGTAGTTGCCCGCCAGAGCGGTCAAGGGAGCGGAAACGTGACTTGAGCACTCCAAATGTGCGCTCCACTATGGCCCTGGTTGCAATATGGGTGGCGTTGTATCTTACCTGGGGTGGTGTGTTGGGGTTCCGGATTGGCGTCATCATGTGGTTGTTCAGAGGGTAGGCACTGTCCCCTGGGGGGGTGATAATAGTTGAGATTATTAGGTTTTGGATATTTGTCTGTGTGTGACTTGCATGCATGTGCAAGGGCATTTGTACTGACCTAGGAGCCATGTGTCGCCAATCTGACCAGCTTCCAGGGCCCGGCTCAGGGCGGAAATTCTGTATATGAAATTGTCATGGGTGGAGCCAGGGTAGTTTGCATAGACAGAGGTGATGATTCCCTTTGCATCGCATACCACCTGTACATTGATGGAATGCCAGTGCTTGCGGTTTCGGTAGATATGCTCAGTGGCCCTAGGTGGACGTAGGGCCACATGGGTGCAATCTATGGCACTGATCACTTTGGGGAAGTGTGCCACCCTGAAAAAATCCAGGACAACGGCCTGCCTTTCTGCGGGTGTTCTGGGCATGTATATGTGCCTGCGGACTGAGGGGCGCGCTGTCATGATTGCCAGTACCTGGTGTAGGCAGCGTGACTGCGTGGCCTGTGAGACCTCCCCCACTATGGCAGTGGTCCGCTGAAATGACCCAGTGGCCAAAAAATGCAGGACATTGAGCAGCTTCTCCAAGGGGCTCAATGCTTGGGAGCAAAGGGTGGGGGATGTAAGGTCATCTTCCCACTCCCTGACCAGGTGTAGGATGATATGGGGTGGAAACCTATACCTGCCATAGACCTGGTCGTCAGGCATCCCAAAAAGGCTTGTCCGTGGTGCGAAAATGCGTGTCCTGGCTATTCTCCTCCTCCTGCGGTGTCCTACGATCAGTGCTGCGACAAATGGGGCTTTCATTGTAGCTGTATATACGCGTTTGTTGTTTGCGCGCACTTTTATACTGTGCACGGGGATGCTTCCGCCTCCTTCGTGTGGCAGACGCGTTGATGCCTGTGCGCGTCTTTTGCAGTGCGCCGGTTTCCCGTATTCGGATCCATGAATATGGGTTGTTCGCATGCATGTGGGTGTTCCGTGTAGTTCCCTGCAGTACTTCCCCAGTTACGCCTTCTTTTTCACGCCCTGTTCCCCATTCCGTGTGTTACGCCCACTGTTCCGCCCACTTTGATTGTGTGCGCCACGCTATGTGCGCTTTTGCTGTGCGCATAGCGCATGCCGTGTATGCCTGCGTGCGCCATGGCTGGATTGGGCGCACGGACAGCGGGAAACATGCGCAGCGTCTTCCTTGAATGGCACGCGTGCGCGTGCCCTGCGTTTCTCACGCTTGCGCTCCCTTGCGTCTGCTTGCGCATGGATTTTCGGCACACGTTTGTTCCATGAATCGGCCCCTAAGAGTTTCGCTCAAAATACAATGTACAACTTATTTTACATCATTGCACACTAGGGCCTACGTGTCTTTGAAGCAAATCTACTTCCAAATGTGAACAAAGCAAGTTCCAACCAACAGGAGAAAAACAAGAATAAATATATCTAGTCTCATTATAACTTCACAGTTCTAATTGGAGGGAACCCTTATATCACTGGGATCATCTAATCTTTGTGGACATTCATTAACAGTCCATTCAGGACAAAAATAATTTTATTTCAGCACAAGAATACTTGGCAATTGCCATTATTTTCTGGAATGAATGGGGGGAAACCAGCTATATTATTAATCCCTGTAATTCTAAAAGGTACCTTGTACATCACCCCGTAAAGCAAGATATCATTTGCTGCAGTAAAAACCAAGGGAATTAATAAGGATGTGTTACTGGCAGAGACAAATATGTCCTGCACATTTAAGGACATTGGGGCCTCATTACGAGATGGGCAGTAGCCATGGTGCTATTAGCACCATGGCTGCCTCCCATACCGTGTCCGAGTCCGGTCTTGTTCAATGGGGACTTACCGGTGCATTCTGACCCTGGCGGAACCAGTAAGTCCCCATTGAACAAACCATTCCCCATTCCCATTTGAACCACCATAGGACTCAATGGGAATGGGGAGGGCGCTAATAACAGGCTCGCGAATGGCAAGCCTGTTATTAGCACCCTGGTCCCTTAGCGGGACCCGTAAGGGACATGTGTTCAGACCACACGTTCCTTACGGTTCCCTCCAAGGGACCTCGGAAACAGGCGGTAAGGGATTACCGGCAACGGTCTCCTTACCGGTGCCCAGTATCCCTTACCGCCCAACTTGGAATGTGGCCCTGGGACTCATTACAAGTTTGCTGGTGCGCAAACAAGGGTGCTGTTAAGCTCACCGGCACCCTTGTTTGTGGAACGCCAAACTATGAGTCTGCCTGCCGGAGCCACTGTGCCCAACAGTCTGACCCTGCCGGGCACAGCAGCCACGGTTGGCAGCCCCGTCACAGTGCTCCCTTGTCCCCACTCCCAGAGAGACGCATAGGACTCTATGGGAATGGTGATTAACAATTTACCGGCTCCTGACTTGCTGGCCGCCAGACTCGGAATGAGCCACTGGTACTGGGGGGTAAGGTGCCACTAAATTATTCCAAGTCCTGCGGCAACCCGCCAGTTGCACCAGCACTGTTACCGCCGGACTCGGAATGAGGCCCAAAATGTTTTTAAATATACATTCACAGAGTTTCATTTACAGGCCCTGCCTCTCTATAGTTAATGGAATTTCATTTACTTTGATCGGGACATCAAACTTACATTTTAACTTTGTTGATTTAAATTTTGTGTACAGGATCAGCCTCTGGGATCTCACAGGCAATCTCTGTTTTTATGGTATTATCCACTGGTTGAAATTGGGAAGGCTGTAGGTCTTCAGTTCATCTGATTCTTAACAGCCTAATAGGACCAGGTTTAAATGTATCCTTTAAACTGGATCGTTTCTGGCTAAGGAAGCCTTTGGACTCTGTCTTCCTTTACATCTACAAATGTAGGCATCACCCAATTTGGGTTATGTCACAGGCAGAGAGACAATCCACTGAAGCCCAATTTTGGGTAGAGTTTGCATTTTTATGAGCTATGGTGCCCACCCACCATAGCATCATTCGGCACTGCATTGCAATAGATGGTTTCTGTGATTGGTTCTATTCTCTTTCTAATACTTAGCACAACGGCCCCCTTCATGTCATTAGTTAATTGAACTTGACATGCCCTAATGGGATGTATTGGCTGAAAGCGAATCCCTTTCTCAGTAGTGAGAAAGCAATAGATATCTCAAATATTCATTTTCCAAATATATCTCTATATGGACATATAATATTGGTTAAAATTACATATTCACATTTGTGAGAATCTTCTTGATAAATAGATGTCATTTATGCATGAAGGAATCATTAACATATGCAAATTATGCATAGCTTATACATTTTTTTTATTTTATTTATTTATAAAGCGCACAGCAGCCCAAGAGCATTGTGGCGCTGTTACACGAAATTTAGGCATATGGTACATGACATATACAGGAATCTTAGGCATATGATACAAGGTGTATACATACAGTTACTATTGGCATGAGGTAATACACAATACATATTGGTCTCATTTCAACAGCCATGTTTTCAGTGCTTTGTGGAAGGCTCCATGGGAGGGTTCAGCTCTTAGGGATGGGGGCAGTGAGTTCCAGTATTTGGCCACTATAAAAGGGAAGCTAGCTCCACCTACTTTGGTGTGTTTTACTTTAGGGATCGATAATCTGTCAGTGTATGGTGCTCTAGCGGGTCTGGAGGAGTGGGCTCTACCTATTTTCAGAGAGAGATAAGATGGGGCTGAGTTAGCGAGGCATTTGTGATTGATGGCTAATGTTTTGAAAAGGACTCTCTCTCTGATTGTCAGCCAATGGACTTCTCTTCTTGCTGCCATGATGTGTTCCCTTTTTGGGATGCTGAGGGCTGCCCGGAGTTCATTACTTTGGATGACTTGGAGCTTTTGGAGGTTTGTGGAGGAAGTGCCAGCAAAGAGGGCATTACTATAATCTAACCTAGATCCTATGACGGTTCTAGATATGGCGAGGCAGCTTGCTGTATAGAGGAATGATTTTGCTGCATTCAGTCATTTGTTGGATTATGCTGCTGATGAGGCGATGACGCTGGCCTGATGGGACATAGTGAGAGTGTCGTCTAGGTATACCCCTAGAGTCTTCACAGCCAGAACCGTGATTTGTATGTTTTCAATCAGGAATGTTGAGTATTGGGTGGTGAGTCTTTGTATAGTCGCTGGAGACCCTATTAGTATTATAATATATTCATGTTACATGCACATTATCTGTGTTTTTCTGAAGACTCCAGATCTTTGTTTTGTTCTTCAGGATGGCGAATGGTTCAGAAATTATAACTAAGAATGTATTTTCAATTATCATCTGTACTGCACCCTTTTAAAGTTGATTTTGTGCTGTACATTTGTAAGATACGTTTCATTTGTATGTGGCTTGACCATTTAAAAACAGAAACCATATGTTCTCAGAAATATAGTCTATTGAACAAATGAGGGGTCAGCAATGTGAAACTCAAGTATTTGTTTATTTTTCTCAACGTTCAACATTTTATTTTTTAAACCAAAATTAACAATGAACCCCAAATAAACCTACTCTACCACTGGTGATTCCCAAACTAGTCTAGGAGCTAAGGGAAAATCTCCTAGCATTCACAATACTGACCTGCACACTAAACTAAACAACACAAATATTTAAAGAAACATTAAAACAACATGAATGAATGTTTACGCCAACAACCAGTGTCTTGGATGACTTCTACTTGTCCTAGGCACATCTTGCTTCCCCAGGAATGTCCCAAAGTCAATTCCTCCATGGAAAAGAAAAGTCTTGTAAATTTCCAAAGAAATGAAAGTTCACACAAATAAAAGTCCTCTCTTAACAGTGCTTCTTTGATTGATGAAAAGATTCCCCATTCCACATTTCACAAAGAAGTCAACAGCACCAATGGGATTCCTGGATAGCCGCCTTAAGGAAAGAAGGAACAAAGTTGAATACAAAAGTGCCACTACTGCTTAAATACTCTTCTACTTGCAATCTCTGCAGCATTTATTATATATAATTTTGTCAGGATGCTTCTCCTTAATGTTTGTTCTCTCTCCTGCAACTCCCTTAATGAAACTGTGCCAGCAGACTCCCTTGCCCACAGTTGATTTTTGCTTCTGCCACATTCAATTACTACAGTTCTGACAATTGTATTGACGATCACAGTTCTGCTGCTGCTACTGAAAGTTATAGGCTTAGGCAACTTCCACAAGACCTCTTCGACCTCTCCAGGTTGTATTGCATTGTATTGTTTATTTATTTATAGAGTGCGCCGGGCAGTCAACCAAACAATTAAGTTTTTGGTTACAATTGCAGTAAAGTACAGTACAGTTACATCATAACAACAAAGATATGAATGTACAAGGAAACATTCCAATAGTATATACATGTGCAAAAAGGAAACAGTAAAAAAAGTAAAAAATACATACATGATTTATACATGTCATAGTTGGTCATCCAGGTTGTTAAAGTAGGGGTACATTAATACAGTTAGAACAGGTCTTGGAGTTATATGTCAGCGGTCATTGGAGTGTAGCTAGTGTTTGGCATTAGTTTTGAATGATTATAAGGGTGATGAAGCTCTTAAAGTGTCCAGAATGGCGTTCCAAAATTGTGCTGCCAGGACAGGGAAGCTAGAGCCTCCCTTTCTTTTAAGTTTAAAGTTGGGGATTCTGATGCTGTTGTTTTTTTTAGTTCTTTTATTTGTGCTTGATTCTATTACAAAGTAACAACATCTTTACAAAATAGAAATGTTAAATAAAAATATTAAATAATAATGTTAAATAAACATTGCAATATACTTAACACCTGAATTTAAAATCATCATTCAATAAAAATTTCATTATAAGACATTTCCTATAACAAGGGACAAAATTTGACTTTGCAAAGAAAAAGAGAAAGAAAAAAAGAAAGTAATAAAGATACGAACATACTCAGTTTTGGAATGTAACATTGATAGTATATCACTTTGCCTGAATTGGTGAATTAGCTTATTTAGTTTATCAAGCAATGATGTTAACATAGTTGTCTAGTTCCTTTCTATCGATTTACATAGACTTGTTAATGCATATATAAGAGGTTTATGATTGCCTTGCATCATTCTGGCCGAAAGAAATACTAAGCAATCAGTAAAATTGATGTTTACAAATTCCATAAGTAAAACAGTTCTTTGATGTTTAAAATGAGGGCAGCATAAAATCAGATGCTTTAGTGTTTCGATAGTTTCAGTACACGTAGGAAATCTCCAATGCTTATTTACAACATTCATCTTGTAAGCAGCCCAATTCGAAATTCTTTCTTTGGTATCTAACAGATTAAATTTGAACCGTAGGAAGACCTTACGGGTATGGTTACAAGGAAATAACACAATGTGATCATATCTCGGTATACGTTTTCGTGTGAATAGGTAATATTCCTTATAGAGTTTGTAAGATCCTATTTGATTGATGGTTATGCACCAATCAAGTTCAAACAGCTTTATTTTAGCATATGCAGGTCTAGTATGAACGTCATCCGCTGTGATATTGGCCTCATTGAGAATAACATGTATTCTTGTCAAATATTGGACCATCGAGGTCGTTGGCATTAGATCAATTGTTTGCTTCATCTTAACATATAGGGAGTTCGCCCTAGGATAGATAATTATCGCAAAGTTTGTTAGGAGTCGCCATTTCCAGAGAGTGGATAACGCTACTAGACCCAGCTCATGCCTTAGAACTGCATTGGGTAATGGCATTGGAAGGGACATAGCACGTTTCAAGGCTGTCCCTTGCAGTTGGTCCAAGATCGTACACATTTCAACCAGACATATATCGAGTGAATAGAGGATGACGCTTTCAATTTTCAACGTAAGAAACTCAATAAAAGGAGTTAGTGAGAACTTGCAGTATTTCGCATATATTACTTTTAACTGCGATGTGAGTGGTCTAATTTTATTATTTAGACGGTCAGTCCACAATTTGATGGAATTTTTCTTTGATAAGTAATACCCTAGGTAGATCGTTTCTACAATAGAGGGGATGGTAGTTCGCATAATATGCCATTGGGACTTTCCAGTTCGCTTCTGGACGCCAAATTTCATTACTGCTGTTTTAGCAGGATTGGGCGTTAAGTTATGTGCTATTGCAAACTCTTCAAATAACCATAGTTTAATTTGAAGGCCTGCCGGAGTGGGATCAAATAGTATAATATCATCTGCGGAGGCCGATTTTCACAGAGAACACATTTTTTGCATCCCATCCTTTGTCAAAATCTGCAAGATATAAATTGAAAAAGGTAGCGGCTAAATTGCAACCTTGCTTTAACCCTATTTCAGTGGTGATAGGTTTAGTTGTACGCCCTTCTGAAGTAAGCTTGATTTTATAAGAAGTATTGGTGTGTAGGGCTATAAACCAATAAATTAGCACCGGAGGAATTCCCATTTCAGTTAGTTTACCCACAATAAGTTCCGTATCACAGTGTCAAAAGCTGAAGACATATCGATGAGGGCGATGTAAACCGGATTCGATGATGCTTTTTTTGCTCCTGCGATGGCAAATGCCATTATCATGGCATTAAGCGAGGTGCTCATTCCTTTCCTGAACCCAATTTGGTATTTGGAGTATAATTTGTGCATCTCGATATGTTTTTCAAGATCGTGAAGAAGGAGAATTGCAAATAGTTTCGCTATAGTGTCAATTAAGGCAATGGGCCGGTAATTCTGTGGCAGGGCAGCATCTCCCTTTTTAAATATCGGTATGATGTTAGCCGAAAGCCATGAATCATGAATTATTCCCGAGTTAAAAATGGCCTGAAATTTGGTATTTATGATCATTGCCCATAGATTCGGGTCCGCTTTAAACAGGCATGGAGGGAAGCCATCAGGATCAGCTGATCTAGAATAGGTAAGTTTGGATATAGCCCACTTAATATCGGCAAAAGTGCAGTTTAAACCTGGAAGATCTTGATATATTAGTGGAGTAGTGGAAATATTCAAAAATTGTTCTGGTATCCGAAATTTGTTTGTGATATAGGAGTGCCAAGTGGATTCAGATATAGCATTGGGCGTTGAGAGTGACACTTGGGCGTTATTGCTTTTAATTGTTCGCCAGATGGTTCGTGTGTCGTGAGCTGTTACGGCTCTAATAAGATTACAATTAAGTTCATTATTTCTTCATAACCTTATCTGTTTTAGATTTTGTTTGTATGAAGCTACAATACGATTTCGCTGTGTTAAATACATTTCACGGGGAGTTTGTTGTTTTTTTTCAAAGCTCTTAGGGCCTTATTTTTTTCCCGCTTCTGTGTTTTACAGAGGGGGTCAAATAGGTGGTGATTTTTGATGACAATACTTTTTTTTTTACTGAAGTGTAGTAATGCTGATTAGATTATTTCAGCTTAAAGCTGTTTGATAGCACTCACAGAGATTCCTTCTATAATGTAGTGGTTGGCAATAGCCAACTTTACATATTGTATAAATTGTTTGCATAGAGCTTAGGTCCATCTAAGGGAGATTTGTGGACGATCTATTTTGCACAGCATATTAGAAGGATCAACTGCTGTGATGGAGAAGCTGAGTTTTAGATTGCCCAATAGCTGTGCGTAATCTCCAAATGCCATCTTAGTGATTTTTAGAGGTAGTGATGTTATAAGCAAACTGTGAGTGACAAATATAAAGTCAATCGTGGAGGTTTTTGCATCTCTTGACCATGTGGTCCAATTTGATTTTTGATCAGGTGGAATAATATCCAGATCCCAATCTTTTAAAAAGGTCCTCCATATTGTGCCTCTACGTTTCGATAGTGAGTTGCTTGTAGAGCCGCTAAGCTCATTATTAGTCCTGCAGTCACAGTTAAAGTCTCCGCCTAGTATTATTTCAATGTTTTCATATTCATGAGTTACGAATTCTAAACCGTTCTCAACTATATCAATCATCTCTTCGATCGAAGTATGGACCGGAAAACCATGGATATTTGTCTCTAGCAGTATCGCAAGCAGATTGTTAGCCGTCCACACAATTTTCGAATTGAACATTAAGGCATTGTCTACTGCTATCAAGATACCTTCGGAGGGGCGACCAACGGAAGTTCGTATGGCAGGGATGCAATACATTGTATAATCAGGTAGAGAAAAGGCAGTGGTTTTCATAGTTTCTTGGATCATTATTATTGATGGACGATTAAGGCAGTCTAACATTGAATGCCATTTCATAAGATTGAGGAATCCACACGAATTCCAAGATTGAAAAGATAGGGAAGTTTTTATAGGGAGCTACAATGTGGACAATGAGTCCTTAGATTTGAAGAAAGAGTTACGCATTGGAGCAAGCCACGGGAGGTCATTTGAAATGCCTGCTTTAATCAGAAGTTCATTAATAGCTCCATTTCCAACCTTATTAGTTTTTAGATCATGCAATAGATTGTGAATCGGAGATGAAAGCCTGAAAACATTCATACTGAATGAATTTCATTGCTTCTTGTTCATTTTCCAATGAATTTAGAACAAGGCCTTCTTCTTTGATGCCTTCCCTATTAAACCATAGGTATTTCTTGACAGCCTCAGAAGACAAATAACACACATCACGGTAGTTGTTTTCTGTGGATAAAGATACTCTCAGGATGTCTTCTGATTTAAACATCCGTCGTTGGGGGATTGGGGGATTCGACTAAAGAGTGTCAAGAAGAAGGCTCGGTTAATACGATTTGTGCCAAGTAAGTCACGCTTTCCTTCGAATCCTATGAGATGATGTTTTTCTGTGATAGTGTATTCTGTCTTTTCAAGTATGCGATCAAATGATTTTATGTGAGGGTCAGAGGCATTATCAGAAGAAGGGACGTGATTAGTCGTATTGATCGAATTTCCACTTGGTAGTTCGTTATCAGGATTAGCTTTCATGGATCTCTCATAGAGTTCTTTCCTCAGGATGTTTAGGATGTCGTGATGAGTTAGCATTGTAGAAGTTTGAGGTTCTGAAACATATCTATGTACCGGAAGGCCATGCACCAGTGTACAGTTCTGATCAGAGGATGGAAGTGCAACATGCAGATCCTGATTGTTTGTGATCAGAGAAAGTGAGTCCATGGAAGGTAACGATGAAAGTAATGTTACCTTTCCTAGGCCATTGACTACTACCTCAGGTCGAGCTATACTGGAGAGATCTATTTTACCAGTCCCAATAATGGAACAGATGGATTCAATAGTAGGCTCGAAAAGAGCAGAAATTGGTAGCTTGATACTAGTCAAGTTTGCGTTTGTGCTGGTAACAGTGGAGGTGCAGGTAGCTCATTTTTTCGTCCATTTACTACAGTTGTAGGACCAAAGGTGTTAGGGAGGTTGGTTATTCCTGTAGAGATTGGAACGGAATTAGAATTGTTTGTGAAGGCTTCACTATAGGTTTTTGTCATTGCAGTGATTGAAGGATCCAAAGGCAGAGTACCGTCATGACGGGTAGTTCGAATTCTGCCACATATTGGGAAATAATTGGCCAGGTTTGATTTAACTCCTGTCAATTGTGTCGAGACCTGCTCATTTGGGGGCTCCAAGCACACAGGTGAATTTTTTGATATCGCATTATTTTTTTTTTATTTCTTCGTTTAGTTGATGTTGGTGCGTCGTTAAACTCATTAGGATTTGTTTCCATTTCTTTACTGTCGGAATGAACAGATTTAATTTCTTTAAGAGAGTTTACTTTAGCAGGCATCGTCGACATTTTTGAAGTATTTGTTGGTTCATCGGTTAGTTTCAAATTAGGTTTTATAGATAAAATTAAGGCTTCTTGACTTTCTTTTGAAAGTTGCTGAAGATATATGTGATCCTCATCTGTTGATGTTTCAACAATGATAGATGGAGGCTGATTAATTGGATCAGTTTGTAAATCGGAGCCTTTCGTTAGTACATCAGTTCTTCTTTTAGCGTTCCTTTTAAGAGCCCTTTGATGGAGTTTTTTTAGCTCTCCGAGACATAAAACTGGGAGGCTTCTCAGTCGGAGGGTGTTCCTGTGGGTCTGACTGCATTTGTTCAAGTACTTTGAGCAGGGCAGTTGGGCTATCAGGGCCATTTTTGGAACAGGTAGCTATTGGGGTATATAGTGTTATGATAGTATTCATTTTTTCTATTGCTGTTGTTAGCTCGTTTGAAAGATTTTGACATTTGCATGTAACAGGATTTATCGATGCTTCCATGGTGGATAAAGAAGATATAGGAGTTTGTTCAAGACAACACTGGATGTTTTTATTTTTCGGGATCGGATTAGTCACAGGTGAATGGTTCAAAGTAGGTTCGGGTTTAAGATTTTTTAGTGTTTCGGCTGCTATAATGAACCCTTCGATGCGATCCATCTTTGAGGACATGAGTAAGAGCATTGATTTAATGTCCTTCAGTTCAAGGTGAGTCAGATCATGGCCATTGTCAAGTAAATCTAAGATCCGAATAATCACAGGGAAGGAACCAGGGGAATGTTGTATTTGACTCTAGTTGGGAGATGGTGATGGGTGAACAGATTTGTCGTATGTTAACACTGGTTCGGGAGAAAAGGTGATGTGCGATGGAAGTTGCTCTTTATTTATATCATCAACAAGTTCAATACTCATATCCAAGAGACTTTTAGAGTGATGCAGTAAGTGCGATTGAAAGGCCATGCGCTTTTGTCTCGAGGGCCAGAGGTGATTCAGAACAGCTTTTGAAGTCGTCAATGGCCTTACGTACTTCGGGGCTAATGGAGGGAGGAGAGATAGGAGGTACAGAAGATGCGTGAGACAGAGGGTGTATGGGGATCGGTGAATTTCCCTGCGCATGTACTTGAACAGTATGTGCAGCAGGACAGGACGTGGGTAACTCTTCTTTAAGAGGTGTCACAGCGTGAGCTTCAGAAGCTGCTGGTTCAATGTATGCGGTTTTCCCAAGGCATACAAGCGAGTCTATGTTACTGGCTGAGAGCGGGAAAGAGGTGAGTAGTTTGCCCTTGACACTTCTTAATCCGCTTGCCATATTTGCATCAACAGTTGCTCAACGTAGTGAGCTCAAAGAGGAGGTAATGGTGGTTAGTGGCGTTTTGTATTTAAGGTTATAAGCACATTGACAATAATAGAATAGAAGCAGTGTGTATGCTAACCAGTTCCACAACACATATATAGGTAGCAGAGTCAACGAACAAAAGGCTGAATGGATATGTAACCGGGCAGATAATGGACAACAATTAATCGCTCCCTTTCCGAGTTCCCTCCCTTTTGCACGATTTTGAGTTATTGGTAGCAACTGACAACCAGCTAACAGCAAACAGCGCTACTTAGAGCGCGTACTTGATGCGCGCGTGCAGATGCGCGCGGGCGTCAGTAGATAAGGGTTTCTGGGAAAAAGGGGCAGAGTCACCTACAAAGAAGGTAAAAGTTGGTAAATATAGAGGATGTATGATATATATTGGGATATATATTATAGTGGATATCCTATTAAAGTACAGTATATAAATACCATTGTAGGTCAAAGAAAAAAGTCCACATTTAGATGAAAACGCAACTGTCCCATGACGTCCTCAAGCAGGGGCAGCGTTCCTGACGAGCAAACAGCGCTACTTAGAGCGCCTACTTGATGCGCTCACGCAGATGCACGCCGGGCGTCAGTAGATAAGGGTTTCTGGGAAAAAAGGGTGGAGTCACCTACAAAAAAGGTAAAAGTTGGTAAATACAGAGGATGTATATGATATATATTGGGATATATATTATAGTGGATATCCTATTAAAGTACAGTATATAAATACCATTGTAGTTCAAAGAAAAAAGTCCACATTTAGATGAAAGCGCAACTGTCCCACAACGTACTCAAGCAGGGGCAGAGTTCCTGACCAGCAAACAGCGCTACTTAGAGCGCGTACTTGATGTGCGCACGCAGATGCGCGCGGGCGTCAGTAGATAAGGGTTTCTGGGAAAAAGGGGCGCAGTCACCTACAAAGAAGGTAAAAGTTGGTAAATATAGAGGATGTATATGATATACATTGGGATATATATTATAGTGGATATCCTATTAAAGTACAGTATATAAATACTTTTGTAGTTCAAAGAAAAAAGTCCACATTTAGATGAAAGCGCAACTGTCCCACGACGTCCTCAAGCAGGGGCAGCGTTCCTGACCAGCAAACAGCGCTACTTAGAGCGCGTACTTGATGCGCGCACACAGATGCACCCGGGCGTCAGTAGATAACGGCTTCTTGGAAAAAGGGGCGGAGTCACCGTTGTAGTTCAAAGAAAAAAGTCCACATTTAAATGAAAGCGCAACTGTCCCACGACGTCCTCAAGCAGGGGCAGCGTTCCTGACCAGCTGTTGATTTGTGCCATTCTGATAAGACGTTCAGATGTATGCTTGGTAAATTTCTCAGTAAGGTATGCCGGAGCTTTGTTGTTGAGGCACTTTTATGTTAGGTTTAGTGTTTTAAGATTAATTCTGTCTTTGATCACTAGCCAGTTAGAGGATCTTCTTTGGTCAGATATGTGTGCTCTTAGGGTATTATTTTAGACAGTTTGAAGTTTGTTAGTATTGTGTTTGCAGATTGTCCAATATATCAAAGAGCGGCTTTGTAAATATATTGTACAAAGTAGGGGAGACACATGACCCCTGCAGTACTCCACATGTGATGGGTACAGGGTAAGCTGCTGAGGAGGGCGAAAAGACTCTTATAGTACTATTATCTAGAAAGGAGTTTATCCAAGTAGTGACCTCTGTGGAGATGTTGGCAGCCGATTTGAGGTGGTTACATAAGACTTTGTGGTCAACCAACTCAAAAGCAGCTGACAAGTCTAGGAGTAGGAGAATGGAAGTTTCTCCTCTATCTTTTCGCTCATATAATTGGTTTTTGAGATTGAGAAGGACTGTCTTAGTCCCATGTCTAGGTCTGAAACCAGCTTGTCTGGTACCTAATAAGTTGTTAATTTCCAAATAAGATTGAATCTGTATAGGCCTATAGTTGGTCGGGACGCTAGGGTCCAAGTTAATCTTTTTTAGAAGGGGTAAAACCGAAGTGACTTTGAGGTTGGTTGGTATAGAACAGGATTTTAAAGAAGAATTAATGAAGCTGGTAACGAAAGGAGGTAGGTCTTTTGCAGCTTCTTTGATGATGGATGCTGGGCAAGTATCCCCGAGGCATCGGGAGGGTTGGAGTGAGGTAATGATACTTTCAGCTTTACTAGTAGAAACTGACCTGAATTTTAATTGGTTGAGTGGTTTGATTTGGTTGTTGGCTAGTTCTTTCAAGATGGCTTCTTGAGTGGCAAGCTCAATCTTGTGAGTATTTTTTTGGCAGAAATGTTGTTTTGTAGCATTGTGATTTTATTGCATAGGGCATTTTGGATGTTGGTACACCAGATTCTGTTTTTAGTGCAAGTGTCTATAGGCGCAAAAGGAGATTCTAATTCTCCAAGAATGGAGAAAATGTCCCTGGTTCTTGAATTGGCTTTTTTAATTCTGTCATTAAAAGTTTCTTTTTTTTGTTTTGTATAATTTCCTTTTTGTATCTGTCAGTGAGGGAGGTGAGGAGATTTTTGTTCTTGGTCGATGTTTTTTTTTTCTCCAACTAGTTTCTGCCTGTCTTTTTTCTTTGCGTAGAGCTTTTGGGCGAGGGGTAAACCATGTGTTGAGATGAGCCAGCGGTTTTGCTTTGCTCAATTTCAAAGGCGCAATGGTATCTATAGCTGTGTTAATAGTATTATTGTACAGATCAACCAGTTATGTTGGGTCGGTAAACAGGTAGGAGGGATTAATAATAGGATGGATCAGCGGTAGGAGGTTTGTGACTGTTATATTCTTTTGACATCTAGTAAGGGCTGGTGGTGCCATAGGTTTGGTTACATTGGTTTGCAGGATGTCTTGGATAGTTAGCGAGATCAGGTAATGATCGGTCCAGATGCATGGTTCAGTGGCAGTAATGCAGTAGCTGCAATTAATATCTGTGACCCAATCCAAGGTACGTCCTTTGGAGTGAGTGGGTCAGTTCTTCCTGATAGTAAGGCCGGCTTTCTTGATAGTGTTTGCTAGGATAGAGGCATTAGTATCTTTAGGGTCATTAAGGCCCAAGTTGGAGTCTCCAAGTAAGATATTTTGTGTCCCAGGTTTGGCATTAGTGTTCAGGAGAGATGTTATGTCTTCTTCAAATGCTCCTAGAGGGCCAGGAGGTCTATAGATCAAATGTACCATAATAGTACGTGAAGGGGTTAGTCCCAGTTTAACTGAGCTCCGCTGAAGGTAATAACATAGGTTCTATCTCTTTGATATTAAGGACAGATTTGCAGATGAGTCCTAGGCCGCACCCTTTGGAGGTTTCTCTATCTCTTCTAATGATAGTGACATTGGCTGGGACTGCTATCATCAGAGCAGGTACTGCTGCTCTGTGGAGCCACATCTCAGTGGCAGCTAGGAAGTCTAGTTGTTTGCAGGTGATAATATCGGCAATTTCTGAGGTATGGGCTACAAGCGATCTGGCATAGATGTGGCCTCCCTTAATGAAATGTGTTTCATTTGTTGTGATCCTAGTAAGGGTTTTACTGATAATAGTAGAGGTTCCAGGGGAGCTGGTTCAGGGATTCAATCTAGGCATAGGTTCAGATTTAGAGGTGTTGTGTGAAGGCTGTGTAGACCTCGGTTGGAGGCGGCCATTTGTGTAGGCTGATGGTGGCTTGGACAGTCTGGATCCTAATCTGTAATTTCTCCATTTGGTGGAGCATCTCTGGCTAGGGTAGAGCTTGTTATTTGAGCATAAGGTCTGCTGGGAAACAGGTGAAACTTGCGTTGCTTGCATACCATTACTTCTACTGCTAGTTCGCTTTTGACTAGGGGCGAGAGATAGTTGGTAGGTTTAATTAGGTTGGACAGGGGTAGAGATTTTCTTATATGTGGTAGGATAATTTTTATGTGTGTTGCGGTGGGATTCACTTCACTTACTAGTGGGGATCTATTACAGAGGGCTGCCATAGTTCTTAGAGCGAGGAAAGCAAATAGGCTGAGGGTGTGCACAGAGTAGGTGGGCGGCTTGTCAATAGCAAAGGTCATGTCTCTGATGTGTAGCACAGGTACAGTGGTCGGACAGTGAAAGCAGTACCTAGACTGATTAGCAGTCCTTCTAGCTTGTAGGAATACGTTAATTTCTGCAAGCTCCTGTATTAGATAGCGTAGGTTAGAACAAATAGATTCATGTGCACCTAGGTGGCAATGTTTGTCTAATGAGACCAGGTCTGCGCGGTCAAGGGCTGGTTCACATGAGTTTGGTGTACAGTTGGCCAGGCTAGTGCAAATCAATTCGGTATGCAGTGGCATAGGCTGGTTCTAGTGAAGGCAGTAAGCTGTGGTGTGGGCTGGTTGGGGCAATAACCATAGGCTAGTATCTAGGCATAGCATAAGGTAGTTCGGATGAGTGCAATGTGCTCTGGTGTAGGCACATTCAAAGGGAGAGGCGGTGAACAGTTTTGTAGGCTAATTGAAATAGGTACAGTATACATGATCAAATTTAGAGTAATGCAGTATGCAGTGGGAATGGCTCTGAATGAATAGAAATGAATGCAGTGAACGCTGGTCTAGGCAAGAGGTGTTACAATGCGCCTATTGCATATATGTCATTCTAGCAGTGTAGTCTGTCAACGCTATCATGGCGAACGCATTTGAAGAGGCAACTTGAGTAAACACATATGAGACAGAGTATAGTGTAACAGTAGTGTGCAGGTGGTCGTTATTCGAGTTCAGGGTCAGAGCATGGAAAGATGTTCTTCCAATTAAGCAATCCGTTTCGCCAAAGGTGTGGTTAGGCAGAATTAGGGTAATGTGGCTCCTTGCATAAGTTACACATCAGTCAGTAATTGTACACATAAGTGAGTAACACATCAATCATATTATATAAGACCTAGAGCTTGATAGATAGCGTACAGGCTGGTGCAGTTTGGGTCATATTAGGACCAATAGTGGCATGTAGACATCTGAGACAACAGGATTATACAACAGAAAACAAGTAACAGTTGAAATACTGTAGTGATTAATAAAGGCTGAAGGAGTTAAGTGGAGTCCGGTACGTATGTGTGGTTATGACCGTGATGAGTGGACCATGTACATAAGGTGACGACCAGTTAGGTGTGGAAAGAGCACTGCTGATCCTCAAGCAGGAATACAGAGAGAATACAATGGTACCATCCAGGCAGTACCATAGAGCAATGCAACGTGCATACAGAGGATCTGTTATAGTTAGACGGTCAGTTGGTGACCACTGTAGTGTTGAGGCAGTGCATACTAGTCCGTAGGGTGAAAAGGTATGTGTATACCCGCTGCACCCGACTTAACAGAGACTTAAGGAGTGATTCAGGCGCTTCAGATCTATAGTCGCGCCTGTGTATAGCGCAAGCAAGTACTCGAGTGGTTATGGGACGTAGCAGCTGATGATTGAAAGTTAGTTATAAAGTCATAAGGTGCTGAACAACTGATCAGGCACATTACAGGACCATCTTACAATGTAGGTGGCAGGGCGGGGTGAAAGGGGATAGGCGCCATGGCGCCTCCTGCAACGACAGGCAACGACAGAATATGGCCTTGTGTCGTGGGCCTTAGGGAGGAATGCTGGCTCTTGCCTTCCAGAGTGGTTTGTCAGGAGAAATAACTCACACTGGCCTATCACGGCCTGCGGTCGCGGATTCAATCATTGCTAGGCAATGAATATACAAAAGTGCTGGCGGACATTTTCAGACAGCAGATATAAAGTCGGCTTCTGAGATGTGTTGGTGAAGCGGTGAAATGTACTTATTATTGGCAGTAGTGCTGCGTTATCATGCACTGGCCTGCCTTGAAATTCACTCACCCATGAGTGCGTTGTTTGATCGCCAGATCGTACTTCTGTAGAGGAAGCTGCAAATGTGGAGATGTGGAGGGGTGGGCTCCAGCCCTTCCCAGTGGATGGCCACAGACTGGGGGCAGCAGGCAAAGACAGGATATGGCCTTGTGTGGTGGGCCTTATGGAGGAAGGCCGGCTCTCGCAAGGCACTCTTCTCTCTCATGTGGTAAGAGAGGGAAGCCTCTTTGCCTGTCATTCTGCCTTGTAGCTACCAACCATAGTTATTTTGAACAAGTACCCAGCTCCCTTCCCCAGCTTCAATGACAAATCTCTGAGGTAAAACAGCTTCAACAACTCTTAAACAACAGTGTTCAGTTTTTAGGTGAGCTGGATATGCTGTAATAAGGTTGAATCTTTTGGCTTTGACCATACTTGTTCACTGCTCAGCTTCCACCACTTCTATAACTTCTGCTTCATGCTTCGGGATGTCACAATCAGTCTGTTTTCTAATAAAAACAAAATTATGCATACACCATTTCATTTTCCCTTTGAACTGTCACTTCAAAGCTGCACGTTCCCACCTTTCGGTCAGCTTCCTAGCCTCCAAGGTACTCCGGAAAACAATGTATCTTGCGCGGCATATTCAGATGTTATAATTGCACTTGTAATGCTTCAGGAGAGTCAATTAAGATTCAGTGGATTTACCAGCAGCATTCTCTGTGTTAACCAAGAAGCATGAGACCGTGCTGCATTGGGTTACATTTGTCAATGGGAAAAGAAAAGGCTTTCATGACACACAGGTCTTTCAGCTTTGATTATTTCATCATGTGTTACATTTCCCTGGTTAATTTGACTTCTCACTTCTATGAACAACTTTATCTCGCTTGAATATTCACGCGAGTGACAATACAGCTGGCTACTGTTACCAGCAAGGTATTTAAGTTGATTCAGAGTACGGCTCCTGTGGGCTGCTACTGCTTCCCGGCTTGGTTTCTTCAGCTACTACTGCTGCAGGCACTCTTGGACCCACACCCCTCTGGCCTCATCCTAGGAGAGACCTCAACTCTCCAGTTTCCCTTGCTAGTGAAATGAGCCCTTCCTCTGCTCTGGAGATGCTTCTGTGGTCGCACTTCCTTGTGAAATGCCAACCTCATGCTCTGCTTCTTCTACTTCTGCTACTGCCGACCTTCCAGCTCAGACTCCAGCTTCTTTCTACTTCTTCTCCTTGCAGCAGCATTTTATGCCCTTCAGGTGATTTAATTTGTTTCAAGTAAGGACTCTTTGAACTAATTGCCTGACACTGCCAAAAGCTATTAGGCTTGCCTGCATGACATGAGCTCCTGCCTGTCTCTTTAGCCCTCTTCTTTTTCACAGTATCTGAGCTAATCTGGGACATGAAGTCCATTGTAGAAAGTTTCAATTTCTCCACATCTTTAAAATGATTAAGTAGAGATTGCCCTCCCTTTATGTTATCATGATAGGAGTTAACATGTGCATACTTTTTAGTGACAGATGGGGCAGAAAAAGTCACAGGTTTGATGCTCCTGTTGGCAAACCTTTGGCCTTGTTAAGGATATGGATTTTTAGTGGTATTAAAGATATGGTCTTTAGGTTTAACACTAGGTTGAAGTACTTCTCTAGATTGTATCTTTTCACCCTTAGTAGGAGGCTGAGATATATCAAAATGACAATAAGCCCATTTCTCCTCTAAGTTTTGGATAAACACATTATTCCGACATGAAAAGTACTGTGTCTCAATCTGCAAAGTCACCCCCATACCCTGGTCTTGTTCCCACCCGGGTGATCTTCCCGCAGTACACCAGCCCCAGGTTTGGGTTCAGGACGTGTCTGCCCTCTCCTGGCCACCTCGTAGGAGACTTTCGGCAGGTTTTTAGTGGGGGATCCGCAGGATTCTCCACACAGCTCAATGGAACAGACTTGCTTCTTTGTGAAGTAAACTAGTCTCCAAGGTTAAGATTCAATGAATTTGTATAGGCATCTGCTTGTTTGTAATTGCACTTAATTCTTGACATTGCATCCATTATTTAATATGCCAATGTAGTCTTGTCAGGGCTCACAAAATCTACTAGCCCACTAGCATTGGCTAGTTGTTTTTATGAAGGGGTGTAGCATTTGCATGAAACTATGATACTCATCCTTGCTGGTGAATATGGGGATGTGAGAAATGTATTTTTCATTTACTGAAAACACACTTTGTTTACACTAAATGGCAAATACAAGTTTCACTGTGCATGCTTGACAGCATTGCACCAAATATGAAGTGTGCTTATAGTGAAATGCACCATTATACAAAAAAGTACTGGCTAATATTTTGTCAGCAGTAACCTTGGGGCAAGTGCATTTCTCTTAGCTCGAGTATGTAAACTAAGGGACTTGCCCTGCAGGCCTAGTGGGATTTTTAATAATTTGTAAGGCCTGCTTATAGATTAGCTATAAAAACAAGACCATGTTCTATACAGAACTTCTAATATAAAGCATACACTTAATGTTATTTTTGAAGTTTTAAAACAGAGCTCATTGTCTTTGGTAAACATAGATGAGTCATCCATCTTCCATGCCTTGTTCAAAATGATAGGCAATAGGGTCTGGACTTTACACAGAGCTTAACTGATTGTTATATCTGCATGACAGGTACATTTGGCATCATTTTCAGTTCACAGAATGTCCGTATTTTATGTAAAACAAAACACTCAGCCTTTCCTCACTCCCTCTCTCCATCTGGCCCCTTGCCCTGCTATTGGTTGCTCGAGCTGGGTCAGCTGACCCTATCTGAGCTACCAGGAGCTACCAGGAAAAACAGTGCAGGCACATTTCTTATTCACTGTGCTTTTGCATTGAGCAGAGATGCTGTTTTTTGCCGCTCCTGCAGTGGTCCATCTACTGGTGCCCTCCTTCAGATCCGGGGAGTGCTTTGAGACCAACCTGTCGGTTGCCTCCAATACCATCAATATGGATTCCGAGCATCCAGAGGCATGAAAACTGCTTTTCTGAACTGCTGTGAGGATATGCTTGCATATCTTTATTCAAACTCTCCAGTTGTTCTCATTGTACTTGATCTCTCCTCTGCATTTGATACAGTAAAACACTCCATCCTCATAAAAGGTTCCACAATACCCTATGTATCTCAGAGCGGGCACTGGACTGGCTGACCTCCTTCCTCAATGACCGTTGGTCCCAGGTTATTCTGGGCTTTCTCCTCCCCCACCCCTATCTCCACCTGTGGTGCCCCCAGTGCTCCAATCTTTCTCCCTGGCTCTTTAACATCTATCTTGCTCTGCTTGCTCACCTCATTTCCACCTTCTCCCCTAACTTACAGTGTTTTGCAGATGACACACAACTCTTCTTCAAACTTCCCTCTGACCCTCTCCGTACTTCCTCCATCATTCCTGACTGCCTACCTGCCATCCAGTCTTGGTGTACTTCCTATGATCTCTGCATCAATGCCAACAAGACTGAGACTCCCCCTTCTCTCTCATCTGGAGTCATAAACCTTGGAGTCATCTTTAGCTCCTCTCTTTCTTTCCTCCCTCACATACCAGACCTTGCCAAGAAGGCCCACATTCAACTTCACGTTCCTTTCCTCACTTTCCCCTAGAAGCTCAATACCTCTAGAGCTCTGGTTCTCTCTAGTCTAGACTGCTGAAATAGCCTTTCCCTTAAGCTACCCTCTTCTACTCTACGACCCCTCCAGCTAATCCAGAATAGGGTTGCGAGACGTATTCATGGCCTCAAGCTCAGGGACTGCATCTCTCCAGCCCTAAAAGCTCCCCACTGGCTCCCGGTTCCTGCAAGGATCAAAATCAAACCCCTCTGCATCAGCCATAAGGCTGTCTGGGGCCAGGGACCATGCTATCTACAACTTGCTCTCACCAAATACTCTCCATCCAGATCTTTAAGCTCCTCCTGCACCAACTCCCTCTGTGTCAAGCGCTTCTCTAAACAGAGAGCTGGTGGCCAACGTCTTTCCTCGGCAGGCTCCTTCTTATGGTACGGCCTCCCCCGTCCTCTTCATCATGAGCTGTTCTCAAATTCTGGAAGCTCCTCAAGACTTTCCTTTTAACCTCCTCCTTCCCTTCCTCCCTCCTCTGCTACACTCCACAGTTGATGAGATTGGTGACCAGGGCCCTTTTCTGTCTTATTGGGTCCTGTGCTCCCACCCCCAAACACCTTCAGCCTCTGCCTGCTCCCAGAACATTTCTTGGCACCCTTTGGCATATGCCACCACAGGCCTGCACCACATATTTAATGGCAGCAGTTCACTTTCACCTAGGCCATTACAGCTTCTCAATCCCTAGCACTTCCATCTTGGTACCCCCCACTCCCTTATCTCTTCTCTCTCTCTGCACGTGCACCATCTGAATGCTCACAAGGCCTAGTAGGTCTGCTTCTATCTGTCATTATTATATTTGATTTTCATTCCCTTGTTCCCTCCCTGTTGACCTTTGGCGCTTTGAAACATAATTTACTTGATGTATAAGCGCATTACAAATGCACATTAAAGAAATAACGAAATAATGAAATAAAGAAATAAGCATCTATGTTCCCCTTCTTTACCTACCCGCCCTCAGCACCCCTGGTTCTGCAAGCATTAATAGAAGGGCTCAATCTCTATCCAAGGCCTCTTCCCTCACTAACCTACCCACCCTTTCTTCCAGAGCCACGTGAGTGCCTGGAGACCATGCACATGGTAGTGATGTGCTGTACAAATCAACTTAACATAGCATAACTTAATTCCTTTTTTACTTGTAATAGCAATTTAGCAATATGTTGGTTTGTCCATTGTTAAAATGATGTGATTTATAAATCATATTCAAACTTTGTCAATAATATTGTCGGCTATCCTTTTACTTATGTAACACTACTTTCCCCAAACACACATCTGATTTTCTGTAGTATCCTGTCTGTACATATCATATATCAGAAGGTGCATTAGAATGTATGATCTGGGAAGCCCCAGATTCCAGAAAAGTCAGTTGGACAGGACTTGTGGATGGGAGCTTGAACGGACTAGATGTATCACCCATACTCTCATGCTTAACTCCTTATCTTGCCTCTGTAACATAATAAAACAGTTTTCCTTTCTACCTAAGTGTTCATGCTCTGTGTGTCACCTACCTGAAGTCCCAGATGCATGTTTCAATAATACATTTTTCTATGCGTATAATAAAACTATGCAACAGAATTTGAAATTACATAATTTGCAATCTTGGGGGCTTTGTATACTAATAAGTGCATCTCACTGTGCATTAAAATTACTAATGCAGAGGTTATTAGTTTAGCAAGTATTTCAGGAGAGACTCTTAAAGGAGATTTTAACAAGTATTTATTATATTATCGAAGTAGGTGCGCCGAGTTTACACACCTGTTGAGTACTAATAATGATGATTCTTATAGTGTTATAAAACAGAAGCTTCGAAACTGGGATAGAATAACAGATTCAGAGGATCTGCAAATATTGAAATCTTATATGGGAAAGTCTGTTTGGTATGTTACCAAAAATGAAGGAATACCATTGCTGATTTTGCCTTCCTTGGCTAACTAGTATCATTCACTGTTGATGTTTTGAAAAGTGTTTGGGCTATTTTAAATTTTGTGTGACTATAATCGCTCAATCTCTACTATTCCTAGTGTTGAAGTAGAGAGGGGTAAACAATTCTTAGTGCCTTTTTGGCACCATTTTTGCTCACGGAATACCATGCCTACAAAAATTTCTCTCAACTGTGTTTAGAACTTGGTATATGAAATGTCGTTTCAATTGTTTACCCACTTTGGAGGTTACTGGTTCCAAACACAAAAGAGAATTAAGATGTTGCAGAGTGTGTAAAAGTCAGTGTACTGAAAATGTGTATCCCGCCATAATCTACTGCCCTGCATAAATGTCGCATAGGAAAACATTTCTTGATCCGTTTGTATCCTCTACCTTAAATGTTATACCGCAAACGTTATGGGAATGAAACACAAGTATCTCAAATATTGGCTCTAATCAGGTTTCTAGTAGACATTTTTAAATTAATGGATTGAGTTTCTTTTAAAATTAGGTATTTAGTGTCAAGGGAAAAGTGTGCATGATTAATGTGCGTTATTATGTTGACGATGATGGAGTATTAATGTCATTTGTTATGGATATTGAGTTAAAGGATTAATTCTGGTGTACATATAATAATTAAATTGGTGTCATTTTTTTCTTTTTGTTCTGTGAATGCTATGATGAATACCAAATACACAATAATAATTTTAAAAAGCTTTCTATACAAACATAGCATATTTTTCTTAGAGAAGAGTGACTGATGAATTTTGTTTTACTGTTGTGTCTGTTTAACCTTACGTGCTTGCTATTTCAGTGTAAAATAAGGTTGCATTCTAACTTCATGTTATTTAATTGAAAATATCACATTAAATAATTAAATATTTCACATTAGTGCTGGGGGTGCCTTTCACAAAAGCATGCCATTTAGGCCCCATCTTTAGGACATTATTGACAAAGAGAAAAGGCATTTCTGTCCCTTTTTAAGGGATAGAAATGTATGTGAAATAGAAGTGGTTAATACCACCGCTCTTCCACTTAAGAAAATGCACAACACGGTCGGGAGTTACCCTGTCATGCATTGCGTATTGCCCTTTGCCTTCTCGAAATAGACACATGGGGGTGTGTTTGTTTGGTGTGTATATGAAGTACCATCCTATTATTGAATTTGTGATGTGCTAGTGCATCTCATCTCTTGGCCAAAAAAAGCTTTGAGAATCTGACCTATATTAAAATAATTGTATCTAATTCACTGCCACAGTTTTTACCAGATATTATATTTCTCAAAGCCCGGCCAGCTCTTGGCTTAAGGCCTTGTAACGAGTTGTGTGGTACTGGTGACCACTTCCCAAAAATCTGCCTGGTTTAGTAGGTATTCAGCTCAACACAAAAGCATTAATAGGTGTGGTATTACCGATGTGGTATTTCCACATACATTATTAAAGTTGCATTTCCTCAAAAGAATCAAATATGTCTCCAAAAGAATGAATAACTTAAGGCTCCGCTCAGCTCTAAAGGAATTGGACACTTCTGTTTACCACAAGTAAGGGAGTAGTTTTGGAAAGGGCTGAGAGGTAAAACACAGTGTAAATGCAAGGCGTAATACATTTATAACTTGATTTACCGCTCAAGTCAATTTTCATCCTCTCACAAGGCAAAGAAGGGGCACAAAGCATAGTTTGCATCTCTGCTGTGCTTTACGCCTCTGTTTTAAGAGAGCACAGCATTTTACGCATGCATGATGTTTTCGGTTCTATGTCATTCCATTGCACGTTTTTTTTTTCCCACAGAGGTTTTTGCCGCCAATGTCATGCTGTAAAAACTCATTGATTTTTATTTTTGGGGAGGGGATTTAGAGGGGGTTACCCCTCACATCCCTTTACCCTCCATATTTTCCAATTAGTTTATGCTGCAACAAATCAGCAGCAAACAACTGCACGAAAATGAAACTGGTGATGAATGAACGTTGTATCGAGATTTTGAGTCAGGCATAAACCCAGTGGATTACTAGGGAATCCACCTTGCATTAGCAGGTGTATCTCATAGGAATGTATTAGTAAACACAGCCTGCAAAGTGTAATTTGCAGGTGAAATGTTCTATATTACAAAATGGTCCTAGAAAGTGAAGAGTGAAGATAATTTGTCTGTGCCTTGCAAGTATTTAAAATTCACATGCAATCTCCTAAAGTTGTTGCTGATCTGAATGCAGTTGTACTACCTCCATTAGGAAGGTTAATGATGACAACACAATCTGAATCACTTTTCTGCTTGTAATAATGTATGTCCTAAAGCATCATCACTCTGCCTGTGTGTTGAGTAAGAGTTTGCAAAATCGGGATACATTAAGATTGGTCCTTTTTGATCCACATCAAACTCCAATGCTGCACACTCATTCTGTTCAGGTAATCTATTAATTCCATTGATGATGTAGCTTTAATTCCTGCATGACGATGGAGGTAAAGCCTCTACTTCAAGCCCAAACTTGTAGTTAGGTGGTGCGGTAAATGTGGCATAATTCTGTTACTGCCATAAAAGTGTCAGTAACAGAATTACCACCACTTTGATATTGCGCTGCCAAACTTCTAATGTGGCCCTATTTGTGGTATTGAATATGCACCAGTAGTTAGAGGAGAGCTAATACAATGCACTTCAAAATGGACTCGGACCTACTGGTGAGGGCAGTATCGCGTGGAGGTGCAGCAGCGAAAGAGATCACATGCCATCTGAAATGCTTGAATGAATAGGCCCTCTCCTTTATCCAACATTGCTTTATGTCATGAACAGGACCTAGTCTGTATGGTCATGGTCAATGCCACCGACTTTCAAACAGCTGTTTTCAAGATAAAGGCAGACAGGGGTAGTGAAATTAAACAGACGTGCCATAGACCACATGAGTTCTTTGCCAGCTAGTTGGTATACTTGGATGTAGGCCCTGCACCCGCTCCAGTGTGATATGATATGGCATTCATAACATGCCTGTACGCAAGTGTTTCTAGGTGCAAAATATACATTTTTCTAGGCGCAGCGAAATCTTCACTTGTAGAGAAAAGTTCCAGTCATTATGGGGTGCTCTGTAATGGTGTACGTTGAGAATTCACTCTTTGCGATACTGGACCGCTCCAAATCCACACTCACCACACAGAGAGCATCAGCATATGAAATAATTTTTCCCAGCCCCCATATCCATGTAGTATGGTGCAAAACAGTAAATCCCCCCACTTACCTCACTCAGCCATGCACGGCTAGGGACTTGCAGCAGCATGATTGTGCATCATATGAGGTGGAGGGCGATGATATCCCCAAAGCTAAAGACAGTCCCCTAGAAGAAGGAGGGGTGTTCTTCTTTGATGGGTCAGCATCAATTGACCAAGAAACAGGGAGAAAACATGGGGGGGGACGCTGTGGTGCGCCTAGAAGAAGGAGGATATGAAATACTAGTCATGAGAAGACTACCCTGGCATTATTCTGCACAAGCAGTAGAACTGGTAGCACTCATAGGGACCTTGCAGGCCTTAAAGGTTTGCTATGTTACCATCTATTCCAACTCTGCCTATGTCACCTCCATGGTACATGCAGGACTGTCCCGCTGGAGAAGCAGAGGATTCCCGAGAGCAGATGTCTCTCTGGTACAGCATGCATCGCTGCTCAACACATTAATCTGAGCCCTCGCAGAACCTTCTGTGATGGCGGTCTTAAAATGCAGGGCACATACACAAAACTCAGATGAAATCTCATTAGGGAATGCCACCTCGGATGCGCCAGCAAAAACTACAGCATATCTCCCAGTTGAGCCATCAACAGAATATAATGTGACCACAGCGATAACAAGACCAGACACAGATGCATACGCAGCACTCCCCATTGCACAAAAGATTGAACTGCAGCGTAGGGCGCCCCCAGTAGAGCAAAATGTATGGCTGAAATGGTGGTGCATGCAATCACCCACAGATCTGTTATGGAGACAGCAAAGCACAGGGAAGGTAGTAATGCCCGTAGAATTATTGCAAACAACCTTCGAGCAATTGCATTTCCCATCCCATAGCTCCAAACAGCACATTGTGGTGGACATCCAAGAGGACTGGTTCATCCCAAATTTACAAGAGCACCTAGCATCAATGGTAGTCCAATGCATATTGACTACGCAGACATGGGAGAAAGATGCACTGGTGCACAATATCTAATTGTGGTGGTGTGTGAATTTCCCCGGTGGGTTGAGGCTGGCCCATGCGCCAACCCAGATGCCAAGTGTGCCGCCAAATTCCTTGACAGGGAGGTTTTCCCCCACTGGGGATTGTGTGACGTCTGTAGGGTATTTTGTGGAGATTTGGGGCCTGACGGTATTTTATTACCGCCGAAAAATAACTTAGCAATAATCACTCTTTGTATTCAGATTTGGCCATGTGCAACAATAATACAATGGACATGCATTATTTCAGCACCCAGACCTGCATATTTGGTATACGTGGTTGGTGGTATTTTGGTGAGCATAATTCCCTTGTTTTATTTGTGGCCCCAATGTCCAGAATCCCTTATCTTTGCTTAGATTTTTCGTGTGATCACTAGAGAGACCTCAGACCTGCATTCTAGGAAGACCACACTTTCCTGTGATAGTGTTGGTGTGCCACCATGGGCGAACTCACTGACTTATTTACGACAGAGAGCTATATGTGGTAGTCTTGTGGTAATTTCCACTACCTTATATACGGTAGGGAGCTATGTTCAGAGAGTCTCTCTTCCCGTTGGCTCATGTACCTCCAACAAGCTATGCTACAGTCACTCACAATTATTCATACTGATTTTGACATGCACACATCTGTCTTAAAATGACCATTGCACTGTTTAAAAATCTCCCCACATCATCAGCATTGGAATGGTAAACAATAAACATCACCCGTCTGTTTTCAAATATTTTTCTGTATTATAAAAGTTGTATTTAAAAACGATCTCATTCTTTACAGAAATAAAATGGTACAGTCAAAGCATTGTCTGTGACACTCTGCAAAGAGAGTGGCGGAGAACAGAACTCAAATTGCAACATTAGCACTTGATTAAGACACGCACAGGAATCCTACACTGACTGCATATTACCGTACACACTCAGCTCCCACACTTCTCATTACCTTATCTTTTTAGTTGTTCTCTTTGTGAATGTGGCTCTCTTGGATTAACTCCAGCAAAAAGGAACGCTTGCCTTCTCAAGCCGGGGTCATTGCCTGGAATTCTCAGCTTTTTCAGATAGGAATGCCTCAGCCAGTGGAAAGGTTTTTCTTTCAGCTCTCCCCAATCTCGACTGCAGCAGGACACAGGAATCTGCATTCAGTCAGGACCCCACAGCCAGGTCTTCTCCCCAGTAGTGCAGAAAAATGTCTGCCTTGAATTTTCCCCGTTACTGCCCACTAAAACTTTCCTCTCAGCCCTCTGTATGACGTGTCCCAATGAAATCCATCATCTCTCATCCTCCTACTCTTCAACAATAGCTTCGCTTATACATTTGCAATTGTTGCAAATCTGACTTCCTTCTTCCTGCAGTTACTGTGCACAAAAACACGGAGAATCAGGCAGAGAAGAGAAGAGAAAAAAAAATCTGCACACACATTTAAATGGTTTTCAGAGTATGCCTAATTCTGCCGTGGAGAACACATTTTATTAGTGGGTTATATTAAATAAGGTTTTATTAGTCAGGTTAATGGTTAATAGGTTAGCTGTTAATTTTCAAATGTGTCTCTCGCACCATAGGCATTTCAGGTGAAAAATAGTGTGCATTTTTAAATGAACACGTGTGCTTTTAACTGTAAAAATAGATTTGCATCTTATATGTTAAAATCGTTTTTGACTGAATAGCCTGTCTTTCCTTGTTAATCTGCTAACCCATATAGCAATGCACCGCACCCTTGTGGTGGTGGTGCTGCAAAAAAAAATGTGCTACTTGTGCAGTAGCGCTGTACTCTGTGCTGTTTGCTAAATATCCTTACATATACCCTCCTTTTGTTTTTAGAACTTGGCTATAATCCAAGCCAATTCCTAAAAACAACTTGTTCTTTCTTTTTCTTTTAAAATGCATGTGTATTGGGATATCTTTCTCTTCCTGACGTAGTCAGTAAAATCAGTAACATTTTCATTTTTACTGATAGCACAATCAACCATCCACCCATGATTAGCACCAGGATAGCCAAACCCACTATTGAGCGTTCCCCCCAGGTTCCCCAATTAAATCTTTCCACTTCTATTATGCCCAGATTACTAATTGTAATATTGTTTTTTCGCAAATTCATTTTCATAACATGTCTTTCTTTGTGATTCAATAAATATTCCACATCTGGATCTATTGGAAAAGTATCCCTTTGAAAAATCGATATTTTCCACTTGGCTTTCCCAAACATCATTTGTTACATGAAACAATGTTAATCCCCCAATTGACACAATTGCATCCTTTGGAACCTGTAAATAAAAAACATTATATTTTACCTGTTTAACCACGTATGTTCCATGGTTTAAATGTACTACCGTCATGTTCTTTAAACAGGTGCTGACCAACCATTTACCTCTGACCATCTTAGCCTGTGCCATTTCTTCACTCCCCATATTACTAATAATCACTTCACATCCCTCTGATATTTTTGGGTCAGATTTCAATCCACAAATAGCATCTGTGGCATCAGGAACAAACGGTTTACCTGGACACATATAATTTTGTTCTTTAAATGTTACACATGTTTCCAGGTTTGGTATTAAATAAACTTCAGGTTCCCATGACTGAAATGCCACCACTTTTGGAGTCTTAATCTTAATGAATTTGTCCTCTTGCCAAAATCCCACGTTGTGTACCCACTTCGTTTGATAAATAAGTTCAGGGGCTACAAATGGGATGCATAGCAAAAATCCGATCTCTAGTCTTTCCAAGTCCACATATAACGGCATTGCATTCCCCATTTCGAATGCAATTTTTACCTGTATAAGGTCAATTTCCCTCCTGGTCAATCTTTCTATCATTTGACGAATGATATCCTGCGAAACAAAATACAAGGGAATATGTCCTTGAATCAATTGTGAAACTGCAGTTTGAACTTCTCTCATATAATTCGTTAATAGTCTATCAACAGTAATCATTATGTTCAATATTTCATTTAAAGTTCTGTCATGCTTAAGTATTACTTTAGTCGCCCGTTGCATCACATCCGCTTGTTCATTTAGAATGATTGCAGTTTCATTTATGAATCTTACTTGTTCATCCAGTCCCCCTCTAATTCCATCTAATGTCTTTTGTATTATTTCTAGGTCAATACTCAGTTGTTGTGCTTTAGTACTCAGTGTTCCTACCGAAATAGAATTGGCTGTTGATATTGTGGTACCTATTATTGCTCCAATTATAGACATTACCATTGATATCGCGAGCATCACCGCACCTCTCTTTCCTCTCTTCTTCTTAATGTCTGCTGAATTCACAAATGTTTTTTCCAATTGCATTAATATATCTCTTATTGACTGCTTAGCGTCCTCTTTTCTTATTTCCAGCCACTCTTTAGTCTGTTCAATCTTAATTCCGGTATTGTTCAAGTGTTTTTCAATCAAAATCTCAGGATTTAACGGTATGTATATATTTTGGAAAATCATCCTTCTATCACTCATGATGAATCCTGGTGCCTCTTCCACCGCGATACCAGATGCTGGTCCAGGTTCAATGACAACCTGTGCTTCTGAATTCTTGAAGATCCCTCCAAATATCATCATCATTAAACATGTCATCGGTATCATCTTCAATGCTGATCGCTTTGTAGCCTTGGTCTTCACCCCTCTTTGGGGCTTTCCCGGAATCCGTCCTCGCGGGCTCCAGGACTCCATCGTCTCCCGTGGCCTCTGGTCCCAGAACCTCCGACCAAATAATGTTAATTTTCTAAATCAAAATAGAAAATAAACAAATTAAGTACATAGCACAATACTAATTTCCACCTTTTGCCAAAAATAAAACATGCTTGGTAAAAATATTTCGTTTATATTTTTTTTCCTGTTTTTTTTCTGAAATCAAATACAAGTTAAAAGAAAACAAGCATATATAAAACAGCATTCAATATTTAATCACTTTCTCTCTGCACACCAACCACGAGCTTCCGTTATATGTGCATTTATTTATTTATTTATTTATTTATTTATTTATATTATATATTTTTACATATATTACAGTGTTTATGTGCCATCATAACAATCAACCTTTTTTAACTTCTTTGTCACTGCCTCCTGATTACACCCATTTATTTTCTCAAGGGACTCTATCCGTTTCTACATGCTCAAGCTGTCTGATCTCATGTCTGGGATGGCATGGTTTGATTTGATTTACATGGACAAACTGCTCTATTGCTGTTTCACCTTCATTTTTCAAAATTTTATACACTACAGGAGAGACTTTATCTATAATTCGAAATGGCCCCTGCCAGGCTGCTAGAAATTTAGAATTTTTCTGTTTACTTTTTCCAAAATGAAACTTGTACACCTGATCCCCTACACTGTATTCCTTTACTGATGTCTTTTTATCATAATATGACTTTGCACTGTCAGCAGCTCTTTCCAGATTTCTCTGCACAAAAGCAAATGCATGTTGCAAATGCCTCCTCAGTTCATCAATATATTCATGAACTGTGGATGCACTCACTAGAGTTTGCTCATGTGTTCTGTATAGTAGGTGTTGTGGTAACACCATTTTCCTACCTGTTAAGACCTCATGGGGGCTAACACCTGTTGCTTTGGCAGGAGTCGACCTGATTGCCATCAAAACCAATGGTAAACGCAAATCCCAGCTGGAACCTGCTTCTGCCACAAATTTCTTTAAAATATCCACAACAGACCTATTGCTTCTTTCAACTGTACCTGAAGACGCCGCCCGATATGCGATATGTAGTTTCCTTTTCACACCTAGTATTTGCCATACCTTGCTCATTAGAGTACTTGTGAAATGACTTCCTCTGTCTGACTCAATTCTTTGCGGCAACCCAAACCTTGAGAACACATGGTTCACCAGCAATGTGGCTGCTGTTTGCGCACTACAATCTGGTGCAGGAATGCACTCAATCCACTTTGACATCAAACATACCACACTCAAAATATAACGGTGTCCCCTGCTCGACCTTTTTAAAGGACCTACATAGTCTATTTGCAAATCTGACCATGGGAGAGTTAGGCCTCTTTTCATCAATGGTGCTCTATGCATTGGTGAAGCAGGTTTAAATTGGGCGCATACTAGACATCCTCTAGTATATAATTCCACATCTTGGGACATATGAGGCCAGTAAGCATAATCTTTTAGTATTTCTAATGTTTTTTGTGAACCTCTATGGCCTGCAGTTATGGCATCATGTGCATGGTGTAGCATTAGTCCTCTGAATGAAAGGGGTACTACCCACTGTATTTGCCCTGTTATGGACTCTCTAATCATGAGTCCATCCTGTAATCTAATTCGTGTTTTGTTCTTTAATAACACCCTCAACTCTTCTTTTCCCATACAATCATTTTCTGTTAAAGGATTTTGTTCAGGATCTATCAAATGATTATAATAGATTCCCAAAATTTGATCATTCTTTTGTGCCTCAATCAAATCTTGGTCTGGCGTGTCATGACTCCACTGCACCACCGGTTGATCTACCTCCTTTGGTGCTTTAGAACGTGACACTGCATCAATTTGTATTTCACCCATTAAATAATCAATATGTAGCAATTCTCCCATCACAGCCCCAATCTTAGCCAGATGGTCTGCCTTATCATTTCCCTCCTTATCCTCTCCTGGTGTTTTTAAATGCCCACGAATTTTTCTCCAGTATATTGTTAAATTATTTTCTGCCACCAATTTGTCTATGGCTTGTATCATTTTTCCATGTTTAAGTGGCTTTTTGTTGTATGTAACCATGCCTCTTGCTTTCCAACCAGGCAAATACTCCACAAAGCTATTCCGTGCATAGTCAGAATCAGTCACCAGGACAATTTCACTGAACTTTTTATCAACTGCAGTAGCAATTGCTTTATAGATGGCTGCCAATTCCGCCACCTGACTGCTCCTATCTCCAATCCTCATCCCTATACTAGGAACGCCTTCACATTTCAACCAGACATTTCCTATTCCTGCCACTAATTGTTTATTACTGTCATTTTCAATGTGAAAAGCACAACCATCCACATATACAGTTGGCAAATCCTTGCATGTTTTTTCATCAAAAGCTTTGTGTGGTGATTGTTCAAATTCCTGTAAACTAGCTTCCACTTCCATTTCATTTGGTATTTGTTCAGCTGCACAGTCATGTAAGTCAGCTAACCCTTGAGCAATTGGGCTCTTTTTATTTCGTCCATATCTTACTTCTACGGGAAAACCTTGTAATGCCAGCGTCCATGAAGTGATTCTGGATTGCGCTAGATTGCCTGATCTAATTCTTTTACTCTCTAAAAATTGCAAAGGTTGATGATTTGTTTCAATAATCACCTTTTCTCCCTGAACAATGGGGCGAAAATGTTGTAGCGCCCACACAGTGGTTAATAGGGCCTTCTCACATTCATTAAATTTCATTTCAACTTGGGAAAATGCCTTACTTGCATATGCAATGGTTTTGTGATTCAAATCGTGTTTTTGTGATAACACTGCTGACATACAATGTTCAGAAAAGCCTATTTCTATAAAGAAATCCCTGTCCTTTATGGGGTATGCTAAACATGGTGCCTTTACAAGACATTCCTTCAATCTAGCCACTGCATCAGACTGCTCCCTTTCCCATCTCCAGGGAGTATTTAGTTTAAGCAGTTTAGTCAATGGTTGAGTGATTTCTGCATAATTCTCAATGAACTTTCTGTTATAGCCTGTCATCCCTAATAAACTTTTTACTCCTTTCACATTTTTAGGATCTTTTAATCTTTGTATGGCCTCTATTTTCTTCCTTTGTGGATTTAGCCCATGTTCAGTCACTTCATGCCCTAGAAAGTTCACTTTTTTCTTGCACGATTGTGCTTTTTGCAAAGATACTTTGGCGCCTGCTTTCTGCAATTGGCCAAGCACATGTCTTATTTCATCAAAATGGCTTTTAAGGTTTTCATTTTTTATCAGGACATCATCCACATAAACTATTGTTCCTCTTTCCGCTGCATCCGGCATGGCCTTTCTCAAAAATATGCCAAATTCACTCCCACTATTGATGTACCCGAACGGAGCTCTAAGCCAGGCATATTGAGTCCTGTCAAATGTAAAGGAAAATAAGTGTTGTATCTCCTCTGCCAATGGCACACACCAATATCCAGAGGTGAGATCTAACGTGGTAAATACATTTGAACCATGTATCTGAGCTAGGCCCTGATCAATGAATGGTAGTGGCCATCTAGATACTGGTACTCTTTTATTTAACTCTCTTAAGTCTGCACACAGCCGCCATTGACCATTTGGCTTTAACACACCTAAAATAGGCGTATTGGATGTGCTATGAATGGGCCTAATTATTCCCCGTGATTCCAAATTTTTAATAATCTCTGCCAATGATTCTAAACATGCCAGCGGTAGTCTATACTGGCATACAAACACTGGATTTCTGCTACAACCTTCTGGTAGTGTGGCCACATGTAAATCAGTTAAACCACAATCATAAGCATCTTTTGCAAATACATCCTTAAACTCCATAAATATTTCCCTCAGGTCGTTTCGATCCCCATCGCTGTCACATGCATCCGCTAAGGAGATCTGCTCTTCTACCATTCTGGAAAATTCTGGAAACTCTTCTGGTAAAGGAATCTCAGCGCTTTCCTCTAACTGTGTGGCTGTGTCTTTTTGTAGAGCTGCCACTTTTAAATATTTTGGCATATCAGCTTCCACTTCAATGGGCTGATTTCCTGTTTCATTTTCATTTAAATTAAATATTATGCAATCCTCTTGATGGCAGCACACTGTCTCATTTGAATCATAAGGATACACAGAATGAATTTTAAATATTCCTTTGGGCTGAGAGTCCAGGTGTTCTGGCAACTCGCCCTTGGCATCTACATATTTTTCAGGAATATTCCCAATCACCATGTTATTTAAATCTGCCGTATAATGTGATTTTTGTATGGCCATTCCTAATGGGGAGTTTTGCTCTAAATGAATATCCTGACAACCTTTATTATTTACCATGATTTTTACAGATCCCTCACCAATGTCTACCAATGGAATGTATTCATAATCCAGGCCTTGCTGTTTTATGGATTCATTCAGGCATACAAATGCATCAGAGCCTTTCATCTGCTGCCCATTTTTGCATTTCAGTGTTATTGCAAACTGTTTTGTAAATGCAGGAATAATAGTATCTTTCCTTATTTGTAATTCGATGGCATAAGGAACCAGTTGTGCACAATGATAAGCCCTTCTTTTGTCTTCAAATTCAGGTGCCGGCCCACCTAGGCGTGACCATATTTTTTGATTAAGGAAATCTAACACCATACACATTCTGTGCATGATGTCATTGCCCATGTAAAATTCATTTTGTGCTCCATTCACTATCCATACATTATGGTAAATTGTTTTCTGCCCAATGTTAATTTTAAGCATGCATCTGCCTGCAATTCGGTTTTCAAAGTCTGGATTGTCCAACCCAGAAACATATTGGTTTTTAATCCTAAATTTCGAGATTTCTTCCCTCTCCATAATTTTTTGCAACAATTTCTCATTAATGAAACTCCTTTCATGTTCAAGCGCTAAAGTGGCTTTTATTGTTTTAAGATAATCATTTATACCAACGTGAACCCATGGTTGCTCATCTTCCATGTGTATTTCTGCCAGAGTGGTAATGTGTTTTTCTGAATCTGTTTTAGGAACAATATTCTGTTTGCATGTATTCTCTTTTAAATAGAAACGTAATGTGTGCTCATCTATAGCAGTCTGCCAATCTTTCCTTGGGTCCAAGTATATTTGTACAGGTAGTTTTTCATTGTCGCTCTGATCTTTGTCTTGACACATTAATATAACAGTGACACTAGGTATGCAGCTATTCTGGAGATATACCTCCACAGCATCATTTGTTTTGGCAACGGTGTGACATTCTTTTATATTGCTGTTTTGTGATTTTAGTTTCTTAGGCCTCAATGGTTTTTTGGTTAAGGACCACAGCACTCCATTCACCCCATCTATGAGAGGAGACAATCTTTTCAGGCAATCTGTCCCCATCAGAAATGGAATTTCACAAATAGATGTGATCAATACCTCTTGTTTCATTCTGTGCTTTCCTATTTTTATGTCAACCTCAGTTACACCTATGATGGGCACCTCCTCCCCATTAAAGTTATGCACTGGGCCTTGATTTTCCTTCACTGTGATCTGACTCTGTGGAGGCCTCCCTTCATTGATACTCTTTACCAGCTCCTTGGACATAATTGTGGCCTGTGCGCCAGTGTCAATCATAGCAAAGGTGTGGCATTTTTCTTCTACAGTGATGGGTGCATAATATCTGTCCTCAACTTCCTCTAATACACATAGGAAATGTGAATTCTTACTGATTTCAGGGCTCACCTTTCTCAGGTCTTTTTCACTTTTGGCTAAGCACATTGGTAAATGAAAAGACATTTTTCCCTCCTTTTCACCCATTTCTGCGCGAGAGACTTTATGCATTTCTCCATGATCAGAGGTTTTTTGGAGTGTGGCCACTGTTCGCCCATTCATCTGGGTAGCATCAGAGACCACATTACAATCCTCCAACTGAACATGTGTAACAACATCATTCAGCAATTTGTCATTTTTTAATTCTGTGCATTTGTGATCATTTAGTGTCATATCAGCCCTTGCAGCCTCTTCAAGAATATGTGGCTCAAAGAATTCTTCAGGTGATTGACTTGTACCCTCTTTGTGAGTATTTCCTTTTTCTGTCTGTGTTTGGTCATTGTTTTGCTTGCCCAGGGAAGGAGCTATGGCATCCCCACTTACTCCCTGTTCACTGGTATTCCCCATGCATGAGTCATTTTTCTTAAATCTGTTCCTTTGTTCTTTTGGAATTCCTAATGTTTCTTTTTCATTTGTGCAAATCTTTACTGTTTTATTTAGCTCTAAGTTAAACCGTACCTCTTTTTTAGAAGTATTTGCACTTTCTATCACAATTTCATTTACTGGTACTTTCATTTTTAATCCATTAGTCACCTCAGAGTTGTCATGCAAAATTATATCAGAGCAATCTGTCATTTTGGCACTGCGATTATCATGAGTACTTAGTCACTTTTCGGAAGCCCCCCGGTCATTGCTATGGCCATCAGCCCCCTCTTTGGAAGGTTGTTTTTGCGCTGTATAGAGCTTTCCTATTTGCTCAGCTAACACTTTCACTTGGGCCTCAAGGCACTGGAACCTTTCCATCTCTCTAGGATCCTCTTTCTGTGGCCTAGGTCGATATTGGTTGTTTTCCCCCTGATTGGATCTATTCTGATACCTCTCAGGTGATTGATGTCGGTTGGGATGGTTTCTGAACTCTTGATTCATTTGTGGAGGGGAGCGGGTTGCACCCATCCTTTGATTATAGTCCCCTGGTGGGGAATCATTGTACTGGCGTGGATTGTAGTTCACGTTTTGCCTCATGTCCTGTCTCTCAGATTGTGGGTACTGGCCCCTATGTTGATTTCCATTATCATTAAATCGATCCACATATCGGGGCCTATCCTGATTACCATATATCATGGTGTTGGGATCAAACCTACTCTGTGTCCCCAATGACTGGTAGGGACCATCATTTCTTTGATCTTGATTTTGTCTCTGGTTATTCTTCATACCTGCCATATCAGACCGGTATCTTACCCGGGGTCTATCCCCTAAGTACCTAGGGCTGATGTAGCTCTCTCTATTACTAGGATCATGTGTTTGGAACATTGGTACAGGAAATGGCGATCTTTGTTGATTACCCCTTTGTTCAGGTGTCACATTATTTTTACCTTGACTTTGAGCAGACTCAAGGGACATTTTGGCTGACCTGATTTCCATTACTGTGGCTGAGGGTTCTTTAGATTTATGCCTGGTATCTTTCATTTTATCACTTTCTCTACCCTGACAATAGAGTACCTCATATAGCTTTGTGCTTTGATGTACAATCCATTCAAGAGACTTGTCACGGTCAAATTCACGGACCAATTGGGATATGATGTCTTTCTGTAGCCCATAGAAGTATGCAGTTTTAAACTCATTGGAATTTGATACATCAAAACGAGAGAATGCTCTTCTTAAGTCTTGTAAAAATTGGCGAGGGGATGTATTAGGTCCAGCAGTAATTGTGTACGCGACTTTCTTTGCCTCCTGCAATGACTGAAAAGGAGAAAAATGACGCCTAATTTCTTTTTCAAACTCCAGCCATGTCATATTCTGCTGTTCATTTAATCCCCTTATGATGCTGGCCGTCGGGGCATCTAAAGTTAAATGAAAATATTGTCTGTACTGTTCCTTAGGTATCTGGAGTGCTTTAAAAATGTCATGCACCGCTTCTAAGTGATCCTCAATGCAGCATTCACCTCCCTTTTTAAATGGTTTGATCAGGGCTTTAATGGATTTCATTATTTTTATGGGGCTACTTGTTGCAATACATGGAATTGCACTATTTTGTGAGTCAATCCTGTTTTCAGGTGTATGAGATTGGTGACTGCCCCCAATGGGAGTATCAAATCCCCCAAGGGCGCTGCAACCAAGTTCAGTCACCGGCCCAGTCACTGGGGCACTAGCTCTTTGGGCAGAGCTAGAATTCACCTCCACTCCATTGAATGTGGTACCCTGCCGCCTCTCCTGGGACCTGGGAATGCACATTTGCTGTTCTAAGTCCTTACACTTTTTAAGGAGTCTAGTTGCTTCATTCTGCAAATAATTATTTTCATCGCTCATTTTATTAATCGCCTCCTGCATGTCGCACATTTGCATTTGGCATTCATTGAACTCTTTATTTCTTTTGTGTCTTTCTTGAATCATTTTAATCATTTCTTGTTCTGCACTCTGGAGATCACCTTCTTTTTCACAATGTTCTTTTTGTAAAATCTGCATTTCTGAAACAACCTCATCTTTATCCTGCCTAATGTGATCCACTAATGCTTTTAAGTGTGTCAATTCTTGCTCACTATCTTCAAATTGTTTCTTGCTTTTGGATAACTGAGTATCAAAGTCTCTGCATTTTAATTGCATGTCTTTTTGGCATACATCCAATTCTGCTCTCAACATTTCCTGATTTTTACTTGCCCCCTCTAATTCAGTCTTTAACCTGTTAATTAGCTGAGTATCATTCTCTTGCATTCGCAGGGATTTGTTTAAAATAAACCATATTTTGCCGCATAGCGGTATTAAACAGTCTTTCTCTGCACTTTTATCGGCTGCATTCAATAATCTTGTAAGGCAGACCTGAATTATGCTGCCTTCTGCAAAAATATTGTCTAGTTTTTCTTTCTGCACCTCACCCTGAATGCGGTTACTCCATTCTAACGTACTATTCGAAGACCAATTCCCATGTGCAAATAACTTTGCCTCTAAATATTGCACTAGATCTGAGAATGTGGTTTCTCTTTGTGACATTCTGAAATTCGTTTTTAGTGGCACACTGCTATTATAAAATGGGTTCCCTTTAATGTGCAAATGGCAGTGTGAGACACGCTTGCCACGCCCAGTAGGTACTCTGTGATCACTTTCCCGGCCTGCAACGCACCATAAATATGTAGGGTATTTTGTGGAGATTTGGGGCCTGACGGTATTTTATTACCGCCGAAAAATAACTTAGCAATAATCACTCTTTGTATTCAGATTTGGCCATGTGCAACAATAATACAATGGACATGCATTATTTCAGCACCCAGACCTGCATATTTGGTATACGTGGTTGGTGGTATTTTGGTGAGCATAATTCCCTTGTTTTATTTGTGGCCCCAATGTCCAGAATCCCTTATCTTTGCTTAGATTTTTCGTGTGATCACTAGAGAGACCTCAGACCTGCATTCTAGGAAGACCACACTTTCCTGTGATAGTGTTGGTGTGCCACCATGGGCGAACTCACTGACTTATTTACGACAGAGAGCTATATGTGGTAGTCTTGTGGTAATTTCCACTACCTTATATACGGTAGGGAGCTATGTTCAGAGAGTCTCTCTTCCCGTTGGCTCATGTACCTCCAACAAGCTATGCTACAGTCACTCACAATTATTCATACTGATTTTGACATGCACACATCTGTCTTAAAATGACCATTGCACTGTTTAAAAATCTCCCCACATCATCAGCATTGTAATGGTAAACAATAAACATCACCCGTCTGTTTTCAAATATTTTTCTGTATTATAAAAGTTGTATTTAAAAACGATCTCATTCTTTACAGAAATAAAATGGTACAGTCAAAGCATTGTCTGTGACACTCTGCAAAGAGAGTGGCGGAGAACAGAACTCAAATTGCAACATTAGCACTTGATTAAGACACGCACAGGAATCCTACACTGACTGCATATTACCGTACACACTCAGCTCCCACACTTCTCATTACCTTATCTTTTTAGTTGTTCTCTTTGTGAATGTGGCTCTCTTGGATTAACTCCAGCAAAAAGGAACGCTTGCCTTCTCAAGCCGGGGTCATTGCCTGGAATTCTCAGCTTTTTCAGATAGGAATGCCTCACCCAGTGGAAAGGTTTTTCTTTCAGCTCTCCCCAATCTCGACTGCAGCAGGACACAGGAATCTGCATTCAGTTAGGACCCCACAGCCAGGTCTTCTCCCCAGTAGCGCAGAAAAATGTCTGCCTTGAATTTTCCCCGTTACTGCCCACTAAAACTTTCCTCTCAGCCCTCTGTATGACGTGTCCCAATGAAATCCATCATCTCTCATCCTCCTACTCTTCAACAATAGCTTCGCTTATACATTTGCAATTGTTGCAAATCTGACTTCCTTCTTCCTGCAGTTACTGTGCACAAAAACACGGAGAATCAGGCAGAGAAGAGAAGAGAAAAAAAAATCTGCACACACATTTAAATGGTTTTCAGAGTATGCCTAATTCTGCAGTGGAGAACACATTTTATTAGTGGGTTATATTAAATAAGGTTTTATTAGTCAGGTTAATGGTTAATAGGTTAGCTGTTAATTTTCAAATGTGTCTCTCGCACCATAGGCATTTCAGGTGAAAAATAGTGTGCATTTTTAAATGAACACGTGTGCTTTTAACTGTAAAAATAGATTTGCATCTTATATGTTAAAATCGTTTTTGACTGAATAGCCTGTCTTTCCTTGTTAATCTGCTAACCCATATAGCAATGCACCGCACCCTTGTGGTGGTGGTGCTGCAAAAATAAATTTGCTACTTGTGCAGTAGCGCTGTACTCTGTGCTGTTTGCTAAATATCCTTACACGTCCTAAGGTCAGACAATGGGACGCATTTTTTCAATTAACTCCTCAATAAAACAACTACCCTCTTGGGAATTTAATGTTGTATGTGCTCCGTTTACAACCCCCAATGAGCTACGTAAACTAAAACTCTCTCTTTCTCTCACTCCCCCTCTCTCTTTTTCTCTTTCTCTTCTCTCTTCTCCCTGTCTCCCACCCTCCACGTTTTTTCTTCAAATTGCGCAGGTGCAACAACGATGGAGATTGCACCGCTGAGAGATTCGTTGAATGTAGATAGAAGTAGAATTAGTATTACCAGTGCCTACAGCTATGACTGTGGCCTACATTTTACGGAATATTTGTTAACAATACTCGTGTTTGCATTAGGGATTTATTAGTGGATGACATTTGTCTGTGCTGGCTATCTAAAAGAAGGGCAGGGGGCTTTAAAGGGACTGAGAACAAAAGTATACCCTTGGATGTTACAGGATTACTTTTGAATGGAACAGAAATACCCTCCAATGTTACTGTATTTCTTTTGGATGTAACTGAAATACCATCCCTTGCCCCCAGTTCTATCCTCATGCCCTCCACAATAGCTAAAACTGCATAGATCCCTACCCCCTTCCCTGACACAAATGATAGGATGAATGAGACTACACCTGTAACAGTATTTTAATTCCCTGCAATGCCAACTAATGGAACAATGTAAATTGACACCCTTGTAAATAGTAGCAGCTCCCAAACTACAATATGCAATAGTAGAATGTTTGAACTACTAATTCCAGGTGTAAAACGATCCCTATGCAATGCCAACACCACTAGAGATGCAATGTCTGTAGGAAAAAGGCCAACATTGCATAGTAACAGAAAGAGAAGGCAAGCACGCCAACGCAAATATCATGCACATCATGGCTTAGTACTAGATGCAGTGGGAGCCATTCATCACCCCAAACACTCCAAACAGTTGGTACTCTGACATGAGTACAATGGGAAGGCGAATGACTAATGGAAGTTGCTACATCTGTTCCTTGACACCGCATGCATCTGGGGCACCAAAGGTCTTAGTACCACAAGAATACCCCGTATTAGAAACACATTGCCTGATTCACCTTGCACTATGTAGGATCAAAGACACTTTCCAGGCACGCAACGTCTATCTAGAACTCATCTATTCTGATACCCGAAAGTGCAAAAATTAGTTCCAATAACCCCAACAGTCTCAAAGAATCACATCTAGTAATCGAAGGAGCAAGATATGTCAACAACGAGTGGCAAGAAACAACACATGCATGCATGTCCGAAGGACTCCTGGGGCTGTCTGAAAAAATTGCAATACTAGTGGAGCAAACCTGTGAGCAAACATGGACAGAACATATCACAAAGTTAACTTGGATTGCGGGCCTCCTGAAACCATTGAAGGTGCACCCACAGAAATCATATGAACTTTGTTTTTTCAGCGAGGGGACAGTGGCTGTCGAGTCAAACGAACAATGGAACCAAACTGTCATAGTGCCCGACCTCAAGAAAGGCACAGCTGCAATGATGGACTATTACTGGATCTGCGGCCAGCAAATGTACTTGTACCTCCTGCCTTCTTGGAGGGGCTAATGTTCGCTAGCAACACTGCACTCCACCCTGCTGATCGTACCAGAAGAGCACCTAAACAGGGGACTCCTGCTCAAAGCTCCCACTGTGCCCCCACCTTAGAAGCTCAATGCACAGAGCAACCACCAAACTTTTGCATGCTCCCTGAAAAAGAGCCCTATGGCCAAATACATAGAAGGAAAAGAGCATCGAATTACATTTCCAACGACTTGTCCAAGCTGCTTGCACAAATACCTGAAGAATATAAGCTCTACAATTCAGCAGAGAAATTGTTTGCATCTTTAGTACCCAGCATGCAAACACGGGCCAATGCCAAATGGCTCCAGATAATTCGATGGGTGCTAATCCAGCTGGTGAATGATACTGAACAAGGTTCAACGTCATCAAAGTGGAACTAAGAGCCTTAGGTGATGCAGAATAGGTACGTGTTGGACCCCCTGAGGGCTATGGAGGGCAGTGTTTGTAAAAGGATCGGGAGTTCAGGTTACACATTCGTACGTTCTGAAGATGCTGAAAATGGGACACTCTCTCATGTCATTGCAATGGTGCATGGGCTAGGGGTAAAAATGAAAAAAGAATCCGGGGTCCAGGAAGAAGACTGGTTTACGATGGCGCTCAACTGGATCCCATCATGGCTCAGAACATTGGTGAAAATGCTGGTCCCTATCTTCGTGGTTATCCTGGTGATCTTTTGCAAGTGCTAAGTGGGTCTCTGGTGTTGTGCCAAACCTGTTCCTCGTAGTGCAATGATGATGGTGACAATTGGAAATAATAAGGTACCTTGTGATACAAATGAAGTGTAGATACAAACTGAGCAAAATGACTGCCCCGTTCATCACATGGTTCCAATTCCTATTGGCAGTGTAGTTGATACCTTGTACCACACAACCATTGTACCTCCCCCTGATCCCAAAAAAAACAAAGAGGTATGGGTGGAGATGGCGGGTGTGTCATGGTTAAGAAGACCAGACGTGCCATCTGTACGCAAGTGCCTGTCTCTGCTATTACTGCACCGCTTTTACATTCACATATTAAACATTGCTCCAAATATGTGCTGCCTGCGTTCAAACAAGGACAGCCGAATAAGAAAGTTTGGCAGTTGTGTTTCCCTAGTGAGTGGAGGGTGCCATGGAAACTCAGAACCCGGTTGCTAGGTAATAGAGGCTGGGGTCTTGGACGTCGGCGTTAGGATCACATGACTGCTCCTTTATAGTACCTCCCCTTTCAGAGTTTCATTGCTTCTGAATACGCTGATTTACTCTCGTACCTGAAGTTAGCCGGTCAAGTGGCACAGCGAGTAGAGCGCTCGCTTTGACATCCGTGCAGGGCCTGCTAACGCAGGTTTGAATCCCGGCAGGGCCAAACTCAGCCTTTCATCCTTCCGAGGTCGATAAATGAGTACCACACACTGTGGGTATAAGCAGCGCTCAGATACCCGAGGATACGTAGCGCTATATAAATGCAAAATTATTATTATTATTGTTATTATTATTATTATTACGTATGCCTTGTTTCCTTGCTTCGTTCCTGGTATTACAGTGCTTTTCTTGTCTTGCATTTCCTCTTCCATTTTTTACCTGGACAGCTCTACCGACCTTGCCTCTGCCTCCTCCTTGAATATTTTGGACTCACCAGCCCCCTCGACTCGGATTGTCTTCCTGGACTGCTCTCATCTCCTCCTTGGTTTTTTGCTGCCCGCCAAGTTTTCGACCCGGATTACTTCTACGACCTTGCTTTAGTCTTGCTCCTGGTACTCTCGGCATTTCGTGCGGAACTGTTTTCATCTAGGAATTGCTTCGCCTAGTGTCCCCATCTCCAGCTTCTTTCTGCAACACTCTGTGGTCACACACAGGGACTTGAGACTTCCGATGGTGTGTGCTTAGGCATCCTCGTTCCGTCGGGACAGGTTTTGGGACCTATTAGGCATCCGCGTTCCTATGGGAATAGTTTCATTATTTTGGAACCTTGTTCTATGGACCTTGTCTCATCTCTTGGATCAAATATACTCACAGAACAGGGGACCCAAATAACCATTGCTGTACTAGTGTTGAAATATAAACATAACAAACATAACAAACTGAAACATAAACAAATTGAAGTCTGGTATACATGTGTACAGGTTAGTGAGGAAACAATTTTTTTTGTTTGTAAACTTGGAAAACGTATTGATATTGTTTACATTAACATTACGTGTTTCCTTTACAGCCTCAGTCTCAGGGTATCCAGTCTTTCAATTAATTGATCCTTCTGCATGTTATTTTGTACATTCAGAGGGTTACATTAGTGGGAAGAATTCTTCTTCTTCACGATGGGGTCAAGGTTTGGAAGGAGAATTCTGACAAATTCAGAAGCCTTACAAAATGGATCCCAATGAGACACTGGCTAGCCTACTTCATTTAGTGGATGATCTTCGTACGGACATGGCTACTGCTCATGCTGCCACTCAACAACACATTTTGGCCTTACAAACAGCAGTGCACCCTGCCGCACAGCCTGCAGCTCTGGCAGAACCACCTCCGGAACCTTCTCCAGCAGAGGCTGGTCCTATCTATATTCCATCTCAATTCCCATTAGCCCCGCCCGAGAGATTCCAGGGAGATCCTAAACATTTTTTCAATGTCGATTACACTTCTTATGTCGGCCTAGTTCCTTTTGGGATTCTACTACTAAAGCAGCATTTTTGTTTTCTCACCTTGGTGGTACGGCTGCAGCATGGGCCAATCCGCTTCTGGAAAGTGGGAGTCCTCTATTATTTGATTGGGATGCATTAATAGAGGCTATGAGTAAAGTATTTGACACCAGGTACAAGACTCAATCTATGGAGCTCGAGTTGTTGAGTTTACAACAAGGTGACCTCACACTTCTAGCATATCTTGCCAAATGTAATCAATTTGTTGCTGAAACCAAATGGCCCGATGATAAGAAGGCATCGGTATTCTATAAAGGATTATCTGAATCTTTAAAAGATGCTCTTGCTATGGTACCTGTTGTACCAGGTAGATTTCCAGAATTACTGAATTCGGTCTTACAAATAGATTTTTTCGAAAAGCCGCTCGGATGGGTGAGAAACATGGATTTTTCCCTTCCACTCCAGTAGTTCCGGTTCCGGATTTACACAGCCCTGAACCCATGCAGATAGGGGCTGCCACCAGGGGCCCCCTGTCTCCAGAGGAAGGAGAACACAGAAAGAAGAATCATTTATGCTTTTATTGCGGCTCTTCTGAACATTTATTAAAGTTATGTCTGAAAAAACCTACTAAGAGACAGGGAAACTTGAAAGCTCGGCAATGAGAAGAGTCCACTTGCCGGGCTATTCTAACACTATGGACTCACAGGTTATGTTGCCTTTTACTATTTCGGTAGCATTCATTGGGCCAACTGGCAGTCCGATTGCTGCTAAAGCAGTTTTGGATTCGGGTGCTAATGGAAATTATATTGATGCTCAGTATGTTAAGGATTTGGCTTTGCCCGTCATTTCTAAAAATGAACCTGTAGTTTTCAATGCTGTGGATGGCACTACATTGTTATCTGGTTTGGTGATGCAACAGACAGTCGAGCTAACTATGGAAACACTACATGGTCATAAGTAAAGCTTTCCGACCAGGTATATGCAAGTTCTTTATTGATAAGCAGACGTTCATGCCCGTGGTATAGGCAGGTGCCTGAGAACGCCTTGCATCCGCGTAATGTTTAGCACGATCCTGTGCCTGTTCCAAATGTATCCTAACCCCTTGTTGCACGGATACCACATGGTTTATGCAGGAGACTACTGCTGGACTTTTTGTCGGAACAACCGGAGACAAGGGCAGAGACCTAGGATGACGTCCATAAAGGGCAAAAAATGGTGATACTCCAGTGGAAGAATGTATGGAATTATTATATGCAAATTCCAACAAGGTAAAAAGTATTAAAACACCACTCCACCTGGTGTGCTGGTCTACCACTCTCCAGCTATGAGAAGCAGGGAGTGGTCGAAAACCCCACTCACCAGGAACCAGGCTGACGTGATCAGATGTGCCTGTAGTTGCTGAAGAAAATAATAGCCTTTTCTTGACATGGAGGCATGCACCCCTGAATGGAAGGAGTAACCCCTAGTCTGCCCGTTGACCTTCCCCCACATATCACACAGGTTGAATGCAGTCGCAAAGGTGCGTAGTTTGGTGGGCACATTGGGATCCCTGCCTCGAAGGTTGAGTCCAGTAAATGGTCTGGTCCATGACCTCATTAAAGTCACCACCCAGAATCTATATCTCAGGGGTATAAGAGAGTAGTTCAGTCTGAATAGTGTCCAGTAGATCCATAGACAGTGGAGGGGGAGGGGGGGCATAGATAGCCAAGATACCAAGAGTGGTCCGCCACAATTCCCCAACACCCGTAACAATCGTCTTCAAGAGTCATTCTTGGTAGAGAGGACCTTAAAAGGCAGCCGTTTATGAATAAGTACCAGCACCCCTCGGGCGTTTCAAAAGTTAGTGCGCTTAACAAATGTGCAGGCTGAGCTTGCCAAGTGTGTTTGGAGGAGAAGAGCCACATCTGGGGAGTACCTATTCAGGAACTGAAGAACCAGGACTCTTTTAATCCAAGAGCACAGACCGTTCACGTTCCAGGACATCAACTTAAGCGTTTTGCTCATACCATTGGGCCTACCAAGTTAATTGAAGAAGAATATGTCTGGAATTGACCTCATGTCTCAAATACCCCGGGAGACCATTCCCCACTCCTCGTGTCTGTACATCAACTGTGCGTACTTTGTAAATAACATTTTGACTCCCAACTCCCTAACCACCCCCGACCCCAGACTTCACTCCAACTCAAAGTACCTATTGCCCAAACATGTGGCTAAACAGTCATCAACCTAACAATGAGAAAGGGAACACAGCGTTAAAGAACTCCCACCAGTCGGATCTAGAAATGGAAAAGGGTTCCAGTGATGACGGCAACAAGATGGCAAGAACAAAAGAAGAAAGCAAGGAAAACAAGTGGGGATCGTTTTCTCCGCCACGGCCAGTGCAACCAGTTCCTCACCAAGACAGCAAGCAGCATCCGTGACTTGCCCACACACCCGTCACTGGGACACGGATTTCCTGTAGGTCAAAGCAGCATGAACAATTAAAGTGTAATAGTCATAGGGCATTGCAGGAACAGTTCTGATTTGATCAGAAATACAGTTGGATGTATATTTATTGAAGATATAGAGACAACGGGCCCAATAAGCTCTACAAGAATGGGACCCAACTTCATATTCCTTCCTTAAAGGGGGTTGTTAATTAGGCACCTTAATCATAGAAGAGTACCACTTTGCAACTATTAAGGTAAGGAATTCTGGTAAGATAGCTCAGCAAGTTAAGCACTAACCTCTTTTTTCAGTTACATGCTTGCATCGAGACAGATCGGCTGGAGCGTGTCATCTTTCCGAGTTTGATCATTTAAGTATAACAAAATTAGTAATAAGAACAGGCATTATAACAGTGCTTAGAAGCGTAATTTAACAATGTTTATAGTATCAATGTAATACTTGGGTCGGGGTTTGGATCACAGTTCAAGGAAATGTATTGGTGGCTGGTAGTTGGAGGGTGGGGCAGAAAGATTCCACACGACAACAAAATAATTTAACAAGATATCATTAACATATTGTATAAAAGCTTTTTTATGCAATTGTTATAAGGTACTTAATAATAAATGCAATGGGAAATGGGTTTATTTATTTGGATTTGTAGAGCGTACTGCAGACCCGAGGCGCTATAAGAGGAACTTAAGAACGCTTGATTCAGGGTTACAGGAAAGCGCCCATCATTCCACAGCCCTAGTTGGAGTGAGAACCTTCTCTTCTTGCAACACCTGCTTCAAGAAGCAGCCAGGTAAGTAGTAACCCTGGGTTAGATGTATCCCATCACATCGACATTCAACCCCCTGACCCTGCCCCCTGTTGCGTAGTGACTACGCCGTTAATACGCATGCGCGAGCGGGGACGAGGCTCTCGCATGTGTGGTTTGAATAAAGACGGTCCTCCGGCAGTTGGCACCGGGGATCCGAGCAGACTACACGTCTCCCGTGTGGTTCCTCCGGCATGTATGTGTGGCTGCGTGTGAATGCAGGTGGGGGCCCAGGCCAGCACCCACCGTTCCAACATTGGTGACGAGGATGACTCTGGTGCAGTTCTTCTCTGCTGCGACGGCGTTGGAAGCAGGGAACGTTGCTCTGTGTCGGCACGGCTGGCGGCCATCTTTATTCACACGTGGATTGCAGCGGTTGCGGCCGTTGTGGATGCTTGTGCGCCGACTGCAATCCCCTGAGCCTTGTGGATAATTTATGGGACCTTCCACAGCCCTAGCCTGCTGCAGGGCTGTGGCACAAAAAAAAAAAAAAGAAAAGAAGGAAAGGCGCAGAAAGAGAGCCCTTCTTCACACATGGACCCATTGGGCTGGGTTCCACAATCTTTCATCTGGGGACCAAATCCTTGTTTCACCTGCAGAGGATATCAACATCCCGTGAGTACGTGACTCTGCTGTTGCCATGGGTGAGGAAGAAGCAGAGGAGGGTGCCCCAGTCCCATGCAGGATGCACAGCACTTTGGCCCCCATGCCCAAATTTGACACCACGGGCCCACCATCTAAATTGGGGCCAAAATGGCTTCTGTGGGTTAAAAAACTAGAAATGTTTTTCAGGGCCTCGGGAGAAATGGAAGATCGCCATCATGGTGTACTCTGCAGAGACGGAGGTCCACAGAATATATGACTCTCTCAACATCCCAGTGGTCACATACAACGCCGTGAAACAGGGTCTTCGAGACCATTTCCTTCCCATGGCGAACGTGGACTTTGACAGATTTGTCATGTGTGCCGAGAAGCAGCTGGAAGACGAATCGCTGGACCAGTTCTGTGCGCGGCTGAGGCACCTGGCAAGCTCCTGCAGGTGGGTGAACGAAGAGGAGATGGTTTGGGGAAGCTGAGGAGGCAGGTTTTGAGAGAGCCAGGGCTGACCCTGCAGCAAATTTTGGACACTGGGAGAGCTTACGAATTGGCAGAGCCAAGGGGGGCGAAGATGGATGCAGCCACACACTCTGGCAAGGGCGAAGATGCATTCGCTATTGGACGCTCTGATCCAGGGAGGGTGAGATGGACACCAAGGCGAGGGGATGACCCTCCAGCACCTGGTGGTGCTCAGTCATGTCCCTACTGCGGGTATGACCTGCTGCACGTAGGGGAGTGCCCAGCCAAATCAAGGGTCTGTGGCCGGTGTGGCACACCAGGACATTATGCTAGGGTGTGCAGAGCAACTGTGCCGGTAGCAGCCTCGAGAGGACTGGCGAGAGTTGGCGGGAGGAACACTCGGAGGTTGAGGAACGTGGCAGCTGTCTAGCAAGGCATGCAGGACCTGAACATTGCTGAGGAGGAAGAGAAGGAGGAAAAAATCTTCCTTATTTCGAGCATTGCCAAGGGCCCTGGAGGAAGCCGACAACCGACATGCACGGTAAACATTGGAGAAGTTCCCACCCCAGTCCTCATAGATACAGGGGCGTCTGTCTGTGTGCTAGCAACTGACCATTACAAGGCACTCCCTTGCCAGCCCGAATTTGCAAAATCCACGGCGTGGATATACGCATTTGGGAGAGACTCGCCACTGGGGTGTTTGGGGCACCGGTGTCCCACGGACAGAGCAAGATAAAAGCGAGGTTCTTTGTCACAAGCGTGAGCCCGCACTCCCTCTTAAATTGTGCTGCCTCTGAAGCGCTGAACCTGGTGCACTTCACTTTTGCTGTGTATCATACTGACCTGGGACGCCTACTACAGCGCTTTGACATGATCTTCCAAGGCATAGGGAAGCTAAAGGCCGACCCCATATGGCTTCACATCGGCGGTTGGTGAGGCCAACAGCGCTCAAGCATCGGCCACATACCGTTCCACTTGAGGGCACAGTTGGAGAAGGAGCTGCAGACGATGGTCGACCTAGACATCATTGAGAGAGTGGAAGGACCTACCCCTTGGGTCTCTCCGTTCGTGGTGGCCCCAAAGCCCAAACAGCCTGGAGCAGTCCGCATCTGCGTGGACATGAGGCCGCCCAACCTGGCTATCAAAAGGGAACGCCACCTCACACCCTCCCTGGATGACATTGTTGGTGAGTTGCAGGGGGCGAGGGTGTTCCCTAAACTGGACTTGAGATCTGGCTACCACCAACTGGAGCTCCACCCCAAGTCAAGATACATTACCACCTTTACGACTCACGAGAGGCTCAGCTTCGGGGTCTCGTCGGCAGCGGAAGTCTTCCAGAATGCCATCAGAGGGGCCCTGTCGGGACTCAAGGGAGTGATCAACATGTTGGACGACATCCTGGTGTTCGTGAGGTTGGAGGTGGAACACCTGAAGCGCCTGGAAAACACCCTGGAAAGGTTCCGCAGTCTTGGGCTGATCCTCCACAAACAGAAATGTGCATTTTTGAAAGACCGGCTAGAATTCTTCGGCTTTGTGTTCCACGCCGGGGGCATATCCCCAGATCCGGAGAAGGGTGAAGGACATCCAGCAGGCCGCCCCGCGGAGGTCAGGAGTGTAAGAGGATTCAATTCAACACTACAGCTAAGTCAATGCCTAGTCTGGGATACTGAATGGAAACCCTTATTGATATATCTTTACGTCCAGTTCATGAGTTCTGGAGGACTACCCCTATATAACACCCCTCTCTTGGAATCCCCCTGACCCCACTGAGCCAAGGAGTAGTTCTGTTTTGCAAGTTTAAACGGTTTATTTGATAATTTAAACAATATATATATATATATATATATATATATATATATATATATATATATATATATATATATATATATATATCACACTTTATAATAAATTAATAATTGAATATCACACTTAATCTGAGCAGTAATCAATAATGGATAGTCCGGCACTAGCACACTTCTTTATAATCAATGATGAGTGGTTATAGGATGGATACGATAGCAACAATACTTTTATGGTTTCAAATGGATGCAATGTGGAATGAAATGCAGTACAGAAAATAACTTGATAGGATTTCAGCAAAAGACAATGTAATCACTTTCTTGGACAATTCACCCCCCCCCCCCCTTAATGCAATGTAAGGAGATGAATAGAATGGGACTCAGTTCTTAGGAATGCAATCAAATAGAGTTCAGTTCAATTCCCCCCAGCAGCTTATACAACAGATAGGAGTTTTGAAACACAGGCCCAAAATGCTTTTATATGTGCTGGCAATGAAGTGAGGAATATGCTGAAAATGCTTTTAATTCCCTTCAGGAGGTTCAGGGTGAGTGGTATCTAGTTAATATTAGTCCAGGCTCACTCTAGCAATGATTCAGGGATGGTTCTTAAGAGGCAAACGAAATTTAGTACTTCAGGCAAAAGCAGCTATCTTTTTACAAGTAAAGAAATCGGGCCAAATCGCAAATCGCGGCAAAATTCGCGGGTGCGAGAATCGTGATTACGGAGAAAGTATAGGGAGTAGGAAGTCGGTTCTAGGCTCGTTGAAAAGCTGAGATTCTAAGCTTTCAGAGGAAAGTTAAACCAAAATGGTTCCAGAGATATGGACGATTAAATAAAGGTAGTTTTTCAGATTTTAAATTTTAAAAGTTCAAAGCGACAGGTTACAGCTTGCAGCTAGAAAATGACAGGTGACAGCTTTGCAAATGACAGGTGACAGTTAGGAGGCAGTTCTGGTTAGATTAAAATAGTTTGGATTAGATTATTTTAACTAAGAGATTGGTTCTGCACAGTTCTGCTAGGTACTCACAATATATTTTTGAATTAGGCCTCCCCACGGATCTGGTCAGGTTTTGGACTGGACTCCGGTTCTGGTCTCGGCACTTCTGGGTCAGCTCTCTGGTTCTGCTAACAGCGGTCTGGGTCACTCTGGATCTCTGGCCTCTGGTTCTGGATACTGCTCTGCTTTCTCTGGGTACAGCACTGCTTCTGGATCTTTCTGCACAGCTTTCTCTGGATCCAGCGCTGATCTGCACGGCTCCTGGATGCAGCTACAGCTGCTAGGTTTGCTGGATGCTGAGGCCTACTGAGAAGAGTTCTCAGTTTGTGGGTTTAGGCCCTTGCCTTGAGTTCTGAATCAAATTCTTTGGAGTTTTAAAGTCTAAGTGTTGAATCTGGTATCTTTTGGATGTTGTATGGTCCGGCAGCATGCTCCGCAGCAAATGGAATTGAATGTCCTCTCTAGCTTCCAGTGGCTCTTTTTATGTCTTTTGAAAGTGGGTGTGTGTGCAGCATCACTCGCCAGCCCCTCTTTCAACTTGTTATTGGCCCAATTCTCCCCTCTCCCATGATTGGGGAAGGAACTGTGAGTCAGAGTGATGCTGTAGGTTTTATGGGTCAGAGGATCCTCCCCTGGTCAGTTTGCCCACAAATCTATATTTGATCAAAATACACATTTCTCAAATACATAGTGGTCTGTCATTGCATGTACATATTACCTATCACATGAGGTAGTCTCTGTCTCAAATCTGCTCTTCCTGAGGGCTTGCATTCAGAAACGGCAACATTTTCGCAACATTATACACATATACACGGCCTGCCCATACATACTCCAGTAAATTCCCATGCCTCTAGCTTAAACACAGAGACTGTAGTATCCATAAATAGCAGGGTTTTGCCCCAGAACATCACACAAATTCCCAACGTGTCTTAAAACGTGCACAGAAAATTCACAAGAATTATGGTATCATTTAAATAATTTTGACAAGTCCGCACTGTGAGTTATACATCTTTCTTAGAATCATATTCTGGCCAACAGGGGTGTGTCTTTTCAGGTCACATGGTGTAGAAACCAGTTTATCCAGTTTCTGCCAAGCTCAGAGACCCTGCCCCTCCCAGCTTCTGCCAAGAGGAGGCTGTTTTATGGTCCCCCCAATAAACCATCTGCCTGAGTCAAGGAAGGGCTTTGTTCAAAAGGAAGCCATTTACGACCACCCTAATAAACCATCTGCATGGGCCCAGGACAGGCCATTGTTCAACTCCCTGTAGCTGCTCCACTCCTAATCTAATCAGAGAGGTGACAACTCCTTTTGGCAAGGGGAAAAGTGGCTGAGCAGGTTTTTACTCATGTGGGGGTAGATGTCAAGCAGAATTCAGTTTCATTAAGCCAGGTTTCAGATAAAATGTCATTTTTTTGTTCCCCAGTTTAAGTCAAGACAATTTTTACATATGCAGCTAGAATGCTGATTCTAAGTTCAAAACTATGCCATTTCAACAGTGACAAACTATGTGACACTCAAAGTAGGTCACTCAGTTAATTTAAACATTTTCGATTTTTGGTAGTTTTAAATCCAGTTTCAGTTAGGATGCTGCAGACCTGCAGAGCTCAGCCAGTCTTGTTATGAACATTGTTTTGGGGCTCTTCAACTTCCCAGATTTAGTATGCACACATACTTCATTCTGCCAGATGTCCGCTGGTGTTCAGTGAGATTTTTGGATGTGTTGCAATGTTTGAAAATAGGCATTTTGAGCTGGCATTCAGAGAAACAAAAGGTGATTTTAAAGTGCGGTTTTTCCTTTGGCACACATTTCACTCATGGCACCCCGGCCCATCCTGCTCGCACTGGTGGGTGGCAAGTTAGGCAACCATTTTAGTGTGCACAACTGCGTGGTTCTCCTGGATTCTGGCGCACATGTGGGCTTTTTGGCCATCTTGGATTTTCTAAGCCCACAGCACCAAATGTTGCAGCATGATAGCTCAAACGTGGGTCAGGACAGCCAACAGGAGCTTCCTGGGGATGGTCAATTACTGTGGACGATTCATTCGTGACTTGGCCTCCCTGTCAGAACCCTTCGGGCAGTGACCAGAAATTACGTGGTCTGGAACTGGACCGGGAAGGAACAGAGGGCGTTCGCTGCCATCAAGAACGCCCTGTCGGGGCAGGAGACGATGGCCTACTTCAATCCAGACCGGGTGTCGGAGATTGTAGTGGATGCCAGCCCGGTAGGAATGGGGTCGGTCCTCATGCAGACGGATCCACAAGGGACCGTGCGGCCCATTGCATATGCCAGAAAGGCTCTCACCGAGACCGAGAGCAAGAGGCGCTATTCACAAATCGAGCTCAAAGCTTTAGCTATCCTGTGGGGCTGCAAGCATTTTCGGCGTTACATTCTGGGGAAACCTGTAGCTGTCGTGACGGATCATAAGCCCCTGATTCCAATCATGTCTGGGGCATCATCCAAACCACCACCGCGCATCGAAAGATGGATGCTCTCGCTGATGGAGTATGGGGTCCAATTGCTGTATCGTCCTGGCACGAACAATCCAGCGGATTATTTGTCCCGACACCCGGGCGCTGGGCGGACCAGGGACTCGGTGGAGGTGGCAGACTGTGTGGAAGTGGTGCACCTGGTGGTGGAATCGGCACTACCTATCGTCCTAGCGCGCCAGAAGATTGCTGATGAATCGAACACAGACAAGGTGTTCTGCAGCTGGCCCACAAGGGGTGCCAGGGGACGGTAAAGATGAAAGATGAAGGAACACCTCCGTTTGAAAGTGTGCTTCCCGTACTTGGAAAGCAGAGTGGATGAATTTGTGAGGGCTTGCATTCCATGCCAAGGGACGAGTCCAGTGGAAAGGGGGCCACCCATTCAAGCCATGGAGAGGACTGTGCATGCAGACTTCGGGTCCACGGGTTGGGGAATGTACTTTTTGGCGGTGACGGACCAATGGTCCCACTACCCCGAGGTGGAGCTGGTTGAGTCCATGGCCAGTGACCACACCATCCTGGCCCTGGAGAAAATGTTCGCCACCCACGGATTCCCCCTGGAGATCTGCTCCGTCAATGGGTTGCCATTCCAAGGGCAGCAGTTGGCTCGTTACTGTGAGGAAAGGGGGATAAAGCATCAGAAAGTCACCCCACTCTGGCCCAGAGCCAATGGGGAGGTGGAACACTTCATGCGGATGCTTAACAAAATTTTCCGCATATCGCTGAATGGACGGGACGACCTCCGGCGCAACCTGTTTGAGTTTCTACGCGAGTATCGCACGGCCCCGCATCAATCTACTGGGGTCGCGCCGGCGGAAGCTCTCTTCAAACGGGCACCCCGAGGACTGTTGCCCGAAATGGAAGGTCGTTGTCCGGGAGAGATTGACAACAGCCAGGTGCAAGCAGAAAGGGCTGCCCAGAACGAGAGAGAGACAGCCAGGCGAAGATTACCGGAGAGGGCGATTGCAATGGGGGACACCGTGCTGGTGCGAAATAGGAGGCCGGAAGAAAAATTGTTGTCACCCTACAAGGATCGGCCTCTGGGCGTGACCCACCTCAAAGGATCCATGATCACTGCAGCCAATGCCCAGGGAACTGTCACTAGGAACGCGTCGTTTTTCAAGCGCATCGAGGCGGCGCCAAACCCGGAAGAGAGCGTCATGCAGGGGCCAGCGCATGACGCCGGATCGTCACCGAGAGACGATGGATCGCCAGAGACTCCAGGGACACCAGAGATGCCCACAGCTGAGGCACGCAGGTACCCGAGCCGGGCGGGGCGCAAGCCGCCTCAGAGGTTCCAAGACTTTATTATGGACTCTGCCTCGTAACCGGTGAAAGACTGTTAGTTAACGTTTGAATTGCCGTTGTTGATTGTATTAGTTGTTATGGTTTCTTGTTTGGGATAAAGGAGGGATGTTGCGTAGTGACTACGCCGTTAATACGCATGCGCGAGCGGGGACGAGGTTCGCGCATGCGTGGTTTGAATAAAGACAGTCCTCCGGCAGTTGGCGCCGGGGACCCGAGCAGACTACACGTCTCCGGTGTGGTTCCTCCGGCGTGTATGTGTGGCTGCGTGGAATGCAGGTGGGGGCCCAGACCAGCCCCCACCATTCCAACACACCCTACATTGCACCCATTTAATGCCTAGATAGCTCTGCCCGCACTCTCAGCCAATATTGTTGGAAGAAAATGTATAATGTATCCTTCTTGACTGGTCATTAGTGAATACGCACGCTTATGCACCCCTAATAATACCTGAACTGTCATGATTACTTCAAGGGCCTGATGGGGGTCATCACATAACAAATGCTGTCTAATGTGCTTCTTACTGGCAGGTGCATTTGAAACGCACTGTTTTCAACACATTTTCCAACATATTATTTCCCGCCGGCCTCCCAAGTGCCCCAACAAAAGGGATTTTGAAGTCCTTCCAATTTCGAACAGAAAAACAAAGGTACATGTAAGCCTGCTTGCTCTGCAAATAAAAGCATGATTTTTTCCAGTGGGGACGGGTGATTTGGCTTGTGATGTGGAGAATTAATATTATGTTAATAACGCGTGATGAATGCAAATCAATGCGGGGCAGCAACAAGGTTGCTCATTCAAAAAGGGAATGGTGGTATCATGTTGTATGTTCTATTAAATATTAAATGTTGGAACAGCTGTGATTAGTCTGTAGCCGCACAATGCGCCAGGCCCACATTATCTCAAAAAGTCTATCATAAAAAAAAATTGATTACTGCAACACCTACTCTCGGATCTCCCCCTCCCCGTGTCTCTCATTTTAGTACTGCAGATAGGTGAAACAATTGTGCCTTTGATGATAGAAGCATGCATTTTGGGGAACTTTTAGACAAACTCATAATGAACATTTTTGGCTACACGGCCCCTCTCAGATTTTTCCTGTAACAAAGTTGGCAAAATAGCAAATAGTTGTTGTTTGGAAATCTTAATTTTTGTAGATATTCAAGGTCCATTCATTTACTCGTGGTCGTGCAATGCCTATTGTAAACTTTAGAAGTATAAATGAAGCCTAATAGTAAATAATGAAGTTTTTTTTTCTCATAGTTTATAGAAGAATATATAAATTCATTCATTTAGTCAAAGTAAGAAAAACAAAAACGATTATTTATTGAAGTTTATGTAATGCAAATATAGTGTCTTATATTACTGATTTTTATGTTCTTGTTCATTATTGAATGAATATTGATACTATTCCTCAAACAGATTATTGGTAATATAACCCCCCTTTATTTCAATCAGTACAAAGAGTGCCAAAATTGCAAAGACCAGTACACTGTAGGGTGTCTTCCTACACTTGCAATGTGTTGTGCAGCCTTACTTGCAGACACATTGGGCCTCATTACGATGTTGGCGGTAGTCGTGCTGGTAATTACTGTCACGGCTGCCACCTGAGTCATTTTTTTACCACCACCCGGTGGACCCAGTACATCCCCATTGCCGGGTGCCAGTAATAATTACTCCCCATGCCCATTTGAGCCCCATAGGGCTCAATGGGAATGGGGTGGTCAGATGCACTGGCACCATTCTGAATGGTGCTGGTGCATCCGACTTGCTCTGCTTGCGGGTGCCGGTACGCCCACCAGGTCAGACCTGGCAGGCAAAAAGGCACCCGCAAGCATAACTCGTAGTTTGCCGGTCCAGTAGTAATGGTGCCGGTAGTTTACCAGCATCTTTACTACCTGACCTGAAACTTGTAATGAGGCCCATTGTAAGAGTTCCCTGCAAGCTTGTTAGCCTCCAGTAGGTCTGTCCAAGATCTGCTTTCATCCTTCTTCTTCCACCCCCAATCTCTTGACGATGGAAGATGTGGTGTTGCGACCATCATTTGGGCCCAGCAGTAACTAGCCTGGTGGACAGCTCTATTTGGATGCTGAATCTTGTGTAGGAGGTAGATTGTCAATTGCTCAACCTTTCTTAATAAATAGGTGTTTTCTTGCCTCATGTTCGTCATTGCTAGTACAGTGATTTAGCAAAGCTACAAATCTCTCCAATGACTTCAGCATTTCTAATACTACCTGCTGATTAGGCTTGTTAGCCAATCCACAAAAATCTCAGGTGACCCAAAGCTCTTGCTAACGTATGAGTGTCAAAGAACCGGAAGTTCTGCCCAACTCCAAATGCAACCCATAGTTCCTCAATGTTCAGACGCTGTGCAGATGTGATGGTGAGAACTACAACGTCGATGTCCACAGTAAGTGTTTTGGCTTAGTTATATGCTGCACAACATCACATAAATGGAGTAAGGATGCAACTGTCTGTTTCTTCGTGTGAGCATGGAACCAGTCCCAAGATATCTTGACGATTTATCGAAAGAACATTGGTACTATGTTTGGTAATTACCTGCTTGTTCGTGTCAATAGCTGTTACATTTTGTGCCAAGAAAGAGAACAATTCAGTCTTATTTTCATCAACCCGGAGAAACTCCTGCCAAATTCTAGGAAGAGCGTTTCATGGTTCAACATGTGTTGAAACACCTTTTCCCCTTTTACTGCTTGTGTCACTCTTCAAGCTGTCGGGCCTGTACACATCCCAGATAATATCTATCCTTGTAACATATTGAAGCTGAGATTTGATGTCGGGTATGAGCACAGTACTGGCATAATCATTGAATGTTTTGACAAATCCTGATTACAGTATTCTGACAACTGCAGCGCCGTCAAGGATGGTCATTTGGACTGTTGGTTTGGAAGTAGTGTTGTTCCAGGTGTGAGTTCTTCCAGGCAAATCAATAAATCAGTCTTTTTTCCGGTTCTTATGCTCCCTAACCTCGACAGTGCTGGAGGCTAGGTTTGGCTTTTGTGTCTAAAGAAATTATCTAGATCCCCATTACGTATCTGTGATGTAATGGAGAGTCTAGAAAATAGTGAACAGTCATTCCGCAGTAATGTCAGTTGTAACTGTTTACTTGACTTTTTGTGAACTGGAAGATAGCTGAAGAGGTGGTTCTGCTTAACAGGATCTGTGATATGTTTAGTTTGATTGAATAATCCTGTCGCTGACAAATAGTTCATGCTGGTCAACTACAATTTTTATCAATCAATAGCAATTTGTCTGTAACTGCTGGATGTACTATATTTCTGCGGCAAGCACCATTATATCACTAAATGGGGTTCCCATATCTTGTATTGCATGAGTAAGAGACATGATATATTTTGCAAAAGCCATCTGAGAATGCTTGTGGGCCTCTTGGTGACGCTCATCATTTTCACATCTCTTCGTCTTTGTATAATTAAATTCTTCAACTAAGCGGGCCCTCTCAGGAGCAGAGGCCATCCAAAGATGCAGAGCTGTTGGGTTTTCTGTCAGGCCTACAGCCTCTCCATCACTTTTGAGTGATGTGTTATGTTGTTCAAGGGCCTAATCAATAACAATAGAAAAGAATGCATGCTTTGACTTTTTTGTGACAAGCTTTCCTTTCATGAATTCTGCATAGATGTAGGGTGATGCTTTTTAAGTGAAACCATACCACATAAGTAGAGAGGAATTAATTGTGCATAGTGAGTATGGCCCAAGGAAAAGTACCAGGGAACAATCTTCGATAGCGCATCTACATAGAGCTGGACATCTCCTTCTCGTATTGCTCTTACAAGTCATCAAAAGGAGTTTTAGTTTTGGAATGATGTACCAAAATCTAAATTGTTTACATACATCACTTCTTTCTTTACACCAGTCTTCAAATGACTTAACTTGACTTCTACCCTCTATGTCTTGGCTCTAGTCATTGTAGACCTACTGCAGAAGTAAATATAGACTATTGGCTGTGATATGATGAGCCCACTGGGTACGAGTCACATGGGAACCTTTTATAAACTAATCCACTTTTTTAGTTGTGGTACTATCAGTCCGAACAAGTGCTCCAGTCCACCCACTTTCATCCAAGAGATTTCTAAGAACCTTGAGAACTGCTATCTCAATAAGCAGCCCACCAAAAATTACAATTAATTGATCTTCGCCATGAGTTGTTGACCGTTTCCACTGAATTTGTTTGCCAATTCGTACAGTGGCTGGTCAAATGTAATGATTAGAATTTATCCAGGATTAAGGCCTGTAACTGCTGTCCTCACACTTTATTTTTATTTATTTATGTACATGAACATTGCATTTGATACAGTGCAAACGGAGCGAGGTAAACTGAAAAGACCACACATGGGGTGCTGGGGCCACTTCAGTATAGTGAGGTTGTTGTGGTCAAATCGGGAGTTACGTTTGAAGATTGCATATGGTACAGGGCAAACAGAGTGAGGTAAACTGGAAAGGCCATCCCAGGGGTGCAGGTGCCACTTCAGTGTACTGTGTTCTGTGTACTGTGTACTGTGTACTGTGTACTGTGTGCCACTTCAGTGTACTGTGTTGTACTGGTTCTGTGTTCAAATCGGGAGTTACATTCAAACGTTACATTTGGTACAGTGCAAACAGAGCAAGGTAAATGGAAAGGTCATGCCAAGGGTGCAGGGGCCACTGCAGCATAAGGAGAGTGTGTGGTCAAATTAGGAGTTATATTAGAATGTTACCGTTGGTACAGTGCAAACAGAGAAAGGTTCAGCTGGAAAGGCCACACCAGAGGTGCTGGGGCCACTTCAGTATAGCGCGGGTGTTTTGGTAAAATTGGAAGTTATATTACAATGTTATATTTGGTACAGTGCAAACGAAGCAAGGTATAGCTTGAAAGGCCACACCACACCAGTGGTGCAGGGCTTTAATAGCAGGAGAATAGTATGTCTAGTGGTGAGAGGGATGACATGCTCACGGGTAAGTGTCAATCTGACATAAGCACCAGACATGTGGTGGAGGAACCGAGAGGCAATGGTGTCCTTACCTAGAGGACCCCCCGGCTCGGCATGCAGGCTCATCTGGAATAATAACAGCATTGTCTGTGAGTCAGCAAGGAGGTTGCAGAAAGAGATAAGCACCAGCAATATGAGAGCAAGGCCAGGTGGTAATAGAATGGCGAATCATGGCCACTGACAAATAGAGGAAGCAGAGATGAAAGTGCTAATTCATAATCTTTTGGAATTTCTTCTTGTTGACTTGCGTGGTTTGCTTCTGAGGTGCTTATTGTGTCTTTATAGGTTGTCACTAGTCAGAACCTGTGTTACATGCTTCAGCCAAGTGTATTATTTTATTATTTTGCCATAGCGTATGGCGTAACTTGGTAGTCAACTAGGTTCTCTTCCACTGTTGGTAGAGGACAATCAGTTCTCATAGGCGTAACAGGTGGCACGCTGGTGTTGCACTCAAGGAGTCACTTTCTCAGGACAAGTATTTTTAGTCATAGTCCGATCGGTCCCCATGAAATGATCATCTGAATGTTGAAATATTGATATTCCTGTACCATGGAGAGTCATGAGCTCTGGTAGAGCTTTGATTGTGGTCTATATTGTCAACCACACTAGTCGTGAAGAGCCCTCCTTTTAACTGAAGAGGAAGGCCAGCATTTTCTGTGTGATAGCGATGACATACTTCATTGCCAAGTTCTGATTTGATGTGTAGCACACGGTTGTATGATAAGCTTAACCCGACCTCATGCAGGGTTTGAACATGTTCACGCCTGTGAGTTCTTGTATGGATTAAAATACCTAACTAGATAGGCAAAGGAGTATCCCATTCTTGGTTGTGCCTGAAGGCTCTTTCATGCTCATGCTCCCGATGTCTCACCAAACTGTTATACATTAGTAACTGCTCAACAGTGAGGATTGGTTGCGGCATTGTTGAAGAACGTGACTGTCCTTTAATGTTTGTTCGATTCGTAACCATATCAACCAGTGCTAACAGAAATGCTGGCACAGAATTTTCCTGACACTTGTTTCCAAAAGATCTGGTGAAGTGATTTTTCATTTGAAAGATGTCTCTACTCACTATGTTTGCTGCTTTAGCAAGATGAACAGTGTCTATATCTGCATCGTATTCACATGCTTTGCTCGGTGCAGATACAGTATCATTATTAAGTACTAGCATCACATGACGGCCTAGCTTTTGTGCTTTCATGTCAGGAAAATAAGCAAGTAACCAGTTTTTCAGTTTTGTGGAATGTATGCATCCTGAAAGATCACTGCCAAGTTGTTTCATCCTCATGCTGTGCAGATTGCATAGGACAACGACTTTAAATATGTGTGCAATTTCAATGTCCGTTCGAGCATCTTCAGTGTATGATAATAGTTCTGCAAATACAAAACCATAGTAAATTTGGTCCATCTCAGTTTCTTGTGTTGTTTTATGTCTCTTGCTCTATAATATAATATGAAGCAATTAATATGGTACATGGCATCCTGTGCAATAAAATTGCGTGCAGTCAGTTTAGCAAGTAGGGCTTGGTCTTCTAGTTTATTAGCACAGTAACAAATGTGAGCATTGAGGCCAAATGTAGATGCTATACACAATGATCCTCCAGCTGGGGCAGGCATGTCACAAAAAAGCATATTAGTTTTGTATTCACTGAACCTTTTTCTTAATAAACTCTCTGACAGGGGAATTTAATATTACTATCATCATTATCCGCTGGTGGTCTTTGCATTTGTGTTTTATTGAACTGCAATCTACATGATTCGTGAAAATTAGTTTTATGTCACACCATGTTGCCTCGGTACTTCCACCTTCATCAAGATGCAACAGATTAATTGTCCTTGATCATCACCCAACACTCATTAACCTCACAAACAGATTGGATATTTTCTTATAACCAGCTCCCATTGTATCAAGTTTAGTCTCTGTTGGACAGCAAAGAACCTCCAAACTGTCTTCTTGGCAGATGAAACGCTCATTTGAAACACTGTTTCTGGAATTTGTCTACAAGTATCAGGCTTCAACGGATTCATCAGATTTTGTATTTTCTCTTTATTTTTATCATCTTTTTCTTCTTAAATTGTCATACAAACTCCTTCATCTGTGAACAAAAGAATTATAATATTACACAGCTCGTATTACACACTCTGTTTAGTGTATGCATTTTTATGAACTATTGAATGTTTTGCACACATATCAATAACCTACATTCACAGAAAATCACATTTAATTTGGAAGTAGCAGCACTAAATAACATATGAAAGAACAGATTAACCATTTTCTGAGGCTGCCATTTTGAATGTCCACCATTACTGTTTGTGAGAACATCTGAGATGGCCTTGTAGCCAAAATAAAACCTTTAAAAAGGTAGTATATGTGGCTCGTGTGCCATGCTTCTATCATCAATAGCACAATTCTTCCAAATAGTTGGCCCTAGTAGGCAGGTCATGTTTTCAGACTCTTTCCTGCATGCTCAAATCACATTGTCTTTTAACTCATCTTCTTGAAGTACCACTTATAATTGTCCTGCAACAATGTAATCTAAAACCATGTAACTTCTTGCTGCTGCGACTATCGCCTCACACTGCTGATGTAGGCCCCAGCCCCACTGGGTGTGTCTTTTCCAGTAGTTGCCCTGTAAGCCACTGCATAAAGGCTCCCGGTGTTTGCCTGTTGTGAGCCTGCATGTCCACTGTACTTATACTTAGACCTGGCAAGCATGGCACGCTTCAGCATCCCTCCTGAAGGCTCAAATCACATGTCTGCTATTCCACTGTATCAGATTTTTAACTACCTCTTATACTCGTATCCTGCAACCATGTAACTCGTAACCACTGTAACTATAACTAGCACCTAGATGCCTCAAGGCTTTGTGCGCTGCTATAAATATCAAAGAAAATAAAAACAAATAAATCTCCTGTCCTATTTCTCTCTTCACTCTCTCCCAAGTCAAACCCTCTCTCTCCACTCACTCAATCTCTCGCTCCCTCGCTCTCCCCGGCGCGCCTTCCTTCTCTCTCTGCTCTGCCATCTTCCGTCTTCTATGTATCCTCACACCTCGCTCTTGCTTCCCTCTTTCCTGCGTCACTCTCCTCTCTCTCACCCTCTCCTCTCTCCTCTCTTCTCTATCTGCTCTCCCCTCCTTTATCTGCCCTCTCCCTTTTCCCTCTCCCCTGCATCATGCTCCTCTCTGTCTCCCTCCCTCTCGTTGTCTCCATCTAACTCCCTCTCTCTTCTCTCCTTTCTCCTCTCCACTCTCTAATCATATCCACCCTGACCTAAAAGCAGCTGTACAAGATATTCCACTATGAATTATGTGCTAAAAAGAAAAATAACAACTTCTATTTTCATGCTGTTTCCGTATGTTTGATCATTATTAATGTGATATATGTGGCAGGCAGACTAAGGTATCACACCTTCACTGATTTCCCATCAATCATCGTAGATTTACACTGGTAAACCGTCTAAAGCTTTATCACCTACAAATTGGCCTGCATCACATAAAAGACAATGACAAAGCTTCAGCCTAACACAGGCCATCTCCTGAGGCCTCTGACCACCAGAAGCCAAAACATGCAGAGTATATTCTTTTTTTTATTCGAAAATGTGATGTTAGTTTAAAATTAAACTTTACACACATTAGAAGCATTAAATAGAAAAAGGAGAAGAAAGGAGAACCATACATAACAAACCAAAAAACGACAATAACATGCAAATTTATTCTCAAATATTGTAAGAGGTAAACAAATGACAACTAATGTCACACCCCCACCATTTTTTCAGTGCCAGCGACGTCGATTCGCCCAAATGCCTGGGGTAGCGGATGTGATATCACATAGCTGATGACGACACAGGAAGAGATGTCACTTGACCTTTGACCCATATGCCATCAGTTTCTTTTTGACCCTTGTGACATTACCGGACGTGGATTATAGGGTATAAAAAAAAGTACATAAACTTAAACATTTTAAAATACCAAATACATACTGAAGCAGGCAAGAATATTTTAGATGCCAACCACATTTTAACAAGTTTGCTGCCTTCATATGCCATGGATGGGGTCATGATATGATAGGGTGAGACCCAATAGTACAACATAGGGCGAGGCAATATTGGTTCCACCATCAGATTCGCTATTTGAAGATTTGAATATATCTTTAAGAAATAATTATGACAAAGTATTGAGCAACTTCGGGGAGTGCTGTGACCCGCTTTTTGCTCAAATGGATTCAGACAAAATTACATTGATGCACATGTACAACAAAATGAAAATTGTAAAATGGGGAAAGCTATACAGAGAATGTCATTGTATGAACTACAAAGGAAGATAATAACACACCTGAGGAAATATAAGGAGATACAGTCTTCCGTGATGAGATTCCCAGGGCTGAAATATTGTTACATGTATATGCGCTTTCATCTTAACTTACTAGGCTTCCTACAAAGCTGGGCTCCCATACGAGGGATCCCTTGACAAGAAAGGAATTGTCGGCTCTACAAAAAGCCGGGGGAGGCCGAAACACTAAAACATTGGCTGATTTTCTGTAGCGCAACACTAAAGCTGAGGAAAATGTGGTTGGGGAAGTTCATAAGGAGATTAGAGGATTTAAACAGTGAAGTCATGTGGGCTGGGCTCTTGTATGGATACTCTGTCTCAATGACCATTGCTTTATTGAATATTTTAATAGTGATACACAAAAAGGTGGGGGAAATATTTTTCTCGATTAGTCCACCATAATGAAGTAAAGAAGGGAATAATTAGTCGGATAGGTGGAAATTGTAGCCTCTGAGGTTAGAAAGGGAGGCCCTTATAAGTATATAGGGCCTCATTACACGGTAGGCGGAGGACCAAGGTGCTATTAGCACCTTGGTCCATGCCGGTAAAATACTGCACCGCCTTGGAGGAAAGGGGAATTACCGCCCTATTCCAAGGTTGGCTGGGCGGTAATTCCCCCTTCCCCCATTGCCCTTCCCCATTCCCAATTTTGCCCCATAGGGCATAATGGGAATGGGGAAGGAGCTAATTACGGTTCCGCAAATTGCGGTACCGTAATTCGCAACCTGGTCCCTTTGCGGGTTGGTTTTTAACGCCTGCTAAAAAGCAGGTGTTAAAGCACCAACCCGCAAAGGGACCTCGTAGTAAGGCGGTAAGGGTTAACGGTTACCGGTACCATTACCAGTGACCGTTAACCCTTACCGCCTTCCGTGTAAGGAGGCCCATAGTCTTTGGTTTTATGTTGTATTGTGTTGAATGAATCAATGTCTGTAATGTTTGTTTTAGAATGTTGTGTCTGAAGTAATTTATTGACATTTGTAATGAACTAAGAGTTGTGAAGTAGAATGTTTTTAATAAACTATAAGCACAAAGATAAAATAGGCAGAGGCACTGCTATAGATATGCCACTTCAGCATAGCATGGCCAGTTACTTCCATATTATGCCAATCATAGCTGCATGTCGGGCATTGTCATTATATGTAAAGCAGATCACCTACCCTGCCAGTTGCTGTGATAATACAGTATCCAAATATCTGCATTAGATGCAAGTCACTTTCAGTGCACAGGAGCATTGATGCTTTAATTAACGGTATTGATTTGTTAATTATATAGCGCTTTCGCCAAAGCGCTGTAAATTGCACATATGAACATAAAATTATTATCCCAATTGGAGTTGATACTCATTTGTCAACCCCAGAAGAATGAAAGGCTGAGTTGGCCATGCCAGGATTTGAACCTGTGTCCTGCAGAGCGCACAGAGATGTATATATGCCCTATGTAAAGCGCTTTAGATTAAAGAGCTATATAAAAAACAAATTTATATTATTTTATTGTTATTATCTTACCCGTTTGCTATTAAAATGCAATGCCATCATAAGAAAGCATGTCAAAACTGGCTGCACAATGTAGGCCAGGCACGTAATAACACTTATCGTGTTTGCTGTAGCCGTGATGATGCACAGTAATGAATGCCATGCCACAGTAAAACATACCTAGACTGGCAGCACCAAAATGCCAATCTATCCACAATGCCAGTCTACACAGATCATGCTTACTTTATTATAGATGCCCAGAAAAATATACAATGCCACAGTAAGGACTGGCTGCACCCAAATGCCAGTCTAGTCAGGTAATTGCACTTATCATGGTTGCTTGATCAGAGATGCTCAGTACAAAATGTCAAGCCACTGTAAGAAATGGCTAGTCTTGTTGTTTGAAAATGCTGTGCTAGACACATAATTAAGCACTTATCACCCATTTTACCGGCTGGAATGGGTGGCACTGGCCCAGGGCCTGAGTTAATAGACCCAAGTGCGGGCCTTTAAAAAGGGTCCCTGGTGCCGTTACCACCCATTCCAGCCCCTGGAATGGATTATTGCTATTAGCACCCCGCGTTGCCAATCTGGGAACCTGGGGCGCTAAGAGCAATGCATTTTATTTCAATGAATGGGAAGCCTCATGGCGTCCCATACATTGAAAGAAAATACTTTTTTAAGATGGCTATCATGGATCAGGAAAGCAGGGCTCCATACGGAGCCCCTCTTCCATTTCCATTGCGGCCAGGAGGGAGATGGAGCGGCAGTAACCGCTGAAGAAACTAGAATTGGCAATGCCAACAGTTACAGCTTTTCTGTAGGCATGGGAAAGGCACTTGACAGGCACAGTCGTAGTGGATTGGACTGGCCATTGATGGTAGCAGGTGCAAAATGGTGCGAGTACCTGGGCATGTAAAAACAGTGCCTGCAAATGCCTAATGATTATACACAAGCCAAAAGTGTTGGCTTTGCCAATGCTTGTTTTTAACAGAACATCAGTGAAGGACAGAGTGCTTATAAATTGAGTGGGTGAGGCAACCTGGTTAAGACATTTTGATTCCACCAATAGTGGGTTTACAACTCCAATTAAGTCATTCACTCTTCGACTGCTTAAAAAAAAACAATGGCATGCACTTTGAGTGTCCATTTTGATGACTAGTCGTGAGCCCAAAGAGTTCCCATCGGGAGGTGTTTTGGGTGGGGAAGGGGTAGGAAATGGGTGGGAATGGCCATAGGGATTAGCATCGCCATGGGCAGTCAATAACCAAACACCACATACAAGTTGTGTGTCCTTCCTCAAAAGCCATTTCTTCCTATCTGCACTCTAATGAAATAGTCTAGGCATATAGGTGAAGCAAATCAACACCCAATACCCCAAACTAAAAATAAAAACCCTATAAGGACACCTTGCCTTTTCCATATTCCTCATTGGTGCATTCGTATTAAATGCATTGAATGGCAAAACAACCCTGTTCGTGTCTATCTATGAATATGTGTGGATCTTACATCTTTTTTTTTGCATTTGTAGGCAGTGGTGTTATAATCTGGACAATATCGTTATATTTTGGAACATACATTTTGAGTATCTGTCTCACGATTGTCCCACAGCCACATTGTTTTTCTTAGTTTCAACTAAAGAGTGTTCAGTATTTTGCTCCTATATATGTGTTGAATTGGTATACACGTTAATTAATTTCTTTCTCTCTGCCACTGTTTTCTGCTGCTATCTGCTGTTTTCAAGTTTTGTTTAAGCGTGATTCAGTAGACCATACAATGATATCCTATGGGAATTCTGAAGGAACATACTCGCCTTTAGCACTTAAGGGGATGTCTTTCCTCTTCGTAAGGAATTTGGTCCACCAGTGCCCGATTCATACATATGTTTGTTGAGAGCACGGCAGCACCATTTATTTTCAAACACATATAGTTAGTGCTAGGAAGTAAACGATTTTGGGATCAAACATGGTATCCACAGATGTGTTAATATGTATGGGAAATTAAATTACAAATTCAAACTACTTATAGTTTCTGAAACGTACTGCCAGAGGGACAGTCAGTTTGAGAAACCAGACAGACTGGAATCCAGCATTACGTTTCAAAACCTACATGGTATCTACCAGACTGTAGGCTTTTACTTTGAAAAACAGTTCCATAAAAAGGAGAAATGTTTATCCAGTTTACTTTAGTAAAACAAAGTGAAAGTTGTCAGCAGCTTAGGGAATACCCAAGCCGCCAACGACTTTCATTTCGTTTAACTACCATTACAAATAGCTCCCGTCGGCGGGTTAACAGCATTAACTTGACTGGCCATATTTGCAACTTTTGTAAAACAAAGTGAAAGTCAGTATATTTCGGATGTGGTATTAGTTTGCATTGCAAGATAGGCTGGCCAACTTTAGAAGTTCACATTTTATAAATAAAAACACAATAAACACTCTTACGTTTCTTTACGAATGCTGAAATAAAATGGCTCATGGCTGTCTTGGGAAACAAACACTTACTCCAGAGCCATTCACATCTCTAGCATCCAATCAGGTACTGTTGGGTGTCCTGACCCACGTTTAAGCTATCATGCTACAACATTTGGTGCTGTGGGCTTAGTAAATTCAAGATGACGGAAAACCCACATGTGCGCCGAAATCCAGGAAAGCTGCGCAGTTTGTGCGCACACCAAAATGGTTGCCTCACTTGCCACCACCAGTGCGAGAATGAAAGGCCGGGTTGCCATGAGGGAAATGGGTTGCCAAAGGAAAAACAGTAGCGCCGGTTAGCTTCAAAGCGCTTTAAAATCACCATTGGACTACCCGCACAGTAGTCTGAAACCATTGGGAATGGCAATGCTGATTGCCAAATGCAACCTAGAATTGTGGGGAATTCATTTCTTAAATCCCAAAAATGGGTGCAGTACCAGTACTCACCACTATCCAAAAGCCGGCGTTTTAAAACCACCCTGTGTTTCTCTGAAGGCAGGCTCAAAATGCCTATTTTCAAACATTGCAACATGTGCAAAATATTCACTGAACACCAGCAGACATTTGGCAGAATGAGGTTTTGTGTGCTTACAAAATCTGGGAAATGAAGAGCCCAAAACAATGCTTATAACAAAACTGCTATGGAGTCAGCAGTTTAAGTTGCACTGGATTTAAAGACACTAAAATCGAAATGTTTAGATTAAATGAGTGACCTATGTTTGGTGTCACATGCCTTTGTAACTGTTGAAATGTCATAGTTTTGCACTTAGAATCAGCATTCTAGCTGCATGTGTAAAATTGCAAGTTAATTTAAAAAGCAACAAAAAACATGACAGTTAGCTGAAAGTCTGGTTTAAGGAACTTGATTCCGCCTGGCAACTACCCCCATCAGGAGTGAAACTTGAGTCACAACTGTGTTCCCAGGCCCATCTGCCTTTTGCTGGCCACACTAAGGATATGCCATCTATCTGATAATTGAATTACCTGTGCTCTACAGGAGCTCTGAACAAAGCCTGTCTTGACTCAGGCAAAGGTTTTATTACAGCGGTCGTAAAATGTAGCTTCCTCTTGGCAGAAGCTGGGAGGGGCACTGCCTGTGAGAGCAAGCTGGCTTGGCAGAACTGGATAAACCAGTATTTCCACCATGTGACCTGGGAAACCACACCCCTTTGTAGCCAGAATATTGTTTAGAAAAAGATGAATAACTCATGGTGCGGACATGTGAAAATTTTATAAATGATACCATAATTCTTGTGATTTTTCTGCCCACAGTTTAAGAGGTTTTTAGAACCGGTGGTATGTTCAGGGGGGTGTTAGCGGAAAAGTGGATATTACTCTAAATGTATGCATGTTAAAAATCTGAAACTTCATCAGTTAATGTCCATACTCCCTGCGCACATGTATGTAAAATTGGGTCAATGTCAGAAATTGAAAAATCAGTTAAAAAGTCAATTATGTGCCATTTCTGAATGCAAGCTCTTAGAAACAGCAGATTTGGACAGAGACATGGCTAAATTCAGCCACACCATGTATATGTAATTTCAAGCAACTGTGTAACTGTGAAATATGTCTTTTGTTATCAAATATAGAATATGTGCAATCTGACAGGGGAGTGTCCTATCTGCAAGCCATAAAATGACATCACTCTGACTCACAGTTCCTTCCCCATTCAAGTGAGGAATGGAAATTTGACCAATGACAAGGGAGAGGGGCAAGTTTAGTTATGACCAACACACACACCCACTTGCAGAACATATAAATGGACCACTGAAACTTAGGTAGAGACCTTCAATTCCATCTGCCGCTGGAAGCTCTGCCGGAAAAATCCATACTTACCTCCATCAAACTTCAAAGAGCCAACACTTAGACTCCAAGATAAACAGAGACTTCAGAACCTTAACCAAAAAGGTCACTGCCAGCAAGAGTATTTGTCAGCAGGCCTAAAAATCTTTTTGCAACTGAACTCTTCAGACAGCCGGCTGACGCCGTCTGAATTTTGCCAAGAACTTTTGCAAGAACCCGGTGACAGAAATATCCAAAGAGAAGGCAGGACCCGACCCAGAGAACCGGTGCCTAGCAGAGACCAGGCCATTGTATCCAGAGTGCTGACCCCGATGCTGTGAGCAGTTCCAGAGACCAGACGCTGTGCCCAGAGACCGTCCGAAGTCCAGACCTGTTGACCAGATCGTGACAAAGCCGCCTTCCTGTTTAAAATCTCTTGTGAGTACCGCCAAACTGTACCAAACCAAAGCTCTTAGTTTAAATTCATCTAATTCAATCTATTTAACCTAAGTAGAACTGCCTGATAGCTCCAAATCTGTCACCTGTCATTCTAGCTGCAAAATCTGTCACTTGTCATTTTGAGCTTTTAAAATTTCAAATCTGAAAAACGACCTTCACAAAATCGCTCATATCTCCGCGACCGTTTGTCTTAGAGACTTGCAATAACTTTCATCTGAAAGCTTAGAATCGTGGCTTTCGTACGAACCTAGAACCGCATTCCTACCCCCTATAGTTTTGCCGTAATCGTGAAAAACGCATTCGCGAATTTTACTGCGATTTGCAAATTTCTCCACGTGTAAAAAAATCTGCTGCTGCTTGCCTTCCATTTGCCAGAAATTCGTTTAACCTGCTAATCATCCCTGAATCATTGCAAGAGTGAGCCTGAGCTAATATTAACTAGATACCATTCACCCTGAACCTCTGAAAGGGAATTAAAAGCATTTTAGCATATTTTTTTAATTCATTGCCAGCACATATCAAAGCAATTTGGGCCTGTGTTTTTAAACTTCTGTAGTCTAAGTTGCTGGGTGAACTGAATCACATTTGATTGCATTTCTGAGAACTGTGTGCTTCCTTCCATTTCCTTGCATTGTATCAAGGGGGGGAGGGGATTGCCAGAGAAAAGTGATTACATTGTTTTGTTGAAATCATATTGAGTATTTTCTATACTGCATTTCATTCATTCAACCTTGCATTTCCTTGAACCCTATAAAGCATTCTCTACCACATTATACTTCTGTACCTATTTACCACTGTGCTACCTTATCCATTTCATGTCAACTCCTTATTGATTATAGAGAAGCGTGTTAGTGCCAGATTCTCTGTTGTTAATATTTATCATATCAGATTCAGAGGCCGATTCATGGAATAATTAGCGCGGCGCAAGTCGGCAAAAACGTGCGAATCGCAGTGGAATAGCGAAAATCGCAGTGCAAGTGCGAAAATCGCACAAAAAGCAGCGCACGTCGATTCATGGAAGGCCGTGCGCGAGAAAACCAGCTGATGTGCGATAAAAAAGTGCGCGGCGCACGTTGGCGCACGTTGGCGCACAGGCCATCTAACAGCGTGCGCCAGGTCACAGCGAAAATCGCACAGGCCACAGCGAAATTCGCACATAGCGCAGCGCACGCAATAAAAGTAGGCGGAACACGGGCGTAACACTCGGAATGGGGAACAACTTGCCAAAACGTGGGCGTCACGGGGGAAGTACAGGGCACAAGTGCGCGGAACGCCCACACGCTCGCCTACAACACGTATTCATGGAATAGAATAGGGGAAAAAAGCGCACGCTCAAACCAGCGCACAGGCACAAACACGACCGCCACAAGAAAGGAGGCGGTAGCGTCTCTGCGGCTGTAAGAAATGTGCGCCAAAAGGTGCTCCAACAAATAGCACCTATATACTGCCATGATGAATGTCCCATACTGTGGCCCTCCAGGAAAAATGATGTGCAAAGGGGTACCCACAAACACGGACACCCGCTGACAAAAAATACGTGTGCATGTATACCGGGGTGCGCGGGAAGTGTCACACGCGATTTGCAGGGTACGTGCATCACAGGGGTTCGCGTGAAGTTATTCACGCGATCGGGCCTGGGGGAGCGGGCTACGTGTATTACAGGGGTTCGCGTGAAGTTCCTCACGCGATCGGGCCTGGGGGAGCGGGCTACGTGTATTACAGGGGTTCGCGTGAAGTTCCTCACGCGATCGGGCCTGGGGGAGCGGGCTACGTGTATTACAGGGGTTCGCGTGAAGTTCCTCACGCGATCGGGCCTGGGGGAGCGGGCTACGTGTATTACAGGGGTTCGCGTGAAGTTCCTCACGCGATCGTGCCTGGGGGAGCGGGCTACGTGTATTTCAGGGGTTCGCGTGAAGTTCCACACGCGATCGGGCCTGGGGGAGCGGGCTACGTGTATTACAGGGGTTCGCGTGAAGTTCCTCACGCGATCGGGCCTGGGGGAGCGTGCCACGTGTATTTCAGGGGTTCGCGTGAAGTTTCACACGCGAATAGCCTGGGGACGTGAATTTGAGGGGTGCGCGGGAAGTTCCACACGCGATCGGGCCTGGGGGAGCGGGCTACGTGTATTACAGGGGTTCGCGTGAAGTTCCTCACGCGATCGGGCCTGGGGGAGCGGGCTACGTGTATTTCAGGGGTTCGCGTGAAGTTCCACACGCGATCGGGCCTGGGGGAGCGGGCTACGTGTATTACAGGGGTTCGCGTGAAGTTCCTCACGCAATCGGGCCTGGGGGAGCGTGCTACGTGTATTTCAGGGGTTCGCGTGAAGTTTCACACGCGAATAGCCTGGGCGCGTGAATTTGAGGGGTGCGCGGGAAGTTCCACACGCGATCGGGCCTGGGGGAGCGGGCTACGTGTATTACAGGGGTTCGCGTGAAGTTCCTCACGCGATCGGGCCTGGGGGAGCGTGCTACGTGTATTTCAGGGGTTCACGTGAAGTTTCACACGCGAATAGCCTGGGCGCGTGAATTTGAGGGGTGCGCGGGAAGTTCCTCACGCGATCGGGCCTGGGGGAGCGGGCTACGTGTATTACAGGGGTTCGCGGGAAGTTCCACACGCGAATAGCCTGGGCGCATGTATTTCAGGGGTTCGCGGGAAGTTCCACACGCGAATAGCCTGGGCGCGTGTATTTCAGGGGTGCGCGGGAAGTTCCACACGCGAATAGCCTGGGCGCGTGTATTTCAGGGGTGCGCGGGAAGTTCCACACGCGAATAGCCTGGGCGCGTGTATTTCAGGGGTTCGCGGGAAGTTCCACACGCGAATAGCCTGGGCGCGTGAATTTGAGGGGTGCGCGGGAAGTTCCACACGCGAATAGCCTGGGCGCGTGTATTTCAGGGGTGCGCGGGAAGTTCCACACGCGAATAGCCTGGGCGCGTGTATTTCAGGGGTGCGCGGGAAGTTCCACACGCGAATAGCCTGGGCGCGTGTATTTCAGGGGTGCGCGGGGAGTTCCACACGCGAATAGCCTGGGCCCGTGCATTTCAGGGGTGCGCGGGAAGTTCCACACGTGAATAGCCTGGGCGCGTGTATTTCAGGGGTGCGCGGGAAGTTCCACACGCGAATAGCCTGGGCGCGTGTATTTCAGGGGTGCGCGGGAAGTTTTACACGCGAATAGCCTGTGCGCGTGTATTTCAGGGGTGCGCGGGAAGTTCCACACGCGAATAGCCTGGGCGCGTGTATTTCAGGGGTGCGCGGGGAGTTCCACACGCGAATAGCCTGGGCCCGTGCATTTCAGGGGTGCGCGGGAAGTTCCACACGCGAATAGCCTGGGCGCGTGTATTTCAGGGGTGCGCGGGAAGTTTTACACGCGAATAGCCTGGGCGCGTGTATTTCAGGGGTGCGCGGGAAGTTTTACACGCGAATAGCCTGTGCGCGTGTATTTCAGGGGTGCGCGGGAAGTTTTACACGCGATTTCTGCACGGTACGTGTATTTCAGGGGTGCCGGGGAGTCCCACATGTGATTTGACAGTGTGGGTCCTCCCAGGTGTACCCTGTACACCCTCCACGGCCCCTGCAGGCAGCCCACACCACAGGGGACTACCCTGCATCCCTGGTCATGTCCCGCAGGCAGCCCACCCAACATGGGCATGCCCCCCAGCAAAGGCACATGTCTCCTTGAACTAATGAACACCAACACATGTCCCCTTGCACCCCCACCCCCCACGCGCACAGGCCATCTAACAGCGTGCGCCAGGTCACAGCGAAAATCGCACAGGCCACAGCGAAATTCGCACATAGCGCAGCGCACGCAATAAAAGTAGGCGGAACACGGGCGTAACACTCGGAATGGGGAACAACTTGCCAAAACGTGGGCGTCACGGGGGAAGTACAGGGCACAAGTGCGCGGAACGCCCACACGCTCGCCTACAACACGTATTCATGGAATAGAATAGGGGAAAAAAGCGCACGCTCAAACCAGCGCACAGGCACAAACACGACCGCCACAAGAAAGGAGGCGGTAGCGTCTCTGCGGCTGTAAGAAATGTGCGCCAAAAGGTGCTCCAACAAATAGCACCTATATACTGCCATGATGAATGTCCCATACTGTGGCCCTCCAGGAAAAATGACGTGCAAAGGGGTACCCACAAACACGGACACCCGCTGACAAAAAATACGTGTGCATGTATACCGGGGTGCGCGGGAAGTGTCACACGCGATTTGCAGGGTACGTGCATCACAGGGGTTCGCGTGAAGTTATTCACGCGATCGGGCCTGGGGGAGCGGGCTACGTGTATTACAGGGGTTCGCGTGAAGTTCCTCACGCGATCGGGCCTGGGGGAGCGGGCTACGTGTATTACAGGGGTTCGCGTGAAGTTCCTCACGCGATCGGGCCTGGGGGAGCGGGCTACGTGTATTACAGGGGTTCGCGTGAAGTTCCTCACGCGATCGGGCCTGGGGGAGCGGGCTACGTGTATTACAGGGGTTCGCGTGAAGTTCCTCACGCGATCGTGCCTGGGGGAGCGGGCTACGTGTATTTCAGGGGTTCGCGTGAAGTTCCACACGCGATCGGGCCTGGGGGAGCGGGCTACGTGTATTACAGGGGTTCGCGTGAAGTTCCTCACGCGATCGGGCCTGGGGGAGCGTGCCACGTGTATTTCAGGGGTTCGCGTGAAGTTTCACACGCGAATAGCCTGGGGACGTGAATTTGAGGGGTGCGCGGGAAGTTCCACACGCGATCGGGCCTGGGGGAGCGGGCTACGTGTATTACAGGGGTTCGCGTGAAGTTCCTCACGCGATCGGGCCTGGGGGAGCGGGCTACGTGTATTTCAGGGGTTCGCGTGAAGTTCCACACGCGATCGGGCCTGGGGGAGCGGGCTACGTGTATTACAGGGGTTCGCGTGAAGTTCCTCACGCAATCGGGCCTGGGGGAGCGTGCTACGTGTATTTCAGGGGTTCGCGTGAAGTTTCACACGCGAATAGCCTGGGCGCGTGAATTTGAGGGGTGCGCGGGAAGTTCCACACGCGATCGGGCCTGGGGGAGCGGGCTACGTGTATTACAGGGGTTCGCGTGAAGTTCCTCACGCGATCGGGCCTGGGGGAGCGTGCTACGTGTATTTCAGGGGTTCACGTGAAGTTTCACACGCGAATAGCCTGGGCGCGTGAATTTGAGGGGTGCGCGGGAAGTTCCTCACGCGATCGGGCCTGGGGGAGCGGGCTACGTGTATTACAGGGGTTCGCGGGAAGTTCCACACGCGAATAGCCTGGGCGCATGTATTTCAGGGGTTCGCGGGAAGTTCCACACGCGAATAGCCTGGGCGCGTGTATTTCAGGGGTGCGCGGGAAGTTCCACACGCGAATAGCCTGGGCGCGTGTATTTCAGGGGTGCGCGGGAAGTTCCACACGCGAATAGCCTGGGCGCGTGTATTTCAGGGGTTCGCGGGAAGTTCCACACGCGAATAGCCTGGGCGCGTGAATTTGAGGGGTGCGCGGGAAGTTCCACACGCGAATAGCCTGGGCGCGTGTATTTCAGGGGTGCGCGGGAAGTTCCACACGCGAATAGCCTGGGCGCGTGTATTTCAGGGGTGCGCGGGAAGTTCCACACGCGAATAGCCTGGGCGCGTGTATTTCAGGGGTGCGCGGGGAGTTCCACACGCGAATAGCCTGGGCCCGTGCATTTCAGGGGTGCGCGGGAAGTTCCACACGTGAATAGCCTGGGCGCGTGTATTTCAGGGGTGCGCGGGAAGTTCCACACGCGAATAGCCTGGGCGCGTGTATTTCAGGGGTGCGCGGGAAGTTTTACACGCGAATAGCCTGTGCGCGTGTATTTCAGGGGTGCGCGGGAAGTTCCACACGCGAATAGCCTGGGCGCGTGTATTTCAGGGGTGCGCGGGGAGTTCCACACGCGAATAGCCTGGGCCCGTGCATTTCAGGGGTGCGCGGGAAGTTCCACACGCGAATAGCCTGGGCGCGTGTATTTCAGGGGTGCGCGGGAAGTTTTACACGCGAATAGCCTGGGCGCGTGTATTTCAGGGGTGCGCGGGAAGTTTTACACGCGAATAGCCTGTGCGCGTGTATTTCAGGGGTGCGCGGGAAGTTTTACACGCGATTTCTGCACGGTACGTGTATTTCAGGGGTGCCGGGGAGTCCCACATGTGATTTGACAGTGTGGGTCCTCCCAGGTGTACCCTGTACACCCTCCACGGCCCCTGCAGGCAGCCCACACCACAGGGGACTACCCTGCATCCCTGGTCATGTCCCGCAGGCAGCCCACCCAACATGGGCATGCCCCCCAGCAAAGGCACATGTCTCCTTGAACTAATGAACACCAACACATGTCCCCTTGCACCCCCACCCCCCAGCACTGTGGGGCACATGCCAGCAGTCCCCCACCCATGTCCAACTCATGTCCCCCACCACCCCCACCCCCCAGCACTGTGGGGCACCTGCCAGTAGGCCCCCACCCATGTCCAACTCATGTCTCCCACCACCCCCACCCCCCAGCCACCAGGGTCACCCTCCACCAGGGCCCCACTCATGTCTCCCACCACCCCCACCCCCCAGCACTGTGGGGCACCTGCCAGTAGGCCCCCACCCATGTCCAACTCATGTCCCCCACCACCCCCACCCCCCAGCACTGTGGGGCACCTGCCAGTAGGCCCCCACCCATGTCCAACTCATGTCTCCCACCACCCCCACCCCCCAGCACTGTGGGGCACCTGCCAGTAGGCCCCCACCCATGTCCAACTCATGTCTCCCACCACCCCCACCCCCCAGCCACCAGGGTCACCCTCCACCAGGGCCCCACTCATGTCTCCCACCACCCCCACCCCCCAGCACTGTGGGGCACCTGCCAGCAGGCCCCCACCCATGTCCAACTCATGTCTCCCACCACCCCCACCCCCCAGCCACCAGGGTCACCCTCCACCAGGGCCCCACTCATGTCTCCCACCACCCCCACCCCCCAGCACTGTGGGGCACCTGCCAGCAGGCCCCCACCCATGTCCAACTCATGTCTCCCACCACCCCCACCCCCCAGCACTGTGGGGCACCTGCCAGTAGGCCCCCACCCATGTCCAACTCATGTCTCCCACCACCCCCACCCCCCAGCCACCAGGGTCACCCTCCACCAGGGCCCCACTCATGTCTCCCACCACCCCCACCCCCCAGCACTGTGGGGCACCTGCCAGCAGGCCCCCACCCATGTCCAACTCATGTCTCCCACCACCCCCACCCCCCAGCACTGTGGGGCACCTGCCAGTAGGCCCCCACCCATGTCCAACTCATGTCTCCCACCACCCCCACCCCCCAGCCACCAGGGGCAGCCACCACCAGGCCCCCACTCATGTCTCCCACCACCCCCACCCCCCAGCAGTGCAGGCTCAACCTCCACCAGGCCCCCACTCATGTCCCCCTGCACCCCCACCCCCCTGCCACCATGTGCAGCCCCCACCAGGTCCTCACAATCCCCAATTATGTGCGTAATGGTCAGCCTCCACAGCCAAAAAGCCCTACCAAGTAACCCATTCACCCACATGGAAATGGAAATCACATGTTACACCCCCAATGTACATGAAGCAAATGAACCCATGTCCGTCACACACATATTTTCAAATTGAATGGGAAAACACACAACATGACATGCATGAAACCAATGAGATGAAACCACACAGTGAACAATGAAAAAAAAATGTATTGAAAAAAATACAAATGCCAAAGAAAGAAAACTAACTACAATGTAAATGTGAAAAAATAAGCTGCATGTCCGCATAATAACACAAAACTAGAAAATCAAATCAAAAAAATTATGTCCAAAGTGAAATGTAAAAACTCTCCATGCAACAAAGAACTATGTACAAAAATAACAAGGGTCCATCATCACAACTGAACTAAGGAAACCTCCTAAAAAACCTACCTAAATATCAACTATATACAAAAAGTGGAGCAGTGTCCGTCGACTCCAAATAATAATAAGAACGAAAGGAAACCTAAAACTAAAGAACTATATACAAAGGCGGCGGGCAAGTCCAGCGGCTCACTCTGTGGTGTTCCGGGCCAGGGCATCATCGAACTCCTGTTCGATGTCCCGGAGGCGGTCCAGTTCCATGGCCCCGAGGGTCCGCAGGGACGACGCCGTGTCCTCCTCCAACCCCCTGCGGATTGCCTCGAGGCACTCGGCCCGCCTCAGGGCCCTCCGCATGGAGTTCTCCGCCCTGACCATTGTGAGCCGCGCCTCTTCCGCCCGCCGCCGCTCCGCACCTATGGCGTGGCCCAACCGCTGCCACACGGAAGACACTCTCTGTCCTGGGTCCTCCTGCCCTCCGGCCGATGCCTGCCCCTCCGATGTCGAAGGCCCCGAGCCTTCATGGCTCCCACCATCTTGCTGCTGCTGCTGCTCTGCCTCTGCCCGTGCACTGCCTCCTGCTGCCTGCACATCCTCCGCCGGCTGGGGTGCACCTGTTGATGTGGCCACCCCTGCTGGACGTCCGACTCCCGACTGTGGCAGGGATGCCTCCTCCACCAGCCTGGCTGCACTGTCAGAGGCAGCTCCACAGGGCACCCAGGTGACTGATGGGTGGGAAGATGGCACAGAGGACGACTGGCGCGTAGGGGGTCCAGTTGAGGAGGGGGTCGGAGCAAGCCCCATCAGACAGCGGAATCCGGCCTGGGTGACCTGTCCCAGCAGGCTGACGTGGTCAACGAGCCATTCGAGATGACGTGCAGTCTCTCCATGAAAAGACTGCAGGTCACCTCGCATGGCCCGTTGACGCAACGCCACACCAGCCAGGACAGGCTCAACCCGGACCTGGATGGCCACGTCCGCAGGCAGAGGAAGGCCAGTTGACGTCAGCTCATCCCCTGCCTGAAAACGGGTCTGGACGTAGGCATCCCTGCTGGTGCAAGATGATGCAGGGACAGGATCGGGGACAGGATTGCACACAGGCACCTCCGCGGCCGCCTGTGCTGCCTCCTGTCCCTGGTCCTGGACTGCACCACTAGCACCAGTGGGATCCCCACCTCCAGACCCTGTCTCTGGTGCTTGCGCGGCCCCCTCCTCCACCAAACCCCCCACCAACCTGGATGACTCCGTGCCATCTTCCCCTGTTGGGCCCTGTGGGGTCCCAGCTGCCCCTTCTGCTGCCGAGGAGTCCAACTGCAACCTCCGCCTCTTGGACCTCCCCCCGGCAGCTGCGGCCTGGGACGCGGCACCGGACTCCTCACTCCCCGACGAGATGACAACACGGGAGGGGAGCCGGGCCTTGCGTCTCCGGCTGGCGGTCGGATCCCCGCCGCTGTGCTCCACAGCACCTTCTCCGCCCTCTTCATCAGTTGACGCTGCAGACAGGGAGAAACAAAACACAGGCATCAGGGCACTGTACAATGGACACATACACGCATGACAGTTGCACATGAGTGGCATTGGCAAACCTCAGACATGTCATCACAATCCCCAACACACATGTCATTGCAACTGGCACACATGAGCCATACCACAGCCATATCGCAACTGCCACCACCATCCCTACACATACAACAGCATCAGCAGCCAAAGGGGAGCCATACATCACATGCAACACAGGAAGTGCACCACACATGTACACACACCACCACACTTGCATGCATGTCTACACCTCTGCCAAGTGTCGCACTGTTCAGACGGGCATCCATGTCACATCTGCCAATCAGGCTTCCACATACCGCTGTCACATGCATCCATGTAGCATCACTGTTGCACCTTTGACAAATACACACACATGCACATGTACACAGTGCTCATACATGCAGCCGAAAACAACATACATGCCTGACATCACGGACATGTCTACTTACATACACATTCATCCAAACATGTGTGCACGCACAACTGCATTTGCCATGCAAGCCCACACACACAAGCACCATCCATGTCTCACACATTACAGCCCTCGCATGTGTCTGACGTGCAGTCTTTCCACGTGTGCTGTCATCACGTGCTGTGTGGGAAACACCCGTGCGGGTCACGTCACAGACGCGCCTACGCGCTGAGGGCCTTTGGTCCAATGGAATCGCGTATGCGTGCTGACGCGCTTACGCGCTAAGGGCCTTTCCTCGGTTTTCACGCTGACGTGCAGGATTTTCACGTGCCAATTCACTCCGTACCAAGCTGGCCACGCGTGAGCACACGGGAGACCACGCTCCTGCCCAGAAGGCCGAATTACTGCCCCCCAGAGCCCCGAGCACGCTCCCACCTGCTATCTGCTGCTGCCTGACTGCCTGCTGCCCACGTGCACTGCCATTTGCTGCCTGCACATCAGCCAGGGGTGCTGTTGCTGTGACCACCCCTGCTGGAACAGAAGACTCCCGACTGGAATTCCATCTCTCCACAGCCCAGCCCCAGGACCCAGTTGCCCACCCACTCCTGCCTCTGGGGTTGTCATGTGGGGGCTAACACCATCTGCGACCACTGACAACCCCCGGCCAGAGAGGCAGAGGGGCACCAGCTTCAGTGCCACCGAAGTTGGTGTCCTGGTGGAGCAAGTCCTGGGGCAGTATGATGCCCTCTTTGGAAGTTCCCGCGCCGACAAGGAAGGACGGACTCGGATCTGGACTGACATCGTGACTGCCATCAACGCGGAGGGGGTGGCAGTCCGGGACTTACAACATGTCAGGAAGCGCTGGGAGGACTTCAGGTCCAGGACCCTGAACAAGGCCCGGCGCCTCTTGAAGGCAGCGGATGCCAAGGGGCGCCGGTGCCACTTGTCGGAAGAACAGATGGGGGTCCTGGAACGCATATCCCCAGCGCTCCACGTCCAGGTCCTAGAGAAGCAGAGCCGTCTGGAGTCGAGCGGTGAGTGTACATGCATCCTGGTTGTGAGCAGGGCGTGTGGTGATCATTCCCCATTGTGCCGGTTGCACATCTGTTTGTATGGGGTGGAGTATGGGTGGGGGTGTACAGGGCCGTGGGGCTGACACATGCGAGGGCTGTAATGTGTGAGACATGGATGGTGCTTGTGTGTGTGGGCTTGCATGGCAAATGCAGTTGTGCGTGCACACATGTTTGGATGAATGTGTATGTAAGTAGACATGTCCGTGATGTCAGGCATGTATGTTGTTTTCGGCTGCATGTATGAGCACTGTGTACATGTGCATGTGTGTGTATTTGTCAAAGGTGCAACAGTGATGCTACATGGATGCATGTGACAGCGGTATGTGGAAGCCTGATTGGCAGATGTGACATGGATGCCCGTCTGAACAGTGCGACACTTGGCAGAGGTGTAGACATGCATGCAAGTGTGGTGGTGTGTGTACATGTGTGGTGCACTTCCTGTGTTGCATGTGATGTATGGCTCCCCTTTGGCTGCTGATGCTGTTGTATGTGTAGGGATGGTGGTGGCAGTTGCGATATGGCTGTGGTATGGCTCATGTGTGCCAGTTGCAATGACATGTGTGTTGGGGATTGTGATGACATGTCTGAGGTTTGCCAATGCCACTCATGTGCAACTGTCATGCGTGTATGTGTCCATTGTACAGTGCCCTGATGCCTGTGTTTTGTTTCTCCCTGTCTGCAGCGTCAACTGATGAAGAGGGCGGAGAAGGTGCTGTGGAGCACAGCGGCGGGGATCCGACCGCCAGCCGGAGACGCAAGGCCCGGCTCCCCTCCCGTGTTGTCATCTCGTCGGGGAGTGAGGAGTCCGGTGCCGCGTCCCAGGCCGCAGCTGCCGGGGGGAGGTCCAAGAGGCGGAGGTTGCAGTTGGACTCCTCGGCAGCAGAAGGGGCAGCTGGGACCCCACAGGGCCCAACAGGGGAAGATGGCACGGAGTCATCCAGGTTGGTGGGGGGTCTGGTGGAGGAGGAGGCCGTGCAAGCACCAGAGACGGGGTCTGGAGGTGGGGATCCCACTGGTGCTAGTGGTGCAGTCCAGGACCAGGGACAGGAGGCAGCACAGGCGGCCGCGGAGGTGCCTGTGTGCAATCCTGTCCCCGATCCTGTCCCTGCATCATCTTGCACCAGCAGGGATGCCTACGTCCAGACCCGTTTTCAGGCAGGGGATGAGCTGACGTCAACTGGCCTTCCTCTGCCTGCGGACGTGGCTATCCAGGTCCGGGTTGAGCCTGTCCTGGCTGGTGTGGCGTTGCGTCAACGGGCCATGCGAGGTGACCTGCAGTCTTTTCATGGAGAGACTGCACGTCATCTCGAATGGCTCGTTGACCACGTCAGCCTGCTGGGACAGGTCACCCAGACCGGATTCCTCCGTCTGATGGGGCTTGTTCCGACCCCCTCCTCAACTGGACCCCCTACGCGCCAGTCGTCCTCTGTGCCATCTTCCCACCCATCAGTCACCTGGGTGCCCTGTGGAGCTGCCTCTGACAGTGCGGCCAGGCTGGTGGAGGAGGCATCCCTGCCACAGTCGGGAGTCGGACGTCCAGCAGGGGTGGCCACATCAACAGGTGCACCCCAGCCGGCGGAGGATGTGCAGGCAGCAGGAGGCAGTGCACGGGCAGAGGCAGAGCAGCAGCAGCAGCAAGATGGTGGGAGCCATGAAGGCTCGGGGCCTTCGACATCGGAGGGGCAGGCATCGGCCGGAGGGCAGGAGGACCCAGGACAGAGAGTGTCTTCCGTGTGGCAGCGGTTGGGCCACGCCATAGGTGCGGAGCGGCGGCGGGCGGAAGAGGCGCGGCTCACAATGGTCAGGGCGGAGAACTCCATGCGGAGGGCCCTGAGGGGGGCCGAGTGCCTCGAGGCTATCCGCAGGGGGTTGGAGGAGGACACGGCGTCGTCCCTGCGGACCCTCGGGGCCATGGAACTGGACCGCCTCCGGGACATCGAACAGGAGTTCGATGATGCCCTGGCCCGGAACACCACAGAGTGAGCCGCTGGACTTGCCCGCCGCCTTTGTATATAGTTCTTTAGTTTTAGGTTTCCTTTGTTTTTTCTTATGATTTGGAGTCGACGGACACTGCTCCACTTTTTGTATATAGTTGATATTTAGGTAGGTTTTTTAGGAGGTTTCCTTAGTTCTGTTGTGATGATGGACCCTTGTTATTTTTGTACATAGTTCTTTGTTGCACGGAGAGTTTTGACATTTGACTTTGGACAAAATTTTTTGGATTAGATTTTCTAGTTTTGTGTTTTTATGCGGACATGCAGCTTCTTTTTTCACATTTACATTGTAGTTAGTTTTCTTTCTTTAGCATTCGTATTTTTTTCTAATACATTTTTTTTTACATTGTTCACTGTGTGGTTTCATCTCATTGGTTTCATGCATGTCATGTTGTGTGTTTTCCCATTCAATTGGAAAATATGTGTGTGACGGACATGGGTTCATTTGCTTCATGAACATTGGGGGTGTAACATGTGATTTCCATTTCCATGTGGGTGAATGGGTTACTTGGTAGGGCTTTTTGGCTGTGGAGGCTGACCATTACGCACATTGTGAGGACCTGGTGGGGGCTGCACATGGTGGCAGGGGGGTGGGGGTGGTGGGAGACATGAGTGGGGGCCTGGTGGAGGGTGCCCCTGGTGGCTGGGGGGTGGGGGTGGTGGGTGACATGAGTGGGGGCCTGGTGGAGGGTGACCCTGGTGGCTGGGGGGTGGGGGTGGTGGGTGACATGAGTGGGGGCCTGGTGGAGGCTGCCCCTGCACTGCTGGGGGGTGGGGGTGGTGGGAGACATGAGTGGGGGCCTGGTGGAGGGTGACCCTGGTGGCTGGGGGGTGGGGGTGGTGGGTGACATGAGTGGGGGCCTGGTGGAGGGTGACCCTGGTGGCTGGGGAGTGGGGGTGGTGGGAGACATGAGTGGGGGCCTGGTGGAGGCTGCCCCTGCACTGCTGGGGGGTGGGGGTGGTGGGAGACATGAGTGGGGGCCTGGTGGAGGCTGCCCCTGCACTGCTGGGGGGTGGGGGTGGTGGGAGACATGAGTGGGGGCCTGGTGGAGGGTGACCCTGGTGGCTGGGGGGTGGGGGTGGTGGGAGACATGAGTGGGGGCCTGGTGGAGGGTGACCCTGGTGGCAGGGGGGTGGGGGTGGTGGGTGACATGAGTGGGGGCCTGGTGGAGGGTGACCCTGGTGGCTGGGGGGTGGGGGTGGTGGGTGACATGAGTGGGGGCCTGGTGGAGGCTGCCCCTGCACTGCTGGGGGGTGAGGGTGGTGGGAGACATGAGTGGGGGCCTGGTGGAGGCTGCCCCTGCACTGCTGGGGGGTGGGGGTGGTGGGAGACATGAGTGGGGGCCTGGTGGAGGCTGCCCCTGCACTGCTGGGGGGTGGGGGTGGTGGGAGACATGAGTGGGGGCCTGGTGGAGGGTGACCCTGGTGGCTGGGGGGTGGGGGTGGTGGGAGACATGAGTGGGGGCCTGGTGGAGGGTGACCCTGGTGGCTGGGGGGTGGGGGTGGTGGGAGACATGAGCGGGGGCCTGGTGGAGGGTGACCCTGGTGGCTGGGGGGTGGGGGTGGTGGGAGACATGAGTGGGGGCCTAGTGGAGGGTGCCCCTGGTGGCGGGGGGGTGGGGGTGATAGGGGACATGAGTGGGGGCCTGGTGGAGGCTGCCCCTGCACTGCTGGGGGGTGGGGGTGGTGGGAGACATGAGTGGGGGCCTGGTGGAGGGTGCCCCTGGTGGCGGGGGGGTGGGGGTGATAGGGGACATGAGTGGGGGCCTGGTGGAGGCTGCCCCTGCACTGCTGGGGGGTTGGGGTGGTGGTTGACATGAGTGGGGGCCTGGTGGAGGGTGACCCTGGTGGCTGGGGGGTGGGGGTGGTGGGAGACATGAGTGGGGGCCTGGTGGAGGGTGACCCTGGTGGCTGGGGGGTGGGGGTGGTGGGAGACATGAGTGGGGGCCTGGTGGAGGGTGACCCTGGTGGCTGGGGGGTGGGGGTGGTGGGAGACATGAGTGGGGGCCTGGTGGAGGGTGACCCTGGTGGCTGGGGGGTGGGGGTGGTGGGAGACATGAGTGGGGGCCTGGTGGAGGGTGACCCTGGTGGCTGGGGGGTGGGGGTGGTGGGTGACATGAGAGGGGGCCTGGTGGAGGGTGACCCTGGTGGCTGGGGGGTGGGGGTGGTGGGAGACATGAGTGGGGGCCTGGTGGAGGGTGCCCCTGGTGGCGGGGGGGTGGGGGTGATAGGGGACATGAGTGGGGGCCTGGTGGAGGCTGCCCCTGCACTGCTGGGGGGTGGGGGTGGTGGGAGACATGAGTGGGGGCCTGGTGGAGGGTGACCCTGCACTGCTGGGGGGTGGGGGTGGTGGGAGACATGAGTGGGGGCCTGGTGGAGGTGACCCTGGTGGCTGGGGGGTGGGGGTGGTGGGTGACATGAGTGGGGGCCTGGTGGAGGGTGACCCTGGTGGCTGGGGGGTGGGGGTGGTGGGAGACATGAGTGGGGGCCTGGTGGAGGCTGCCCCTGCACTGCTGGGGGGTGGGGGTGGTGGGAGACATGAGTGGGGGCCTGGTGGAGGGTGACCCTGGTGGCTGGGGGGTGGGGGTGGTGGGTGACATGAGTGGGGGCCTGGTGGAGGCTGCCCCTGCACTGCTGGGGGGTGGGGGTGGTGGGAGACATGAGTGGGGGCCTGGTGGAGGGTGACCCTGCACTGCTGGGGTGTGGGGGTGGTGGGAGACATGAGTGGGGGCCTGGTGGAGGGTGACCCTGGTGACTGGGGGGTGGGGGTGGTGGGAGACATGAGTGGGGGCCTGGTGGAGGGTGCCCCTGGTGGCGGGGGGGTGGGGGCGGTGGTAGACATGAGTGGGGGCCTGGTGGAGGGTGCCCCTGCACTGCTGGGGGGTGGGGGTGGTGGGAGACATGAGTGGGGGCCTGGTGGAGGCTGCCCCTGGTGGCTGGGGGGTGGGGGTGGTGGGTGACATGAGTGGGGGCCTGGTGGAGGGTGACCCTGGTGGCTGGGGGGTGGGGGTGGTGGGTGACATGAGTGGGGGCCTGGTGGAGGCTGCCCCTGCACTGCTGGGGGGTGGGGGTGGTGGGAGACATGAGTGGGGGCCTGGTGGAGGGTGACCCTGGTGGCTGGGGGGTGGGGGTGGTGGGTGACATGAGTGGGGGCCTGGTGGAGGGTGACCCTGGTGGCTGGGGGGTGGGGGTGCAGGGGGACATGAGCAGGTGTGCAGGGTAGTCCCCTGTTTTCTGGGCTGCCTGCAGGGGCTGTGGAGGGTGTACAGGGAACACCTGTGAGGACCCACCCAGCCTAATTGCATGTGATAATTCCCGCACACCCCTGTAATACACGTACCTGGCCAAATCGCATGTGAGAATTCCCGCGCACCCCTGTAATACACGTACCCAGCCGAATCGCGTGTAGAACTTCCCGTGTACCCCTGTAATACACGTACCCAGCCAAATCGCGTGTGATCATTCCCACATACCCCTGTAATACACGTACCCTGGCCAATCGCGTGTAGAACTTCCCACGCACCCCTGTAATACACGTACCAAGCCAAATCGCGTGTGATAATTCCCACGCACCCCTGTAATACACGTACCTGGCCAAATCGCATGTGAGAATTCCCGCGCACCCCTGTAATACACGTACCCAGCCGAATCGCGTGTAGAACTTCCCGTGTACCCCTGTAATACACGTACCCAGCCAAATCGCGTGTGATAATTCCCACATACCCCTGTAATACACGTACCCTGGCCAATCGCGTGTACAACTTCCCACGCACCCCTGTAATACACGTACCAAGCCAAATCGCATGTGATAATTCCCACGCACCCCTGTAATACACGTACCTGGCCAAATCGCATGTGAGAATTCCCGCGCACCCCTGTAATACACGTACCCAGCCGAATCGCGTGTAGAACTTCCCGTGTACCCCTGTAATACACCTACCCAGCCAAATCGCGTGTGATAATTCCCGCGCACCCCTGGAACACACGTACCCAGCCAAATCGCGTGTGATAATTCCCGCGCACCCCTGGAATACACGTACCCAGCCAAATCGCGTGTGATAATTCCCGCGCACCCCTGTAATATACGTACCCAGCCAAATCGCGTGTGATAATTCCTGCGTACCCCTGTGATACACGTGCCCTGGCTAATCGCGTGTAAAACTTCACGCGTACCCCTGATATGCACGTTACCCGCTTTGCGTTCCTTGTTTGGCAGCCCTGTGGACTGGTCCAGGGTTAGCGCTGCCCTTTGCGATGATTTAGCGATTTTGATGGCTTTTCCTTGCGCGAGGGCGTTCTTGGGGGCGTTACTGGCGCTGCTGCAGGGTCGCTGCGATACTCTGCGCCACGGCTGGTTTGGGAGCCTGAAATCCATGAATACGCTGTGCGCGGAAATCGGTTTTAGCGCACGTGCCTGGCGCAGTCAATCGCACGCGGACACTCTGCGCCAGCCGCTTGCGACACTTTTCTGCGAAATTCTATGAATTACCCTGTAAGTGTGATATTCAATTATTAATTTATTATAAGGTGTGACATATATATATCTATTGTTTAAATTGTCAAATAAACATTTTAACTTGCAAAACAGAACTACTTCTTGGCTCAGTGGGGTCAGGGGGATTCCAAGAGAGGGGTGTTATATAGGGGTAGTCATCCAGAACGCATGAACTGGACATAAAGATATATCAATAAGGGTTTTCATTCAGTATTATAAACTAGGCGCTGACTTAGCTGTAGTGTTGAATTGAATCCTCTTACAAACTGGGGGCTCGGCCGGACGTTTGGGTTAGAATACCACTTGTGCAGCTTAATACAGTGTGCTAACTGACGGGATACATACATCCGGTCGGATCACCACGCTGCATTACGCTGTGAAGCATTCCTCAAAAGGGACACTCCAAGAAAAGTTCTGTTCTGCAAAAATAAAATACTAACTTCTGTAAGTCAGGACAGAGACCAATCTCTAGAATGACGACTTTGGTAGATATGAAAATAGCCAGAGAGCACTTCTTACATAAACTATTTGTGAGAGGTGAATGGGCTGAGCAGGGCCAGGATGCCTGGTTGCAGGCCATCACGCGACAGGTCACTGAAACAGGGTCAGACTAATGGAGAGATCAGGGTCCATTACATGTGGCCCTGAGTGAACTATATATGGCTCCTAAAGCCAAAGAGGAACACAATAAGATTGCCAGGATAGCAGCATACCTGTACCTATATATGGGAGACATGCAGGATAGATGTGCTGAAAGCCAAAATCTGGCAAATAGGCAACAGGTGGTGTTAGAGAAGGTCCAATCTGACCTGGTCTCTTCTGAGCAGAGGCTGCAGGGGAGCCAGGAGTCAGAAAATGACAGCAGGCAGTACATCATTAAAATAAAAGAGGATATGGGCATCCTACAACAGGAAAAGACAGACCAGGATACCAGATTTCTGGCCCTGCAGAAGGAGCACCAAGACAGTTTGGACTCCTTACTGCAGAACCAGAAAAAGTTGGAGCAACAGATCAATTTCAACAGGGCATGCACGGAGCAGGTAGTCACCCTGCAAAGCCAGCTAGATAGAGAGAAAGAGGAGAGCAATAAACTGATTCTGAAAGACCTGGATACCCAGGCAGAGTTTGATCAGGAGCGCCAGAAAGCTGGTGCCTTCCAAAGGCAGAGGGACGACCTGGCGGCACAAATGCAGGCTCTTAGTCAGGAAAGAGACGCCATAGGCCAGGAAGTCTGCCATTTAAAAAGGAAAATGGAAGAAAATCACCTGGCCCTCCAGGGGCTGGGTGACCTCCAAAAAGAAAACCAGAACTTGTTAGAGCACACCAGGAGGGTGGAGGATGCTCTAGCAAGAAAGGAGCAGGCCAATAGGGACACAGCTCAGGAGGTAAACCTCCTGCAGCAAAGACTGGCCCAGTTCTCCAGGACCAACCAGGAAGCACAGAGGGAAAATGAGGCCCTCTGTCAACACAATGATAGGCTCCAACAACAGGTAGCGATGCAGGAGAGACTGATAGAGTCTAGTAAGGCCTTAACTGAGGAACTGAAGGCACAAATACAGGCTCTTGCATTGCAACAGGGAGCAGGGGCGGATAGAGATGAGGTTCGCTGGGAAATGGAAACTCCGGAGCATAACCTCAGGAGCCCTAGTACCAGAGGCCCTCATACCTCTCAGTCCCTGGACTCTGCCACCCCCATGTCCCCTGGCGCACGTGAGCACAGGGCCACAGGGATGGCAGATTACTATCCAGCTGAGAGTATGGGGCTCATAGGCCAGTACCACCCAGGAATGGAGGGGTGGGCATCCGGGTATGGGCACCCAAGTACAGTACAGTTCAGTGGGGAACCCCAGGAGAGTAGGCCCCTTAAGGGCATCCTGAAAACCTCTGCCCAGTTAGGTCAGTGGGGGGGTACCCATCAAATCCTGGCAGCAAGGAGGAATCTGAAGACTCCTCTGAACTGCGCAGGACACAGGAGACCAGGTCCCCACATTCTGCCAGCCATTCCCAGGCTCGCAGAATCCGGGAAAACCTGGAAGAACAGACGGGAACCTCTGGGAGCAGTGCCTCCGAGTCCGAGGACGAATGGACAAGGGTTACCCGAACCAAAAAGGCCAATAAGGCAAAAAGGGCCTTGCTTAAGGACCCCTTAAAGCAGATTAAGGCGATCAGGAGCGTCATCACGCCTTACCATAAGAACGCTAAGTATTCTGTTTGGGAGCACTTAGAGTTGTTTGAACAAATGATGGAGACTTTCCATTTGAAGGACAGCCAAAGCTGTATTCAATATGTAAAGTGGACCTTCTCCCCGGAATACTCCAGTTTCTTTGCGGGGCTGGAGGACCAAAATCATTTAAGATGGTCCACCTATAAGGCGGCCATCCTGAAACATTTTTCCATTCATAGAAATCCTCAAGAGGCTCGCAAGGCAGCCTACAATTTACAATGTGGGGAGGATCAGGCCCCACAAGAATTTGTGCAGGAACTGAAACGTGCTTTTGCGCAAACCACCAGAAGGGTGCGCACAGATAGTAGAGAGTTCATTAATACGTTTTTTCATGCCTTGCCCAAATACATAATGACCCAGCTCGTGAGGGATTTTCACGAGAAAAGATCTTTAGACTGGGTCATTGAACAGGCTACCCGGATCTATGAGGTGCAGAAACCGGTAGATAGCAAAAGTAATGCCCAGAAAAACCCCAAAGCCAACACCACCCCTGCTGCTGCCAAGGTGGCAGAGGTAAAGGTCACCCCCGTTTTAGATTTGGAGATGGGGGGGCCTAAAAACCTACCTGCACCTAATAATGCTAGGCCCAGAAGGTCCTCAGGCCAGTCACAGACAGGGAGCCAGGGAGGCAGCCCCACAAATGGGGTCCCTCGCTCTCCTGATTATGTAAGTCCCCGTTACAAGGGAAACAGACCCATCCTGGGTTATGTGTGGACTCCTCCAGCCCAAGGGGGGGGATCCAGCCAAGCACCTAACCCAGGGAACTTCCCTCCTAACTTCCCACCGGAGGGCAGAAACTCTCCAAATCCTGGGCAGAACTTTTTCCCCAGGTATCCACCCAACCTTCAGCCCCAAAACCATCCATCCTTCTTTCCCCAATTCCCTGAGCCCAGACCACTGAATCCGGGAGAGGGGAGGCCAAGGGTGGAGGGGTACCCAAATCTTCCCAACCCGGGGTATTACCAGAGGAGGGATAGCTACCCTTCCCGGGATCAGCCCAGGGGAGAAAACAGGGCCCCGTATCAGCCTGAGCGGGTTTCCCAGTTAGAGCGCCAGGTTCAAAACATGGCGCGGGATCTGGGTCACATACTGAGGGCTCAGCAGAACCCTCAGATCGGCATGCCGGCGCAGAACGCACCCAACTCTGGACCTGGTGCTCCAGAACAATGACGGGGGCAGCACCCCGATAACTCACCGGTTCCCAGGGAGGAGGCACAAAGGGAAGGGGGGTGTAAAGCCTTGGAGGAAGCTTCCTTCCTCACTTGTAAACAGCCCCTGGAAACCCAGGAACCGTAAACAAAATCTCTTGCCCCTGAAAGTCTGCCTCCTAAGGAGCAGAGGGGGGGTAGGAGAAACAAAAGACCCAAACAGACTCAGTTTGAGGAGGAGGTTTAAGATCTTCCAATTTGAGGGAGAGGGATCCTCAGAGGATCCTGGGAAAGGGATCTTCTCCTTCAGAGAGGGGGGAACTCCTCCCAAAGAAAAATGGGTCCCTAGGGATGCAAATCCAGACTGGGGAGATGTGGAGACTGAGCTACCGCCGCCCACCATCTCATCCCAGAACCAACAGCAAGAAAATCCCCTGGTTCAAACCCATCCTGGTGACTGCCTCCAAAAAGGGGGGGCGGCCCAGAACCGGAGCCAGGGGAACCCACAATGGCTCTGATCTCCAGTTGCCAACTTTTTCTTTCAGATTCCCAAGGCTCTCCACAGAATTCTGCCCAAAATTCTTCTCTCGCGATGTCCAAAACCAGAAAATTAGCCCACCAGTTGTCCAAAAATGTACATTATCTGTGCCCCCTTGAGGAGAAGGAGGGAAGATATTATGCCCCAGTACAAGTACAGGGGCAGGGTACAATCTCGGCACTGGTGGACACTGGATCTCAAGCTACCCTTCTGTCCAGAAGGGCCTTTGACGAACTGAATGCAGGAAGGGGAGAGAATTACCAAATTCCTCTCACCTCTCTTCCTGGGCAACTCCAGAACTTTGACGGGAAGGAAATTCCCGTCGAGGGGACGGCAGATTTGGACATAAAAATTGGGCGACATAAGTTGAAACACCCGGTCATAGTAGTGACCCCAGAGGGCACCCCTTGTTTACTAGGGAATGACCTCCTGAGAAGGTTGTCACCCCTAATAGATTGCGTAAACAAGGTCCTCTGGACCCAGACTAGCCGACCAATAAAATTAAAACAGAGTGTCAACCATGTTAGTTTAAACGGCACCTGCCACATGGTTGAACAAAAATCTGACCAAGTAGAATTTCACTTCCAGAATAACCAGATTCCAGACGTGACAGTAATAGCAGTAGGACAACAGACTGGTGATGGGGGGTCCTCTCTATTTCTGAAAATCAACCTTCCTTCCAGTCTAAAGTGGTATTCCACGCTGGAAGGAAACACTCTGAAATTCTATACCAATCCACAATCTGAAACTCCCACTCCTATAGTCCAGAAAGATGTGAAATCAGCTCAGAGCCCGGCTGATATTCAGCAAATTGGAGAGCAGTTGTTCATCCCTGTTCAGTTAAATGATGGGAAGGACTCTGTTCTCGCTCGAGTGTGTGTGAACAACGGTAAGAGCTTCATCAGCGAAGCCATGTTCCGCCAACTCCCAAAAGATCCAGCCATTCCCACCTTCAAACTGATAGACTAATGGGAAATGGACCTGGAAGCACCTAATTCCAAACATCTCCTGCCAAGCAGGTGTATGCTCAAAATCTCCATTGGCAACAAGAGCATAGTCCACAATTGTTGGGTCGTGCGAGACGTCCCTGCCGCCTTTTACTTAGGCAGTGACATTCTCAATCGCTTTGCCATTAGTTTGGACCTAATAAACTTCAAAGCTTGGTCCCGATTAGCGGATAATCCCATGAGCTTTGATGATCCAGAAAAAGCATTTAGGTCAGCTCAATTGCTACCTTATGCAGTTGAAATTCAGGTTAAAGAGGAAGTCACCATCCCAGAAAGGACCCGACAATTCTCCCTGGAAGTGAAAGTTAAAAGGGGACAAGAGTTGAAAAACCCTGATGCTTACATACATCTAAATGCTTCTCTCCAACAGCAAGGGTTGGGGGTAAACCCAACTCCATTAGTCAACATAGAACATGACACCATTCCAATAGAGGTGGATAACAGCGACTTAAAGAGTATTACTCTAGCCGCAGGCACCATTATTGGAATGGCGGTTGATGACCGACATTTTTCCATCGACTTATTAAATGAACTGTTAGGACCAATCCCCAAGGACTGTTTTGACAGTGACAGTGAGGACCATACAACACCAGACAGGATTTTTACCCGGCATGGGGGGAACTTCCTGGTGTACACTTCTTGCCCCTATGGTAAGGAAGATGTGACTTGTGACTTCAGGAGGGATGAGGTGATTTTCCAGGTCCATGAGGGCTGCCTTTCCCACCTGAAGCCTCCGGTCCAAATCACCACTCTGACCAGGGACTCCTCCACCCAGCTGGAGGAGGCCGCTGAAATAGCCAAACCAGAAGTCTTTCCAGGCTTCAGGCAGATGGTGGAAGAGAGAGTCAACCTAGCTGATGCCTGTGTGACTCTGGAACAAAAGCAAAAGTTGAAACAAGTTTTCTTGGATTTCCAAGATCTCTTTGCGGTAGACTCATATGACTGTGGTCGCACCGACATCCACACCACAACAATCCCCACGGACCCTGGCATGACTCCTGTGTTTGTGAAGCAATATCGCTTGCCTCTCGCATCAATGGAGTCCCTTACTGAAATAATTAAAAACCTTGAGTCCCGGGGAATAATCCGTCCAGTCCACAGCACCTTCAATAATCCGGTGCTGGGAATATTGAAGCCAAACGGCCAGTGGAGACTCTGCGCCGACCTCAGGGAGCTCAACAAACGGGTCCATACTTCCCGATGGCCTCTTCCCTACATTGACCAAGGGCTGGCCCAGATCCAGGGGTCACAGGTATTCACTGCAATAGACCTGACAAATGGATACTGGACTGTGCCTGTCAGTAGGGAGGACCAATACAAACTGGCTTTTACCTTTGGGGGCCAGCAGTACACATGGACCCGGACTCCCTTCGGATACCTCAACTCCGGCAATGAATTCAACATTTTCCTACATAAGGCCATGCCCGACCTGGGTGCGAGGGGCAACCTGGCTTATGTAGATGATGTCCTCATCAAAAGTTCATCTGTGAAGGAACACATAGCGGAGATCGTTATGTTCTGACCCAGTTGAGGGCCGCCGGAGCAAAACTTTCCTTTCAGAAAGCACAGTGGTGTAGAACCCGTGTTAATTTCTTGGGGCATGAGATTACTCCTCAGGGTCTCTGTCCCCAGGAAAAGAAAGTGGAAGCACTTCCGAAACTGAAAGACCCCACAACTCTGCGGGAACTAAAGAGCCTCCTTGGACTGACTAATTACAGCAGAAAGTTCATTGAGGGCTACGCAGAGATCACCAGACCCCTGATTCATCTCCTGAAGGGGGGGGTCAAGTGGGAATGGGGTCCAGAACAAGCCGAGGCAGTAAGACAACTCAAAAGAAGCCTCTCACAAGCGCCCTGCCTAGCTTACCCTGTCAGAAACAAGGAGTTCTTCCTGGAGACGGGGTTCTCTAATACGTGCTTGACGGCAGTATTATACCAAAAGCATGACAAGGTCAATAAAGTAATCTCCTATGCGAGCAAAACTTTATCCTCTGTGGAGGAGAAATTCAACGATTGTGAGAAGGCACTCCTGGCGACGGTGTGGGCATTGAAGAATTACCGCCCGTTTATCCAGGGGGAGCACATCATAGTGGAGACTCCACACCAGCCTCTGCAATATCTCCAAAGTGACAGAATCCGGGCCGGAAATGTGAGTAATTCCCGAATTACTTCCTGGATTCTGTCAATGCAAGGCTTTCCTGTGGAGGTCCGATATGGCCAAAACAAGAAGAGTCCCCTCGCGCAAGGTCTGGCTGACTTGCATGATTGTGCCAGAGAAAACTGTCTCGAGGACGAAAGTCTAAAAATCAAGGACAACACGGAGGCATACCTTAATTCCCCACACAAAGTCTTTGAAGAGGACAAGTGTGAGGGAATGCCCACTGTCTATGTGGATGGATGCTCTTACCATGTTGACAACAACAGGGAGAAAGAACTGGTGGCCGGCGTAGGGAATGCATGGGTGAATGAGTCCCCAGAACCCTCCGCTGGATACAAAATTGGTCCCCGAAGTAGTCAGGTGGCAGAATTGATGGCTGTGCATCAGGCCATCCTCACTGCTGTCCAGCATCAACTCCACGAACTGGTCATAATCACAGATTCGGATTATGTACGGAATGGGTTCGTGGAGCACCTGGTTAATTGGAAAACCAGAGGCATGTTATGTGCTAACAACAAACCCTTGAAACATGGGAAGTTGATCCAAAACATTGATGATCTGGTCACCTCGAATGAGATGACCATCTATTGGAAAAAGATCAAGGGTCATTCCAAAGTAGAGGGACCAGACAAAACTGGAAATGACTTAGCTGATCAGTTGGCCAAAACCGGGGCCATCCAAGGGGATCTAATTGAGATTGAGTCCCTGTTGGGGGAGATCCAGGTCACTGCTATCACTAGGTCCCAGACAAATGCTCACAACGACCTTTCAATTGCACAATGGAGTAAGGAGACCCCTGATGCTGATTTGATTACAGCTCAGAAGGGGGATCCAAATATTGGTAAGTTTTACCAACACCTTGAGGACCCTGAGAACTTTCCCCTGACGGATACCGATTACATTGGGAAAGAGGACCTAAGAGTGTTGATGAAATGTCCAAAAATGTTCCGAATCCAAGACGGTTTGCTGGTAAGGAAATCCAAAGCTGGCCACGATCAGTGGGTGGTTCCTACCTCATTCCGAAGCCTGATGTTAAGTCACGCCCATGATGCGGCCACCGCCGGTCATAGGGGGTTTCACACAACATTGGAAATCTTAAGAGAGGTTGCATACTGGCCACACATGGGGCAGGACCTCGACCAATATTTGAAGGGGTGTCTTGTGTGTGCACAATTTCAGCCATCATCCCTCACGCACCGGGCGCCTTTACAAAAGAGGGGGATGACCCTCCCATGGTCAGATTTACAAATCGACTTTGTAGGCCCTGTGATTCGCTCGGCTAGGGGGAATAAGTACATGTTGACCGTGACATGCTTGTTTACCAAGTGGGTGGAATGTCTCCCAGCCCCAAATTGCAAGGCAGAAACTGCAGCTGCCTTGATGATTAACCACATCTTTTCCCGTTTTGGTCTACCTCAAAGGATTGAGTCAGACAGAGGTAGCCACTTCACCAGTGAAGTAATGACAAAGATGTGGGAGATACTGGGGGTCAAGAGAAAGCTGCATATTGCTTATAGACCAGCTTCTTCTGGGGCAGTAGAGAGGTATAACCGAACCATTGTGAGCATATTAAAGAAGTTTGTGGCAGATTCTGGGCCAAGTTGGGATATCCGATTACCTCTGGTCCTAATGGCCATCAGATCTACCCCTTCATCTGCAACCAAAATGTCACCATTTGAGTTGATGACTGGGCGCAAGATGGTGCTTCCTCAGCATTTGCTCTACAGGACCCAAGAGCAGACACTGATAAATGCCTCCACTACTCATGAGTATGTAGAGAATTTAAGGAAACACCTCCAACATGCTTTTGCTTATGCTCAGCGGAATCTAGAAAAATCAGCTGATAGCATGAAGACCCATTATGACCTGAAAACTTCCAGGAAGGAATATCAGGTGGGAGACCGGGTCTATCTATACAACTTCCAAAGGAACCAGGCCAAGCAGCGCAAATTTTTGCCTACATGGAAAGGACCCTTGGAGATCATCGACAAGATCTCCCCTGTGGCCTACAAAATCCACATCCCCAAAGGTCCTTTGGCCGCGGGGGAAGACAAGTGGGTACACATAAACCAGTTGAAGTGTTGCCATCCCAGGCACGCTCTGCAACAACTGGAGGAATCCTCTGGAATCCTAGCGGGTACTGTCTCAGACTAATTCTGTTCCAATCATAAAACATACCACATCTAGTCTCTAAAATATTGTGATTTGCATGAAACTGTCTCTTAGTTATACTGTTTTTTTTTTTCAAAAAAGAATGTAATGTTTCGTTATGATGAAATGCATATGCTGCCCCACTATCTCAACAGTGGTGGAAAAACGTCTATGAGTAGGTATTGCCGCTCTTCCTTTGTCGTCCTAGGAGAAAGAAAACCTTGAGACGGGCCAAGGAGGGCGATCCGGAGACCGGGAACGAAGATCCAATGGGCCCAGTGGACCGCCCAATACTCCCATCAGGACTGGCAAGGAGAACCGATCGATCAGTACCGGATGGAGAAGAAGATGCTGAACTGTGCCATCTACAGAGTAGGAAGAAGATTATGCGGACAGACCGGTGCATGGGTCAAAACCCTTGGGCACGCGACTCCCCATCGACTCAAATTCAAAATGCAGTCGCGTAGGGGGGCTTGTTGGGTGTCCTGACCCACGTTTAAGCTATCATGCTACAACATTTGGTGCTGTGGGCTTAGTAAATTCAAGATGGCGGAAAACCCACATGTGCGCCGAAATCCAGGAAAGCTGCGCAGTTTGTGCGCACACCAAAATGTTTGCCTCACTTGTCACCCACCAGTGCGAGAATGAAAGGCCGGGTTGCCATGAGGGAAATGGGTTGCCAAAGGAAAAACAGTAGCGCCGGTTAGCTTCAAAGCGCTTTAAAATCACCATTGGACTACCCGCACAGTAGTCTGAAACCATTGGGAATGGCAATGCTGATTGCCAAATGCAACCTAGAATTGTGGGGAATTCATTTCTTAAATCCCAAAAATGGGTGCAGTACCAGTACTCACCACTATCCAAAAGCCGGCGTTTTAAAACCACCCTGTGTTTCTCTGAAGGCAGGCTCAAAATGCCTATTTTCAAACATTGCAACATGTGCAAAATATTCACTGAACACCAGCAGACATTTGGCAGAATGAGGTTTTGTGTGCTTACAAAATCTGGGAAATGAAGAGCCCAAAACAATGCTTATAACAAAACTGCTATGGAGTCAGCAGTTTAAGTTGCACTGGATTTAAAGACACTAAAATCGAAAATGTTTAGATTAAATGAGTGACCTATGTTTGGTGCACATGCCTTTGTAACTGTTGAAATGTCATAGTTTTGCACTTAGAATCAGCATTCTAGCTGCATGTGTAAAATTGCAAGTTAATTTAAAAAGCAACAAAAAACATGACAGTTAGCTGAAAGTCTGGCTTAAGGAACTTGATTCTGCCTGGCAACTACCCCCATCAGGAGTGAAACTTGAGTCACAACTGTGTTCCCAGGCCCATCTGCCTTTTGCTGGCCACACTAAGGATATGCCATCTATCTGATAATTGAATTACCTGTGCTCTACAGGAGCTCTGAACAAAGCCTGTCTTGACTCAGGCAAAGGTTTTATTACAGCGGTCGTAAAATGTAGCTTCCTCTTGGCAGAAGCTGGGAGGGACACTGCCTGTGAGAGCAAGCTGGCTTGGCAGAACTGGATAAACCAGTATTTCCACCATGTGACCTGGGAAACCACACCCCTTTGTAGCCAGAATATTGTTTAGAAAAAGATGAATAACTCATGGTGCGGACATGTGAAAATTTTATAAATGATACCATAATTCTTGTGATTTTTCTGCCCACAGTTTAAGAGGTTTTTAGAACCGGTGGTATGTTCAGGGGGGTGTTAGCGGAAAAGTGGATATTACTCTAAATGTATGCATGTTAAAAATCTGAAACTTCATCAGTTAATGTCCATACTCCCTGCGCACATGTATGTAAAATTGGGTCAATGTCAGAAATTGAAAAATCAGTTAAAAAGTCAATTATGTGCCATTTCTGAATGCAAGCTCTTAGAAACAGCAGATTTGGACAGAGACATGGCTAAATTCAGCCACACCATGTATATGTAATTTCAAGCAACTGTGTAACTGTGAAATATGTCTTTTGTTATCAAATATAGAATATGTGCAATCTGACAGGGGAGTGTCCTATCTGCAAGCCATAAAATGACATCACTCTGACTCACAGTTCCTTCCCCAATCAAGTGAGGAATGGAAATTTGACCAATGACAAGGGAGAGGGGCAAGTTTAGTTATGACCAACACACACACCCACTTGCAGAACATATAAATGGACCACTGAAACTTAGGTAGAGACCTTCAATTCCATCTGCCGCTGGAAGCTCTGCCGGAAAAATCCATACTTACCTCCATCAAACTTCAAAGAGCCATCACTTAGACTCCAAGATAAACAGAGACTTCAGAACCTTAACCAAAAAGGTCACTGCCAGCAAGAGTATTTGTCAGCAGGCCTAAAAATCTTTTTGCAACTGAACTCTTCAGACAGCCGGCTGACGCCGTCTGAATTTTGCCAAGAACTTTTGCAAGAACCCGGTGACAGAAATATCCAAAGAGAAGGCAGGACCCGACCCAGAGAACCGGTGCCTAGCAGAGACCAGGCCATTGTATCCAGAGTGCTGACCCCGATGCTGTGAGAAGTTCCAGAGACCAGACGCTGTGCCCAGAGACCGTCCGAAGTCCAGACCTGTTGACCAGATCGTGACAAAGCCGCCTTCCTGTTTAAAATCTCTTGTGAGTACCGCCAAACTGTACCAAACCAAAGCTCTTAGTTTAAATTCATCTAATTCAATCTATTTAACCTAAGTAGAACTGCCTGATAGCTCCAAATCTGTCACCTGTCATTCTAGCTGCAAAATCTGTCACTTGTCATTTTGAGCTTTTAAAATTTCAAATCTGAAAAACGACCTTCACAAAATCGCTCATATCTCCGCGACCGTTTGTCATAGAGACTTGCAATAACTTTCATCTGAAAGCTTAGAATCGTGGCTTTCCTACGAACCTAGAACCGCATTCCTACCCCCTATAGTTTTGCCGTAATCGTGAAAAACGCATTCGCGAATTTTACTGCGATTTGCAAATTTCTCCACGTGTAAAAAAATCTGCTGCTGCTTGCCTTCCATTTGCCAGAAATTCGTTTAACCTGCTAATCATCCCTGAATCATTGCAAGAGTGAGCCTGAGCTAATATTAACTAGATACCATTCACCCTGAACCTCTGAAAGGGAATTAAAAGCATTTTAGCATATTTTTTTAATTCATTGCCAGCACATATCAAAGCAATTTGGGCCTGTGTTTTTAAACTTCTGTAGTCTAAGTTGCTGGGTGAACTGAATCACATTTGATTGCATTTCTGAGAACTGTGTGCTTCCTTCCATTTCCTTGCATTGTATCAAGGGGGGGAGGGGATTGCCAGAGAAAAGTGATTACATTGTTTTGTTGAAATCATATTGAGTATTTTCTATACTGCATTTCATTCATTCAACCTTGCATTTCCTTGAACCCTATAAAGCATTCTCTACCACATTATACTTCTGTACCTATTTACCACTGTGCTACCTTATCCATTTCATGTCAACTCCTTATTGATTATAGAGAAGCGTGTTAGTGCCAGATTCTCCGTTGTTAATATTTATCATATCAGATTAAGTGTGATATTCAATTATTAATTTATTATAAGGTGTGACATATATATATCTATTGTTTAAATTGTCAAATAAACCTTTTAACTTGCAAAACAGAACTACTTCTTGGCTCAGTGGGGTCAGGGGGATTCCAAGAGAGGGGTGTTATATAGGGGTAGTCATCCAGAACGCATGAACTGGACATAAAGATATATCAATAAGGGTTTTCATTCAGTATTATAAACTAGGCGCTGACTTAGCTGTAGTGTTGAATTGAATCCTCTTACAGTACTGCTTCCATCAGAAAACGCTAGACCAAACACCCATAATTAAGGCAAGGGACATTTTCATAGCCATTTTAAAACCAAACGTAACTCTAACAACTTTTTTTTAATACAAAATACATTGCAATATGTAACGTAACTGAAAAGATGCATTAAATATGTTTTAAAGCATCAATCAACTGAAATAACTTTTTATAACATTAAAACATGGCAGCCGCAATTTTGGAAGTAAAAATGTCAGACAAATCCACCACAGTAGAAATTCAGCCAAAGAGTGCAAAAAGAGGCATGTCGTGGGTGGAGATAGGTGGGAAGGGGTAGAAAATCCCATCCATTTCACTTAGCAATGGGTGTTGAATTGATGGGACACATAGTCAAACCACCAAGTATCCATCCTCATATACCAACCTGCATTAAAAAGCATTACAACAAACCTGCATCCAAAGCTCCTGTTTCAAGCTCTCATGTTAAAGCTCTTATTTTAATGACAATAGTTTTGGCTTTATAGATAGTGCTTTCAGCGCCACCTAATAGCCAAAACTAAAAAGATAAGTGGGGGTGGGAAGGACTGGACATTTAGCATGAAGGGAAGGAAGGGAAGGGCAAAGATGGTGGAGCGGGGAAGCAGCCATCAGGTTGCTTGGAACAGGGGCTTGGATTGTTTGATTCGGACTGCAATCCAAGCAACCTGATTGGTTGCCCCCCTCTTCCCAGATTCTAAAAACACTTTTGATTCTAACTCCATTATAGATGCGTTCTGACTCACTGTATCAAAATGTGAGTCTAGCCATTAATAAAACATATCATACCTGCTTTGTTGTGGATGCCCATTATGTAATAGCGCACCCCACTCCTGCACCACACTCTTGACACGTCCCCTCTCCCTTCCACAGTCCTCGGCCAACCCCAAAAGCAGCCCCTTAGCCAAGCATTACCTCTATGTCCCTCTCCCTTGTCCCAGTAATTAATGTATGAGGAAAGGTGCTTCATTGGCAAGTACTGGGACGAAGACAAGTAGGACTAGGAGTAAAAAAGATTACAGATAAGTAATCTAGGTATTGAACACAAGCACACCTTCCACATTCTCATTTACACTGCACTCATCAACCATTCACGAACACACATTTACACACAAAAAAACACTTTCTTACCTTTTTCAAAATCCATTGCTGCTGCGAGGAACTCCTCTGTAGGCAGGCCAGGTCTCTCTGTCTCCCATGCTCCATGCACGCAAGGAACCAGCTCTGGTTCCTGTCATGCACAGAGCAGGGGATCCAGAGTGTTCCATGTCCTGTGGGGAGGAAAAGGATGGGCCGGGAAGTTCTTTTTGAAGACATTCTGATTTGAAAAAAGAAATTATTTCCATCCTTACTGGAAATAATGTATGTTTGAAGTCAAAATGACTTAAAAAAGAAATTAATGTAGAAAGGGCTCTCGTCTGAGAGCACTTGTTACTTTCCGTTTCTCTCTTCCTCTGAAACCCTTAACAAGGAGTCCCAGAGGCAGAGCCAGGGGTCACACAGGAGTTGCTAGCGGTCGCAGTTGCAACCCTTGATGATCCCCACTTGATGTCCCTGCTCAGCACAGAACAATAGATTTAGAGAAATTGAGTGGCTTACAGCCATAGGCCATATGTAAGCCTGTCTCAGCCTTATCCAGTCTTGCTTTAATGATGGTCCATAACCTTGCCAATGCAATTACCAATGATACCTGTGTACCTTTTAGACAATGCACCCAGAAACCCTCCAAGTTGATGGAAGTAGTTCAATGAACAAACTGATTAAAGTAGAACATCATCTCTTGTCGGGAGGAAGGTTAATCTTGGGCCTTAAAACAGCCATACAAAGGAGCTGATTGAGGTGTAACATCAAAAGAAACGCCTTCATTTAATGCTAAGATGTTGAAAGATATGCCTGGGCTTGTCCATTGTAATAGGTAAGGCTTACCAGATCCTGTGCACAATTAAAGTGTTATCCCACATGATCTCCTTTTTTAAACTTTGACACCAGTTAGTCTCCATTCAATACTGCAGTCAATATCGTTCAGAAAAGAGGTTACACATTTGTAAATTATGTTCACTTTCAATGGCCGAAGCATCAATACCCAAACGGTATGACCAGTCCCCTTATTCATTGTTATATAGAGGGTAGCTTCCTTTATCAAGGCAAAGAGGGGGAATGCCCAATTCTAATCTAATGACCAGAATGGAATGGAAACCGAGTTGGAAAGTCCCACCTGCTTTCTCCAGATGATGCCTTCAATTGTATTGGGTCCACTTCTTGCCTTCTTGCGTATTCTAAGCCAGTGCACGTACCATATAGCAGAGTGGACGCCAAACTGGAGCAACAAACTTGAAAAATACCTTTCAAACAAAAGCCTCCACATCATCTTGTTTAGGTCCTAAGAGCGCCTAATTTGGTCAAGACCTTGGTGGCTATGTGATCCCAGATTATTAGTTATCGAGTGCTATGTAAAAAGTATTCAATATGGTTTGGGGTTGTTAGATCGATATTTTTTATTTGCAGTAAACTGACCGCAATTTATATGTTTTTGCCCAATTTAAACGGACATTATTTTTATTTGCTCCCCCGCATCTGATTTTAGGTAAGCGGGGGACACCCCTGCACCCCCGAAACCACAAAATATAAAATATGGGGAGGGGGGGACACCGCTGTAGCCCCCAATTTCCTGGTTTGGTATTTTGCAAAGTATGCGGGCAAAATGCCCCACAGGCCAAATCACCCATGCCAAAAGGATTATAGTTAAAGATTTGAATACAAAGTTTTGAAATGCAATACTTTGGAAAAAAAAGTCCCCCCACCAAACCCCTGTTTAGGGCCAAAAACCACTAATTTTACCTATACCAAAAACCAAAAAAATTACATTACAAAAAAGGCATTCAGTCCTTTTTTTCGGTCCTTTTGATTCGAATGTTTTGCATTCGATCCTTTTGTATTCGAAATGATGACTGGACACCATGCCAAAAATGATCAAATGGGCCAGTAGATCAAACATTTTTGGTTAGATAGGCTAATTCCTCCAACACACATAGGAATTAACACATTCTAAGAAAGTATTATTAAATGACCAGCTAGAACAAGGGCATATTTTCCTCTTTCAAAGAACATTATTTTGATTTTTTACATGTTGACGGTTAGGTCATGCTGCGATGAATATGTCAGCAGGGAATCAAGCAATCTTTTAAGACTTAACGGAGTATGGTACAAAAGGACAATATCGCCAGCATAACCCAACCATCTAACCTGCATGTCTTTCATCGTAGGGGGAAAGTTGTGAACTCCTTGAAGTCTATCTGGGAGGTCAAAAATGTACACATTAAACAGAAGTGATGCCAATAAGCACCCCTGGGTCAAATCCTGATCTTTCTAGAGACATGTCCAGAATTATCCAGATAGACCATTACGGACGTATTGGTGTAGAGATGGACCATCATGTTTAAAAGCCCCTTTGGTATTCACCAATGATCAAGCTTGGCCCAGAGCAGAGTTCGATCGACCGATTCAAAGGCGGTAGTTTAGCCTATAAACGCTACATACAAATGTATATTTCAGGCTCTGGCTTGCTTGAGTGAGGGGTCTAAGCAGTAAAATGTTTTCAGCTGTGCCGTTGTCTTTCCTGAGCCCTGCCTGAAAAGTATATAAAAGTTGATTTTGTTCAGCCCAATTAGTCAATTTCATTAGATGGATGTTAGCAAAAATGTTTCCCTGAAAATCAAATAATGCCAAAAATAGGTCTGTATGCTCATTTTACTGTTAAAATAGTAGAGGAGAAAATTGGCCCATGTGTCCATATTATTTTTTAGAACTAAATTAGCCAAATCATCAGGACCTGGAGCGCAGGCATTTTAAAGATTTTTAAAGAAACATGCATCTTTGTATCCTGAAAAAACACTAACATTAAAATGATAGCGAAAGAAACATTCAGAACAAATTAAATGGAAAAAATAAACAGAATGTAACATAGAGCTAGAAGGAGGAGATTAAACAAAATTCATGTCTGTTTAAATACAATGAGAAATAAATGACCTTGAAGCAAAACATACGCTACCATACTAAGAACAATGTTAATGAAATTACGTGCACTAAGACAAATAAAATGCACTGAATAATATATATATATATATATATCTGTACATATTCAATGAAAAAAAACTGTTAAAAGCACGTTATGGTTAAGTTGCGCTACTAAAAACCTATGAAATTCAGTAAAAATACGTTGTTAAAATGAAGTTATGGTTAGAAGTCTAGCCCCTTCTTTTTGTTTGTGGGATGTATTTACCCATGCATCCGAGCCATACCTCAAAACTGTGCAGTACTGACATGGAAAACATCATGATGGCCAGAGCTTCCCAGAAAATGCACAGGGAAATGCATGAAGAATAGGCTGCCACTCATTTTTGCCGATGTTATGGGCACAGAAGGACACTGCCTAAAACCACCATTGGACTACCCACACAGTAGTCTGAAACCATTGGGAATGGCAATGCTGATTGCCAAAAGCAAACCCATAACTGTTGGGAATTCATTTTCTTAAATCCCAAAAAGGGGTGCAGTACCAGTACTCACCACTATCAAAAAGCCGGCGTTTTAAAACAACACCAGATTTTACTTTTTTTGTGTAAAACTGAATAAATGAACCCAAAGCAAGCCAAAGAAAGACTTACTGAGAGGTGGATCCAATGTAAAGTTATATTCTGAAGTGACTTGAAGGTTTATAACAAGACTGGCTGAGCTGTGGATTTCAGCAGTTTAAGTAAATTTGGACTGAAAGACACTAAAAATCTAAATGTTTAAATTGACTGAGTGACCTACTTTTGAGTGTCACATAGGTTTCAATTGTTTAAATGTCATAGTTTTAAACTTAGAATCAGCATTCTAGCTGCATATGTAAAAATGTTTAGTTTATTTGAATGCAGAAAACTGGGGAACAGAAATGACATGTAGCTAAAAACTGGCAACTACCCCCCATCAGGAGTGAAACTTGAGTCACAGCTGTGTTCCCAGGCCTATCTGCCTTTTGCTGGCCACACTAAGGATATGCCATCTCTCTGATAATTGAATTAAGGGGAGCCCCCACAGAATACAGGAGCTCTGAACAAAGCCCTGTCCTGACTCAGGCAAATGTTTTATTGGCGGGAGTCGTAAATGGAGCTTCCTCCTGGAAGGACAGGGGAGGGGCACTGCCTGTGAGAGCAAGCTGGCTTGGCAGAACTGGAAAAACCAGAAATTCAACCTTGTGCTGGGGGGAAACCACACCCCTTTGGGGCCAGAACATAACTCTAAAAAGATGAATAACTCATAGTACGGACTTGTGAAAATTATTTAAATGATACCATAATTCTTGTGATTTTTCTGCCCACATTTTAAGACGTGTTCGGACCCGGTGGTATGTTCAGGGGGGTTTTAGCGGAAAAGAGGATATTACTCAAAATGTGTGCATGTGAAAACACTTCATCAACTAATGTCCATACTCCTTGCGCACATGTGTGTAAATTTGGGTTAATGTCCGAAATTGCAAAATCAGTTAAAAAGTGCAAATATTGCCATTTCTGAATGCAAGCTCCCAGGAAGAGCAGAGTTTGAACAGGGGATACCTCCTGTGATATGTGAAGGGTGCATGTAATTTTAAACGAATGTGTACCTGTGCAAATATGTTTTTTTTTTATCAAATATAGATTGGGTGCAATTTGACAGGGGAGTGTCCTCTCTGTAAGCCATAAAATGACATCGCTCTGACTCACAGTTCCTTCCCCAATCATGGGAGAGGGGAGAATTGGGCCAATGACAAGTGGAGAGGGGTAGCTGCACACACACCCATTTTAAAAACAGATAAAAGCAGACAGACAGGACAGATAGGGACCTTCAAATCCATTTGCAGCTGGAAGCTCTGCCGGGAAAATCCATACTTTACCTCCCTCAACCTTCAGAGAGCAGACATAGAGACTTCAAATCTATCAAATTTCCAGAACCAGAGAGAGAGCAGAGCTGACCCAGATCACTGTTAGCAGAACCAGAGACCCAGACCAGACCAGCAGAGTAGAGCTGACCCAGACGCTGTGCGCAGAAACCGTCCATGGTGAGTGAAGAAAACCTGACCAGATCCGTGGCGAGGCCCATCTATTTCAAAAATAGATTGTGAGTACCCAGCAGAACTGTGTAGAACTAATCTCTTAGTTAAAATAATATAATTCAATCTATTTTAATCTAAGTAGAACTGCCTCCTAACTGTCACCTGTCATTTGTAAAGCTGTCACCTGTCATTTTCTAGTTGCAAGCTACACTTGTCTTTTTGAACTTTAAAATTTCAAATCTGAAAAACGACCTTTATTTAATCGCTCATATCTCCATGACCGTTTGTCCTAGAGACTTGTAGTAACTTTCCTCTGAAAGCTGAGAATCGTGGCTTTTCTACGAACCTGGAACCGCATTCCTAGCCCCTATAGTTTTGCCGCAATTTCTCCACGTGTGAAAACAGAAGCAGTTGCTTTCAGTTGCCAAAAATTCGTTTAACCTGCTAGTTACACCCTAGATCCTTGCTAAAGTGAGCCTGAACTCATCCCAAGTATATTTCACTCACCTAGAACCTCTAGAGGGAATTAAAAGCATTTTAGCATATTTTTCACTTCATTGCCAGCACATATAAAAGCATTTTGGGCCTGTGTTTCTAACTTCTGTAGTCTCAGCTTGCTGGGGTGAACTGAATTACATTTGATTGCATTTCTGAGAACTGTGTGCTTTCCTTCCATTTCCAGGCATTGCATAAAAGGGGGGAGGGAATTGCCAGAGAAAAGTGATTACATTGTTTTGTTGAAATCATATTGAGTATTTTCTGTACTGCATTTTCATTCCACCTTGCATCCATTTGAAACCATAAAGTATTGTTGCTATCTTATCCATCCTATAACCACTCATCATTGATTATAAAGAAGTGTGCTAGTGCCAGACTATCCATTATTGATTACTGATCAGATTAAGTGTGATATTCAATTATTAATTTATTATAAAGCGTGATGTATATATACATTGTTTAAATTCTCAAATAAACCTTTAACTTGCAAAACAGAACTACTTCTTGGCTCAGTGGGGTCAGGAGGATTCCAAGAGAGGGGTGTTATATAGGGGTAGTCATCCAGAACGCATGAACTGGACATAAAGATATATCAATAAGGGTTTCCATTCAGTATCCCAGACTAGGCATTGACTTAGCTGTAGTGTTGAATTGAATCCTCTTACAAACGTCAAAAGATGCCCAGTTCTTAGAGCACTCTAAATTTCTGGTACAAACGAAGTTTCCAAAGGCAGCTGTGTGATGCTGGAAATGAATTGGAGGGACAGCCCTGTCCTTGTCCTGTGGTCCTTTTTCATTTGTGTTCTGTATTGTTTTCTGCCCAGGAGTCCATGTGGGACTCCAGGCAGTGCAGCTCTTCCTGTTTTAGGTTTGGTGTACAGACCCATGGGATACCCCATGGCACCCATGGGTGGGGGTACAACCCTGTGCCCCTAGTGTATGTTTTTGGGCACCTGTGTGTGGCCCACAGAACAGGGTATGGGCTTTTGGAAGTTCCATACTGAATTTGACAGGTGCTCTGAGTATCCTCCATTTTGGGATACCCAGGCCCTGCCATTAGAAACAGTTGATTCCTGATAGGAAACAAGATGGCCCCTGTGGCCTCTTGCTTTCTATTGCCTGTTACCTTGTTTTCCCAAAGTCCTGGGTTGCCCTGACTCTGTCCCTTTCCCCTGACTGGCTGTTGGGTGGAAATTCCATATATGGTGTTGTTGTGAAGTCCAGGCCAGACTGGCTGGAGCCTTACCAGTGACTGTATGTTGTGGGTACACCCCGTGGGTGGGACCTGGGTGAATGGAGTGTGTGATCAATATGCACTTCTTGTTGTGGATGTATAGTTTCTAGTATGAGATACAATGACTGAGACAGCCCTGCCCGAAACTGGTATGAATGCAGTGTGTAGTGTTGAATGGCTGGGTACTTGTCCCAGTACACATTCCTTGTTGTGAGTGTCTGAGAGAGAGGAGTATGGCCTGAATGTACTGTATGCCTGATTGGCTGACTGACTGCTGAATGCCCTTCTGAGTGATTGGTTGCCTGAGTGTGTCCCGGTAGAATGAATGACAGATCAACTAGTATATCTGGGTACCTCTCACTTCTCGAATTTGTTCAGAAGCTGGAGTTGAAACTAACATTGAAACTGAAGCTGAATCTCGAAGCCGAGCCTTAAGAAGAAGGTTGTCTGCTGTCTCCCTTTGCTGAAATCCGAAAGCCGAAAGCCATCGAGACTGAACCAAGAGAGGGCCTGGTTAGGCGCCTTCTTCCCCTGCTCTGAGGGACCATCGAGCACCGTTAACCTTTGCCGAAGCTCCCTGGAAGCCAGACCCTCGACAGGCTACCGACCGGAGATGGGGACTGCTGACGAGAACTAAGATACACATTGGACATTCCGTACACCATCGACGACCTGGGTTAGCATGTTTTCATAACTGCTGGTGGCCCATCGAAATCGTGTTGCCCAGAAGAGGGGACCGCTTGACGCTGTGCCATCGATGACCAGAACCGCACTCTCCTTTGCCTAAGACTTTTTGATTCACAGACGCGCTCGTCCGCACTATCGCCCGCCTTAACCTGCCGGAGAAGGCCGGGTCGTCGACGCACTGAGTAGCATCCACCGGTGGGTTTTCTGCCACCCAAAGAACGTAGAGAAACCGGACAACTCGACGTCCTTGCTGGGTTACAGTTCTTCACCAACTCTTTACGGTCCTGAACTATCGACATTGTGGTGCCCCGCAAGCCTCTTCCTTGCAGGACTTCTTCCCTCACTCATCAACCAGCACCGCTGGGACCAAAGCTGCCGCCTCGAGGCCAAGTTCACTTTCTTCGAAGGATCTCGATGATCCGTGGCTCGTGCTTTAAAGGGAGCCACTCAAGAAGGATCCGTCGATAACTCGTCGTCAAACTCTGCTATTCCAGGTACATTGGGGTGGGAGAAACCTTATAGAAGGAAATAAGACTTATAGAACAATATATGGACTGGGCTTGTGATATATCTTTACTTTACAGGTTGCCCAGCTGGGGGGATCTCCACACAGAACTGTGTCTGGTGGTAGGGGCCAGTATTCTGCCAATTGTTCTAACCAACTGCTTTCCTCCTATGTCTATTGTTGGTTACCTTTATTAATTGATTTGGGTGACATTTAACCAGAGTACAGTTGATGCACTTTAATGAAATCTGATAATAATTGTGGTACCACTTAGAACTGTATATATTCGCCATTGTAGATTTACTGAGCACAAAGTGAGTTATCGGGCCTCATTACGACCCTGGCGTTAAGGGTTTAACGGCGCCGTAAAAGGTGTCGGCGCCGTTAAACCCTTAACGCCTGATTACGAGGTCTCTTTGCGGGACCCAACCTTAACGGCTGGTTTTACCAGCCGTTAAAGTAGGGTGCCGCAAAGGGACCTTGGTGCTAAGTACGGTGCCGCAATTTGCGGCACCGTACTTAGCGCCTTCCCCATTCCCATTGAGCCCTATGGGGCAAAAATGGGAATGGGGAAGGGCCCATGGTGAATGGAGAATTACCGCCCGCCAACCTTGGAATGGGCCGGTAATTCCGCCATTCACCATGGCGGAACCCGGCATGGACCATGGTGCTAATAGCACCATGGTTTCGCGCCGGGTCGTAATGAGGCCCATTGTGTTTGTGTATATAACTGTGAACCTTATTTAGATAAAGACTGTGTTTTAACTAATACAGTGTGTGGACATTCCTTTGTGGGGCCTTGGAGACTAGACTGTACTTAAGAACCTGCCCACATCACCTCCTGAGAAGCTAGGCCCTGATTGCTCGTCCATTGCTACAAACAATAAAGAATCTTGGCTGGCGTCCTCTGTGCTTCTCCTCTACCATTTAGAGAGCAGGGGTACAGACACCCCCTCCAGTCTTTACACTGGTGGCAGAGGTGGGATGCTTATTGTTTTAAAATCAGTGTATAACCGTGCCACTTATAAAATATTTGCAGTTTGTTAAATTGAGGTTTAGTTGTGTACAAGATAACTGCATTACAAGCAATGGAGTCTGTTGCAAATGGTAAATTGACTAGGATGAGCTTAGACGCTCTCCAGAGTGCTTGTGAAGCCAGTGAGTTAGACTTTGTGGATAAGTCTAGGGCTGAGCTGATAGCTGCCCTGGTGGACACCTAGACTGATGGTGAAACTCTTGAAGGGGGGGATACAACCAATCAGGACTCTGCCCCTGGGGTTGTTGCTGAATCTGTTTCTGGGAATGCCACCACTCCTGCTGCCTCTGTTCCGACCCCCAGCAATTCTGTGGAACTTGAGTTTTTAAGGACGAAATTGGCCTTTGAATACCGCAAGTTGGAAATAGAAGCTGAGCTTAAGCAGGAGGTGCTGGCACAGCAAGTGGAACTCAAGAATAGGGAACTTGAAAGACAAGGACACTGATTGTCAGAGAATCCAGCTAGAGAAAGCTAGAGTCGAGACTTCACCTAAATCGGTTGAGAGTGTCAGGTCCCCAACTATCAAGTTTATGAAAGATTTGGTTAGTGTGTTTGTGGAGGGTTCAGATATCCTCTAATGGATTGAAGTGTTTGAAATGGCTTGCGCAATTCATGATGTTGATTAGAGAGATTGAGCAAAGGGTTTGTTAAGCAGAGTGCCTCAGACTGGATATGACTATTCTGAAACTGAGTGTGGAAGAAAGGGGTCAGTATGAGTGCATAAAGTCTGCTTTGATTTCCAAGTTTGGCAAGGCACCTACCCAATACCTTAAAAGGTTCAGGGATTTTAAGAAAAGAGAGAATGTGTCTTGGGTTGACTGGGTGAATGTGGCGCACATGAACATGATGGGGTGGATTGATGGGTACAAGGTGAAAACATTTGTTGAATTGTCCCACCTGTTGTTTTTTGAGCATTTTTTCTGAAGCCTGTTCACCAGAGCTATGTCAGTATGTTGCTGAGCATAACATTTTGGATCCCTTCAAGCTGGCCAGGCCAGCTGACAAGTGGGTCTCCCACCAGATGTCCTCTAAGGACTCCAGTGGGAAGGACAAGGACAAATAAAAGGGGACCTCTCAGAAAGCTGAGGAGTCCCTAAAGCAATAACAGTCGGGTAAACCAAAACCTTCCTCTCCTTAGACCTACAAATCTGGTTGGGATAAGTCACCTATGGGTTGGAATAAAAGTAGTGGTCCACCTGCTGCAAAGCAGGCCCCAGTGGTTCCAGTACCGTACCCCGCATTCCTGGCACTTGTTGGGACTGTGGGGCTCTGGATCACAAGTGGGTGTCCCCAAGTGTAAAGGTAAGGCACTTGGAGTCCAGGCTGTCAGCCTGACCTACCCGTACCCCATATCTGAGGTGGACACCACTGTCCTCCCCTCCTCTACAGGGATCACCTTCGGTGCTCCTGTAGAGATTTCCTTGGTGGCCAGGCCTGGGACCAGTACGCAGAAGTACTGGCGACTATCCCACAGAACACCCATAGGTTTTTGAGAAGTGTCCTCTTGAATGGCCAGCCTTCTACTGGTTTGAGAGACACTAGGGCAAGCATGGCAGTGGTGGACAGGACCCTGCTCAAGCCAGAGGACTATATAGGTGTTCCTCTGAGAACCACCAGGTTAGCTGGTGGGCCTCCCAAATTATCGCCTGTAGACTTAGTCACACTCATAATTGGAGACAAGACAGCAAAGCTTCCTGTCCTGGTTCAGGACAATGTCCCTGCTAACATTCTGTTAGGAAATGATCTAGTAGAGTTGGGGTTGATCTCGGATGGTCTACCCATGACTGATGCTTCAGTCACTAAGTCACAGGTGACACAGGGTCTGGCTGTGAGTCAGGTACCTGAGCCAAAGGCGAAGCCTAAGGCAAGGAGACGAAAGAACAAGATGGCCATCTCTGTGAAGGGGGCTCCTTCTCTTCCTGCTGTTCCTACAGCACCCATTGGGATCCATGCTCCAGACAGGCTGGGTCCAGTGGAAAACCCAAACTCAACTCCTGAGGGAAAAGAGACAGAAGACCCACCTGCGGGAGAGGTTCTCAACCCAGAGAACCACCCCAACCTTCAATGCCTGTTGGCTGGAGGGCGACCCTCCCGGGCGGACTTCTGTAAGGGACAGAGAGAGTGCCACTCTCTCGAGGGTCTGAGGAAACAGGCCCTGTCCCAGGCAAAAGGAGAAGTGCCTAGGACATTCTGGATCTATTGGGAGGGTGAGCTCCTTGTTAGTGAGCCCACAATGCCTGAACCTGGAGCCCTCAAGAGATTGGTGGTACCCCAGGTTTACAGGCTCTTCCTGCTCTAGTTGGCGCATGAGGTGCCCTTAGCTGGTCATGTTGGTACCAAGAAGACTAAGCAGAGGCTCTCTGCCCATTTCTACTGACCCCGGATGGGAGTAGAATGGAGTCCCATTGGAGTACCTGCCCAACTTGTCAGTTATCTGGAAAGACTGGAGGCAATGTCATCGCCCCACTGCAGCCATTGCCAGTGGTTAGCATACCATTTGAGAGGGTGGGCATCGACCTTCTCAGTCCCCTTGACCCTCCCACATCAAATGGACATTGGTTAATCATGGTCTTGGTAGATCATGCTACCAGGTACCCTGAGGCTGTAGCCCTTCAGAATGTTACTGCCAAGGTGGTTGCCAGGGCTCTCCTGGGCATTTTCACCCATGCTGGATTCCCTAAGGAGGTTTTCTCTGACAGAGGATCCAACTTAATGTCTAATGAAAACCATGTGGAGTGTGGGGTAACCTACAAGTTCTCCATATCTTACCATTCCCAGACCAATGGTCTAGTTGAGAGGTTCAATAAAACTCTCAAGGGCATGCTAGGCGCTTTGCAAGAGCCTCTAAGGAGGAAATGGGATCTCCTCCTACCATGCCTGCTGTTCGCTTACAGAGAGCTACCTCAAGAGGGTGTTGGTTTCAGCCCCTTTGAGTTACTCTTTGGACATCCGTGAGGGGGGCCCTTGCCTTAATCAGAGAGGGTTGGGAAGCCATCCCTCCAGGTCCCGCCAAGCAAGTGGGGAACTATGTTTTAGGCCTCAGACGGAGGATGACACAGATGATGGGTCAAGCGACAGTGAATCTCAAGGCCAGCCAGGAACTGAATAAATACTGGCATGACCTTAAAGCCTCGCAAGTGAATTGGACTCTGGGACAGGAAATCCTTGTGATGGAACCTACCAAGCCTAGAGCTTTGGCAGACAAGTGGACTGGACCCTTCAGGATCATCTCCAAGATGGGCAAAAAATCAATTATCTGGTTGACATGGGAGTCCCGGGGGAAGCCCCTCAGGTATTCCATGTTAACAGGCTCAAGCCTTTCCACAGGCAAGCAGAGGTCTCATGTCTCTTTCTAGCTTCAGAGCAAGAAGAGGATGAGAGTGAGCCTCTTCCTGATTTGCTGCATTGCAACCCTCAGGATGGCTCAGTGTAGGGATTGCATCTCTCTTCAGATCTGACAACAGAGCAGCAGAGGGTCTGCAGGGCTTTGCTCTGGCAGTATGCCTCTCTGTCTTCCCTGACACCAGGCCTTACACCGTGGTGTAGGCACGAGATTGACACTGGTGACAGTATGCCTGTCAAAAGCAGGTGCTACCGTATGTCAGATACCATTAAGAACCACATCCAGGCTGAGGTCACCAAGATGTTGGATCTGGGTGTTATTGAACCTTCCACCAGTTCCTGGTCCAGTCCCGTGGTCCTTGTCCCCAAGGCAAGTTCCCAGGCAGGTACCAAGGATTGGAGGTTCTGTGTGGACTACAGAGGAGTCAATGGTATCACCAAAACTGATGCGCACCCATTTCCCAGGGCTGACGAGCTCGTGGACACCATAGGCGCTGGCAAATTTGTGAGCACCTTGGACCTTACCTCAGGCTATTGGCAATAAGTTCTGACTGACCATGCCAAGGAAAAGTAGGCGTTCTCAACATCCGAGGGACTCTACCAGTTTAGGGTCATGCCTTTTGGGTTGAATAATGTCCCTGCCAACTTCCAGAGATTGGTCAATCATGCGCTCAGTGGGCTGGAGGCCTTTTGTGTGGCCTACTTCGACGACATTGCTGTCTAAAGTTCCACCTGGTAAGGGTATTTGACACATCTGGATAAGGTGTTGCAGGCCTTGAAAAGGGCTAACCTCACTATCAAGGCCACCAAGTGGCAGATAGCTCAGGGGAAAGTCACAAATCTTGGTCATGAGGTAGGAGGGGGTCAAAACCAACCTCTCCCCAGTAAAGTACAGGATGTACATGACTGGGAGACTCCCACTACTCGAACCCAGGTGAGAGCCGTTTTGGGCCTCAATGGGTATTATCGCAGGTTCTTGGCAGACTATGGAACCATAGCTGTACCACTGGCAGCTCTGACTTCACCCAAACAACCTAGGAAGGTTAATTGGACATAGGACTGTCATAGGGCCTTTAACGGCTTGAAAGAAAGTCTCTGTAGGGCACCTGTGTTGTGTGTGCCTGATTACAGCAAACCCTTTATCGTCCAGACGGATGCCTGCAACACCAGAATTGGAGCTGTCTTGTCCCACCCACTTAGATACAAAGGGAGTTAACATCCGATCACATTTATCAGTAGACAACTCAAGGGTAGAGAACTTAGGTGGACTACTGTTGAATAGGAATGTTTTAGCATAGTTGGAGCCTTAGGCGTTTTAGGCCCTACCTTAAGGGGTCTACCTTCAAGGTTCAAAGCCCACCAAATATTACAATGAATTGATCTTTGCCATTAATTGTTGGCCAGTTCCACTGAATTTGTTTGCCAATTCGTAGAGTGACTGGTCAAATGTAATGACTGAAATTTATCCAGGATTAAGGCCAGTAACTGCTGTCCTCACACTATTTTTTAAATGTATTTATGTACATGAACATTGCATGTGGTACAGTGCAAACGGAGCGAGGTAAGCTGAAAAGACCACACCAGGGGCTCTGGAGCCACTTCAGTATAGTGAGGCTATTGTGGTCAAATCAGGAGTTACATTTGAGCATTGCATATGGTACAGGGCAAATGGAGCGAGGTAAACTGGGAAGGCCATACCAGGGGTGCTGGAGCCACTTCAGCGTAGCAAGGGTGTTATGGTCAAATCGGGAGTTACATTCAACAATTACATTTGGTATTTGTATTGTATTGTATTTCATTGAATTTATATAGCGTTTTAATCCAAAACGCTTTGCAGTGCAAACGGAGCAAAGTAAATGAAAAGGGCATGCCACAGGTGCAGGGGCCACTTCAGCATAGGAAGGGTGTGTGGTCAAATCAGGAGTTAGATTAGAATGTTACAGTTGGTACATTGCAAAAGGAAAAAGGTTCAGATGGAAAGGCCACACCAGGGGTGCTGGGGCCACTGCAGTATAGCGAGGGTGTTGTGGTAAAATCGGAAGTTATACTAGAAGGTTACATTTGGTACAGTTCAAACGAAGCGAGGTACAGCTTGAAAGGCCACACCACACCAGAGATGCAGGGCTTTAATAGCAGGAGAGTAGTATGTCTAGTGGGGAGAGGGATGACATGCTCCTGGGTAAGTGTTAATCTGACGTAAGCACCAGACATGTGGTGGAGGAACCGGGTGGCAATGATGTCCTTACCTAGAGTAGACCCTGGTTCGGCATGCAGGCTCATCTGGAATAATAATAGCATTGTCTGTGAGTCAGCGAGGAGGTTGCAGAAAGAGTTAAGCACCAGCAATATGAGAGCAAGGCCAGGTGGTAGCTGTGCAGACAGTGCCAGAAAGGGTAATAGAATGGCGAATCATGGCCACTGACAAATAGAGGAAGCAGGGATGAAAGAGTTAATTCATAATCTTTGGGAGTTTCTTCTTGTTGACTTGCGAGGTTTGCTGCCGAGGTGCTTATTGTGCCCTTGTAGGTTATCACTAGCCATATCCTGTGGTACATGCTTCAGCCAAGTGTATTCTTTTGTCATGGCTGTTGGCGTAACTTGGTAGTCAACTAGGATCTCTTCCACTGTTGGTAGAGGATAATCAGTTCTCATAGGCGGAACAGGTTGCACACTGTTGTTGCACTCAGAAAGATGTTCAGTCACTTTCTCAGCACAAGATGATCATCTGATTGTTAAAATATTGATATTCCTGTACCATGGAGAGTCATGAGCTCTGGAGGAGCTTTGATTGTGGTCTATATTGTCAACCACACTAGTCGTGAAGAGCCCTCCTTTTAAATGAAGATGAATGACAGCATTTTCTGTGTGATAGTGATGTCATACTTCATTGTCAAGTTCTGATTTGATGTGTAGCACACGGTTGTATGATTACCTTAACCAGAGCTCATGAAGGGTTTGAACAAGTTCACACTTATGAGTACTTGTATGGATTAAAATACTTAACTAGATAGGCAAGGAGAATACCATTCTCGGTTTTGCTTGAAGGCTCTATCATACTCAGACTCCTAATGTCTCACCAAACTGTTATACATTAGTAACTGCTCAACAGTGAGGATTGGTTGTGGCATTGTTGAAGAACTTGACTGTCCTTTAATGTTTGTTCGATTCATAACCATATCAACCAGTGCTAACAGAAATGCTGGCACAGAATTTTCCTGACACTCGTTTCCAAAAGATCTGTTGAAGTGATTTTTCGTTTGAAAGATGTCTCTACTCACTATGTTTGCTGCTTTAGCAAGATAGACAGTGTCTATATCTGCATTGTATTCGCATTCTTTACTCAGTGCAGATTGTTAGGTGTATCGACCCACGTTCAAGTTATTATGCTGCCACATTTGGTGCTGTGGGATTAAAGCCACTACAATCGAAATGTTTAAAATAAATGAGTGACCTAATTTTGAGTGTCACATAGGTTGCAACTGTTTAAATGTCATAGTGTTGAATTTAGAATCAGCGTTCTAGCTGCATGTGTCAAAATTGTAAGTTTGATTTGAATGAAGAAAAACAGGAACAAAAGTGACATTTGGCTGAAGCCTGGCTTAAAGGGACTGAATTCTGCCCGGCAACTACCCCCGACAGGAGTTGAAACTTGCCCAGCAACTGTATTCACAGGCCTGGCCTCCCTTCTGCTGCCCCACCAAAAGGAGATCATACCTCTCTGATTGAATCAGGGGAGGGGTGACTGGGACTTCAGGAAAACAGAACAATTAACTTCCCTTTGCTCCAAGCAATTGCTAAATCAGGGGGTCGTTAAATGGCTTCCTCTTGGAAGGAAATGGGAGGGGCACTGCCTCTGTGAGCGAGCTGAGCTTGGAGGAAGTGGACAAACCAGAAATTCCCCCATGTGCTTTGGGAAACCACACCCCTCTGGGCCAGAGCATAATTTTAGAAAGATGGATAATTCTTAGTACATAATTGTCAAAATTATATCAATAATATCATTATTCCTGTGATTTTTCTGTGCACATTGTAAGAGGTGTTAGAACTCTGTGGTATGTTCGGGGGGTAGTAGCTGAAAATTGGGTATTACTCCAAATGTCTGTATGTTAAAAATCTGACACTTCATAATCTGATGCCCATATTCCTTGCGCACATTTGTGTAAATTCTGGAAAAGTTTAGAGATTGTGTTCTGGATGAAAAGGGCAGAATTCTGTCAGAAGTGAACACAACATCTTACAAAGACAGGGATCGGATGGTTTGGCGCTACAGAAAATATGTTAACTGGACATATAATATTAGAAAAATTTAACATAGATGAATATGCATTTAAGTCAAAAATAGATTTGTGTGCAAAGTGACAAGGGGAGTGTTCTTTCTGTATGCCATAAAAATGATGTCTCATGACACGGGATGACTCACAATTCAGTTCCCCAGTGAGGCGACAGAGAATCCTCTAGCCCATCAGGATCCTCAGAGGGTTGGGCATAGAAAGTCAGCCTTCCCACCCACTTTCAAAAGACATAAAAAAGAACCATTGAAACCCAGAGAGGGACATTCACTTTCCACTTCAAACTGATTCCTTGCTAAGCGCTTTGCCAGAAGACTCCAGAACCAGAACTTAGAATCCAGACTTCAGAACTTCTAGCAGAGAGGCCTAGTCCACAAGCTGAATCCTTCAGAGGCCTCAGAATCCAGCAACTTAACCAAACTATTCAACAGCTGGGTGAGCTGTTTGATTCTGGCCTAGAACCCAGTACCAGACTCAGAAAGCAGAGCTGAATCCAAATTGCAGACCAGACCAGAACCAGACCGCTGTGCAGTGTCAAGAACTTTTGCCAGAACCAGAGAACCAGACCGCGGTGCAGTGCCGATAGCAGATCCAGACCTCACTGTGAGCAGAACCAGTGCCAGAGACCATCCGGGGCGAGTGAAGTCTAAACCTGACCAGATCTTGACAGCCTATTTCAAAGTTATAGTGTGGGTATCCAGCCAGAACTGTGCAAACCAATCTCTTAGTTTAAAATAATCTAATTCAAACCATTTCCACCTATCTAGAACTGCATCATAGAAGTCTTGTGTCCATTCTGTGATTTCAAACCTGTGAAAGTGTCATTTGCATCTTACTTTATTTATGAGAATCTACCTCCACTAAATTGTCCGTATCTTTTGAACCGCCTAGGAGCGAGATTTAACTTACATTTTAAAGCTAAGAATCTAAGCTTTCCAACAAGCCCAAAACCGACTTTCTACTCCTTATACTTTTTTCGTAATCGCGCTCGACGCACTCGGAAAAAGTGCCGCGAATTGCAATTTGACTCACACTTCTTCACCTGACAAAAATTGCTGTCTTTTGCTTCCATTGCTGAAATTCGTTTTCAACCTGATAATCCCTCATGAATCATTGCTAGTGTTGACCTGAACTAATTCAAAGTAGCTGTCACCCACCCTGAATCTCCTATAGGGAATTAAAATCATTTTTAGCATATTTTCACTTCATTGCAAATCACATTAAAAGTATTTCTGCATGTTTTAAAAGCATACCAGTTGCTCTAAGCTTGCTAAGGGGGAACTAGAATTTGTATTGCATTTGATTATATTCCTGAAAATGGTGTGCTCCTCTTCCATCTCTTTATATTGCATAGGGGGGGGAGTGAATTGCCACAAGGGGAAAAGTGATTATATTATCTCTTTTTAAAACCATATCAGTTTATCCCTGTGCTGCAATCTTTTCCATCATTGCATTTCCTTGAAACCATAAAGTATTCTCCGCTACTTTATCTTTTTTATACCAACTCCAAAGTGATTTAAAACAAGTGTGCTAGTGTAATATTATCCATTGTTGATCACTGTCATATTCATAAGTGTGCTATCAAATATTAATGTATTCATAAAAGTGTGATATATATATATATATATATATATATATATATATATATATATATATATATTGTTTAATTTTTCAAATAAATCTTTTAATTTGCAAAACAAATCTACTTCTTGGCTCAGTGAGGTCAGGAGGATTCAAAGAGAGGGGTCGTTATACAAGGGTTTATCATCCAGATCTATGAACTGGTCATAAAAATATATAAATAAGGGCTTCACTTGGGCATCCCAGACTAGGCATTGACTTAGTTGGAGTGCTGAATTGAAGTCACTTAACAGAGTGGGGACTCGAGCCGGGACGTCTGGATAAGAGCTACCACTTGTGCAGCTTAATACAGTGTGTTAACTGATAGGATACATACATCCTGTTGGATCACCACGCTATGTTACACTGTAAAAGCACCCCTCAAAAGAAGGGCGCTCTAAGGAGACGGTCTGTTTTGCAAAATAAAATACAAACTTCTGTAAGTCAGGAAGGAAATCAATTTCCAGAATGACGACCTTGGTAGATATCAAAATAGCCAGAGAGCACCTCTTACATAAGCTATTTGTGAGAGGCGAATGGACGAAACAGGACCAGATGGTGTGGTTGCAGGCAATCGCACCCCAGATCACTGCAACAGGGTCAGACATATGAAGAGATAGTAAAGAGTTTGTAAATACATTTTTCCATGCCTTACCCAAATACATAATGACCCAGCTAGCGAGAGATTTTCACGAGAAAAGGTCACTAGACTTGGTTATTGAACAGGCTACCCGGATCTATGAGGTGCAGAAGCCCATAGAAAATAAAAATAACGCCCAGAAAAGCCCCAAATCAACCAGCACCCCTGCTGCTGCTAAGGTGGCAGAGGTAAAGGTTGCCCCCGTTTTAGATTTGGAGATGGGGGGCCTAAAAACCTGCCTGCACCAAACAACTCTCAGCCCAGAATGGGATCCCTCATTCCCCTGATTATGTAGGTCCCCGTTACAAGGGAAACCGACCCATCCTGGGTTATGTGTGGACTCCTCCGGCCCAAGGGGGGGATCCAGCCAAGCACCTAACCCAGGGAACTCCCCTCCTAACTTCCCACAGGAGGACACAAATTTCCCCCAATATTGGTCTGAACTTTTTTCCCAGGTATCCACCCAATTTCCAACCCCAAAATCATCCATTCATCTTTCCCCAATTCCCTGAGCCCAGACCACTTAATCCAGGAGAGGGGAGGCCAAGGGTGGAGGGGTATCCAAATCTTCCCAACCCGGGGTACTACCAGAGAAGGGATAGCTACCCTTCCCGGGATTAGCCCAGGGGAGAAAACCGAACCCCGTATCAGCCTGAGCGGGTTTTACAGTTAGAGCGCCAGGGCCAGAATATGGCACGGGATCTGGGTCACATGCTGGGGGCTCAACAGAACCCTCAGATGAGCATGCCGGCGCAGAATGCCCCAAACTCTGGGCCTGGTGCTCCAGAACAATGACGGGGGCAGCACCCCGATAACCCACCGGTTCCCAGGGAGGAGGCACAAGAGGAAGGGGGGTGTAAAGCCTTGGAGGAAGCTTCCTTCCCCACTTGTAAATAGCCCCTGGAAACCCAGGAACCGGAAACAAAATCTCCTACCCCTGAAAGTCTGCCAGCCAAGGAGCAGAGAGGAGGTTGGAGGAACAAAGTACCCAAACAGACCCAGTTTGTGGAGGAGGTACAGATCTTCCAATTTGAGGGAGAGGGATCCTCAGAGGATCCTGGGAAAAGGATCTTCTCCTTCAGAGATGGGGGAACTCCTCCCAAAGAAAGATGGGTCCCAAGGGATTCACATCCTGACTGGGGAGATGTGGGGACTGAGCTAGCGCCACCCATCATCTCATCCCAGTACCAACCGCATCAAAATCCCCTGGTTCAAACCCATCCTGGTGACTGCCTCCAAAAAGGGGGGTCGGCCCAGAACCGGAACCAGGGAACCCACAATGGCTCTGATTTCCAGTTGCCAACTTCTTCTTGCAGATTCCCATGACTCCCCACAGAATTCTGCCCAAATCTCTTCTCTCGCAATGTCCAAATCTAAATAATTAGCCCACCAGTTGTCCGAAAATGTGCATTATCTGTGCCCCCATGAGGAGAAGGAGGGAAGACACGATGCCCCGGTACAAGTGCAGGGGCAGGGTACAATTTTGGCACTGGTGGACACTGGATCCCAAGCTACTCTTCTGTCCAGAAGGGCTTTTGATGAACTAAATGCAGGAAGGGGGAGAATTATAGTATTCCTCTCACCTCTCTTCCTGGACAACTTCAGAACTTTGACGGGAAGGAAATTCCCATCGAGGGGACTGCAGATTTGGACATTAAAATTGGGCGACACAAGGTGAAACACCCGGTCATAGTAGTGACTGCAGAGGGCACCCCTTGTATACTAGGGAATGACCTCCTGAGAAGGTTGTCACCCCTAATAGATTGTGTAAACAAGGTCCTCTGGACCCACACTAGCCGACCAATAAAATTAAAACAGAGTGTCAACCATGTTAGTTTAAACGGCACATGCCACATGGTTTAACAAAAATCTGACCAAGTAGAATTTCACTTACAGAACAACCGAATTCCAGACGTGACAGTAATAGCAGTAGGACAACAGACTGGTGATGAGGGGTCCTCTCTATTTCTGAAAATCAACCTTCCTTCCAGTTTAAGGTGGTATTCCACACTGGAAGGAAACACTCTGAAATTCTTTACTAATCCACAATCAGACATTCCCACTCCAATAGTCCAGAAAGATGTGAAATCAGCTCAGAGCCTGGCTGATATTCAGCAAATTGGAGAGCAGTTGTTCATCCCTGTTCAGTTAAATGATGGGAAGGACTCTGTTCTCACCCGAGTGCGTGTGAACAACGGTAAGAGCTTCATCAGCGAAGCCATGTTCCGCCGACTCCCAAAAGATCCAGCCATTCCCACATTCAAACTGATAGACAAATGGGAAATGGATCTGGAAACACCCAATTCCAAACATCTCCTGCCACGCAGGTGTATGCTCAAAATTTCCATTGGCAACAAGAGCATAGTCCATAATAGTTGGGTCGTGCAAGACGTCACTGCCGCCTTTTACTTAGGCAGTGATATTCTCAATCACTTTGCCATTAGTTTGGACCTAATCAACTTCAAAGCTTGGTCCCGATTAGCGGATAATCCCATGGGCTTTGATGATCCAGAAAAAGCATTTAGGTCGGTTCAATTGCTACCTTATGCAGTTGAAATTCAGATTAAAGAGGAAGTCAACATCCCAGAAAGGACCCAACAATTCTCCCTGGATGTAAAAGTTAAAAGAGGACAAAAATTGAAAAACCCTAATGCTTATATTCATCTAAATGCTTCTCTCCAACAGCAAGGGTTAGGGGTAAACCCAACATCATTAGTCAACATAGAACATGATTCCATTCCAATAGAGGTGGATAACAGCGACTTAAAGAGTATTACTCTAGCCGCAGGCACCATTATTGGAATGGCAGTTGATGACCAACATTTCTCCATTGATTTAGGAAATGAACTGTTAAGACCAATCCCCAAGGACTGTTTAGAGAGTGACAGTGATGACAATACAACACCAGACAGGATCTTTACCCGGCATGGGGGGAACTTCCTGGTGTACACTTCCTGCCCTTATGGTAAGGAAGATGTGACTTGTGACTTCAGAAGGGATGAGGTGATTTTCCATGACCATGAGGGCTGCCTTTCCCACCTGAAGCCTCCAGTCCAAATCAGCACTCTGACCAGGGACTTCTCCACCCTGCTGGAGGAGGCCGCTGAGATACCAAAACCAGAAGTCTTTCCAGGCTTCAGGCAGATGGTGAAAGAGAGAGTCAACCTAGCTGATGCCTGTGTGACTCTGGAACAGAAGCAAAAGTTGAAACAAGTTTTCTTGGATTTTCAAGATCTCTTTGCGGTAGACTCATATGACTGTGGTCGCACCGACATCCACACAACAACAATTCCAACTGACCCTGGCATGACTCCAGTGTTTGTGAAGCAATATCGCTTGCCTCTCGCATCCATGCAGTCCCTTACTGAAATAATTAAGAACCTTGAGTCCTGTGGAATAATCCGTCCAGTACACAGCACCTTCAATAATCCGGTGCTGGAAATATTGGAGCCAAACGGCCAGTGGAGACTGTGCGCTGACCTTAGGGAGCTCTACTAACGGGTCCATACTTCCCGATGGCCTCTTCCTTACATTGACCAAGGGCTGGCCCAGATCCAGGGGTCACAGGTATTCACTGCAATAGACCCAACCAATGGATACTGGACCGTGCCTGTCAGTAGGGAGGACCAATACAAACTGGCTTTTACCTTTGGGGGCCAGCAGTACACATGGACACGGACTCCCTTTGGATACCTCAACTCCGGCAATGAATTCAACATTTTCCTACCTAAGGCCATGCCCGACCTGGGTGCGAGGGGTAACCTGGCTTATGTAGATGATGTCCTCATCAAAAGTTCATCAGTGGAAGAACACATAGCAGAGATCCGTTATGTTCTGACACAGTTGAGGGCCGCCGGAGCAAAACTTTCCTTTCAGAAAGCACAGTGGTGTCGAACCCGTGTTAATTTCTTGGGGCATGAGATTACTCCTCAGGGTCTCAGTCGCCAGGAAAAGAAAGTGGAAGCACTTCAGAAACTGAACCCACAACTCTGTGGGAACTAAGGAGCGTCCTTGGACTGACTAATTACAGCAGAAAGTTCATTGAGGGCTATGCAGAGATCACCAGACCCTTGATTCATCTCTTGAAGGGGGGGTCAAGTGGGAATGGGGTCCAGAACAATCCGAGGCAGTAAGACAGCTCAAAAGAAACCTCTCACAAGCACCCTGACTAGCTTACCCTGTCAGAAACAAGTAGTTTTTCTTGGAGACAGGGTTCTCTAATACATGCTTGACTGCAGTATTATATCAAAAGCATGACAAGGTCAATAAAGTAATCTCCTATGCGAGCAAAACTTTATCCTCTGTGGAGGAAAAATTCAACGATTGTGAGAAGGCACTCCTGGCAACGGTGTGGGCATTGAAGAATTACTGCCCGTTTATCCATGGGCAACACATCATAGTGGAGACTCCACACCAGCCTCTGTAATATCTCCAAAGTGACAGAATCCGGGCCAGAAATGTGAGTCAACTTACTTCCTGGATTCTGACAATGCAAGGCTTTCCTGTGGAGGTCAGATATGGCCAAAACAAGAAGAGTCCCCTCGCGCAAGGTCTGGCTGACTTGCATGATTGTGCCAGAGAAAACTGTCTCGAGGATGAAAGTCTAAAAATGAAGGACAACATGGAGGCATACCTTAATTCCCCACACAAAGTCTTTGAAGAAGACAAATGTGAGGGAGTGCCCACTGTCTATGTGGACGGATGGTCTTACCATGTTGACAACAATGGGGAGAAAGAACTGGTGGCCGGCGTATGGAATGCATGGGTGAATGAGTCCCCAGAAACCTCCGCTGGATACAAGATTGGTCCCCGAAGTAGTCAGGTGGCAGTGTTGATGGCTGTGTATCAAGCCATCCTCACTGCTGTCCAACATCAACTCCACAAACTGGTCATAATCACAGATTCAGACTATGTACGAAACAGGCTCGTGGAGCACCTGGTTAATTGGAAAACCAGAGGCATGTTATGTGCTAATAACAAACCCTTGAAACATGGGAAGTTAATTCAAAACATTGATGATCTGGTCACCGTGAATGGGATGACCATCTACTGGAAGAAGATCAAGGGTCATTCCAAAGTAGACGGACCAGACAAAACTGAAAATGACTTAGCTGATCAGCTGGCCAAAATCAGGGCCATCCAAGGGGATCTAATAGAGATTGAGTCCCTGTTGGGGGAAATCCATGTCACTGCTATCACTAGGTCCCAGACAAATGGTCACAATGATCTTTCAACTGCACAATGGAGTAAGGAGACCCCAGATGCTGATTTGATTACGGCTCAGAAAGGGGATCCAATAATTGGTAAGTTTTACCAACACATTGAGGACCCTGAGAACTTTTCCCTGACAGATACCGATTACATTGGGAAAGAGGACCTTAGAGTGTTGATGAAATGTCCAAAAATGTTCAGAATCCAAGACGGTTTGTTGGTAAGGAAATCCCAAGCTGGCCATGATCACAGGGTCGTCCCTACCTCATTCCGAAGCCTGATGTAAAGATACGCCCATGATGCGGCCACAGCCAGTCATAGGGGGTTTCATACAATACTTGAAATCTTAAGAGAGGTACTGGCCACACATGGGGCAGGACCTCGACCAATACTTGAAGGGTTGTCTTGTGTGTGCACAATTTCAGCCAACATCCCTCACACACCGTGCGCCTCTCCAAAAAGAGGGGGATGACACTGCCATGGTCAGATTTGCAAGTCGACTACATAGGGCCCGTGATTCACTCCTCTAGGGGGAATAAGTACATGTTGACGGTGACATGCTTATTTATTAAATTGGTGGATTGTCTCCCGGCCCCAAACTGCAAGGCAGAAACAGCAGCTGCCCTGATGATCAACCACATCTTTTCCCGTTTTGGTCTACCCCAAAGGATTGAGTCAGACAGAGGTAGCCATTTTACCAGCGAAGTAATGACTAAGATGTGGGAGATACTGGGGGTTAAAAGGAAGCTACACATTGCTTACCGGCCAGCCTCTTCTGGTGCAGTAGAACGTTACAACCAAACCATTGTGAGCATCTTTAAAAAGTTCGTGGCAGGAGGCCACCAGGGGGCGCACAGGCAATGGCTGCCTGATCGTACTGCTCCCGCTTCGACTGGGCTGATTAAGGGGACTGAGCCCCCCCGGACCCCTCAGGCGGATCCAGCACGTCGGTGCGGTGAGGAGACACCCCCGGGCACCTATAGAGCGAAACAGCGACGCTCGAGGACCCCGGGAGACGCGAGAACGAGACCTGCGACGGCGGCCGGGGACGACCCAGAGTAGGGCCTCCGTGGCCGCGGCGCGAGATTACGGAGAGGAACCCCGCGGCTGGGAGTCCCCCCCCTCCGCCTCACCCGGCCGATTTCTGAGCCTCCAACACTCTCGGCCCCAGGAGCGGGGGCCACAGCAGGACAGGGGGTTCTCCCCGCTTTGTGAATTGGAGCCTCGCCCATCCCCCGGGCCTCGGAGGCACGCAGTGCAACGGTCCTGGCCAGGCGGGAGAAGGAAACACGCAGAGGGAGACAGCAGGACCCGCATCACGGCCAGAATCCAGTCTTCTGTCGGGCGTGGAGGCGGAGGGACCCAGGTGGGGGACAACAAGCAGGGCCAAGCGCCAAGGGGAGCTCTCCCCCACCACGGGGTAAGCACCAACAGGCCAGTGAGGCCCCAGCCAGGTCTCGGCTGGCGCGTGCCTCTGGAGACTGGGGGGCAAGGACCACGGAACCAGTTACCCACACAGAGCGAACAGACCAGCGGACTAGCGGCGAACGGGGTGTGAGGCCCCCACTGGAACGTGGTGGGGCGTGTGCCCGCCCAATAAAGACTCCCTCGGCAAAGTTAGACCATAACAAAGTCGGGGCGAGCCCTGTCCCGCCCTCCCCAAACTCTTCGGGGCCCCTATCCGAGTGCCCAAGGAAATAATCACGGGCCGTCCCAGAAGGGGGTGACCAGATGAACTGGCGGAAAACCTTGCAGGAATTCCGCTTTCAAGAGATGGCGAGCAGCATGAGGAGTTCAAGTCCCACCAGAGGTATGGCCCAGTCGGAGGACCAGGCACCTCCCATGACGACCATGGAAAAAGGTATCGCCTCCATATTGCAGGAAATTAGGGACATGCGATCCAATATCGCCCAGAAATTTGAAAAAATTGACCAAAGGGTGGACAAGGTCGAGGACAGGCTCCTGCAAGTGGAAACCTACCAATCATCATCGGCAACCCAGGAAATGGGGGTAGAGTTGAGGCTGGCGGCCTTGGAGAAAAGGGATGAGGAAAGGTCCAGACAGATGGATGACTTTGAAAATAGGGAAACGAGGAACAATCTCTGAATTTTTGGGGTACCCGAAGTGGAAGGGGAAACGGAGAGGGACATCATCCAAACGGTGAGAGACATCATCACCCTCCTATTCGCCGCAGAAATGACTACGGAACCCACATTTGACAGGGTGCACAGAGCCGGGGGCAGGGCGGGTGGCCCTCGATCTATCCTAGTCCGGTTCCATTACTATTCTGAAAAACAAAGGTGCTGGAGGAGGCCAGGAAGGCTCGGGAGATCACTTACAACAACGCTCAGATCACGATCTTCCAGGATCTCTCTACCTACACCCTGGCCAAACGCAGGATGTGTCGCCCCCTAACGCTCCTGCTCAAGGAAAAGGGGATCTGCTACCGCTGGGGCTATCCTTTCTCCCTGACCTTTGAGTATATGGGCCAGAGGTCGACTCTCATCACGGAAGACGACCTACGAGGAGCCATCCAGGATTACGTAGAGGACTCGAATCCCCGGAGGGGCCCATCGGGGCCGGTGAGGGATACTCAGAGAGGCCCAGGCCCATCGAACGAGAGGAGAAGGAAAACGGGCGCGAGAAAATATAGGAAAATGAACACTCCGTCGCCAGTTAAGGAGGGAGAGCGGAACGCTCCCGAGGACTGAAGGCTGGGGGGACCCGCCGATTATTGTTATGGGAAGTAACCAGTATCAGCGTCCCCATGGACAGAAAGTAAGGGGGTATCATGAAGGGGATGTCGCCGTGGGGCGGAAGGGGGGGCTCATAAAGACGAGCAGTGTATGGATCGCCTGGCTGAGGCGGGCAGGCTGGTGGTTCGGCCAATAGACAGCGATGGCAGAACTAACTGGCTGGACGCCGGGGTGGGGGGGAGGAGGGATACGGGATTGTTGGGGTTGTTCAGTTGGAGTTCGGGTCTGGGGGGCAGTTGGGGAAATGTTTTAAGCCCTCCAGGTGCGAGGGGAAAGGGGAGAGGATAATACAATACTGAGGGAGAGAATGAGAAGGGGTGAGGTGATGTGGTGGTCTGGAATTGTAGAACTTTTGGATAATGGCTGAAAGCCGGCCGTCCCTGGGTGTGGGATCCCTCAACGTCCGTGGTTTGAACACTCCCACAAAGAGGTCCCTGGTCTGCAGGGAATTTAGAAGGGCAGGCCTCGACTTCCTCTTCGTGCAAGAGACTCACTGGCCCCGGGGGGAAGGAACCCAAAATGCGGGGTGGAGGAATAGGGGAAGTTCTTTGTGCATCTCACAAGGGCAAGAAAAGAGGAGTGGCCATATTAATGTCAAGGAACGTGGGTTTCGAGAAAGAGGCCATACTGAAGGATCCAGAAGGCCGCTACCTGTTGGTTCGGGGGTCCCTGCAGGGCACCCCGCTAACTTTAGCAGTAATATACGGTCCAAATGAAGGTCAAGCTCAATTCTGGGAAGAGGTGAGGGATAAACTTAAGCTCTTTGCCCAGGGCCCGATGGTGGTAGGGGGGGACTTCAATATGGTTCTGGACCCGTCCAGAGACAGGAAACGCATGGGCCCCCAGATCTCCAGGGTGGCAGACAAGACCATGGCAAGACATTTCCAGAGGGTGAACTCAGAACTAGGCCTGGTGGACACGATACCCCCCTCGGGTCGGGCGCCCCCTCCTTCACATACTACTCGACCATCCATACTTCCTTCTCAAGAATAGATTACATCCTGGTGGATGAAACCCTGTACCCATCTATCACCGGCCATAGGGTGGACCCTGTCCCCTGGTCAGACCATGACCTGGTTCGAGTCACCGTAGCAGGGGGATGGTCCGGCAAGCGCAGGGGTAGATGGAAATGCAATGACTCCTTGCTGAAGGATGAGGTCCAAGCGCAGGAGATATTAGACGCCATAACGGAATTCTTCGTTCTTAACGACAATGGGGAGGTGGGCCCACACACCCTATGGGACGCATTCAAGGCCACCCTGAGGGGGGTTCTCATTAAGAAGGGAGCCCAGAATAAAAGAATTAGGGAAGCCCAAGAGAAGTCCCTGAGGGCAAAAATATCTCACCTCCAGCCGGGGGGCCTCCCAACGGTGCCCCTAGACCGCGAACAAGTCAAGGCCCTAGAAGACTACAGACTCCAGCTGAAGGACCTCCTCCTCCACAAAACAGAAAGGAGCCTCCAGCTGGTTAAGCAGGAATATTACGAAAAGGGGGACAGGGCAGACAGGATCCTAGTCTGGAAGTTGAGGGAGGTGCAGAGAAGTAGAATGGTGAGAGCCGTTAAGAATGAAGAGGGGTCAATAGGCCATGAAGCGGCCCACATTGGAGAGGCCTTCCGCCAATACTATGAGAAATTGTACTCATCGGAATAAACGGGGGGCGAGACCGAGATAGAAAGGTTTTTGAATTCCATACAAGTCCTGGCCCTGACTAGTGAGATGTCAGACGGGCTGGAGAGTCCAGTGCGGGAAGACAAGGTTGAAAAAGTGATTGGCGAGATGAAGGCGGGTACTTCCCCGGGGGAGGATGGCTTCTCGGTATACTTCTATAAAAGGTTTCGCTCGACCCTGGCCCCGCATTTAGTGAAGGTTTTCAACGCAGTCCTGGAGGGTGGTACTCTCCCGGACTCCATGATGGAAGCCATAATTGTAGTACTACCAAAGGAAGGCAAGGACCTCACGGAGTTCTCCTCCTACCGCCCAATATCCCTATTAAATATCGATGTTAAGATCCTAGCTAAGGTAATCGGGAGGCAGATGGAGGGGATACTGCCGAAATTGGTTCACAGAGATCAGGTAGGATTCATCAGAGGCAGGCAGGGCTCGGACAACATCCGGAAAACCATGAATCTGTTTCACTACGCTCAGAGGTCCGATCTCGATGCAAGTGTCCTCTCACTAAATTCGGAAAAAGCTTTTGACCGGGTCGAGTGGAGGTACATGCAACTCCTCCTCCAGAAAATGGGCTTTGGGGTACATATCAGGGAATGGGTGGCAGCACTATATAGAGCCCCGCGGGCAAGAGTCCAAGTGAATGGTAGGCTGTCGGAATCCTTCGCCCTCTCCCGGGGAACGAGACAAAGATGCCCGCTCTCTCCCCTAATATACATCCTAACGATGGAGCCTCTGGCCATAGCAGTTCGAGCACACCCGGACATCAGGGGGATCAGGAGAGGGGAGGTTGAATTCAAGCTGTCCCTGTTTGCGGACGATATACTGGCCTATTTGGTAGACCCCGTCACATCGCTTCCCCCTCTCCTGTCTCTGATGACCACTTTTGGGCGTTTTTCGGGATTGAAGATCAACACATCCAAATCAGTCCTGCTTCCCATGCGGGTACATGACCCGGGGCTAGATCCCTTGGGCAGGCTCAATGGTATAACAGTCGGAAAGGCCTCTATCCGGTACCTGGGCGTCCTCCTTACCAGGGAACTATCCAATCTAGCCCCCGCCAACTACGATCCCGTCATGGCGAGAATCACTGCCGACCTCAGGAGATGGGGCTCGATGGTCCTCTCCTGGTATGGCCGCATGACGGCGGTAAAAATGAATATACTTCCGCGCTTACTGTATCTCTTCACTGCTCTCCCTACCAATGTCCCAGACCACACCTTCAGAGCATTGCAGAACGCGGTTAGAGAGTTTGTATGGCAGGGCAAGACCCCGAGGACCGCGATGGCGGTCCTGAACTTACCGAGAGAGGAGGGAGGGTTCGGGTTCCCGGACTTCCAGTTGTACTTCCGCGCTGCCCAATTGCGCGTCCTCCTGGAGCACATGAAAGAGGGGATGGGAACTTACTGGTCTTACCTGGAAGACATGGGAGGACTGGCAAAAGAAGGTGAAACAAATGTTCCTGATGGACAAATTGACAGCAATGGTAAACAATGACTCTAGCTCATTCCAAGCGAACTGGAGTCCTGGGGATGGGATGTCCACTGAATCCCGATGGGGGGTGGCGGACGAGGGGAGCAGCAAGGAGCCTGAGGGAGGGTGGATCTCCACGGCCCGGGGAACGGTATTTGAACTACAGCCAAGGAAAACTTCAGCAGCCACAACCACCTCTAAACTCTGATTATAAATGGACATTTAATGCGTCTCCCGTCGTTTCAAATGTACAGAAAAGATCTTTTGTCGCTATCTCCTACTTTTCCTTCCTTTTTTTTTTCTTTCGTTCTTTGCTTTATTGTTTTGGGGGGGGTGGGGTCGGGGTCGCAGGCGGTACTGAATGTTTAAGTGCCTCTAATCGAGCTTCAAGCCTGCTTGTTATATTATGAAAAATGCTAATAAAACCAAAGCTTAAAAAAAAAAAGTTTGTGGCAGATTCTGGGCCAAGTTGGGATATCCGATTACCTCTGGTCCTAATGGCCATCAGATCTACCCCTCCATCTGCAACTAAAATGTCACCATTTGAGCTGATGACTGGACGCAGGATGGTGCTTCCCCAGCATTTGCTTTACAGGACCCAAGAGCAAACATTGATCAATGCCTCCACAACGCATGAGTATGTTGAAAATTTAAGGAAACACCTCCAACATGCTTTTGCCTATGCTCAGCGAAACCTAGAAAGATCAGCCGATAGCATGAAGACTCATTATGATTTAAAGACTACTAGGAAAGAATACGATGTGGGAGACCGGGTCTATCTATACAATTTCCAAAGGAACCAGGCCAAACAGCGGAAATTTCTGCCTACATGGAAGGGACCTTTTGAAATTGTAGACAAGATCTCCCCAGTCGCCTACAAGATCCGCATCCCCAAAGGCAGTTTGGCGGAAGGGGAAAACAAGTGGGTCCATATAAATCAGCTAAAGTGTTGCCATCCCAGGCACACTCTCCAGCAACTGGAGGAGTCCTCTGCAATCCCAGAGGGGACCGCTCCAGATTAATGCAAGTCCAACCCTAAAACATTCCACATATAGCCTATAAAATTCTATGATTCTTGAATGCAAATCTCTCCTGATGTATAAAATGTATATGTTCGCCCCACCATTAATAGTGGGGGGAAATGTCTACGAATATGTTTCTGCCGCTTTGCTTTGTCATCCTAGGAGAGATAAACCATGGAGATTGACCAAGGAGGACGACCCGGGGACCGGGAGCCAAGATCCGCGGGGCCCGAATTACCGCCCGAAACTCCCATCAGGACCGGCGAAGAGAACTGATCGATCCACCCTGATGGAGGAAAAGATGCTGAACTGTGCCATCTGCGGAATCAGAAGAAGATGATGCAGACATCTCAGCGCGTGGATCAAAACATCCTTTGCACCCGACTCCCCCTCAACTCGAAATCAAAGCGCAGTCAGGTGGGGGGGCTTGTTAGGTGTATCGACCCACGTTCAAGTTATTATGCTGCAACATTTGGTGCTGTGGGCTTAGAAAATCCAAGATGGCCGAAAACCCCACATTTGCACCAGAATCCAGGAAAACCGAGCAGTTTTTGCGCACAAAAAAATGATCACCTGACCTGCCACCCACCAGTGCGAGCCTGATGGGCCAGAAGCGCCATGAGTGAAACGTGGTGCCAAAGGAAAAACAGCAGTGCCTGTTAGCTCAAAAAGCGCTTTGAAATCACCTTTGTTTCTCTGAAATGCAAGCTCAAAATGCCTATTTCAAACATTGCAAGATATTCAAAAATCTCACTGAACACCAGCAGACGTCTGGTAGAATGAAGTCTTGTGTGCATACCAAATCTGGAAAGATGAAGAGCCTAAAATAATGTTCATAACAAAACTGGCTGAGCTGTGTATGTCAGCAGCTTAAGTGAAATGGGATTAAAGCCACTAAAATCAAATTGTTTAAAATAAATGAGTGACCTACTTTTGAGTGTCACATAGGTTGCAACTGTTTAAATGTCATAGTTTTGAACTTAGAATCAGCGTTCTAGCTGCATGTGTCAAAATTGTAAGTTTGATTTGAATGAAGAAAAACGGGAACAAAAGTGACCTTTGGCTGAAGCCTGGCTTAAAGGGACTGAATTCTGCCCGGCAACTACCCCCGACAGGAGTTGAAACTTGCCCAGCAACTGTATTCACAGGCCTGGACTCCCTTCTGCTGCCCCACCAAAAGGAGATCACACCTCTCTGATTGAATCAGGGGAGGGGTGCCTGGGACTGCAGGAAAATAGAAAAATGAACTTCCCTTTGCTCCAAGCAATTGCTAAATCAGGGGGTCGTAAATGGCTTCCTCTTGGAAGGAAATGGGAGGGGCACTGCCTCTGTGAGCCAGCTGAGCTTGGAGGAAGTGGACACACCAGAAATTCCCCCATGTGTTTTGGGAAACCACACCCCTCTGGGCCAGAGCATAATTTTAGAAAGATGGATAATTCGTAGTACATAATTGTTAAAATTATATCAATAATATAATTATTCCTGTGATTTTTCTGTGCACATTTTAAGAGGTGTTAGGACTCTGTGGTATGTTCTGGGGGGTAGTAGCGGAAAATAGGGTATTACTCCAAATGTCTGTATGTTAAAAATGTGACACTTCATCATCTGATGCACATATTCCTTGTGCACATTTGTGTAAATTCTGTAAAAGTTTAGAGATTGTGTTCCGGATGAAAAGGGCAGAATTCTGTCAGAAGTGAACACAACATCTTACAAAGACAGGGATCGGATGGTTTGGCGCTACAGAAAATATGTTCACTGGACATATAATATTAGAAAAATTGTACATAGATAAATATGCATTTAAGTCAAAAATAGATTTGTGTGCAAAGTGACAAGGGGAGTGTTCTTTCTGTATGCCATAAAAATGATGTCTCATGACACGGGATGACTCACAATTCAGTTCCCCAGTGAGGCGACAGAGAATCCTCTAGCCTATCAGGATCCTCAGAGGGTTGGGCATAGAAAGTCAGCCTTCCCACCCACTTTCAAAAGACATAAAAGAACCATTGAAACCCAGAGAGGGACATTCACTTTCCACTTCAAACTGATTTCTTGCGAAGCGCTTTGCCAGAAGACTTCAGAACCAGAACTTAGAATCCAGACTTCAGAACTTGTAGCAGAGAGGCCTAGTCCACAAGCTGAATCCTTCAGTGGCCTCAGAATCCAGCAACCTAACAATACTATTCAACAGCCGGGCGAGCTGTTTGATTCTGGCCTAGAACCCAGTACCAGACCCAGAAAGCACAGCTGTATCCAAACTGCAGACCAGACCAGAACCAGACTGCTCTGCAGTGTCAAGAACTTTTGCCAGAACCAGAGTACCAGACCACAGTGCAGTGCCGATAGCAGACCCAGACCACGCTGTGAGCATAACCAGTGCCAAAGTCCGTCCGGGGCGAGTGTAGTCTAAACCTGACCAGATCTTGACGGCCTATTTCAAAGTTATAGTGTGAGTATCTAGCCAGAACTGTGCAAACCAATCTCTTAGTTTAAAATAATCTAATTCAAACCATTTCCACCTATCTAGAACTGCATCATAGAAATCGTGTGTCCATTCTGTGATTTCAAACCTGTGAAAGTGTCATTTGCCATTTGAATCTTACTTTATTTCTGAGAATCTACCTCCACTAAATTGTGTGTATCTTTTGAACCGCCTAGGAGCGAGATTTCACTTTCAAGCTAAGAATCTAAGCTTTCCAACAAACCCAAAACCAACTTTCTACTCCTTATACTTTTTCTGTAATCGCGCTCGATGCACTCGGAAAAAGTGCTGCGAATTGCAATTTGACTCAAACTTCTTCACCTGTCTTTTGCTTCCATTGCTGAAATTCGTTTTCAACCTGATAATCCCTCATGAATCATTGCTAGTGTTGACCTGAACTAATTCAAAGTAGCTGTCTCCCACCCTGAATCTCCTATAGGGAATTAAAATCATTTTTAGCATATTTTCACTTCATTGCAAATCACATTAAAAGTATTTCTGCATGTTTTAAAAGCATACCGGTTGCTCTAAGTTTGCTAGGGGGGGGGACTAGAATTTGTATTGCATTTGATTATATTCCTGAAAATTGTGTGCTCCTCTTCCATCTCTTTACAATGCATAGGGGGAGAGTGAATTGCAACAAGGGGAAAAGTGATTATATTATCTCTTGTTGAAACCATGTCAGTTTATCCCTGTGCTGCATTCTTTTCCATCATTGCATTTCCTTGAAACCATAAAGTATTCTCAGCTACTTTATCCATTCTATACCAACTCCTAAGTGATTAAAAAAAAGTGTGCTAGTGTAATATTATCCATTGTTTATCACTGTCATATTCATAAGTGTGCTATCAAATATTAATGTATTCATAAAAGTGATATGTATATATATATATATATATATATATATATATATATATATATATATATATATATTGTTTAATTTTTCAAATAAATCTTTTAATTTGCAAAACAAACCTATTTCTTGGCTCAGTGAGGTCAGGGGGATTCAAAGAGAGGGGCGTTATACAAGGGTTTATCACCCAGATCTATGAACTTGTCATAAAAATATATAAATAAGGTCTTCCCTTGGGCATCCCAGCCTAGGCATTGACTTAGTTGGAGTGCGGAATTGAAGTCACTTAACAAGATCCAGTACCATTATTAAATATAAGCATCACATGACAGCCTTGCTTTTGTGCTTTCTTGTCAGGAAAATAAGCAAGTAACCCATTTTTCAGTTTTGTGGACTGTATGCATCCTGAAAGATCACTGCCAAGTTGTTTCATCCTCATGCTGTGCAGATTGCATAGGACAATGAGTATATGTGTGGAATTTCATTGTCCATTCGAGAATCTTCAGTGTATGATATACATTCTGCAAATACAAAACCATGGTTAATTTGGTCCATCTCAGTTTCTTGTATTGTTTTTTGTCTCTTGCTCTTTAATATAATATGAAGCATTGAACATGGTACATGGCATCCTGTGCAATAAAATGGCCTTCACTCAGTTTAGCAAGCAGGGGTTGGTCTTCTAGTTTAATGGCACAGTGACAAACGTGAGCATTGAGGCCGAATGTAAATGCTGTACATAATGATCTTCCAGCTGGAGCAGGCATGTCACAAAAAAAGCATAATGGTTTTGTATTCACTGAACCCTTTTCTTAAAATCTCTGACGGGGTAATTTGGTTGCACCCAAATGCCAGTCTAGACAGGTAATTGCACTTATCATGATTGCTTGATCAGAGATGCCCAGTTCACAATGTCAAGCCACAGTAAGAAATGGCTAATCTAGCTGTAGCAAAATGCTATTCTAGACACATAATTAAGCACTAATCACCTGTTCCACCAACTGGAACGGGTGGAACTGGCCCAGGGCCTGAGTTAATAGACCCGAGTGAGGGCCTTTAATGAGGGTCCCTGGTGCCGTACCACCCATTCCAGCCCCTGGAATGGATTATTGCTATTAGCACCCCACGTTGTCAATTTAGTAACCCGGGGTGCTAAGAGCAATGTATTTTATTTCAATGAACAGGTAACCTCATGACGTCCCATACATTGAAAGAAAATACTTTTTTTAAGATGACTATAATAGATCAGGAAGGCAGGGCTCCATAAGGAGCCCCTCTTCCATTTCCATGGAGGATAGGAGGGAGATGGAGCGGCAGTAAACGCTGAAGAAACAAGTATTTGGCAATGCCATCAGTTTCAGCTTTTGTATAGGCATGGGAAAGGCACTTGATTGGCACAGCTGTAGTGGTATTGCACCGGCCATTGATGGTAGTAGGTGCAAAATGGTGTGAGTACCTGGGCATATAATAGCAGTGCCTGGCAAATGCCTAATGCTTATACACAAGCCAAAGATGTTGGCTTTGCCAATGCTTGTTTTTAACAGAACATCAGTGAAGGACAGAGTGCTTATAAATTGAGTGGGTGAGGCAACCTGGTTAAGACATTCTGATTTCACCAATAGTGGGTTAACAATTCCACTTCAGTCATTCACTCTTCGACTGCTTCAAAAAAAAACAATGGCATGCACTTTGAGTGTCCATTTTGATGACTAGTCTTGAGCCCAAAGAGTTCCCATCGGGAGGTGTTTTGGGCGGGGAAGGGGTAGGAAATGGGTGGGAATGGCCATAGGGATTAGCATCGCCATGGGCAGTCAATAACCAAACACCACATACAAGTTGTGTGTCCTTCCTCAAAAGCCATTTCTTCCTATCTGCACTCTAATGAAATAGTCTAGGCATATAGGTGAAGCAAATCAACACCCAATAGCCCAAACTAAAAATAAAACCCTATAAGGACACCTTGCCTTTTCCATATTCCTCATTGGTGCATTCGTATTAAATGCATTGAATGGCAAAACAACCCTGTTCGTGTCTATCTATGAATATGTGTGGATCTTACATCTTTTTTTTGCATTTGTAGGCAGTGGTGTTATAATCTGGACAATATCGTTATATTTTGGAACATACATTTTGAGTATCTGTCTCACGATTGTCCCACAGCCACATTGTTTTTCTTAGTTTCAACTAAAGAGTGTTCAGTATTTTGCTCCTATATATGTGTTGAATTGGTATACACGTTAATTAATTTCTTTCTCTCTGCCACTGTTTTCTGCTGCTATCTGATTTCAAGTTTTGTTTAAGCGTGATTCAGTAGAGCATACAATGATATCCTATGGGAATTCTGAAGGAACATACTCGCCTTTAGCACTTAGGGGGATGTCTTTCCTGTTAGTAAGGAATTTGGTCCACCAGTGCCCGATTCATACATATGTTTGTTGAGAGCACGGCAGCACCATTTATTTTCAAACACATATAGTTAGTGCTAGGAAGTAAACGATTTTGGGATCAAACATGGTATCCACAGATGTGTTAATATGTATGGGAAATTAAATTACAAATTCAAACTACTTATAGTTTCTGAAACGTACTGCCAGAGGGACAGTCAGTTTGAGAAACCAGACAGACTGGAATCCAGCATTACGTTTCAAAACCTACATGATATCTACCAGACTGTAGGCTTTTACTTTGAAAAACAGTTCCATAAAAAGGAGAAATGTTTATCCAGTTTACTTTAGTAAAACAAAGTGAAAGTTGTCAGCAGCATAGGGAATACCCAAGCCGCCAACGACTTTCATTTCGTTTAACTACCATTACAAATAGCTCCCGTCGGCGGGTTAAAAGCATTAACTTGACGCCTGGACATATTTGCAACTTTTGTAAAACAAAGTGAAAGTCAGTATATTTCGGATGTGGTATTAGTTTGCATTGCAAGATAGGCTGGCCAACTTTAGAAGTTCACATTTTATAAATAAAAACACAATAAACACTCTTACGTTTCTTTTCGAATGCTGAAATAAAATGGCTCATGGCTGTCTTGGGAAACAAACACTTACTCCAGAGCCATTCACATCTCTAGCATCCAATCAGGTACTGCTTCCATCAGAAAACGCTAGACCAAATACCCATAATTAAGGCAAGGGACATTTTCATAGCCATTTTAAAACCAAACGTAACTCTAACAACTTTTTTTCAATACAAAATACATTGCAAAATGTAACGTAACTGAAAAGATGCATTAAATATGTTTTAAAGCATCAATCAACTGAAATAACTTTTTATAACATTAAAACATGGCAGCCGCAATTTTGGAAGTAAAAATGTCAGACAAATCCACCACAGTAGAAATTCAGCCAAAGAGTGCAAAAAGAGGCATGTCGTGGGTGGAGATAGGTGGGAAGGGGTAGAAAATCCCATCCATTTCACTTAGCGATGGGTGTTGAATTGATGGGACACATAGTCAAACCACCAAGTATCCATCCTCATATACCAACCTGCATTAAAAAGCATTACAACAAACCTGCATCCAAAGCTCCTGTTTCAAGCTCTCATGTTAAAGCTCTTATTTTAATGACAATAGTTTTGGCTTTATAGATAGTGCTTTCAGCGCCACCTAATAGCCAAAACTAAAAGGATAAGTGGGGGTGGGAAGGACTGGACATTTAGCATGAAGGGAAGGAAGGGAAGGGCGAAGATGGTGGAGCGGGGGAAGCAGCCATCAGGTTGCTTGGAACAGGGGCTTGGATTGTGTGATTCGGACTGCAATCCAAGCAACCTGATTGGTTGCCCCCCTCTTCCCAGATTCTAATAACACTTGATTCTAACTTCATTATAGATGCGTTCTGACTCACTGTATCAAAATGTGAGTCTAGCCATTAATAAAACATATCATACCTGCTTTGTCGTGGATGCCCATTATGTAATAGCGCACCCCACTCCTGCACCACACTCTTGACACGTCCCCTCTCCCTTCCACAGTCCTCGGCCAACCCTAAAAGCAGCCCCTTAGCCAAGCATTACCTCTATGTCCCTCTCCCTTGTCCCAGTAATTAATGTATGAGGAAAGGTGCTTCATTGGCAAGTACTGGGACGAAGACAAGTAGGACTAGGAGTAAAAAAGATTACAGGTAAGTAATCTAGGTATTGAACACAAGCACACCTTCCACATTCTCATTTACACTGCACTCATCAACCATTCACGAACACACATTTACACACAAAAAACACTTTCTTACCTTTTTCAAAATCCATTGCTGCTGCGAGGAACTCCTCTGTAGGCAGGCCAGGTCTCTCTGTCTCCCATGCTCCATGCACGCAAGGAACTAGCTCTGGTTCCTGTCATGCACAGAGCAGGGGATCCAGAGTGTTCCATGTCCTGTGTGGAGGAAAAGGATGGGCCGGGAAGTTCTTTTTGAAGTCATTCTGATTTGAAAAAAGAAATTATTTCCATCCTTACTGGAAATAATGTATGTTTGAAGTCAAAATGACTTAAAAAAGAAATTAGTAGAAAGGGCTCTCGTCTGAGAGCACTTGTTACTTTCCGTTTCTCTCTTCCTCTGAAACCCTTAACAAGGCGTCCCAGAGGCAGAGCCAGGGGTCACACAGGAGTTGCTAGCGGTCGCAGTTGCAACCCTTGATGATCCCCACTTGATGTCCCTGCTCAGCACAGAACAATAGATTTAGAGAAATTGAGTGGCTTACATCCATAGGCCATATGTAAGCCTGTCTCAGCCTTACCCAGTCTTGCTTTAATGATGGTCCATAACCTTGCCAATGCAATTACCAATGATACCTGTGTACCTTTTAGACAATGCACCCAGAAACCCTCCAAGTTGATGGAAGTAGTTCAATGAACAAACTGATTAAAGTAGAACATCATCTCTTGTCTTGTCGGGAGGAAGGTTAATCTTGGGCCTTAAAACAGCCATACAAAGGAGCTGATTGAGGTGTAACAACAAAAGAAACGCCTTCATTTAATGCTAAGATGTTGAAAGATATGCCTGGGATTGTCCATTGTAATAGGTAAGGCTTACCAGATCCTGTGCACAATTAAAGATGTGTTATCCCACATGATCTCCTTTTTTAAACTTTGACACCAGTTAGTCTCCATTCAATACTGCAGTCAATATCGTTCAGAAAAGAGGTTACACATTTGTAAATTATGTTCACTTTCAATGGCCGAAGCATCAATACCCAAACGGTATGACCAGTACCCTTATTCATTTTTATATAGAGGGTAGCTTCCTTTATCAAGGCAAAGAGGGGGAATGCCCAATTCTAATCTAATAACCAGAATGGAATGGAAACCGAGTTGGAAAGTCCCACCAGCTTTCTCCAGATGATGCCTTCAATTGTATTGGGGCCACTTCTTGCCTTCTTGCGTATTCCAAGCCAGTGCACGTACCATATAGCAGAGTGGACCCCAAACTGGAGCATCAAACTTGAAAAATACCTTTCAAACAAAAGCCTCCACATCATCTTGTTTAGGTCCTAAGAGCGCCTAATTTTGTCAAGACCTTGGTGGCTATGTGATCCCAGATTATTAGTTATCGAGTGCTATGTAAAAAGTATTCAATATGGTTTGGGGTTGTTAGATCGATATTTTTTATTTGCAGTAAACTGACCGCAATTTATATGTTTTTGCCCAATTTAAACGGACATTATTTTTATTTGCTCCCCCGCATCTGATTTTAGGTAAGCGGGGGACACCCCTGCACCCCCGAAATCACAAAATATAAAATATGGGGAGGGGGGGACACCGCTGTAGCCCCCAATTTCCCGGTTTGGTATTTTGCAAAGTATGCGGGCAAAATGCCCCACAGGCCAAATCACCCATGCCAAAAGGATTATAGTTAAAGATTTGAATACAAAGTTTCGAAATGCAAAACTTTGGAAAAAAAAGTCCCCCCACCAAACCCCTGTTTAGGGCCAGAAACCACTAATTTTACCTATACCAAAAACCAAAAAAATTACATTACAAAAAAGGCATTCAGTCCTTTTTTCGGTCCTTTTGATTCGAATGTTTTGCATTCGATCCTTTTGTATTCGAAATGATGACTGGACACCATGCCAAAAATGATCAAATGGGTCAGTAGATCAAACATTTTTGGTTAGATAGGCTAATTCCTCCAACACACATAGGAATTAACACATTCTAAGAAAGTATTATTAAATGACCATCTAGAACAAGGGCATATTTTCCTCTTTCAAAGAACATTATTTTGTTTTTTTACATGTTGACGGTTAGGTCATGCTGCGATGAATATGTCAGCAGGGAATCAAGCAATCTTTTAAGACTTACCGGAGTATGGTACAAAAGGACAATATCGCCAGCATAACCCAACCATCTAACCTGCATGTCTTTCATCGTAGGGGGAAAGTTGTGAACTCCTTGAAGTCTATCTGGGAGGTCAAAAATGTACACATTAAACAGAAGTGATGCTAATAAGCACCCCTGGGTCAAATCCTGATCTTTCTAGAGTCATGTCCAGAATTATCCAGATAGACCATTACGGACGTATTGGTGTAGAGATGGACTATCATGTTTAAAAGCCCCTTTGGTATTCACCAATGATCAAGCTTGGCCCAGAGCAGAGTTCGATCGACCGATTCAAAGGCGGTAGTGTAGTCTATAAACGCTACATACAAATGTATATTTCAGGCTCTGGCTTGTTTGAGTGAGGGGTCTAAGCAGTAAAATGTTTTGAGCTGTGCCGTTGTCTTTCCTGAGCCCTGCCTGAAAAGTATATAAAAGTTGATTTTGTTCAGCCCAATTAGTCAATTTCATTAGATGGATGTTAGCAAAAATGTTTCCCTGAAAATCAAATAATGCCAAAAATAGGTCTGTATGCTCATTTTACTGTTAAAATAGTAGAGGAGAAAATTGGCCCATGTGTCCATATTATTTTTTAGAACTAAATTAGCCAAATCATCAGGACCTGGAGCGCAGGCATTTTTAAGATTTTTGATGAAACAAGCAATGACTACTTCTCTATATTACATTGTCAACAGTATTCTTCGGTAACACAATTTATCAGCAAATTACCAGCAGGTTTGGTAGACTTATTGATTAAATTCCAGAAATTCTTGTAATCTCCATTCACTTCGTACAAAGTATAGGTTGCCATTATGCAGTGTGTCTATATGTTCATAGCCAATTACGATAACAGATTTTATTTATCCTGATTTGGTGCAATTTATCGTGAAAGGGAGCATGAGGGTTACCTCAGATACTACAAACATCCCGTCTCATGCTATGCTTGTTTTGGGAGTTTATAACGTAAAAAGATGCCCAGTTCTTAGAGCACTCTAAATTTCTGGTACAAACGAAGTTTCCAAAGGCAGCTGTGTGATGCTGGAAATGAATTGGAGGGACAGGGCCTCCCTGTCCTTGTCCTGTGGTCCTTTTTCATTTGTGTTCTGTATTGTTTTCTGCCCAGGAGTCCATGTGAGACTCCAGGCAGTGCAGCTCTTCCTGTTTTAGGTTTGGTGTATAGACCCATGGGATACCCCATGGCACCCATGGGTGGGGGTACAACCCTGTGCCCCTAGTGTATGTTTTTGGGCACCTGTGTGTGGCCCACAGACCACAGAACAGGGTATGGGCTTTTGCCAGTTCCATACTGAATTTGACAGGTGCTCTGAGTATCCTCCATTTTGGGATACCCAGGCCCTGCCATTAGAATCAGTTGATTCCTGATAGGAAACAAGATGGCCCCTGTGGCCTCTTGCTTTCTATTGCCTGTTACCTTGTTTTCCCAAAGTCCTGGGTTGCCCTGACTCTGTCCCTTTCCCCTGACTGGCTGTTGGGTGGGAATTCCATATATGGTGTTGTTGTGAAGTCCAGGCCAGACTGGCTGGAGCCTTACCAGTGACTGTTGTTGTGGGTACACCCCGTGGGTGGGACCTGGGTGAATGGAGTGTGTGATCAATATGCACTTCTTGTTGTGGATGTATAGTTTCTAGTATGAGATACAATGACTGAGACAGCCCTGCCCGAAACTGGTATGAATGCAGTGTGTAGTGTTGAATGGCTGGGTACTTGTCCCAGTACACATTCCTTGTTGTGAGTGTCTGAGAGAGAGGAGTATGGCCTGAATGTACTGTATGCCTGATTGGCTGACTGACTGCTGAATGCCCTTCTGAGTGATTGGTTGCCTGAGTGTGTCCCAGTAGAATGAATGACAGATCAACTAGTATATCTGAGTGCCTCTCACTTCTCGAATTTGTTCAGAAGCTGGAGTTGAAACTAACATTGAAACTGAAGCTGAATCTCGAAGCCGAGCCTTAAGAAGAAGGTTGACTGCTGTCTCCCTTTGCTGAAATCCGAAAGCCGAAAGCCATCGAGACTGAACCAAGAGAGGGCCTGGTTAGGCGTCTTCTTCCCCTGCTATGAGGGACCATCGAGCACCGTTAACCTTTGCCGAAGCTCCCTGGAAGACAGACCCTCGACAGGCTACCGACCGGAGATGGGGACTGCTGACGAGAATGAAGATAAACATTGGACATTCCGTCCACCACCGACGACCAGGGTTAGCAGGTTTTCATAACTGCTGGCGGCCCATCGAAATCGTGTTGCCCAGAAGAGGGGACCGCTTGACGCTGTGCCATCGATGACCAGAACCGCACTCTCCTTTGCCCAAGACTTTTTGATTCACAGACGCGCTCGTCCACACTATCGCCTGCCTTAACCTGCCGGAGAAGGCCGGGTCGTCGACGCACCGAGTAGCATCCACCGGTGGGTTTTCTGCCACCCAAAGACCGTAGAGAAACCGGACAACTCGACGTCCGTGCTGGGTCACAGTTCTTCACAAACTCTTTACGGTCCTGAACTATCGACATTGTGGTGCCCCGCACGCCTCTTCCTTGTAGGACGTCTTCCCTCCATCATCAACCAGCACCGCTGGGACCAAAGCTGCCGCCTCGATGCCAAGTTCACTTTCTTCGAAGGATCTCGATGATCCGTGGCTCGTGCTTTAAAGGGAGCCACTCAAGAAGGATCCGTCGATGACTCGTCGTCGAACTCTGCTATTCCAGGTACATTGGGGTGGGAGAAACCTTATAGAAGGAAATAAGACTTATAGAACAATATATGGACTGGGCTTGTGATATATCTTTACTTTACAGGTTGCCCAGCTGGGGGGATTTCCACACAGAACTGTGTCTGGTGGTAGGGGCCAGTATTCTGCCAATTGTTCTAACCAACTGCTTTCCTCCTATGTCTATTGTTGGTTACCTTTATTAATTGATTTGTGTGACATTTAACCAGAGTACAGTTGATGCACTTTAATGAAATCTGATAATAATTGTGGTACCACTTAGAACTGTATGTATTTGCCATTGTAGATTTACTGAGCACAAAGTGAGTTATTGGGCCTCATTACGACCCTGGCGTTAAGGGTTTAACGGCGCTGTAAAAGGTGTCGGCGCCGTTAAACCCTTAACGCCTGATTACGAGGTCTCTTTGCGGGACCCAACCTTAACGGTTGGTTTTACCAGCCGTTAAAGTAGGGTGCCGCAAAGGGACCTTGGTGCTAAGTACGGTGCCGCAATTTGCGGCACCGTACTTAGCGCCATCCCATTCCCATTGAGCCCTATGGGGCAAAAATGGGAATGGGGAAGGGCCCATGGTGAATGGAGAATTACCGCCCGCCAACCTTGGAATGGGGCGGTAATTCCGCCATTCACCATGGCGGACCCCGGCATGGACCATGGTGCTAATTGCACCATGGTTTTATCGCCGGGTCGTAATGAGGCCCATTGTGTTTGTGTATATAACTGTGAACCTTATTTAGATAAAGACTGTGTTTTAACTAATACAGTGTGTGGACATTCCTTTGTGGGGCCTTGGAGACTAGACTGTACTTAAGAACCAGCCCACATCACCTCCTGAGAAGCTAGGCCCTGATTGCTCGTCCATTGCTACAAACAATAAAGAATCTTGGCTGGCGTCCTCTGTGCTTCTCCTCTACCATTTAGAGAGCAGGGGTACAGACACCCCCATTCAGTCTTTACACTGGTGGCAGAGGTGGGATGCTTATTGTTTTAAAATCAGTGTATAACCGTGCCACTTATAAAATATTTGCAGTTTGTTAAATTGAGGTTTAGTTGTGTACAAGATAACTGCGTTACAAGCAATTGAGTCTGTTGCAAATGGTAAATTGACTAGGATGAGCTTAGACGCTCTCCAGAGTGCTTGTGAAGCCAGTGAGTTAGACTTTGTGGATAAGTCTAGGGCTGAGCTGATAGCTGCCCTGGTGGACACCTAGACTGAGGGTGAAACTCTTGAAGGGGGGGATACAACCAATCAGGACTCTGCCCCTGGGGTTGTTGCTGAATCTATTTCTGGGAATGCCACCATTCCTGCTGCCTCTGTTCCGACCCCCAGCAATTCCGTGGAACTTGAGTTTTTAAGGACGAAATTGTCCTTTGAATACCGCAAGTTGGAAATAGAAGCTGAGCTTAAGAAAGAGGAGCTGGCACAGCAAGTGGAACTCAAGAATAGGGATCTTGAAAGACAAGGACACTGATTGTCAGAGAATTCATCTAGAGAAAGCTAGAGTCGAGACTTCACCTAAATCGGTTGAGAGTGTCAGGTCCTCAACTATCAAGTTTATGAAAGATTTTGGTTGGGGTGTTTGTGGAGGGTTCATATATCCTCCAATGGATTGAAGTGTTTGAAATGGCTTGCGCAATTCATGATGTTGATTAGAGAGATTGAGCGAAGGGTTTGTTAAGCAGAGTGCCTCAGACTGGATATGACTATTCTGAAACTGAGTGTGGAAGAAAGGGGTCAGTATGAGTGCATAAAGTCTGCTTTGATTTCCAAGTTTGGCAAGGCACCTACCCAATACCTTAAAAGGTTCAGGGATTTTAAGAAAAGAGAGAATGTGTCTTGGGTTGACTGGGTGAATGTGGCGCACATGAACATGATGGGGTGGATTGATGGGTACAAGGTGAAAACATTTGTTGAATTGTCCCATCTGTTGTTTTTTGAGCATTTTTCTGAAGCCTGTTCACCAGAGCTATGTCAGTATGTTGCTGAGCATAACATTTTGGATCCCTTCAAGCTGGCCAGGCCAGCTGACAAGTGGGTCTCCCACCAGATGTTCTCTAAGGACTCCAGTGGGAAGGACAAGGACAAATAAAAGGGGACCTCTCAGAAAGCTGAGCAGTCCTTAAAGCAATAACAGTCGGGTAAACCAAAACCTTCCTCTCCTTAGACCTACAAATCTGGTTGGGATAAGTCACCTATGGGTTGGAATAAAAGTAGTGGTCCACCTGCTGCAAAGCAGGCTCCCAGTGGTTCCAGTACCGTACCCCGCATTCCTGGCACTTGTTGGGACTGTGGGGCTCTGGATCACAAGAGGGTGTCCACAAGTGTAAAGGTAAGGCACTTGGAGTCCAGGCTGTCAGCCTGACCTACCCGTACCCCATGTATGAGGTGGACACCACTGTCCTCCCCTCCTCTACATGGATCACCTTGGGTGCTCCTGTAGAGATTTCCTTGGTGGCCGGGCCTGGGACCAGTACGCAGAAGTACTGGCGACTATCCCACAGAACACCCATAGGTTTTTGAGAAGTGTCCTCTTGAATGGCCAGCCTTCTACTGGTTTGAGAGACACTGGGGCAAGCATGGCAGTGGTGGACAGGACCCTGCTCAAGCCAGAGGACTATATAGGTGTTCCTCTGAGAACCACCAGGTTAGCTGGTGGGCCTCCCAAATTATCGCCTGTAGACTTAGTCACACTCATAATTGGAGACAAGACAGCAAAGCTTCCTGTCCTGGTTCAGGACAATGTCCCTGCTAACATTCTGTTAGGAAATGATCTAGTAGAGTTGGGGTTGATCTCGGATGGTCTACCCATGACTGATGCTTCAGTCACTAGGTCACAGGTGACACAGGGTCTGGCTGTGAGTCAGGTACCTGAGCCAAAGGCGGAGCCTAAGGCAAGGAGATGAAAGAACAAGATGGCCATCTCTGTGAAGGGGGCTCCTTCTCTTCCTGCTGTTCCTACAGCACCCATTGGGATCCATGCTCCGGACAGGCTGGGTCCAGTGGAAAACCCAAACTCAACTCATGAGGGAGAAGAGGCAGAAGACCCACCTGCGGGAGAGGTTCTCAACCCAGAGAACCACCCCAACCTTCAATACCTGTTGGCTGGAGGGGGACCCTCCCGGGCGGACTTCTGTAAGGGACAGAGAGAGTGCCACTCTCTCGAGGGTCTGAGGAAACAGGCCCTGTCCCAGGCAAAAGGAGAAGTGCCTAGGACATTCTGGATCTATTGGGAGGGTGAGCTCCTTGTTAGTGAGCCCACAATGCCTGAACCTGGAGCCCTCAAGAGATTGGTGGTACCCCAGGTTTACAGGCTCTTCCTGCTCTAGTAGGCGCATGAGGTGCCCTTAGCTGGTCATGTTGGTATCAAGAAGACTAAGCAGAGGCTCTCTGCCCATTTCTACTGACCCCGGATGGGAGTAGAAGTGGAGTCCCATTGGAGTACCTGCCCAACTTGTCAGTTATCTGGAAAGACTGGAGGCAATGTCATCGCCCCACTGCAGCCATTGCCAGTGGTTAGCATACCGTTTGAGAGGGTGGGCATCGACCTTGTCAGTCCCCTTGACCCTCCCACATCAAATGGACATTGGTTAATCATGGTCTTGGTAGATCATGCCACCAGGTACCCTGAGGCTGTAGCCCTTCAGAATGTTACTGCCAAGGTGGTTGCCAGGGCTCTCCTGGGCATTTTCACCCATGCTGGATTCCCTAAGGAGGTTTTCTATGACAGAGGATCCAACTTAATGTCTAATGAAAACCACGTGGAAAGAGTGCGGGGTAACCTACAAGTTCTCCACATCTTACCATTCCCAGACCAATGGTCTAGTTCAGAGGTTCAATAAAACTCTCAAGGGCATGCTAGGCGCTTTGCAAGAGCCTCTAAGGAGGAAATGGGACCTCCTCCTACCATGCCTGCTGTTCGCTTACAGAGAGCTACCTCAAGAGGGTGTTGGTTTCAGCCCCTTTTAGTTACTCTTTGGACATCCGTGAGGGGGGCCCTTGCCTTGATCAGAGAGGGATGGGAAGCCACCCCTCCAGGTCCCATCAAGCAAGTGGGGGACTATGTTTTAGGCCTCAGACGGAGGATGACACAGATGATGGGTCAAGCGACAGTGAATCTCAAGGCCAGCCAGGAACTGAATAAATACTGGCATGACCTTAAAGCCTCGCAAGTGAATTGGACTCTGGGACAGGAAATCCTTGTGATGGAACCTACCAAGCCTAGAGCTTTGGCAGACAAGTGGACTGGACCCTTCAGGATCATCTCCAAGATGGGCAAAAAATCAATTATCTGGTTGACATGGGAGTCCCGGGGGAAGCCCCTCAGGTATTCCATGTTAACAGGCTCAAGCCTTTCCACAGGCAAGCAGAGGTCTCATGTCTCTTTCTAGCTTCAGAGCAAGAAGAGGATGAGAGTGAGCCTCTTCCTGATTTGCTGCATTACAACCCTCAGGATGGCTCAGTGTAGGGATTGCATCTCTCTTCAGATCTGACAACAGAGCAGCAGAGGGTCTGCAGGGCTTTGCTCTGGCAGTATGCCTCTCTGTCTTCCCTGACACCAGGCCTTGCACCGTGGTGTAGGCACGAGATTGACACTGGTGACAGTATGCCTGTCAAACGCAGGTGCTACCGTATGTCAGATACCATTAAGAACCACATCCAGGCTGAGGTCACCAAGATGTTGGATCTGGGTGTTATTGAACCTTCCACCAGTTCCTGGTCCAGTCCCGTGGTCCTTGTCCCCAAGGCAAGTTCCCAGGCAGGTACCAAGGATTGGAGGTTCTGTGTGGACTACCGAGGAGTCAATGGCATCACCAAAACTGATGCGCACCCATTTCCCAGGGCTGACGAGCTCGTGGACACCATAGGTGCTGGCAAATTTGTGAGCACCTTTGACCTTACCTCAGGCTATTGGCAATAAGTTCTGACTGACCATGCCAAGGAAAAGTCGGAGTTCTCAACATCCGAGGGACCAGTTTAGGGTCATGCCTTTTGGGTTGAATAATGTCCCTTCCACCTTCCAGAGATTAGTCAATCATGCGCTCAGTGGGCTGGAGGCCTTTCGTGTGGCCTACTTCGACGACATTGCTGTCTAAAGTTCCACCTGGTAAGGGTATTTGACACATCTGAATAAGGTGTTGCAGGCCTTGAAAAGGGCTAACCTCACTATCAAGGCCACCAAGTGGCAGATAGCTCAGGGGAAAGTCACGAATCTTGGTCATGAGGTAGGAGGGGGTCAAAACCAATCTCTCCCCAGTAAAGTACAGGATGTACATGATTGGAGGACTCCCACTACTCGAACCCAGGTGAGAGCCGTTTTGAGCCTCAATGGGTATTATCGCAGGTTCTTGGCGGACTATGGAACCATAGCTGTACCACTGACAGCTCTGACTTCACCCAAACATCCTAGGAAGGTTAATTGGACATAGGACTGTCATAGGGCCTTTAACGGCTTGAAAGAAAGTCTCTGTAGGGCACCTGTGTTGTGTGTGCCTGATTACAGCAAACCCTTTATCGTCCAGACGGATGCCTGCAACACCAGAATTGGAGCTGTCTTGTCCCACCCACTTAGATGACAAAGGGAGTTAACATCCGGTCACATTCATCAGTAGACAACTCAAGGGTAGAGAACTTAGGTGGACTACTGTTGAATAGGAATGTTTTAGCATAGTTGGAGCATTAGTCGTTTTAGGCCCTACCTTAAGGGGTCTACCTTCAAGGTCCAAAGCCCACCAAATATTACAATGAATTGATCTTTTCCATTAATTGTTGGCCAGTTCCACTGAATTTGTTTGCCAATTCGTAGAGTGACTGGTCAAATGTAATGAGTGAAATTTATCCAGGATTAAGGCCAGTAACTGCTGTCCTCACACTATTTTTTAAATGTATTTATGTACATGAACATTGCATGTGGTACAGTGCAAACGGAGCGAGGTAAGCTGAAAAGACCACACCAGGGGCTCTGGAGCCACTTCAGTATAGTGAGGCTATTGTGGTCAAATCAGGAGTTACATTTGAGCATTGCATATGGTACAGGGCAAATGGAGTGAGGTAAACTGGAAAGGCCATACCAGGGGTGCTGGAGCCACTTCAGCGTAGCAAGGGTGTTATGGTCAAATCGGAAGTTACATTCAACAATTACATTTGGTATTTGTATTGTATTGTATTTCATTGAATTTATATAGCGTTTTAATCCAAAACGCTTTGCAGTGCAAACGGAGCAAAGTAAATGAAAAGGGCATGCCACAGGTGCAGGGGCCACTTCAGCGTAGGAAGGGTGTGTGGTCAAATCAGGAGTTACATTAGAATGTTACAGTTGGTACATTGCAAAAGGAAAAAGGTTCAGATGGAAAGGCCACACCAGGGGTGCTGGGGCCACTGCAGTATAGCAAGGGTGTTGTGGTAAAATCGGAAGTTATACTAGAAGGTTACATTTGGTACAGTTCAAACGAAGAGAGGTACAGCTTGAAAGGCCACACCACACCAGAGATGCAGGGCTTTAATAGCAGGAGAGTAGTATGTCTAGTGGGGAGAGGGATGACATGCTCCTGGGTAAGTGTCAATCTGACCTAAGCACCAGACATGTGGTGGAGGAACCGGGTGGCAATGATGTCCTTACCTAGAGTAGACCCTGGTTCGGCATGCAGGCTCATCTGGAATAATAATAGCATTGTCTGTGAGTCAGCGAGGAGGTTGCAGAAAGAGTTAAGCACCAGCAATATGAGAGCAAGGCAAGGTGGTAGCTGTGCAGACAGTGCCAGAAAGGGTAATAGAATGGCGAATCATGGCCACTGACAAATAGAGGAAGCAGGGATGAAAGAGTTAATTCATAATCTTTGGGAGTTTCTTCTTGTTGACTTGCAAGGTTTGCTGCTGAGGTGCTTATTGTGCCCTTGTAGGTTATCACTAGCCATATCCTGTGGTACATGCTTCAGCCAAGTGTATTCGTTTGTCATGGCTGTTGGCGTAACTTGGTAGTCAACTAGGATCTCTTCCACTGTTGGTAGAGGATAATCAGTTCTCATAGGCGGAACAGGTTGCACGCTGCTGTTGCACTCAGAAAGATGTTCAGTCACTTTCTCAGCAAAAGGATTTTTAGTCATAGTCCGATCGATCCCCATGAAATGATCATCTGATTGTTAAAATATTGATATTCCTGTACCATGGAGAGTCATGAGCTCTGGTAGAGCTTTGATTGTGGTCTATATTGTCAACCACACTAGTCGTGAAGAGCCCTCCTTTTAAATGAAGATGAATGACACCATTTTCTGTGTGATAGTGATGTCATACTTCATTGTCAAGTTCTGATTTGATGTGTAGCACACGGTTGTATGATTACCTTAACCAGAGCTCATGAAGGGTTTGAACAAGTTCACACTTATGAGTACTTGTATGGATTAAAATACTTAACTAGATAGGCAAGGAGAATACCATTCTCGGTTTTGCTTGAAGGTTCTATCATACTCAGACTCCTAATGTCTCACCAAACTGTTATACATTAGTAACTGCTCAACAGTGAGGATTGGTTGTGGCATTGTTGAAGAACTTGACTGTCCTTTAATGTTTGTTCGATTCATAACCATATCAACCAGTGCTAACAGAAATGCTGGCACAGAATTTTCCTGACACTCGTTTCCAAAAGATCTGTTGAAGTGATTTTTCGTTTGAAAGATGTCTCTACTCACTATGTTTGCTGCTTTAGCAAGATAGACAGTGTCTATATCTGCATCGTATTCGCATTCTTTACTCAGTGCAGATTGTTAGGTGTACCGACCCACGTTCAAGTTATTATGCTGCCACATTTGGTGCTGTGGGCTTAGAAAATCCAAGATGGCCAAAAAGCCCATATTTGCGCCAGAATCCAGGAAAACCGTGCAGTTTTTGTGCACACCAAAATGGTCGCCTGACCTGCCACCCACCAGTGCGAGCGTGATGGGCCAGAAGCGCCATGAGTGAAACGTGGTGCCAAAGGAAAAACAACAGTGCCTGTGAGCTCAAAAAGCACTTTGAAATCACCTTTGTTTCTCTGAAATGCAAGCTCAAAATGCCTATTTCAAACATTGCAAGATATTCAATAATCTTACTGAACACCAGCAGACGTCTGGTAGAATGAAGTCTTGTGTGCATACCAAATCTGGAAAGATGAAGAGCCTAAAATAATGTTCATCAAAAAAAATTGGCTGAGGTGTGGATGTCAGCAGCTTAAGTGAAATGGGATTAAAGCCACTAAAATCGAAATGTTTAAAATAAATGAGTGACCTAATTTTGAGTGTCACATAGGTTGCAACTGTTTAAATGTCATAGTTTTGAACTTACAATCAGCGTTCTAGCTGCATGTGTCAAAATTGTAAGTTTGATTTGAATGAAGAAAAACGGGAACAAAAGTGACATTTGGCTGAAGCCTGGCTTAAAGGGACTGAATTCTGCCCGGCAACTACCCCCTACAGGAGTTGAAACTTGCCCAGCAACTGTATTCACAGGCCTGGTCTCCCTTCTGCTGCCCCACCAAAAGGAGATCATACCTCTCTGATTGAATCAGGGGAGGGGTGCCTGGGACTTCTGGAAAACAGAACAATTAACTTCCCTTTGCTCCAAGCAATTGCTAAATCAGGGGGTCGTTAAATGGCTTCCTCTTGAAAGGAAATGGGAGGGGCACTGCCTCTGTGAGCCAGCTGAGCTTGGAGGAAGTGGACAAACCAGAAATTCCCCCATGTGCTTTGGGAAACCACACCCCTCTGGGCCAGAGCATAATTTTAGAAAGATGGATAATTCTTAGTACATAATTGTCAAAATTATATCAATAATATCATTATTCCTGTGATTTTTCTGTGCACATTGTAAGAGGTGTTAGGACTCTCTGGTATGTTCGGGGGGTAGTAGCTGAAAATTGGGTATTACTCCAAATGTCTGTATGTTAAAAATCTGACACTTCATAATCTGATGCCCATATTCCTTGCGCACATTTGTGTAAATTCTGGAAAAGTTTAGAGATTGTGTTCTGGATGAAAAGGGCAGAATTTTGTCAGAAGTGAACACAACATCTTAGAAAGACAGGGATCGGATGGTTTGGCGCTACAGAAAATATGTTAACTGGACATATAATATTAGAAAAATTTAACATAGATAAATATGCATTTAAGTCAAAAATAGATTTGTGTGCAAAGTGACAAGGGGAGTGTTCTTTCTGTATGCCATAATAATGATGTCTCATGACACGGGATGACTCACAATTCAGTTCCCCAGTGAGGCGACAGAGAATCCTCTAGCCTATCAGGATCCTCAGAGGGTTGGGCATAGAAAGTCAGCCTTCCCACCCACTTTCAAAAGACATAAAAAGAACCATTGAAACCCAGAGAGGGACATTCACTTTCCACTTCAAACTGATTCCTTGCTAAGCGCTTTGCCAGAAGACTCCAGAACCAGAACTTAGAATCCAGACTTCAGAACCTCTAGCAGAGAGGCCTAGTCCACAAGCTGAATCCTTCAGAGGCCTCAGAATCCAGCAACTTAACCAAACTATTCAACAGCTGGGTGATTCTGGCCTAGAACCCAGTACCAGACTCAGAAAGCAGAGCTGTATCCAAATTGCAGACCAGACCAGAACCAGACCGCTGTGCAGTATCAAGAACTTTTGCCAGAACCAGAGAACCAGACCGCAGTGCAGTGCTGATAGCAGATCCAGACCTCGCTGTGAGCAGAACCAGTGCCAGAGACCGTCCGGGGCGAGTGAAGTCTAAACCTGACCAGATCTTGACAGCCTATTTCAAAGTTATAGTGTGTGTATCCAGCCAGAACTGTGCAAACCAATCTCTTAGTTTAAAATAATCTAATTCAAACCATTTCCACCTATCTAGAACTGCATCATAGAAGTCTTGTGTCCATTCTGTGATTTCAAACCTGTGAAAGTGTCATTTGCATCTTACTTTATTTCTGAGAATCTAACTCCACTAAATTGTCCGTATCTTTTGAACCGCCTAGGAGCGAGATTTAACTTACATTTTAAAGCTAAGAATCTAAGCTTTCCAACAAGCCCAAAACCGACTTTCTACTCCTTATACTTTTTTCGTAATCGCGCTCGACGCACTCGGAAAAAGTGCTGCGAATTGCAATTTGACTCAAACTTCTTCACCTGACAAAAATTGCTGTCTTTTGCTTCCATTGCTGAAATTCGTTTTCAACCTGATAATCCCTCATGAATCATTGCTAGTGTTGACCTGAACTAATTCAAAGTGGCTGTCACCCACCCTGAATCTCCTATAGGGAATTAAAATCATTTTTAGCATATTTTCACTTTATTGCAAATCATATTAAAAGTATTTCTGCATGTTTTAAAAGCATACCAGTTGCTCTAAGCTTGCTAGGGGGGAACTAGAATTTGTATTGCATTTGATTATATTCCTGAAAATGGTGTGCTCCCCTTCCATCTCTTTATATTGCATAGGGGGGGAGTGAATTGCCACAAGGGGAAAAGTGATTATATTATCTCTTGTTAAAACCATATCAGTTTATCCCTGTGCTGCAATCTTTTCCATCATTGCATTTCCTTGAAACCATAAAGTATTTTCAGCTACCTTATCCTTTTTATACCAACTCCTAAGTGATTTAAAAAAAGTGTGCTAGTGTAATATTATCCATTGTCGATCACTGTCATATTCATAAGTGTGCTATCAAATATTAATGTATTCATAAAAGTGTGATATATATATATATATATATTGTTTAATTTTTCAAATAAATCTTTTAATTTGCAAAACAAACCTACTTCTTGGCTCAGTGAGGTCAGGAGGATTCAAAGAGAGGGGTCGTTATACAAGGGTTTATCATCCAGATCTATGAACTGGTCATAAAAATATATAAATAAGGGCTTCCCTTGGGCATCCCAGACTAGGCATTGACTTAGTTGGAGTGCTGAATTGAAGTCACTTAACAGAGTGGGGACTCGAGCCGGGACGTCTGGATAAGAGCTACCACTTGTGCAGCTTAATACAGTGTGCTAACTGATAGGATACATACATCCTGTTGGATCACCACGCTATGTTACACTGTAAAAGCACCCCTCAAAAGAAGGACGCTCTAAGGAGACGGTCTGTTTTGCAAAATAAAATACAAACTTCTGTAAGTCAGGAAGGAAATCAATTTCCAGAATGACGACCTTGGTAGATATCAAAATAGCCAGAGAGCACCTCTTACATAAGCTATTTGTGAGAGGCGAATGGATGAAACAGGACCAGATGGTGTGGTTGCAGGCAATCGCACCCCAGATCACTGCAACAGGGTCAGACATATGAAGAGATAGTAAAGAGTTTGTAAATACGTTTTTCCATGCCTTACCCAAATACATAATGACCCAGCTAGCGAGAGATTTTCACGAGAAAAGGTCACTAGACTTGGTCATTGAACAGGCTACCCGGATCTATGAGGTGCAGAAGCCCATAGAAAATAAAAATAACGCCCAGAAAAGCCCCAAATCAACCAGCACCCCTGCTGCTGCTAAGGTGGCAGAGGTAAAGGTTGCCCCCGTTTTAGATTTGGAGATGGGGGACCTAAAAACCTGCCTGCACCGAACAACTCTCAGCCCAGAATGGGATCCCTCATTCCCCTGATTATGTAGGTCCCCGTTACAAGGGAAACCGACCCATCCTGGGTTATGTGTGGACTCCTCCTGCCCAAGGGGGGGATCCAGCCAAGCACCTAAAACAGGGAACTCCCCTCCTAACTTCCCACAGGAGGACAGAAATTCCCCAAATATTGGGCTGAACTTTTTTCCCAGGTATCCACCCAATTTCCAACCCCAAAATCATCCATTCATCTTTCTCCAATTCCCTGAGCCCAGACCACTTAATCCGGGAGAGGGGAGGCCAAGGGTGGAGGGGTATCCAAATCTTCCCAACCGGGGGTACTACCAGAGAAGGGATAGCTTCCCTTCCCGGGATTAGCCCAGGGGAGAAAACCGAACCCCGTATCAGCCTGAGCGGGTTTCACAGTTAGAGCGCCAGGTCCAGAATATGGCACGGGATCTGGGTCACATGCTGGGGGCTCAACAGAACCCTCAGATGAGCATGCCGGCGCAGAATGCCCCAAACTCTGGGCCTGGTGCTCCAGAACAATGACGGGGGCAGCACCCCGATAACCCACCGGTTCCCAGGGAGGAGGCACAAGAGGAAGGGGGGTGTAAAGCCTTGGAGGAAGCTTCCTTCCCCACTTGTAAATAGCCCCTGGAAACCCAGGAACCGGAAACAAAATCTCCTACCCCTGAAAGTCTGCCACCCAAGGAGCAGAGAGGAGGTTGGAGGAACAAAGTACCCAAACAGACCCAGTTTGTATAGGAGGTACAGATCTTCCAATTTCAGGGAGAGGGATACTCAGAGGATCCTGGGAAAGGGATCTTCTCCTTCAGAGATGGGGGAACTCCTCCTTAAGAAAGATGGGTCCCAAGGGATTCCCATCCTGACTGGGGAGATGTGGGGACTGAGCTAGCGCCACCCATCATCTCATCCCAGTACCAACCGCATCAAAATCCCTGGTTCAAACCCATCCTGGTGACTGCCTCCAAAAAGGGGGGGGGCGGCCCAGAACCGGAACCAGGGAACCCACAATGGCTCTGATTTCCAGTTGCCAACTTCTTCTTGCAGATTCCCATGACTCTCCGCAGAATTCTGCCCAAATCTCTTCTCTCGCAATGTCCAAATCTAAAAAATTAGCCCACCAGTTGTCCAAAAATGTGCATTATCTGTGCCCCCATGAGGAGAAGGAGGGAAGATACTATGCCCCGGTACAAGTGCAGGGGCAGGGTACAATTTTGGCACTGGTGGACACTGGATCCCAAGCTACTCTTCTGTCCAGAAGGGCTTTTGATGAACTAAATGCAGGAAGGGGGAGAATTATAGTATTCCTCTCACCTCTCTTCCTGGACAACTTCAGAACTTTGACGGGAAGGAAATTCCCGTCGAGGGGACTGCAGATTTGGACATTAAAATTGGGCGACACAAGGTGAAACACCCGGTCATAGTAGTGACTGCAGAGGGCACCCCTTGTATACTAGGGAATGACCTCCTGAGAAGGTTGTCACCCCTAATAGATTGCGTAAACAAGGTCCTCTGGACCCACACTAGCCGACCAATAAAATTAAAACAGAGTGTCAACCATGTTAGTTTAAACGGCACATGCCACATGGTTGAACAAAAATCTGACCAAGTAGAATTTCACTTCCAGAACAACCAAATTCTAGACGTGACAGTAATAGCAGTAGGACAACAGACTGGTGATGAGGGGTCCTCTCTATTTCTGAAAATCAACCTTCCTTCAAGTTTAAGGTGGTATTCCACACTGGAAGGAAACACTCTGAAATTCTTTACTAATCCACAATCAGACATTCCCACTCCAATAGTCCAGAAAAATGTGAAATCAGCTCAGAGCCTGGCTGATATTCAGCAAATTGGAGAGCAGTTGTTCATCCCTGTTCAGTTAAATGATGGGAAGGACTCTGTTCTCACCCGAGTGCGTGTGAACAACGGTAAGAGCTTCATCAGCGAAGCCATGTTCTGCCAACTCCCAAAAGATCCAGCCATTCCCACATTCAAACTGATAGACAAATGGGAAATGGATCTGGAAACACCCAATTCCAAACATCTCCTGCCACGCAGGTGTATGCTCAAAATTTCCATTGGCAACAAGAGCATAGTCCATAATAGTTGGGTCTTGCGAGACGTCACTGCCGCCTTTTACTTAGGCAGTGATATACTCAATCACTTTGCCATTAGTTTGGACCTAATCAACTTCAAAGCTTGGTCCCGATTAGCGGATAATCCCATGGGCTTTGATGATCCAGAAAAAGCATTTAGGTCGGTTTAATTGCTACCTTATGCAGTTGAAATTCAGATTAAAGAGGAAGTCAACATCCCAGAAAGGACCCGACAATTCTCCCTGGATTTAAAAGTTAAAAGAGGACAAAAATTGAAAAACCCTGATGCTTATATTCATCTAAATGCTTCTCTCCAACAGCAAGGGTTAGGGGTAAACCCAACACCATTAGTCAACATAGAACATGACACCATTCCAATAGAGGGGGATAACAGCGACTTAAAGAGTATTACTCTAGCCGCAGGCACCATTATTGGAATGGCAGTTGATGACCAACATTTCTCCATTGATTTAGGAAATGAACTGTTAAAACCAATCCCCAAGGACTGTTTAGAGAGTGACAGTGATGACAATACAACACCAGACAGGATCTTTACCCGGCATGGGGGGAACTTCCTGGTGTACACTTCCTGCCCTTATGGTAAGGAAGATGTGACTTGTGACTTCAGAAGGGATGAGGTGATTTTCCATTACCATGAGGGGTGCCTTTCCCACCTGAAGACTCCAGTCCATATCTGCACTCTGACCAAGGACTTCTCCACCCTGCTGGAGGAGGCCGCTGAGAAAGCAAAACCAGAAGTCTTTCCAGGCTTCAGGCAGATGGTGAAAGAGAGAGTCAACCTAGCTGATGCCTGTGTAACTCTGGAACAGAAGCAAAAGTTGAAACAAGTTTTCTTGGATTTTCAAGATCTCTTTGTGGTAGACTCATACGACTGTGGTCGCACCGACATCCACACAACAACAATTCCAACTAACCCTGGCATGACTCGTGTGTTTGTGAAGCAATATCGCTTGCCTCTCGCATCCATGCAGTCCCTTACTGAAATAATTAAGAACTTTGAGTCCTGTGGAATAATCCGTCCAGTACACAGCACCTTCAATAATCCGGTGCTGGGAATATTGAAGCCAAAAGGCCAGTGGAGACTGTGCGCTGACCTTAGGGAGCTCTACTAACGGGTCCATACTTCCCGATGGCCTCTTCCTTACATTGACCAAGGGCTGGCCCAGATCCAGGGGTCAAAGGTATTCACCTCAATAGACCCGACCAATGGATACTGGACCGTGCCTGTCAGTAGGGAGGACCAATACAAACTGGCTTTTACCTTTGGGGGCCAGCAGTACACATGGACCCGGACTCCCTTCGGATACCTCAACTCTGGCAATGAATTCAACATTTTCCTACCTAAGGCCATGCCAGACCTGGGTGCGAGGGGTAACCTGGCTTATGTAGATGATGTCCTCATCAAAAGTTCATCAGTGGAAGAACACATAGCAGAGATCCGTTATGTTCTGACACAGTTGAGGGCCCCCGGAGCAAAACTTTCCTTTCAGAAAGCACAGTGGTGTCGAACCTGTGTTAATTTCTTGGGGCATGAGATTACTCCTCAGGGTCTCAGTCGCCAGGAAAAGAAAGTGGAAGCACTTCAGAAACTGAACCCACAACTCTGTGGGAACTAAGGAGCGTCCTTGGACTGGCTACTTACAGCAGAAAGTTCATTGAGGGCTATGCAGACATCACTAGACCCCTGATTCATCTTTTGAAGGGGGGGGTCAAGTGGGAATGGGGTCCAGAACAATCCGAGGCAGTAAGACAGCTCAAAAGAAGCCTCTCACAAGCACCCTGACTAGCTTACCCTGTCAGAAACAAAGAGTTTTTCTTGGAGACAGGGTTCTCTAATACATGCTTGACGGCAGTATTATATCAAAAGCATGACAAGGTCAATAAAGTAATCTCCTATGCGAGCAAAACTTTATCCTCTGTGGAGGAAAAATTCAACGATTGTGAGAAGGCACTCCTGGCAACGGTGTGGGCATTGAATAATTACTGCCCGTTTATCCATGGGCAACACATCATAGTTGAGACTCCACACCAGCCTCTGTAATATCTCCAAAGTGACAGAATCCGGGCCAGAAATGTGAGTCAACTTACTTCCTGGATTCTGTCAATGCAAGGCTTTCCTGTGGAGGTCAGATATGGCCAAAACAAGAAGAGTCCCCTCGCGCAAGGTCTGGCTGACTTGCATGATTGTGCCAGAGAAAACTGTCTCGGGGACGAAAGTCTAAAAATGAAGGACAACATGGAGGCATACCTTAATTCCCCACACAAAGTCTTCGAAGAAGACAAATGTGAGGGAGTGCCCACTGTCTATGTGGACGGATGGTCTTACCATGTTGACAACAATGGGGAGAAAGAACTGGTGGCCGGCGTAGGGAATGCATGGGTGAATGAGTCCCCAGAAACCTCCGCTGGATACAAAATTGGTCCCCGAAGTAGTCAGGTGGCAGTGTTGATGGCTGTGTATCAAGCCATCCTCACTGCTGTCTAACATCAACTCCACAAATTGGTCATAATCACAGATTCAGACTATGTACGAAACAGGCTCGTGGAGAACCTGGTTAATTGGAAAACCAGAGGCATGTTATGTGCTAATAACAAACCCTTGAAACATGGGAAGTTAATTCAAAACATTGATGATCTGGTCACCGTGAATGGGATGACCATCTACTGGAAGAAGATCAAGGGTCATTCCAAAGTAGACGGACCAGACAAAACTGGAAATGACTGATCAGCTGGCCAAAATCGGGGCCATCCAATGGGATCTAATAGAGATTGAGTCCCTGTTGGGGGAAATCCAGGTCACTGCTATCACTAGGTCCCAGACAAATGGTCACAATGATCTTTCAACTGCACAATGGAGTAAGGAGACCCCAGATGCTGATTTGATTACGGCTCAGAAAGGGGATCCAATAATTGGTAAGTTTTACCAACACATTGAGGACCCTGAGAACGTTTCCCTGACAGATACCGATTACATTGGGAAAGAGGACCTTAGAGTGTTGATGAAATGTCCAAAAATGTTCAGAATCCAAGACGGTTTGTTGGTAAGGAAATCCCAAGCTGGCCATGATCACAGGGTCGTCCCTACCTCATTCCGAAGCCTGATGTTAAGATACGCCCATGATGCGGCCACAGCCAGTTATAGGGGGTTTCATACAATACTTGAAATCTTAAGAGAGGTTGCATACTGGCCACACAATGGGCAGGACCTCGACCAATACTTGAAGGGGTGTCTTGTGTGTGCACAATTTCAGCCAACATCCCTCACACACCGTGCGCCTCTCCAAAAAGAGGGGGATGACACTGCCATGGTCAGATTTGCAAGTCGACTACATAAGGCCCGTGATTCGCTCCTCTAGGGGGAATAAGTACATGTTGACGGTGACATGCTTATTTGTTAAATTGGTGGATTGTCTCCCGGCCCCAAACTGCAAGGCAGAAACAGCAGCTGCCCTGATGATCAACCACATCTTTTCCCGTTTTGGTCTACCCCAAAGGATTGAGTCAGACAGAGGTAGCCATTTTACCAGCGAAGTAATGACTAAGATGTGGGAGATACTGAGGGTTTAAAGGAAGCTACACATTGCTTACCGGCCAGCCTCTTCTGGTGCAGTAGAACGTTACAACCGAACCATTGTGAGCATCTTTAAAAAGTTTGTGGCAGGAGGCCACCAGGGGGCGCGCAGGCAATGGCTGCCTGATCGTACTGCTCCCGCTTCGACTGAGCTGATTAAGGGGACTGAGCCCCCCTGGAACCCCCAGGCGGATCCAGCACGTCGGCGCGGTGAGGAGACACCCCCGGGCACCTATAGAGCGAAACAGCGACGCTCGAGGACCCCGGGAGACGCGAGAACGAGACCTGCAACGGCGGCCAGGGACGACCCAGAGTAGGGCCTCCGCAGCCGCGGCGCGAGATTACGTAGAGGAACCCCGCGGCTGGGAGTCCCCCCCCCTCCGCCTCACCCGGCCGATTTCTGAGCCTCCAACACTCTCGGCCCCGGGAGCGGGGGCACAGCAGGACAGGGGGTTCTCCCCGCTTCGTGAATCGGAGCCTCGCCCCTCCCCCAGGCCTCCGAGGCGCACAGTGCAACGGTCCTGGCCAGGCGGGAGAAGGAAACACGCAGAGGGAGACAGCAGGACCCGCATCACGGCCAGAATCCAGTCTCCTGTCGGGCGTGGAGGCGGAGGGAACCAGGTGGGGGACAACAAGCAGCGCCAAGGGGAGCTCTCCCCCCCCACGGGGTAAGCACCAACAGGCCAGTGAGGCCCCAGCCAGGTCTCGGCGGGGCGCGTGCCTCTGGAGACTGGGGGGCAAGGACCACGGAACCAGTTACCCACACAGAGCGAACAGACCAGCGGACCGCAGCGACCCGGAACGGGGTGTGAGGCCCCCACTGGAACGTGGTGGGGCATGTGCCCGCCCAATAAAGACTCCCTCGGCAAAGTTAGACCATAACAAAGTGGTGGCGAGCCCTGTCCCGCCCCCCCCAAACTCTTCGGGGCCCCTATCCGAGTGCCCAAGGAAATAATCACGGCCCGTCCCAGAAGGGGGTGACCAGATGAACTGGCGGAAAACCTTGCAGGAATTCTGCTTTCAAGAGATGGCGAGCAGCATGAGGAGTTCAAGCCCCACCAGAGGTATGGCCCAGTCGGAGGCCCAGGCACCTCCCATGACGACCATGGAAAAAGGTATTGCCTCCATATTGCAGGAAATTAAGGACATGCGATCCGATATCGCCCAGAAATTTGAAAAAAATTGACCAAAGGGTGGACAAGGTCGAGGACAGGCTCCTGCAAGTGGAAACCTACCAATCATCATCGGCAACCCAGGAAATGGGGGTAGAGTTGAGGCTGGCGGCCTTGGAGAAAAGGGATGAGGAAAGGTCCAGACAGATGGATGACTTTGAAAATAGGGTAAGGAGAAACAATCTCAGAATTTTTGGGGTACCCGAAGTGGAAGGGGAAACGGAGAGGAACATCATCCGAATGGTGAGAGACATCATCACCCTCCTATTCGCCGCAGAAATGACTACGGAACCCACATTTGACAGGGTGGACAGAGCCGGGGGCAGGGCGGGTGGCCCTCGATCTATCCTAGTCCGGTTCCATTACTATTCTGAAAAACAAAGGTGCTGGAGGAGGCCAGGAAGGCTCGGGAGATCACTTACAACAACGCTCAGATCACGATCTTCCAGGATCTCTCTACCTACACCCTGGCCAAACGCAGAATGTGTCGCCCCCTAACGCTCCTGCTCAAGGAAAAGGGGATCTGCTACCGCTGGGGCTATCCTTTCTCCCTGACCTTTGAGAATATGGGCCAGAGGTCGACTCTCATCACGGAAGACGACATACGAGGAGACATCCAGGATTACGTAGAGGACTCGAATCCCCGGAAGGGCCCATCGGGGCCGGTGAGGGATACTCATAGAGGCCCAGGCCCATCGAATGAGAGGAGAAGGAAAAAAGGCGCGAGAAAATATAGGAAAATGAACACTCCGTCGCCAGTTAAGGAGGGAGAGCGGAACGCTCCTGAGGACTGAAGGCTGGGGGGACCCGCCGATTATTGTTACGGGAAGTAACCAGTATCAGCGTCCCCATGGACAGAAAGTAAGGGGGTATCATGAAGGGGATGTCGCCGTGGGGCGGAAGGGGGGGCTCATAAAGACGAGCAGTGTATGGATCGCCTGGCCGAGGCGGGCAGGCTGGTGGTTCGGCCAATAGACAGCGATGGCAGAACTAACTGGCTGGACGCCGGGGTGGGGGGAGGAGGGATACGGGATTGTTGGGGTTGTTCAGTTGGAGTTCGGGTCTGGGGGGCAGTTGGGGAAATGTTTTAAGCCCTCCAGGTGGCGAGGGGAAAGGGGAGAGGATAATACAATACTGAGGGAGAGAATGAGAAGGGGTGAGGTGATGTGGTGGTCTGGAATTGTAGAACTTTTGGATAATGGCTGAAAGCTGGCCGTCCCTGGAAGTGGGATCCCTCAACGTCCGTGGTTTGAACACTCCCACAAAGAGGTCCCTGGTCTACAGCGAATTTAGAAGGGCAGGCCTCAACTTCCTCTTCGTGCAAGAGACTGACTGGCCCCGGGGGAAGGAACCCAAAATGCGGGGTGGAGGAATAGGGGAAGTTCTTTGTGCATCCCACAAGGGCAAGAAAAGAGGAGTGGCCATATTAATGTCAAGGAACGTGGGTTTCGAGAAAGAGGCCATACTGAAGGATCCAGAAGGCCGCTACCTGTTGGTTCGGGGGTCCGTGCAGGGCGCCCCGCTAACTTTAGCAGTAATATACGGTCCAAATGAAGGTCAAGCTCAATTCTGGGAAGAGGTGAGGGATAAACTTAAGCTCTTTGCCCAGGGCCCGATGGTGGTAGGGGGGGACTTCAATATGGTTCTGGACCCGTCCAGAGACAGGAAACGCATGGGCCCCCAGATCTCCAGGGCGGCAGACGAGGCCATGGCAAGACATTTCCAGAGGGTGAACTCAGAACTAGGCCTGGTGGACACGATACCCCCCTCGGGTCGGGCACCCCCTCCTTCACATACTGCTCGACCATCCATACTTCCTTCTCAAGAATAGATTACATCCTGGTGGATGAAACCCTGTACCCATCTATCACCGGCCATAGGGTGGACCCTGTCCCCTGGTCAGACCATGACCTGGTTCGAGTCACCGTAGCAGGGGGATGGTCCGGCGAGCGCAGGGGTAGATGGAAATGCAATGACTCCTTGCTGAAGGATGAGGTCCAAGCGCAGGAGATATTAGACGCCATAACGGAATTCTTCATTCTTAACGACAATGGGGAGGTGGGCCCACACACCCTATGGGACGCATTCAAGGCCACCCTGAGGGGGGTTCTCATTAAGAAGGGAGCCCAGAATAAAAGAATTAGGGAAGCCCAAGAGAAGTTCCTGAGGGCAAAAATATCTCACCTCCAGACGGGGGGCCTCCCAACGGAGCCCCTAGACCGCGAACAAGTCAAGGCCCTAGAAGACTACAGACTCCAGCTGAAGGACCACCTCCTCCACAAAACAGAAAGGAGCCTCCAGCTGGTTAAGCAGAAATATTACAAAAAGGGGGACAGGGCAGACAGGATCCTAGCCTGGAAGTTGAGGGAGGTGCAGAGAAGTAGAATGGTGAGAGCCGTTAAGAATGAAGAGGGGTCAATAGGCCATGAAGCGGCCCACATTGGAGAGGCCTTCCGCCAATACTATGAGAAATTGTACTCATCAATAATAAACGGGGGCGAGACCGAGATAGAAAGGTTTTTGAATCCCATACAAGTCCTGGCCCTGACTAGTGAGATGTCAGACGGGCTGGAGAGTCCAGTGCGGGAAGACGAGGTTGAAAAAGTGATTGGCGAGATGAAGACGGTTACTTCCCCGGGGGAGGATGGCTTCTCGGTATACTTCTATAAAAGGTTTCGCTCGACCCTGGCCCCGCATTTAGTGAAGGTTTTCAACGCAGTCCTGGAGGGTGGTACTCTCCCGGACTCCATGATGGAAGCCATAATTGTAGTACTACCAAAGGAAGGCAACGAAATTGGTTCACGGAGATAAGGTAGGATTCATCAGAGGCAGGCAGGGCTCGGACAACATCCGGAAAACCATAAATCTGTTTCACTACGCTCAGAGGTCCGATCTCGATGCAAGTGTCCTCTCACTAGATTCGGAAAAAGCTTTTGACCGGGTCGAGTGGAGGTACATGCAACTCCTCCTCCAGAAAATGGGCTTTGGGGTACATATCAGGGAATGGGTGGCAGCACTGTATAGAGCCCCGCGGGCAAGAGTCCAAGTGAATGGTAGGCTGTCGGAATCCTTCGCCCTCTCCCGGGGAACGAGACAAAGATGCCCGCTCTCTCCCCTAATATACGTCCTAACGATGGAGCCTCTGGCCATAGCAGTTCGAGCACACCCGGACATCAGGGGGATCAGGAGAGGGGAGGTTGAATTCAAGCTGTCCCTATTTGCGGACGATATACTGGCCTATTTGGTAGACCCCGTCACATCGCTTCCCCCTCTCCTGTCTCTGATGACCACTTTTGGGCGTTTTTCGGGATTGAAGATCAACACATCCAAATCAGTCCTGCTTCCCATGCGGGTACATGACCCGGGGCTAGATCCCTTGGGCAGGCTCAATGGTATAACAGTCGGAAAGGCCTCTATCCGGTACCTGGGCGTCCTCCTTACCAGGGAACTATCCAATCTAGCCCCCGCCAACTACGATCCCGTCATGGCGGGAATCACTGCCGACCTCAGGAGATGGGGCTCGATGGTCCTCTCCTGGTATGGCCGCATGACGGCGGTAAAAATGAATATACTGCCGCGCTTACTGTATATCTTCACTGCTCTCCCTACCAATGTCCCAGACCACACCTTCAGAGCATTGCAGAACGCGGTTAGAGAGTTTGCGAAGGTGGTCCTGACCTTACCGAGAGAGGAGGGAGGGTTCGGGTTCCCGGACTTCCAGTTGTACTTCAGCGCTGCCCAATTGCGCGTCCTACTGGAGCACATGAAAGAGGGGATGGGAACTTACTGGTCTTACCTGGAAGACATGGATGCGCACCCCCTAAAAGTACGGGACCTTCTGTGGGCCCCCCGTAGGCTGATACCGAGTAGTCTGAAGTCCCACCCTACATTGGCGGTGCTCTGGGCAATCTGACTGCACACTTAGCATCATGGCCATCCCCTATGACCTCACTCTGGGGACACCCCCTCAGACTGGGGAGCAGGGGGTTCCAAAAAGCTCAGACTTGGTCCGACTTGGGAATGGAATGGGCGGGTCAACTGTTCAAGGATGGGGATTTCCTATCATACGAGGAGTTAAGGGAAGCTTTGGGGCATGGGTCTCTCTCCATATTTGAGTATCTCCGCCTGAAAGGGATCCTCTGTGATCAGTCATGGGTTCTGTACCTGAAAAGACAGCTGACCCCTTTTGAAAAATTTCTTGACTCTGCGACTTCTAGGAAGGGTGCGTTATCTGGCATATACAAGATTCTTAATACCATCAACCTGGCAGAGAGGAGGGGGTTCCGTGCATTCTGGAATGATCTGGCAGGGGAGGAGATCTCGGAGGATGCCTGGTCGAGAATATTTAAAATAGCATTCCACGGTAACCTATTCACGGCAGATATGGAGCATAACTTTAAAATCTTACAAGGGTGGCACAGAGACCCGGTGAAGTTGTCCAAGATGTTCTCAGGGGTGTCACCCGAATGCCCAAGAGGTTGTGGTCAGCGAGGATCGAGGGGCCATATGTGGTGGCATTGCCCGAAGGTACAAGCCTACTGGGAGAGGGTGAGGGGTTGGATCGCGGAAGTCTCGGAGGAACTGCTCCCCCAGAACCCTCTGACGATGCTGCTGGGTCTTCCCCCTGAGGACACGGACACGTACAGATACCCCAGAATGTGGGAAACAATGCTGAGAGCAGGGAGGGTTGCCTTGGCCCACAAATGGAAGAGCCCAGAGACCCCCTCGAAGGAGGACTGGCAAAAGAAGGTGAAACAAATGTTCCTAATGGACAAATCGACAGCAATGGTAAATAATGACTCTAGCTCATTCCAAGCGAACTGGAGTCCTGGGATGGGATGTCCACTGAATCCCGATGGGGGGTGGCGGACGAGGGGAGCAGCAAGGAGCCTGAGGGAGGGTGGATCTCCACGGCCCGGGGAACGGTATTTGAACTACAGCCAAGGAAAACTTCAGCGGCCACAACCACCTCTAAACCCTGATTATAAATGGACATTTAATGCGTCTCCATTCGTTTCAAATGTACAGAAAAGATCTTTTGTCGCTATCTCCTACTTTTCCTTCCTTTTTTTTTCTTTCGTTCTTTGCATTATTGTTTTGGGGGGGGTGGGGTCGGGGTCGCAGGCGGTACTGAATGTTTAAGTGCCTCTAATCGAGCTTCAAGCCTCCTTGTTATATTATGAAAAATGCTAATAAAACCAAAGTTTAAAAAAAAAAAGGTTTGTGGCAGATTCTGGGCCAAGTTGGGATATCCAATTACCTCTGGTCCTAATGGCCATCAGATCTACCGCTCCATCTGCAACTAAAATGTCACCATTTGAGCTGATGACTGGACGCAGGATGGTGCTTCCCCAGCATTTGCTTTACAGGACCCAAGAGCAAACATTGATCAATGCCTCCCCAACGCATGAGTATGTTGAAAATTTAAGGAAACACCTCCAACATGCTTTTGCCTATGCTCAGCGAAACCTAGAAAGATCAGCCGATAGCATGAAGACTCATTATGATTTAAAGACTACTAGGAAAGAATACAATGTGGGAGACCGGGTCTATCTATACAATTTCCAAAGGAACCAGGCCAAACAGCGGAAATTTCTGCCTACATGGAAGGGACCTTTTGAAATTGTAGACAAGATCGACCCAGTCGCCTACAAGGTCCGCATCCCGAAAGGCAGTTTGGCGGAAGGGGAAAACAAGTGGGTCCATATAAATCAGCTAAAGTGTTGCCATCCAAGGCACACTCTCCAGCAACTGGAGGAGTCCTCTGCAATCCCAGAGGGAACCGCTCCAGATTAATGCAAGTCCAACCCTAAAATATTCTACATATAGCCTATAAAATTCTATGATTCTTGAATGCAAATCTCTCCTGATGTATAAAATGTATATGTTCGCCCCACCATTAATAGTGGGGGGAAATGTCTACGAATATGTTTCTGCCGCTTTGCTTTGTCATCCTAGGAGAGATAAACCATGGAGATTGACCAATGAGGACGACCCGGGGACCGGGAGCCAAGATCCGAGGGGCCCGAATTACCGCCCGAAACTCCCATCAGGACTGGCGAGGAGAACTGATCGATCCACCCTGATGGGGGAAAAGATGCTGAACTGTGCCATCTGCGGAATCAGAAGAAGATGATGCAGACATCTCAGCGCGTGGATCAAACCATCGTTTGCACCCGACTCCCCCTCTACTCGAAATCAAAGCGCAGTCAGGTGGGGGGGCTTGTTAGGTGTATCGACCCAAGTTCAAGTTATTATGCTGCAACATTTGGTGCTGTGGGCTTAGAAAATCCAAGATGGCCGAAAACCCCACATTTGCACCAGAATCCAGGAAAACCGAGCAGTTTTTGCGCACACAAAAATGATCACCTGACCTGCCACCCACCAGTGCGAGTGTGATGGGCCAGAAGCGCCATGAGTGAAACGTGGTGCCAAAGGAAAAACAACAGTGCCTGTGAGCTCAAAAAGCGCTTTGAAATCACCTTTGTTTCTCTGAAATGCAAGCTCAAAGTGCCTATTTCAAACATTGCAAGATATTCAATAATCTTACTGAACACCAGCAGACGTCTGGTAGAATGAAGTCTTGTGTGCATACCAAATCTGGAAAGATGAAGAGCCTAAAATAATGTTCATAACAAAACTGGCTGAGCTGCGTATGTCAGCGGCTTAAGTGAAATGGGATTAAAGCCACTAAAATCAAATTGTTTAAAATAAATGATTGACCTACTTTTGAGTGTCACATAGGTTGCAACTGTTTAAATGTCATAGTTTTGAACTTAGAATCAGCATTCTAGCTGCATGTGTCAAAATTGTAAGTTTGATTTGAATGAAGAAAAACGGGAACAAAAGTGACCTTTGGCTGAAGCCTGGCTTAAAGGGACTGAATTCTGCCCGGCAACTACCCCCGACAGGAGTTGAAACTTGCCCAGCAACTGTATTCACAGGCCTGGCCTCCCGTCTGCTGCCCCACCAAAAGGAGATCACACCTCTCTGATTGAATCAGGGGAGGGGTGCCTGGGACTGCAGGAAAACAGAACAATGAACTTCCCTTTGCTCCAAGCAATTGCTAAATCAGGGGGTCGTAAATGGCTTCCTCTTGGAAGGAAATGGGAGGGGCACTACCTCTGTGAGCCAGCTGAGCTTGGAGGAAGTGGACAAACCAGAAATTTCCCCATGTGTTTTGGAAAACCACACCCCTCTGGGCCAGAGCATAATTTTAGAAAGATGGATAATTCTTAGTACATAATTGTCAAAATTATATCAATAATATAATTATTCCTGTGATTTTTCTGTGCACATTTTAAGAGGTGTTAGGACTCTGTGGTATGTTCTGGGGGGTAGTAGCGGAAAATAGGGTATTACTCCAAATGTCTGTATGTTAAAAATCTGACACTTCATCATCTGATGCACATATTCCTTGTGCACATTTGTGTAAATTCTGTAAAAGTTTAGAGATTGTGTTCTGGATGTAAAGGGCAGAATTCTGTGGAGAAGTGAACACAACATCTTACAAAGACAGGGATCGGATGGTTTGGCGCTACAGAAAATATGTTAACTGGACTTATAATATTAGAAAAATTGTACATAGATAAATATGCATTTAAGTCAAAAATAGATTTGTGTGCAAAGTGACAAGGGGAGTGTTCTTTCTGTATGCCATAAAAATGATGTCTCATGACACGGGATGACTCACAATTCAGTTCCCCAGTGAGGCGACAGAGAATCCTCTAGCCTATCAGGATCCTCAGAGGGTTGGGCATAGAAAGTCAGCCTTCCCACCCACTTTCAAAAGGCATAAAAAGAACCATTGAAACCCAGAGAGTGACATTCACTTTCCACTTCAAACTGATTTCTTGCGAAGCGCTTTGCCAGAAGACTCCAGAACCAGAACTTAGAATCCAGACTTCAGAACTTGTAGCAAAGAGGCCTAGTCCACAAGCTGAATCCTTCAGTGGCCTCAGAATCCAGCAACCTAACAATACTATTCAACAGCCAGGCGAGCTGTTTGATTCTGGCCTAGAACCCAGTACCAGACCCAGAA